>NC_064620.1:381146313-382417742 GCF_023898315.1 Schistocerca nitens
GATTTATATATTGGTTAACGTGTTTCTGAAATACTACGTGGGACGGTTCATTGTGGGATCCGAACACTATATTGAAAGCTGGAATAGCCTTCTCCTTTTGCTGAAAACGTGAAATTATCTACGAGACAATCTTTAGCAGAAACAGCATTCATTATTTAAAGAATGAAACACTGCACCAGTTACATAATTCTTTTTACGATTTCCACAAGATTTTATGGGACTTTATTCTCATGGTCAAGTACAGATATTTTAATAGGGATTTTATGTGATGTTTCGCAAAATCGTCAAAAAGCAATCTGTCCGACTGCAGTTGAGCATAATAACGTAACTGCAGAGCAAGTGAGGCAAAATAACACACACATAAACACCACATAAATAACTAATTGAATATTTCCTTTTGAAATTCTTGAAAAGTGTCACATTAAACCTGAAAAATGCGTAACTAGCAGTGTTTCATTATTTAAATCACGAATAACACAGTTTCAGGCTTTTCAGAAACATTAAATACGATTAATGATATTAAGAAATGACTTTTCTCAAATGAGTATTATGCATGCAAATATGAGGGACCACTTTCATGAGGGCAAGGTTGCACATTCTCAAACAACTTTCGTTGCTCTTTACACCCTTGCACTGTACGTCACGAAACAAATTCTAGTGAGCACTTCAAGCTTCTCCATGTACTATCCACAGTTTCACCCACAATAATTGCTTCCATTTCTGTCTCTTCCAGCACAGTGCTCGCCAGTAACATATAATGATGATAATACCTTTAAAAACACAGATATACATGATTATAATATTCGAATAAAATATAACTTGCATGTACCCCCAGCCAGTACCAGTTTGTATCAGAAAGATACATGCTATCTGGGTATTAAACTCTATAATAGACTATCAAATAGTATAAAATGCTTACAAAATTTTAGTGCTTTTGAAAGATCTGTCAGAGAATATCTACAGTACCACTGTTTCTACTCAGTAAAGGAATACGTGGACCAGAATAACTGTTAAGAACTAAAGCTACTGTAATTTGTAACATTGTATCATTGTAAGAACTACAACTATTGAAATTGGTAGCACGTTGAAAAATGATTATTTAAATATGTATCATTCTGAATTTAGTAATAAGTCCAATATCATCCTGTACACTGTACTACATATGATCAAAGGACTCAATAAATAAAAAAAAAATAAAAATATGCTGCTTTTAACTGTTTGAATCCATTCCCGAAAGCTCCAGTGAAGTAGTTTTGTCAAAGAAGTTTAAAAAAATCTTAGATAAAGCATTCATTGTGTCGGCCAGTTATTAACACTACATTGCTGAAGTCACACAGACGTGCGCTTAGGATTGTATTTATTGTGGGCCACATGACACATCAAAATGATGTAATGTTTGCGTGAATTGTTGTGAAACGAGCGTTACCCCTTCACCTCAGTTCGAGTCATGTGATATCAACGTGCATAGCTCTCCTCAACTACTGTTTTATTCGTGGGAACTGCGATCTTCGTAAGATGATTTTCAACTGTTTTCATGCGTCAAGTGCACATACATATCGTGGTAGCTTGTATAGATGAATGCTGCAGTCCATATTTGTACAACTTGTCGGGTTTGAGCAATGACATCAAATTTTAGTCATAGATATTAATTTGCTATTTTCCAGTTGTAGACAATAATCGGTTATCTTCTGTGGTTCAAAAATGGCTCTGAGCACTATGGGACTCAACTTCTGAGGTCATTAGTCCCCTAGAACTTAGAACTAGTTAAACCTAACTAACCTAAGGACATCACACACATCCATCGCCGAGGCGGGATTCGAACCTGCGACCGTAGTGGTCTCGTGGTTCCAGACTGCAGCGCCTAGAACCGCACAGCCACTTTGGCTGACCTCTTCTGTGGTGAAGGATCATATTCGTAAATAGAAAAAAATGAATGTGTTTTTAAGGGACAGATATTGAGTATGCTTTTTGTTGCTTGTGAAAATTTTAAATTATTGTGTACATGTTTTGAATTATGCCTTTGGGGTCAATTGAAGAATGGGATACAACTCGTCGACTTTGACCAGTGACATTGTGGGAACAAGAGACTGACCAGTGAAGTGCTTTGTTTATTCCTTGGAAGAGTGGTATGTGAGACTTCGATGTTTATTCTTTGTTTTCCTTTAGAGCTGTTACTTCTGACTGTAAGCTTCCTAAATAAACGGCTCAAAGTAAAAGGGGGTTTTTCTTTCTGACCTACAACATCATAATTTAGTCACAGATATATGCTGCAGATAATAAATCGTTTATACTCTGTGATAAAGTGTGATAATTTTAAATATAAATAAATAAATGTGTTATTAAGAGAGAGATGCTGTGTATGATTTTCCTCGCTTGTGGTAATTGTAAATAATTTGTGTACGTATTTTGAATGATTGTTACTTGTGGTAATTTTAAATCATTTGCATATGAATTTTGAATTATACCTTTGTCTGATAGTAAGTCATTCAGACTGCTGTTTCTTCTACAGTTGATTTGTATCCTATACTATGGAGGTCAGGTGAAAAATAGAATACTAATACTAGCAAAAGCAAAAAAAGCAGCACACATAACACTAGCATTTTGTATCTCAGTTGAACTACAAAGGCTGTATTCTATTATTCAGTTGACCTGTATGGGTAAAATGAAGAATAGGATACAACTTTTACGTTTGTCATTCGCACTAGTATCCAACCTATGCATGTCAACTGAGGTATTCCATGCCAATGTTACATATGTTGCTTTCTTTTTCTTTGTGTTTTGCTATTGCCAGGACTAGTATCCTATCCTGCACTTGACCTATATAGGTCAGCCTAAGTACAGGATACAAATTTTACGTTTTGTTTTACAATTTTCGCTGTTTTCGTCTTCGCTGGTACTAGTGTCCTATTCTTCAGTTGGTACTTGTTCTAGCGAAGGTGTAAAAACATACATTATATTTGTATCCTGTACATTAGTTGATAGTAGGTCAAGTGACAGAGGATATAACTTATATATGTCAAATGATTTATTTCTTGCCTGTGTTTCTTTTGCTTTCGCTAGCACTAGCATCCTATCCTTCAGTTAACCTATAAAGATCAACTGAAGTACAGGATACAAATTTTACATTTGATTTTAAGTTCGTGGCTTGTTTCGCCTTTGTTAGTACTCGTATCCTGTTCTTCAGTTTACCTATATTGATTGGTCAACTGAAGTACATTTCATTTCATTTCATTGATCTTCCTGTAAATAATTTACATGATGTAGGAATTGTCACAAGTGTAATTATCATGTAAAGTACATGTAATACAAACATAATAGCAGACTATCACTTAAATAGTTATTTTTAGTGGATATTTGAGAGTGCAATATATTTCATGAACATAAATGTTAAGCCAATAATTTTATACAAATTCCAAGTACACAACTATGTCATAGAAATTTTTGCTTAAGAGATAATTTTTAAGCCCAGTATTAAATTTTACTTTATCTGTAATTTTGTTCATGTGCACTGTCACAGCATTGTAAACTTTAAAATAACTCACATGCTTTTGCATTTGTGTTACCTTATTCTTTCTACATGTAAATTTTTACCATTGCATTATAATTGTGACAGTCCTCATTGGTATGTAAATTGTTCAGGTGTGCTCTTGTGTATAGAATGCTTTTAAATATATACAGTGATGGCATTGTATTTGTAATTGTTTGAAGAGGGCCTTATAGTGAGTTCTTGGAGAATTGTGTCTTATGAATGAAATAGCTTTTTTTCTGTAGTTTGAAGGTATCTATTAAGTGTCATTTAGTTTAACCCCAGAATAGCATACCACAAGACACAACAGACTGAAAGTCAGGAAAATGCACTAATCTAGCAACTCTGAAAAATATGCCAAATTGAGTGTGTTGGATAAATACATGATATGGTCTTTCCAGCTTAAGTTTTGATCAATGTGCATGCCGAGAAACTTTTTGGATTGCACATTCTCTCTCTCTTTGTCACTCAGTTTTAATTGGAGGTCATTTCCCAGGGTTACTTTGCCACGCTGTATGTAATTTGTTTTACTTAAGTTAAGTGTTTGCATTTAACCACTGTTGGATATATTCCAGGACTATGCCAGTCGTGGTTGTTAGTGATTTTTTTATCAGCACTTATAATGATGTTCATGTCATCTGCAAACAACATAACTTTAGTAGCAATATTTAGATTCTTTATGTCAGTTATATAAAGAAAGAACAATAAGGTACCAAGAACACTGCCCTATGGGACACCTATTTCCACTTTTTTTGCATCTGAAGCCCACTTGACTTTCTGGTTATTATGATCTGAGATGATTTCTACAACCTGAGTTCTGTCTTGAAGGTAAGATTGAAACCACTTCCACACAACTCCTCTTACTCCTATTGCCTCCATTTGGTGATTTACTGTATCAAAGGCTTTCGACAGATGTAAGTTATTTCCTGCTACATAGTTTTTACTGTCAAGATTCCTGACAATCTCTTCAGTATAGGCACGGATGGCTGATTACTGAACTATCAGTTTAATAAGTCACAGCTGCAAAATACTAACGCAAATTCATTACAGACGAATGGAAAAACTGATAGAAGCCGACCTCGGGGGGGATCAGTTTGGATTCCGTAGAAATGTTAGAACACGTGAGGCAATACTAACCTTACGACTTATCTTAGAAGAAAGATTAAGAAAAGGCAAACCTACATTTCTATCTTTTGTAGACTTAGAGAAAGCTTTTGACAATGTTGACTGGAATACTCTCTTTCACATTCTAAAGGTGGCAGGGATAAAATACAGTGAGCGAAAGGCTATTTACAATTTGTACAGAAACCAGATGGCAGTTATGAGTCAGGGGGTATGAAAGGGAAGCAGTGGTTGGGAAGGGAGTGAGACAGGGTTGAGGCCTATCCCCGATGTTATTCGATCTGTATATTGAGCAAGCAGTAAAGGAAAAGAAATGTTTGGAGTAGGTATTAAAATCCATAGAGAAGAAATAAAAACTTTGAGGTTCGCCAATGACATTGTAATTCTGTCAGAGACAGCAAAGGACATGGTAAAGGAGTTGAATGGAATGGACAGTGTTTTGAAAGGAGGGTATAAGATGAACATCAACAAAAGCAAAACGAGGATAATGGAATGTAGTCGAATTAAGTCGGGTGATGCTGAGGGAATTATATTAGGAAATGTGACACTTAAAGTAGTAAAGGAGTTTTGCTATTTGGGGAGCAAAATAACTGATGATGGTCAAAGTAGAAAGGATATAAAATGTAGACTGGCAATGGCAAGGAAAGCATTTCTGAAGAGAAAAATTTGTTAACATCGAGTATAGATTTAAATGTCAGGAAGTCGTTTCTGAAAGTATTCGTATGGAATGTAGCCATGTATGGAATTGAAACGTGGACGATAAATAGTTTAGACAAGAAGAGAATAGCTTTCGAAATGTGGTGCTACAGAAGAATGGTCAAGATTAGATGGGTAGATCACATAACTAATGAGGAGGTATTGAATAGAATTGGGGAGAAGTGGACCTTGTGGCACAACTTGACTAGAAGAAGTATTGCAGGGCAGTGTGGAGGGTAAAAATTATAGAGGAAGACCAAGAGATGAATACATTAAGCAGATTCATAAGGATGTAGGCTGCAGTAGGTGCTGGGTGATGACGAAGCTTGCACAGGATAGAGCAGCATGGAGAGCTGCATCAAACCAGTCTCAGGACTGAAGACCACAACACACAATGGAAGGAGCCAAACGTTAATACTGTGTTCTCAAGTTCTTAGTATTCATGACAATTTGTGCTGCTTTCCAATGTAAAGGTTGTTCAAGTGTGGCTATATATGGAACATTTTTATCATGCACAATTTTAGTCAAACATGGTAATGCTGATAACGCACAAGTAATGTCACTTGGTACTATATTAATGACTGGCAGAAACCTAATAAATGCCTTTCCACTATGTTGGAGATTTGAGATGTTATAAACAGTCTGCATCATTCCAGAATAATTGGAATTATATTTTCCCATAAATGACCGATATTTCCCAGATGATATCGATTATTCTGATATTCTCTGGGTGGTGGGAGAGGAGGGTATGGGAGTGGCTGATCTTTCCTGTCGCATCCTATGTCCTTTCTTTCCAGTAACTCAGCGTAGATTTAGTATTTTTCTCGCCAATTTCCAGAGGGGTAAGGGGGTAGTGGGCAGGAGAGATCTGGGAGATTTCCCAGGAGGGGAGGGGGTAATTAATCGATCAGTTTAATTAATTAATCAGTTAATTTGATGTTAATAGTGTGCTTGTAAGAGGAGGCAGAGGGGGGATAGGATGAGGATTCCCCAGTGTGGTGGATGGGGAGGAGGTGTAGGGGGAGGAGTTTCTTGGAATAATGGAATATCTTCAGGGTTTGATAAATCAACACCCAGGTCATATAAATTAGCATAACAATAGGTAAGGGGGAGGGGTGAGGGCATTCTCAGAAGGGTGGGTTATTCCCAGGGGGTCACAAATCAATTAGCAAAATAATAGGTAAAGGGGAGAGGTTGGGTTTCTCAGAAGCACTGATTATCCCCAGAGGGTCATAAATCAATTAAACCCCATAGGGCCATAAATCAATAAATTTTGCACCTGAATGTATGCTTGCCTCTAATGTATGCAACCTGTAGCGATAAAATGCACTCACGCCATCATCACCCTACCACTGCCAAATAGGATTCTTGTCCCAAAACATCCCTCAGTCAAGCAGGAAAAACACTGTTTGGAAGTCTTTCAGTCATTGCTGGCTTGTCTTCTCCTGATGTGCACTTTGAAATGGGTGATCTTCTCTCTATGTTCACATTTCCATGGGATAATGTAAGAAAGCCTAAACATGTTTTTGAACATGAAATGTCTCTTTTTGAGATGTGCTGCTGCCAGTAATCATCAATACATTTGTTATCCAAGGCCAGACCATCTTTTCTAAACAGCAGAAATGAAAAACTCGACTTTACAATATACTTATGGAACTAGCTCTCTGTTGCAATAGGTGGCTGTTTACAGAAGTGCTTGACAATATGGTACTACTGACCTGCCTGTCAGTACTGCATCCTTGTTGGCCAGCCTCACTGCTCCAAGCTATGAAACTCACCTGACCTTACCTGTCATGCAGTTGTCTGTACACTGTGCTCCAATATGTGAATTCTGCCTAATGGACCTTTCATCACAACCACACTCGTGGTACATGTACTAATTCTGGTAGAACAGAACAGAACTATCGAGACACGTTAATGTGAGGACTTGTTAAAAGCCAGAATAACCACCTTTTGCAGTGCAAACCACTGTGAGATGTGCAGGAAGAGTGTCAGTGAGGCTCTGGAAGCTACCAACAGGGATGTGGAGCCATGATGTCTCCACTTCCATGGAAACCTACTCTAGGTTTCTTAGCTGAGGATCAATGGCGCGAATAGAGCGATCGACGTGGACCCACAGATTCTTGATTGGCTTTAAATCCAGGTTTTTGGTGGCCAGGGGAGTGTAGTAAACTCATCCTGGTGCTCTTTGAACCATGCACATACACTGTGAACTTGTGCACATTGCACTGCCCTGCTGATAGATGCCAAGTAAATTCAGACTGCAATTAGGGATAGACATGGTCCCCAAGGATAGATGCATACTTGTGTTCATCTGTTGTGCCTCCAAGAATGGAAAGATCACCCATGAAATGCCACGAAACCATTCCCAGATCATAGCCCATGTAGAGTGTTTGCTTTCACACGTTTCATGCCGTACATCCCAACAGCCATTTGTCCAGAGGAACAGAAAACGTGATTAATCCGAAAAGGTCATCTGGAGCCACTCATTGGACATCCAGTTGCGGTACTGCCGTGAGAATTCTAGTCTTCATCGCCAATGAACAGCAGTCAGCATGGGTGTATGAACCAGGTACCTGCTGCGAAAGCCCAAACACAACAGTGTTCATAGAATGGTCATTGAGGAGACAGTTGGTAGCGCCTTGGATTATCTGGGTGGTCAGTTACTCAATAGTTGCATGTCTATTTACCAGACAAATCTCCGCAGGTGTCATTCACCCGCCTTGTCTATGGCCTAAGGTGCACAACTCTTACCTCGGTGCCAGTTTTGCATAGTGCCATGCACAGTGTACTTCAACAACAGCAGTATGTGACCAGTTTACCAACTTATCCTTGACCCGAAAATAAATGATATGCCCTTTTGGACCCTTCACTTCGGCATTACAACAAGACTGCACAGTTTTTCACATCCCCTACATGCTTTAAATACCCTCCACTACCAGTGCTGCCACCTATCGTCTGTGAGTGGTTATTGTATGCTGATGTTGAACATTAATGGGACTGGATCGTTTATATTGTGGAGGCGCAGTGCCCTCAGATTAAGTGGTTGTAAATTCTTCATTATATCGCAACACATTTATTTATTTATTTATTTGATTAGCCATCCGTAGACATTTTGCAATGTATGGATGTTGTCAGTTTGGATACAGTGATTTTTGCAGATACATTGACACTTTTATATGCATTTACAGAGTATACGAATACAATGACATTTATCACTTAAATTACATTCAAACAATTAAATATTCACTTATTGTTTAGAAACAGTGTTCCTGAAAATATAGTTTAAGGGTTTTCTGTAACAGTACATGTTGTTAATTTCTTTGATGTCCTGTGCAGCTTGTTATACATTTACAGAATATACAATACAATGTCATTATGTCACTTAAATTACATTCAAACATTTAGATATTCACTTACTGTGTAAAAACAGTGTTCCTGAAAATACAGTTTAAGAGTTTTTCTGAAACAGTACATGCTGTTAATTTCTTTGATTTCCTGTGGCAGCTTGTTATACAATTTTACACCCTGATACAAGAAACTTTTTTGGGTCTTATGCTTGCTTCTCCTATCTAGATGAAGGCAGTGGCTTGTTCTTGTGCTATAGCTGTGTAAAATGCTGTTTGTACTATAATTCACTATATTTTTCTTTATATATACTATAGTGTGGAACATAAATAAACAGGGAACAGTTAGAATACCAAGTATTTTGAATAGTTCTCTGCAGTGAGCCCACTTACTGCTTTTAGTTATAATTCTCACTGCTCTCTTCTGCACTTTAAAAACTGTTTGTAAGTTGAGTACATTATTTCCCCAGAAAATTATCCCATAGCTTATGACTGAATGTACATAGCTAAAATATACAGTTCTTAGACATTCATCGCTGCATACTGAGGAGAGAACTCTAAGTGCGTAACACGTTGTAGATATCTTTTTTGTGAGTTTTTTGACATGTTCACTCCACCTAAGCTGGCTGTCAATATGCAACCCTAGGAATTTTGTGGTGGGCACTTCGTCTACAGAGGTGTTATGTAGCTTTAACTTTAGGGGACTGTTTTTTTCTGTTTATTCTAAAGCATATGCTATTTGTTTTCTTAATATTTAAGGTCACTTTATTCTCTGTAGACCATTTGTAGACATCTTTCAGTGATTCATTACAATTTTCCAACATTTGTGCTGATGTCTCACTGGTGATTATAATATTGCTGTCATCGGCAAACAATATCTTCTCTCCATGTCGGATATATTGTGGAAAGTCATTTATATAAATCAAGAACAACACTGGACCCAGCACACTTCCCTGAGGGACCCCAATATTAATATGTTGTGGATCTGACAGGTGTTTTTCTATGAACTTTGATCTACTGGAGACATGCAAGATCTCTACCCACTGTACTCTATTTTTTAGGTATGAATGGAACCATTTGTTGATTACCCCTCTTACTCCTAGTGCTTCTAACTTAAGTAATAGATTCTGGTGGTCAACTGTATCAAAGGCCTTTGACAGGTCAAGGAATATGCCAGATACATAGTTGCCTTCATCCAGTGCTTCTAGAACCACTTTAGTGAAATGTGCTATTGCCATTTCTGTATCTCTGCCTGGTCTGAAACCAAATTGGTCATTTGAAAGAAGGTTGTATTTGTTTAGATAGCTCATAAGTCTGTTCTTCATTATGGACTCTATTATTTTGGAAAATGATGACAGTAGGGCAATTGGCCTGTAGTTCTCAATGTTTTCTACATCATCTTTTTTGTGTAAAGGTAAAATTTTTGCATGTTTCAGATAATCAGGGAAACAACCGGCTTTGAAAGATTCATTTATGATATTGGTTAGGCGGGCTTTGATACTATTTATGCATTTTTTCAGCACAGACATTGGAATTTCATCTAAACCTGCTGAATTTTTGCTCTTTAATTTCCTTACCACATTACATACTTCTTCCTCAGTAGTGGGTAGCAATACCATTGAATTTGATGTATATTCCCGTGTTCGTGGATTATGAGATTTTGAAAAATTTTCCTGTAACTTTGTAGCTATACTACTAAAGTAAGAATTAACAAAGTTTGCTAGTTCTTTTGGGGTACTTGTTAGGTTTTCTTTGTTCCTGATTTGGGTGTTTATTTGCCTATGTGTTGCTGTTCCTGTCTCTTGTTTCACTATAGTCCATGTAGCTTTACTTTTATTTTTAGCTAGATTTATTAGTCTATCATTGGCCTTTATTTTTGCAACATTGAGCACCTTCCTATAGATTTTTTTGTAGTTTCTGTAGTAATGAAGAAAATCTGGATCACTGTTGTTGTTTTTTATAGAGTTTAGGTATTTAAAAGTTTGGGCAGATTTTCTAATTCCTGTGGTAATCCACTTATTTTTGGTGGATGTTCCAGTAGAACTTAGTGCTTTGGGGAAGGCTTCTTCGAATATTATCTTAAACTCCGACATGAATTTGGAGAATTTCTGATTCACATTATTTTCTGAATATACTTCTTCCCATCCTTCATGTCTTAATTGTAAGCAAAATTTTTGTATTGCTGCGTCTGAGTAGACTCTTTTAAACATGTGGAGGTTTACTGGTTTTTCTACAGAAGCTTTTACTTTTATGATTTGGCATAAATGATCTGATAGTCCAAGATTTTTGACAGTTATGACACATTTTTCCCCACCTATATCTGTAGCTACATGGTCAATGGTAGATGTTGAGTGTTTGGTTATTCTTGTTGCACAATTAACTAAAGAGGACATGCCAAAACTATTCAGAATATTCAGAAAAGTGTTACTGGTTTCATCTGCCTTAGCTGTGTTAATGTTTAAGTCACCACACAAGAGTATATTACTTTTCAGGGATGACACTTGTTCTAGGCTTTGCATAAGTTTTGAAAAGAATGTTTCTAAATCACCACTGGGAGAACGGTATACACATAGTACAATTAGTTTTTTGGGCATATCTACAGCTGGTATCTCTACTGCTGACACTTCAAAATGCTTGTCTACACTTAGTAGGATAATATCATTCCTGACTTTAAATGAAATACCACTCTTAACAAAAATACATGATCCTCCACCTTTCATTGAGTTTCTGCAATAAGAACAAGCTAGTACATATGAGGGCAAATTTATGTATTGAATTTCATTGACTTTGCACCAGTGCTCTGTGATGCAGATAACTGGACTGTCTAAGGATTGTAACTCAACTTCTAGCTGTTGCACTTTGCTTTTTATACTCTGAATGTTTTGGTGAAGCACTGTTAGAGATTTAATGTTACTTATCTTGGAGGTTTCTTTTTCATCATGCTTGTGACTAAAAAATCTTGCAGATGGGAGGGAGGCACTCTCTTCCGTCTGCTTGTTGCTCCATGTGAGGTTGTGTACTTTTCTGCCACTGCTGATGTTGGAACTGCTGCTGCTCCTGTTGACTGTACTGCTTCTGTTGATTGTGCTGCTGCTGACGGTGCTGTGTCTGCTGTTTCTGGTACTGCTGCTTTTAGTGACACTGGTGGCAGTTGTGCTGGTGTTTCTGCCTCTATTTTTCCAAATAGGACACTATAAGAATTCACAGAGCTTGCTCAAACGAGGGAGGGCCATTACCAGTGGTATGAAGGTCACCCATGAAGTTCCACTCATGCAGGTATCTCTGTTTTATAAATACCACAACATAGCTAACCTATGTTGCAGAGATACCATAAATTTTCTTTGCCACACGAGACCTGTCGCACCTGGCCAGGACAGTTATAGGAAACCAGTAACTCTCAATCCAATACTCTCCAAGTGCACAAATAGCAAGTCGCGACCAAAGGCTCATCTCCAATGGCAAAACACCACTTGCATATTTAACAGTTTGCCAGTATGACATGATCACATACATCGCACACAAGAGTGATGTCACACATACCATTATCTTTGTCCATGTACTATTCACGTCTAAGCAACAGTTTGCCACCAGCAGAAATATACATCAAATACATTATTAGCGTTCACTGCCTTTACTTTACATCAAGTTACAAACCCAAAGAAAGCTTATTATGACAGAGCATCATTTGCCACATGTCTGTTTCACTCTCCACTGCATCTCCTCTAGCAATGGTGCATCAAACCTCTGCTCACGATTATTGGTGACAGTGACGTCAAACATCACAGTTTGCTAGTTGTTAAGTCTGATTGCACTATGTCGTTTTCTCTGATTTACATACATTGAAACAAACTCTAAAAAATGCTTTTATAAATATGGTGGCTTTTATCCTGTCTACCCCAATAATATGCACTGATGGCCTGTGATTGAAGTGGTGGAGTGTCCGCCCTCGAGTCTTATTAACTTTTATGTTTGGTCCCTGCCCTGTATAACTACACTGACTTCTATCTTTTCCAAGTCCTCGTGACTGCCCACCACAATGACAAGCGATATTTGGGGGCCACTGGCCACACCTCCATCCTAATGCATTTCCCAGTCCCCCACCTTACAGTCACCTCTGGTCAATTCTGATCAGCTCTATTAATTAAAGCTTACATATCTATTCTGTCCATACTCTTATCATTAGGCTAGTTTTAGCATTCTTATTGTAATAAATCCTGCATCATTTAACTGGTGTTTCCACCAATTACATTTATAAATTATTGTTCTTAATTGTTTAAATTGAGCATTCTTATTGTAATAAATCCTGCATCATTTAACTGGTGTTTCCACCAATTACATTTATGCATTATTGTTCTTAATTGTTTCAATTGTTAGTTACTGCTTGAGGGTGCACCATGTTCTGATAGCACACTGCCACGTCTCATCCCACATTCACTGCTTTTAAAGTTCTCAGCAGTTTCAAAGAACAATGCCACAATATAAATTTCTGATTTTTCACTGCTGTTTTTATCCTAACATTATAATTAACCAACACTTTGCCATGAATTCCAGGTTTTTCACCACTTACACTGTTGCACCACTTTGTCACCCATTCAAATCACTTATTTACTTCTGAACATCTTTATCCCTTATCATCTAATTAACATCTAAATCTTGCACACATACAAGACCTTTTGGCTAGTGTCCTTTCAGTCTGCCATGTGTAGGCTTTGCTCAACTGCCACCCTTTGCGCTCTTTACTTCCTACATTGATCACTACTCACTTTCTGACATACATCATAACTTTACACAGTGGACTTGTTGAGGAAGGGAGACTATTTCTATCACGGGTATAGGCAAGGACACTGCTGCATCAGAGTGAAGCCTTCAACATTTTCAGCCCCGTTGCTGTTGTCCATGCTGATCCCTACTTGTTGGCCGTCTTTCTTTTATTCAGGTATCACAACATCTAAGTCGGTTTTGCTATGGTGTCAAACCAGCACCAATTGTCTTAACCTTTCAGCAAGTTCAGTAACCTATCCTAAAATTATTTGGTAACCTGAGCCTTAATGTACGCTTTCCTCCACATTTGGAAAACATTAGCTTATCCACACTCCATTCGTATTAGTTGCACTAAGAATTATACATACTTTGTTTTCGTGAATAATGTTACTTAAGGATGGTTACAGTTGTATCCCTATTTACTGTACCTCTCACCTTTAGGAGTGTATGACATTTATCCCCTTTATCTACATATACAAGTATCTCCACATTCCGTTTGGGCTTTCCCTATTCTTATGCTGCCGCTCTAGGCCACTCAGTCTTTGTTAACAAGTCATAACCTTACCGATTTACTCCTCTAACTTGCAAATTTTTCATTCCTCTGGAGCTCAAGGCATCTCAGTCCAAATCACACAGATTTTTATTCTGCAATTTAATCTAACGTTGGCTGGTTCATTGTCAAGACTGCCTTGGGTTACCTACTTACTTAACACTATGTACAAGGTCTTTACTCAGATATCTTTAGCACTTTTCACTGTGGAATTCAAAACCTCCAACTTCAGCATTTGCACATTTTTCATCTAATATACCACCAACCCTTCACATATAAAACATATTCCTAAATATTTCATACTCTTAATCCTTCGATTTCTTCTGCTCATACACTGGTTAAGTAGATTTATCCTTCTGTCCCTTATTATTTAAAGAGAACCACTTCTTCCTCATATAATTATTGTTTGATTTAGTTGTTGTATTTGGATATCAACCCTTAGCCAACCAGCTTGACTCACAACGTATTTGTCCTTCATTTCCTCTTAAATCAAGATCGATTACTAAGGGAGACAGCCTTCACAGTACTCAGATCAAAAGACTGAAAACAGATCACAGAAGAGAGTAGAACCAGAATGGAAGTACGGCTCGAGACAATTGAAATGCGCACAGTTACAAGGCTACGAAATCTCTCAAAAAGTACCTCGGCCCTCTACGCTTTTCCATGAAGATGAAGTGTTGTCCCTATCTTCCATCCATCTGCCTCACTTTCATCTTTCTCTGAATCCCTTTCCATGCAGTAGCACCTGATGCTGTTCTTTGAACTCTCAAGCCATACTACTTTAAATTTCACACTTCCTTTTCGTAATTACTTTTGCCCCTTCTCTTACATTTACAGGTTCCTACCTCTAGTTCACATTGCTGTAATAATGGTGCCGCTACCACATTACCCTCTATTTACAACCTCATAGCACAAACATCAAATTTATTTCAGAGCTGTACACATTTAAAAAACTTGACGCCCACCTGCAAGTTTACACCGAGTTTAGGAATGTGTGGTCTACTAACACATTCGTATTGCCACTTGACGACAAATAGCCTTGGGTACCTTTCCTGCGGCCCCGAAAATTTTCACTTTGTAGACCGAACCGCAAAAGCCGAAATCTCAGAACTGCTGTCTAATAACAATAATTTACTTTCCAAGCAACATATAGCTATGACAACAATAGTATCTACATTGTTCGCAAGGGGAACTATCTCATCTTCCACTAACAGATCGTTATTTATGACAATTCGATCGAAATCTGGGCTATTTTCGTTTTTACTCTTCATATCTGCAAACACTGGAACTCATTCAGCAGCCCATCATGAAGCGACAGTTCACACATGCACTGGGCTTGCGCCAATTCTGCTTTTGAATCCAAAAGGTCAATTTCCTAATTATTTAAGCTTAAGGGCCGTCCCTATACGAAATTATCCTCGAACACAAACTTAAACATAATGTCGCTTTCTTTTTTCGGCACTTGTGTTGGGACAGTCTTCCACCTCTTCGTGTGATCTCTTCTTTCTTCATGTAACAACACACCTCAGGACTACCTTGCCCCACTCCTTCCAAGCTGATTGCACTGCTTAAGGGGCTCCGGAAAGGCTCAAAATCATGAAAAGTTCAATTTTTACTTTTTTGCGTTTTCTGAATCTGCAGACTATTACCTTTTAATAGATATATAATTCATTCAATTCCGAAGACTACAACTATTTTTAAATTTTTTTTTGAAATGTGTTCTACATGGGCGTGACCCACTGTGGCGCTGTTAAACTGCTGTCAAATGATGTTATTATTAACGTCCGTGTTCATCAGGTACATTTTAGTGATGTGAGATAAAGTATAAAACCTTATTTTCAGAGACTTAGCAGCACCTGAACTGTTGAAAAAGTGTATTCACGGAAAAACTCAAAACCCCCATGAAAGTGTAAATAGTGTTATATGGTCGAGAATACCCAAGACTGTATTTGTTGGAAGAGAAACACTTCACTTTGGTGTGTAAGATGCTGTTGCGACTTTCAATGATGGCAACATTGTAAGGTGCAAGGTATTTAGAAATATGGGAATGAAGATAGGTTCTAACATGGTACGAGCGATGCTTGCTTTAGACAAGGAACGCCTTCGGGCTGCAGACAGGGCTGTAAAGAGTCTAGAAATACAAGCAAGAGTAAACAGGAGGAGGAACAAGAGGAAGTGGAGGAGGAGTTTGCAGAGGATGAAGATAATCCATCCTATGGACCTGGAATGCACTAAAAAGTTAATCCAATCTTTGTCGCTCGATTCCCAAAACTTTTATTTTCTCATACTAATTACATGTTTTCTAAGGATCTTCCAAACATATTTGTTTCAAACTTTCAGTAAATGTTACACAGTACCTTCTGCATAATTTAACACAGCCTTTTTCCAAAAAACTGTACATTTTTGAATATATAAATAAAAAATTGCAAAAAAATGTGAATTTTCATTACAATTAAAAAAAAAAAATCATCTTTAATAACTGAACTAAAATTCTGTAAAATCCCTGTGTTAAGTTGTAGCCCATATTCCAATAAATAATCTGTAAAAAGTTCAACTTCCTACCTCAAATACTTTGTGAGGAAAGATGTAATTTATAAGCGTTATTTTAACATTGCAAGTATAGGGCGTTCCGGAGCCCCTTAACCGTGCCAACACGCTATGAGATGGGACTACTACCTCCACCAATGGCTGTGCCTAGCTGCGAGAGGAGAGGGTGCGACCGCTCCTCGCCTTCCGTGCCGATTTTTTTCCCCAAATTTCTGTTATGCAGTGGTAACTCAGAACTGTCTGCCTCTAGCCAATCCAAGTCCGAGACATGGCTTAGTTTAACAGGTTTTCAGGAGTAGGCTGCTTACCAGATTCTGAACGTTGGTACCATATTCCTTCCGTGGTTATGTGAATTACGTGAACACCTACGGCAGTACACAAGTCGTACTGACTACGAATCTTTGCAGCATGCTTCGATGCCAACTGTTTCTAACATACAACCATTCCACTCACCCCAGGAACTCACATATCTCTCGTAATTCTCTTTTGGCGCCACTACCAATTCGTGACAAATATAGAACGGAAACATACCTGCGGCGAACATTTCAGTAGCCATACGAGAATCAAGATTTTTATCCTTCTTCACCAGAATTCGCAAAATTGCTTCATAGTCCCACGATCTGTTTGATATTTGCTACCACTCCTTTTGTACACTCCTGGAAATGGAAAAAAGAACACATTGACACCGGTGTGTCAGACCCACCATACTTGCTGCGGACACTGCGAGAGGGCTGTACAAGCAATGATCACACGCACGGCACAGCGGACACACCAGGAACCGCGGTGTTGGCCGTCGAATGGCGCTAGCTGCGCAGCATTTGTGCACCGCCGCCGTCAGTGTCAGTTTGCCGTGGCATACGGAGCTCCATCGCAGTCTTTAACACTGGTAGCATGCCGCGACAGCGTGGACGTGAACCGTATGTGCAGTTGACGGACTTTGAGCGAGGGCGTATAGTGGGCATGCGGGAGGCCGGGTGGACGTACCGCCGAATTGCTCATCACGTGGGGCGTGAGATCTCCACAGTACATCGATGTTGTCGCCAGTGGTCGGCGGAAGGTGCACGTGCCCGTCGACCTGGGACCGGACCGCAGCGACGCACGGATGCACGCCAAGACCGTAGGATCCTACGCAGTGCCGTAGGGGACCGCACCGCCACTTCCCAGCAAATTAGGGACACTGTTGCTCCTGGGGTATCGGCGAGGACCATTCGCAACCGTCTCCATGAAGCTGGGCTACGGTCCCGCACACCGTTAGGCCGTCTTCCGCTCACGCCCCAACATCGTGCAGCCCGCCTCCAGTGGTGTCGCGACAGGCGTGAATGGAGGGACGAATGGAGACGTGTCGTCTTCAGCGATGAGAGTCGCTTCTGCCTTGGTGCCAATGATGGTCGTATGCGTGTTTGGCGCCGTGCAGGTGAGCGCCACAATCAGGACTGCATACGACCGAGGCACACAGGGCCAACACCCGGCATCATGGTGTGGGGAGCGATCTCCTACACTGGCCGTACACCACTGGTGATCGTCGAGGGGACACTGAATAGCGCACGGTACATCCAAACCGTCATCGAACCCATCGTTCTACCATTCCTAGACCGGCAAGGGAACTTGCTGTTCCAACAGGACAATGCACGTCCGCATGTATCCCGTGCCACCCAACGTGCTCTAGAAGGCATAAGTCAACTACCCTGGCCAGCAATATCTCCGGATCTGTCCCCCATTGAGCATGTTTGGGACTGGATGAAGCGTCGTCTCACGCGGTCTGCACGTCCAGCACGAACGCTAGTCCAACTGAGGCGCCAGGTGGAAATGGCATGGCAAGCCGTTCCACAGGACTACATCCAGCATCTCTACGATCGTCTCCATGGGAGAATAGCAGCCTGCATTGCTGCGAAAGGTGGATATACACTGTACTAGTGCCGACATTGTGCATGCTCTGTTGCCTGTGTCTATGTGCCTGTGGTTCTGTCAGTGTGATCATGTGATGTATCTGACCCCAGGAATGTGTCAATAAAGTTTCCCCTTCCTGGGACAATGAATTCACGGTGTTCTTATTTCAATTTCCAGGAGTGTATTTACGCGGACCAATACTGCTTTAACAACTTGCCCTTCAATTCTAATAGATAGTTACAAGTACTAGACACCTCGTTAGTCCATCTAACGGCGTCCACTCGTAAATTTTTCTACCAAAAGTAAATCTGTTCTTGTTCTGATCACGATACAGGCAAGACGTCCACGAATTCCTGTATCAAAGTAATTACATTTCCTACAGTGAAAGAACACAGCGTCTGCTGAAGCACCAGCCAAAGCTTGCACACCCCTTAATGACAACATAGTGATTGCTTGTCCATTTTTAGGCAGTTAAGTATCCACTGTCTGATTATACACAATCAGATTTCTTTCAAACAGTTCACACTCTGTTCGCTCTGTGCCAGAACCTGTTTCGCCTGTCCATTGCCCTTCAAATTGTTCAATATTTATACTATTACTTACGATAGTCATCTCGTCATTAATCTTAGTTTCATGCTTTGCCGTAACTGATTCGCTTCTGTGAAGATGCGATTACCCGTCTGTTTCTTTTCCAACATTTTCGAGATTTTTGATGCTGATTTGATTGTGGCGTTCTTCACAATTATTGTGTACTGCTACCATATCAGAATCTACCGTAGTAACAATTATTTTTCAATCATATCTCAATCCAGTATAATAATTGCAACTTACATTGTCATTTACTTTCTTGATTTCGCCAGTTAATTTCGTCTGGAGATACCTAACGTTGCAATTAGTGACAAGAGGAAGATATTTTGTGTGCCAGGGCATACTTCTGGGGCCAACTGCTTCATCACTTCATCTGTCATTATTTGTCAACTACGGGGTGATCTATTATTATATCCCTATCTTTATTTTGCTGCTATTCTATCAAAAACGATGTAAGATCAATTAGTCTGCCGTTATATTATGCTCCATTCTATGCCATTATATAATTGTTACGTATTTGTTGGAGCTCTAACAACGAATTAAGTGAATATGGCGCAGAGACTAAACATTTCTGACTGTGGTCGGATTGCAGCTAGAAAGGAAGAATGCCAGACGCATGTAATGGTGCAACGATGTTGGAGACGGGAGAAGGGAAGACACCCGACTCTGGACGTGAAAACAATAAAAAGACTGCATGCAAATTTCTTACATATAGGATCGGTTACTAAGCAAAGGGGTGCTGGGCCCTCAAACAGGATTGTCACTGACGAGGCTACAGCCAGCCTGCTACGGCGTTTGTGCCAAGCCCCACGATGTCCCTGAGACAATATCAGAGGAAAACTGGTTTTTCATATGGTTCGGTCCAATAGATAATAAAGGAGATCGACTGGAGACCACGGAAACCACACTTCCTCCAAGTATTGTCACTGGAAGACTGTGATAAAATTTTGTGGTCAGATGAAGCCGTGCTCCATGTGAGTGGGTTCATAAATCGCCATAATGGGATCCTAGCAACGACACTCCTGGAGTTACCTTTGAAAAATTGCAGTCACGGCCTTCGTTGACTGTGTGGTGTGGTATTCATGATGATACTTCTATCAGTCCTTACATTCTTCATGAAACAATGAATGTGCAGAGATATTTTCACATGCTACAAACTTTTGTTCATCCTGTTGTTTTAACCAGGGATGGTGTGGACAAACTGCACTTCATGCACGATGAGGCAACTGCCAATTTTGCGTTTATTTCGCGAAAACGCTAGACATTCTTTTCCAGACAGCATTATTGGACGTCGCGGAAATGTTGAGCGGCCACCGAGAAGTCCAGACTTGACCCCAATGCATTTTCATTTTTTTCTCTGGGGTATTAGAGTATTTGAAAGAGAAAGTGTATTCCAGAAGACTGCGTTACGTGGACACTTTAAAAGCAGTGATTAGGGAAGAGTGAGTGAATAACAGTTAAACAAAAATAGGGATATAACAGTCGATCGCCCTGTATGCTTGCCAACACTGAATCGCTCAAATTAATTTCCAATGGCTGCACTTTCACTTGTGTTAACTCTAAAATACTTGGAGAGTTTTCTTTTGTTTTCTAGTCAAACACTACTCTTGTTGAATACATATCTGGACTAAAAACTCCTATACTGCTTAGCTCTCTCTTAATAGTGCCCACAGTAATTAGGTAATCGACTTGCAAATGGCTATCCACTGGGTCTTTAGTTTGATCTAGGATTTTGGGTTTTTATGAGTTACTAATATGCCCAACAGTCGGTAAAGAACATGAGAGACTGCTCGACTGCACAACACCCGTCATGTGCTCCACCCAGTGGCTGTCCATCTGATCCCTGGTAGCAGTGTCGTCACCCTCTGCAGTCAATCTTATCTGTGTCCGCTAAAGTGCGTCTGGTACCACAACACTCCACCCATATTGCGAAACCGGTGCACGTCTCCAACACAGCTGCTTTACTCAAGCGTTACTTATACCTACCTTTCACTTGTAGAATACATGACAAAACTTACATATCCGATTATTAATTACTCCGCAAATTTAGCATACCTTTATACACTAATTTGCAACCTTCTTTTACAGTTTATTTGGCTGTGTTCTAAACTATTTCCTGGCCGCACATGCACCATTTCTGATATCCTCTCATGGTCAGATTAATTTGAATTCTGAATGGAACTGTTATGTTGGTGCAGAACACAACAAAATTACATCAATTAGCACTAAGAGAACCCGAAATGACAAACCCTAACTGACAATGTACTTTTGGACCCAGCTCCCTGTTACATCAGGAGGCAGTTTACAAGGGTACGTGGCACTATGTTACTACTGGCATGCCTGTCAGTACTGCATCCTTGCTTGCTACATAGACTGCTCCTACATGTGAAACTCACAGTCACCGGATCTTACCTCTAGCGCAGTTGTTCGTATGCTGCACTCAAACATGTGAATTCTGCCCAATGAATCTTTCAGCACAACCACCCTTCTGGAATATGAATACAACTACCAATAATGGGAACTAATCCTGACAGAACTGAACCATATTGACGACGCTCAGTGTCCTCAAATGAAGTAGCTGTAAATACGTTATCACATCGAAACATGTTCCGAGACAGCGCCTACAAGAATTCACAGAGCTTGCTCAAACGTGAATGTGCCGTTACCAGTGGTACAAAGACTACCCACGAAACCTTATGCATGCAAGAGTTTATGTTTTATAAAAACCACAACATGGCTAATTTATGTTGGAAAGACACCACTAATGCTCGTTGCCATCATGACTTCTCGTACCTTGCCAGGTTAGTTATAGGAAAGCTGTAAACACTCTGATATTCTACAGGTTACCTAATATAATCTAAACCTAAGTTCACAAATACACACATCAGAAAAAGTTTTGCATTACCCCAGTTCCCAGAACTCATGAACATAGACGTCGACTGTGGATATTGTATCACACACACAGTCCCTTTGACTGTTCAAAGGTGTCACTAAACCCGCCCAATAATGTAAACAACCATGCATGAGCAGCGCCTATTGGACGGAGGGGGTCCGACAGCCGATCAGTCCCAGTCATTCTACCAGGAAGGAGCTACACGGCTTGCATTGTCTGTAGTTGAACCATGCCTAGACGAACAATACCGCGGTTCGATCGCGTCCGCATTGTTACTTTGTGCCAGGAAGGGCTCTAAACAAGGGAAGCGTCCAGGCATCTCTGAGTGAACCAAAGCGATGTTGTTCGGACATGGAGGAGATCAGAGAGACAGGAACTGTCGACGGCATGCCTCACTCAGGCAGGCCAAGGGCTACTACTGCAGTGGATGACTGCTACCTACGGATTATGGCTTGCAGGAACCCTCACAGCAACGCCATCATGTTGAATAATGCTTTTCGTGCAGCCACAGAACGTCGTGCTACGACGCAAACTGCGCGCAATAAGCTGCATGATGCACAACTTCACTCCCGAAGTCCATGGCGAGGTCCATCTTTGCAACCACGACACCATGCAGCGTGGTACAGATGGGCCCAACAACATGCCGAATGGACTGCTCAGCATTGGCATCATGTTCTCTTCACCAATGAATGTCGCATATGACTTCAACCAGACAATCGTCGGAGATGTGTTTGGAGGCAACCCGGTCAGGCTGAACGCCTTAAACATACTGTCCAGCGCGTGCAGCAAGGTGGAGGTTCCCTGCTGTTTTGGGGTGACATTATATAGGGCCGACGTATGCCGCTGGTGTAAAGGAAGGCGCCGTAACAGCTGTACGATACGTGAATGCCATCCTCAGGCCGATAGTGCAACCATATCGGCAGCATACTGGCGAGGCATTCGTCTTCATGGACGACAATTTGCAGCCCCATCGTGCACATCTTCTGAATGACTTCTTTCAGGATAACGACATTGCTCGACTAGAGTGACCAGCATGTTCTCCAGACGTGAACCCTTTCGAACATACCTGGGATAGGCTGAAAAGGGCTGTTTATAGACGACGTGACCCACCAACTATTCTGAGGGATCTATGCCGAATCGCCATTGAGGAATGGGACAATCTGGACCAACAGTGCCTTGATGAACTTGTGGATAGGTTCCGGAACTCTCGGTGATGCAAAACTATTTTTTATGTGTAGTAAGTCGCGACCAAAGATCATCTGCGACAAAGACAACGCTTGAGGATTTAGCAGCTCACGAGTACGCCACGTTCACCTACCTTAACACTCGGGAGTTACGCGTTGCACACGCTATAAGCATTGTTCATGAACTATTCACGTCTAAGCCTCAGCAGCTTGTCACTATTAGAAATACAGTCGCGGAAATCAGTATAAAGACAGGGTGCCTATAATAGTAGTAGTACCATGTCTGCCGGCTGGGTGGCCGAGCGGTTCTAGGCGCTACAGTCTTGAACCGCGCGACCGCTACGGTCGCAGGTTCGAATCCTGCTTCGGGCATGGTTGTATGTGATGTCCTTAGGTTAGTTAGGTTTAAGTAGTTCTAAGTTCTAGGGGACTGATGACCGGAGATGTTGAGTCCCATAGTGCTCGGAGCCATTTACCATGTCTGACCCATACATGCATCGAATTTGTTGTGAAAGTAGTACACACATAAGAGACATAAACAGTCATCACAGAATTACAAAGGTTCTTTCATAACACGAGTAACAAAATAAGGCGTTTGCATTTCCTGGATGGGAACTGGTATAAATGTACTCACTGTCCTATTGTGTTATGGCATTTATTTTGTTAAGGTTTGTATTTGTTGCAGTGGAAATGCCACCCACTCTCCTCGTATCACTCTTTTCAGCTCACAGGTGTGGCCTCAAATTGCCGCGCCGGCCGCCGGTGGCCGAGCGGTTCTAGGCGCTTCAGTCTGGAACCGCGCGATCGCAGGTTCGAATCCTGCCTCGTGCATGGATGTGTGTGATGTCCTTAGGTTAGTTAGGTTTAATTAGTTCCAAGTTCTAGGGGACTGATGACCTGAGATGTTAAGTCCCATAGTGCTCAGAGCCATTTGAACCTCAAATTGCCTATCATTGGGACGTACACGCCTTTGAAGTATTCCCCAAAGGTTTTTCATGATGTTCAAATCTGGGTAAGAGCAGGCCAGGCAAGGCATCAGTATATTTATCTTCAAATAACTTTTTGGTTGAAGCAGAAACATGTGCAGATACGCTGTCTTGTCGAAACATTGGACCTTCGTCACCTAGTTCCTTATATATTCTTATCAGTTTTGCCTCTGGCATCTTAACGTACATGTTATAGTTGATTCTAGTGTTCAGCCAAATAATGCGTGATTTAACTGTGCCGTAGAAGACTGCCTAAATCATAACGCTTCCACCAACAAAATTTCAGCTCATTCTTACCTACTCCTCTGTCCAAAGATCGCGCCAATAACATTAAAATGCATTTGGACCATCTAAATTAAACATCTTCTAATCATTATATCACTTTGTTGCACTATTAAGTCTATGGTGTACGTTTTTCAAGCAACTACAATCTAGCCTGTTTATGTTTAAATGTTACAGCTGGGTTTCACAGTCGTTTCTAGAACGCTAGATGTTTGTCATTTGAGAAAATTTGTCGTACACGTTTGGCAACTTTCAATCAGTAACACAGCGAGAAGAAAAACGGTTTGTGCACAAGTAGTCCATTCGATGCTTCAGATATTTTTTTACTTTGCCCAAATCTTCTGTTCTGTCCATATTGTGTACCTAGCCTTATGAAACTATTAGTGCGCCGAATCTTACGAAATCATAAATTACTGTACTTGAACAGTTCAATTTCTTGGCGATTTGACGATTAGAGTCCCATTTCCTCATATACAGCGATTTTTGCTTTTTTATTGCGTGATAACCGTTTTCAGTATGGCTTTGTCACAAGTCATTTTTGTATACGAGAAGCACTCTCATTAATGGTGTCTGTTTCCTACCTGAAGTAAAGGCATGCACGCAGACACTAAGACCACACATAGCCGACTATCTTCATACCGAGTTCCATCCTTTGCCTCCTGAATCGTTGGTCACGAGTTATATACTGTACTACTGACATCATATTCGAGCACAACTATTTCAAGATTATTAAAGTTCACTGCCTGTGCGGATTTAGATTACGTTACTAGCATGGTACTGCCCTGGCGAAGCTCACTGTGCCACTGAGATGGAGCATCACTCGCCCGCCGCACGTCTGCCTCGGTCAACTGTCAAGCCGCGTCTCCTCTAACAATGGCGTCTAAAGATCCTTGGTGGCAGTGACGTCAGACACCACGGTTTGCCAAATATTACGTCTGATTGCAAGTAAACCGTTTTGTACGGTTTACGTACATGGAGACAAACTCTAAACAATGCTTTTATAAATACGGCGACTTCTCTCCTGTCCGCCAAAACGGTCGGCTATTTTTCCTTCGGTTAGGTCCGCTGATGAGCTAGTCCACTGGGACCGAAGTGATGAAGTTTCCACCCTCCACGAACTGCATCTTAACTTTTACGTTTGGTCCCTGCTCTGTGTACCTGTACCGGCTTCTGCCCTTTTCAAGCCCTGCTAGCTGCGCCATCACAATGACCGGCGGCATTTGGGAGCCGCTGGCCGCACCTTCCTCCAAACGTGCTTTTTGGTCTCCCACCTTGTAGCCACCTCTGGGTGAAATCTGACAGGTTCTCCTGATTAAAAATTACATATCTACACGATCCATTAGGCTGGTTTTGCCATTCTCATTGTAATAACATCCTGCATCATTTAACCGGTTTTTCCACTAATTAAATTTCTGGATCATTATTCTTAATTGCTTGATTTGTTAATTACCTGCTTGAGGGTGCACTATGTTATGACTCCACACTGCCACACTCTGGTTCAAGAGATGCTGCTTCTCCAATGCCCAGCATGGTAGCGAGAACAATGTACTCCGCGAGGACAATGATGAAAATACTGACCTTGATGAAATAAATACTAGAATTTAATAGAAACATCAGTGAAGACTGTGATTAGAAACATGGAAAATGTGAGTGAAAGGAAATACATTGTGAACAATTTTCGTAAATGGGTAATGTGACATTAGCTCCTCCACCAAGTTTTTTTTTTTTTCCTATCTCACGTTGCGGTTAAAGGTCTGTCGTCACACAACTATCTGTCTCTACCCGATAATATCTGCACAATGTCTGTATACAATAAATCACTGCAAATGTAACATGTTGACATTACAAGTTCCGATCTGCTGCTCGCTGTCTGTTAGTCTACAAAAGAAATCTCAGCGGCAAGCAACTTGTCTGTCACAGCCTCCAAGTTTAGTTCCTTTATTCAGTGGTTCGTAATGGGAGGTAATTCTGTTATGGGCCGTGTTTGCAAGCTGTGTTGCAAGCGACTGACATAATTACTTGTGTATGGATCTGGAAACAAATAATTATCTTTTGACCCTCACTTCTCGTATAATAAAGGAAAATACTTGTATGAGTAGAGCAATTATTCCACGACAGCATTGTTAGCTGCAACAGGCAGATGGTGTGCTTTGTTGATGATTTTGAGTGATATAAGCTCGCGCTACAGTATTTTTCTTCAAGTCGACTTGGAATTTTCTTTCGTGAGAGACAGCTTGTAAGATTCGTGTGCCAATTTCATATTCTAGATTCGTTCATTTTATTGTTCTCATCTCTTCTGCATAATCTTTCGTTGATTGCATCAATACTCATTTGTATCGTGAAATTGCGAACATTCATGAGTGCTGCGATAGACTCGTACTGTTATTGTCAACTGTAGGCTTAAACTTACTTGTGCTGTTTTAAAATTTTGGGAACACTAGGCTTATCCTGGCTGAAAACAATTGTTCTCTGGTTTCATTGTATAGTTACGTGAGAAACAGTGCATTTCTGAGAATTTTCAGACGCTTACGAAATTATATTTTTATTAGCTACCAGTACAAATGTTCTGGATAAGTAACTTATTTTGTAGCAAGCCAGTGTCTGTGGTTCACACTTAACTGCCAAAAAATAGATCATTCCTTAATTTCATTATATATCAACGAAGATAAATGTGCATCTTGCAGAATTTTCGGAAGCTATCATTGTCCTATACGTAATCTAATTTATAGTACACCAGCGTTTGTGAATTACTTACTGTAGCACATATTCTAACTAGCATCTTCTATGAAATTTAGTTTCCGTATAAATAGGGGTACCACTATATATTATCTATACTTATCGTAAATTAGCTCTGTTTTCGAGTTTACTATCAACTACAACTAACCTTAAAAAGGTTCAGGAAACATAAAAAGGTTTTCCTGTTTCCTTAACAGAACTTTTTTTTTTCAATTTTCTTCAGTTCTCACAGGGAATTAGCAGCTTTTTAGCTCAACAGATTAAAAGATAATCTATGGGCTAAAGTTAAAGTTATTTGTTCACTATCCTGTAAGACATCGCACCAGCTAACATGCAGCCCCAATAGAGAGTGTTATTCTCCAACATAGAATAAGTTGGTTGATATTCGTAAGCAGCCAGGAATCGCCGTGACTACGTCAAACGATTGGCAGCTGCTGTGAAACGATGTGTTGGAAGAGCTCCTGAGAGTCCTACTGGAGTTGCCTGTACCAAAGGTACGTCAAGTACTAACCACATCTGGGAATCCTGTCTCCTCTGTAGAAAGTACGGGTTCTTGCGAGTGGCGTTTCAATAGTAGAGCTAGGCGTCCTGTACAGGGAGGACGGAGATCAGAGAGGACTCATGGTGTTGTACTGCACCCATAAACAACACGTTTGAGGCGCTGTCTCTCACTGAAACTGAGCCAGTAAGACTCACTTCACCTATTTTGGGGAAACCTTTTTTGTTTGGTGTCAAGCAAAAGAGAAGGGGTCTATTAATCGTTGGAAGTTCGAACATATGATGAATGATGGTACCCCTCAGGAAAATGGCGGAAAGGGCACCACGTGCGCTCAGTGTGGATGCCTGGGGGTCTCTTTCAACATGCTGAAGAGACTATTCCAGCAGCCACTGAGAGAACAGGGTGCAATATAATGCAGATTGTGGCGCACACTGGAACAAATGATGCATTATCTGGGCTCTGAGGTCACACTTGTGTCGTTCCAGCGACTTCAGAGAAGATTGAAAAGACTAACCTTGTGCATCGAGTTTCAACTAACCTTACTATTTGCAGCATAGTCCTCAGAAATGATCGCGACCCTTTGGTTCTGAGTTGAGTGGAAGAACTGTACCAGATTTCGAAGGTTCCGTGACAAGCTAGACAGTGACTTGCTCGACTTGTACCGTAGGTTTGAGAACGGTAGAAATTTCTAAATGGACAAGGTGTGCACAACACATCACAGACTGCTACTCTGGTAGCTAACTGTGTGTGGGGTGCACACAAAGATATTTTTAGATTAGGTGACTCTTCATCCAATTTATATAGTTAGCTGTAGGAAACTCAGAAGTATCAGTGTAAGATCGAAAGAAATGCTTCCCACAGGTGACAGGGTTAAAAACCTAATGGGTAACTGCCGAAGCATTTGCAAAAAAGTGCCAGAGATTGGAGTTCTCCTGGAAAAAAGTGAAGTAAAACTGGTTGAAACCTGAAACTAAAAACAGTGAGACATTGGGGGAAAATTTCAATGCATATCGAAAGGATAGACAAATGGGAAATGGAGGTGGTGTATTTGTTGCAGTAGACAAGAAACTCAAATCAACTGAGACATAAATTGAAGATGTATGTGAGATCTATTGGCAAGATTCAGTATCAGGGGTGAACTCAAAATGATAACTTGATCCTTCCAATGCCCACCAGATTCCTCTTCTAATGTAAACAAAAACTTCAATTTGCTTATACATAATAGTGGGACAAAGACAGCATGGCCCAACTCTGCACTGATGCCAGTTTTATTCGAGAAGGTGGAACCAAGATGGCGGCCATAGATGTGGCAACGTCACAGTGACATTATGGCAGGAAATTCAAATTTTGGCGAGAAAATACCTCAACTGGGATACCTTGACTGACCTAACCCCACCCCAATCCCATCGCCTCCCCTCTTCGCCTTTCCCCTCCCCAAAATGGGAACTGGTGGGACTCGGTCGGTACTGTGCTGCTGGATAGGATGGACGTAAGTCTTCATCTTGTATGCATTCTTTATTTAAACAATGAGTTGTCATAGACAGCAGCTCCATCCAGTGTGTTCACCTTGAGGTCCATACTCCAACGCACCTCGTTCACATCACAACCACCAGAAAGTGCTGTTGGCCCTCCACCCTCCCCTCCCATGATGTAATCCAAGATAGCGGTCTGGGGAAAAATGGTGGGAAATTCGCTGTCTGTGTTTCGCTGAAGGAGGGGGAGGGCAGACGTAATTGTTTATGTATGTACTATGTGTTCAATGGATGAGATGTCTGTGCTGGAGGAGGAGTTTAACAGGTATATTAGCTGTAATCATGCAGCTAAGGACTGTGTCCACAGCCACCTCTTAAGAAGTTTGGAAAGCAATGATATTTGGTGAATGTATGAAGAAGTCGAAAACGCTTCATCAAATAAAGAAGGTGCAGCAGGATGGGGCTAAGTCATACTTCGCAACTCATGCTGATAAATGCATGTGCTGTAATTGTAGATCATCTGATAAAAGTCCAGTCAGTCTTGAAGAGCAAGAGGCAAGACATTCACCCCAAAGTCTCTGCGTCCCACTGGAGAAGCCACTCGCTGGGCTCACGGCACCACCACTCACTAGCTGAGCTGCAAGTGTGACTGCATGCTTTGTACTGCTTGTCGCATTGGAAATAACTGCAGCCTTCCTTGTTCTCTTCCCCAGCGCACAGATAGCCTTTGGCTTTGAACACGAACTGCTTTGGGAGCTATTACATTTGGTGTTTAAGCAATGTGCGAAATATTAACACATATATGACTCCAAGATGTCACAGAACTATATGTACCACTGCACAAAGAGAGTGAGAGTGTCTGGCAGATGACACAAGAATATTTAAACAATGTTCCGTGTAATTACATGTTTTATTCCAAGAAATACCACCACCATACTTGAACATGGACTCTAAAAGACGATCATGGTACACTTGTGAAACTGTCCATAAGAGAGCATAAGCTACTTCAAGAGTTAATCCAATTCAATATATTTCTAAATAAACTTTCAAAAATATCTCTGCACTATAGTTTGCTTCAATTTTGCGATGTATACAGAAACACACTTGAACACAGACACTAAAAAGACTGCTGCACACTTGTGAAACCTCCCTGAGACACTTAACATGCTTTTGTGGTAAATAGATCCCAAAACAGATATCATCTGCAAATCTCATTTTACACGCCAAAACGACGATATTTGGAAGTCGAAATAAATATCTCTGTAACTCTAAAATGGACGCTAAACACTTTTACAGTTTTAACTGCTTGTTTGAAGGCACTGCCAGAGAGAGAGAGAGAGAGAGAGAGAGAGAGAGAGAGAGAGAGAGAAATTTCTGGTTTTCTTCACTTTTCTAAAACAGTGAGTAGGCTTCGTTTATATTTGCTGCTGGAGTCAGGGACATTATTAGCACATGCTGGTGTCTAAGCACAGATGCAAAAACCAGAACAATTACACAAACAGAATTCGAAGCACTATCTTAGAGAAGAGAAAGAGGGCTGGAATTTTCGACGTCCCACAGCTGCTGGTCTGGATATGCTCTAGAGGCGTGTGGGGGACAGCGTGCCGCCTGTATGAACACTCAAACAAAGAAGGCGTAATGTGACTCTCAGACATCACAGAACTTTCCGCTGATCCCTTGTCCCTGTATTGTTCAAACCTGTCTGTAGAGGCTCCTACACCTCATGCAAAGGATGTCTTGTGACTCTCCGATGACATAGAACTTCCTGTGAAAAGAGCATACGGTTAGTTCTTACTGAATTTAGCTACCAAACTGCTGCCGCTGCTCATGTGAGAGTACTGTCCGCCATTTTCTGCAGATGGACAAATTCTGAGACTTTCAGTGGCAAGACTATTCTGTGCAGACCCAAAAAAACATAGAGCATTCATATTGCATTGACAGTTAATGCCTGAAAGTGGTCTACATATCATGAACTACGGAAACTTTCGCCAAATACATTTCCCCAATTACACTGCTCTGCTAGTGTCAAGGGAAGCTTGAATTTTTCAGCATGTAACCAATCTGCAACTGGGCTATATCATCAAATACCATATCAATGTAGTAAACGAGTGGAAATTATATCTCTAGAAACCCGCAACTTTAGCAAGGTGGGACATGCTGGAAATCACTGAGTAACTACAAACTTATTTGTTTGCAAATACGTACTAAGTATTAGTTTGCTATTCCCCTGCCTAGAGGGCGACACAGGTCAGGAACATCCTTGTACTCTGGTCTGGGTGGCTCCGGCCGTAAGCCGGAAATGTCAATCACTGCGGCCACAGGCTACATTGGCCACATGCCCCCTGCACGCCAGGGAGAATCATCTTAGGAAAGCTGCCACATTTTTTTACATATAAATATTAGAACTGCAGCTTCAATCTGATGGCATACGACAATGAGCAAAGTATCAAAATACCCCTTCCTGACGATGGTGGCACTGGAAATATAAACATCTATATCCTTCTCATGACTGAACATAATTTTCCACGTAAGAAAATCTTTCATCCCCATTACAGCTATTGATGTGCAGAAATCATAATTTTCCACATCAAATGTATACTTTTGTTAGGGACAGAACATAGTCATTTTCTTTGCACATGTCGAACACTGGCCACAGTACACATACTTTATAAGCCTGCTGATCACAACGAATCTATAACACATCCCCTACTAAGTATAATATTTCGCAAATAACTGAATGGTGGTGATATTAAACGATTCTGAGCGAAAATTCGCGATGGATGGACATGCCTCATAAGTCTTTCCTATGATTGGTGCTACTATGTCTTAAAAAGAGAGACATAACCCTCATTTGAGCGACCGGCTATTAAAAAATACGACCACAATTGCTATATAAATGTCACCCTGCATAAAAGCGGCTTTGGTTCTATCCACACACACAAGAATCGCTAGCAATATCCATATTAAAAACTATACAAGCTTTATAAATCGAGATATGGCATTTCATCCGAATGAAGTGGTTTTCTACACAAATACCGCAACACTGAATAGAGACAGTAATTGCAGGGTCGGTATTAACAGATCAAATGAGCAGGTACACATCGCTAGCGGTGTAAGCTTGTAATGAAATCACCGAAGTTAGATAGTGATTCAGCTAAGGAATGTGGTATGAAGCAGATATTTAAAACTTCCTGTTGCAGCCTCTAGATATTTCTCACGCTAACAAACAGTATTTGTAACACATATTATCCTGATGATGTCAAAGGTTCTGCGATCTGTTGACTGGGTTATAGGTAACGGAGGATGATGGTTGATTGAGAATGACGCATACAGTAGATGGTGTACTATGCGACAAACCACTTGAACAAAATTAATGCTAGATTGAGATTGTAAGAAAAGTACAAATTACTATGACCAATAAATTGGCTTTTCAGATCTATAGTGTTACACTTTCTGGTAGAAAATCTTTCTGCGATTTAGAATCAAGTCTTTCCATTGAACCACATACCTGCATTGGGTACTATGGAGATGTCTTTTAATAATTGCAGCCACTAGTTAATCACGTGAGGCAATACTAACCTTACGACTTATCTTAGAAGAAAGATTAAGAAAAGGCAAACCTACGTTTCTAGCATTTGTAGACTTAGAGAAAGCTTTTGACAATGTTAACTGGAATACTCTCTTTCAAATTCTGAAGGTGGCAGGGGTAAAATACAGTGAGCGAAAGGCTATTTACAATTTGTACAGAAACCAGATGGCAGTTATAAGAGTCGAGGGGCATGAAAGGGAAGCAGTGGTTGGGAAAGGAGTGAGACAGGGTTGTAGCCTCTCCCCGATGTTATTCAATCTGTATATTGAGCAAGCAGTAAAGGCAACAAAAGAAAAATTCGGAGTAGGTATTAAAATTCATGGAGAAGAAAGTAAAAACTTTGAGGTTCGCCGATGACATTGTAATTCTGTCAGAGACAGCAAAGGACTTGGAAGAGCAGTTGAACGGAATGGACAGTGTCTTGAAAGGAAGATATAAGATGAACATCAACAAAAGCAAAACGAGGATAATGGAATGTAGTCAAATTAAATCGGGTGATGCTGAGGGAATTAGATTAGGAAATGAGACACTTAAAGTAGTAAAGGAGTTTTGCTATTTAGGGAGTAAAATAACTGATGATGGTCGAAGTAGAGAGGATATAAAATGTAGACTGGCAATGGCAAGGAGATCGTTTCTGAAGAAGAGAAATTTGTTAACGTCGAGTATAGATTTAAGTGTCAGGAAGTCGTTTCTGAAAGTATTTGTATGGAGTGTGGCCATGTATGGAAGTGAAACATGGACGATAACTAGTTTGGACAAGAAGAGAATAGAAGCTTTCGAAATGTGGTGCTACAGAAGAATGCTGAAGATAAGGTGGGTAGATCACGTAACTAATGAGGAGGTATTGAATAGGATTGGGGAGAAGAGAAGTTTGTGGCACAACTTGACTAGAAGAAGGGATCGGTTGGTAGGACATGTTTTGAGGCATCAAGGGATCACAAATTTAGCATTGGAGGGCAGCGTGGAGGGTAAAAATCGTAGAGGGAGACCAAGAGATGAATACACTAAGCAGATTCAGAAGGATGTAGGTTGCAGTAGGTACTGGGAGATGAAGAAGCTTGCACAGGATAGAGTAGCATGGAGAGCTGCATCAAACCAGTCTCAGGACTGAAGACCACAACAACAACAACAGTTAATCATATTCTTGGCACTCTCATGTCTCGAAACGGTGTCACCTTTTTCTAACGTATCTGCTACCATAAAATTCCAACATAGTCTTTAGACAGTCCACCTGCATCTATCTTCGGAATTACACTGTGCAGGATGCAGAAGTGAAGATTTTGTGTGATGCAGGATATGAATTGTGTTTACTACATCGATGTTGTATGTGGTGATATAGTCCTGTTTGAGATCGGTTACACGCTAAAAATACGAGCTTTCTTGAGACACTAGCAGAGCAGTGTAACTGATGAAGTGTCTTTGGCGATAGTTTCCATATTTCATGATATGTAGACCACTTTCAGGATGTAACTGTCAATGCCATATGACTGCTGTACGTTTTTTTCGACCTGTACAATAGTTTTGCATCTGATAGTCTAGGAACTTGTCTGTCTCCAGAAAATGGTGGACAGTGCCCTCACACTGGCAGCAGCAGCACCTATTTGGTGGGTAAATTCAGTAATAACTAACCAGAATGCTTCATTCACAGGAAGTTCTATGTCATCAGAGTCACAAGAAATCCCTTGTGTGGGGCGAAGGAGCCCCTACAGACTGGTTCAAACAATACAGGGGCACGGTTTTTACAGAACATTTCGTGATGTTTGAGAGTCAAATGATGTCTTCTTTGTCCGAGAGTTCAGAGGCAAGTCCAAGCTGACAATCCTCCTCTGGTTCATGGACAGGTGGGATGTAGGCCCCCACCTGCCACTGATGCTTAAGAGCATATCCAGACCATCAGCTATAGGACGTCGAAAATTCACCAGAAATTCCAGACCCTTTTTTCGTCTTTAGGAGAGGGCTTCGAATTCTGTTTGTGTAATTGTTCTGATTTTCCCGCCTGTGCTTGGACACCAGTGTGTGCTTCGAGAAGTGACGAACGTCCCCAACTCCAGCAACAAATATAAACTAAGCCCACTCACTGATTCAGAAAAGTGCCGAACACCACAGCAGCTGTAGGACACAGAAAGTTTTTGCTATCTCTGGCAGTGCCTTTCAATAAGCAGCTAAAACTCCAACGTGGTGAGTGTTCTGTTTAAGAGTTAGAGAGATATATCTTTCGACTTCCAAATATCACCGTTTTGGTGAGATATTGCAGATGATGTCAGTTTCGGGATCTGTTTCCCACAGAAGCGTGTTAAGCGTCTCAGAGAGGTTTCACAAGAGTGCAGGGGTCTTTTTAGAGGCTGCTGTCAAGCATGTGGCAGTATACACCGCAAAATTGAGTCAAACAACTGGGCAGAGATCTTTTTGAAATTATATTTAGAAATATATTGGATTGGATTAACTCCTGAAGTAGCTTATGTTCAAAGACAAGGGAAGGGAGTGGTATTTCCCACAAAAGTGCGTGGAAGTGTCTCATGGATGGTTTCACAAATGCACCATGATCGTATTTTAGAGTCCATGCTCAAGTATGGTGGTGGTGGTATTTCTTGGAATAAAAAGTGTAATTACATGGAAAACTGTTTAAAATTCTTTTGTCATCTGCCAAGCTCTCTCACTCTCTTTGTGCAGTGGTACATTTAGTTCCTGTGACATCTTGGATTTATGTTTGTGGCAATATTTCGCACATTGCGTAGACACCAGATGTAATAGCTCCCGAAGCAATTCGTGTTCAAAGCCAAAGGGTATCTGTGCGCCGGGGAAGAGAGCAAGGAAGGAATGTGGCAATTTGCAATGCGATAAGTTACTACAAAGCACATAGTCACACTTGCAGCTAGTTCGTGGCGGTGCCGTGAGTCCGGCGTGTGGCTTCTCCAATAGGACACACGAGACTCTGGGATGAACATCTTGCCTCTTGCTCTTCAAGACTGACTGGATTTTTATCAAATGATCTATAGTTACAGCACGTGCATTTATCAGCATGAGTTGCGAAGTATGATTTAGCCCCATCCTGCTGCACCTTCATTTATTTGATGAAGCGTGTTCATCTTCTTCATACATTTACCAAATATCATTGCTTTCCAAACTTCTTACAGGTGGCTGTGGACAGTCCTCAACTGCATGATTACAGCGAATATACCCATTCAACTCCTCCTCCAGCACAGACATCTCATAATTTACTGTAGATCTCTGGAACAAAAACCATGCCCAGTTCTTGGGGGAAAAAAACCACAGTCACACCTGTCCACAAGACTGGTAGAAGAAGTGATCCACAAAACTATTATCCAATATCCTTGACGTCGATTTGTTGTAGTAGGTTCAAACATAATGATGTATCTTCTCCAAGCCAACCAGCATGGATTACATAAACATCGATTATGGGAAATCTACCTTGCACTTTTTTTACTTGACGTACTGAAAGCTTCCGACAAAGGCACACAGGTAGATGCAGTATATCTCGATTTCCGAAAAGCATTTGACTAAGTACCTTACCTACATTTATTGTCGAAAGTACGATCGTATGGAGTATCAAGTGAAATTTGCGACTGTAATGAGGACTTATTGGTAGGGAGGATGCAGCATGTTATCTTGGTAGGATATTCATTGTCACATGTGTAAGTAACTTCATGTGTGCCCAGGGAAAGGAGTTGGAGCCCTTAATGACCTGCAATAGCTGATTGCTATCTTATAGTTATCGAACTTAACAATTGTTAAGTTCACTCTCAGTAGCCTATTGTTCAAGCAAACCAAAAATTTCAAACTAATTCTCGAGTCTAAAATCATGTACAATAAACTGTTTATAATTCACTCCTTGAATATTCAGAGAGAAAATTTTTTACACCAAACTGTTATTGCTTTCAAATTTATCACTTTCTAGAGGGGCTATAAAATCTTTTGTGCTACCGTACTTATCTTATTGGTTTCTTCCTTCTGCAGCCTTCGACTAAAAAATCATTTAGACGGAGAGGAAGCAGTGTGTTCTGCTTACCCACAACACTGGACACTGTTTGTTCTACCCTAGCTCTCTTCCCTTCTTTTGAAGTTATTGTTGCTGCTTCTGCTATTGCTGTCTGTGCTGCAGATTTTGTTGATGTTTTTACCACAGTTGGTGCGGATGCTTGTAGCTTCGTCAGTACTGCAATTGTTGTTGATACAGATGCTGATGTTAGTTTTTAATTATCTTTCAACTTGATTAACAAAGGTTATATTTTGCATTCCATGCATTATTAAGTTATCAAGTAACAAATTATAATGAAAGATATGTAAATGTAGCTAAATCTCACCAATTTATTGACTTAAACTACACCTTACTCACGAAGAAATACTTTCTTATATCTATATAACTGCAGCTTATTCCACCAAATGCAAGAGGATATAACATATATTTCGTGCTTAAGAAGCATACCCTTCTGTTGTTGTCTGTTCGTATTATGATAGGGACTTTACGTGACACGTAAAACTGATCACATGATTTGTCCATTCTTACAGTTCACTCGACTTTGTAATACTTGAATATTTTTGTAAATGTAATTATTTTCGCTTCAAAAGCGAATATTTTGCAGATTATTGCCGTTTGTGGTTCACATGTAGCAACTATTGGGGAATTGGTTTCTTCTGCACTGGGAAAAAGCTTTATTTTCTTTGACGTTTTATCATCACCTCTGTGCGGCTCTACTTTCAGCTACAGATATGGTGGGTTGTTTTGTACGTCAAATAATGTAGTTCTGCAGTCCACATGAGTTTATTATTCTCTACATCCATGAACTGGTTTTGTTTGGATTGTAGCGAAGAAAACTTAACATTATATAAAAAGGTAAAAATGGTCTTTTTTGGTAAGATCTTCTCATCTGATACTCACTAGCCATTTCCTGTTCCTAAAACGAAACATTAATCATTAACACACACACAGTTTGCAAGCGCGTCCTGATGGTATAATTTAGTAACATGGTGGTATATACCTCTCAAGGTCCTTAGGAACCTCCAAAAGACAGATGAGGTGTCTTCTTTTTTTTAAATTGCTGCAATTTATTGTGCTGCAGACGCTCTCGTTTGTAAAAACAATAAATGTATAAACCAAAATAAACAACTACTATTGGCTCTCACGATAGCGCCGAACTCAACAGATCTACTTACTGACCGCTTGGCGCGCTGCTGGCGCAGTAGGCAACAAAACTGAGGCGAAGTGTCGCGACTGTTATGTTAGAATTTGGTTACTTCATGGTTAAAATCGACTACTCGAAGTGTGTGCACTATTTTCGCCAGCCTGTATATTATAAGCCAACACGACACAAGCGTATCTATGAAGGCAATGGTCTATTTTATTGTGCCAAGTGCAGTTTTTCTAAATGTTGCACACCGCGCATGTGCAGAAACGGGGATTATAGTGACATCTACAAACATCGGAAGTTAACCTATTCGGACCGAGGCCATTTCTATAATAAAAATGTATTTTTTGTTGTTGTGTCTTCTTTATCTTTATTGTGATGCTCACTTTGTTTTCGTGGCACACTGAACTGTTACAAAACGCGGCGGCTGCTCAAAATTGGAAAAAGAAAAAAAAAATCCCTGAGAATTCCAGATGTGAGGAAGTAGATGGTGTCAAGAAGCTCATGATAAATTAATTGTGAGAATGTGGAGGAGCAGCATACGACTATAATGGATCTTCTTTCCTCTCGGCTGTGCTATATATCAAAGAAAAAAAAAATCCCTGAGAATTCCAGATGTGAGGAAGTAGATGGTGTCAAGAAGCTCATGATAAATTAATTGTGAGAATGTGGAGGAGCAGCATACGACTATAATGGATCTTCTTTCCTCTCGGCTGTGCTATATATCAGCCGTATGCAGTAGCGTTAGTGCAGTTTTTAAACACCGATAGTTAATATGGAATAACATCCATGCACTGAACACACTTTGAGATATTAAGTATTTTAAAATTGTATGATTTTTTAAGCTCAATAAAATTCAATGTCAATGCTAGGTTAAAAACGCATAATTCCCTGAAAACTCCTGAAAGTCCCTTATTTTTTCCGGCAAAATTCCCGGAGAATGATAGGTTTTACAGAAGAATGTCTACCCTGCAAAAGGACCTGGTATAGTTAAAAACTAATTTACGTTTTACAATGAAAGAGCCTACATTACTCACAAATCAAAACGTAAATACATAAACTTGTTTTAATTCAACACCGAAAATGTCAGGTTTATTTGACAAGAAACATAATTTTCGATGTCATTTGGCACTTTAAAAAAAAAAAAACAAGATACCTACAAAGGGTAAAGAAAATAATGCTATTTACTGTGTTCTATGATTGTTTCATGCGTTTGCAAATACATATTTTTCAAGCAAATAACAGTAGGCTTAGGTGTTCTGAAATGTTTGGATGACATTTTTCTTATTCCTTCTGTCCTCAGGAGTGAAAAGAGTTTACCACACGACCTTTGACAATAACTTGCACTATCAGTTCTGCTTTGGTCATTAACATGCTCTGTTATAGTTGCTTGTTTCTACATTTTGTTACTATATTTTGATTTTTCGTGAAAAGTATAGTCCCTCATGACTTTACTTTCACCGTTCAGATGCCCAACTGTACAGCGCTGACATGTAAGCGAAAACAATGACTCGAAACAGTACAGCAATAAAACGTCACTGGCGCTGGAATAGATTCATTATCTTGAGCAGTCAAGTGGGACAAAAAACCGATCGTGTAAAAAGAAATCAATGGGTCGGCAGCCAGTGGGAACAAGTTCCCTGGGAAAAAACAAATTATAAAGCGCTCGCCTTCTGCTGTAGTTACAAATCTCTCTGCTGAATAGCTACGATTAGTTGTTTTTCCTTCGTTTTCTTTCCTTTACCTGAAAACGACCAGAACGATGTTTAGAGAAAAAAAAGTCTGCCAGGCTAAGTGACAAGACTACAGATTTAAAGATATCGGGTTCGATCCCAGGTCAGTCCTACTATTTTTATCGATCTCTTATCACTTATTTAATATCTGAAAATGTTAATGTGAACAACGTCGAGGTGCACCTTTGTTCGGAGTCCATATTAAATTATTGGTAGGAGGAAAGCCGACTTACCATCTTCAACAGAGCCATGCCAATTACAACATTGTCGTGTTCCAACCAGTCTTGGGGTAAGCAGCTTTTTTATTTTTTTATTGTAGTTTCTTCAACAGTGGTCAACATATCGTTTTTTAATGCTAAGTGACCGAGCGAGGGGACGCAGGGGCTAGCACACTGGACTCGCATTCGGGAGAACGACGGTTCAATCCCGCGTCCGCCATCCTGATTTAGGTTTTCCGCGATTTCCCTAAATCTCTCCAGGCAAATGCCGGGATGGTTCCTTTGAAGGGGCACGGCCGACTTCCTTCCCCATCTTTCCCTAATCCGATGAGACCGATGACCTCGCTGTTTGGTCTCTTCCCCCAAACAACCAACCAACCAATGCTAAGTGATTAAAATGCATCCCATAGAAAGTTCACAGACCGAAGATTTGTCTTCTTATTACAAACATTCTCTGAATAATGTGTGTTTATTTCGTCGCAAATTAATGGTAAAACTGTTGGCCATTTAGGCCACCCTACAAGTTTACGAGACATCTGCGTCATTGACTGTCGAGTTTTATCTCATTTAACTTTATTTTCTTGTTGTAATCGTAGCGTTTTCCATATTCTGGACTACTTATTACCCGTCTACAATCATGTTTGTAATGACACAATTCTGTTTGCCATTTCGAAGCGAGAAATCTCACATTGTACTCTCATGTGAAACGATTTTAAAAATGTGAGCAAGTAAAAGAAAACTTCACAGTCATACCGGATGCCTAAACGGCGTCAGGATTCAACACAGAACATGTACTTTTCGTCCGCTGTCTCAGAGTTACAGATCAATGTACGGAACTGTGGTGAAGAGTAACTAAATAATTACGAAAAATCCGCCTCGATTGCACAATGGTGTTTACATAGGTTTCAGCGTGGGTAACCACGCCTTCTTCGGAACAAATATAAAATATAATGATTTTTCATAATTATTTCGATACTTATGATTGCTGACGCGCTGCAATGCTTAAAGTTCACTAACGTAACTCATTCGTGGAATCAGTTTTCAAACATTGGCGTAACATAACGAAAAAGGAGACCTGTTGACTAAAGGGTGAGATATATCCTTATATAACAGTTCATCCATGCACTTTCCCCTTCTTAAGTAAAACATGTTAGTGAGTATGACACGATATTGTGTGGTACTGCAATAAAATAATTATGTTTATACTTTGACAATAACAGATATGCAGCATAAGACTTATTTTATTTTCGAGTGTAACTAACTCGCAATTTTTTCTAGTGGTAAAATTTTCTTTATTCTGTGACCAGAAGTCCACGACGTCAAAGAAGCGCAGACTCAGCTGGTGCGCGCATTAAATGTCAGCTGTTGAACACGACCTTGAGCGTAGTTCCCTCACACGGCGTATGGTAGACAAGACGTAAGAACTGATAACGACTTTATTGTCCATGTCCAATCTGAGTGCGTGTTGGCGCAATTCCGAAGTGAACAAAATTAATCCCACGACGTGTGCACTTGGTCCATGACAGATAGTTAAGCAGAAAACTAATTTTTTTCGCTGCACCACAAGCGCTCGGTGACTGGTGAGAAAGCATACGTCAAACATCTACCATTTCCCTGAAGTACACGTAAATTTTCGGTCGTCTTTTTACAGAACACCTAAACCATTTTCGGAATATACAAACTGACAGACAAAGTGTGCTCCTACACAAAATGACAAAGATTCAAGTAATAGGCCTACTAATTATCAGTTTTGCTGCAATGTGCACGTAAGTACGTCAACGTATTTTCTTTATATGGAACACGATATTTTTAATAACTCAAGAAAATTACCTGGGCAATTTATCACTTTTGAGTGGAATAATGCCCAACTATCTACATTTCTGGTCGCATAGTTATCATACTGCTTCTTTGTCTTTTGCTTTATTTGGTTCACAGGCATGTAATACTTGTTTATACCAGGTATGATATTTTTGTTGCTTCACCTAATAAGAGTTACTGAAATGAAATCGTGTTAACTAAGTCCCGATTGTGCCAAAAGATTTTGAAGTTACATGACATTTCTTCACTATATAAAAAATGACAAATAAAATCAAGATTATTAGCAGGAAGTACACACAACTGATAGTACTATAAATGTCTTTTATAAATCTTTAAGCAAACAGTTAATGCTGTTATTACATTTAAATTTATTTCTCTTAAATATAATGATCAACTTCAAATTGCGTACTTACCCCCAAAATGCAATGACAGAGCAACAGTAAGTGGCAAACCAAAATAAAAATGAAACTGCGAAACAACTTCTGTGTGCGCACAAATTGTTTTCTGTTTTTCATACAAATGCACTAACAGGAGATGACGGTCAGGAACATAAAATGGCAATTACGCTTCTTTACACTTGCAATATACAAACACTAACAAACACTTCATGATTCACAGCACAAGTAACTCAAAGGAACATGACTGGGATGTACTTATATTTACTCAGCACTGGCCAGTAACTGTCTGTTTGCAGTGGAAAGAAAAGGAAGAGCAGCATACTTGCAGTTTTCCAACAGTAAAGAACATCTGGACCATTCATGGGATATGGTGAGTATAACAACATTCTGTACATAAAATTTTAGCACTTGAAACAAAATCAAACCATACCTATATATTGTCTCACTGTACAATGTACAATACATAACAGGTAGAATACCGTAGTTTTTGAAATAAAAATATGATTCACAAAAATATTCCATTTATGTTCAAATACATATAATCTAGTTCTTTATGCATGATATGAAACAGTAAGATACTTAGCTGGTGTTCCCCACTCATAATGCAATTGTTATAGGCCTACCTTCTTTGGAAATTTCCCATAATTTTATGCATTATTTCCAGGAACCAGTATTACATGAGGTATTTTGGAAATACTACAGACCCGTGCTTATAGTTCTTGTAAGGACCAAAAGCAATACAACAGCAGTCATTTTTTTCCCCTATGAGTCTGCTTTGAGCAAACACAATTCTCTTCTTTTTCATTCATACATTTTGACAGTGTTGCACCATTATTAGTGGGCTGTTTATCTTCATAACAGCACATACTGATCTGTGGCAACTGCAGTACAGCTTATATTTTGGTACAGTTGGCCATCTGTGATTTCCACATTATCATGCTGGTATGGCAATAGGTAATATTTATCACAACATAATTTGGAAATTGCTTAAACTGAACAGATACGTCTAGATGGATAAAAAGAATGACACACTATTGTATAACTAGTAAAGGAAAAGAGGGAATAGCTATATATCGTAGCCCCTACAGGTAAGCAAATATTGTGTCTATTGGGTCCTTGAATACTGTGCCACAAGTTTGCATATATAAACTCATATACTTGTTGTACTATTGGACTGTGCTTTATTTTCCGACTAGCAGGTCGCAGCGGATTTGTTGATGGATCTGCCCTCTACGTTAGCTAACATTCAAATGAACATGGTTAGAGTTTTAAAGTTTTGTGAATTGTCCAACATTTTTGTTTCAAGATTTTAGGGAGACGATTTTCATGTACTAACAGAACGACGGCTCACGCACGTTTATTGTAAGTGGTCAGCCAGTGACATTTTCCTGTGCCTTTCTTTTAGGTCCTTCGTCATTTTGCTTGTTTTTTAATCTCATGTACAGCACCTTTTACTCTTTCTCCGATTGTGTGGTCAGTTTGAGTGGTGGGAGTGAGTGAGTGCATAGTTGTTATTTTATTGGTTTCCTGTATGACAACATTTTCAAAATTGTACTACATGCATTTCTTTCAATGTGCATAAGGGTGTTGATAGAGACTGATAAAATAGCTTCACAGATGTAGATGTAAGGGCAAAAAATTTGTGGTTTATTGGCTAAAGTGTACTTATGGTATTTGTCAGTTCTTGCTGTATGCTATTGTTGGCAATCTGTTGATGTTCGATGTTAGTCTGCAGAAACCTCATTTCTTTGGAGAGAGAATGTGAATTTATTATACTGGTTTTAGATGCTGGTGATAGATCTAGATATGTTGACAAACTGCCCTGTAACATAGCTCAAGGCCTAGGTTGGATTGGAATGTGACAATTTGCTTGTGAGATGGTAAAGTAAACAAAGCTTAACACAAAAATATGATCACCATAAAAACATGCGAGGTGAATGGTGCTAAGTTGCAACACAAAAGCTGACATACTGAAATTAAAATGTTATTAGAATTAAGTAATTACTGCCACACAGTGGTAACAAATACTATAAACTTCTGCCAACAAGCGACAAAACAAAAAAAAAAAAAAAAAAATGTCAGAATTGCTTAAACTGATATTGCTCATGTACACACACACACACACACACACACACACACACACACACACACTTAGGATCAAACAATACAGATTCTGAGGATATTACAAAAGTCATTATATGATAAGGACTAATAACCTAATAACTGTCTGGCTATGATAATATTTTAACAGACATAAAATCTTGAGTCTACTTGACAAAACCACCCATGGGATATGTTTGCACTAACAACAGTAAATAACTTAGAGGCGAAATATCCTGTCTGGTTTAAACATGCACTGCCAACAAATGTATGAAATCACAGGGATGAGACTTGCCTCTAATTTCAGAATATGCATTCCAATCTTTCCAAAAACTTCTGAGAAATTGACCTATGATTGAATACTGACTCCTTTTCACAGCACTATTTTCTAACTGCCTTTATATTTGTTTCTTGTCAACAATTCTCTGCAAAAAAAGCCATGTATTATATCAAAAATCTAATCCTGTCAGAGGTAAACAACGAATGCAATTCTGTCGATATATTTTGTGTCCTACTCAAGGTCACCAAGTGTGAGAACCTTGGAAACTAACATAATATTGCATTAATGGTATCTCATTTGTATGGATGGAGTTAGATTCATAAAATGAATGGAAAGGATGCAAAGACAAACTGTACTACACAAGTAAAATTAAGCTCATAAACATGTTATGTTCATAAAATGTCACCCCTCTACTTCTGGTACTGCAACTGTAACTTCTAGTCTCCATAAATTACCTAAACCTATTTATTTATTCATCCAGGGATCAGCTCACAACATTACAGGATTTGGAAAATCCAGGATGGAATAATAAGAATATTACCAAGAGGATAGATAGTTACTCAGCATATAGTTGAGATGTTCAACCACAGACAGGCACAACAAAAAGACAGCTAAACAAGCTAGCTTTCAGCTAATAAGCCCTCTTCTGAAACAGAACACCCCCCCCCCCCCCCTCCAACCCACATACATAGATTCGTTGAAAGCTTTCATGTTTAGCAGTCTCATGCGCACACAATATCTACACTTTGTTACAAGGACAGATGATTGGAACCATCCCAGCATTTGGCTCACATCTTCAAATGCCACAGAAAACCAAAAATCGGGATGGCTGGAAAGAGCCAACTCCATCCTCCTGCATATGAGGTCAGTGTCTTAACAACTACACTGCCTCATTCGGTTGGTCCCTGCTGTACAATGTTCTTCTGAGCACACTCAATTTGCACAAGATAACTTGTAATGGAAATGAAATGAGCGTTTGGCGTCATTGGCGCGCGCACGCCCACACACACACACACACACACACACACACACACACACACACACATATATATATATATATATATATATATATATATATATATATATATATATATATATATACAAAGATGATGTGACTTACCAAATGAAAGTGCTGGCAGGTCGACAGACACACAAACGAACACAAACATACACACAAAATTCAAGCTTTCGCAACAAATTGTTGCCTCATCAGGAAAGAGGGAAGGAGAGGGAAAGACGAAAGGATGTGGGTGTTATATATATATATATATATATACATACAAAGATGATGTGACTTACTAAACGAAAGCGCTGGCAGGTCGATAGACACAAAAACAAACACACACACAAAATTCAACCTTTCACAACAAACTGTTGCCTCGTCAGGAAAGAGGGAAAGACGAAAGGATGTGGGTTTTAAGGGAGAGGGTAAGGAGTCATTCCAATCCCGGGAGCGGAAAGACTTACCTTAGGGGGAAAAAAGGACAGGTATACACTCGCACACACACACATATATCCATCCACACATATACAGACACAAGCAGACATATTTAAAGACAAAGATATATAAAGAAAGTCATTAAAAATGTGTGTTCCGACAGAAATTAATAATGCAGATAATAAGATCAAAAACCATATTGACATTGTGGAATGGGAAACAGAACAACCAGTCAATGCTCAAGATACCACAACAATTAAACTAAATGGAAATTTTGTGAAAGATATTTCATAAGTTGCAAGCATTTTTAACAGTCACTTTATAACTATAACAGCAAAAATAATATTAATTGGTTCAGTTAGAGAAGCGGGAGAATATATTTTAAAAATGTTATTCCACAAAACTTTAAGCCAATTCAAATTAACACCAAAATCCTTCTCTGAAATTAATAGAATTAAAAACATTATAAAATACGAAAACTCATGCAGTGTTGATGGAATTCCAAACAGAATTCTGAAAAGTTCTTCTGAATTAATAAGTTATGTTCTTAATGACGTAATATGTAATGCATCACTGGCACAGTGACTTTTTCCAGACAGTATAAAATATGCAATTGTTAAACATCTTTGTAAGAGAGGTGGCAATAAATACTTAAATAATCACCACCAAATTTCTGTACTGACACTTTTCCCCCAAAGTATTTCAAAAAGTAATTTACTCAAGAGCAGTCTCAAATTTAAATAAAAACCATTTGCTCAGCATATCACAGTTTGGATGCCAGTATGTGCACTCACAACCCTGAAAGCTATTTATACATTCTTTCATCAAATATAAGAAACCATAAATAATAAATATCGCCGGTCGGTATTTTTGTGATATTTCCAAGGTTTTGATTGTGTGAATCACATTATGCTCACAGAAAGACTCAAATTTCATGGATTTTATACCTTTTGCAAAAGTGGTTTGAATCATACTTAACGGACTATAAAATGTCATGTTGAATAATTCAAACATTTCTGAAAGCCCACCCAGGGGACACCACCTTACTGTAGGCATCTTTAGTGCCAGGTGGGAGGCTTTGTATGTTTCAGTGCTGCTGAGGGTCACACTGTCAGTAGCACAGCCGTCGGCAGGGTCCATCAAGCAGGAGAAGCCTCAGTGCAGTCCTGACAAAGTGTGTAACACAATTTACAGAAAGAAATGTGTTTTTCCAAAGGAGCTCCGCCAAAAATTATTGGGTATGGGTACGGCAACTCGCACCCCGAGGTTTCCTAACTTGAGGACTGGCCAGTACCGCCTTACATCTTCTGCTGTAAACTCTGAGCATACTTCAGAGACTGTTGTTAGGCACAATGTCTGAACATTGTTTCGGAGAATGGGGGCCTTGGCTTCACTACATGTGCTGCGAGGAAGGTACATGCCTCAATGAACAAAAAACCCTGGTTTGCTACAAGCTGATGAGGTAAAGCAGTATCTTACAGGCAACCTCGGGGCACCGGGCCTTAAGAAGCCAGTCGTCAAGTGTGATGCCCCCTCAAAAACCCAGACTACAGATTAAGTATAAGTACGAGGGCAGTTCAATAAGTAATGCAACACATTTTTTTCTGAAACAGGGGTTGTTTTATTCAGCATTGAAATACACCAGGTTATTCCCCAATCTTTTAGCTACACAACACTATTTTTCAACGTAATCTCCATTCAATGCTACGGCCTTACGCCACCTTGAAATGAGGGCCTGTATGCCTGCACGGTACCATTCCACTGGTCGATGTCGGAGCCAACGTCGTACTGCATCAATAACTTCTTCATCATCCGCGTAGTGCCTCCCACGGATTGCGTCCTTCATTGGGCCAAACATATGGAAATCCGACGGTGCGAGATCGGGGCTGTAGGGTGCATGAGGAAGAACAGTCCACTGAAGTTTTGTGAGCTCCTCTCGGGTGCGAAGACTTGTGTGAGGTCTTGCGTTGTCATGAAGAAGGAGAAGTTCGTTCAGATTTTTGTGCCTACGAACACGCTGAAGTCGTTTCTTCAATTTCTGAAGAGTAGCACAATACACTCCAGAGTTGATCATTTGACCATGGGGAAGGACATTGAACAGAATAACCCCTTCAGCGTCCCAGAAGACTGTAACCATGACTTTACCGGCTGAGGGTATGGCTTTAAACTTTTTCTTGGTAGGGGAGTGGGTGTGGCGCCACTCCATTGATTGCCGTTTTGTTTCAGGTTCGAAGTGATGAACCCATGTAACAATCTTTGACAAGAAATTGTCACCCTCAGCCACATGACGAGCAAGCAATTCCGCACAGATGGTTCTCCTTTGCTCTTTATGGTGTTCGGTTAGACAACGAGGGACCCAGCGGGAACAAACCTTTGAATATTCCAACTGGTGAACAATTGTGACAGCACTACCAACAGAGATGTCAAGTTGAGCACTGAGTTGTTTGATGGTGATCCGTCGATCATCTCGAACGAGTGTGTTCGCACGCTCCGCCATTGCAGGAGTCACAGCTGTGCACGGCCGGCCCGCACGCGGGAGATCAGACAGTCTTGCTTGACCTTGCGGCGATGATGACACACGCTTTGCCCAACGACTCACCGTGCTTTTGTCCACTGCCAGATCACCGTAGACATTCTGCAAGCGCCTATGAATATCTGAGATGCCCTGGTTTTCCGCCAAAAGAAACTCGATCACCGCCCGTTGTTTGCAACGCACATCCGTTACAGAAGGCATTTTAACAGCTCCGTACAGCGCTGCCACCTGTCGGAAGTCAATGAAACTATACGAGACGAAGCGGGAATGTTTGAAAATATTCCACGAGAAATTTCCGGTTTTTTCAACCAAAATTGGCCGAGAAAAAAAATGTGTTGCATTACTTATTGAACTGCCCTCGTACTTGCACTTGTCAGTGTACTTTGGGGGGGGGGGGGGGGGACAATGACGACGACGACGATGACACCTAAGCCCACAATCATTTAGAAGCTGTCGATGATGGACTTGGAACCTCAGCCACATATTGCTGCAAACTATGAGAAGCCCACTAAGCTGTCCTCTCTACCTATGCAAGCAACTCATCCCGTAAGTAACAAAAAACATCACATAAAAAGTCACTGAAATTGAAGAAAGTGGCAGCTGAACCTTTGGATTAGCAAGCACTGTCCCTTTCCGATAGTGATTTTATTATCAAAGATATTTACACCTCATAACCTGTTGGATGCAGATGCAATGAGAGAAGTCTTCCAGGCATTCCTCCACCTGTTCCTGCTCATGGAAGATTTCCGGCTACCACTTGCTCCAGAGGTCAAATTATTGGGTGTCTCATCCGTTTGGAGAATACCTCCCTTTGAACTCAGGTCAGCTAACACACTTTTCTACAGTTATAGGGCCATAGGCTGTCTGCTGATTCGGATGGTGGTCGACAGGAGACTGCGATGATGGGACAGTTCAAAGGGCAACTTCGTGAGGGTAGATGGTTCAAAGGGCAAATTGGTTGTGATACAGTCAGCAGGGCGTTTTTGAACAACAGATCTGTGCCCAGAAGATATGTGGACCATATAACCTGTGAGATCCAACAAGCTAACACAAATTCCATTCCCCAGTCTAGCAGCAATCTCTGATGACAGCCTGTCCTGTGGCGGAGTGACAAATGTTGCTCAGCAATCACAATTGGGCAAGCAGCTTTGCATAAATTCAAACACCATCCCACTATAGAAAACATTTGTGCCTTCAGATACATGACAGCACAAGTGAGTTGAGTGACAAAAGAAGGGAAAACACGTTGCTGGACATATCAGGATACAGGGAAATAGCGTAGTCGACAAATCAGCTAGAGAATCATATTGGGATCATGATGTACACTGATGTGTCGTCCCCTTGCTCATCATCATCTCACTATCTGACAGATGAATCGGGCATCATGGAAAACAAACTGCAGTCACTCAAACTGACCAAACAGGCATAGTGGACTTCGTGCTAACATCACCGATGGAAGGCAGTGCTCCTCACCAAAGAGCACATAGACATAGCCCTTCAACACAATAAAAAGCGTACAATGCTCCAAAATTTTGGGTGTGCATACTGATGAAAACTTGAAAGTGGGAGAAGCATATCCCCGAGCTGCTCAATAAATTAAATTCAGCTCCTTTTGCTCTTTGAATAGTTTGTATTTTTGGAAAAAACAAATCAAGTTCCCGACATATTCTGTATATTTCTGCTCTAGTTAGAGACAATCATTAGATTTACTCCTGGTATACAATACTTTTTTTTACTAATAACTTAGTAAATAATGTAATGCCACATTGTTCACTCATATCTCACTATCAGTCACTGCACACACTATACACGCATTGTTTCATAACAGTTCACTCACTGGAATAATTTTCTGGGGTAACTCATCACTAAGAAGCACTGAGCAGTAAGAATAATATGTGTTGTTCACCTGTGGTCATCCTGTACACACGTCTTCAACAATTTAGGCATTTTAACTGCATCATAACAATACAGATATTACCTAGTTAAATTCATCATAAATTATCAATCACAATTTGAGAATAGTGATCTCAGTACCTCAACCCTAGAGGAAAATCGACCCTTATTATCTATTATTAAAACTGTCAGTGGCTCAGAAAGAAGTTCACATGAAGCACAAAATTTTTTTGTTATCAAACCAATTCCATAAAAAATCTAACAGGTAAAAAAGCAAGTTTCCAACCTAACTTAAAATCATATCCCCAGGACAACTCTTTGTATTCTATGGATGACATTTTATTTAAAAAACTGCACTTTTTATGTGTAGCTGCAGGAGTAGGAATAAAAAAAATATGTTCATTACTGTTAACACTAATAATGTTCACAGATCCTGTAAACTTACTCATTCCATATCATTTCAATAAAAGAATCATTCACGTGATCTATGGAACATGTAACTAATTACATTCTATAGTATATTTTCAACATGAAGTACACAAAATATTTACAAATGAGGCACAATGCTGAAATCCCTAAACACAGGATGGGGTAGGGCAAGGCAAGCATAGAAGGGCAAAAACAGAAGAGCATCATTTGTCATTTGAGTGGCTACATTTATTTCACCACCACATAATAGCATGAATAAATAAATACAATGGTAACACAGAACTATGAGCAACAGCTTAAGGCTAATTAGTTGCTTACAGCAATAATTGGCTTAACAAATGGTTTTACCTCAACAAACCACAAAACACACTGTCAGAATAAATATAAAACAGTAAAAAATAAAAAAAAGCTTCTTTACTTACAAATCAGAAGCTATCAAAGGGCAACAGCAAAGATATAAGAAAAGGTAACTTAAGGCCTTCAAAGTACTTTTGGAAAACTAATTATTATTATTATTATTATTATTTAAATCAAACACGCTCTTAACATATAAGAGGACAAACATTCTGCTAAAATCACCATAAAATCAACTGAAAATTTTATCAAGTACCAACCAGCAAAATAGGTTAAGAGTGTCCACACATAAGGCAACTGCAATCCCAATTTAGGGTCAAATCAGTAATTATGATTAAATGATTTGGAATAATTTGCATTAACATAATAATCAAGACAGTACCTTGTGCCTAAGCAAGTCCAGAAAAATCTTGGCTACCTGAAATTCAAAACATTGGCAATACAAGCATATTCCAAAGGAGATGTACAACTTTTAAATAAAATTCAAATCAAACAATGGAAAATCCAAGATGGAATGTAACAATATTATGAAAAGGAAAGTTGCTACTCACCATATAGCGGAGATGCTGAGTTGCAGATAGGCACAACAAAAAGACTATCATAAATAAGCTTTTGGCCAGTATGGGCTTCTTCAAAAATAGGCGACACACACACACACACACACACACACACACACACACACACACACGAGCAGCTATGTGCAGTCGGGAGGTAAGATGGAGGGCAGGTGAAGGGTGGTGGTAGGGGGTTGGGTGGGGGGGAGGAGGTAGCGGAAAAGGAGAGAAGTAAAAAGACTGTGTGTGATGGTGGAATGAGGGCTGTGTAGTGCTGGAATTGGAACAGGGAACGGGCTGGGTGGGTGAGGACACTGACTAATGAAGGTAGAAGTGAGAATGGTTACGGGAATGTAGGATATATTGCAGGGAAAGTTCCCACCTGCACAATTCAGAAAAGCTGGTGTTAGTGGGAAGGATACATATGGCACAGGTCATGTTAGGCAGCGTGCTAAACAATTGGCTGGTCCACTTGTTTCTTGAACACAGCTTGTCAGTGGCCACTCATGCAGACAGACAGCTTGTTGGTCGTCATGCCCACATAGAATGCAGCACAGTGGTTGCAGCTGAGCTTTTAGATCAGATGACTGCTTTCACAGGTAGCCCTGCCTTTGATGGGATTGGTGATGTTTGTGACTGTACTGGTGGAGGTGTGGTGGGAGGATGTATGGAACAGGTCTATTATAGGTATATGAGCTATGAGGTAAGGCATTGGGAGGAACCTACCCTCCTATATAAAAGATACCAACCATTTCCTCCACCAACTCTCCACAGTTCCTGTCTCTTTACCACACGGTGCCCTGCTCGTCACTATTGATGCCACCTCCCTTTACATTAACATCCCTAATGCCCATTGTCTTACCGTTACTGAACACTACCTATCCCAACACCCGATGGATTCCAAACCAACAACCTCTTTCCTAGTCGCCATGACCATTTACATCTTCACCTACAATTACTTCTCCTTTGAAGACATTACCTACACACAAATCCAAGGTACAGCTATGGGCACCTGCATGGCACCATCCTATACCAACCTCTTCATGGGCCATCTAGAGGAATCCTTCCTGAACACTCAGAATCCTAAACCCCTGACCACCAGCAGTACCTCCACTTTGACAGCTGCCACCCACTCCATACCAAGAGGAGCATTCCTTGCATACAGCCCAGCCACCCGTGATTGTTGCGCCTGTAGTGATGAGTGGTCCCTCTCAAGATATACCGAAGGTCTCACTGAAGCCTTCACAGACTGTAATTATCCTCCCCACCATGTACAAAAACAAATATCCTCTGTCTTATCTTTCCAGTCTCCCACCACCTCCCAAAGTCTCACCATGTGGTCACAGAGGAGCAACCCAGGACTGGAGCAACTGAATTATGTTCTCTGCCAGTGTTTCGACTACCTCTCATTGTGCCCTAAAATGAGAAATATCCTACCCACTATCCTTCCCACTCCTCCCACAGTGGTATTCCACCATCCAACAAACCTACACAATATACTCGTCCATCCCTACACAACCCCTGCTCCCAACCCCTTACCTCATGGCTCATACCCCTGTAATAGACCTAGATGCAAGACCTGTCCCATACATCCTCCCACCACCACCACCACCACCACCACCACCTACTCCAGTCCAGACATGAACATCAACTATACCATCAAAGGCAGGGCTACCTGTGAAACCTGTCATATGATCTAAAAGCTAAGCTGCAACCACTGTGCTGTATTCTATGTGGGCTTGACAGTGAACAAGCTGTCTGTCAGCATGAATGGCCATCGACAAACTGTGGCCAAGAAATAAGTGGACTACCCTGTAGCTGAACATGCTGTCAAACATGACATCCTTCATTTCAATGACTGCTTCACAGCCTGTGCCATATGGATCCTTCCCACCAACACCAGCTTTTCTGAATTGCACAGGTGAGAGGTGTCCCTGCAATACATCCTACGTTTCCGTAACCCTCCTGGTCTCAACCTACATTAGTCACTGTCCTCACCCACCCAGCCCCTTCCCTGTCCCCATTCCAGCACTACAAAGCCCTCATCCTACCATCGTACTCAATCTTTTTACTTCTCTCCTTTTCCGCTACCCTCCGCCCCCCCCCCCCCTTCCACCTGTTCCCTGCCCACCATCAAACCTCCCGAACACACACAGCTGCCCTACCCTCTCTCCACCTCGTCCCTGTGCATGCCAGCAGCACTTTACTGATCCACATTCCCACTCTCCTATCTTTCCCCTTCCCCGACTCCTTGATACACCACATATTTGTGCGTGCTGATGCCCGCAGTGTGGCTTCAGTTGCCAGAGACTGCATGTGCGAGTGTGTGTGTGTGTGTGTGTCATCTATTTTTGGCGAAGGCCATACTAGCCGAAAGCTTATTTGTAACAGACTTTTTGTTGTGCCTACCTGCGACTCAGCACCTCCGCTGTATGGTGAGTAGCAACTTTCCTTTTCATAACACTGTTACAATCCATCCTGGATTTTCTATTGTTTGATTTTTACCTGACGGTTTTTCTTCGATCCTAAGCCAGTGCTGATTTCCTTTGTTACTATTTTCTAATGTGTCACTGTATTCAATGTCCATCCTTCTTTCTCTTCTTACCTGTGTTTCTCTTGTCGCCTTACTGCATGCTCTTCTTACGAGTCACACTGTATCGTTTGACACGTGAAAGATGGCTACAATACCATGCTGATTGTTGGTCCAATGTCTTACATCCCACATTACTCCCGACAATGTCATTAATCCTTAATCATCAAATTTATCACTCTTCCTGTGTCACTCTCTTGTATTTTCGCGTGTTATTTCCTGCACATTTCCAGTGCCACACGATCTTGTATCTCATCCTACAAACCGCTCCCCACCCTCCATTCTATCCCAGCTCACACCCACTGATTTCAGCTCATCCAGTCACAATCTGCTGTTCCCTTCTTCACACTTATCCACCCTCAGACCTGCTACCTTTGATTTGCTTGTGACTTCACACCAATTTTAGTGCGTTTTCATCTTGTTTTCCCATTCTGCATCTGTTTCATCCTTCTTGTGATGTTTTGTACGTATTTGGGTATATTCTTGCTAATTTTTTTGGACGTAATTCAAAGTTATTTACGTAATTTTTCACATGGTTTCCACCACCATGGATCATTGCTGCCACCATCAGTATTAACACATAGAAGTTTCCTTATCCCTAGCCAGAACCCAGTCCCACATACTGTTCCTGTGTTGTTGCTTGGCTCGTGGAATCTCCCCGAATGGGCTTACCATCAAATTACTCATCTCTGGCTGCCGCCCCTCCTTCCACAACGACCTCCATCTGTTCACATTCTGTCGATCCCAAGCCCTCACCAACATGGTCCAGCAAACCCACATCAACCAAGCCGAAACCTCCTTGCAGTACCTACTCCCTGTCCACAACATTCTCCCGCTATGCAATCCCAAATTCCTGGAACCCATAACAAAGATTCAAACTCTTGCCTTCCAGGAACTAGAACAATATGCACAACACCACCTCAAAAAGCTATTCACCCTGCTACTCCCACCTTGGAGTACCACTGTCCGTCACCTCCACAACAAACCTCCCCCATGTCCCCTCTTAGCTAACAAACCCCGTCTTGCAGACCTACTACATTACCCCACCCTCCAAAACTCCCTTCCACAACCACACAGAATCCAGACCTGAAACACAGTCATGAACTTTTCCTCCAGAAGCCTTAGCCCTATGGAAATATGGGCTCACCTTTTGTCCCACTCCCAAATTCAATCATGCAGGATTTGTTAAACACCTTCTCTGCTTCTCCTGGTCCCTACAGTGGAAACACTTTTTTGCCACCAACCCTATCAATCAGACTTAACCAAAGACCAATGTTGAACCCTGTCTAGCCCCGTTCACTTCTCAAGCCAACCATGATCCAACTCATTGCCCCCAAATCATCCCCTGTTAACTTTCCAAAATTTCTTAATCTTGAACCTTGCCTCATCATCATTCCCCGAATTCCTCAACATGCAAACTAACCTTACACCCACAGAAAGAACCGCAGTCCACCATCTAAAAACTGATCCTGAACTTATAATCCTACCTGCGGACAAAAGCTCCACCACTATTGTTTTGAACTGCAAGGGTTACCTGGCAGAAGGAATCCACCAACTGTCAGATCCATCGACTTACAAACCTTGCAACAATGGCCCCATTCCAGAAATCCAGCAGGATTTCCAGTCACTCCTCAAATCCTTAGGCCCATCCCAGAACCTCTCCTCGGATTCCATCCCTCTGCTCACCCCTACCACTCCCCATACTCCTACCTTTTATATGCTTCCAAAAGTCCATAAACCCAAACACCCAGGACGCCCCATTGTGGCCGGTTACTGTGCCCCCACTGAGAGAATCTCTGCTCTTGTAGACCAACATCTTCAACCTATTACCTGGTACCTACCCTTCTATTTAAAAGATACCAACTATTTCCTTCACCGACACTCTACAGTTCCTGCCCCTTTACGACACAGTGCCCTGCTCGTCACTATTGGTTCCACTTCCCTTTACACTAATGTCCCTAATGCCCATGGCCTTACCACTATTGAACACTACCTTTCCCAACGCCCAACGTATTCCAAACCAACAACCTCCTTCCTAGTCGCCATGACCATCTATATCTTCACCCACAATGACTTCTTCTTTAAAGGCATTACCTACAAACAAATCCGAGGTACAGCTATGGGCACCCACATGGCACCATCCTATGCCAACCTTTTCATGGGTCATCTAGAGGAATGCTTCCTAAATGCCCAGAATCATAAACCCCTCACTGGTTCAGATTCATTGATGATATCGTTGCGATCTGGATTGAGTGTGAGGACACCCTATCCACATTCCTCCAGAATCTCAACACCTTCTCCCCCATTCACTTCGCCCGGTCCTACTCAATCCAACAAGCCTCCACCTCGAAGATGGCTACATCACTACATCTGTCCATATCAAACCCACTAACCACCAGCAATACCTCCACTTCGACAGCTGCCACCTGTTCCATACCAAAAAGACCCTTCCATAGAGCCTAGCAACCCATTGTCATTGCGTCTGCAGTGACGAGTGGTCCCTCTCAAAATATATTGAGGCTCTCACTGAAGCCTTCACAGACCTCATTATCCTCCCAACCTTGTAAAAAAACAAATATCCCATGCATTGTATTTCCAGCCACCCACAAGCTCCCAAAGTCTCACCGTCTGGCCACAGAGGAGTGTTCCCCTCGTAACTCAGTACTGGAGCAACTGAATTACATTCTCTGCCAAGGTTTCAGCAACCTCTTGTCGTACACTGAAATGAGAAATGTCCTGCCCATTATCATTCCCATCCCTCCCACAGCAGTATACTGCCGTCCACTGAACCCACAAAATATACTGGACCATCCCTACATAACCCCTGCTCCCAACCCCTTACCGCATGACTCATATCCCTGTAATAGACCTGGATGCAAGACCTGTACCACACAAGCTCCCACCACCACCTACTCCAGTCCGGTCACAAACATCACCTACCCCATCAAAGGCAGGCTACCCATGAAACCAGTCATGTGATCTACAAGCTCAGCTGCAACCACTGTGCGGAATTCTATGTGGGCATGACAACCAACAAGCAGTCTGTCCGCTTGAATGGCCACGAACAAACTGTGGCCAAGAAACAAGTGGACCACCATACTGCTGAGCACGCTGCCCGAAATGACATCCTTCATTTCAATGACTGCTTCACAGCCTGTGCCATACGTATCCTTCCCACCAACACCAGCTTTTCTGAATTGCGCAAGTGGGAACTTTCCCTGCAATATATCCTACTACACAGCCCTCATTCCACCATCACACCCAGTCTTTTTATTTCCCTCTTTTTCCGCTCCCCCCCCCCCCAAACCTCTTATTTGCCCTCCATCTAACCTCTCGACTGCAAATAGCTGCTCTAACCTTTCTCCACCTCACCCCTGCGCGCTTATCAGTAGCACATCACTGTTCCCCACCTGTAGCCAGAGACTGCTATGTGGGAGTGGCGTTTGTGAGTATGTTTAAATAAGCTTCCATAGATCAGAACATTAATACAGCCGCTACTATCTTCAAATTTAGTGGCAGGCTGCTCAAACCAGCACACTAAGGCAACCAGTAAACAACAAGACTGTGCATAACAGCTACAAGCTTCTCCAGCCACCAACCACTGGAAAACCAGCCATGAAGCTCAGAAGATTATGTAAGGCTGTTAACAAACACCACTTAGGTGAAACAAAAGCCAAACATACAAATCAAGCAAATAATAATGGCCACCTTTGCAAGAAATGGTCAATATAAGGCCTCTTAATATGCCACCAAATTTCCAAAATTTATCCTTAACTAAATTTACAAAATATCAAGAATGCATAGTAGTGGTGAAAGTAATGTCTCTTACGCCATATAGCTGAATAAAATTTGACACAGGAAAACTTAATAAATGCCAGAGAATAATATCTGAATAAGCCAAACCACATGGCAAGGAACCTTGTATGAACCAAAGGAAAATTGATATGACAAGAGTATCTCTATGAGGCAGTACTTAATAATTAGGTCTTACAAGCAATGCTTCCTTCCATGATATGCAGACACAAATTTAACACACATGTTAAATACAGGGAATTTGTTAAAGCAAACAAAATATTAAATGCAAAATCCTTAAAAATGCTTAAGATCACAATTTAACCTGAAAATTTTTTTCATGGTTTATCGCCAAAACACTTTCCCAGTATACTAAGGTACAAAAAAGCTGACAGCTGTATCAATCGAAAAATATAAGATTAAGGTTAACCACTGAATTTAGTCTTTCACACTGCATATAGCCAACACAAACACACTACAATGAAGCTCTCTGTGGTACACAGAAATCCCCAATAAATGCACAATTACATAAACAGCCAAATATTTGACTGATCAAAAATGTAAATAATAAGAAATAACAGAGGCTTAGTTCAGATAATTATGCTCAAACAAACACAGGGTGATTCAAAAAGAATACCACAACTTTAAAAATGTGTATTTAATGAAAGAAACATAATATAACCTTCTGTTATACATCATTACAAAGAGTATTTAAAAAGGTTTTTTTTTCACTCAAAAACAAGTTCAGAGATGTTCAATATGGCCCCCTCCAGACACACGAGCAATATCAACCCGATACTCCAACTCGTTCCACACTCTCTGTAGCATATCAGGCGTAACAGTTTGGATAGCTGCTGTTATTTCTCGTTTCAAATCATCAATGGTGGCTGGGAGAGGTGGCTGAAACACCATATCCTTAACATACCCCCATAAGAAAAAATCGCAGGGGGTAAGATCAGGGCTCCTTGGAGGCCAGTGATGAAGTGCTCTGTCACGGGCTGCCTGGCGGCCGATCCATCGCCTCGGGTAGTTGACGTTCAGGTTTCATAACTAACCTTTTTCGTAGGACTCTCCATACAGTTGATTGTGGAATTTGCAGCTCTCTGCTAGCTCTGCGAGTCGATTTTCCTGGGCTGCGAACAAATGCTTGCTGGATGCGTGCTACATTTTCATCACTCGTTCTCGGCCGTCCGGAACTTTTCCCTTTGCACAAACACCCATTCTCTGTAAACTGTTTATACCAACGTTTAATACACCACCTATCAGGAGGTTTAACACCATACCTCGTTCGAAATGCACGCTGAACAACTGTCATCGATTCACTTCTGCCGTACTCAATAACACAAAAAGCTTTCTGTTGAGCGGTCGCCATCTTAGCATCAACTGACGCTGACACCTAGTCAACAGCGCCTCAAGTGAACAAATGTACAACTAAATGAAACTTTATAGCTCCCTTAATTCGCCGACAGATAGTGCTTAGCTCTGCCTTTTGTTGTTGCAGAGTTTTAAATTCCTGAAGTTGTGGTATTGTTTTTGAATCACCCTGTATTTCAGTAAGCCACAAAGCACAGGTAATAGAGGTGGGAGTAGCGTAGGGTGAAAAGTACTGACCGTTAGTGCATGATACGGCAGATATTTGATAATCTTGGAAATATCCAGTGTGTCTCCCAGCACCCAGTACTGCATGGTATGGAGTATCAAGGTGGGACAAATCAGCGGGTGCGGACAGGATGCTGTACTCAATTAAATGTCGTAACTCCAACTTCACCAAGTCTTGACATAAACAGAGCTAATGGCCAATTGACCCACTATGTCCAGAACTCGGCCCGTGATGCCCTCTAGTGTGCTGTCACTCACTGCCTGGCTCTTACTGCCCTGCCAACACTGCTCAAGGACTACCTTAGGACTCTCTCTGCGGGAGATAATCAGGAACAATAGATTTGCACTTCCAATAGAAGTGCCAGTGAATAATGCCCAGAATCAAGGCATGCAAAATAGTCTGCGAGGCCCCACGGCTCAACCTCGCAGACTCAAACTGAAAGACAACCTCGCCCACTCAAACCGAAAGACAACCTCACCCACTCAAACCAAAAGCCCCCCTCCCCCCGCCCTCTTCCAGGTCTGGAGGGAAAAGGGGAGAGGCTAATTAGTCTGTTTCCCTGACTCACATGAACCTTTTAAGTTCTACCAGTAGCCAGATTCCAAACAAGTGAGTTGACAGAACTAACGATCTTATCAATGGAGCAAGGATCCACAAAATGAGGAGCTACTTTCCCAATAATTCCACGATGCTGTCCTCTGACCATGTTATAGTTATGATCCAAAACCTAATCCCACACATTCCCTCGAAACGGTTGTCTGCCTCGATTATAACGTCTCCCCCAATGGCGATTGACTAAGTCAGTATTCCTTCTAGCCCTATCCCAGTTCTGTTTAACCACGTCAGGGGTGATACATTCAGGCAAAAGGTCTTTATATTCCACAGGTTGGCAAGGGGAGAATTAAGGAGGTAGGTAAACATAAGAGCCCCTGGAACCAGCTTACAGGCCTCATGCTATGCTGAATTAAAGGCAAAATCGATCTAAGGGAGAGAAATATCCCACTCGATCTGAGCCTTCACTTGATAAATGATTAAAGCTTAATGCATTAAGATCCCTGTTAATCCTTTCAGAAGGTAGGCTGAGGATAATAGGGGGTGGCAGTTATATGCTTAATGGCATTACTACAACAAAAACACTTGAACTCACTAGAAACAATGGCAGGAGCATTATCGCTCAAAGAGCCTCAGGTGGTCCAAGCCAAGAAAACATATTAGTAAGATGATGAGTAGTGAGTGAAGCAGTGACTCCTCTGTTCAGAAGTAAGCAGACAAACTAGAAAAACCATCCACTACTACCAGAATACAACAGTTCCCTCCCTTAGTTCGGGGAAGGGGACCCCCATAATCAATAAATAATTTAACCACTGAGCACTGTTCCTGTTAAGATAGCGATACCCCCTTGTGTGAAGTGGCGTTGGGTTTACATATTTTACACAGTTCACAGTCATCGACTTAACGACGAATGTCCTAAAAACAACAAATGTCCTAATATAAGGAAGGCCAGGTAAGATGACAGTGCATCTTAGCAAGGGTCTTATGAAGGTCCAAATGACCACCCAGCAATGTGGCATGAAAATAATGAAAGCTGGAAAACACCAATTTGATGGGTAAACAAATGTTAGCCTCAGCTAATTTACCAACCCCACAACACAAAATATAATTTCTCAAAAAATAACCGGGAACAACCTTCACAGCCAACACACACTTCCTAGTATGTCAAAAATAGGATCCTGATCCTGTTTAACCTCGAGATCCCCAGTGGTGAACTGACCAACAATGAACCGCCTTTGGTTCCTGAGTGTCATAATCAAACATCAGCAACCTGATTATCAGAGCCTCTAATATGATGCACTCTGAAACAGAAGGCAAATATACGAACGGCCCACATTGCAATCCTGCCAGCCTTCCTATGGCAAGCCAAGACCCAACTCAAGGCTTGGTTGTTGGTCTCCAAGTCAAATTCTCTATGCTTGAGATAGAATTTATATTTGGTTCAAATGGCTCTGAGCGCTATGGGACTTAACATCTTAGGTCATCAGTCCCCTAGAACTTAGAACTACTTAAACCTAACTAACCCAAGGACACCACACACATCCATGCCCGAGGCAGGATTCGAACCTGCGACCACAGCAGTCGCGCTGTTCCAGACTGTAGTGCCTAGAACCACTCAGCCACCCCGGCCTGCGAATTTATTTTTCTCAAGACTAAATAAGACAGCCAATGGCCTCACGCTCATAAACTGAGCACTTAAGTTTAGGACCTGCTAATCTCCTCGAGGCAAAATCTAAAGGGAACCTTTCATCTAAATCTTCCTCTAAAAGTACAGCAGCAACTCCGGCACTGGAAGCATCAGTCTGCACTATAAATCTCTTTCCAAAGTCCAGAATAGACTATACAGATGGGTTGCCCATGGCAGTCCTAAGAGCTCCAAAGACAGATTGCTGGCTCTCTCCCCAAACAAAGTTTCCTCCCTTCTTATGCATATCATTAAGGGGAGCAACAAGTAAGGTGAAATTGGTGAAAAAGTTCCAAAAATAATTGGCTATACCAATGGATCTGCCCACCCCTTTTTTCTTCTTTGGGGGAGGAAATTTTCTCAAATCGGACGTGTATTCTTGATCAACCCTAATACCATTCTTTGAATCCAGGCGACCCAAGGGTCATTCCATGTCAAGTGTCCCAGTTTAAAAGATGGTCCCAGCTCGACCATCTTCAATTTTGATGAAATTTGTACAGGACGTACCTACATGAACTTATGCAAATTTTCAGGCTCAAATGTAACATGGTTGAGGTGCTAGAGCCATTTTCGTGAAGACCACTTTTACAGAGACCGAAAAGTGGTGAAGAAATCGTCAAATTTGACATTCCACTGTTTCTGGGTATAGTGGTACAACTTTGTGTGCTCTACATACAAATGTTGCAAGTAGAGTTCAGCAAGCGATGCATTTGGCATAATCTCAGTTCAAAGTGGGCAACAAATCATGTCACGAGAAATTTGCCCCATAGTTTTAACAAGGCATAAGTAGTGGAGAAGTGTGCTATGGACCTGGTCTTTTGCCAAACTACTGTCTGTCTGGGTGTTTAGTATATCACAAATTTTGGCCTGGCGTGTGTGCTTAATTACTGTGCTACCATCCTGTAAATTTGCTAAAAAACATAAATGTATCAAAATATACCCAAGTTCAAAGTCATGTATCTCAAAATGGACACCTACCACATTACATTCATTAACACCAGTCAACAGAGCATATTTCATTTTATTAGAAAAACTTATTTTCATTTTGGTGTCTCTTTGGGTAAGGTGCAAAAAATTTGCCTAAACTATTGACCTTTTTGGTAATTCCTAAAATCATTGCATTGGGCCATGGCGGCTATGCCACTACCTATCTCAAGACTGGTAACCTCATTACCAAGGGGCCACGCCGGATAGCCATGCAAAATCAGCCACGGGTGGGTTTCTTGACTGCAGGTTCTCAAGCCTGAAAGTGGGTGTCTAGCAGGTTCCCAAGCTGGAATGAGAATATCTAGCAGGTTCCCAAGTCTGAATATGGGTGTCTAGCAGGTTCCCAAGCCTTTTTTTTTTTTTTTTTTGGTCTCTCTGTGGTTCCCAAGCCGTAACACAGAATTCTTCAATTGTTAAATGTTTTAAATTTTTTGCTGATGTCCAAAACTATTGCTTCCGGCAAACTGTATTGATGCCCCATCATTGAAGCAGCTGGGACTGGTGTGACTGCAATTATCTGTTGTTCTGGGATCCAGCATATGTCTCTTCTAGTAGGCCAATGAAATGATTGAGCAGCTCCACAACGATGCATGAAATTAATCAAGGCATCTTTTTCTTCACATGAAACTTCATAGGTATTTCCTATCCGCCATTTTCCATCATAAACACAAGCAACATACTGGCCAGGCTGTAGTTCATTAATGGCAACATGTTTAGTAGCAACTTTAGCATGTCGGTTAACATTTGCTATAAAGGACAATGTATCATTTGATACTCTGTGAATCATAAGTCACTTTTCATCAATTGGCACAAAATGATGATGGTCTGTTGTACCAGACACTGTACATCTGCCCTCAGAAACGTTTCTCTTGATCAATTGTTGCATCTTCAATAATTTAGTTTTTAATATAATTAAATTCAATGCCATGAACATTTTTTGCAATATTCAAACAGATCAGTTGGTGTTAAGATTTGGTTGTCAATTGGGTGTTTAAGATCTGATCTTGCCGCTGAACACTTAACTGTGCCCCCACTTCTGTCACATGGTGATTTCCCATCTCTTGTTCAGAAAAAATTCCATTCTGCAGTAAAGCCAAAATCTTTTTGATGATGGCAAAGATTTAGGAAGCTCTTAAAATTTTTGTACTGCGCTGCAGAACCGTTGCTAAAATAATGAATATGCTTAATTTCTTTAAAAATGCGCTTATGGGATTTGGTCAAGTACATTAAAAAACACATGCACAGCAACTGTGTCATGTCGGATGCAATCACTGATTGTGCAGTAGCTGACACTCTTTAGGTCTTCATTACCTTTGTAGTAAATGACAAATTGGTGTATTGTAGCTTGACTATTTTCCCAATGGAATCCCTGCACTGCGTATGGACAATAAAGGAGTAATTTTCTGCAAAATCCATTAATATAATCAATTCTCCTGGTTTGAGACCTTCTTCAGTGAACTGCTAAATGCTTGCTCTGATGTTTTGCAGTGCAGTGGTGAGTAGAAAGGGCCAACTAATAGTTCAATGAATTCTTCAACTGTCATTTCTCTGGCTTCAAGTGTATCTCTATCAGTGTGGGTCCATTGTTTGAACTGAACTGTATCCTCAGGATCAATATCTGCAAAAGCGCTTTCCAAATATTCATTTAGAGCTTCTGTTCCTTGACATACTTCACAGCGATGAAGCATGCAATCCTTTGTTTCCAAATTATAGGCAATTTTGCTCAGTAAAATTTTGTAATCTTCTTATATTGGGCTATGTGCCACCATTAGTTTCACATGTTGATGATGTACTGTGCAGACACAAACTGAATGTGGACCAGCTGTGCCTACAGTCACACACCACTTTGGCCTTAATTCACAAAATTTGGAAAATCCAATTTCCGATCAATTTTTATTGTGGTACACAACAAACATTTCTTTTAAGTTGCTCAGTAATAAGTATTTCTGTCTTTTAATCTTTTCTCCATCAATCCGAACAGTAATACAGTCCTTTTTTCCTGGACAAATCCAACTAAACTCTTCATCATAAAAATGTTCTATGACTTTTGCCTTCACACCCTCAGAAAGCTGCTTCCCACATTTACCTTCGGGCTGTGCCAATATTCCCTGTTCAGCTTTTATCTTTCTAGCCTTCCTTACCATTCTTTCTGAAACACAAAATTCTTACATAGTCTTTTTGATAGACCAGCTTTGGGGAACTAAGGTCAAAATTTGAATTTTCTCATTATTATTTGATATGTGTAATTTTTCTTGCAATTCTTGGATCAGCTCAATGTAATCTGAGCAAGTCCAGCATTGCTTGCTTGTGGATGGTTGCTCCAATTCACTGGGATCAAGTCCTCCCACTTCTGCAATTTTCTTGTAATTCCACCTTCAACTTGATGGATTTTGTGCTCTGCATATTCTTTTGTATCCCTTGCACCAATTCGTTGAAATTTTAATGGTGATATTCCAACAGATGTTAAGCTTGTATTCAAATTGTGACCAACATTAGTCTCATCATCTTCATCTGACTGATACGTAATGTCCATTTGTGAATATTTCAGTGTATCAAATTCTTTTCTACAGAAAGGGCACATTTTTTGGCCGTTTAATATCAGACAGACAGACCCTTTTTAGTAGGTTGATTGAGCGCAAGCTTTTCCGTGCAGTGTGGTTTCTCTTGCCAAATGGGTTGCAGCATGATCTTTGCAAAAATTCAAATCTTTTTAAGAGTAAAGCTTCATGATGGAAGCATAGTTGAGTATTTTCAGTAGAATGTAAACCACTCTGTCTCGTAAGTAATTCTTGTTCTTCTAAGGAAAGTTTCTACAGATTTCAGTCCTTTTAAGGCACTGTATGTCGTTAAATGGTGTGGGGAATCAGTATTTCCAAAACTGCATACATTAACTTGATCTTGTTCTTCCATTTTAGCAACAACCTGATATGCTTCAGACACTAAAATCAAATTGCCGAGTCCTAAATAAAGAAAAAGAAAAAAAAAAAAAAATTAATAAGCATTCAGCTTCCCAAAAATTATTTAGCAGTCTCTAGTACAGTTAAATGGTTAAATTTAGCAATGAACCTGTCACAAACAGGTTTAAAATCGCAGAATAAACAGCAAAATGAATATTTAAACAATGAAGACATAATCAACAAAATTCCAAATTTTATATGGCATTTTTGCACCTTACCCAAAGAGACACCAAAATGAAAATAAGTTTTCTAATAGAATGAAATGTGCTCTGTTGAATGGTGTTAATGAATGTAATGTGGTAGGTGTCCATTTTGAGATACACGACTTTGAACATGGGTATATTTTGATAAATTTATGTTTTTCAGCAAATTTACAGGATGGTATCACAGTAATTAAACACACAATCCAGACCAAAATTTGTGATATACTAAACAGACAGACAGTAGTTTGGCAAAAGACCAGGTCCATAGCGCACTTTCTCCACTACATATGCCTCGTTAATTTTGAACTGAGATTATGCCAAATGCATTGCTTTCTGAGCTCTACTTGCAACATTTGTGTGTAGAGCACACAAAGTTGTACCACTATACACAAAAGCAAGAGTCTAGCTCTTTTACATTAGGAACAGTGGAATGCCAAACTTGACAATTTCTTCATGACTTTTTGGTCTCTGTAAAAGTGGTCTTCATGAAAATGGCTCTAGCACCTCAATCAAGTTACAGGTGAGCCTGAAACTTTGGATAAGTTCATGTATGGCCCTCAGGTACATCCTGTACAAATTTCATCAAAATTGAAAATGGTCGAGCTGGGAGACCTAGGACACTTCACGTGGAATGGCCCCCCAAGAAAGAGATCTGCTGCCTAGCAAGAGTAAATTTCAATGGTTTGACAGTTAATCCAGCAGACTGAACCTTTAACAATACCCGCTCCAGGTGAGAAAGATATTCATGAAAAGAATGGCTATAGACCACCAAGGCATCAAGATAATTATACACATGACTCGTGATCTAGAAGTTGTGGAAGAACGACAGCCCCAGTAGCCAAGCCAAATGGTACCCAATTAAATTCATACAGATTCCAATCTGTAAAAAAGGCAGTAATGTGCTTAGACTCTTTGCTTAGTGGGATCTGATAGTGAGCTTAATTTAAATCGAGTACAGTAAAATAGCACCCACCAGCAAACCATGTGAAACAATTATGGAGGTCAGGAAAGGGAACTGACTCCCAAATAACCTTCTCATTAAGGACTTGGTAATCGACTAACAGCCTATAATCCTCACCTTGCCCCTTTAGGAATGAGAACTGTAGGTGAAGCATATGGGGACGTTGATAGTCTAATAACCTCATGTGTAAACTTAGGAAAAAATAGTGTACGGTCACAAAAGAAATTCGACACTGACGATTGCATAATTGGTTTTGCGACAGTATGACCATACAGAGAAAGCTGAAAATTAGACATTGTGACACAGGCACAGAAGGAGGGGAAAAAAAGGTCAATAACACTGTGTCAATAACACAAGGTACACTGTCTCATATTAAACATCATCGTAAATAGATGTTTTGCTTCTTCTGCGTAAGTACTCTTTGGAAGAATAATCGATTATATCAGTTTTGGCATATCCATTGCTGATATTTTGCCCTAGGCTTCTGTTAAGTGGCTTCGGCATATTTTATTTGCAATATGATTATTTCTGGTGCATGATTCTAAGTAGTCACACACATTTTGAACATATGTATAGCAGGATACTGGTGTGTCTTCAGTTGTCTTAAGAGTACCGTTAAAGAACCACATTTTGGTATTTGTGGCAGCATTCTTAGTACTGCTATCCTGTTGTTTTCATCGACATATTACATAGTGGCAATGCACCAAATGGTCTTTGGCAGGGAATACTTCATGTATAACTGTTCTACAACCCACATTTAGTGCACTCATGTGTGTACACCTTCAGTATAGGTTATCAATAAGTTGTATCACCCATCATTCCGTTAGTGAATTCCAGTTTTCTTATTCCAGTCCAGTGCATTTTACACCCCCAAACACGCACTACATGTGCATGTTGTTAAGTTAACGAAATAAGGGTTAACTGAGAACTTTACAGCTTCAATACAGGCAAAAAGCATTGTTTTCATTAAGAGCTGCATAACCATGTTCTTAAATTATTTATTTTATTTTTTCGTTACTGACCATACACAAAAATCTGTTTAGTACTAGGTTTAGTCTATTGTTATTTCTTTTTGTAAACAAACTGTTATTTCCACCGTACCTTAGAGCACATGTTCTGACAGATCAACCCAAAGTGTTTGAATTTAAAACTGACATTTATGTGTGCAACTGAAATTCATGACTATTCATTTTGCCATAGGTAACAACCACATTTGAGGCCACAACAGCTGCTACATGACTTAATCTGGTACCTGCACTTCCAGGGAATAGTTACTACATTAACTTACATACACAGTCAATAGAAAACAGCACAGATTCCTTTGTGTCTTGATTCATAGTACCTGCTGGATCAAAAATGGAGTATGTACTTTTGGACATGACGCCACAAGATGATATGGCCAATTATTTCTTTCAGTGCAGATGCATCCATGCTCAAACACTTACGGGAATCGGCGAAATGCTGTGAGTAATGAGGATAATGGGCAAAGGGCACTACGTTAAGTGTGCGGATAAGTTGAGAATCTGGATATGATGGGAGTTGTGCTAGGGTAGTCCCTGCAGTTACAATGACATTGCATCCAGATGGCTTAGTGGTCAGCATATCTAGGTAGTAAGCAGGAGACATGGATTAGAATCCCAGTCGGGCACAAATTTTCGACTTTCCCTGTTGATTTCAATCAATGCCTGCTTGCAGCCAGTGTCCGTAATTCCTTTGTCTCTTAATTTAATTTGTAATGGCTGCTGGGTCAAAAATGGTGTTTGTGTGAAAGAACAGACACCAATTTATGCAAAACTTCGAAGTACATTGTGATAGCCTCAGGAAACTGAATAAACAGCTTTAGGATGTTTGTTGCCAAAAAAAGGTAAATGAAATTATACTTCTCCATGACAATGCAAGGCTCACAAGCCTGAAAACTCAAGAGGGGCTCACAACATTTATTAGGACTGTTCTTCCTCATCCACCTCACAGCTCCGATCTCGCACCTTCCATCTTCCATCTGTTTGGCCCAATGAAGGATACACTCTGCAGGGAGTAGTATGTGTATGATGATGAGGTTATTGATGCAGCAAATGTTGGTTCCGATGTCGATCAATAGAGTGGTACCATGCAGGCATACAGGCCCTCCCAGTAAGGTAGTGTAAGACCATCACACAGAATGGGGTTATGTTGAAAAATTGAGTTTTGTAGCCAAAAGGACAAGGAATAATAATGGTGTAGTGGAGTCCTGAATTAAACCAACCTGCCTTCGGAAGAAGAAGAAGAAGAAAAATAACTTACTGCACGCCCCTCGTAGTAGTCAGTGTTGATTCATTCCCTCTTGTCCTCTCAGTTGTTCTGTACATTCCGATTTTTAATAAGATGGAAGATATCTCTTTACCTAACTTTTTCTTTTAATACTGAGAAAAGCAAAAATTATGTTGATGTTCCATCTAGCGTGAACAAACTGCCATCTGACAGAGATGTTCCTGTTCTTTCAATTGAGGTGACGTGATCTCAATTGTTACAAACTGTAGATGCATATTAAAGGCATTTACATAAAAAAATGGTTTTTTGGATTATAGCGTACAGCAATCAATCTCTGAAAATAAGATTCAACACTATCCTTGGCAGTGTAATATCTTCACAACAAATTACTCCTAGAACTTCTGACTCCATATGACAAGACACTGGAATGTACACTTGTGCACGGAATACACTCTACTATAGACCAGATACAGTTTCTGTCTATTGTGCCATATATACATATCCACACACAGACAGGCACCCTGGTAGAAGACTGCTAACCTGCTTACAGCAAATAATATGGGTTGTCTGGACACCGTTCAGACTCATCTGGAAAAATGCATGAACCTGCATACCTTATCTGCCGTAGGACCTACTACATGTGTTACAGACTTCCATACAAAAGTAACTGGAGTAAATACTGAACATGTTGTTCCACAGTTTTCATCCATATCTTACTGTGTGAATACCACACTACTTCATTTACGTGTCACCTTTAAATCTTTAATAGCATTTGCTGATATAAAGTTGTGATGCTTGTACAGTGTGATCTAGAGGCAGGCCAAGAAAAATATGATCAGCATAAACTGCCCAATGAAATATTTTGTGCCATTCAAGTGAGTAGCATAATTTGCACTTTTTTTTGTTTCAAAATCAGAAACTTCTTTTTCAATACTCTACTGACAACAGTAAATCACAATCTAGTCAACTGTGCAATGGAAGTAAAAACAAACCTGTAATTTCAGTGTAGTTCAATATGGTCCTCCGTGTCTCCAGCTCTGAACAGGATAATGCAGCTTTTGTACACAGTATAGTCTAGGGGACTTTCATGGAAAAATGGGTAAAGAGGATATGTTCATCCTCAAAATAGGAAAACATAGCAAGCACTCGACCACAAACGAAAATGGATTAAAAATGATCAACTTTTCACTGTCAAAGAATATGAGAATTTGCTCGACGATGTTCTCTCACAAAGATATGTACAAAGGTACATGGTGTTCTCCAGATGGAAACCAGTAAATCAGATTGACCATGTTATGACAGATCAACATTTCACTTCATTTAAAAGAGATGTCAGCACGTACAGAGGAGCTGAAATTGGCTCAGATCATTTCCTAGTGGTAGGAAAGATGAAAATCAAGATGATTGGGAATCAACAACCAAAAGTCACACCAAAACCTAATTTAGACATCGAATGACTGGAGGAACTGTCTGTTAAATAAGTCTATGTGATTGAAATAAATAACCGATTTACAGCATTGCAAGAAGCTGATGAGGAAAATAGTGTCGAGAAGGCTTAGGAAAGAATAAAGACTGTAGCAACAGATGCAGCAGAAAAAACATTGGGCAAGAAAAAGAAAACGAAGAAACAGAAATGGTTCAACAAAAAGTGCCAGAGAGCAGTAGAAAGGAGGAAAGAAGCCAGGTTGCTGTGGCTGCATAATAAGGAGAGTGAGGACAGGAGAGAGATCTTCAAGGCAGTTAGAAGAGAAACAGCAAGAGTTCTACAAACAGAGAAAAGGAAATATCTAACTGGAGTACTAGAATCTATAGAAGTGGAAAGCAGGAATGGAAACTCAAAGAAGTTGTTTCAGTATACAAAGAAAAGTAAGAGCTTATTGAAGTGAAAAACCTATTCATAAAAGATAAAAATCAAAATATGCTAACACAGCTGGAAGATATCCAAGAAAGATGTAAAGAGTATTTCTCAGAAATTTTAAATTACATTGATCCGCACATAACCTTCAATTACGCAACATCTCAGAGTGACAGCATTAATAATGGCGAATGTAGAATCACAGAACAGGAAGTGGTCCACACGATTCAAAAGTTCAAAAACAACAAGGAAGCAGATGAGGACCAGATATCAGCAGAGATGTTAAAATAGGATGGAAGCAAACTACACAAAGACATTTATAACCTCATCATAAGGATCTGGAAAACTGAAACACTGCCGGAAGATTGGAAAACACCAATAATTTGTCCAATACACAAGAAAGGAAATAGAATGGAATGTGGAAATTACAGAATAATCAGTTTACTGAACATAACGTACAAAATCCTCTCAATGATCATTCTGGCAAAACTTAAACCTTATGCAGAAAGCATTATTCAAGATTACCAGGTTGGATTTCAAACAAACCGTTCCACAACTGATAATTTGTTTACTATATGAGAGATCTTTGAGAAATACCGGGAATTTAACAAAAACATCCACTGTCTCTTCATTGACTTCCAGCAAGCCTACAACAGCATCCACAGAAGTAGCCTCTACAACATTACGAGAATTTAGTAAACCCAGTAAAATCATTAGGATGATACAACTGTGCATGGATGGCTCCCAGGCAGCAGTGAAGTTTAAGAGGATCCATGTGTCCCACCTTTCCAATTAAAACAGGCTTACAACAGGGAGATGCTCTTTCATGTGTCCTCTCCAACCTTGCATTAGAGAAAGTTGTTTGGGAGAGTAATTTACATCTTTACAATGGTCTCCGATTCGAACACAGTGAAGTAAAACTCTTGACTTATGCAGATGATATAGTGTTGCTGAGTGAAACTGAAGAACAACTGAAAGACATGTACAGATCTCTCAGGCACAGTGCCAGCAAAATGGGGCTTTTGATTAACCAAGAGAAAACAGAACATATGGAAATAGGTTGAGTCATAAACCCAAATCCTTACTTTGAAATTGACCAGCATTCGAAATTCAGAAAAGTTCTCCAGTTTAAATACCTTGGATCACATTTCAACAGTAAAAATATCATAACAATGGATATAAATGAAAGAATAGCCTCAGGGTCAAGATGTCTGTACTCACTAAGCAACCCACTCAAAAGTAAAGCTTTGTCAATCACCACAAAGATGAAGATATGCAACACTATCATCTACCCCATAGTACTGTACGGTTCAGAAAGCTGTACGCTTACAAAGAATGAAAGAGAAAAACTGATGTGTTTGAAAGAAAAGTAATGAGAAAGATCTGGCGACCTGTGTTTGAGAATGGTGTATGGAGAATTCGAAAGATCAACGAAATTTATCAGTTAATGAAGCAACCCACTATCATCCAGAAATTAAAAAGTAGGAGACCGCATTGGGCTGGACATGTGGCAAGAGTTGGAAAACAACAGAATCACCTAAAAAGCATTTGAAGGAACTCTCCTGGCAACAAGAACATTGGGGCGAACCCATACAAGGTGGAAAGATGATAGAGAGAAGGGCATCGCATCATTAGGAAGAGGCTGCGAGAGATAGAACGCGGTGGAAGCAGATCATTGATGGAGTGCATGGTCTACAGGGCCTGTGATTGCTAAAGCTAGTTTCATGTGCATTTGTAAGATGCCTCTTGTCACTATCAGAGGTAGGCCATAATTTGAGGGATATGCAGTATTGTGACACAATCCTCCAACTTACTGTCCGACCCTAAATGGTTCAAATGGCTCTGAGCACTATGGGACTTAACTTCTAAGGTCATCAGTCCCCTAGAACTTACAACTACTTAAACCTAACTAGCCTAAGGACATCACACACATCCATTCCCGAGGCAGGATTTGAACCTGCAACTGTAGTGGTCGCGAGGTTCCAGACTGTAGCGCCTAGAACCGCTCAGCCACCGTGGCCGGCGTCCAACCCTAAAGTCAACATTTTGGTAATGGGTTGGTCTTTCAAGACAATGACATCCATGCGGTGAACACTTCCTTTCAGGAGGCAGTAATCAGCCATATAGAATGGATTTTCATCTAGTGACATAAATTTTATTAAAAATACTTGGTGACCTCAGGATGACTGCTGTTGAGGACTAAGACAGGTTTAAGCACCAAAATCTTGACCACCTTGAGAAGTGCTAGTAAAATTTCTTGTGTTCCTACCTGTGTTTGGATTGGCGGCTCATTGGGTAAGTGCTAAACCAAAAATCCATAGAACTGGTTTCCAATCCCCAGTCAGTCCTAGGGTTTCTTCAGTCACTAATCACTTCTTTCATCTGAAACAAGATGAGTGTTGTTGCTGTTAACTTACTCCATGATGATCACAAATTATGACATTCTTCCAATCACAACTGCATCACTTCAAAAATTAAATGCACTTGATATATTGTTTTTCTTAAGACCCAATAACGTTACAACTGGTAGAGACTCAAGTAGAAATCAGCTGTGTTACCTTGTGGTCATTTAAGATTCAAAGCAAGAATAAAATGAACTTTTCTGAATTAGATTTGTAAAAAAAAAAAGGGCAACCCACAGGAATTTCAATGCCTAATTTGATTCCTTTATTTTATTTACTTATTTTCTCAAATATTACATAAGGATACCAATCATTTGCAATTTTCTACGTATCCTAACTAACAGGATACGCCGAAAGTGTATAAATTTCTCTGAGAAGCTCCAGTACACAACAAAAGGTGACTATCTGGGATTTGGCACTTTAGTTTTTTAATTATCCTGGAAGCCCATCGAAATTGGAATTGACAGTGCAATTGCCAGCAACAATTATAAACAGTAAATTATGGAGTATTGTACTTTTGACAACCCCGAAATACAAAGCATTTGTTAATTCTTGGGACAAGGTATGAACCAAAGAGAGGGCTTTGTCCTATTAGCAACACACTGAACAAACTTAATTAAAAATATTCTTAAACTTCATAACAATGAGGGATTGAATTAACAGTGGCTATTCATAAGTGAAGATGTTCTCAACCTGAAGTTTGGTTTGCATCAAGGTGCTTCATTAAACATGGTTCATTTCCTGACTGCCTCTGATCTTTCACCTGACTTACCCAGACTGGTATTCAGGGTCCTTTAGTACAATGTAGACTCCAAACCATGGTACAATTAGCTTTTTTTTTAAAAAAAAAATTCGTCAGTGCCCACTGTGAAAGAATAACAGAAAAAACAACATCACCTGGAGGAGATTGCTCTTTATATGTCAACTATGGATTAATTAATACGGCAATCATCAAAATAATATAATAATTTTTTGTTAACATGGTTCATTCCGCTAGACAATTAACATTTTTCTACAGAGCAACTTTGTCTTGAAAACATCCGTAAAATTACGTATAAATCATGTTGTTTACAAACGTGGTAACTGGTGCGGTAGGCAAACAAAAGGTGAGCCAGAATGAAAACCAATTACGGACCATTCAAGTTCGTCATATTTAATGATTATGATACAGAGTGCTATTCGAAGAGCGCTTTCCTTAACTCAGTTCCAATGAGTTTTCGTAACAAATACCTTTATCTGCAATGAGAATTCATGAGTACTGTTATCATAATTTTGGGTGAGAAAAATAAAAGGCGTCTTTTTGCGTGTAAAATGCATGACCTTTTTCTTATGTAATACGAGTACTATGTCCTTAGCCTACAAACAAGTAACCCTCAAAATTCTCAAAATAGTGACCTTACCTACGGAATTCGAAAGGACGTTTCAAGCTGCGTAAATTCTTGTATCGCCAAACAACACTACTCCACAACTGCACCAACAACGAAGTTTTAGACACTGCACGTACTTCCAAACCACGCCGCAGCTCAACTGCGAGTCGCGTCCTGCGTTATCTGTTGTTGCGCAACAGTATCAACGAATGGCATTAATCACCGGTACAAGAAAAACATCCTATCATTGAAAATATTTTAAAGGTTAAACGTGAGTTTTTACATGCAACCATTTCGAGAACGACTGTATCATTTTTTAAAAATCAAATATCGTGAACATATTTCACAAGTTACTCGCAGTACTTCACGTACATAAATGCTGCCAACACGTAGCGCGAAGACAAGTACTGCCCGAAAACGTATTTTTAATACCTTCCAATTCATGCGCAAATTATTGAAATAATGACGCGAATTGTAAATAAAAAGTGTAGAAATATTTTGCGACAGCTAAAAAGGGACAGATAAATTTAATGCTTAGAATATATCGAAAACAAACACTTTGCCTCTGTTTCTGTTTGCTGTCAGAGCTTATTCAACAAAATCGGATTAGTTTACAGTGCGATGAGGAAGCATATATCTATATATTGTCCATATTGTAAGTATAATGACGTGTCCTATATTATAAGTAGATAGCTGTACGGAAGATTAATTTCTGGCACTATAAAAATCACAACCCACATAAAAAAAATTGCGTCCTTTCGGTTTATCTGTTTTCGTTAAAGAACCATTGAAAAAAGTAGTCTTACTCCCTTGATCAAAGTTAAATTAATGAAAAAAATATAGTGCAGAGTTATCACGAACCTGCTATAGTACTACCTATTAACAGAGAAATGTGGTGAATTTTGGCCAAAGATAGAGTGTTGAGCACAAAAGTGTGTAGACTGTTGAGTTAATGAAAATTATAGTGGAGTATGTGAGTTGTTTCTATAACAAAAACAATCTTTCTCTGGAGAGCGAACTAACAGCATTCGGTCGTGTTCAGTCCGCATTCGTAGATTCTTGCAGTCACTTTTTGTCCCCGATTGTAGACGGACTTTTAGCTTATTTGTAACCATCAAAGAAATTTCACGTGCTCACAGTGACTTCTGTACAGGCACTGCAGTATAGAGTGCATGCGTCTGCTATTTTTCGCTTTGATTATTATATAGCATAAGTTATGTGAGCGACGGAGACGGCAGAATGTAATGTAATGCTGATAATACAAAAATTTAGATACCACAGGTACAGGGACTTCCGGATCCTAAGAGATCCATTGCACAAAATGCCAAACAAAAGGAAACATGCTTGGTAGAAAGTTATCGAAGCGCGCTTAAGTTCTAACTGGAGACCAGAGAAGGACAATAAATTCGTCACTGGTTTCAGTGTGGCGGGAAAGGAGTGGAGAGACCCAAGATATACTTATCTTCATTGAAAAGGAGCAGCACAATAAATTGATAAAACACTCGTAACGTGAAATTAAAATATACGAAATAAATGAATATGCTTATGGGCTTATGTTTATCTTACTGTAATAATATCACAAACGTATCACAGTTTCTTTTAGAACGTTAGAAGTGAATTAATAATTGTTTTCCCCACAGTCTCCCTTACAACAAATTACGAAGTGGGTTGTTTATTAAGTGAGTGAGTCGTGTGTATATTTTATAATATATTTATGTTCTTTACTGACATTACATCCCTTATAAGTACTGTCGTAATATCCTTTATTTGTAAAAGTCATCGTAGACATCAGGAACTAGCTGAGATGTAACAGCTACTGAAAGATGTAAAATCAATTTATTAAATATTAGCTGCAAATATGTTCTCTTGACCTATCCAATATCGTATGTAAAATCTTACATTCTTTGATTTGTATTAACAGTTTTGTTGAAGATAGATAATTTCCTTGCTACAAAATAATGTAAACATCAATTTGTAAAAATTACTGTAAATAGCTCTCTTGACCTATCCAATATCATATGTACAGCTGTACAATACTATGATTGCCTGGATCAATAAAAATACAATACAATACAATACAATTAGTGATGTAACTTGTCCCCAGTTGCTACGAACAACACTGTAGGTGCTAGACTTTTGTGGTTGCCAGCGTAATGTTTCAATTGACATAGCTGCTAGGTTTTGGCATAAAGGAGCAGCAGATCAGTGATAAATGTTTCATGATTGCGTAGAAATTCAGACACATTCATATAATTTTTCTTCTCATTAAGCATGTTGCTTGCAAAAACAGCGTGTTCACAAAAATGTCTGAATTTCACAGTTTACATTGCTACTGTAATTAATGTCGTACAGAGTGAAAACAGTGTGCCCATAATTAGGGGGAAAATAAAAAACCTTTAAGGCAGAGGTTGGCACACTATGCTTGGTCTCTCATGCACTTTTTGCCCCCCCCCCCACTGTAAATGCTTGTTCACAGGTAAGCCACAAGCAAATGGTAGTGAACTTATTTGATACTGGTTCTTCAAATTTTGTAAGTAGGCTTTCATGGAACAGCCGATATTTATCTACAAGTGTCTCCAGGTTTCGGTTTTTCATCATCAAACATGATTCACGCTGCTCTCGATTGTAAATAATCAGTATCGTCTGTCAGTTTTCTGTAAGGTGTCTTTTTCCCTGTATCTTACCAGCTTTATCTATCACTAACCCTGTTTGGTCATTTCATTTCATGTCACCACAAACTGTTGCTCCTTTATATTTTTATAAGTTGACTGATTAAAACTGTGACTGATGGATATTGTAGTCATAAGATACTATGATTTTGTTATTCTTTAAATAGGTACACTATTTTATATTTCTGAACATTAAAGCAAGTTGCCAATCTTCACACCCCTTTGAAATCTTGTCAATATCTGATTGAATATGCAGTTTTTTCCCAGATAGTCATCCATTTAGATAACTACATCATCTGCAAAGAGTCGGAAGTTAGCATTAGTTTTCTCAGCCAGGTCATTAATACACAACATGGACAGTGTCCTCGCCATCATCCAATCTCCACTTATTTCCAATATTTGCTCAGAAAAATCAGTCTCTGTTTTGAAAACTAGGTGTGCCGCAATAATATTGTATGCTCCTATAATAAATGACACAAGCCGAAGATTAAGACTAGCCAGTTCAAATGTCTTTTTTCGAATTTAACAATTTTATGAATTGAATTTTCATTTTGTGCGCCTACTTAAGTTTCATGCCTTACTAATGACACAGATCATAAATCAATAATTAAAAAATTAATGTATATGCAGCAGTACCACTGATGCAATTTGAGTTGAGAGAAGGGGTGCTAATGTGCACTTATCACACCAGTAAAAACTTTGAGCCTTTGTGGATATTGTTTGCAGTTCTTATACAAAATGTCCCCCTGCAAATTACTTTATTTTGGAAAATTATGCAAATCTGAAAAGTGACTTACTATGTCCATGAGTTATTTGCGATGCTCATGTGAAAGGTTTTCTTATCTGCCTTAATTGCTATTTCATACTTTATGTGCATTTTTACATTATTGGAGAGCAGAATGGTGTTCCTTAATGAGCAAAGAACTGTTAACAATTGTGCCCTACATACTTGTTACAAAAGGTATCCGAATAGATACGCTATCACCCCTACGTTACATCCCTTTCAATTAATGTGCATAGTTTGGGAACTACTTATTCTTTGGTAATGTTTCCAATGAACTGATGAAACTTATTTGTTTTGACACAGGCCATCGAAGCTGGGCACGAGGGGTCCCCAGTACTGCAATTCAAGTTTACACTTTGATTTAAATTCCTTACAACCCATCAGGCAGAAGCTGGATCAGTACTGGATCAATGTCTATAATGGAACGGAATCTGCATTGTGGAAGCATGAGTGGCAGAGGCATGGTACTTGTGCTGCAAGTCTTCCAGACCTTAATTCAGAGCTTAAGTACTTCAGCAAGGGTCTGGAATGGTTGGAAGCATATGGAATGGATCACATATTGCCCAAAGCTGGCATCAAAATGGATTATGCTGAAGGATTCTCTGCTCAGGAGTTCTCTGATGCTGTCGTGAGTGTCCTTGGAGTTGACCCTGATATTCAATGTATAGAAGACAAGGTATGATGTATATAATTTCTGATAAGTCTTTAAGAAGAACTAATGATTTTCTTTTGTCTCATATGGAAATACTGTACTTACCTCACAGTAGAAAGAATGTTGCTAAATACTTGTGTCAAAAGTTGAACTTTAAAATTACCATCTGCTGACAGTGGTGCCATTCATAGGAACATAGTTTCATAAATTCTGTTTTTAACAGCAATTCAGGTCATTTTTTATAATATTTCAGGACAGAGACATAGTGCCACATTGACACTCCATGAAGAAATTGAGAAATTCTCTGCAAATAAGTGATATCTTGTCTTTATTTTTGTTTGTTGTTGCCATTCTGGAATATTTTTTATCATTTTAAATGGGGTTATAAGCTGAGCTTATTTTAGTAAGTACGAGAGAAAATTGGAACAAATGCACAATAGTTTTGTTACCAAAAGGTTTAATAGGTAACAAAAAACTACAAACAAACTTACATCTCTTACCTACTTTTCTACGTAGTCACCATAGTTCTCAACACGTTTCCCCCATTGTGGTACCAGCTTCAATATGCATTGTTGGTAGAAGTCCATTTGGTTGTTGTATAGCTATCTCCGGGCTGCTGATTTCATTTCCGCATCTGTTGCAAAGCATTGATGGGCCAGAAATTCCGTCAAGGGACCAAACAGATGAAAGTCGGAATGTACAAGGTCCAGACTGTGTGGTGGATGCTGGAGCATCTCCCACCCAAATCTGCTGATTTTCTCATGAACAGGAGCAGCAACTTGGGGCGAGGTTTGTCGTGAAGCATTAATGTCGTGGTGTTCGTCACGAAGCGTGCAATGCAACTTACCCTAAGTTTTAACGTAGGCTGCAGCCTTCACAGTGTTCTCATTTTCAGCAAAGTCCACCAATAAAATTCTGTGCATATCTTATAACATTGTCACAAGCACTTTTCTAGCAGGTTGAGTTACTTTGAATTTTCTTCGTACTGGGGAATCGGCATGTTTCCACTCCATAGAAGCCTGCTTGGTTTTGGGTGTGTGGTGGTATGCCCACCGTTCATCACCAGTGACAAATCCTTTCAGAGACTCGTGCTGTTCTGGGTTGTAGTCGGCATGTTTCCACTCCATAGAAGCCTGCTTGGTTTTGGGTGTGTGGTGGTATGCACACCGTTCATCACCAGTGACAAATCCTTTCAGAGACTCGTGCTGTTCTGGGTTGTAATGCTTGTCATCATTTGCTGGCCCTTGCCACTGTCTGTCAGGTTCTTAGACACCCAGAAAGCACTAACTTTACAAAATTTCAATGTGTTCATGAACAGTATCATATATGGCACCATAGGAACCGTTGAACTGCTGTGATAAGGTTCACACTTGCACATACCGATCATTCAAGATTGCTGCCTTAATGGATCCGACATACTGTTGGGTGGCAACTGTTACCGGCCACCTAGAGCATGGCAAATCGCTAAGGCCCTCTTGGAAGAATACACGCCATCTGGAGACTTTACCACGGTTCATACCGCCATCCCCAAACACACCACATGTGTCCCTGTGAATTTCACTTGGTTTATGTTCTTTGGCCCACAAATATCGAACTACACTTCGCTGCTCTTCTCCAGTTGATGACAATAACACACGAGTCATGTTTGTTTTGTAGTTCAGGCTTCTCTCACTAGAACTGCACATGAAAACAAAATATGCTCTGTAGTCACAATTAATAAACTTTTCCAGGCTATTATGCTATGGTCGAATGGATTTCACATTAAAACCCAGCGTTCCATCCTCATCTGTAGAGGACATTTTCAAGGGGATCGTAGAGTATTTGAATGGCTCACTACTGACTGCAGCAATATTCTGATTCCGTGTGCTGCCGCTCAGTGGCATGACGTCACATGTTTTAAGTACCGAAGAGCAATTGGGTGTTATCGGCTGCCATCATCTGCTTTGGCATCACACCATGGTGGAAGAATGGTACACATCTTCTTCAGCACTGGAATCCATATGTCTTTTAACTTCATGCCCCATGCCGTCTTGCTGCCTATTGAAATTCCTAGGCTGTTTTACAATCTCTGTGGCCTCTCTGTATAGCCTATCATGGTATCCACTTGCAGCTGTCAGTACTTGAGTCCTATCAAAATGAATCTGATGGTCTCCTGCCTGCAAAGCATGTTTCACTACAGCTGATCTGTCAGTCTCTCCCCTTCTGCAATTGCCCTTGTGCTCTACTAGTAATTTTTTGCTGTTCTTTTTGTAGCACCCATGTACATCTCTCCACAACTACACAGAATCCTGTAAATTCTTGCTTCTTCCAGTGGTTGGCAAGCTCCCTCGGGCAATTTTAGGTGATCTTGCATCTTCTGGGTGGGTCTGTAGATTAGCATGATGTTCTGCTTTTTCAAGATTTTTTTCTATGCAGTCAGTAACAGGCTTAATGAAAGGCAGGAAAACTTTTGATATCACCAATGCTTGAGCATCATTGTGATTTCTGCATGGTGGCCTTAATGATATTTTTGCCTTAGTGAACGAATAATCATTCCTGAGCAGTGTGTTGGTGAGATGTTTTAATTCTGCATCAAGCAGCTCTCGTTTGCAGATGTTCCTTGCTGTATCCACAGATGTTTTTATCAAGCCTTACTTTTGTTGTGAGCGGTCATTTGAATCCCAATGTAGGTAACCGTCTATGTGTGAGGGTTTTTGGTAAACCGTGTGACCCAAGCTACCATCCTCTTTCTCAAAAACTAGCACATCAGAAAAATTTAATCTTGTGCCTGCCTCCTCCTCCTCTTTGGTAAATTGAAGCTTTGGATTGATCTCATTGAGATGTTTGTGAAAATGACCTATTTCCTCCCTGCCATGCTGTCACAAAACGAATGTATCGTCCATGTACTAGAACCAAATATCCAGTTTCTTTATTGCAGTTTCCAACACATGCTCCTCAAACTTTTTTCACTGTAGCTGGGCTTAACGGGCTCCCCATGGTGACACTATCCCTCTATCCATAGGACTCATCGTTCCACTTGGAATACATTGTTGTCAGACAATATTTAAGCAGTTATGTTATATAGGGAGGGAAATCTGATTCAGCTGTCACAACATTTCATTGAGTGGAACCATAGTGAATAGTGGTACCACATCAAAACTAACTACTATGTCCTCCAGCTGTACCACTATGCCATTTAATTTACTGATAGAATGTGCCAATTCTTGATATACAAAGCCAACCTGCCCATATACAGTCATAATGATGTTGTCAAGAACTTGGAAATTAAATAGGTGGGAAAACATCAGCAGTAACTATAGGCCTTAGGAGAACATGTTATTTGTGCACCTTCAGCAATCTGTAAAGTCTTAGTGGTAGCACAACTGAATTGAACAGACTTTTCTGAATGCTCTGTTCAGTATAAGACTTCTTTATCAACTGTGTAACAGTTCTAAGAACTTTGTCAGTGGGCTCTTTACTCAGTTTTCTGTATGTTTGCAGATGAAATAAGTTATTAATCTTACTAGGATAGTCGGTCACATTCAAAACGACCATTGTATTTCCCTTGTCAGCGGGGAGAATGATAACACTATTGTCCTCATTCAGGCATTATTTTTACATTCCTCTCACACCACAGTTAAATTATTTGTTGGAGGCTTTGTGTGGACAACACTCTAACAACTTCGGTACAGATTTCTTCAGCTTTAACCATGTCCACACTACGAATGCACGTTTCTATACTGGCTAATGTCAAAATTTCCACCCTTGGCAACACAAATATCTCATTGACAGATAACGATGTCCACATAAATTGATAACCATGTGGGAAGCACCTAAATTGTGGATCATCTGATTAGGTTGCAAATTATGAAATTTCTTCTTCTGTCTGTTAGAAGTTGTCAGCATACAGTTCCTAATAGCATCATGCATTTGTTTATCAATTCTAACTCAGTCACCACTACACATTTGTTTTATAGTGGTATGGTAGAGAGGAACTAGGTCGTTTTCACAAACATCTCAAAGGGATCAATCCGAAGATTTAGTTTACATTGCAGGAAGAGGCAAGGAGGCAAGCAGAAGATTAAATTTTCTTGATGTGCTAGTTTTCAAGAAAGAAGATGGGAGCTTGGGCCATACAGTTTACAAAAAATGCGCACACACACAGACTGGTACCTACACTGGGGTTTGAACCACCGCCCACAACAAAAGCGAGGCATCATAGAAACTTTGGCAGATAGAGCAAGGAACATCTGCGAGCCAGAGCTGCTGGAAGCAGAATTAAAACATCTCACCCATGTATTGCTCAAGAATGGTTATTCGTTCACTGAGGTAAAGAGAGTAAGACTGCCACATAGAAATCATAGCGATGCTCAAGCACCGGTGAAATTGAATGTTTTCCTGCCTTTGATTAAGGACTTTACTGACCGCGTAAGAAAAATCTTGAAAAGCAAAACATCGCAGTAATCTGCAAACCCACTCAGAAGATATAAGATCACCTAAAATTGGCCAAGGACGCTCACCAACTGCTGCAAAAGCAGGCATTTATATGATTTCATGTATTTATGGGGAGATGTACCTAGGTACTATAAAAATAAAGGTCAAAAAACAACTAGAAGAGCACAAGGACAATTGCAGAAGAGGAGAGATTGACAGATTAGCTATTGCGGCACATGGTTTGCAGCCAGGAGACCATCAGATTCATTTTGATAGGAGTCAAGTACTGACAGCCACAAGTGGATACCATGATAGGCTATACAGAGAGGCCATAGAGATTGTAAAACACCCCAGGAATTCAATGGGAAGGAGGAGAGCATGAAGTTAAGACATCTGGATCCTGGTGCTGAAGAAGATGTGTACCATTCTTCCTTCATGCGGTGATGCCAAAGCAGACGATGGCAGTCGACAATGCCAATTGCTTGTGGGTATTCAAAGCATGTGACGTCACGCCACTGTGCGGAAGCACATGGAAGCGGAGCTATGATCTCCCTTGAAAGTGTCCTCTGCAAATGAGGGTCAAACATTGGGTTTTAATGTGAAATCCATTTAATCACAGCATAATAGCCCAGATCATTTTATTAATTATTACCTTTCTGGCTGTGAAAGTTCACATTTTGCGCCCTCTTAGTGCAAACTTCAAACTATATTGTCATGAAATTTCAAAATTCCAGCTGCAATACCAGGGGAGAAAGAATAATTTTGCATTACTTTCTGATCTTCCCATATATTATCCCACATTATTGAGGTGTCCCAGTATGTTTGTGGGAAAAATTAAGTGTCCCATTGCCTTTGAAGTGTTGCTGCAATACTAAATATAAATATTCTAAGTCGATGTAAAATGTTTATCTTTGCATGTGTTGGACACAAAAATTCTGATTTACAGTATATTAATGGTGCATTTTATTGTTTTTTATATCTTGTAATTCACTTTATAACAATGAAGTCTTAATTGGTATGCTGGTCTTCAAGTACAAGGGCCTCCATTTCTCTTGTGATTTTCATTCTTCACAGAGAGATGATGCATTGTTGCCATGCACTTCCACCAATTCAGTATTGATTGTTGCAGTGTTCCTCCCCTTCATCTGCAAATACGTCTACACCTATAACCACCATGAACTGCATGGTAGAGTTTATGTCCCATTGTACCAGTTATTAGGGTTTCTTTCTGTTCCATTCACATATGGAGTATGGGAAGAATGATTGTATGAATGCCTCTGTGCGTGCAGTAATTATTCTGATCTTATTCTCATGATCACTGTGTGAGCAATCCGTAAGGGGCTGTAGTATATTCCTAGAGTTATCATTAATGCCGGTTCTTGAAACTAAGTTAATAGATTATCTCAGGATAGTTTTAAGTTTATCTTCAAGAGTCTTCCAGTTCCGTTCATTCAATATCTCTGTGACACTCTTCCATGGATCAAATCTGTGACCATTCTTGCTGCCCTTCCATATATATAAGGGGCATTCAAAAAGAAACGAGCCAGAGGCATAATTACAGAAACCACTATTTGTATGTTAGAAGTATTGACCCTGGCTGTTGAGACACTTATCCCACTGTGATACAAGGCAGTGAATGGCTGTCTCATAAAATTCCCGGGGCTGCGATGTTAACCAGTTTCGCATGTGCAGCAGGACATTGACGTCCACAGGAGTGCAGGAAAGGTTATGCTGGCATTCTTCTTTGACCAAGATGGCCCCCTTCTGATTCACTTCCTTCAGCAAGGGACAACAGTGAATGCTCAGCTTATCCCTGTGTGTGTGCGAGTGTATACCTGTCCTTTTTTCCCCCTAAGGTAAGTCTTTCCGCTCCCGGGATTGGAATGACTCCTTACCCTCTCCCTTAAAACCCACATCCTTTCGTCTTTCCCTCTCCTTCCCTCTTTCCTGATGAAGCAACCGTTTGTTGCGAAAGCTTGAATTTTGTGTGTATGTTTGTGTTTGTTTGTGTGTCTATCGACCTGCCAGCACTTTCATTCGGTAAGTCACATCATCTTTGTTTTTAGATATACTAATCTAGTGTAGTATTTATATGGTTTCATTAGTTATCTCCGGTACAGGAAAGGCACTTGAACAGTTAATAGCCAAATACAAAATATAATAAAAACCTGTGAGTCTTGAAGGGAAAGATATATATTCTTCAAGTTCCTTCTAGAGAATATGAAATTCCCCTCCTGAACCATGTAATTGTAACATATTTTGAACTCACGCCCTTCTTTTGCTTTTTTCTTCCTCCTCTAATATGCATTATAAATTGCAAGTCCTCCCCCCATGAACCATGGACCTTGCCGTTGGTGGGGAGGCTTGCGTGCCTCATCGATACAGATAGCCGTACCGTAGGTACAACCATAACGGAGGGGTATCTGTTGAGAGGCCAGACAAACGTGTGGTTCCTGAAGAGGGGCAGCAGCCTTTTCAGTAGCTGCAAGGGCAACAGTCTGGATGATTGACTGATCTGGCCTTGTAACAATAACCAAAACGGCCTTGCTGTGCTGGTACTGCGAACGGCTGAAAGCAAGGGGAAACTACGGCCGTAATTTTTCCCGAGGGCATGCAGCTTTACTGTATGATTAAATGATGATGGCGTCCTCTTGGGTAAAATATTCCGGAGGTAAAATAGTCCCCCATTCGGATCTCCGGGCGGGGACTACTCAAGAGGATGTCGTTATCAGGAGAAAGAAAACTGGCGTTCTACGGATCGGAGCGTGGAATGTCAGGTCCCTTAATCGGGCAGGTAGGTTAGAAAATTTGAAAAGGGAAATGGATAGGTTAAAGTTAGAGATAGTGGGAATTAGTGAAGTTCGGTGGCAGGAGGAACAAGACTTCTGGTCAGGTGACTACAGGGTTATAAACACAAAGTCAAATAGGGGTAATGCAGGAGTAGGTTTAATAATGAATAGGAAAATAGGAACGCGGGTAAGCTACTACAAACAGCTTAGTGAACGCATTATTGTGGCCAAGATAGATACGAAGCCCACACCTACTACAGTAGTACAAGTTTATATGCCAACTAGCTCTGCAGATGACGAAGAAATTGAAGAAATGTATGATGAAATAAAAGAAATTATTCAGATTGTGAAGGGAGATGAAAATTTAATAGTTATGGGTGACTGGAATTCCAGTGTAGGAAAAGGGAGAGAAGGAAACATAGTAGGTGAATATGGATTGGGGCTAAGAAATGAAAGAGGAAGCCGCCTGGTAGAATTTTGCACAGAGCACAATTTAATCATAGCTAACACTTGGTTTAAGAATCATGATAGAAGGTTGTATACATGGAAGAACCCTGGAGATACTAAAAGGTATCAGATTGATTATATAATGGTAAGACAGAGATTTAGGAACCAGGTTTTAAATTGTAAGACATTTCCAGGGGCAGATGTGGACTCTGACCACAATCTATTGGTTATGACCTGTAGATTAAAACTGAAGAAACTGCAAAAAGGTGGGAATTTAAGGAGATGGGACCTGGATAAACTGAAAGAACCAGAGGTTGTACAGAGTTTCAGGGAGAGCATAAGGGAACAATTGACAGGAATGGGGGAAAGAAATACAGTAGAAGAAGAATGGGTAGCTTTGAGGGATGAAGTAGTGAAGGCAGCAGAGTATCAAGTAGGTAAAAAGACGAGGGCTAGTAGAAATCCTTGGGTAACAGAAGAAATATTGAATTTAATTGATGAAAGGAGAAAATATAAAAATGCAGTAAATGAAGCAGGCAAAAAGGAATACAAACGTCTCAAAAATGAGATCGACAGGAAGTGCAAAATGGCTAAGCAGGGATGGCTAGAGGACAAATGTAAGGATGTAGAGACTTTTCTCACTGGGGGTAAGATAGATACTGCCTACAGGAAAATTAAAGAGACCTTTGGAGATAAGAGAACCACTTGTATGAACATCAAGAGCTCAGATGGAAATCCAGTTCTAAGCAAAGAAGGGAAAGCAGAAAGGTGGAAGGAGTATATAGAGGGTCTATACAAGGGCGATGTACTTGAGGACAATATTATGGAAATGGAAGAGGATGTAGATGAAGATGAAATGGGAGATACGATACTGCGTGAAGAGTTTGACAGAGCACTGAAAGACCTGAGTCGAAACAAGGCCCCCGGAGTAGACAACATTCCATTGGAACTACTGACGGCCTTGGGAGAGCCAGTCCTGACAAAACTCTACCATCTGGTGAGCAAGATGTATGAAACAGGCGAAATACCCTCAGACTTCAAGAAGAATATAATAATTCCAATCCCAAAGAAAGCAGGTGTTGACAGATGTGAAAATTACCGAACAATCAGTTTAATAAGCCACAGCTGCAAAATACTAACACGAATTCTTTACAGACGAATGGAAAAACTAGTAGAAGCCGACCTCGGGGAAGATCAGTTTGGATTCCGTAGAAATACTGGGACACGTGAGGCAATACTGACCTTACGACTTATCTTAGAAGAAAGATTAAGGAAAGGCAAACCTACGTTTCTAGCATTTGTAGACTTAGAGAAAGCTTTTGACAATGTTGACTGGAATACTCTCTTTCAAATTCTAAAGGTGGCAGGGGTAAAATACAGGGAGCGAAAGGCTATTTACAATTTGTACAGAAACCAGATGGCAGTTATAAGAGTCGAGGGACATGAAAGGGAAGCAGTGGTTGGGAAGGGAGTAAGACAGGGTTGTAGCCTCTCCCCGATGTTATTCAATCTGTATATTGAGCAAGCAGTAAAGGAAACAAAAGAAAAATTCGGAGTAGGTATAAAAATCCATGGAGAAGAAATAAAAACTTTGAGGTTCGCCGATGACATTGTAATTCTGTCAGAGACAGCAAAGGACTTGGAAGAGCAGTTGAATGGAATGGATGGTGTCTTGAAGGGAGGATATAAGATGAACATCAACAAAAGCAAAACGAGGATAATGGAATGTAGTCGAATTAAGTCGGGTGATGTTGAGGGTATTAGATTAGGAAATGAGACACTTAAAGTAGTAAAGGAGTTTTGCTATTTGGGGAGCAAAATAACTGATGATGGTCGAAGTAGAGAGGATATAAAATGTAGACTGGCAATGGCAAGGAAAGCGTTTCTGAAGAAGAGAAATTTGTTAACATCGAGTATAGATTTAAGTGTCAGGAAGTCTTTTCTGAAAGTATTTGTATGGAGTGTAGCCATGTATGGAAGTGAAACATGGACGATAAATAGTTTGGACAAGAAGAGAATAGAAGCTTTCGAAATGTGGTGCTACAGAAGAATGCTGAAGATTAGATGGGTAGATCACATAACTAATGAGGAGGTACTGAATAGGATTGGGGAGAAGAGGAGTTTGTGGCACAACTTGACCAGAAGAAGGGATCGGTTGGTAGGACATGTTCTGAGGCATCAAGGGATCACCAATTTAGTATTGGAGGGCAGCGTGGAGGGTAAAAATCGTAGGGGGAGACCAAGAGATGCATACACTAAGCAGATTCAGAAGGATGTAGGTTGCAGTAGGTACTGGGAGATGAAGAAGCTTGCACAGGATAGAGTAGCATGGAGAGCTGCATCAAACCAGTCTCAGGACTGAAGACCACAACAACAACAAATTGCAAGTTGCAAACCATTGAGCCTGATGAATGCTATTTTCACACCATTGTGGACTTCAGCACTCTCACATATAAACTACTGCAGTATATGTGTACTTTCCATATAAAAACAGTTGAGAAATGTCTTGTGAAGTGCACAATCCCCTGAAAAAATAGCCAAGAACAGCCAAGTGATTTCAGATTATATGAATTGAAGTGATGTGACATCCAGCATGAATACACCCGACACTGACTTCCTGTGCAACATTAAAGATGTGATGGTGACATTCCATCAAGTGTAAATCGACCTTAAGTGAAAAAGGATATAATAGATCCACCATAGTTTAATAACAAAATTTAGAAAATATTGAGGAAGTAGATAGTGTTGCACTTTTGGGCCAAAGAAGAATGTAGAAATGTTTACAAGCAAAAGTTAGAAATTCATATACTGATGCGACAAAAGTTATGAGATAGTCAGATACACATATACCAATGGTGGTACTATCACATACACAAGGTTGAAAGGGAACTGAATAGGCAGAGCTATCATTTGTACACAGGTGATTCACATGAAAAGGTTTCCAACGTGATTATGGCCACACAACAGGAATTAACAGACTTTGAATGTGGAATGGTAGTTGGAACTAGATGCATGGGACATTCCATTTCAGAAATCGTTAGGGAATTCAGTAGTCCACCATCTACAGTGTCAAGAGTGTGCTGAGAATATCAAATTTCAGGCATTGCCTCTCATCTAGGATAACACAGTGGCTGACGACCGTCAACCGAGAGCAGCAGTATTTGTGTAGAGTTGTCATTGCTAACAGATAAGCAGCACTATGTGAAATAGCCAAAGAAATATATGTGGGATGCACAATGAACGTATCTGTTAGGATAGTGCAGCGAAATTTAGCATTAATGGACTATGGCAGCAGACAACCGACGCGAGTGCCTCTGCTACCAGATGAGATTGCCTGCAGTGCCTCTCCCGGGCTAGTGACCATATCGATTGGACCCTAGATGACTGGAAAAGTGTGGCCTGGGCAGATGAGCACCAATTTAAGTCGGCTAAGAGCTGATGGTAGGGTACAAGTGAGACACAGACCCCACTAAGCCATGGACCCGAGTTGTCAACAAGGCACTGTGCAAGTCAGTGGTGGCTCCCTAATGATGTGGGCTGTGTTTACATGGAATGGACTGGGTCTCTGGTCCAACTGATTGTTGACTGGAAATGGTTATGTTTGGCTACTTGGAGACTGTTTGCGGCCTTTCATGGACTTCACGTTCCCAACTAACGAGGTGCCATTTCACTGGGTCACAGTTGTTTGTGATTGGTTTGAAGAACATTCTGAATAGTTCGAGCGAATGGTATCGCCAAACATGAATCCCATCAAACATTTATGGGACATAATTGAGATGTCGGTTCATGCATAAAAATCCCGCACATCAACACTTTTGCAATTATGGATGGCTACAGAGGCAGCATGGCTCAGTGTGTCACCAGGGAACTTTTCAGTGACTTGTTGAGTCCATACCACATAGTGTTGCTGCACTACACCAGGCAAAATGAGGGCCATCCCTTGGTATCCCATGACTTTTGCCACGTCAGTGTATGTCTATAAAAAGAATGACGTGTTAAGCATAAAACAACTTTCACCGTTATACTTTAGTGAAAGGTCTTGCCAAGAACCTGAAAAAATTCTGGTTCTAAAGAAAATCACTAAGCGGGTCAAAGGCTTCTATCCAGTCACTTGTTGACCAGTCTGTACAGTTGACTGCACAGACATACTGTCGTGTGACTGTCACACTGACGCCCATATGGGGGGGGGGGGGGGTTAGTAATAGGGACCCAATGCATAGAAAAGCAACTGAAGGAGTTGAGAACAAATAAGTTGTCAGGTCTGGATGGAATTCCAATTTGGTTTTACTGAGAGTGTTCTGTACTTAGTTTGCATTTATTGTTAATCTCTCTCCTAGCACAAAGTCCCAAGCAAATGGAAAAAAAGTGCAGGTGACCCATGCATATAAGAAGGCCAAAAGACCCACAAAACTTTAACACTGATTTTCTTGCAGAATTCTTGAACATATTCATAGTTTGAAACAATAAATTTCCTTGAGACAGAAAAGCTTCTATGCTTCTATCCAAATCAACATGCATTTAGAAAGCATTACTTGCATGAAATGCAACTTGCCATTTTCTCACATGACATACTACAAACCATGAATGAAGGACAACAGGCAGATTTCATATTCCTAGATTTCTGAAATATGTTCGATGCAAGACTGTTAATGTAGATCCGTGCATATGGAATAGGTTCCCAGATAATGTGAGTAGCTCAAAGACTTCTTAAGTAATAGAACCCAGTCTGTTGTCCACAATGGCAAGTGTTCATCAGAGACTAGATTATCATCAGAATTTCCCCAGGAAAGTGTTATAGGACCACTTTTTTTCTCTATGTACATAAATGATCTGATGAATAGGGTGAGCAACAATCAGTGACTATTTGCTGATGATGCTGTAGTACATGGGAAAATATTGTAGCTGAGTGCCTGTAGAAGGAACAGGATGACTTAGACAGAATTTCTATTTGATATGATTTATTTATTTTATTTTATTGCAAGTTCCGTTGATCCTGATAGGGAGTTGTAAGGATATGGAAATAGTCAGTATTTTTACTATGTTAACAATACAGCAGTACACAATATGGTTAATTAATGACAAGACTCATAGTAACAACATGGAACACCAGAAGAAATAAAAACATATCACATACATCAGAATTAACACTTATGTGTACACATTCAAATTAACATGTGGGTTATCATGCTAGGCTGGTTAGTAATAACACGCTTTAAATATTGTAAAAGCATTTATTAGATGCTGCGGCAAGAACAACAAACATGGCATTGCACAAGTTGCGTGTCGAGAGAAATAGAACAAAAGCAGTTCAAAGAGGTCAGAGTCAAAGATAGGGTGCTCTGTGAGATGAAAGAACGAGTGATGGTCTTGGCCGTGATATCAAAAACAGGGACCGCCTTGACCCTGTGAGTTATGCGATCGATGATTGATAAGATGTATCTGTACCCCTTGGAAGGGGGGAGGGGATCAACGATGTCAATGTGAACATGCCAAAGGCATCCTCTTGGAACGTCAGACTTGCCTAATGGAGGTCGAGTGTGCCTGCCGACCTTGCTAAGCTGGCATGGTACGCATGTGCAGGTCCAAGTGTGGCAGTCATGCTTCACGCCGGGCCAGAGAAAGTGCTCAGTAATCAGCCTCATCGTGGCGTGGGTTCCAAGGTGAGCGAAGACATGAAAAGCAATAAATACCCCGTGATGAAGGGCAGTAGGGACCAGGGCAGGGAGTGCCTGTAGATATGTTGCAAAGGACCGGGGTCGTCAACCTGTGTAGGATGTGGGGTTGGACAGAGAGTGATGACTCGTTGTCCGAAATTAATTGCTGCATATCTTCTACATCTACATCTACATCCATACTCCGCAAGCCACCTGACGGTGTGTGGCGGAGGGTACCCTGAGTACCTCTATCGGTTCTCCCTTCTATTCCAGTCTCGTATTGTTCGTGGAAAGAAGGATTGTCAGTATGCTTCTGTGTGGGCTCTAATCTCTCTGATTTTATCCTCATGGTCCCTTCGCAAGATATACGTAGGAGGGAGCAATATACTGCTTGACTCTTTGTTGAAGGTATGTTCTCGAAACTTCAACAAAAGCCCGTACCGAGCTACTGAGCGTCTCTCCTGCAGAGTCTTCCACTGGAATTTATCTGTCATCTCCGTAATGCTTTCGCGATTACTAAATGATCCTGTAAGGAAGCACGCTGCTCTCCGTTGGTTCTTCTCTATCTCTTCTATCAACCCTATCTGGTACGGATCCCACACTGCTGAGCAGTATTCAAGTAGCGGGCGAACAAGCGTACTGTAACCTACTTCCTTTGTTTTCGGATTGCATTTCCTTAGGATTCTTCCAATGAATCTCAGTCTGGCATCTGCTTTACCAACGATCAGCTTTATATAATCATTCCACTTTAAATGACTTCTAATGCGTACTCCCAGATAATTTATGGAATTAACTGCTTCCAGTTGCTGACCCGCTAACTTGTAGCTAAATGATAAGGGATCTTTCTTTCTATGTATTCGCAGACATTACACTTGTCTACATTGAGATTCAATTGCTATTCCCTGCACCATGCGTCAATTCGTTGCAGACCCTCCTGCATTTCAGTACAATTTTCCATTGTTACAACCTCTCGATATACCACAGCATCATCCGCAAAAAGCCTCAGTGAACTTCCGATGTCATCCACAAGGTCATTTATGTATATTGTGAATAGCAACGGTCCTATGACACTCCCCTGCGGCACACCTGAAATCACTCTTACTTCGGAAGACATCTCTCCATTGAGAATGACATGCTGCGTTCTGTTATCTAGGAACTCTTCAATCCAATCACACAATTGGTCTGATAGTCCATATGCTCTTACTTTGTTCATTAAACAACTGTGGGTAACTGTATCGAACGCCTTGCGGATGTCAAGAAACACGGCATCTACCTGTGAACCCGTGTCTATGGCCCTCTGAGTCTCGTGGACGAATAGCACGAGCTTGGTTTCACACGACCCTCTTTTTCGAAACCCATGCTGATTCCTACAGAGTAGATTTCTAGTCTCCAGAAGAGTCATTATACTCAAACATAATATGTGTTCCAAAACTCTACAACTGATCAACGTTAGAGATACAGGTCTATAGTTCTGCAAATCTGTTCGACGTCCCTTCTTGAAAACGGGGATGATCTGTGCCTTTTTCCAATCCTTTGGAACGCTACGCTTTCTAGAGACCTACGGTACACCGCTGCAAGAAGGGGGGCAAGTTCCTTCGCGTACTCTGTGTAAAATCGAACTGGTATCCCATCAGGTCCAGTGGCCTTTTCCTCTTTTGAGCGATTTTAATTGTTTCTCTATCCCTCTGTCGTCTATTTCGATATCTACCGTTTTGTCATCTGTGCGACAATCTAGAGAAGGAACTACAGTGCAGTCTTCCTCTGTGAAACAGCTTTGGGAGAAGACATTTAGTATTTCGGCCTTAAGTCTGTCATCCTCTGTTTCAGTTCCATTTTGGTCAGAGAGTTTGGACATTTTGTTTTGATCCACCTACCGCTTTGACATAAGACCAAAATTTCTTAGGATTTTCTGCCAAGTCAGTACATAGAACTTTACTTTCGAATTCATTGAATGCCTCTCGCATAGCCCTCCTCACACTACATTTCATTTCGCGTAATTTTTGTTTGTCTGCAAGGCTTTGGCTATGTTTATGTTTGCTGTGAAGTTCCCTTTGCTTCTACAGCAGTTTTCTAACTCGGTTGTTGTTCCACGGTGGCTCTTTTCCATCTCTTACGATCTTGCTAGGCACATACTCATCTAACACATATTGTACGATGGTTTTGAACTTTGTCCACTGATCCTCAACACTATCTGTACTCGAGACAAAACTTTCGTGTTGAGCCGTCAAGTACTCTGAAATCTGCTTTTTGTCACTTCTGCTAAACAGAAAAATCTTCCTACCTTTTTTAATATTTCTATTTACGGCTGAAATCATCGATGCAGTAACTGCGTTATGATCGCTGATTCTCTGTTCTGCGTTAACTGTTTCAAGTAGATCGGGTCTGTTTGTCACCAGAAGGTCTAATATGTTATCGCCATGAGTCGGTTCTCTGTTTAACTGCTCAAGGTAGTTTTCAGATAAAGCACTTAAAAAAATTTCACTGGATTCTTTGTCCCTGCCACCCGTCATAAACGTTTGAGTCTCCCAGTCTATATCCGGCAAATTAAAATCTCCACCGAGAACTATAACATGGTGGGGAAATCTACTCGAAATATTTTCCAGATTATCCTTCAGGTGCTCAGCCACAACAGCTGCTGAGCCAGGGGGCCTATAGAGACATCCAATTACCATGTCTGAGCCTGGTTTAACCGTGACCTTCACCCAAATTATTTCACAGTTCGGATCTCCGTCAATTTCCTTCGTTACTATTGCACTTCTTATCGCTATAAACACGCCTCCCCCTTCACTGTCCAGCCTGTCTCTGCGGTATACATTCCAATCTGAGTTTAGGATTTCATTACTGTTTATGTCTGGTTTCAGCCAACTTTCTGTCCCTAGTACTATATGGGAGTTGTGACTGTTTATTAATGAGAGCAGTTCTGGGACCTTTCTATAGACGCTCCTGCAGTTTACTATTAGCACATTAATATTGTTATTCCCTGTTGCATTTTGCCTACTACTACCTTGCCGCGTCTCAGGTGGCGTCTTGTCGAGCCTAGGGAAGGAATTCTCTAACCTAAAAAACCCACATGTGCACTCCATACATACTCCGCTACCCTTGTAGCCGCTTCCTGCATGTAGTGCACGCCTGACCTATTCAGGGGGACCCTACATTTCTCCACCCGATAGCAGAGGTCGAGAAATTTGCACCCCAGATCTCCGCAGAATCGTCTGAGCCTCTGGTTTAAGCCTTCTACTCGGCTCCAAACCAGAGACCGCGTTCGGTTCTGGGAACGATACTACAAATAGTTAGCTCAGATTCCACCTCGCGAGCGAGGCTTTCCGCCTTCACCAATTCCGCCAACCGCCTGTACGAACTGAGGATGACCTCTGAACCCAGACAGCAGGAGTCATTGTGCCGACATGAGCAACAACTTGCAGTCGGGTGCACCCAGTGCCCTCTATCGCCGCCAGGGCCTCCTCCACATCTCGGATGAGACCTCCCTTCAGACTGAAGTCGGGCAAGCTCTTCCAGATTCAGCAGTGCGGTTGGCACGCAGATGTGGGATAGGTAGTCTGCCACAACATTCTCTGCGCTGTGGATATAGCATGCGTCGGAAGAGTGCTGACAGATCTAGTCCATATGGCGGAAACGCCTCGGCGGAAGGTCCTTAGTCGGGTTACGAATAACATTTGATGAGCAATGCTTTCACCATCGAATACTTGTGCGAGGTGGGCGGTGAGAGAAGCAGATTGCTGATGAGGTCCGGATGAGCATGGAGGGTGACTCACCAGGCAAGCAAAACATATGTCGTCATCCGAAATGCCTTGGATATCCAGAAGGTCATGAAAGATCGCCCTTCAAGGTCACTACGGAAGTGTTTAATCGCCTCGTACTCAGCATGGAGATCAAGGTCGAAAGCCCACCACTTACACTGGCTCTTAGTCAGTTTCTTTGAAAAGAAGCGGAGGGGTTGGGTTGAGTCCACGGTGTGCTGTTGTAAAACAACACCCACAGCTGAGTCACTGGCATCAGGCATGATCGAAACACGGGCCTCAGGATCAGGGTGGGTGAGAAAGGCACTCGATGAGCAATGCTTTCACGATCGAATACTTTTGCCTGGCGGTGAGAAAAGCAGATTGCTGATGAGGCCCAGATGAGCATGGATGTGACTCACCAGGCAGACAAAACATGCATCATTGTCCGAAATAACTTGGATATACAGTAGGTGATCCACTAATGTGAACCAAGCCTTTGGGTTCTCTTTTTGCAAAGCAGGCAGTATAGGAAACCTGCCAGGTAACACATGTTGAGGCAGCACCGGCAGACTGAGTTTCATGCGAGCAGAGCAGGATGCCCCCAAAACCGGAAGAGCAGTAGCGGTGGACAGTGTGCCACCTGAGGTCTGCGTGGGGGTGGCGGCCGCATGTAGCACACGGTGTGGAGTGTGCAGGTGCAAAAGTTGGCATGATGTGTTCAAACTCCAGGCCCAATGATGAATGCAGCATGGGTGTAACAGCCGGTGCCGTTGCAACAGCAGGCAGATGGTGGTCACAGTGCAGCCACGGGGGGGCTGACCCGGTAACTGGGGTGGGTGGAATGGCTGGCGCCGCTATGAAAGCGGGTGGAAGGCGGTTGTGGTGTGACCACGGAGCGACGCTCGCAAAAACCGACGCGGTCAAGGCAACCTGCATCGCCGAGTTGACGTGCGGGGGGAGGGGGGGTAGATCTGCGACACTAGGCATATAAGAATGTGCAACCCCCTGCATAGAAATGTTCGAATCACAGTTCTGGAACTTTGTCGGCACGTCAAACCAAACCAAAGGAGACTGCGTAGCTGAGGGATAAACCACAATGTCCTTAACTGGATGATCGTCCACGATGTCATTAGGCAGCGTGCACTGTCCATGTTGTGGCCATTGTTGAGCTGCCACACTTGACGGTGGCCATGTTCAGTTGGTTAAGGTTAAGTGGCCGGGTGTAGATAATTGTTCATTTTTAACCGAATGTGCATTAGGTACACTTGACCACTCATGGTCACAAGCACAGTTAATAGGATGTGTGGCAATAGCACTGAAAGACACTGGTAGATCCATTGTTCCAAAAACAATGTGGGCTGGCACATAAAGTCCATTAATGATGAAGAGAAGCACAAAATAACTCATGATTGCATGACGACAATGTCGGGGTCACCACTGTGGGTTATCGCATTATGCTGGTCGGCAATAACACACTTTAAATATCGTAAATGCGTTTATTAGACACCAAGGCAAGAAGAACAAACATGGCAGTACACAAGTTGCGCACTGAGAGAAGTAGAACAAAAGCAGTTCAAAGAGGTCAGAGTCAAAGATAGGGTACTCTGCGCTAGACACCACAAACAATATCAAACAATGGAAAATCCAGGATGGAATGTAACAATATTAGGGAAGGAATGTTGCTACTCACCATATAGCAGAGATGCTGAATCGCAATAGGCACTACAAAAAGATTCACACAATTATAGCTTTCGGCCATTAAGGCCTTTGTCAGCAAGATGTGCACACACACACACACACACACACACACACACACACACACACACACACACACGCTAACGTGAACGCGAACGCAACTTGCACTTCCAAGTTGCATTAGCGCGAGTGTGTATGCACATGTGTGTATGTGTGTCTATTGCTGACAAAGACCTTAATGGCCGAAAGCTATAATTCTGTGAATCTTTTTGTTGTGCCTATCGCGACTGAGCACTCTACTATGTGGTGAGTAGCAACTTTCCTTCCCTAATATTGTTACAAACAGTATCGAAGTATTTGAGCAACAATATAACACTACAGCAAAAAATAGTTTACATTTATGCTTACATTGAATGGCTAACTCAGTTCTATAATAAAAATTTACTCCTATGCACTAAAAATTCACTAATTGAATAGAATGACTTTTGTATTAGGCATTCCTTCAATTTTCTATTGAACTTTAGTGTTTCAGGAGCAAGACTTTTGATGACAGTGGGTAGAGCATTGTAAATTTTGATGCCTGTATAATTTGCTCCTTTCTTTACAAGGGTATAGTTTGAGTGGCTACTATGAAAGTCCTCTTTTAACCTTGTGTTGTGACCATGAATATAAGTTAATGTAGAAGAATCGGAAAAACAATTCTGTAATGTTCAAATGCAATATTAGTGGTGTGCTGCTTGACACTTGTCACATTGATTAATTGTTTATCGTGAGAATTTTAGGAAAGTGTACCTCATCTATAAAGGAGACCAAGTATAGAACATTTGTGCAACCCATTCTTGAGTGTTGGTGATTCCCGCCATGTCAGATTAAAGGAAGGAATTGAAGGAATTCATAGGCATGGTGCTAGATTTTTTAGTATAGATTTGATTAACAAATGAGTGTTAATTGAGATGCATCATGAATTCAAAAGAGAATTCCTAGTGGAAGACGATGCTTTTTTCATGAAATGCTGTTGAGAAAATTTAAAGGACTAGTATTTGCGGCTGACTGGAGAAAGATTTGCTGTCACTAACGTACATTTCACATTAGGACAGGATAAACAAGATAAGAGAAATTAGGGCTTTTACAGATGCATATAGAGCGTCATTTTCCTTTCTATTTGCAAGTGGAACAGGAAAGGAAATGACTAGCAGTGATGCAAGATTTTCTCCAACATACACCGTATGGTGGCTTGCATAGTATGTATGTAGATGTAGAAAAGTCAAGTCAGCAAGATAATCCATATCATAAATACAAATATAAAAATATTTCAAATTAATACCAAGAAGCGTAGCAATGCTGCATTGTGGCTGGCTTCTTGTGATAGGGTCAATGAACAGGTCTGCCAACATACTTTCCTAAGCAATGTGTCAGTAGTCTTGTCGTCAGTTTGCAACTACAGTAATCATTAAAACAAACACACACGCACGCGTGCGCGCGTGCATGCGTGCGTTTAGAGAGAGAGAGAGAGAGATCACCTTGTCAAGGACACACACATGGGGAGAGAGAGAGAGAGAGAGAGAGAGAGAGAGAGAGAGAGAGAGAGAGAGAGAGATCATCTTGTCAAGGATTTTTTGACATAGAGCTAAATCCATGTTATACTTCTTGTATGGGAGAAAACTGTGAAAAGTGTAATCAAGCTATATCAGAAGTTATAGTGCTTCTTCCATGAGCTACTTGTGGTACTTTATCTCCTGGAGTGTGTTTTATCAAAGAATTCCTGTCACCAATACAAGTTGCATGACATGTCTTTCGTGAAAATGTTCCTTTATTCTCAAACTATGGAGCTCTTCATGAGGTACTGTTGCTATCAGTGTTCACATAATGTGCTGTGTGCAGTTGAATGTTCCAAGGCTTTGAATAACCAAAGAGGAACTATGTGTAATAATAGGTGGAACAAAAAATTATTCAGTAACAGCTGTAGATGCTAGTGCTCACAGCATGCATCAATTGACAAACAAATAAATGTGTGTGTGTGATTTCCTATGGGACCAAGCTGCTGAGGTCATCAGTCCCTAGACTTACACACTACTTAAACTAACTTATGCTAAGAACAACGCACACACCCATGCCCGAGGGAGTACTCGGACCTCCCGGCAGGAGGGACTGCGCAATCAGTGACATGGTGCCTCTAACTGGACAAACAAATATTAAAATTAAATGTCCACAGCAATATGGTCATTTCTTGGTCCAGACAGGGCATGTCATCATATTTCTTAATGGTCATCATTAAGAGTAGTGGGATCATACTAATTCTCTTCTGTATAAGGCAGAATCTACAGCATGTCATCGTACATCAGACTTTTTGTGTTGCTGTAATTGCTCCCTCTCTCCTTGGTAATGACAGGGCAGAAGTCTGTCCTCCTATAGGAGCTCACAAAACCTCATTTCACAGAGTTTTGTTGTCAGATATTGTCACTGATGAGTTTGGAATTGCAGAAAGAAGAAGTTAATTTTAATAAAAGGACAGGTTTTTCAGTATTAGCAAAGTCTTTATGACATTTCTTTTGGTGCAGTCTTGCTATGGGAAGGAAGAAGTGTATCACAGTTTCTTCCTGAGACATCACCTGTAAATACAGTTTGAGCTGCAGTGAAAAATCATTTTTCTGAATATCTGATCTTAAGATAAATTCTTAAAACACCTAAAAAATCTGTACTTTTATTCAATATCTGTTCATTTTTGGCTATTCATAAGGCATAATAGGATAATAATATTGCTGAATATACATTATACCATTCTACTGAACTGAAGTTTTATTTAGAATAAGATTGTAATACTCAGTGGGCTTTTGCGAACTTTTATTTTACTATGGAAGCCTCTCAAATAGTACTGTGGTAGTACATTTGCTAATTTTATTGACTGCCTTTAGTCCTGCTTGTGGAGGATGTGTAATGCTTTTCACGCGGAACTGCCTCAAGCTTCTCTGTAGATTGTTATTGTGTATCTATTTTTTATTTTTGTGTGAGTCCAAACATATGTTTTCACAATTTTTAACTAAGGAATTCATATTATATTTTTTTCAGGGCAATGCTTACCTTTTTGAAATTAGGATCTGCTTTAACAAAACGCTGGAGCTTGTAGACTGTGATGGCATTAAAATGAAGACATCTATGGATAGCCTCATAACAAATTGCCCACACGATAAACCAATTTTTTATCCTAGTAAGCTGCCATCACTGCCAGAAGGTAGAGAGATAAGCTATTCTCACTATTCAGTCAAGTCACAATGGCCACTGAGGCTGCTCAAGGTCATACAGTTTCTACAGTGGTTCACATTTTAGGATATGAAACATGTTTTGTCTATGGAGTATTTTTCAACTTTAGTTGCAAAACCTTAAATATTTTACTAGTTGAAAATGTACTGTGATATTTTTTGAGATTTGTTGTAGTAAAATATGTCACTCAGACATCATATTTAATGTCATGTGTCATGTGGTTTCATTTTACTATGGGAGTTTCTAATTAATCTGTGAAATGATTAAATGAAACGTAATATGTGTTGTTGCAAATGATGACTAGGGGAGACCGGGGACAAAAGTAAAATTTTGCACATTGAATTTTTTTATTACCTCCTTATAAACTTTTGAAACAAAAGGAACTAATGTGTGTGTTCTCTGAAGCTTTCCTAACATAGATGAATTTAGTTCCACACAAAATTACATATGTTTGGTATTTGTAAAACTAATTTTAAGGCATCTGTGTTCCTGTTACTTGTGTCCCCGTTACCAGGGATGATAGTAACACAGGTAGGTTACAAAAGTAACATAATAAGTTAAGCCATATTTTATTACCTAAAGGACTCATACAGTAACTTAAAGTACATTACCATTACAAAACATTAATTAAACATCAATAAACTTCAATTCTCATTCATTTACAATTATTATATTAATTAAAATAGCAATTAATAGCACTGAATGAATGCAGGCTTTATGAGTAAATGTTCAGTGAGTCAGTAAAAGAGAAAAGTAATGCATATCTTAGTCCTATTCAGATTCACAATTGTGGCACACGTAAATATTTCCCCCCTTTGGCACAAGCAACACGAGGCCAACCCTTACATTCCCAACACTGAATCCACTTCTCTTTGCGACAACTGTGATGGAAAGACTCGACACATACAAGGCAGTAGCTATCATTGTCTTCCGATGATGATTCTTCAGGTTTTTTCTGTTTTTGCACTCTTGGCTGGCTGCTTTTTAAATTTGGCTTCTTTTCCGCTTTTTTCACCCGGGATGGGCCTTTAGTTCTTCTTCTATAGCCAGTTTCTCTGGAATGTCAGTCAAAATTGCAGACTTTCTCCCTTTTCTTCCTTCTTGCCTTGGACCTGCTTTTGGTTACAGGCAAACACCTACGGGTGAAAAGGCTGCGTGAACTGAAAAAGATGGTTGTAAACCACTAGGTCCTGCATCACAGGCTGACATGTGAAAGTGTTTTCTTGCATATTGCTACTGGATCTGGATTAGATGTCCTTCCAGCTTCAGATGGGTCACTAGAAAACGCTAATGGTTCTGCTAAGGACATAGTTTGCTTCCCATAATTGGAAGCTTGTGCTGGGCGATCAGTGACAGAAGATGGTGCAAAATTGATTTCACTGAACACATTCCTATTAAATGGTACTATGCCTGTGCAGTGAAACCATGCTGCAATGTTTTTGGGAGTTACAGCAAGTGGAAGTGCTTCCCTTACAATTGAAGGGATGTCATAAATTGACATGGTCTTTCCTGGATGATTCTTGATCCAGTTGTCAGCAAAAGCATTCACCATCTTTTTGAACAGACCATAAACTGAATGGTCTAGAGGCTGCATCCTGTGTGTATAGTGCAGTGGGAATGACAGCATAACAATCCCCTTGCTTTTGCAAAAATTCAGGCTTCTGATGGATGTATGAGATTTGTGATTGTCGAGAAGCAGAAAACGTTTGTGCTCAGGAGTTGTTTTAGCAAATTTTATGAAATGACGCAAGAATAACAAAAGTTATTCCTCTTGCATCCATCCACTCGCATTTCCTGCTCCAATGCAACCAATAAGACTGTCTCGAATAAAATGGCCATGATACCTCAAGTGAGGGAATACAAAGAGAGATGGTGTGCTGTTACCCTGAGCGTTGATGGCAATAGCAACAGTGACAAGAGTGCCTCTTTCAGCCAATGTGATAGCTCCTACCTGCTTTATTCCCCATTTAGCAACAATCCTGTTTGATTTCTAAACAGTGGTGACATCTGTCTCGTCCATATTCAAGATGTCCATGGTCTCTAAATTATATCTCTCCATAACGCTAGCCAGGTTGTTGAAAAAGGCAGCCACATTTGTTGGATTAAAGCTCATTGCTCGAGCAAGACTTGTGGGTTGAGGCAACCGAATAGAAAACTGGGGATTCCTCTTCATGAATGCTGAAAATCAGTCTGGACCAACAGTTTGATTGTCCACCCAAGTTGATGGAACTGGTATATTGCTTGTCGATGCCAGTTCGTGAGCTAATTTATGGATATCTTTAGGGCAAAGTCCATAAAATATCTCTGACACTTTAATCACATATTCAGTTATAATTTTTTCTTGCTCATCAGAGAACACTCATTTTACACTTCTATATCAAACACGAGGCATTGGTGTCCTGCTATCAGGAATACGTTTCTCTTTCTTTTTAATGTACCAATGCAATGTCACATGGCATACATTGTGTTTCTTTGTTGCTGCTCTATTACTTATAATATAATTTGCAACATAATCTGCCACAGTTTGATGTACAGTAGTAGGAGTTAGTCCTCTGTAGTCGTCCTAACCCGTGTTAGTTGCATAATTCCCTGTAACGAAATAACTAAGTAAATAATCAGTCTGTTCAGTAATAACGAGTTTGTTCAGCAAGACACTGCTACTCCTGACAGTATCATACCTAATTTACTGTTTGCTAAGAGGAGAGGGGGGGGGGGGGCAACTGCAGCTAATAATACTTCCTCAGTAATGGGGACGAAAGAAACACTGTTACTTCCATCCCCAGAAGTAATGTTTCTTTTGTCCCCGACCACTCCTTTCTGTTTAATTGATATATTAGACACAATCTGTACAATTTGGGAGGATGACTGTTCAATCCCGTCTCCAGCCATCCTGATTTAGGTTTTGCGTGATTTCCCTAAATCGTTTCAGGCAAATGCCGGGGTGGTTCCTTTGAAAGGGCACGGCCAATTTCCTTCCCAATCCTTCCCTAACCCGAGCTTGCGCTCCGTCTCTAATGACCTCATTGTCGACGGGACGTTAAACACTAACCACTACCACCACCACAATCGGTACAAGTAATGAAAACATTGACAATGGTGGCATAAAACTGAAAGTTTCACATAGTTAAGTTATTACAGTCGACTTACGTTTACAGAGTAACGCCACCGTTATCACAAAACTAAGAAAATTGAGAAAACTTGTGTGAGAGACTGAAAAAAGTTTTACTGCAGCACACTCAACAGAGACTCTCCAATACTGGCCAACAATTGGTAGGCAGTTGGGAAACATGAAGGGAATACATTCTTTGAATCACTTGATTTTCGGAGCTACATGCGAATGTAGTGGAGGGATGTTACTTTCATACCCTGTTACTTTTGTCCCCGGTCTCCCCTACATGCTTTCTTCGTTTTCAAGTAGGTACTTTCATTGTTGTAGGATGTTCCTGAAACAGCTAAAACAAACATTTTACTATGGCAGACAAAAGGGTGGAGCACAGAGACATGTAATAGGAAATAGCATTCACATTAGCTTTGGAGCTCTTGCTCTTTTAAAAAAAAGGCAGAGGTACACTCATTCACACACACAACCACAGAGCCATGCAAATGGTGTGATTGTTTGTACATTTGCTAGAAAAAGAACAAGAGCTCAAAAGGTAGTGTGAGTGCTGTTTCCTGTTACTTGCCTCTGTGCTCCATGCATCAGTCCGCTATAGGTGAGTGGTTGTCTTTCATTTATTGTACCTATTGCGCCATCCAGGAATTCCCATTATTATTAAATTCCATTTTACATAGTTGAGAATCTCTATCTGGTAAATTAAATTTTCTTCTGTTTTATTAAAAATAGTATCAAATAAGATTATTGACAATGTATGTGGTTGAAATTTTCACTCTTGTCATATATTCTATAAATTGTTGCGCAATATGGTATGTAGTATTATTCAAGTATCAGTGAATGCATTCCCAATACCATTATAAAAAGTTATGTTGCATATATATTTTTATCAAATTTACATGATGTTGCAGTATTTTGTATTCTGTAAGGTATTATTGTGATAGAAATAAACTTCTTTTTACACACCTGTGTCATATAGTGGCTTCTTTTATTTATTCAGCTTACTATAGCCATAACTGACATGCAATTTACTACATGTGTACACAGAATTATGATCATCTACCTGACAATATATGGGTTTTCCTTTCGCCTTGTCTATGGCAAGACAGTGTTTCAGTGAGATATTGGTAACAGTCTTGTATTATGGATAACCACAGTGCATGTAGTGCCGTGTTCAGTGTTGATTTGGATGTGAGGGATGTATCATGTGGCCTGATGTTGCAAAAGTGCTGAATTATGATTGGGATCTACTGTGTTGAGAGCCAGTTATGATGACCAAACCCTTACTAAGATCTTTAAATCATGTCTCCGTGGAATGTGTGTTGTACTCTATATGAGCAAAAGTCTTCAGACTACAAAAATGAATGTCCATTTTGCAATTTCAGTCTATGCACCTAGGGGTATGTAAATGCAGGCATAAAATGTCAACATCATAGACATGTTTCTGTCAGAATTAGTTATTGAAGAGGAGTAAGTGCAATAAAATGATACCACAAACTTATGCATTCAGACAAGTTTCACAGACTTTTATGTTTCTAGTGTGAGATGAGATGGTGGGTAAATAATAAAAAATATTTGCCATTTATAAGAGTCTGTAAACTATTTTTGCAGTCAGCCACAAAGTGATGGAGAACATACCGACTTCTAATTTCCAGTCCGCAAGTGCACATTACTCATTTTATTTACTGAAAGAAAATGTTCCTACTTGCTGTTACTCATCAGGATCAGGAACTATAACTATAAATAAAGGTTTTGGGTTTTAACTAATTGATATATTCAGTAAAAGTTCACATGCACAAAACATAATAATGTTCCTCATAATAACATTAATAATAATAATAATAATATTCCTATTGGGAACAGCACTATTAGCTGTTTAGAGGCGACCTCTACGAGAAGTTCCAGGTAAAGTGATGCATCTTCTGATCACCAAAAGTTAATTGCCTGAATCAAAAGTGGAAAATAATCTCACCACCTGCCACATGGTTCTGTCAACATTATGGGCAGCACACAAACAGTTACTTTCATGAAATCTAAGCGATCCATGATGGTGTACCATCCTCGTGAGTTTACTTCATACTTTTGAGCTGTCCTGCTGTGACATCATCCAAGGAAGAGCACTCGCAGGCATTTGACTGACATGGCCAGATTGATACCTTGGTGCAAAGTGTCTCTTTTCACTGCCTCTCTGGCCATTTTTATGTATGGGCATAGCAGACTATTGAAAGTAGTATTTGCTATCAACAGCTCTAGGCACAGGTAGCAGCTTCTAAATGGCCCTTGTATCAGACGTGTAGTAATTAATATCTCTGCTGTTCAATAATTTACAGTCTTCTTAATTTTTATATGAATGGAGTTAAGTTTGCTTTAGCTACTGAAAAAGTTTTAGCTCAACAGCATTTAAACTTCGCCAGCTAGAATTTTTAGGACAAACCAGCAGCAGAACATGACCTCTGAACTGCCTCTTTAAGATTCCTTGTAATGATTGTCATTTACACTAAAGTCTTGAAACTTGGTACAGCTGTATTATTTGATGAGTGTAATTAAGTGCTGTAATTAGAGCTTTCTATCACAGATACAAATGATACTTAACCTGTTATGAGTAAGGAAGTTTTTGTTCCAAATTTGGTTTTTAGTAAATAGCTTGAAAACTAACAGAGGTAGCTTAATGGAGTGACACACTTAATGTTTTCATATCAAAGTGAGGCTACATATAAATTTTATCTTTCTGAGTCTAACATTTAGCACCTTCAATTTTTTGTAAAAATGCCAATTTTGACCAAAATATTGCCCCGATCAAGTTGAGACTTGTAACTTTTGATTGTGACATACATTTGCACTTCTGAACAATTTTTAGCTTCATTATTTAATGCCACAAATTTTTTTCCTAGAACAATATATTTACTGAAACATATTGATTTGATCATACTGAGACTTAACAATGTTTACATTAATGTACTGAATCATACATTAATGGAGTTTGGAAAAATTATTTTAATTTTTAGTTTCACTCTTAGATTATAGGGAAATCCATTGTATGTTAAGCACAGTTGCATAATGGTGAAGTGGCACTGGCAGTATTGAATAGGAGTAAGTCCTAGCACACTCTCTTGCCTTTACATCTCTCACAATGATACAGCGTTTGTTTTGCCACACTAGGTCATTGATGTTAGGGTGAAATAGGAAACTCAGAGAATCACTAAATCCAAGCATTGTTCTGACAAAACAAAAAGTCAATAGGAACCACCTAACTCAAAGTGTACTGTATGAATGATGATCTTGTTAACTATTGCAAAGAATTTACTTTGCTCATGTAGAGAGGGTATTGGTATGAATGATGTGGCTCAGCTATCATGATCAATATGCTGACAAAAAACCACTGATCATAAGATAAATGTGTGATGTTGCGGAATGGTGCAAGCATAGTCACCATTGATATATAGTTTAATGGCTGACCAGTCATAGTATGTAATATGGTACACATATTGACAAGATCTGGTGGATTCTTCATAAACAGTATCTGCCAGTGGGTGTTGTTGCAACAATGAGACTTCTACAACCCCCCCCCCTCCCCTGCCCCCCCCCCCCCTCCCCACACACCAGCCCACATTATGACTAATAGTAACTAATATTCACCAGACTAGTTAATGTTTCTCCAAAGAAGTGTAGGTAACACATTGAGTGTCCCCAGAATGGTAGAATGTTTTCAGGATGACAAATATATTACATGATCAGTAGCTTAAACAGTTCATTTGTTAACAGTTTTTAAAAACCTGTGTCAGTACCATAAGAAGACAAATTAAAAGAAGGAAGAAAGAAGTACATTTTGTGGAAATAGAGTTGTTCTACATGAGTGGCACTTATTACGCAAATTGCATATTTCAAATTATATAATAAAAACAGGGCATTTTAGTTAGACTAGCATAGACCAGAATTGGGGTGATATCAATTGCATTGGGAGTTGTTGACATGAAGTTTTTGAGTCTACATTGGGTGGGGCAATCAGTCTAGCAATACTCACATTGGGTTGTTTGGACCTCACCACAAATGGACATGTTACTCACTTTTTATAATTGCCAAGGGCTAATTCTTGTGATGATTCCATCCAGTGCTGGTTCTTTAAGTTAGTCAGATCTCCATTTTAGGCTGAGTTTGTTGTTCATTTATCAATCAACTAGCAGTACATGCAAAACTTGGGGTTTGAAGATTAATTATAAAAAAACAGAATACTTGACTAATGATTCAGATGAGTTATACATTAAAGGAAAGAAAATCAAAAAGATAAACACTTTCTGTTATTTGGGATCCATTTTATAAATCGAGGGAGAATCAGAGTCAGAAATCAATAAAAGAATTAGTAGCGGACGGAAGGTCATTGGGATGCTTAACTCCGTCCTATGGAGCAGGAATGTAATGGGCAGAACTAAAAAATTAATATATAAATCCATATTAGAGAGTGTGGTTCTGTATGGAACGGAGACCTAGACAATTAACATGAAGCACATTAAAAAATTACAAGCTCTAGAGATGGATTTCTGGAGAAGTCTGAAGAAAATTGATACTGGAGTGGGAACCGGAAGGGAGAAGAAGAAGACGACGACCTCTGACAACCTGGATCCAAAATGTACAGCGCACAATGAGGAGAATGGGCACAGAGGAAGAGGACACACAACATCGAAACACCTGGAAGAATATTTTGAAAATATAGTTAAGAACGTTTATTCTTTGTATTGTAACTTCCGAGTAAATTCTTATGTTGGAGATAAGCCTCTGTAATGAGGAAAAGCTCAAAATAATAAAACAATGTTGTTCATAGTCCTTAATTGCTCTGAGAAAGCTATTTTTTGATTTTGGCCATTGCATAACTGGTCCAACACTGTGGTGGGTGCTGCAACATGTAGAGTACTTCATTCTTCCTTTTTAGGCAAATGAGTAATTCCAACCAGGTGGTGAAACTTATCTGTTTGAACAGGTTTCAGACAGCTAGTGAACAGTTCACTGAGTGCAGCGTCAACTTTCTTAACATGGGCAGGTTTATGCAGGACATGTGAGGCATATTAACTGGCCAAATAACAAAGTTGTTTTTACCACTTATGGTTTAAAATTCCAGTCTGCCTATAATTTTTTGGAGGATATTATTTGTGTCATCGAGTTTAATGTTGGAGTTGGTGCAGTACTGCTTATATGTCAGTCCAAGGTAAACCCAAGAATTTTGGTTAGGGAGAGCACTCCAACAGTGTTATTCTCCACATAGCCTGGAGCCCTCTTGGTGTATGCCTGTTGTGGAGGTGAAAGATGCAAGCCTGTATTGTTGTCGGGCTGGACTTAATTTGATTACGAACAACTTATTGCTCTAGCCTCATTAGAGGTTTAGTTAACTTTGCTTCAGCTTCCTCAAAGAAGCAGTTCTGGACAACCGTAGTTTGATAATTCACATATATAATGTTTTTGGTGTCATCTGGTAGTGGTTAGTCATGGGTGTGAAAATTAAAAATTATTGGGGCTAATACTCAGCTTCGAGGTAGGCTCTTTATCTGCCTCTGCCCCTTTCTTCTTCATCCATTTTTGAGGAGTCCTCCGACAGACATGGCCAATATGTTGACCTTTGTTATGGTGTAGATCTTTTGCACCAGGAATCTGAGATTAACTGTGTTGTTGGTGGCAGGTATCTATGATGTGACTTACCAAACGAAAGCACTGGCAGGTCGATAGAAACACAAACAAACACATTCATACACACAAAATTCTAGCTTTCGCAACCAACGGTTGCTTCGTCAGGAAAGAGGGAAGGAGAGGGAAAGACGGAAGGATGTGGGTTTTAAGGGAGAGGGTAAGGAGTCATTCCAATCCCGGGAGCGGAAAGACTTACCTTAGGGGGAAAAAAGAACAGGTATACACTCTCACACACACACACACACATATCCATCCGCACATACACAGACACAAGCAGACATTTGTAAAGTCAAAGAGTTTGGGCAGAGATGTCAGTCGAGGCGGAAGTACAGAGGCAAAGATGTTGTTGAAAGACAGGTGAGGTATGAGCGGCAGTAAATTGAAATTAGCGGAGATTGAGGCCTGGCGGATAACGAGAAGAGAGGATATACTGAAGGGCAAGTTCCCATCTCCGGAGTTCTGACAGGTTGGTGTTAGTGGGAAGTATCCAGATAACCCAGACGGTGTAACACTGTGCCAAGATGTGCTGGCCGTGCACCAAGGCATGTTTAGCCACAGGGTGATCCTCATTACCAACAAACACTGTCTGCCTGTGTCCATTCATGCGAATGGACAGTTTGTTGCTCGTCATTCCCACATAGAAAGCTTCACAGTGTAGGCAGGTCAGTTGGTAAATCACGTGGGTGCTTTCACACGTGGCTCTGCCTTTGATCGTGTACACCTTCCGGGTTACAGGACTGGAGTAGGTGGTGGTGGGAGGGTGCATGGGACAGGTTTTACACCGGGGGCGGTTACAAGGGTAGGAGCCAGAGGGTAGGGAAGGTGGTTTGGGGATTTCATAGGGATAAACTAAGAGGTTACGAAGGTTAGGTGGATGGCGGAAAGACACTCTTGGTGGAGTGGGGAGGATTTCATGAAGGATGGATCTCATTTCAGGGCAGGATTTGAGGAAGTCGTATCCCTGCTGGAGAGCCACATTCAGAGTCTGATCCAGTCCCGGAAAGTATCCTGTCACAAGTGGGGCACTTTTGGGGTTCTTCTGTGGGAGGTTCTGGGTTTGAGGAGATGAGGAAGTGGCTCTGGTTATTTGCTTCTGTACCAGGTCGGGAGGGTAGTTGTGGGATGCGAAAGCTGTTTTCAGGTTGTTGGTGTAATGGTTCAGGGATTCTGGACTGGAGCAGATTCGTTTGCCACGAAGGCCTAGGCTGTAGGGAAGGGACCGTTTGATGTGGAATGGGTGGTAGCTGTCATAATGGAGGTACTGTTGCTTGTTGGTGGGTTTGATGTGGACGGACGTGTGAAGCTGGCCATTGGACAGGTGGAGGTAAACGTCAAGGAAACTGGCATGGGATTTGGAGTCCTGGTCCTACTCCAAATCCCAGGGATACGACTTCCTCAAATCCTGCCCTGAAATGAGATCCATCCTTCATGAAATCCTCCCCACTCCACCAAGAGTGTCTTTCCGCCATCCACCTAACCTTTGTAACCTCTTATTTCATCCCTATGAAATCCCCAAACCACCTTCCCTACCCTCTGGCTCCTACCCTTGTAACCGCCCCCGGTGTAAAACCTGTCCCATGCACCCTCCCACCATCACCTACTCCAGTCCTGTAACCCAGAAGGTGTACACGATCAAAGGCGGAGCCACGTGTGAAAGCACCCACGTGATTTACCAACTGACCTGCCTACACTGTGAAGCTTTCTATGTGGGAATGACCAGCAACAAACTGTCCATTCGCATGCATGGACACAGGCAGACAGTGTTTGTTGGTAATTAGGATCACCCTGTGGCTAAACATGCCTTGGTGCACGGCCAGCACATCTTGGCACAGTGTTGCACCGTCTGGGTTATCTGGATACTTCCCACTAACACCAACCTGTCAGAACTCCGGAGATGGGAACTTGCCCTTCAGTATATCCTCTCTTCTCATTATCCGCCAGGCCTCAATCTCCGCTAATTTCTATTTGCTGCCGCTCATACCTCACCTGTCTTTCAACAACATCTTTGCCTCTGTACTTCCGCCTCAACTGACATCTCTGCCCAAACTCTTAGTCTTTGAATATGTTTGCTTGTGTCTGTATATGTGTGGATGGATATGTGTGTGTGTGCGAGTGTATACCTGTCCTTTTTTCCCCCTAAGGTGAGTCTTTCCGCTCCCGGGATTGGAATGACTCCTTACCCTCTCCCTTAAAACCCACATCCTTTCGTCTTTCCCTCTCCTCCCCTCTTTCCTGACGAAGCAACCGTTGGTTGCGAAAGCTAGAATTTTGTATGTATGTTTGTGTTTGTTTGTGTGTCTATCGACCTGCCAGCGCTTTCGTTTGGTAAGTCACATCATCTTTGTATATATATATATATATATATATATATATATATATATATATATATATATATATATATATATATTTTATGTGACTTACCAAATGAAAGTCCTGGCAGGTCGACAGACACACAAACATACACACAAAATTCAAGTTTTCGCAACAAACTGTTGCCTCATCAGGAAAGAGGGAAGGAGAGGGAAAGACGAAAGGATGTGGGTTTTAAGGGAGAGGGTAAGGAGTCATTCCAATCCCGGGAGCGGAAAGACTTACCTTAGGGGGAAAAAAGGACGGGTATACACTCGCGCGCACACACACACATATCCATCCACACATATACAGACACAAGCAGACACATTGGTCTTTAAATGTGTCTGCTTGTGTCTGTATATGTGTGGATGGATATGTGTGTGTGTGCGCGCGAGTGTATACCCGTCCTTTTTTCCCCCTAAGGTAAGTCTTTCCGCTCCCGGGATTGGAATGACTCCTTACCCTCTCCCTTAAAACCCACATCCTTTCGTCTTTCCCTCTCCTTCCCTCTTTCCTGATGAGGCAACAGTTTGTTGCGAAAACTTGAATTTTGTGTGTATGTTTGTGTTTGTTTGTGTGTCTGTCAACCTGCCAGGACTTTCATTTGGTAAGTCACACAATCTTTGTTTTTAGATATATTTTTCCTACGTGGAATGTTTCCCTCTACTATATATATATATATATATATATATATATATATATATATATATATATATGTGTGTGTGTGAGAGAGAGAGAGAGAGAGAGAGAGAGAGAGAGAGAGAGAGAGAGGGAGGTCTGATTTCCTTTGTTTTAGCTCTGTTTCCATTAATTTATTATTATGATTGTTTTCTCCCTGTATAGATTGATGTCAATAAAATATTTTCGCATTTGGAGGAGGAAGTTGGTGATTGAAATTCCGTGAGAAGATACTGCTGTAATGAGAGACACCTTTGTTTTAATGATGTACGCTGCGAATCCCTTATCATGTCTGACACACTCTCCCCTATTTCTCAATAATGCAAAATGTGCTGCCCTTCTTTAAACTGTCTCGATGTACTCCGTTAATCGTATCTGGTAATGTGCCCACACTGTGGAGCAGTACTCCAAATGAGAATGGACAAGTGTAGCCTAGGCTGTCTCTTTAGCATATCTGTGCATCTTCTAAGTGTTCTGCCAATAAAACACAGTCTTTGGTTCACTTTCCCCACAACATTTCCTGAAAGAATAGTAGTACCGAGAGTTTTCTTCCACTGAGGGCTCTTCTTCACACTGCTTTGAATCAGTTTGTCGGCTGTTATCCTTGCACAGTGTCATTTTGTAAACAGTGTTTCACATGTTTGGTGACCATCACAGGCGATGCACTATGATGTTAATTGTCTTCTTCAGTTTCCAGTCATTCTTCATGGGATCAGCATCTTAATTTATGAATTTGCCAATAGTAGTGGTAGAGCATAGCCAGATGCCCTTTCTGTTGCCACAGTTCATGGAGAAGAGGTTGTGGGTGCAGGATGAGTGAAGTTAGAGTCTTGGCGCCAGGTGGAGATGGGTGTGAGGCAGGGGGCCTATGGAAGTGTAGAATGTGTTACAAGGATGACTCCCACCTACATAGTTCAGAGAAGATGGTGCTGAGGAAAGAAAGCAGATGGCGCTGGTTGCGAAGCAGATATTGAAATCGAGCATATTGTGCTCAGCAACATATTTTGCCACTGTGTGGTCAATTCTGTTCTTGGCCACACTTTGCCAGTGGCCATTCGTTCGGGTGTACAGCTGGTTGGAGAACATGTCCACATAAAATGCAGTGCAGAAATTGCAGCAGAGTTAGTATATGACATGACTGCTTTCACAAGTTGCCGTGCCTCTGACGGAATAACCATTTGACAGGAATTGAGTAGGATGTGCTGGGTGGAAGTAACGGACAGGTCTTGCAGCGCCTGGGTCTTGATATGACTCATGTGATGACAGGTTGGGAGTGGGTGTGGCATAAGGATGGGCTAGGATTTTGCTTAGATTGAGTGATTTGCAGAATACCACTTTGGGAGGGATGGAAATGATTGTGGTTAGGATAGTCCTCATTTCCAGGTACAGTGATAAACAATCAAAGTTTTGGCGAAGGATATGGTTCAGTTGTTCAAGTATGGAATGATATTGCGTGAGTGGGAGGAACAGGGATGTTTGAGGAGAGTATTGTGTGGGAAATCTGTCTTTGGAGTGGGATTGAAGTGAGAGGGCCTGTCTGAAGGCTTCAGCATGGTCTTCAGTATTCTGGGCAAAATAATTCCTATCATTGCAGAGGCAACATGCACGGGTGGTCAGACTATATGGGTGTGACTTTTTTGGTGTAGAGAGAGAGAGAGAGGCAATTCTGACGTTACGATTGATAATGGAAGCAAGACTTAAATCAAGATAGATTCAGAAAAAAATTCAATATATAAAATGCTGCAAGATATTCAAAATTCTGAGAAAAATAGGAGTAAGCTATAGTGAAAGATGGGTAATATAAAATATGTACAAGAACCAAGAGGCAAGAGTAAGAATGGAAGATCTAGAATGAAGTATTCAGATTAAAATATACATAACTTAGAGATGTAGTATTTTGCCCCTGTTCTTCAGTCTACAGGATGGTCGGAAACAGTCTGAAAAGCTTGTAAGGGAGTTGCAGGGGACGTTGAGCTAAGAAATAATTTTTAGAAAAAAATTGAATACATTGCAGCATTTATGAGTTATTTAGCACTGAAGTTAGCCAGTCAGGTTGTTGTGCATGAAATTTCAAGTACTTGCATATGCTAAAATGTAGTAATGCACAGACATCTGTGGGTCTGTGCACTACCATGTGTTGAAATACTCTTTACCAGATAGAATGTGCCTATTTCTGAAGTGATAAATTGAAGCTAGGTGGTTTGAGGAACCTAAATGAAAAACATGTTTGGTGACACCACCTCTGGCAGGCTGCTTGAATTTGCATACATTACAACCTGATTGTGTAACTTCAATGCCAAATAACTCAGAAATGGTGCAATGTATCAAATTTTTTTCTGAACAGTTATTTCTCAGCACCACCTTTCCGGAACACACTTTCAAGCTTTGAAGACTGTTTCTGACCACCGGTACATGACACAAATTAAAGAGTGGTTCAAGAGTGGGATTAAAATTCAGGGTGGGACTCCCTGATAAAATTGCTATTGTCAGTGAGAGTGAAAAAGAACTACTGGACTTGTTGAGTGGAATGGATAGTCTAATGAGAACAGAATATGGATTGAGGGTAAACTGACAGAAGATAAAGACAAGAGTAGTAGAAATGAAATTAACAATAAACTTAACATCAAAGTTGGTGACCACAAAGTAGACAAAGGTAAGGACTTCTACCTTGGAACCAAAACAGCACATGAGAGATGAAGCAAGGAGGAAATAAAAAGGAGTCTAGTACAGGCAAAGAGGGCATTCTTGGCCAAAAGAAGTCTACTAGTATAAAACACAGGTCTGTGTACTTTTATACTAGTAGACGTCTTTTAGCTGCCTCAATTTGAGGAAGAAAAATGTTTGTCTGGAGCACAGCATTGTATGGTAATGCATGATGTATTGTGGGAAAACCAGAAAAGAAGAGAATCAAATCATTTGAGATGTGATGCCATAGAAAGATATTGAAAGGTATGTGGACTGGTAAGATAAGTAATGAGGAGGATCTCTGCAGAACCAGTGAAGAGATGGACACATGGAAACGCAAACAATAAGAAGGAACAGGATGATCGGATACGTATTAAGACAACTGGAAATGTCTTCCTTGGTAATAAAGGGAGCTGTAGAGGGTAAAAACTGTAAGAGAAGACATTCGGAAGATAAACAACAAATAATTGAAGTTATATGGTGCAAGTGCTATTTGCACTTCTGTAGGCACAACAGAGAGATTTGTGGTGGGCCACTGGAAATCAGTCAGAAGACAGATGATTCAAAACAAAAAAAGTGTGACAGTGTAAAAGCAGAAACTTTTGGTAATTAATGTGCTTGGTATGAACAGAAGTATGGATGGAGACATAGGCTCCACCAATGATGACTCACAGGAGTTATCTGAAAGAAGGCATCCACTAATGGTATAAATCCCTTACCTACATTCTTGTAATAATGATCCCATCCCTGAAGCCCAGCATAACCTCAAATTTTTTCTTGAATTTTTAAGCTCACTTCAAATCTGTCCCCCCAAATTCATTTCCCTCCTCACCCCAACAATATGCCCCCCTCACCCCCTCCCACACACATCTTATACAATTTACATACTTCCCAAAATTCACAAATCAAACAATTCTGGATATTGTACTCCCATTAAAAGAACCTCCACTCTTGTTGACCAACACTTCCAACCAATTCCCTATAGCCTAACCTTCCACATTAAACGTGCAAACCACTTCCTTCACTGACTCTAAACCATCCACACCCAATTACCACATTGATCTGAACGTATCACAGTTGACACTATCTCCCTATGCGCCTACATTCCCCATGCCCATGGCCTTCAGCACCCTTTAGACTCCAGACTCATCAGCTAGCTGTCTCGTGAATGAATGGCCATTGCCAAATGGTGGCCAAGAATAGAACTTGACAGCCAACGGTGAAACACAGTGATGAGCACAACATGTTCAATTCAATGGCTGCTTCACAACACTGCCATGTGCACTGTTCCCTCAACAACAGCTTCCCTGAACTAAGTAGATGGTGTTGTCCTTGAAACATATCCTCATCTCCCGCAATCCTCTTGGCCTTAGTTTCCACTAGTGCCCTGTCCCATACCCACCTCCACTCTGCCCCAGAATCCGAACTTCATTTGGCCCTTTTCCCTGCAGTTTCCCCTTCCTTTGTTCTATCACCACCTCCCAGTCCACTATTCCTTGACATTATCATTACACGCTACACAAATTTACCAACGCTGGAACTCATGTTGCATTTCTATCCTGTGCACATGCAGCCTCTCCCTCCCACGTTCCATCCCACACACCTGCTGCCTGTCTGCCTCCCAGTGATCAGTCATCCTTTCCCAGTCATTCCTACTGCTCTCAGTTTCCTTTCTATCCTCACCCACTCCACCTGACACAATCCTTCACTCCAGTCAAGTTACACAACTAATTTATTTACATTCTATCACAACTTCCCATTACCACATCGGTTAAACAAACACTACACAAATACTATAAAAAGTTGTATAAACAAAACTATTACAGAAAGTAAGTTGACACCTGACTTAAGTGTCGTGAAAGCATGTAAAAATATAATAAAACTACATCTACATCTACATTTATACTCCACAAGCCACCCAACGGTGTGTGGCGGAGGGCACTTTACGTGCCACTGTCATTACCTCCCTTTCCTGTTCCAGACGCGTATGGTTCGTGGGAAGAACGACTGTCTGAAAGCCTCCGTGCGCGCTCTAATCTCTCTAATTTTACATTCGTGATCTCCTCGGGAGGTATAAGTAGGGGGAAGCAATATATTCGATACCTCATCCAGAAACGCACCCTCTCGAAACCTGGCGAGCAAGCTACGGCGATGCAGAGCGCCTCTCTTGCAGAGTCCGCCACTTGAGTTTATTAAACATCTCCGTAACGCTATCACGGTTACCAAATAACCCTGTGACGAAACGCGCCGCTCTTCTTTGGATCTTCTCTATTTCCTCCGTCAACCCGATTTGGTACGGATCCCACACTGTTGCACAATACTCAAGTATAGGTCGAACGAGTGTTTTGTAAGCCACCTCATTTGTTGATGGACTACATTTTCTGAGCACTCTCCCAATGAATCTCAACCTGGTACCCGCCTTACCAACAATTAATTTTATATGATCATTCCACTTCAAATCGTTCCGCACGCATACTCCCAGATATTTTACAGAAGTAACTGCTACCAGCGTTTGTTCCGCTATCATATAATCATACAATAAAGGATCCTTCTTTCTATGTATTCGCAATACATTACATTTGTCTATGTTAAGGGACAGTTGCCACTCCCTGCACCAAGTACCTATCCGCTGCAGATCTTCCTGCATTTCGCTACAATTTTCTAATGCTGCAACTTCTCTGTATACTACAGCATCATCCGCGAAAAGCCGCATGGAACTTCCGACACTATCTACTAGGTCATTTATATATATTGTGAAAAGCAATGGTCCCATTACACTCCCCTGTGGCACGCCAGAGGTTACTTTAACATCTGTAGACGTCTCTCCATTGATAACAACATGCTGTGTTATGTTTGCTAAAAACTCTTCAATCCAGCCACACAGCTGGTCTGATATTCCGTAGGCTCTTACTTTGTTTATCAGGCGACAGTGCGGAACTGTATCGAACGCCTTCCGGAAGTCAAGAAAAATAGCATCTACCTGGGAGGCTGTATCTAATATTTTCTGGGTCCCATGAACAAATAAAGCAAGTTGGGTCTCACATGATCACTGTTTCCGGAATCCATGTTGATTCCTACATAGTAGATTCTGGGTTTCCAAAAACGACATGATATTTGAGCAAAAAACATGTTCTAAAATTCTACAACAGATCGACGTCAGAGATATAGGTCTATAGTTTTGCGCATCTGCTCGACGACCCTTCTTGAAGACTCGGACTACCTGTGCTCTTTTCCAATCATTTGGAACCCTCCGTTCCTCTAGAGACTTGCGGTACACGGCTGTTAGAAGGGGGGCAAGATCTTTCGCGTACTCTGTGTAGAATCAAATTGGTATCCCGTCAGGTCCAGTGGACTTTCCTCTGTTGAGTGATTCCAGTTGCTTTTCTATTCCTTGGACACTTATTTCGATGTCAGCCATTTTTTCGTTTGTGCGAGGATTTAGAGAAGGAACTGCAGTGCGATCTTCCTCTGTGAAATAGCTTTGGAAAAAGGTGTTTAGTATTTCAGCTTTACGCGTGTCATCCTCTGTTTCAATGCCATCATCATCCCGGAGTGTCTGGATATGCTGTTTCGAGCCACTTACTGATTTAATGTAAGACCAGAACTTCCTAGGATTTTCTGTCAAGTCGGTACATAGAATTTTACTTTCGAATTCACTGAACGCTTCACGCATAGCCCTCCTTACGCTAACTTTGACATCGTTTAGCTTCTGTTTGTTTGAGAGGTTTTGGCTGCGTTTAAACTTGGAGTGAAGCTCTCTTTGCTTTCGCAGTAGTTTCCTAACTTTGTTGTTGTACCACGGTGGGTTTTTCCCGTCCCTCACAGTTTTACTCGGCACGTACCTGTCTAAAACACATTTTACGATTGCCTTGAACGTTTTCCATAAACACTCAACATTGTCAGTGTCGGAACAGAAATTTTCGTTTTGATCTGTTAGGTAGTCTGAAATCTGCCTTCTATTACTCTTGCTAAACAGATAAACCTTCCTCCCTTTTTTTGTATTCCTGTTAACTTCCATAATCAGGGATGCTGCAACGGCCTTATGATCACTGATTCCCTGTTCTGCACTTACAGAGTCGAAAAGTTCGGGTCTGTTTGTTATCAGTAGGTCCAATATGTTATCTCCACGAGTCTGTTCTCTGTTTAATTGCTCGAGGTAATTTTTGGATAGTGCACTCAGTATAATGTCGCTCGATGCTCTGTCCCTACCACCCGTCCTAAACATCTGAGTGTCCCAGTCTATATCTGGTAAATTGAAATCTCCACCTAAGACTATAACATGCTGAGAAAATTTATGTGAAATGTATTCCAAATTTTCTCTCAGTTGTTCTGCCACTAATGCTGCTGAGTCGGGAGGTCGGTAAAAGGAGCCAATTATTAACCTAGCTCGGTTGTTGAGTGTAACCTCCACCCATAATAATTCACAGGAACTATCCACTTCTACTTCACTACAGGATAAACTACTACTAACAGCGACGAACACTCCACCACCAGTTGCATGCAATCTATCCTTTCTAAACACCGTCTGTACCTTTGTAAAAATTTCGGCAGAATTTATCTCTGGCTTCAGCCAGCTTTCTGTACCTATAACGATTTCAGCTTCGGTGCTTTCTATCAGCGCTTGAAGTTCCGGTACTTTACCAACGCAGCTTCGACAGTTGACAATTACAATACCGATTGCTGCTTGGTCCCCACATGTCCTGACTTTGCCCCGCAACCGTTGAGGCTGTTGCCCTTTCTGTACTTGCCCAAGGCCATCTAACCTAAAAAACCACCCAGCCCACGCCACACAACCCCTGCTACCCGTGTAGCCGCTTGTTGTGTGTAGTGGACTCCTGACCTATCCAGCGGAACCCGATACCCCACCACCCTATGGCGCAAGTCGAGGAATCTGCAGCCCACATGGTCGCAGAACCGTCTCAGCCTCTGATTCAGACCCTCCACTCGGCTCTGTACCAAAGGTCCGCAGTCAGTCCTGTCGACAATGCTGCAGATGGTGAGCTCTGCTTTCATCCCGCTAGCGAGACTGGCAGTCTTCACCAAATCAGATAGCCGCCGGAAGCCAGAGAGGATTTCCTCCGATCCATAGCGACACACATCATTGGTGCCGACATGAGCGACCACCTGCAGATGGGTGCACCCTGTACCCTTCATGGCATCCGGAAGATCCAGAAGGACCCTTTCCACATCTGGAATGACTCCCCCCGGTATGCACACGGAGTGCACATTGGTTTTCTTCCCCTCTCTTGCTGCCATTTCCCTAAGGGGCCCCATTACGCGCCTGACGTTGGAGCTCCCAACTACCAGTAAGCCCACCCTCTGCGACCGCCCAGATCTTGCAGACTGAGGGGCAACCTCTGGAACAGGACAAGCAGCCATGTCAGGCCGAAGATCAGTATCAGCCTGAGACAGAGCCTGAAACCAGTTCGTCAGACAAACTGGAGAGGCCTTCCATTCAGCCCTCCGGAATGTCTTTCGCCCCTGCCACACCTTGAGACGACCTCCCACTCTACCACAGGTGAGGGATCAGCCTCAATGAGGGCAGTATCCCGGGCAACCACAGTCGTAGTCTGATCGGGGGAGACGTGGGACGAGCTGGCCGTCCCCGACAAACCCCCATCCGGACCCCCACAGTGATGCCCATTGGCAACAGCCTCAAGCTGTGTGACCGAAGCCAACACTGCCTGAAGCTGGGAGCGAAGGGATGCCAACTCAGCCTGCATCCGAACACAGCGGTTGCAGTCCCTATCCATGCTAAAAACTGTTGTGCAAAGAACGTCTGAACTAATCTACAGAGAGCGCAAACAAATTGACAAAATTTAAACGGTTATTAAAATATAAGATTGCCTAGTAAATGCAGTAATGCTGCTACTTGTGCACTGCTGACACACTGCTCGGCGGCGGAAGGAGACTACGCGATTTTACACTATTCAGGTACTAAAACGCGATGCTACAACTCTCAAATACTATAATACGCCCAAAATTTATGAATTAAACAATGCAAGTACCAAAAACACGCAAAGAAATTAAGAATTAAACTATGTAACAAATGAGTGAGCTAGGAGTATACGACTTGCTGCTGCAGCTGTTTATCCAACGGCGGCAGGGAGCACACTGACTGTGACCAACCGACACTGGCCGTTCAAAACAAAAACAGAAGACAAACGACTACACGAATTTACACTATTCAGGTACTAAAACGCGATGCTACAACTCTCAAATACTATAATACGCCCGAAATTTATGAATTAAACGATGAAAGTACCAAAAACACGCAAAGAAATTAAGAATTAAACTATGTAACAAATGAGTGAGCTAGGAGTATACGACTTGCTGCTGCAGCTGCTTATCCAGCGGTGGCAGAGAGCACTACCGGAGAAACCCAGCACTGGCTAGGCATTTATTTATAGCTTTGTGTCCATGCCTGTACCATGCAGTATCTGGCCTTGTGCTTAATGTTTATGAGGTCATATCTCCTGAGCTGTGTGTCATACAATGATATAATTATGTAGATATACTCTTAGACAAAAAAATTGATTGCTGGCTCGCCGCTGCAGAGGCAGAGTCCAAGTTGTTCACTTAAGGCGGCCAGTAAAGTCGATCGCCCCTCAGAATTCTAAGTCCAGCAATATGTACGATCAGGCAACACTGCGGAATTCGGAAGTGCTGTCCTTTCCTCAGGAGGCTACAAAGCTGTAACTGCTCATGCTCTAGTGATAAATGTTGTGCAATACATCCAGGAAGTCATGAAATGTAATCCACTCCATTCCATTTTTTTAATCATATTTTGGTTGTGTGCAGTCAATCTGATGGAGCTCAAATATAATTCCCTTTACTTTCTAACCCTGCTGTGTATGCCAGAAATCTCCACAACAATTACCCGCACACAGGTCCCGGCTGTGTCAAGACCACGTTTGTGTTTGGGAATTTACTCGCACTATAGCGGCCCCCGGCATCCGGCTACTGGCTGCACACCATTTGCCAACTTAGGTGTGTTACTACCAGATGAAGGCATTGCTATGGTTGTGTTTGTCAATGGTCATTTTCTAATTTGAAGTTTTTTTTTATCTTGCAATTAAATATTGGACTTTGCTTGCTCAAAACTTATGAACTTTGTTCAAGGGTTGTAAAATAGAGCTGCAAGTGGAAAAAGTCTAATATTTACAACATATTGTTTTCTCTGGTATTAGCAGGTGTGAAGGTAGCTCAAAACACTTGCACTGTGTGTGGAGCAGGTACTTTTAGGCAAGACTCTTTAGGAAAGGGTTTAACTGTTTCAAGAACTGTCATTTGTTCTGTCATGATCCATTTTCGACTTTGAGGAAGTCTCAATAACTGACATATGTGATAAACCATGATGATTTAACCATAGTACGCTATTTGCATACTGTAGACTAGATTCACATCATAATTTCATTCATTGAGAATTCCTATGCGGTATTGTTACTGGTGTCTATTTACGACATCTTTATGTTAACTTAAAGGTAATTGATGGCTGAGCCACAAGAGAAGACATTTCCTTGAGCAAAGGGCAATGTGAACATAATATTTTGCAGCTGTTGGCTCAGTAAGGATGTTGTGCACTACAAAACATAAAAGGGTTGTGTCTATTGCAACTGGTCTTTGTTGCCAACAACTAAGAACTGTAATTCAGCTTATCACGGTAACCTTAACAATAGAAGTCTATTCTAATGAAACAGACAGTACTGTAACACAAGTGTGGCTACAACAACGTGAATGATGAATAAGACATTACTCATTCTGGACTTCAAAATGATATGTGTTTATTTGTTGGTCTATGTCAAACTGAAACAGTATGCAAATTTAGCATTTCATAGTTATAATTTATTTATTGATTTTGGATATTACTACCTGTAGCTCTGTTATAAAATGGCTAAAATATCTTTCTTTCAGTGAGATTGGAATCATGACCCAAAGCAGCCATTGCTTCAGAACCAAAAAGTGGCTAGAACTAATAAACTGCAATGTAAAAGATAAAATTAGTTGTGATTTCCACAAGGAATGACCCATTTAGACTCAAAAGCATAAACTGAGATGTCACACCTTTAAAGCAAATTACTTTATTCAATCAAAGTGACGAGGAAATATCAAGTGAATTTGTCAGCATATTTGTCTGTCATCCAGGAAGTAACTCGGCAGTCACATCATTGCCATATATATTCTGTGTTGTTGCTACGTTTCAGTTATACTACAAGCAGGAAGAATTCGTTTCATCAGACAATGTGAAGCCTGGCACGGAAGTGCGTACCTCTTGTGTATGAAAGACAAGGTGAATGAGGAACTGGATACCAAAAGTATATGCAATGGATTTTATCCCTGTTTCTGAATTACAAGCGCAGTTACTAACAGTTAATAATAATACTCAGATGCTCCGACTGCAGATTAAACATCATAAATCACTAACTGTCACAATTATTTATGTTTTTCTTTCATAAGCACATTGAAAACTGAAGAGCTAATTCATGAATTGTGATCCACATGTTTGGAGCATATCGAGTAGTTAGTTATACTGCATATATTATGACAAAGTAACATGTCTTTTGAGTGTTACAGACTTTGAAAATGTTTCTCTTAAGAATGCTGTCATTTGCACCACCACCAAAATAGAGGAACACAAATAAAGGACAGCTCAGCGTTTATTGCAAAACATGAATATTTGTAAGCTACAAATAACATTATGTTCCAAATCAAGAATTAGCTGCAATGCGGGCTCAAAAAACTGTAAAAATTGGCACTAGTGAAAAAGCATAGTGTTAGTTTGATTCAAGCTGCTGCCAACATGAAAGGAGAAGTAGTTATCATCAGAACAAGGAATAAGGAAGAAAAAATGCTGAAAAAATCATCCTGAAGCAACACTGTCATTAAGTTTATAAATACTGAAAGAATGACAAGTATCTACCCATAGTGATTTCAGTATAACCACTGCTCATGTTTTGTCGTAAAAGCAAAGAGTATCCTGAGATAACAATATGTCCATCATGCTGAGCATTGTGCTAATTTTTTGTGCAGTGCTTCACAGTCAGTGCACAGTTTTATTACCTGAGTCCCTGGTGATATCATTTATGAATGATGTCTCGGTCCTACCACAATACTCAGATGAGAATTATCAGGGTGTAATATGACAGTTCTAGTACTTGCAAAGACTATCTATATGCTGTTGATTCATGATGCTAAACCGTCACTATGTCGGATTATAGCTCAGATTTATTTTCTGCGTGTGAAAGAGTTGCACAGCAGTGGGTGAATAGCATCAACACCCTGGTGCCCCACACATAATACAGACCCATGATGTGGCAGTAAATCACATTGAAATGCCGTATGCTTGTGTCTTTCTCGCAGCACTTTTTTTTCTTCTTTTGCAGTATACTTTCACATCATTTTGGAAGTGATAAACAACTGTTACAATCTATGACACTATAACTCACACCCACTCTGTCCCCACCCAAACACAACCACCACCCCAGATGTTTCTTAAACTATGACACTGGATGCAGTTTCATACCTACCTTATTGGCGTCTTGTTGTCAGCTTTTTTACTCTATAGATGAAGATGTCAGGTAAATACTAATATTTTATTGTGGTGAACATCCAGTGTCCCCATCCTTCCACTTCCACCATTCAAAATGCAATGAAAATGAATGACGTAAATGTGCTTATGACTGATAAACAATATTGTATTAACAACTGGTATAGTGTAGTGAACTCCATCAGTCCTCTTGATGATTACAAACTTGAGTGTTTCATAGGATTACTTTAGCTGATTTCATTGTGGTCATTTTTAATTAAAATAGAGGAAGAGGAAAAACATCTGGCTTTAAACATGTGATTGTAGGGAGATCTGAATGTATGGCTACAGTTGCAGCATACACAGCCAGTGAGATATCATCGAGAAGGTGAACATTCTCTCATTGCTTTAGTCCAGGCTAAGGCCAAAATTAATGGTTACAATTATTTATTTTACATTTAATTTAAAGTACCCCCCATGAACCATGGACCTTGCCGATGGTGGGGAGGCTTGCGTGCCTCAGCGATACAGATGGCCGTACCTTAGGTGCAACCACAACGGAGGGGTACCTGTTGAGAGGCCAGACAAACATGTGGTTCCTGAAGAGGGGCAGCAGCCTTTTCAGTAGTTGCAGGGGCAACAGTCTGGATGATTGACTGATCTGGCCTTGTAACATTAACCAAAACGGCCTTGCTGTGCTGGTACTGCGAATGGCTGAAAGCAAGGGGAAACTACAGCTGTAATTTTTCCCGAGGACATGCAGCTTTACTGTATGATTAAATGATGATGGCGTCCTCTTGGGTAAAATATTCTGGAGGTAAAATAGTCCCCCATTCAGATCTCCGGGCGGGGACTACTCAAGAGGACGTCGTTATCAGGAGAAAGAAAACTGTCGTTCTACGGATCGGAGCGTGGAATGTCAGATCCCTTAATCGGGCAGGTAGGTTAGAAAATTTAAAAAGGGAAATGGATAGGTTAACGTTAGATATAGTGGGAATTAGTGAAGTTCGGTGGCAGGAGGAACAAGACTTTTGGTCAGGTGATTACAGGGTTATAAATACAAAATCAATAGGGGTAATGCAGGAGTAGGTTTAATAATGAATAAAAAAATAGGAGTGCGGGTAAGCTATTACAAACAGCATAGTGAACGCATTATTGTGGCCAAGATAGACACAAAGCCCATGTCTACTACAGTAGTACAAGTTTATATGCCAACTAGCTCTGCAGATGATGAAGAAATTGATGAAATGTATGACGAGATAAAAGAAATTATTCAGGTAGTGAAGGGAGATGAAAATTTAATAGTCATGGGTGACTGGAATTCGTCAGTAGGAAAAGGGAGAGAAGGAAACATAGCAGGTGAATATGGATTGGGGGGAAGAAATGAAAGAGGAAGCCGCCTTGTAGAATTTTGCACAGAGCATAACTTAATCATAGCTAACACTTGGTTCAAGAATCATAAAAGAAGGTTGTATACCTGGAAGAATCCTGGAGATACTAAAAGGTATCAGATAGATTATATAATGGTAAGACAGAGATTTAGGAACCAGGTTTTAAATTGTAAGACATTTCCAGGGGCAGATGTGGATTCTGACCACAATCTATTGGTTATGAACTGCAGATTGAAACTGAAGAAACTGCAAAAAGGTGGGAATTTAAGGAGATGGGACCTGGATAAACTGAAAGAACCAGAGGTTGTAGAGAGTTTCAGGGAGAGCATAAGGGAACAATTGACAGGAATGGGGGAAAGAAATACAGTAGAAGAAGAATGGGTAGCTCTGAGGGATGAAGTATTGAAGGCGGCAGAGGATCAAGTAGGTAAAAAGACAAGGGCTAGTAGAAATCCTTGGGTAACAGTCTCACTAGGGGTAAGACAGATACTGCCTACAGGAAAATTAAAGAGACCTTTGGAGAGAAGAGAACCACTTGTATGAATATCAAGAGCTCAGATGGCAACCCAGTTCTAAGCAAAGAAGGGAAAGCAGAAAGGTGGAAGGAGTATATAGAGGGTCTATACAGGGGCGATGTTCTTGAGGACAATATTATGGAAATGGAAGAGGATGTAGATGAAGACGAAAAGGGAGATAAGATACTGTGTGAAGAGTTTGACAGAGCACTGAAAGACCTGAGTTGAAACAAGGCCCCGGGAGTAGACAACATTCCATTAGAACTACTGATGGCCTTGGGAGAGCCAGTCACAACAAAACTCTACCATCTGGTGAGCAAGATGTATGAGACAGGCGAAATACCCTCAGACTTCAAGAAGAATATAATCCCAAAGAAAGCAGGTGTTGACAGATGTGAAAATTACCGAACTATCAGTTTAGTAAGTCACAGCTGCAAAATACTAACGCGAATTCTTTACAGACGAATGGAAAAACTGATAGAAATCGACCACAGGGAAGATCAGTTCAGTTTGGATTCCATAGAAATGTTGGAACACGTGAGGCAATACTGAGAGTTATCTTAGAAGAAAGATTAAGGAAAGGCAAACCTACATTTCTAGCATTTGTAGATTTTGAGAAAGCTTTTGACAATGTTGATTGGAATACTCTCTATCAAATTCTGAAGATGGCAGGGGTAAAATACAGAGAGCGAAAGGCTATTTACAATTTGTACAGAAAGCAGTGGTTGGGAAGGGAGTGAGACAGGGGTGTAGCCTATCCCCGATGTTATTCAATCTGTATATTGAGCAAGCAATAAAGGAAACAAAAGAAAAGTTTGGAGTAGGTATAAAAATCCATGGAGAAGAAATAAAAACTTTGGGGTTTGCCGAGGACATTGTAATTCTGTCAGAGACAGCAAAGGACTTGGAAGAGCAGTTGAACGGAATGGACAGTGTCTTGAAAGGAGGTTATAAGATGAACATCACCAAAAGCAAAACGACGATAATGGAATGTAGTCGAACTAAGTCGGGTGATGCTGAGGGAATTAGATTAGGAAATGAGACACTTAAAGTAGTAAAGGAGTTTTGCTATTTGGGGTGCAAAATAACTGATGATGGTCGAAGTAGAGAGGATATAAAATGTAGACTGGCAATGGCAAGGAAAGCATTTCTGAAGAAGAAAAATTTGTTAACATCAGAGTATAGATTTAAATGTCAGGAAGTCGTTTCTGAAAGTATTCGTATGGAGTGTAGCCATGTATGGAAGTGAAACGTGGATGATAAATAGCTTAGACAAGAAGAGAATAGAAGCTTTCAAAATGTGGTGCTACAGAAGAATGCTGAAGATTAGATGGGTAGACCACATAACTAATGAGGAGGTATTGGAGGAGGAGGAGATTAGCGTTTAACGTCCCGTCGACAACGAGGTCATTAGAGACGGAGTGCAAGCTCGGGTGAGGGAAGGATGGGGAAGGAAATCGGCCGTGCCCTTTCAAAGGAACCATCCCAGCATTTGCCTGAAACGATTTAGGGAAATCACGGAAAACCTAAATCAGGATGGCCGGAGACGGGATTGAACCGTCGTCCTCCCGAATGCGAGTCCAGTGTGCTAACCACTGCGCCACCTCGCTCGGTGAGGAGGTATTAAATAGAATTGGGGAGAAGAGGAGCTTTTGGCACAACTTGACTAGAAGAAGGGATCGGTTGGTAGGACATGTTCTGAGACATTGAGGGATCACCAATTTAGTATTGGAGGGCAGCATGGAGGGTAAAAATCGTAGAGGGAGACCAAGAGATGAATACACTAAGCAGATTCAGAAGGATGTAGGCTGCAGTATGTACTGGGAGATGAAGAAGCTTGCACAGGATAGAGCTGCATCAAACCAGTCTCATGAGTTAAGACCACAACAACATTTCCTCTCCCGTCAGAGGATCTACTAAATATAGGTTTTTTTGGTGTACTATTGATTGAATACGATAAGGTCCTACGTATTTCAGAAAAACTTGTGTGTTTCTTTTTTCGGGCTGCACTTGAAGACCAATATTTTTCCTTAAACTTTCTCTGAAAATCTTCCCAGGATGTGCCAAGTTTTCAATATTTACTGTGCCCCATTCTGAAGCTTCACCCTCCAAATAACCTACCGCAAACTCTATTTTCTTAGCATCCTCCCAACTTTTAGGTATGGTTTAGTTAAACCATTTTAAGAAAGGGGTGGGGTGTACCTCCCCATCTGGTTTGAATTTAGGAAACTGTCTCGACAAGCCTGAATTTGATCCCCATTGCAAATCAGTTATCATGTCCTTATTTAATATAATATTTTGGAAAACTGTGCCTTTCTCTAGTTTCTCCTGCATAAGCTTGAATTCTTTCCTCAAAGTTTCTAAGTCTATCTTGGTGTTATCGAAATCGGAAGTTACTATAGGCGAAGAGATATCAACACTTAGTTTCTCTTCTACCTTTCATCCTATTAATTCTTCTACTTGTTCTTCTAAGCCATTCAAATTTATAAGGTCTGCAGTAATTAACTTTTCTTTGAAGTTCTGTTCTACGGTTTCCACCCATGATTTGACCCCTGCAATTTGCGCCTGTACTAGGGGGAGCAACTTATCTTGTTTCTGGACATTGGTTTTTAGCATAGTTAATTCTCGTTCGACCACCTCAAATGTAACATTACATAAATTTTTCAGAGAGTCATATTTTTCGTTAAATTGTGTTCCCAAATTACTACCTTTACAGTCAACATCATATTCTAATTTTTGACCGAGCGAGGTGGCGCAGTGGTTAGACACTGGACTCGCATTCGGGAGGACGACGGTTCAATCCCGTGTCCGGCCATCCTGATTTAGGTTTTCCGTGATTTCCCTAAATCGCTCCAGGCAAATGCCGGGATGGTTCCTTTCAAAGGGCACGGCCGACTTCCTTCCCTGTCCTTCCCTAATCCGATGAGACCGATGACCTCGCTGTTTGGTCTCCTTCCCCAAAACCAACCAACCAATCTAATTTTTGAACTAACCCTTTTAGATTAGCTTCATTTCTCTGTTCCAAATCCTTAAATAAAATATTTGTCAGTTCACTCAGGGAATCGAACAATTCTTTTTTCCATTCTTGCATCTGATTACTTAGGATATTAACTTGAGCATCTAGTTTTGTGTTTTGCAAATCTAACTTAGAGTTTAATTCTGCCTTCAGTTCATCCTGTTTTGTGTTCTGTGATTCAAACTGCGCTCTGATAAACTTCATTAATTCGCCTAAATCTGGCTCCTATTTTTAAATTCCCATAGCCCCAACAGATTCTACATATTGATGTTCCTTTTCCATTGTGCTTTGTTTTGCCTTTAATCTAGTTATCATTAAAAGTACACTCGCTTATTTCCACAACCCCCCACACTTCACAAACAATCAAAGGTCAGCAGTAGCTCACTCGGAGTCGGTGGAAGGCGGCGTCGGCACCGGTGTACGGCGGCGTCGGCGTAGGTGGACGACGGCGTCGGCTTTTGTGGACGACTGCGTCAGCGTTGGTATGATGCGACATCGCCGTTTGTGTACGGCGGCGTCGGCATTGGTGTACGGCGGCGTCAGATTTTGTGGATGGCGGCGTTGGTTTTTGTGGACAGCGGTGTCGGCGTTGGTGTGATGCGACTTCGGCGTTGGTGTAAGCGTTGGTGTGCGGCAGTGTCAGCGTTTGTAGACGTCGGCGTCGGCGATTTGAGACTAACTGCAGTGTTGTGCGATTTTCTTGATTCCCTTAATCATTTCACCATTTATCAACACTATATTTCTGGATATGTATCGTGGAATCGCTCTTCAGCCTCGCTGTTATCGGTTGCTATGGCAACTCCCAACTGTTTTTTTTTTCTTTTTCTTATAACTTCTTTAATATTTCCCCTAGTTTCTCAGGTCTTTACTTTACGGCCGCCACGTTCTTATGGTGGCCCGGTGTAATGTTAAGCTCTCTCTGTACAGCTTAAGCGTTTTCGTGGACTTACTTGTTGAAGAATGCCGGTTCTGCTTTGTTGCAGCGCCGATGTCTTCTGCTAGCACCGGACGCTTCTCCGAAGATTTCACTGCTAAGAAGGGGAAATTTTCCCTCCGTCGCTCTCTCTCTTCTTATTTAAAAAATAAGCTACTCTTGGAATATCACTCAATGCGCCAGAACATATTTATTTCCACTTTGTACCAAAAAAAAAAAAAAACACCTAAACTTTATGACGTAAGCCCACACATTACCGGGCACCCAGAATCAGTTAATTACACATTTTTGAACACAATTAATACATAATCTTTTATCATGGCTGACTATCCACGTCCAGTCCACGTACTGTCAACGGCAGTTCAACGTCTACTAAACAGTCACTATCTCGTCTCTCCATTTGTTTTTTAACAATACAATGCTACATTACTCTTTGTAGCTGGCCACGGAGCTTCCGGGCCGTATTTGTTTATTCTCGGCAGGTCGCGCTGAACACTTGCCAGCGCTGACGAATTATCTCCCTTTCAGTTTCTCCTGCACAAACAATAAATGGGTGCAGTATCCCATTCTAATCCTTACACCCTGCTTTAAAATAACACGTGTTTGAAACGGCTGGAACACAAGTGTCTCCAGACTTTCGTAAAATTCTGGGGGCACTACACCAGAATGAGTAATATCTTATTCATCATTCACGTTGTTGTAGCCACACTTGTGCTTCAGCACTTTCTGTTTCATTAGAATAGACTTCTGTTGTAAGGTTACCGTGGTAAGCTGAATTACAGTTCTTAGCTGCTGGCAACAACCACCAGCTGTGATAGATATGACCCTGGGGACAGTTTCGTAGTGCATAATGTCCCTATTAGCCACCAGCTGCAAAATATTATTTTCACACTGCTCTTTGCTCAAGGAGATGTCTTCTCTTACGATTCAGCCATCAATTTCCTCTTTAGAAGTTAACACAAAGATGTCATAACTAGATACCAGCAACAATACTGCACAGGAACTCTCAATGAGTGAAATGACAATGTGAATCTTGTCTACTGAATGAAAATGGTGTACTACAGTTAAATCATCACAGTTTATCACATGTCGGTTATCGAGACATTCTGAATTTAGAAAACAAGTCAAGACAATACGAATGACATTTCTTGAAACAGTAAAATCCTTTGCTGTAGAGTTTTGCCCAAAAGCACTTGCTCTACACACAGTGCAAGTGTTCTGAGCTGCCTTCACACCTGTTAAATCCAGAGCTAGCAATATGTTGTAGATGTTAGCCTTGTTTCCACTTGCGACTCTATTTTACAATCCTTGAACAAGGTTAATAAGTTTCGAGTATGCAGTATCCAATATGTAACTGTAAGATAAAAGAACTTCAAATTAGAAAATGACACACTAATCATAGTGCTGCCTTCACCTGGTTGTACGACCATAAGTTGGCGAGTGGCCAGATACCAGGAGCTGCAGTAGGGTAAGGAAATTCCCAAGCATAAACTTGGCCTCAACAGAGCCATGACTTGTATGGCAGAAGTGTTATGGAGATTTCTGCTATTACAGTTGGGTTAGAAAGTGAAGATATTTATTTTTGATCTCCATCAAACTGACTGCTTTTCCAGACAACTAAAATGTGACTAAAACTGGAATGGGGTGGATTCGATCTTGCAACTTCATGGCTACATTGCGCAACATTTACCACTAGATCATGAGCAGTTACAGCCTTGTAGCCTCTTTAGGAAAGGACAACACTTCCTCCAGACACTTCTACATTCTATAGTGTTGCCAGGCCACACATATGACCGGACTTACAATTCTGAGGGGCAAAATATTTTATTGGCTGTCTTAAGTGAATGACTCAGACTTAGCCTCTGTGGTGGCCATCTGGCGGTCAGATTTTTTTGTCTAAAACTGTACATTCGGCAGCATATGTGAATATTTTCTGCAAAATATGTTGCAAATGGAGTTAGTAGCAACGGAGTAGTAAATTTAAGCATCATGCACAATGTGGCAGTTTTTCAGGCATCTCACTGTTTATAACGTTATATTTCATGAGTTGTGTGTCATACAATGATATAATACTGTAAGTATATTCAGCAGCGTATGTGCCTATTGTCCGCAAAATTTATTGTGAATAGAGTTAGTAACATATAAGTAATAAATTCGAATATCATGCAAATACAGTTAGTAGTAAATAATTAATAAATTATAATTTCGTATCTCATGCAGTACTTTTACTGCAGGAAGAGTGGGAAATTAGTATGCAATAAACATCTTTCCTGTCATCGTTTTGTAGGGGCTGTTTGTGAGAAAAAAAATTTGCAAAGTTATATTGGAAGTTGCTAAGCATTCTCATTCTCAAATTCTGGGCAAATGATGTCTGGGAACTCGTATGTCATGTGCTACACTTCTTTTCCACTCCCATCCCTCTTATAGTTAGGTTGTAGCATAACAAAAAGGTGCTTACATGGGATTTAAATGTTCTGATGTAAAGATTAAGTATCAGTATCTGAGCTACAAAATACAACTGAAACGTTCTCGGGGAGGGGGGTATATACTAAGAATGCTCTTGGCTTGCAAAATTTTTATGTAGCAAAGTGATGCTGCTGCATTTTCTAAATTTCTCTCCTTCCTTTCCTTTTTCTTTTTACAATTTACGGTTAGCGCAAAATTGGTTAACACAGTTATCAATAGATTGTAGAAAGGTAAGCAGTTTGGTCTATTAATAAATTGAATTTTCCCTAATGAAAATGACAGAGAGGATGAAAGTGGGGAAGGAAGAGCAGGAAGAGGGAAAGGGAAGGAGGGAGGGAGGAGGGAGAGAGAGAGAGAGAGAGATAGAGAGAGAGAGGGAGAGAGAGAGAGAGAGAGATGGGGTGAGGATACTCTTCTTGAATAATTACATAAACCTTTGCAAATTAAGTAATAAAGATTAGGACAATAAACTAAAACAAGATTCAACATTGCACAAAAAGCAGAGCAGTCATCATTCTTTTACAAATTTATTTATTTGTTTTTCTGCTGTGTTAACTAGGTATCACTTCTTGTGCAAGAACCACTGTGGAGGGTCTGAACTTAAAAATAAGTACAAACACAAAGACCACAAGTAATAAGACAACTGCCTGAGAGTGAAATTGTTTTGGGTCATCAGCTCATTGGAATTTTCTGTTGATATGAGTGCAAGCTGTTATTTTCATAGCAAACTATGAAAACCTTTTTAGTAAATAACATATTTCATATTGTAGAACTTATTACTTTGAACATGAATCAAATAAGGTGCACATAATCATTAAAAAGTTGATGGAGTTATAGATGCAAGTTCTCCTGCTGTTATGTTTTGTAAAGAGGTTAGTGGGCTAATTTGAGCAGCAAATCCCTGATGGTTCATGGTAGTTTGCAAACTGGTTCTTCTATGCACACTCTTCTACAACAGTTTCATCATCTGCACTGCTTAAAAGCTGTGTATCACAAGGGCACCCATACCTGGAGGCAAGTGGGGGCCGCAGCTCCCCTAGCTCTCACACACAGCATAAAATATACTGTAGTCAGGTGTTTTTCTTTCAATAAAATGATTTAAAAGGTGGTGTTATGCAGGATTTTAAAAGGGCCAAAACTGAAACTTTTTTATGGCTATTTACAAGTCACAATTCACCTTCCAGTATTAACAATATGCCATATCCCCAGGTCTAGTGCCCTCACCCCACTACAAACTATTGTATAGGTGCCCTTGGTGTATCACTTGGAGTACTGTTACTTAATTCGATAGATAAAAAATCTACTCACCAAGCAGTGGCTGAACACAGACACAAAATACTGTTGTGATTGGCAACCTTTCGGAGCCAGTGGCTCCTTCTTCAGTCAGGAGGGTTGAAGGGGAAGAAAGAAGGATGAAGGAAAAGGACTTGAAGTACTGTGAATCATCTGAGCTCTTGACACATTCCTCATATGATGCAGCTTTAGTTATGGCTCACTATTTTGAATGTATTATCTCTTAATGCACATTTCTGTGTTTCAAGCAGTTTGCCGACGAGAATCAGCCACGAAATATATACAGATGCAGGAATGGAAAAAGTTAAGCTAATTCGTGGAGCAAGAGCTCATATATTAAAGCTTTTTCTTTGTGAATGGTAGAAGAAATCTTTTGGTTGCTTCTTCATCATTCTTAAACATAAATATAAAAAAGATGAAGAGCACAGGAAAAGAATGAACTTTGTCCACATTAGCAAATTGCTCAAGGTAGCAATTTTAAAGATTTGAAACCAAATTACGAGGGCTATCCACAAAGTACATTACGTTTTGGAATTAAAAATAAAGAAAGTATTGGAAATTTTTTTATTATATACAGATGAAAGCCACACTTAAATAGTACTTTTCTACATAGTTGCCATTTAAATTAAAGCACTTATCGTAGCGATGGACGAGCTTGGAAATTCCTTCGTCGTAAAATTCGGCCGCCTGCGCCTTCCACCACGTGGTTACCTCTTCTTGAAGCTCTGCATCATCATCAAAACGCTGCATAGCCAACCACTTCTTCATTGTTGGGAATAAGTGGAAGTTGCTCGGTGCCAGGTCGGGACTGTACGGCGGATGAGGAAACAACTCCCACTTAAAAGATTCGAGAACTTCACGGGTGGCATTTGCTGTGTGGGCCCGGGCGTTGTTGTGAATCAGCAAGATCTTTGAGCCCAACTTTCCCCTGCACTTGTTTTGTATTGCTCTTCTGAGGTGCAGAGTTTGGCAATACCTTTGAGAGTTTATTGTAGTGCCTCTTTCCAGGAAATCCACAAAAATCACACCTTTTCTGTCCCAAAAGACAGTCATTACGTGGTTGAAGGCGCAGGCGGCCGAATTTTACGACGAAGGAATTTCCAAGCTCGTCCATTGCTAAGATAAGTGCCTTAATTTAAATGGCAACTATGTAGAAAAGTAGTATTTAAGTGTGGCTTTCACCTGTATATAATAAAAAAAATTCCAATACTTTATTTATTTTTAATTCCAAAACGTAATGTACTTTGTGGATAGCCCTCGTACATTGATACTAATGGACAAAGTTAATGAATGCTAAAGTCATTTGGAAGAAAATGTTACTGACTTTATATTTAATATAAACTGATTCCCCAAATATTTAAATTGTAGTTTTTTTGCAGTGTGTGTAGAAATTTTCAGGGCATGAAATTCATGACCATTTCATTATGTATTTAGTTATATTCATCACTTCTTGAAAATATGTGGGGTACGATGGCAAAAACACTTTTTTAAGAACCTGAAAGCTGGTTGAAATGTAAGCTGAATGTAATAATTCTTATATCACTTATACTGTATGTCAGACAAATAATGTAACTATGTGTGACTTGTAGTATACCATTCATAAGATGCTATAAAAACATTATAATCTCTCACTAGGATGGGCATGACTATTTTCAGATATATAAAAAAATTGTTTTAATACACAAATGAAGTGAAAATTTGCAATATTCCTTAAGAAAATATAACAATTCTGAAGGTATGAAATTTATGCCACATGCACAACTTCACAGTAAAAGATTCAGTGTTTATGTTTCTTAGCTAAACTTGAAACTTCAGCATCTAAAACTTTACATTTTTCTTTTGCCTTTTCTATAATCATTCTTTTTTATTTTCAAGCTCTTTTATTTCTTGAACTGTTTTCATCAGATTTTTTTCTTTTTTTAGGCATCTACTCTTTTTGACAAAGCATTCTTCACAGCTAATATCACTGATTTTGTTATGTCCACATTCAGTTGTTTCTCACTATTAAGCAAACCACTGAAATATTGTACTACATTGCAAATGCTTCTTTCTGCAACAATTGTACCTTCTCCTAAGTTTTCAACTAAAACTTCTTTGTTAATAGCAAAGCCTCTTTCAACTGCAGCATTTCCATGAAGCATGCATAACAACTTCTGCACAAACTTGATGAAGTCATGGTTTGTACTTTGCAATAAATTCACCAGAAAGTTATCAAGTTTATCCTTCTTAGGATTGAATTGTTTCAGTTGTTTTTCAGAATATTCACAAAATTTAAAGTATTCTCTCTTCACTATGTCAGCTGTTGATGGAGTCATATGTTTTTTGACACAAATTCGCCCACACAATTGTCACTTGAGAATTTCTCAGACTAGAGCTCTGCATAACTGCGACTGAGGGTGATAAATGTCAGCCACCTTTAACTAATTTAATTTCAAATAACTCTTCTCGGCAACTTTTAGATACAGAGTTTGTAAAATACCTATGCACCCATTTCTGAAAATACCCACTTATAACTCAATGAAGCCACACCTCCAAATTTCTCCATCTGTACCTGCAAACCACAATAGCAGATTTGATAACATGGCTTGCACAGACGGACAAATACGTCCCCTACAGACAACAAAACTCTTACGAATTCTGATGAATACCAGGTGTACCGGTATGAAATGAGCGTTAAGATACAAATGTGTCGATAGGGAACATTTGTTGTGTACGAGCCTTAATTTTTTTTTGTTTGGTTGGTATGACATCCATCAAAGATATTTAGTATACATCAAGTCATGGAACAAACATCATATGTTTTCATGTGTTCACAATGTCGAATTTTGTACCAGAAAGTGATGATCTGCAGAAAGCATTAATTTTTTGTTTTCATTTGAAAAAAAGGGCTGCAGAGTCGCATTGAATGCATATGGTGATCATGCTCTATCAGAAGCAACATGCAAAAGATGGTTTCAATGGTTCAGAAATAATTATTTTGATGTAAGAAATGAAGAACATGGAAGACCACCAAAAAAGTTCGAAGACGCCAAATTGCAAGCAATATTGGATGAAGATGATACTTTTGAGTCAGAAGCAAATGGCAGCAATGCTAAATGTTGCACAACAAACAATTTCTGACCGTTTGAAAGCTATGGGAAAGATCCAAAAGTGTGGAAAATGGGTGCCACATAAACTGACTGAAAGACAGATGGAAAACTGAAAAACCATTTGTCAAATTTTGCTTCAAAGACTTGAAAGAAAATCAATTTTGCACCGATCATGGGTTAATCCGGGACAACCATCAGCATAGACTGCAAAACCAGATCGATTCAGCAAGAAGACAATGCTCTGTGTTTGGTGGGATAAAAAAGGTGTGGTGTATCATGAGCTTCTAAAACCTGGTGAAACTGTGAATACTAATCGCTACAGACAACAAATGATCAATTTGAACTATGCATTGACCGAAAAAAGACCAGAATAGGCCAGAAGACATGGCAAAGTAATTTTTTTACACGGCAATGCACCTGCACACAAAGCAAAACTGGTGCAGGATACAATCAAAACACTTGGCTGGGAGCTGCTACCCCACCCGCCATATTCACCAGACTTGCCGTATTCACCAGACTTGACCCCTTCTGACTACCATTTGTTTTCATCAATGGGACATGCATTGGCTGAGGAACACTTCGATTCCTAAGAAGAAGTCGAAGATTGGGTGTCTGATTGGTTTGCTTCAAAAGATGAACATTTCTATTGGCGTTGTGTCCACAAATTGCCAAAAAGGTGGTCAAAATGTATAGAAAACTATGGCCAGTACTTTGAATAAAATGTTTTTACTTTTCAATTCAAAATTAGTGTTTAATTTTCACAAAAAAAAACGCTCATTTCATACCAGTACATCTGGTACATTGAGGTCATCGTGTTCACACTATTCTATCAGTTGCCACCTAGTAGTGATCATGACTAGTTGCAATTGGCTATATAGTTATGTATATGTTTGTACATAATACTTTTGACAGGCCAACATGAGGTGAAGAATAATATGTTGTAAGAATTCAAAAAGAATAAGATCCAATGATGACAGCACAGCCCTGTTAAAATCGCTCATCCAGTAAAATGTTTTTTTTTTTTAGTTATCTTGGCTTCTGAAGGTTTCTTGTTACCAAATATAAAACAACTGGATACGTTAAATAGTCAGTGTAGGGTACACCGTCCTATTTGGAGACTAACTTTTTTTATTTTGTCAAAACACTTTATCTGATTGTACCTCTCTTCGTATCTGCTCAACTCCACATTTACCAGGAAAAGACAAATTAGTTTGTCTCTCTTCCTTTATTTTAATACAAGTGAATATCAGGAAAAGGCAAATTAGTCTGTTTCTCTCTTCCTTTATTTTAGTATAACTAAAATAAAACTATGACACTGTAAAAGTTCTCAAGTGAAGGGATAAAAAATAATAAAGGGTAACTGACAACAAAAAAAAGATGAAAATGTTACATAAAACTGCCAAACTAATGGAAAGTGTTATTTCAAAGCCAGAGGTGGTGTGATACATTACAAAAAGAAATGTGTAGTCTATTATTACACATTTAAATGTGATACACTCTTTATTAAATAAGTAATTATTTAATGAAAATTTCCATATGCAATATGGAGCTAACAGGCATTAGGAGAACTCATTTCAATAATGTCTTTCCTAATGAGATCACAAGCGAGAAACCACACTTCTTCAGGGTTAAAAATTGTGTAGGGATAACACTGATCATCTCATATGAGTTACATTAGCAGAATTAATGAATCTTATTTTCTCGTGATTTATACCAAACAATTAATTGGGAACAGAAGTACAAACTACTTAAGACTGACACTGTCTGCATGTGTCAGCAGAGAACATGCTAAAATATTTCAAAGATGATTTGGGTTTAATTTTAGTACTGACATTTTGTATTCCAATACAGAAATTTATTGCGTATGGGACTGAAATATTATTGACGATGAACAAATGTAATTCACAGGAAAACATTTTTGGCTGCTAACTTTTTGATTTCTTTTATCATTCATTAATGATAATAAACCTCTTAGCTGCCAAACATACAGCATTAACCCACTGCAGCTGTTGGCAACGAGACTGATCTCACAGCTTCACAAAATGTGTAGCTTGTGCCAAAGGAAAGGTAGAAAGAATTTTTAGTTTCGTGTGTGTCCGTTACAAGCCTATTTCTACACAGCAGTATGTGAATTACATTACACTGTACTACACAGGCGAAACTCTTAACACAGACTGCACTAAAAAGTGTGAAGGCTAAGATTCTCTCAGTTATTAATAACCCAGACAAAGCCATCAGGCCATTACTTTTCACAGTATATATAAATGACCTAGTGGCTAATGTCAAAGGTCCATTACACTTTTCGTGGATGACACTGTTGTAGACAGAGAAGTTGCAATGCTAGAAAATTGTAGTAAAATGTTGGAAGACCTGGAGAGGATCTACAATTGGCACAGGGAGTGGCAACTGCCCCACAAATGTATTGCACATAAATATACAGAGAAAAACCATTATTGTATGATTGCAGAACAATAACTGGAAGCAGTCACATCCATGAAATATCTAGGAGTATGCATAAGGAGATATCCATAAAAGTCTAGAGTATGTGTATGGAGCTATTTAAAGTGAAACAAACACATAAAACTAACAACAGATAAGACACATGCCAAACTGAGACGCACTGGAAGAATCTTCAGGAAATGTAGTACACCCACAAAGGAGAGCGTTTACAAAACCCTCATTCAAACAACACCTAAATATTACTAATCAGTCTGGGACCTGTACCAGATACGATTGATTTAAGAAAGAGAGAAGATACAAAGAAGAACAGTGTGTTTTGTTAAAGGTTAATTTAGTAGGTGCAAAAGTGCCACGGGCATGCTCTAGCCACCCCCGTGGAAGATGCTGCAAGAAATGCATTCTGCATCATAATATGGTTTACTGTTAAAGTTTTAAATGCATACTATCTGAAGAAAATCAACCAAAATATTACTTCCTCCAACTTATACCTTGCGAAAACACTGTGAAGGTGAAATCTGAGATATTTAAGCTCATGCAGAGAATACCACCAATTGTTCTTCCCGCAAATCACTCACAACTGTAACAGGAAAAAGGGGGAGTAAGACTGGTCCACAAAGTACTCTCCAGCACACACCATACAGTGGCTTGCAGAGTTTAAATGTACCTTTTGTTAACAAAATTGATTGTAACATTTTAGACTTATATTGTGAAAAAAATGGAGAGAGAAGACACTCAGACAACAGGTTTAATTTGTTTTTCAGAGCACTGGTTTACAGGCAATTAAATTTTCTAGTGCACATTGGCAATTTACCAGTGATAAAACTTTACAGGATTAAATATTTTAAATGACAAAGTTTTCAATTTTTTAACGATTGGTTCAGTTAGGCTTCTAAAAAAAAAAGTGAACTATGTAAGAAAACAAAAGAATCTACATCTACATCCATACTCTGCAAGCCACCTGACGGTGTGTGGCGGAAGGTACCTTGAGTAACTCTATCAGTTCTCCCTTCTATTCCAGTCTCGTATTGTTCGTGGAAAGGATTGTCGGTATGCTTCTGTGTGGGCTCTAATCTCTCTGATTTTATCCTCATGGTCTCTTCGCGAGATATACATAGGAGGCAGCAATATACTGCTTGACTCCTCGGTGAAGGTATGTTCTCGAAACTTCAACAAAAGCCCGTACCGAGCTGAGCGTCTGTCCTGCAGAGTCTTCCACTGGAGTTTATCTATCATCTCCGTAACGCTTTTGCGTTTACTAAATGATCCTGTAACGAAGCGTGCTGCTCTCCGTTGGATCTTCTCTCTCTCTTCTATCAACCTTATCTGGTACGGATCCCACACTGCTGAGCAGTATTCAAGCAGTGGGCGAACAAGTGTACTGTATCCTTTGTTTTCGGATTGCATTTCCTTAGGATTTTTCCAATGAATCTCAGTCTGGCATCTGCTTTACCGACGATCAACTTTATATGATCATTCCATTTTAAATCACTCCTAATGCGTACTCCCAGATAATTTATGGAATTAACTGCTTCCAGTTGATGACCTGCTATATTGTAGCTAAATGATATGGGATCTTTCTTCTATGTATTCGCAGCACATTACACTTGTCTACATTGAGATTCAATTGTCATTCGCTGCAGATCCTCCTGCATTTCAGTACAGTTTTCCATTGTTACAACCTCTCAATATACCACAGCACCATCCGCAAAAAGCCTCAGTGAACTTCCGATGTCATCCACAAGGTCATTTATGTATATTGTGAATAGCAACGGTCCTACGACACTCCCCTGCGGCACACCTGAAATCACTCTTACTTCGGAAGACTTCTATCCATTGAGAGTGACATGCTGCGTTCTGTTATCTAGGAACTCTTCAACCCAATCACACAATTGTCCGATAGTCCATATGCTCTTACTTTGTTCATTAAATGACTGTGGGGAACTGTATTGAACACCTTGCAGAAGACAAGAAACACGGCATCTACCTGGGAACCCGTGTCTATGGCCCTCTGAGTCTCGTGGACGAATAGCGCGAGCTGGGTTTCACATGATCGTCTTTTTCGAAACCCATGCTGATTCCTACAGAGTAGATTTCTAGTCTCCAGAAAAGTCACTATACTCAAACATAATATGTGTTCCAGAACTCTACAACTGATCAACGTTAGAGATATAGGTCTATAGTTCTGCAAATCTGTTCGACGTCCCTTCTTTAAAACGGGGATGGCCTGTGCCCTTTTCCAATCCTTTGGAATGCTACGCTCTTCTAGAGACCTGCGGTACACCGCTGCAAGAAGGGGGCAAGTTCCTTCGCGTACTCTGTGTATAGATGAGCTTACCTTAGCTACTGTGAGGAAGATTATCAGAAGAAGAATTAACAAATTAAAATTTAGCTGAAGAATGCTACACAGGGCATGATTGATTGACCTGCAATAAAGCACAGAACACATCACAAATGAGTAGCTATGTGCATGTGCCTGACTTGTACTGTGAACAAAATTCTTGGTCTTTTTGCAAATGGTCTGTTTCTAGTTTTCAGACACTGGTCAACAGGTTATAGTTAGAACAAGGAAGGAATATAAGTGTTTAACATCCCGTGAACATCAAGGTCATTGGAGATGGAACACAAGCGTGGATTTAGGAAGGACAGGGAAGGAAATTGGTGTTGCCCTTTCAAAGGAATAACCCTGCATTTGCCTTAAGTTATTTAGGGAAATAACTGGAAACCTAAATCAGTGTGGCAAGACAGGGATTTGAAGAGTCATCCAAATGCAAGTCCAGAGTGCTAACCACTGCACTACCCTGTTAATGCTTAAAGTTAGAAGTAATCAGAATAGCTGTTCAGATTAGAGTGAGTCAATGTATCGGCTATCTGGTAAGACAGTTGGCATTCCAAACAGCGCACTCCTTCTGGTTCCACACATAATGTCATTGAATTCCATGATGTGATAGTTCTCAATCAACTTGCTGATTAGTTCTTCTAATGGACAAACCTGTCGTTTCCTAGAAAAATTACAATATTTTTAAAGAGAAACATGCAGTTGATTCTTGCATATTTAACAGACATCCAAACAGTGAATCTTTTGTTCCCTAATTTGAGGGCCAACAAATATTCTCTCTTTCAATTTCGTTCCCCTGATCTCTGGGAACTTTGTTTTTAGAACAGATATGCACTCCCATCACCATCCACTTATTTCACAAATTTTGAATCAAACCTAGTGTGATATGTAATGGAGATAGCAAGATTTTGTCAGGTTGATGAACAACAATGGCCTGTCCTGGACTGAATGACTCTCTCTATGGCTAGCTTTTCTTAATATAATGTTTGCTTCTATCTCTGCTATTCCACATGCACAAGATGCAGCACAATTTTGCACAGCGAAGATGTTATAGAAGCAGAATTGCTATCACTTGAAAATCTCCACACATCTGTCATGAATAGCCATCATATACAATACTGCATAACAGATGTATATTCATACAACTTTTCTTCATACCAACTGCATGAGCTTTGGGAATGGATGGAAGATTATTTCCATTATGTAGCAAGACTCCTTTCAAGCTGATTTTTGAAGGGTCATTGAACAAATGCCAATTTTTGGGTCACTGTTTTAATTCACCAATGTTGTCAGTGCATTCGAAATCAAATCTTCGGTCACATTTTTGTTGTCAGTTGGAGCTGGTGTGGGCCTGTTCCATGAGGCACGGGATGAACTGATGATTTTAGAGATGAATATTTAACTGTATGTTTAGACTTCCAACTAATTCCAGATATACTTGTCAAACAGAATCCCTAGGGTCACGCCATACCATGGAAACTGCAAAAGGTATATGATGGGTCCATTTTTATGTTACACATTTGGCACAAAAGATTTCTGGAGGCCCAAACTTATTCTTGTCTGTTTTATTGTCAAAATAACATTTGTAAACTCTTTTAATTTGAAGAGTCAAATTTCCCCTCTGTAACTTTTAAAGTGAGTTTGGCACAAACACAAGAAAATTTTTTTTAATCATCTACACATTTGCAAGACATGTTCCTCCTTTTGAAACACAATGCTTCATATTCTATCCATAACAAATCTTTTTGCTTATCCACTGTTGGAGCAAAGTTTCACTGGGGTGGGAAAGCCATTATCATGAGGGGAAAGTTCACTGTTAAATGTTTTTGTCATTCCTGAAATCACAGACAACAATCACCTAAAGCACTTATGTCAACTGTTGACACAATTAAATTCTCTCAATCACTATTTTCAGCACCCTACACTAATAAACGTGAAGTTCCCCCCCCCCCCCCCCCCCTCACTTAATTTTTGATTTGGCGGATGCAAATATATAAGCCAGTTGAAATTATTTATTTTAAATTTTCATTTTCCACTAGTGTAATGCTCCAAACTTCCATTGCTACATTCTTGGAATAATGATTTTGTTGTGTATTGAACACGGTTTCAGCCTTTTGGATGACAACAGTAAAGTATTACACATAATTAATGGAAGTGCATTTTTATGTCTTGATTCGAATTAATAGTTTGCATTAAGTAAAGCTACTATCCTGACTTCATCTTCTTTATTTTAAATCCTTGGCCACTTCTTCCAACTTTTTATTCTACTTGCTTCTCCTGGCATTTTTTTGTAGGTGATTAGGTTATCATCTTTTTTCTCTCTTCACATTCATACGTCCAACACTTACTTCCATTTCTTTCCCTTGTTAACTGTATCCAGTTGATCAAATTGCCTAAAGAACTTACTTTCTGAAGTCACAGCCTAATACACGCATACATCATTGATACTTGGGAAAAAATTGAATCAAATATTTTTAAGCCAGGCAGCTAAGCAGAATATTATTAGGATAACATGGAAAAATGTTCCTTTTTACTACAATAATGGAAATTACAGAATGTAAACAATAAACAAACATGAGAAAAGGTAACCACTTATCTCCAACTGATTGACATGTCGTAAATAGGCACACACACCACTACAGAGATATTTAACTTTCAAGTTACTGCTCTTCTTGTAGTAAGAAAACTCTCTCATAACCACTCTAACATTGTTGCATCTTTTGACAGCAACCTGCACCCTCTACCATACCTCTCAGCCATACATCTTACCTTCCATCCTGACCCCCCCCCCCCCCCCCCTCAAACTGCTGTTAGCCAGAGTTGATGCAGCTACAGGCGTGTGCATTAGCGAGAGAGAGTGCGTATGAGCATTTGCTCTTGACAAACAGTAGTAGCTCAAAAGCTAGTTACGTGTCTGTAGGATAATTTAACCACCAAAAGACTGAGTGATTACCTTTGTGGGATATATCCACAGTTAAAATATCTTTGAAATCAAACCAATATATTTACTGTATCACAGTTTATTGCATTTTCAGGCCTTTTCACATGTTCAGTCTCTTGCAGTAATTTATTTTATAAAAATCATAAAAGAATAACAACATTTGAAGCTCTGTTTTATAAAAAAAGATTAATTACAGCAAATGACAATACAAACACCTGTACAATTTAAAGTGGCAGGAAGATATCATCACAACAAAGTGTACTGTAACAAGTTTTAGTGTGCCAACTACTAGTAATTTTGAAAAATTAATGACATTAAAAAATCAACAATTTTTATTTTAACTTGCCAAGACATATACAGTAACAAAATACACATTTAAAACAAATGTACAGCATTAGACCATAAATATATAATCTCCATTTATGGAATTAGCTTGAAAGAGTGCAGCTGCTTGAAGATGACTTTGGTGTTAATGCTGCACCCGTGAAACAATGACCACAGCAGAAGGCACTAGACCTAGAAATGGAATAAAATGATCCTTAGAAACATGTTATCCATGAAAATAGTATGTTAATTTTTGTAGTCACTTAGTAACTGTGCTCACATATTTCACGATTAGTAGGTCCCATAATACTATTTGGATCCAACAAAGTGATTTAAAGAGGGAAAACTTCATGTTTTATGGATATTAATAAGAACAGCATGGCCTATTTATGGACTATAGCATCTTACAACACCCACAAATGTATGTGGTTGAAACAATAGAAAGACAGGCACATCCCAACACAGTGACAAAAAAAAGCATGAGACATATTCTGGCTCTACGTTTAGCCAGTACAGACAAATTCATGTTAATTTCTGTGTACAAATTGATGCACAAGAGGCAGGATTAGAAGAAGGCTGCATCCATAAAAATTAGGATCCTTCCAATGCAGACCAGGAGATCACTGAACCAAGATGGCAGGCCTCTTACTGTTGTAGTGTTATGGCTAATTTACCAAGATGCTGTGTCGATCCTGGCAGTGAGAATAAATCTGAGACAATGAGACTAAATCTGAGATGTGAAAAGAAAAAGAATGAATATGACACACAATTTGCCTCTCGGCTGCCCAGTTCTGAATCGGCGCTAACCAGAACACTTTGGGGAAAGTACTGTATCAGGATTGGTGTCAATCTTCTTCTTCTTCTTCTTCTTCTTCTTCTTCTTCTACTACCACCACCACCACACCATCACCACTTGGACATTTATGGGCTGTCTAGTACTTATCTTCAGGAGAAATATCATTACTGTCAATAGATAACGTACAAAATTACTATGTATCAGAAAATGTAACATCTATTTTTGGCAAAAATTTGCATTCTTTTGGGGTAAATGACTAGACACACAAATTCAAAAGTGAAGACGCACAAAGCCTTTGCTCTTTGAAATTGATTGTTAAAAAGAAAGTACTGATTGGGAACTTTGTGACTGGAATGTTTGCTTTTGCAAAAACTTTATCTCCTTTTTCTTCTGAAAGGCTCTTCATTTGGCTGTATTTGAGCTTTCAAAAATGATTGTTCTGTCGAATAGCAGGAGCACTTTCCCACTGATGAACTGAATGCATCTTCAATTGTACATGAAATTTGTTGAAATTTGACATTTTCTGTTTTCTACTCCATAATGTACTTTGGACTTTCCTGAACATTTTGGTATATAATACATTAAAATCAGACAATTGTGAGACTTTCACATAATATTTTGAATATTGACATGTGACTGTCAAATTTTGCGGCTACGCATATACTGCCACAGTCGGGCAGTTATATTTTGGAAACTACAGTCTAGAAGGCTGTGAATTGCTTTGTATTGTGCCTACTGCCACGTCTCAGAAGTTGGCATTACGAATGAACAAATCAGTCCTTTATTTCTGATACTATTTTTCGTTGAAAGTAGTATGATTATCAGCTATTTTTGTAGTAAGCGATTGTTCTGCTTCTATTGCTTTTTATACATAAATAAAATAACTAACCATAAAAGTAACTTCAAGAAACGCAAATTTGTGGGTAACAGAGATGTGAGACCTGCATTTTCTTCTGAAATACTTGAAAACACATGTGGTAGCAGGGAAGGAAACCACGATAATGTTTCTGAAGTGACAAAGCCCCCTTGTGCATCGACAAGGAAAGTAACTTTAGAAATGGGTAACAGTGATAAAAGTAATGATACTATAGACACCGTCATTATTGACCTGCAAATCATTGCACAAGTTGTTTCTGAAACTCTCTCTTGCTGCCTTTGTGGTGGTGAAGTTAAACTATATGAGGATATTGGAGCTAGGATAGGTGCTGTGTCTAAATTATTAATTAAATGTCAGAAGTGCAAAACTGAAAAAGCATTTCATGCTTCATCAAAGTGTTCAGGTAACGAACTGTATGAAACTAATGAGAGACTGTTCTATGGCCTTAGGTGCATTGGTAAAGATGCAAGGGCGGGTAATGTTCTCTGCACTGTGTTGAATTTGCCAAAACCACCTTCTAGGTATACGAAATATGTAACAGCAATTGGGGACTCTGTAAATGCTGTGGAAGTTCACAGTAAGTACTGACAAGGTTGTACAGTGAACCAGGAGAACAGATTACTTCATAAGCAGCAGTTTATAAAAAATTATGATGGCACAAGTTGAGGAATGGAGGTAAAAGGAGAGTTACATATTCCAGCGTTCGCAGGAGGAGAGAGGTGTCTGATATGTGAATTACTTAGGTGATGGAGACAGTAAGGCTTTCATTGCAGTAAGCCATGTGATGTTCCTATACAAAAACTTGAGTGTGTAGGTAATGTCAAGAAAAGGATGGGAACACGTCTGCGTAACCTGAAAACCAAACTGGGTAACACAAAACTGTCTGATGGCAAGACAGTAAAATGTGCTGGAAGACTAACGGACAAAGTAATTGATGAATTACAGGAATATTATGGGAAGGCCATTTGAGAGAACTGTGACAATTTAGAGAAGTTGTAAAGAGCTGTGTGGAGCACTTTCTTTCATCTGATATCAACCGATGAAAAGCCATGTCATGCTTTGTGTCCACCTCCACCAAACACTTGGTGTAAATATAGGCAAGCTGAATTTTCTGGCACCATGCATGAATTTACACATAAACATTCTCTTCCTTTGGCAGAAATGGAGGAAATCAAACCTATTCACAGAGATTTGGCAAATTCCGAGCTACTAAAGAAGTGTTTACATGGGAAGACCCAGAATGTGAATGAGTCCTTCAATAACGGTGTGTGGTGTGTGCCTAAAAATGTATTTGTTGGCCTCATGACTCTGAAGTTAGCAGGGTCTGATGTTGTAATAATTTTTGGTGGGAACTATGAAAGAATTAAGTTCTGGAGAAGTTAGGGGGTAAGATTTGGACAGAACACATCTAAAGTACTGCGGGAACTGAATGAGCTTTGTGTACGTGAAGCAGAGTTAGCTGCTCAGCAAATGACAAAACAAGCAAGAAAGAAAAGGAGGCGGCAAGCACTGGGCTGTTGTGACACTGAAGAAGACACACAAATGTAAGTCCGTAGAAGAATTTGCAATAAAAAAAGTTTAAAACCTCAATATTTCTGAACTACATTTTTTGCAATAAAAGACCCTTTTTCTAAAAAGTACAGATGGTAGAGGCATGAAATTTTCACAGCATGCCAAGTGTGAGGTTCAACACTCGTGGAACTAGAATAATTAAAATATCCCGAGTTGTTTTGTTTTATGTTCATTTATTTACAAAATTGTCAAAAAAGTGTGTGTGTGAAGAACAAAAAAAGGATAACATATCTCACAATACAATTTAAGTAATAATTCTAGTTCAGTGTATCTAGAAAGGTGAATTCAATAATTGTGGAAAATTTAAGTTGGTGTCTTAAAAAGTTTCCAAGATAATGGGTCACAAAATTCGATAATTTAACATTGGCAGCATAGCACATACAATGTCCCCTTATAGTGTTTCTGGACATTACTTGTCTTTTGCTGCTGAATTTGATGACTACAAAATCTACAGACTATTACTTTCAACCTTTCATGGGCATTCATAGCCATCTGACTCATGTCTGACAATGCCACAGATAGAACTGACAAGTCAGTTAACATAGAAGTAGAACCAAATGTATATTAACTTTACAGATGTGTGTGTGTGTGTGTGTGTGGGGGGGGGGGGGGGGGGGAAGACCAACGGATTTTTCCTGGATTTTCCGGTTACAAACACACTTTTTCCCAAGCAAAGATTCACTTTTCCCTGGGGGAAAGTAAATTTTTTCTGTGTTTAGTGACAAACTTTTCAATCCTTTGAATAGTGCAGGTTTTATATACAGCAAAGAACTTCCTGACACTTTCGGAAATGAAACCCAGCAAGAAACGACATGTTTTGTAAAGATCGTTGAAGTACGACAAAATTTACAGTGCATATTTTCGTATTACGAAAGTACACACACATTCCACCAAATACAGCATGATAGCTTCTGAAGCACTGAAATCTAGATTGCAACATGATTTTGTCATCCAATTACAGCTCATGTCACACAATCTCACCAGCCAATGACAGCAGATATTCAGAGCAATCGCCCAATAGCAACACCATTGGTAAGTAGCGCAAACACACAAATAAGAAACGTTAATATACATACATATTAGCTACAAGCAGAGCAATTAAATAGCAGCAGTGGAATATTTCTGGCAAGCATGATTATGAATTTCACTGCTGTCCACCAAACATTTCAAGGCTACCTGGCTGAATACACGTTCCGTCAACTTTTGCGTAAAAATGTGTTATGTGTGAAACTGCTCAAGAACACATTTTGCAGTTTTTTTTTTGAAGAATAATTATACTTTTGCCAATGTTTCTGCATAATTTGTAAACCATGAAAGTATTAAAAGAAATGTGACAAACTAACCTTCAAATTTGGTCTTTTTAGCATTTTTACCCTTTAAGACATGAAACACAAGTGTGCCAGTAAAATTTTAAGTAATGGCATAATTGGCTGCTCATTTGGAACCCAAAATCTTTCTAAGCACCTGTCTCTCAGTGTTAAATTTTGAATGAGAGTCTAACGCTCTGTGATTTAAGAAAGGCATCACAAATTCATCTTGCCTAAAACGAAAGTTACTTTGAAAGTAATACTTCTCAAACCACCACTTGCAAAATTTTCCCACCACTTGTTTGAAGTGTAAACAGTTGTGACATCATCCTCATCGAAACAAGGTCCACGAGAAAGACGCATTGAAAGCAATTTATTGTTACGAAGTATTGTTTAGTCTGTGATACATTTTGCTGACGCCAGATGCTTGTGTATGCACTGCGTTTTGTGGGTGTAAATAGTGCACTTTCTTTGCAACTGAAGTTTTATTTCGGTGTTATTCTCTCGTTTATGTTTTATTGCTGCAGTATTATTCTGTAGTAGTGGGCTAAAGTAAAGGTCTTTGTAACAGAATACCAGTTCTTACCTACCAAAATTACAAAAATTTAACAGTGAAAAATCCCCAATTCTAAAAAATTCCCGCATTTTTCCTGGATGAAAAAATTCCATGTTTTTCTTGGATTTCCTGGTTGTCTTGGAGCTTATACAGCCTACATTAGCAGAAGAACATTGGCGCAGACAAAAAAAGTTACAGATTTTGTTTTCCAAACACTACAGCACAGAGTGCAGGCACTATAAGCTGTAGTGGCAGATGGCCGTGAGCATAAGCAAACTAAAATTTTGACATCCAGAAGGAAGACAAGCAGTGTGGGGAAACAAGCTGCTCCTCTCTTTCACAGGCCATCAGCCCACAGCAAAAATGACACACATTGTCACAGGGATCGCCGATCTCTCCCGATGATGTAAGGGTCGTAATTGAAATCCATGATGGACCACGGTTAGTCACTTCACTTATTTAAAACAAGACAAGGAAACAACGAGCAATGCACAATAGAAAACACTCTGGAATCGTTACTGTGTAACTGGTTTTTGAGGTTAGCAGACTATTGTTAACAATGTAGTTCACGCCCGACCTCTAGTGGTATTGGGTCTAGCACAGTTCAAAACATTCGCCACCTAATTTGCCACATTAAAATTTCCTGCATTATACTGTCTTTTGAGCTTTAGCTAATGAACAAATGTACGCATTTCTAAGTTATAAAATGCTAGGTCCCATGGCTGAGTAATGTGTTGGATTACGCAGTGTCTATCTTAAATAGACCATACAACTGCCCACAATATATATGGCACCAGATCACTGAATGCAATGATATGTCATTGCATTCGTAAACTTTTTATTTTGCAAACAGATCCTTACACACAGTATCTTTCCAAAATGGACTTCGCCAGATGATAGAAATACCAGTAACTGAAAATTGATTACATTTCAATATTTATGTGCAGAAAATAAAGCTACTGCAAACTATATCTGATAAAATAGTTCGCCTTGATATAATTCACCATTTCGTAATGAACTGTATCAAGGTGAACTACTTTATCAGAGAGTCTATTAGGTAATTTCACAGTTTCACATTGTGAGGCAGAATTCGCATCTGTTTCGCATTTATTGCAAAATGACATTTTTTCCGGTCTCTTAGAAATCACACACATTATCCTATCTTTTGAAACTAATAGTTCCTTCTTCAGGGAGCGGAAAGGGATAGATTGGAGAAGGTTAAAAGAGATGAGTCCCTCCTGTCCTGAATTCTGAGAGACCTGTCCTTCCTTTTCAACACTGGCCAATTAATCCCTCCCTCCTCCTTGAAGAAGTAACTATTAGTTCTAAAAGCCAGAATAATGTATGTACTTGTGTGTGTGTGTGTGTGTGTGTGTGTGTGTGTATTGGCAGCACTGACATTATAGTTTTCTTGAGACAATTTTCCCTTTGATACAATGTGGCCTTTACATGGCCTTTTCAACTCTACTTATTAGGCTTACCATCATCAGCTACCAGTACAAAAAGCAAAAACTGAATCACAAATAAGTATGAATTGTGGAAACAAAACAACTACTTTTATTCATTCTTTCTGGAAGTGGCAATGAGAAAGTTACAAATACAGTTACAAGTTACAGATACAAATTAATTTCAGGTGGCTTCTGTTAAACGTGTGATCACAAGTTATTCCACAGCAGATGGTTGACTTGTCAGGGCGTATGCATTATTGTTCTCTTGTAAATGAACTAACAGGTACAACCAAAATGAAGTTAGGAGCAATTATTATATGTTCACATTTGTCTGGGCTCATTAAGGAAATTGGGACTTTAATGACGGAGTTACCACATCTGATGTGCATTATTTTTATCATCGTGCTGCTTCCATGACAGTTTCTTTGCTTCCATCACAGTTTCTTGTTCCATTTTCAGATAGTGTCCATACTCACGAATGTATATGAATAGAAATCTAACAAGCTGGAGTCATCAACCTGCCCATGAAACTCCTTATTTGACAACAACATTATTGATGTATGTAAATATTTTCTTTTTTATGCAAATTACAATTCAAACATTTCAAGTCACTGTAAATTCAATACGAAGCAAGTTAAGGAAACCAGTTTTGAACATGACACGATCACAGCAATTAATTTCAGTGACACTACATCGCCATGGAGTGACAATAATTATGTGCCACCAAATCTTATCACTGAAACATTCTGTTTTGATAGCTTCAGATAGCTATTTTGATAGTTTCAATTTGAGAAGTTGCAGGCTGTTATCATGTAAAAAAAAATTTAGTATCCAAAAGCAGTTTTGTTCTCTCACTATTTCCCATAAGTCAAACTTACGTTATAATGTAATCAGAATGAGAAAGTTGAATCACTGTTTCACACTACTGAGCTATTGCTATTTAGAGCTATTGCTATTTTCATTAAGTTTTCTCACATATACACAATTTAAAAAAAGTGTTATAACTCTAGTAACATTTTAGTAAAGAAAATCTTCAGCACCTCAATTTCTCTTGTTAATGGGAATGTGTCGAGAACAAATTCTGGATTTGTCATCCATGAAATCTAACTAAGCTCACAGCTGTTATTAAGTATATTAGCACCTTGTATGGTACGTATAACAAACCTAAATAAGTTGGAAAACAAACACTGGCATTTGGAATCAACTGAAAAAATATGAGGCCTGTGTGAAAAGTCATGAGACTGACAACATTATGAGTTATCTGGCAATGTTGTGTTGTTCTACTTGAGTAGACCAGTGTGTTCATCCTTTCCAGATGCTCAGTCTGAGTTTCAGCTCCGTATGGCCATCATGCGATTTTTAAGAGTGCCATTAGTGAAGTTGTGTTTCTCTTGCATGTTACAAAAATGGAAAAGTGGAATTTACAGCAACACTACGCCATCAAATTGTATGTTAAACTTAGGGAATCTGTGAGTTATACCTTTGAAAAGTTGAAACAGGCCTATGGGAAACAATCTTCATCAAGAGTAGAAGTTTTTTGCTGGCACAAATAATTTTTGGAAGGCCGAGAGCAAATTGAAGATGAGCCTCACTCAGGGAGACGTTCAACTTCAAAAACTGATGAAAATGTTGAACATGTGTGTGCTCTTGTGAGATCGTTCCTCCAGGACAGACTGACGATCAAGTGTTTTACAAAGATGTTCTTAAAAGGCTCAGATAAGGGGTGAATCAAGTGAAACCAGACACTGCAGATAAGTGGATGCTGCAACATGACAATGCCCACGCCACAAGGCTACTCCTGTCACAGAATTTTTATCCTCTAAAGACACCCCTGTTGGTCCACAAACCCCCCCACCCCCTCTCTCCCCCTATTTATCTCAACTGAGTCCTTGTGACATTTTTATTTTCCCGAAATTGAAAAATGTCAAAAGGGCATCATTTTGGGACTCTTAAGAATATTCAAAAGAATATGACCAACATATTAAAGGCCCTAATAATTGAAGCCTTTCAGCGTTAGTAGCAAGAATGGACATGATGACTCCACTGGCATATAGCTTCTGAAGAGAACTACTTTGAAGGGAACAAAGTTATTGTTTGAAAACAATAAAAATGTTAGTAGATAAAATTCAGACTCAACACTTTTCTCTTACACTTTGTACAGGATAGAATAGGACAAACAAGAGCTACATTTCCTCAGCATTGCGGCCCAACTGGATAGCCAATTTAAACATCACACTATCAATCAATTAACAAGCGTACAATGTATGCTAGAGATCTTAATGGATGAGTTCTGAAACATATACCACACTTATTCTCTGTAATAATAAAAATAAACTTAATACTTTACCAAGAGCTTCCAATGATTTATTGTAGTCATCATCTGTAAATATTTTCTTAGGAAAATTTGTCATTAGAGAGAATGGTCCAGCTCCATCTGTCCTGTTTAACTCAACATACAATCTAACTGCTGCCAACTGTTCTTTTGCTCCAAATGTTTGTGTGAGGGCTTGTCCATTTGTTAATCTTATCTGAAACATAAATAAAATAAACAATTTATTTTCAAAATCTTCTGAATATGAAATTCAAGTACTCAAAAAGGAATTCTCTTCTGTCTGCCAGCGTCAAGTTTGGTTGTCAACTGCCAGATCCAGACAGGCTAGTCTAAAAGGTGAAAACACAATGGGAAAGGTAATAGAAAATGTACATGTGGTAGCAGAAAAGAAAACTGAGGATCAAAGGATGTGAAGTGTACTAACAAATCCAGAATCTTCATTAGGGGGTACACATGGAAGCAGTTATCAGCATCCCTACTGGCTCAAAACATTTGTGAAAAGTGGGTCCTGGTAACATTTCATATATAATTTAGGCAACTTCTTTCAGAACAGTAAACATTTTTGACATGAGTAAATTGTTTTAGGAGTTCATTCCGCTAAACATAATACATGTATCCACATAAAAGAATATATGGAACCAATACCTACAATGTTTGAAACGATCTCGATGATAAGGCCTGGAGAATGTAGTGACCTACATAAATATCTAATTATTTCAAGTAATAAATCCTCTGAATGTTTTGTTTTAGGGTGCAAAAACAACTAGGGTCATACACACCCATGTCAAAACTATAGAGTTAAAAATCGACTACATGTCAATCCCAATCGACATAAGACAAGATGGCTTTGCAGGGATGTGCAAAAAGGTCTATAAAATACCCCATAGAGAAATGGAGATCCAAAAAACTAAATGGCCTTCGCCATCTTGCTATGATGGACTAAAAGTAAAACGCAGTTAACAGCCTACGAGTCATTTGCTAAAACGGCCGATTACTCAGATGGCAAACCCAAGCACGAACGTAAACAGTTAAAAATGGGCATTCTGTCAGGAAATGGCGGACAGTTAAAACTTGGGCACAATGGGCACAAAGTGGTGGGGGAGCGCCACTTAACAAATGGCGATAGCTAAAAAGGCTGTGCCCAATATGCAATCTAGTTAAAATGACCATGCGGCAAGAGGGCCGAGAGGAGTTTGTCGAAGTCGCCAGGAGAGGCTTAATAACCTGGAGCTTATTCCCATAAAGGGAGGACCAGTGGCAATGCCAAAATTACACCACCTCCTAACAGATGGCAATACAGAAATCATTGGAAGGAAGATAAAAACTAGTGAGCTGAGGTATAAGGACTTCACAGCCTTAGCAGCAGCCTCATTTTCTGTCAGACCGACATGACCAGGAACCCACATAAACATCTCGGTGGCTCTATTAAGAGGGAGCAAGTGACAGCTTTCCTTGACCCGTTGCACTAAGGGATAGGTGGTGTACAGCACACAGAGGTTTCGAAGGGCACTCAGGGTGTCTGAGCAGAGGACACAATTGAAAAGCCTGTGGCATCAGACTACTCTGTGGCCTGATACAGGGTGGAGAGTTCTGCTGTAAATACTGAGCAGTGTGCTGTAAGCTGATACTGAAAAATGTTGGCGCCAATGACGAAGGCACACCCGACACCATGGTCAGTCCGAAAGACATCACTGTACACAAAGGTACTATCACGAAGTTCCATGCAAAGGTCGTGAAACTGAAGGGGATAGAGAGCGGCTGGAGTAGTGTCCTTAAGAAGGAAATGAAGGCGAAGGAGAACTCGCGCTGCCCTTGCAGGTTGCGTCAAGTTAAGCTGCCAGAACAAGAGCTGAAAGTGAACTCCAGAAGATAACAGAGAAGAGGGGCTCTCCCTATACTGGCAATCAAAGTAGTCATAGAAGAAGGAGGCATAGGATGGGTGGCCACGCATGGCAGACAAACGGCATGCATACCTGCTGAGGAGAAATACACAGCGGTAGGGCAGTGGTAGTTCAGCAGCTTCTGCATATAGACTCTCAACCGGGCTAGTGTAAAAGGTGCCAGTGGCCAAATGGACGCCACAATGGTGGATAGTACTGAGACAACGTTAAGAGGGACAGACATGAAGATGCATAAACAAAGCACTCAAATCTGGTTTCAAATGGACAAGGGACCAGTACAAATGGAGGAGGGTGGTTCGATCTGTGCCCCAGGAAGTACCATTGAGCACACGAAGGACACAGAGACCGCGTACAGCGGGCTGCCAGGTAAGACACGTGGGAGGACTAAGAAACTTTCCAAATAATTATCAGGCTGAGGAACTTCGTATTTTCAACAAATGGAAGACCAACAGGCCCAAGATGTAAAGACGGAGGGAGAAACCAATTGTGCCGCCAGAAGTTCATACAAACAGTTTTGTCAGCGGAAAACCAAAAGCCAATGTTGATGTTCCATGAATAAAGACAATTGAGACATTGCTGAAGATGTTGCTCAATGAAACAACTCTGTGGAGAACTGCAACAGATGGCAAAATCGTCAACGAAAAGGGAGCTGGAGATGCCCAGCGGGAGAGAGGCCATTACAGGGTTAATGGTGACAGCAAGGAGGGCAATGCTCAGGACAGAACCCTGAGGCACACCGTTTTCCTGAATAAAGGTGTCCAACAAAACAGAATCCACACGTACCTTGAAAACTCAGTCTTTTAAAAATTCCCCAAGGTAACGGGGCAGGTGGCCAATAAAGCCCCATGTGCAAAAGTACACAGGATACCAGACCTCCTGCAGGTGTCTTAGGCTTTCTCCAAATTGAAAACCGTGGCCACAGCCTGGGATTTCCACAGAAAACCATTCATGGCATGGGTGGACAATGTGACAAGATGGTCAAACTGCCGAACGGTGTGCTCGAAATCCACAATGCACAGTGGTTAGTAAATTGTGAGACCCGAGACACGATACCAGCCGGGCATGAATCATATGTTCCATCACTTTGCAAACACAGCTGGTGAGAGAGATGGGGCAGTAGCTAGAAGGAAGGTGTTTGCCCTTACCGTGCTTAGGTATGGATGCTTCATGCCAGCATCTGGGAAACATGCCCTCTGCCCACATGCGGTTGTACATATTAAGCAGAAAGTGCTTGCTTGCATCATGAGAAAGGTGTTGCAACATCTGAATGTGAACAGTGTCTGGTTCTGGGGCGGAGGATCAGAACGAAGTGAGAGTATGATCTATCTCCCTCACAGTAAAGGTAGTGTTGTAGCACTCACGATTCTGAGAAGAAAAGGGTATTTCCCGAGCCGCCTCTACTCGTTTCCGATGGAGGAAGGCAGGGTGATAGTGGAAAAAGCACGAAATTTCCGCAGAATGGCAGCCCAAGATGTTGGGGATAGCAATAGGGTCCACAATGACACTGTCTGCTACTGTCAGGCCACAAATTGGGGAATAGATCTTGGTCCCAGAGAGCTGCTGGACATTGGCCCACATGATGGAGGAGGGGGTGGAACTGTTACAAGAACTAGTGAACAAAATCCAGCTAGCTTTTTTGCTATACCAAAGAATGCACCGACACTGTGCATGGATTTATTTGTAATGAATGCAGTTTGCTATCATAGGATGATGGTTAAAAAAGCAGACAGCACGTCACTGCACGTGAATTGCGTCGTGGCATGCCTCAGTCCACCAAGGAACTGGGACACGGCATGGTAAAGAGGAGGTGCAAGGAATGGAACATTCTGCAGCAATAAGGAAAACGTTTATAAGCTATTCCACCTGGTTATCACAACTGGGGAAATCTTGTTCATTAAAGGTTGCCAGGGAGGAGTAAAGCCACGAATCCGTCTTAGTAAGCTGCCATTTGGGTGTTCACACAGGTGGGGTAGGAGTCTACAAACGGATAGCACATAGGAAATGGTCACTCAAGTAGGTGTCAGAAAGCACAGACACTCAAGATGATGGGCAAGCTGGGCAGTGTAGAGGGATAGGTCCAAAGGGGAATAAGTGTGTGAGGAGTCAGAAAGGAACATGGGTGCTCCTGTGTTAAGGCAGAAGAGATTAAGTTGATTACGAAGGTTAGCCACGAGGGCACCTCTGACAGGTTCTGGGAGTACCTCAGAGGGGATGGTGCATATTAAAGTCACTGAATAGCACAAATGGGTGAGGTAGCTGCCCAATAAGCTGGAGGAAGTCTGCCCAAGTGACATCAAATGATGAAGGGATATAAATGGTACAAATGGAAAAGGTCAAGTGAGGAAGGAAAAGGCGAACTGCAACAGCTTGAAGATGGGTAGTCAGGGAGATGGGTTGACTATGAACGTCATCCCGTATGAGCAGCACGACTCCCCCACGAGACGGAATGCTGACCTCGGGGGGAATGTCAAAATGGACCAGAAAGAAATGCGAAAGCTCAAAGTGTCATGAGGACGCAATTTTCTTTCATGAAGGCAGAGTACAAGTGGACGCTGGGATTCTAAAAGCAACCGTAAATCCTCTTTGTGGGATCGATGGCCACAAATGTTCCATTGGAGGAGAGTCATGAGGAGGAAAAAAGAAGGGGTGTCACCTCGGTGGCTGCTGAGAGCCAGCCTGTGAAGACACTCTGCTACAGGGCACAGAGGCACGAGGATCGTGCTCTATGAGGTCCACAGAAGTGTTGGCTTCTTTGTGCAGTCTGCATGTGGAGCCCAATGCAGAAAAACAGTTGGAAGTGTGCACCTGTGACATGGAGGCCGGACAGATGAAGGTATTTCATGGCGACACCATTGATGAGGATCTTTGAGTCGGTGAAGGAGATTAGAAGACTGTTTGCCTTTGTTGGACTTCTTTAAGCCTTTCTGGTTAGCACAGGAAGAATCAGGTGTTGCTTGGCTGGGGGGAAATAGGAAGTCTCGACGGGAGTATTCCTTCTGTCCTTTCCGGCCTGCCTGTTGTGCAGCTAGTGACTTTGCCCCATGAGGCGAGAGTCTGATGGCCTTTTGCACAGCTGGACGATGGGACAGCGACACTACCATGACACTGGGCAATTTCCCAACCTGAGAGGTGAATCTGACATTGCATGTCTGTGTGGCCACGTCCTTCATGGAGCGAGATGTAGCAAGAACAGTATTGTAAGTGCCAGACAGTAGAAAGCAGGGTTTGCGACTAGCAAATAACTTGTGAGCAACTGGATAAGGAACTTTTTCCTTTACCCGGATCTCCTAGACAGGCCACTCATCGAGATACACGGGACAATCTCGAGAGGAGGCAGCATGATCAGCATTGCAGTTGATACAGCTGGGAGCAGGAGGAGGTGGACAATCGCCCTCGTGCGCATGCCTACCACATGTCACTCATTTGGCCAGCTGTCGGCAAGACATGTGGTTGAAACAATGACACTGGTAGCAGCCCATCAGGTTCAGAATGTACTGTCAGACTGTGATATCTGCATAGCCTGCTTTGATCTTGGACGGAAGCAACACTCTATCAAAAGTGAAAAAAAGAGTGCGTGTGGGCAATAAGGATGCATCTACATTTATCGTCCAATGGACGGCAATGATACAATGATCAGAGAGGTACGTTTGGATTTCTGCCTCAGTCAAACCATTGAGCAGTCTACAGTATGTATGGCGGGAGAAGAGCTCTGACAGTTGACGTGGCCTTGGGGCTCATGCTTCACGCATCCATGATGGCCGATCAGATTGTCAGCTTTTGTTTACGTTACTGTGGCAACAACCCAGTGTTGCCATAGTGCTGGGCGACCGCTGCTGGCTTGCTGCCCGTCTGTGTCGAATACGCACCTGCGCTACCAGTTGTCAAGAGCTCTTCTCTCGACATACGAAGTATTGTGTAAATAACACCACAGGAAGAATTCAGACTTCTATAGGCCACAACACGAACAGAGTAGCTGTGGAGAAGTGAAGCGGGAAGCGTTGTTGTGCCTGAGAATCAGAAGTAGTCTGCAAAAGCAAAGTGCCATCGCGTAAACGGGAGCAGGATTTCACAGTGCCAGCAATTGCATCAACACCTTTCTGACTGAGAAACGGATTTACCGTTGCAGAGGACTGATTGTCTTCAGTACATGGAACCACGAGGAACCATGGTGCAGCTGGGAGGGTTTTTGAATCAGGAGCTTTATTCCGTTTACATCTGCTAGACGTGGACTGCGAAGATGATGATTGGGTCATTGTGAGAAAATGCCCCATGATTGCCAGTGTCTCAGATGGCCTGCTCTTTTCAACTGGGGGCCTCATACACAAGGGGGTGTACCCTCCTTAGGTGATTGTTCACACCTCAGGTCTCACCTCCCGAACACCTGACAGAGGGCTCAATCGGCAATTTGGGAAGGTAGCAGCTCAGGCAATCATCCCTCCCTTGGCCTGGTCTGCACCAGGGGGTACGTGCAAACCCTACCTGTTGGCTTGGAGCTGGGAATTACGCGTTATCCAGTCACCTGTTACGTGTCAGACACATGGGCTGGCCTTCATGAGTGCACAGGGATGAAGAAGAAAAAGAGGAGCCTCCAACGCTGAAGCAAAGGATGGGCAGGAGAAGGTGAATGAAGAAAGGAAAAGGGAAGACAAAACAGTGGTGAGACTGTTCTTATGTCAGCTACAGACAATGTGGAACATTCCCGAAAACACACCAAACATGTTCCCCAAGGAACAGGAAAAAGAATAGCAAGAGGATAGACATGCAGCACGGAAGGGGAAAGATGCTGCGAAGACTGGGGTCCCGTGGTAGCCAAGCACAAACCCGCCAGAGAATGGCAAGTCGGGGGGACCTCTGAATGTGCTGGTCATTATGTGATGTAATATCTTTCAAAGGCTTCTGTAATCATATTGGTGGGTATATGGTCATTTTTGCTGAGCTTTATCTATATATATTACTAAAAGTCCCTGCTCTGTTTTCCTGTCTGTATGTGAAGGCTAATTTGAGGAACTACTATAGGGATTTTAATATGGTTTTTGCTAATACAGAGGCTGATTAATGAGGAAGGATCATGTAACTTAATACTGGAGTGACAGACAAGTCATCCTGCCTTATATACTTAGTGCTACCAATGTGAAGCTGGGGCTGGTTACTAGTTGATTCTAAATTTATTCTGGATGAGGTCAAAAGAAAGTGGTTAACACCAGCTTTTTCTAGTGAGTGAGCTGTTCCGTAACACGAGATTAGTACTGACACTGTAAATTCGTGTCCTCTGTTAGCAGACAATAACTTATTAATTCAAATGACAAAAAGAAAGGGCAAGAGGATAGACCCCTAAAGGAAAGGTAGGACCATCTTGATCAGAACAAGAATGAAGCAGGAAATCGGCTGTGACCCATTAAAGTAAACCATTCTGGTATTCACCTCAAGTGATTCAATTCTCAATTCAGAGAGAAGAATTTGTCAGTTGGTCATTATTTCGCCAAGTCCACAGTGGTATGCTTCCTCAAAGTATCCTGTATCTTGTGACTGGCATAGTCAAATGCCTTAGAATGATCACAAGGAAGACAAATAGAAGAAAATACTCGTGATAGGGGAGGGGGGGGAGGGGAGGGGGAGGAGGAGGAGGAGGAGATGATTAGAAGACAGAAAATGATTTTCCTGTCCTCAGTTATAACACCAGTATGTTATTACTATGCCATTTCACTAATAATACAAAAGCTAGGGAGCCCACACTGGGTATCCACTGTTGATAGGAAAGTGAGCTACATTTTATGAATAAAACAAAGGCTGTACCAATGCCAAGTACAATCATCTCCTGGTGTCATTTGGTAGATAGCATATTAAAATATTCAATTATCTCTTAAGTTTACAAACAATGGGATGATCAGAGACAACTACTTAGACCAGAGACAACTACTTACAACACAGAAAAAGCACTGAGCACTGCATGCACATCACACACTGCTGTTCATTCCAGACACTGTATGCAATAAACGGCATTTATAACCTCATTTTGTGGTCACACGGACGCTTCACTCATACTAATGGCATTGTTTGAAATTTATTCAGAAATTTACATAATTATTTTGATTTCAGCTTCATTCTGATCATAAATTTCTTTATAAAAACTTTATAACAGGATATGCAGTTCCTGTCTGACAAACTCTAGTGTTATATGCGTGGCCACATACCTGCAGTTTGGCTTGAGTGTAATCCTTCTGAGGTGGGGGCTGCACCTGAGATGCTGGCGTAGGCACAGGTGATGTGGTCGGAGAAGTAGCTCCAGCTTCTGGCGCTGGGCCCATTGCAAACTTTGTGCGCCTTGCAATCTTGTCCTGTTCTATCTGATCCTTGACTCTCTGCCGAGCCATTTTCTCCTCTAATTTCTCACGCTTCCGCTGTTCCACCAGCTTTTTCATTTCTTCCTCCTCAAGCCTGGTCAAAGAAAACAGACATAATAAGAATATGTACAACGTAAAAAAAAGAAAAGAGAAACATAACAGTGATGAACATTAACAGAGATCCACATGGCCACAGAATAACTGTTCTATTGAAATGCACTATCTTATGATTTTACACTAATTACGATATATTCCTGAGTCACAATAAAAAATGAAAATTTTTGTAGCCGGCTTTGTTGTAGTAACAGCAGTTTGTTTGCTCATAAAACATATGGGCAAAAGTTGCTGACAGCCATTGCTGTTCATTCCAGACACTGTATGCAATAAACGGCATTTATAACCTCCTTTTGTGGTTCAAGATTTCAAGTACTGGGGAAGACTTTCCCATAAGTATTGATTCACTGAATAAAGAATGTGTGTCCATTTCCCCAGCAGCATGATGAATAATCACATCTGGACTCGTGGCAAATCCATCTGATCAACAATCAATACTCTAGTTAATCCTCAGGATCCTTGATGCGGTTGCAGTTAGAGCTTTGAGTATCTCAGTCCAGTAATCCACCCCAGAATATGTCCTTACTTTGTAAGCACGAACTTTGGAACACTGATGTAGAAAAAGGCCGAGTTTAAATTGTTGCCACACTGTAGAATGGAAGTTATTGTCTACTATAAGTTATTGTCTACAATAAACACTATCATTTTCCAATCAAATAAAACTTACGGAAGAAGCTCAAACAAGTGAAAAAGATCCAAGATATTGAATTACCTCTGTCACATGTCATCATCATTATAAGACAATTATATATTAAATGGAAATGTGGTTCTGCCTTAACCAAACAACCACAACAGGTATTTATATTTTTTTATTCATGCATTAAGACTCCTTCCGCTACTCAAGAGACTTATCAATACTTCTGGACAGCAACATTGCTGTGAAAATAAGTGCTAACATCTCTTGATGGATTGTTCCTCCTTTGAGCTCCGTACCCCCCAACTAAAACTGCTGGTCATGGAATCAGTGGTGCCTTGCCAATTATCTTACAAGGTAAGATTTATTTGACAGTCATTTCAACCCTGTGATAGCTGGGATCTAACCACAATCAGCTGAATATCACTGTTCTTATTGAAAATATTTTCGCTGTTTTAATTTCGACAGTTCTCCACAGACCTGAGTCCCATCTTGACGACTGGAAAGAAAAAAGTCTTGGCTGGACAACTCTTGCTTACTGGTTGCCCTCTTACCCTTCCATCAGCACGACCTCCTGGCTTAGGCAGTAAGATATGTGCTATGTGGAACCACACTTTCAGATCCTTCAGGGAAGGATGTTCCTTTGCTGTCCCATGGTGTAAGGACGCTCTTCCTGGGAGCAGATGCTGGATGCTTAGGCTACCCCCTCCCCCCAGGAAGCCCTATTGTGCGCATTTTGCACATGCATGGCCATACCTGCTCACACACGCTAGCAGTTGGTTGTCCGATTGCTGCATGTCACCTGTTTGCCCCCACCTACCCACAGACAGGCACTCAAGCTGGAACAGCAGGCCTTACGCTAAGTTTATGTAGGAGCTGTGATAGTGATAAAAGCATCGAATAGAGCAGCAACTAAAGCAAAGTACGGTTCTTAGCTTTTATGAGACATTTAGTACAAAGCTTTGATAACAGCACGGAGCTGACTGGTGATAAGTGCATTCGTACTGGCTCTGGAATGGGAGCCAAGGTAGTGTTAGATTATCAGATAAAACTTTTCATTAATTTCTACGTTTACATTATTACATTACAGTTCACACTTAAGTGTCTGGCAATGCGTGTTAAGAACCACTTTCAGATTGTTTCTCGACCTGACTGTCCCTGTCTTGAATAGCTCATAGGCAAAATAAACATACAAATGTGTCTGTGCAAAGTTCAATTTCTCTTATTTATTTTTATCAAACGATGGAAAGTCCAGGATGGAATAATGAGAAACATCAACTACCCCATAAAAGGCAAGGCTGCCTGTGAAACCAGTCATGTGATCTACAAGTTAAGCTGCAACCACTGTGCTGCTTTCTACATGGTCATGACAACCAAGGATAGTTGCTAGGGCATAACAAAAAGGCGTGCGTGTGTGTGTGTTCCCTACGCAGATGGGAGTTAGCAAAATATTTTACGATTCAGAGCAGAAAGATTGTGATCAAAATTCCATAACAAGATCTCGCTGCAATCAAAAATGTCTTTGTTTTAATGACTGCCACCCCAACTCACTTTTCTTATCCCTGACACTCTCTCCACTCCTTCACAGCCCAGTTGGGAAAAAAAAGGATGAGCGATTTACAACCTTTTACTCTTGAAAAGCACACCACATAGATACATACGAAAAAATAAAAATGCACATACTTTGCTGAATTCTGATACCCGTCTATTGGTCAATAATTTAGAGGTCTCATATTTTCTTTTGGTGTTGATGCAACTGTAACAAAAGTAGCTAAAGTTTTATGACAAGATTGTCAAAATAAACACTTTAGATGTTGATGCTTTCAAACAAAAAAGCGGATGACACCTATGATATTTAAAATTTTCCAAACTGTTCCTGCATTTTTTAGTCTGTGATTTGCCACACTGTGATACAACTATAACTTTTATTAATCTAGGCTATGAAACTTCAATTTTTTAACCCACTATTATGGCAACAAACTGTAATTTATGTATAACGTTCAGGAAACAACTTATATATGCATGATGTTGCTGTCTGCCAACATACACAGTCTGGCTGCCTTGAGCTAGGCTGTGTTCAGTGTCATTATGTTGGCAGAAACAGTTCAAAAGTGATAGTATTTGCTGAAAGTCGAGTGCACCTAAACAAACATTAAATCAGCTGCAAGAGTGAATTATTTCTGTCACTTAGATGACATCTAGTCAGAGTATTAAAATTATGCTTAATGATGGTGCAGATTATGTTTCCACATACCTGTAACTGAATGATAATTAATCAATATTTTTGATTTGTTGCCATATTTTGTTTTCTGTAATTCTCTTCATCTATCCAACAAGTTCAGATTCGGTGACGGCTTGAATTGCTGAAGAGTATGACTGGTATACCCACACCAATATGCAGGCTTATGAGGAACCCCTTGAGTTTATGGCTGCAAAAGGCTAATGACATTTGCGGCATTCAATGCCTCACATATTGTCTACGATGCAACCACAATATTGGCTGCTAACGGCAACATGAGGTGGGACTGGAGTTAGCTGCTGCTGAGCACACCATGAGACTACGGAGCATAGCTGAACTGCTTAGTTGAAGAATAACTCACAAACATTGTTTCAGTTCTAGTGGTGTTGATACAAAGCAGAGCAATGGCAATGATAAACAAAGCAAACACTGCATTATATCTACAACAGTTGTCGAAGTTGAAAGGAACCCAAGGAGTTTCGCATAATCATAAAGAAATGGCATATGAAATATTGGCGTTTCTGCAAGAAGAGCCAGTGGAATCTGCAGTGTCACATACACCGAGTGTGTGGATGATCGACATGAGGAGTACAATGACGACAATATGTGCTTCACAAGGGGAGATGATACTGAAACAGTTGTCGAGCCATGTAGTTCATCATCCTTGTCAGGCAGGGAGTCACAAATCCTGTCTTTGGTGGAAAATAGTAAATGGTAATCGTTGTCCAAGGAGTTGGAAGATCATTGTGTGTGTGTGTGTGTGTGTGTGTGTGTGTGTGTGTGTGTGTGTGTGTGTGTGTGTGTGGGCGCGCACGTAAAATCAAATGGGTATTTGCTCGGGAATTTGCCCAAAACAGTTTTAAATGCCAAAAATCTGGGTATTTATATAAAAAAAGTACCAATTAAAATAAGGGATGGGATGATAATCCCAATATTGAAACTGTTTACACTTCAACACATGTTATTCATTGCCCTTATTACTAAGAACGAAAGGAAAGAAGAGAAAAGCATTTCTTTAAAAAAAAAAAAAAAAAAAAAAAAAAAAATAGCATTCCAAACTGCTATACCAAGGAAGGGTGTGTGTAGCTGACACCTGCTTATCATTTAAAGTGTACTTTTTCCTTTTATCAGTTCTACTCTTCACCGGATAAACTATTTTTTTTTCTTTTTTCCCCCAGTAATAAAGCATAAGTGAAAATACTATGTACTGGCTACCAGCTTATATAAACTATACTTCATTTCAAAAATTACTTTTAAACTTGAGTTTTGTTGTATTTTGCAGAACCCCAAGAATTGATCTCATTAAAGATGTAAAAAGCTTTGTTAATGGTCCAAATTTATTTCCCCTAATAACTCTTCCCTAAGTCTCAAGCAGCTTTTTCAACTTGGTTACCTAATCACTACAGAAGCAGTGTTGCAAAACACCTTTTCTAGTGCAAAATGTCAACATTGCTTATCAATTAATCTTTAAAATGTATGAATGCCTGGCCATTTATGAATTTTGGGCATTTTCCCAGGGATTTATTCTGGGCATTTGCCCCAGCTTATAAATGTCCAGGAATCTTACACCACTAAGCAGGAATATGATTGTGTAGTGCATAAGAAAAACTATTGATATTCAAGGGAGGACAAGGGTGCACTTGTTACAAAACTGGCATTAGCACATTTCAAGGTTCCTAGATACAATTTATAGGATGTTATGTACATCAAATTGCACACGACAGAGATTTTAAGGGAAGCAGTGGATGATTGCAAACTTCAAAGAGTGCTGCAGATTTGGAAGACGTAAAGCAACAAAATTTCAGACAAAGTGTCAACTTGATGATGCACAGCAAACTAAGGAATCAACCTGAAAATTTGTAGACGAGATGAACAAACTTATCCCATCATTTAGTACGGAATTTGTTTTCAACTCCGATCGAATGGGATTTGAAAAGCGAACGCATATGGAAGGAACCCCGGAATGGGAGGTACCAAGAGAGTAATATCAAGATCAACTAACATCAATGCCTAGACATATTCATAAACAATTGTCACCTATTAATCTGGATGGTAAATTGGCTGGAAAGTTATTTATTGTGCTTTGAGAAGTTGGAGGTACTCTGCCCCTACGATCAGTTCTCGAGTACGTGATCTTGCAAGGACAGTAGGGAAAATTTACATCACAGCAAGTAAAAGTTGGAAAAGGGCATAAGAAAACTACAGCTATGGTATGAGCACTGCTTTTGGCCAATAGCTAGAGAAAATAATTTGCTTTTGCTCGATTCTTGGTCTGTGTGCAAAAACCATACTCCTTTAGAGCAAACTATCTCTCCTCAAAAGTGTGTGACAGCAATTCATACCACCTGGAACCACTGCACAAATTCAATCTCTGGATTTTTTTCCCCTCCGTTCCTATAAAACATATTATCACACTACCTGCAGCAAAGCTTTAAAGGATAGCCAGTTTCATGATAAACTACAAGACAGACTGTTTCGCATTTGGATGCATGCCATGACATTCCATCATTTCTCATCACCCCGTTACACCATTATGATTCTAGATCAGGGTGTAAAGGTGAACAAGATGAAAAAATTCACGTATTTTTCCCAGATGTCCTGGTTGTCCTGAAGTGATTTTCCAGTTGTCCCAGTGTATTTACATCCTGTATATGCACTCTTTAAGAGTAGGTACATAAAGTGAATGTCCTGCTCGGTTTATAACTTCCAAGGAGTTCACTTTCGATCTTGATGGTACAAATCTTTGTGATCACTGTGGTGCAGCATTTTTAATTTGGTGTTCATGATGCAAGTTAATGGTTTGTTTTGAACATTTCTGAGGTTGATCTCTGCACTTCCTAAAAACTAATTTTCTATCACCCTCATGATGCACATGGTGAGTAATTAGCAGCTAACATTTTTCCTGTCATAACTGTTAACACACACCACTTTCAAATGAGCCTGGCTACAGACTGAACTTGCAACTTTACACTCATGGGGTTCCTTGTTAGACATTTCTGCCATTTGTATTTTGGTTATCATCTGATTCATCACTTGAGACTACTGCAGTGTGTTATGAGGCCTTTGAACTTCTTTCGTTAACCTTCATATTCTAATTTCTTGGAGACCCAGGACAAGTGACTCAACTATGAGCTACACATAATAATAATAACAATTTTGTTCATTCTGAAAATAAAATTCGAATTTTACAACATAATGCTAAATAGACAGCAAGAAAATGATCTGCCTCTGAAGCCTGTACAAGTGTGTGTAGTGCAACAGGTGTCAAACTGGCATGAATTTCACTTCATTCTTGCATATGCATAGCACAACCACAAAGTATGTAGGAGTAACACCACTGGCATTCTGACTGTGTGTCAGGAAATTGACTTATTTGCAGCAACACAGCTATCCACGTGGACATTGTGATGATGCCTGGAGCAGCAAGGACTGTCAGGTGACATTTGTTGCGACTTCCCCTGATGTCGCAGCAGAGAGGTGCATGCCCCATGACAACACTGGAACCTAGAGTGGCACCACATCTTTTCAGACAAGTCCTGGTCCCGCATACAGCGTCATGATGGATGTTTCCACCTGTGGAGGCTACGAGCAGAACAAATGTTACCAGACTGCATTTGTCTCTGTCATACAGAGTCAACGTTTGGGTAAAAGTCTTGCAATTTTTGTAGTTTATGTATAATATATGTAATAATATGCATCAAAATACTTGTCAGAGATTTGTACATTATCTAATATAGGTTTTCTAAATTGAACTTGCAGTTTTACATTTATGATTGAAAGGTCTCTGTTGGATTCCTTTCATGTTAATTTCTTAAATCTGTTGTCATTTACGGCATAAATTCCTCTTCTAAATTTACTGTGGTGTTTCTGACGATCTGGGAGGAGACTGAGCAGTGGAACGTGTTACTTTTACACATAAACAAGAACGATCTGTCACAATACTACACTTTAAAACACAGTTTATATGTAATTCATGTCACACAGTCTCATACGGAACCTACATCCGCTTTCTTTTATATACTGTATATGATAAGATACTGTCATCCCCCTTCCCTTCTGTGTGAAAGAATGAATGAGCAAATGTATTTCTAGTTGCATGCTTTATGGTAGCAGACAAGCCTGTCTGCTAGAGAACAGTAGGACCAGCGTCGGAACAGGTAGCTACGCTTTCTAGAAGCAAAGAGGTTTCTATTCTTAGTATGGTCCTGTCCGTCCCTTGTCATGTTGGTATAGGAAGCTGCCTCTCTGGTCACTTCCGTTTGTATTTATGAGGCACCCCTCAGGTAGGAGCCCAGGTCAGTCTGTCCGCGGCGATTGTCTGAAGTGGTAAGATCTGCGGCTAAGCGCGTGTCTGCTAAGTCCGTTGGACAATGGATTTCTTAAGATCAGCCTAACTGAAAATTTAATCATCTTTATTTCAGGTTTAGCTCTAAAATATCTAATGTTATCTTAAATTGCAATGCAGTGTAATTTGAGTGTGAAGTTCAGAATATATTCCAGTAGTTGCTTTGTCACTACTTTGTGAGTAAAGTGGAACCACGTGTTGATCAGTAACTCTAACTAAGATCATCAATCTTAAATGCGAATGTGCATGAGATTATAACGTCTCGTCTTGACAATATTTTTCAATATAGCAACTTTTCTTTATGTTCAACCCACGTGGGGTGTACTTTGTGAGACCAGTACCATGTGCTTATACAATTTTTTGACCCATCAAGTTAATAGTAAGATGATGGTAACCAGTTCGAGGTTTTTCTTTTGTAAATTGCTTTTCGATCTAATTTATTTTAATTATCAAAATTATTGTGGAGTACACTCTGTGTAAACCAAGTTGACCACGTGAAGCATGTGGTGTAATCATCAAAGTAGCCCTCAGCTATTCTTTTCGGGAAGATTTCACAGGGAGTTAGTATGAATTTAGTATACCAGTGTGTGGTAATTACATGACGGACAGGATTGCGCTACGAACATAACTTCTTTGGGTGAAAATTGAATCGGTTGGTTGTGGTTAATTTCCTCTTGCATATGTTTCAACGTTCTTCGTGTGTTATTTTATGAATGCAGTGTTGTATGCAGTCTCCCAATCGTGTTCCGTAAGATTACAATCTCACATTTTCACAATCCTAAATAAGGCACCAGTTTAGTTATGAATCTAGTTTAATATGGTGAAATTTCAATGATCAATGTTAAAATAAATTTCCAAATATAAACTGATTTATTTCTTTTTATTTAAATTCTCTTTTTTTTATATATATATCACCGGTTGCTGTGTGTGTGTGTGTGTGTGTAGCTGCACTTTGCATTATGGTATTGATACCATTGGGTACACAATACATACCTTCCAGGTATGTGACAAGCTAAACTCTATTTTCAAATGTCCCTTTACAAAGGAGAACCAAGGAGAATTGTCTCAATTTAATCCTTGAAACCACTGAAAGGTTTAATGTAATAAGTATTACTGTCAGTGGTGTTGAGAAACAGCTGAAATCGTTAAAATGGAACTAAGCTCCAGGGCCCGATGGAATCCCTATCAGATTCTATACTGAATTTGTGGCCGAGTTAGCCCTTCTTCTAATTATAACCTATCATAGATCCCTTGAGCAAAAAACTGTGCTCAGTTCATGGAAAAAAGCACAGGTCGCACCCATCTACAAGAAGGGTCGTAGAAGTGATCCACAAAACTTAACATTCAATACCCTTGACATCAATATGTTGTAGAATCTTAGAACATATTTGGAGCTCAAACATAATGAGGTATCTCAAACAGAATGACCTCCTCTATGCCAACCAGCATGGATTCTGAACACATTGGTCATGTGAAACCCAAATCGCACTTTTCTCATGACATACCGAAAGCTTTCGATCAAAGCAGTAAGTAGATTGCAATATTTCTTGATTTCTGAAAAGCATTCGACTCAGTACCACACCTATGCTTAGTGTCAAAAGTACAATCATATGTGATGTGAAGTGAAATTTGCAACTGGAATGAGGACTTTTTGGTAAGGAGGATGCAGCAATGTCATCATGGTCAGATGTAGAAGTAATTTCAGGTGGTCCCTGGGGAAGTGTGTTGGGATCCTTTGATGTTCATGTTGTATATTAATGATCTCACAGACAATATTAATAGTAACCTCATACTTTTTGCAGATGATGCAGTTATCTACACCAAAGTACTGCCTGAAAGAAGCTGCATAAATAATCAACAAAATCAAGCAATTATTTACAGAATAATAAGATCCCATTCCTGTGATTCAAACTGACCTGCAGTCTCTCCTTAAACCCTCAAGCCCCTCACAAGGACTAACACCTTTATCCATAAAACTTCTCACCCCACCCAAACCACGCAGCCCTACCTTTCACCTTCTTCCTAAGATCCATAAACCCAATTATCCTGGCCGTCCTATAGTTGCTGGCTTCAAAACACCCACCGAGCATATATCTAAGTAGATCAGCACCTGCAACCTATAGTACAATGACCTCCCTCCTATATCAAAGATACCAACCATTTCCAAGATCGTCTTGAAATCCGTGCCTGTCCCACTTCCACCACACACCTTGCTTGTCACCACTGATGGTACGTCTCCCTATACCAACATCGCCCACATACATGGTTTGTCTGCTACTGAACACTTCCTCAGTCAGCATCCACCTGCTTCCAAACCTGTGACATCCTTACCACTCACTTTGATCAACTGTATACTTACAACTACTTCAGCTTTGTGAGGCAGACATACAAACTGATCAGGGGTATGGACATGGCAACCAAGATGGCTTCTTCCTATGCCAAGCTTTTCATGGGTCACTTGGAGGGGGCTTTCCTGGGATCCGTAAGTCTTGAGCCCCTGGTTTGGTTTAGATATGATGATGACATTTTTTACCATATAGAGCCATGGTGAGGCTAACCTGTTAATATTCCTGGACTCTCTGAATACCTTCTCCCAATTAAATTTCACATGGACCTATTCCAAATCCCGTGCCACTTTCCTTGATGTTGATCTCATTCTCACTGAAGGCCAGTTACATTCTGTCCACATTCAACCTGCTAACAAACAACATAACTTAATTTTGACAGTTGCCATCCTTTCCATTTGAAACATTTCCTCCCATACAGCCTTGGCATTTGAGGCAAACGTATTTGTTCGGATGCAGACTCTTTACAGGAATACACCACCATTCTCACCTCAGCCCTCAGTGGACGTAATAACACCATCAGCCTGGTTCAAAAGCAGATTTCCTGGGCCATCACATCCAATTTTGATATGTTGATCCCTCCAACCAACAACTTTTGAGCACGCCATTGGTCCCTCAGTATTATCGTGGTCTAGATTGTATTAATCAGCTACGTCGACAAGGCCATGACTCCCTAAAATCATGCCCTGAAACAAGATCCATTCTGTCTGAGATTTTGCCCACAACACCTAGAATAGCATTTTGCTGTCCTCCTAATCTCAGTAATATTCTTGTCAGGCCCTATGATCCTTCTGCACTCATCTCCCTACCATATGGCTCCTATCCTCGGGACTGCCCCATAGCAAGACTTGGCCTATGCACTCTCGTACCACCACCTGTACCAGACCTGTAACTGGCGAAACATCTACTATCAAAGGGAGAGCCACATGTGAAATGACACGTCATATACCAGCTGTTATGCAAACAGTGCTTGGCCTTTTACATTGGCATGACTGCTACCAAACTATCAATTAGGATGAATGGGCATAAGCAGAGGATATACACTGGCAACACACAATATCCTGTTGCAAAGCATGCTCTACAACATGATGATAGTGACCTCGGTGTCTGTTTCACCACACACTCCATCTGGATTCTTCTCCCAGACACCAGGTGCGAACTAGCGCTACAACATGTCATTGGTTCTTGTCACCCACTTGGCCTTAATTTATGTTAATTTCTTCTGTCTTGGCATTTCTTCATAGTAACTATTCCTTTCTTCACTACGTTTCAGTTTTCTATGTCTTTCATTTTCTTACTGGCCTGTTTTTCGCACCCCCTCCCACCTCTGTTGTGTACAATGCACTTAGTTTTTCACTCTTATTAACTAATGTACGATGTTTAAGCAGTAATCTCTGCCCTGCGTATTACCCTGCCTTTCGTAATTAAGCTCTCAGATTTTCAAATCTCGTCTGATGCAGTCCTCAACAATCAGTCTTTCCTTCTCATCCCGTCTGTTAAGTCTCCCCTGACCTGATGTTCTCAGTGACTTCATGAAATCTATCCCTTTTCCTAGACCTCTCTAGTCCTTTTCCTCCAGCTCTGTTCCTTGCCCTTCAATCCTTCTGCATGAAGAAGGAGCTGCTGGCTCCGAAAGCTTGCCCAATTATAACCTTCCTTTGTGTGTGTGTTCAGCCACCGCTTGGTGAGCAGATTTTTATCTATCCAATATTATTTTGCATAAATATTCAGTCAGACCTTAATAAGATTTCAAAGTGGTGTGCAGATTAGCAACTTCAATAAATTGTTCAGAAATGTAAAATTGTGCACTTCATAAAACGAAAAAAACACACCATCCTCTGACTATAATATCAATGAGTCACTGTTGGAACCGGCCAACTCATACAAAAACTTGGATGTAACGATTTGTAGGGATATGAAATAGAATGATCACATAGGCTCAGTCGTGGGTAACACAGGCTGTAGACTGTTTTATTGGCTGAATACTGGGGAAGTGCAATAATCGTACAAAGGAGACTACTGACAAATCACTCGTGCAACTGGTTCTAGAATATTGCTCAAATGTGTGGGATCTGTACCAATAGGACTAACAGGGTATATTAAACATACACAGAGAAGGACAACACAAACTGCAGGTTGTCACAGGTTTGTTTGATCTGTGGAAGTGTGCCACAGAGATACTGAAGGAACTGAACTAGAAGACTCTTGAGGATAGATGTTAACTATCCCGAGAAAGTCTGTTAACAAAATTTCAAGGAACTCTGGGAATATACAACAACCCTCTCTGTATCGCTCACATAGGGATCATGAAGATAATATTAGAATAATTACTGCATGCACAGAGGCATTCAAACAACCATTCTTCCTGTGTTCCGTACATGAATGAAACAGGAAGAAACCATAATTACTGGGACGTACCCTCCGGCATACACTTCATGGTGGCTTGCAAAGTGTAGATGTAGATACAGATTATATTGCAACAAGATAATGCAAGACTGCACACTGTCCATGCTGTGCTGATCTGCCTTGACAGACAGTGTGTTTGTTTGGTTCATAGTCCAGCATGTTCTCCATACGATTCAGCCACTGAGAGTACAGTCACGGGTTGCTGAGAGACTGGCATGCCACTACTTGCCAGCCACTCTAATAGATGAACTCTGGTGTAGAGGTGAAGCAGCATGGAATGGCATATCCGTATCTGTCATCCAAGGTCAGCCTGACTTACTATCCAGACATGTTAAAACTATTGTTGCTGTCAGAGGTGGCAAACTTTTCATTGATGCACAAATCACAAACAAAATTAATCACATATGCTTTCTATCATATTGTATACACACAATAAGAAAAATTTTAGTACAATAAAACCCCGTTCTTTAAGTTCCCACATTTTATGTTTTCCCACTTTTCTCATTTATTTTTGTTGGTCCCAGCAGAAGTCCTATTCTCTCGACACACTGCTTTCCCATCATTAATGATTCATGTAACATTTCCTGCATTTTAAGTTTTCTCTGATGTTATCACAGCCATCAATATGGATTTTCATACAGTTTTCTGCAAAATGTACATGATCCTCCTGCTCAAAGTCAGATTTGGAACTAAGCAGAAAACACAGACGATATGCAAAGTTACTGATTGTTTAATGCAGCATTAGTGTGGTAAGCAAGATTTTAGTTGACAGCATGTTGGGTCATGAACGGCTGTATTATAGGTTAGCAGTGTTTGAAAGTCTGGAAAGTATGCTGAGTCACTGCCTTAATGATAAACACAGTCTGACAATAGTTATTCTTGTAGCAACCTTCCTTCTGCTAATTGTGTTGTATTACAACAGCTTTAATTTAATTCCATGGTCATTTATACAAATAAACACCACTTTTGAAGATGGCCATCTCAATAATGGTCTTACATGAATCATTGTTACTTCCGTGTGAAATACGCTAATCCATACTAGGCATGCTGTCTTAGATTGGTACAACCTGATGACAGACGTAAACATTTCTCAAGATGCTCCGTAACATAACAACAATTTCTGCCCTCTTACTGACCCGAGATGTTCCTGAACAGAGTGACCTCCTGTCAGCAACAAGCTACAGATTTTGTATCCACTGTTCTCTGTTTACAAAGACTGGCAGCTTCAGATTTTTAACTACTATTGTGTTACAAGTTTTATTTACTATAATTTTATAATTATTATCAATATTAAGTTTCACATTAGAACATTAATATCATTTTAATGTGGTTTCATGAAAGACTTTTGCTTCTGTGTTTTATTTACACCATTGGACATGATGGGAACGAAGAGGGAAACCCACACACACATTTGTGTGTGTCAGCAATCAGCCACTGCCTTTGTTATTTTCGTGAAAACAGTGGCCAAGTGCTAACATACACAAATGCGCATTTCCTTCTTCATTCCGATCATGTACAATGATGTAAATAGAGCACGGAAGCAAAAATCTTTTGTGAAACTACATTAAACGACATCTGTGTTCCAATGTGAAATAATTATTAATAACCACTACAAAATTATGGTAAATACAACTTGTAACACAACATTGGTTACAACATTAAAGTTGGCAGTCTGCAAACAGAGCGCAACAGGCCAAAATCTACAGCTTGTTATGTTTTCTCTCATTTCCTGTATTTTATACCTCTTTTGGGTCAGTCCACCGAAAAATGTAAAAAAGGGCTTTACTGTATTTGTTACACTCCCTGGTGTTGAAATTTGCGCAGTATTCAGTGTAAAATATATTATCAAGAGTTTTACGTTAAGTGTTATACATTGGCATTAAATATTTTTTAACTTAAGAGTGTCATTATACTACTACTTCTACTATTATTACAACAAATAAGCAACACTGTTATCCTAGTAGAAAATGATAATGACCCTTACTTCTTTCTTGCTGCAGTCATTTCTTTCCCTGAGCGAATTCTCAGCCTTTCTCTTTCTAAAGCTTCTTGCTTCTCCTTTTCTTCTCGCTCTAGCCGCTTCTGTCTCATTTTTTCTTCTAGCTTCTTAAGTTGTTCTTTTTTCTCTTCCTCTGTCAATGGTTTCTTCTCTTCTGTAGACTCTGAGAAACTACTATGTCCAGACTTTGCAGCATGGTACTCTATTTCAAGCTGGGTAGAAAAAAGCTTCCCACAGCTGTAACGAAAAAACTTAAAGTTGAAAAACTCATAAATGATAAAAGTTCTGTTATCCAGAATCATGTGCATTACCTACATCCAATAACACTACACGACAGATTAATATCAGGGTGTATATGCGGACAAGGAAGAAAAACACCCGGATTTTTTTCCGGTTAAAAATACATTTTCTCCCGGGTGAAAACACACTTTTTCCGTGTTAAGTGACAGTATATTTTCCCTTATCAATCCTTTGAATGGTTAAGGTTTTATACACGGGCGTAGAATTTCCCAGCACTTTAGAAAACAAAACTCAGAGAAAAAGACAAGTTTTGGAAATATCTTTTATGTGCAGCAACATGTATGTTGCATATTTTTGTATTACGAAGTATACATTGGAATTCCACCAAACACCGCATGTTACTTTCTGAACCATTGAAATCGAGATTGCGATTCGTTTCTGTAAGCTAATCATAGCTCATGTAACGTGATCTTGGCAGCCGATGACAGCGGATATTCAGAGCATAGGACACGTGATGTAGTCAGCCAACAGCAACATCACTGTTACGTAGCACGAACACACAAACAGAGAAAGTTAATAGTTTAAATAAAATTACACAGTGTTGCTACAAGAAAAGCAAAGCTTTCACATATAATATTGGTCTCTAAGGTTAATAAGTTGCAAGAGAAGCCAAGATTTCGCATATAATTTTGATCTTTTTTGCGTGTGTTACACTTTAAGACATATCACACAATTGTGCCAGCAAAATTTGATTTGCTAAATGCTAGAAGGAACACGGGTCTGGGAAGTGGTCAAATAAGAAATATAGAACAATTGTAAGGGAGCAAAAGGTAGGATTTAAGAGAAAGAAAAGATCATAAATACCCATAATATGGTAGACTTTCTGATTTGGTACATCTTTATATATTTTAATATCTTTAATCCGCAAACACAGTGGTACAATTCATCACAAATGCATGATCCAAATTTAAAGTTCACAGTGGGTCAAGTACACATGTCAATTAAAAGCCATTACATGTGAATTTAAACAATGTGTACTTCTGTGATACTAGAAAATGTTGTCATTTTCAAATAATTTGAAGCATTTGTGCAAATGTGAATTTCACTCTAGTGTCTACATGGGAGCTAATGGGGAAGACAGATAACCATCATGTAATTGCTGGATCAATATTGGCATACATATATGGAAACCAGGTTGAAAACATCACAAAAACTCTATTGACAAAACACTATCACAACACTCATTAATAATTCTACTGGTAGCAACACCATTGCAGTTACAGTTTACAAATATTCATAGGTGATGAATCTCATTTTGCAAAATGACATCGCAGTAACTGAAGGACATTATCACTATTTCCAAATAATCTTCTTCACAAATACTGGTACAACTTAAATACCAATAGCATATAAAATATAAAACATTATAAAATTTTGTTAAACTCACTCATTACACTTTAAAGACTTGGCTGTTTCAGAGCTGCTGGCACTTTCGGTGCTTTTGGAAGGCTCCACAGAATTTTCAGTACTATCACCAATAGGTGCTGTATCTATCACAGAAGGCAGTGTTGTCTCCATTGCATCAGTGGTGGCTTCAGAAGAAGAAAATGGAATGGATTCATCTGCATGAGCAAGCAACCTGCAACCACCAGAAGTTAACCTTCAATTACTTCAGTAAACAATCCTAGACCTACTGAGCCATCAGTCTTCTATGAGAAGGTAAAACAAAAAACTTAAATGGAAAACAAGACAAATTAATATTAATAAATTAAATTTAATGTAACTTTGGTGACAAGTTTCTCTACAGTCTTCAAATTCACAACTTTGTGTTTCTGGTTTATTCAGTCATCATTCCACTATAAGGTACGTATATAAGTATACATTCAGTATTAGCAACAAAGGAGTGAGAAGAAGATGAAACTTGTCATTTGTTGCCCAAAATGACCAACAGTTTCTTTTACACAGAACATGTATTTTTTCAATATCTTCTTAGATGGCACAAATCTGGGTGTGACTGGAGCCAAGTGTGAAATGTGCAACACAATACATTAACAAAAACTTTTACGTATCTTGAATTTCTTTTATTTTAATTTTAATCTGTATTTGAAAATCCAAAATTCATTCACTTTTAGTAGTTTCAAAATTTAAATTCAGCCATTATTCATTTGGCTTCACTGTGCCCAGTACATGTATACATTATTTAAAAATATGCTGTGCATCAATAATTCTCAATAATAAAGACAAATTCACAACCCAACAGATGAGTGAAACAGATGGATATAGAAAAACAGTATTAAGCTCTAACAAGTGGAACAATAATCGTGAAGCGCTGTACCATATTCAATAGGTGGAAAAAAGATTTAATCTTCAGAGAAGGACTGTGGTAATGTGCACCACACAGCATTGTGCAACACTAGAAATGATAAACTGGATTCTGATGGGTTTGAGATGGCCTGCTCACCACGAATTCCTCTCCTGTGCCAACAGTTTCACACCAGAGAAGCACTTGTACCCTATTTTCTCAATTACTTGCTGGATGTATTCCAATCTCTGTCTTCCCCTACTGTTTTTACCCTCTACAGCTCCCTCGAATACCATGGAGGTTATTCCCTGTTGTGTTTGCACAAGTCCTATCATCCTGTCACTTCTTCATGTCAGTGTTTTCCATATATACCTTCCTCATCGATTCTGTGGAAAACCTCGTCATTTCTTACCTTACTGGTCCATTTAATTTTCAGCATTCCTCTGTAGCATCTCACCTCAAATGCTTTGATTCTCTTCTGTTCCAGTTTTCCCACAACCCATGTTTCATTACCATAGGATACTGTGCTCCAGATGTACGAACTCAGCAATTTCTTCCTCAAATTAAGGTCTATTTTTGATACTAGTGAACTTCTCCTGGACAGGAATGCCCTCTTTGTCAGTGTTAGTATGGTTTTTATGTTCACTTTGTTTTGTCCATCATGGGTTATTTTGCTGCCTACATAGCAGAATTCCTAAACTTCATCTACTTCGTAATTTCCAATTCCAATATTACGTTTCTCGTTGTTTTCATTTCTTTTGTCTTTCTTTGAATTACTCTCAATCCACATTCTGTATTCATTAGATTGCTCATTCCATTCAACACATCCTATAATGCTTGATTCACTGAGGATAGCAATGTCATCTTATCACTGATATCCTTTCACCTTGAATTTTAATCCCACTCTTGAACTTTTATTTCCGTCACTGCTTCCTCTATATACACAGTTAACAGTAGGGGTGGAAAGCTACATCCCTTTCTTTCATCCTTTTTAATCTGAGCACTTTCTTCTTGGTCCTTCAGTCTTGTTGTCCCCTCTCTGTTCTTGCACATATTGTATATTACCTGCTTTTTCCTACAGCTTACCCTTCTTTTTCTCAGAATTTCAAATGTCTTGCACCATTTTACATGGTCAAACACTTTCTCCAGGTTGACAAATCCTATGAATGTGTCTCGATTTTTCTTCAATCTCATTTCCATTATCAACTGCATCAGAACTGCCTCTATGGTACTTTTGCCTTTCCTAAAGCCAAATTGACCATCATCTAAGAGATCCACAATTTCCTTTTCCACTCTTCTATATATTACCCTTGTCTGCAACTGGATGCATGAGCTGTTCAGCTCACTGTGCAGTAATTCTTGCACTTGTTGGCTCTTGCTATCTTCAGAACTTCCTCCAATGATTTTAGATGGAATGTTATCTATTACTTTCGCCTTATTTGATCTAGAGTCGCCCAAAGCTCTTTCAAATTCTCGCTATAATACTGGATCACCTACCTCTTCCCTGATGGCTCCTGTTTCTTCTTCTAGCATGTCATCAGACATGTCCTCCTCCTCCTCATAGAGGCCTTGTACTCTTTCTACCTATGCACTTTCTCCTCTGCATTCAACAGTGGAATTCCCATTGCACTCTTAATGTTACCACCATTCCTTTTAATTTCACCAAAGTTTGATTTGACTTTTCTACACTGATGGAAAAAACTGCAGTACCAAAAAATAATTAAGGCAGAGTAATAAAATTTCAGAAATTAATTTGACTAGGTAAATGTGAGGTAAGCCATTGAAAATGTGAAATGCTGATACATTAATAACTGGTGTAACAACCTGTTGAATGCAAGCATGCAAAAGTGCATTCCTCGTGTTGAACAGGTGCCGGATGTTAGTTTGTGGGATGGAGTTCTACGCCTGTTGCACTTTATGTCAGTCAATAAAGGATGGTTAATGCTGTCTGTGGATGTAGGGTGGATACTCAAATTTGGGGGGAAAAAAAGGTCCCTGTGAATTCCGGGTGAGAGGAGGAAGGTGGTGTCAAAATGCTGCTGATAAATTCTTAGTGAATGGATTTGAGGGGGGAGGGGAGCACACCACAATAATGACTATTTTCCTCTCAGCTGAGCCATATACCAACCATAGGGAGTTTAACAGCAGTTTTTAAACATTGTTAATTTACATGGAATAATATTCATATAATGAATACATTTTGAAACATTATGTATTTTAAAATTTGTGAATTTAAACTCAATAAAATTAAATTTCAATCCTAGGTTAATAATGCGGAATACCCTGAGATTTCCCTGGTTTTTCCAGGTAAAATGTAATTCCCTGAGAACTCCATGCTCTCCAGAAGAATAGCCAGCCTGTGGATGACGCTTTAATTGTTGTCTGATGATGTCCCATATTGTTCGACTGGAGACAGATATGGCAGACACGCAGGCCATGATTAAGCAGGTCAAATCAACATGTGGGCGCTACAGAACATGTTGGGTAACAACAGTGGTATGTGGGTGAGTGTTATCCTACTGGAAAGCACCACCTGGAATGCTGTTCACGAATGGGAGGCAGCATAACAGGTTGAATCACCAGACAGACATACAGTTTTGCTGTCGGGGTCACTGGCACCGAGGCAGAACCAGATTTCATCAGGGAACGCGACAGATGTCCAACCTGCCCTCCAATGAGCTCTTGCTTGACACCACTGAAGTTGCACATGAAACTGGTTTGGGATCAGTGGAATGCAAACTACAGGACTCCTGGCTGAGCTGTCCTTGAAGTAACTGATTTTTAACAGTTTGTTGTGTCACTGTGGTGCCAAATGCTGATCAAATTACTGCTGCAGATGCAGCACGATGCACCAGACCCACAGGCCGATTACAGTGGTCTTCCCTGTTGCTAGTGCCATTTGGTCACCTGGAGACCAGCTGCAATATCGCAGAAGCGCATCCAGCATCTTGTAGCCCTATTACACTATGTCATTCAAACTTATAGTGAGGTAGTCTTTGTTGCCTTAAAGGCACTCTTGACTAACATTGACGCATCACATTCGGTCTCAATGGTAACTAATGCTCACAACTGTTACATCATGTATTTAAAGCAAATATGATCTGCTTCCTCGTAGTTCCGCTATTAGTGCCACTCTTATTTGACTGAATAGATGTCATCTTTCAGATTTACAAACATACCTACCACCTTTCGTTTATGTCACACAACTCTTTCTTGGTGTTGTGATTACTTTTCCCGTCAATGTATATGCCTAGTCAAAAGCCAACAATCATTTCTTTCTTGATTCCCTCACGTTTTTCATGCAACCATTTCGCCTTGGCTTCCCTGCACTTCCTGTATGTTTAATTCCCAAGTAAGCTGTATTTTTGTATTCCTGAAGTTCCCTGAACATTTTAGTACTTCCTTCTTTCATCGATTAGCTGAAGTGCTTTTTCTGTTACCCATGGTTTCTTTGCATTGTACCTACGTCCTTCTTTCCAGCTTCTGTGATTGTCCTTTTTAGAGATGTCCATTCCTATTCAGTTACTGCCTACTAAGCTGCTTATTATCAAAGTATCTACAGCCCCAGAGTTACTTCATGCATATCTCTTGAGCCCCACTTCTTGGTGCATATACACTCCTGGAAATGGAAAAAAGAACACATTGACACCGGTGTGTCAGACCCACCATACTTGCTCCGGACACTGCGAGAGGGCTGTACAAGCAATGATCACACGCACGGCACAGCGGACACACCAGGAACCGCGGTGTTGGCCGTCGAATGGCGCTAGCTGCGCAGCATTTGTGCACCGCCGCCGTCAGTGTCAGCCAGTTTGCCGTGGCATACGGAGCTCCACCGCAGTCTTTAACACTGGTAGCATGCCGCGACAGCGTGGACGTGAACCGTATGTGCAGTTGACGGACTTTGAGCGAGGGCGTATAGTGGGCATGCGGGAGGCCGGGTGGACGTACCGCCGAATTGCTCCACACGTGGGGCGTGAGGTCTCCACAGTACATCGATGTTGTCGCCAGTGGTCGGCGGAAGGTGCACGTGCCCGTCAACCTGGGACCGGACCGCAGCGACGCACGGATGCACGCCAAGAACGTAGGATCCTACGCAGTGCCGTAGGGGACCGCACTGCCACTTCCCAGCAAATTAGGGACACTGTTGCTCCTGGGGTATCGGCGAGGACCATTCACAACCGTCTCCATGAAGCTGGGCTACGGTCCCGCACACCGTTAGGCCGTCTTCCGCTCACGCCCCAACATCGTGCAGCCCGCCTCCAGTGGTGTCGCGACAGGCGTGAATGGAGGGACGAATGGAGACGTGTCGTCTTCAGCGTCGCTTCTGCCTTGGTGCCAATGATGGTCGTATGCATGTTTGGCGCCGTGCAGGTGAGCGCCACAATCAGGACTGCATACGACCGAGGCACACGGGGCCAACACCTGGCATCATGGTGTGGGGAGCGATCTCCTACACTGGCCGTACACCACTGGTGATCGTCGAGGGGACACTGAATAGTGCACGGTACATCCAAACCGTCATCGACCCCATCGTTCTACCATTCCTAGACCGGCAAGGGAACTTGCTGTTCCAACAGGACAATGCACGTCCGCATGTATCCCGTGCCACCCAACGTGCTCTAGAAGGTGTAAGTCAACTACCCTGGCCAGCAAGATCTCCGGATCTGTCCCCCATTGAGCATGTTTGGGACTGGATGAAGCGTCGTCTCACGTGGTCTGCACGTCCAGCACGAACGCTGGTCCAACTGAGGCACCAGGTGGAAATGGCATGGCAAGCCGTTCCACAGGACTACATCCAGCATCTCTACGATCGTCTCCATGGGAGAATAGCAGCCTGCATTGCTGCGAAAGGTGGATATACACTGTACTAGTGCCGACATTGTGCATGCTCTGTTGCCTGTGTCTATGTGCCTGTGGTTCTGTCAGTGTGATCATGTGATGTATCTGACCCCAGGAATGTGTCAATAAAGTTTCCCCTTCCTGGGACAATGAATTCACGGTGTTCTTATTTCAATTTCCAGGAGTGTATTCTTCCTGATTAGTCCCTTAAACTTGAGCCTACTCTTCATTGTTACTAAATTGTGATCTGAGTCTACGTCTACTCCCCACATATCTCAAAACAATTCGTTAAAATTACAGTGATGATATTCCAACTGCTAACACGCTTGTACTTACTATGGCTGAGATGGAATGAACAGCTGTAGAGCTTTCTATGAGGATAAATGGCTGTGGTTGCTTACACTTGCTTCAATCAGCTAACGGGAAGAGGTAATGTTGACTGTTTTATGTATGAGGCGGAACTATGGGCCTCATGGAAAACGGGTGACTCGGCCGAGTCACGCAATTTGACTCTTAGTCGGATCACAAGGGGTGGCCACTATTGCACGCGTAGATCACGTAGACTGACGTGAGGATCAATGAACTACATTTGACAGGATGTGCCTGGAACATCTTAGGTGATTAGAGGTTAGTAGACAGGAATACAGCTTTAATTCAGCATCAGTAATGAACATCGACCTTGACTTTGTACAATAATATTTACTAGTGCAGTTATAAACTGAAATGCGAATACTCCTTTACAATTCTGATTGCTTCACACATATAGATCAATTGGCAATGCATGAACTGTATGTGGTGCCGGGTTAGGTCGTAGCTACTGACTTAGCCGAAGGCTATGCTAACTAGCGTGTCTGCAAATGAGATCTCTGAAGCTGTAACAAGTGAACCATTCTTATTAATGTCGGCTGTAGAACAGGGCAGTGCACTAGCTTGTCTCGTAAGACCAGTCGAGTGGTGGCGCTCGGTCTGCTAGTGTCGACAGTGGTGACTCGCAGGTCCGATGTGTACTGACTGACTGCAGCCGATTTGAAGCCTACAATCTATCCAGTGTGGTGCCTTGCAGTGACACCACAGACTGCATGGCTGGAGCTGATGTATGATCTAGACCGGATGTTCCTGTCCGGCTATGAATTCAAACATATTTTTCCCACTATTGCCAAGCATCCATGTTTTTAGTGTTCCAACGAACCACTCGATTACTAAATTTGATAGTGGGTGGAACATAGCAAGGGTCAGATGCTCGATGCCATCAGACTGACAGAATGACTGAAATGGAGATGCCATAAATTGAAGGCCATTGTTGGAGACAGTTGTGGTGCGTGCCTCATCTGTGGTGGAGAGAAAGAATGAGGCGAGGACTGTACTCAACATTTCTGTAGTATTTATATATATACGTTATGCAATGTGCTTGCAGCTGTTACGCAACAATTTTACTATGATGTTGTCCAGTGCATTGGTAATTTTCAAGTTTGTAACCAGTTTGATTCTGTATTTATCATAGCAGAAAACCAGGCTGACATACATCATGATGTGTCGTGACAACTGAGCCTCCTTTTGCAGTTGTTCTGACTTGATCTCACTTCCTGATCATCAGGACTTCACACTATTAACTTCCCCAAAGAGTAATAAACAATTGTACAACATAATAAAAGATGTCAGATTTAACTTGAGGACCAGTGGAATGAGCATATTTTAAATGCATCTCCAACTTGTCATTGTTTTTTAGGACCATACATGCTCACACTGCAAAACCAAATTTAGTTTTTCAGGGTTTTCTTTCTTTTTTGAAAAAATCTTCAACTTTGCCTTCAATTTGTAAACTATTGGAGAGCAGTAGGAAAATCAAATTTTATTATCTTTTATATTCTGAATCTTTCTATTGGTCAGTTATTATTTGCAAGGTCTCAGGTTCATCCTGTTATTACTTCTGAAGACATAAAAAAATTAAACTTCCCTTTTTCTTTCTGTTTTTCTTACCCCCCTCTCCCCACCTCTCCCCCGGTCAACTTTGCTCCAAATTACTCACATGGAAAATTGCTCAACGGCAAGGTGGCTTTTTTAAGGAAATATTTCCGAGATATTACGTCTAAAAGTCGCAGAAAACTCAGGGTGTACTTTAAATAGTTGTACTATGGAATGACTATATATCTGGGAGTATTATATCGGCGAAAGTAAAGATTTACCATTGTTCATTGGGAACATGTGCGAACATTCAAACAAAATTTCAGCACAATCTTTGATGGACATGCGGTATTTTTTTCCAAAACTAGACCACTTAGCATGGAATGGCCCAGTACCTACTTTATCATCGGTGTAAGTGCATGCACGTATCCATTCCTGACGGGCAATGTCTCTGATTTCAGCTTGAAATTATGTTTGCAATAACTACATACTGCTTCATTTTTTGGAAGACCGGTGACAGTGTTGCTCCAGCCGAAGGCCAATTTAGGCACTGTTAATAGAATATGCAGCCTTTTGACACTGCATGATTTGACCATGGACTGGAGCAAGTGTGTCACCAGTTGCTCACAAATGAAGCAGAGTATTGGCACTGCAGATTTGCTCAAAGGTCCGTCATCTTTTAGGGAAGCACATGGGACAGCAATATTTCTGCTTCCAACATTTTGGCTGATAACTGTAGTCATCTTCAAGGTGAGCCAGTGACAATTAAAACCACATGACACAAAGATATACTGTGGAGTAAATGCTCATGTTCAGAGAAAAGACATTTAGGACAACAAAAAAAAATCATTTATAGCCTACATAAAACTTAATGCTTCTAAGAATAAAGTGTAGCAAGCACTGAGCCAACGAAGCCACAACAGTTATAAATTATGTAATTATTAAAATGAATGGCACGTGTTAGAATGTCAGGCATTGAAGACTCAGAGAAACAGTTCGTCTGAGAGCAGAAACATGAAATGAAGGTTTTTTATGATTTTTGAGCTAGAAACTCTCGTCTTGGTTGAGCAGTTTGGCTGCTAACTGTCTACTCTCTCCTGGGGTATTGCTAAGTGGAATGGAATCCTTACTGGATAGGATTGACAGAGGACATCGAAATAGTTCATTGAAGGGCAGCTCATTTCATTTTATCATGGAATTGAGGAGCCAGAGTTAAGATATGATAAGTGTGTTGGAGTGGCAGTCATTAATACAAAGGTATTTTTCATTGCAGCAATGTGTTTTCATGAAATTTCAATCGCAAACTTTTTCCCTCAAAAGCAAAAATATTTTGATTGATCTCGCCTCCATAGGAAGCATTGGCCATCATAATAAAATAAGATAAATCAGACCACACAAGGAAAGATTTTGGTGTTCATTTCTCTCACATGCTATTTAAGAGTGGAATGGCTGAGAAAAAGTCTGAAAGTTGTTCTGTAAATTATTGTCAAGTATGTAATTGTATCTAGCAGAGTAGTGATGTGGATATGAATGCACATACCATGACACGCCAACCTGTGCTGTTAAAAGTTCAAACTATAATTAGAAGAACTGACATTCCAAAAATATAACAGAATAATTGCCCCTGAAAGATCTTTGAAAATCCCCTCACATGGTCATTGATATGTAGTTTCCGATGTAAACACTTTCCTGCAATATTTCCTTCCACTACTACACTCGCATGTGAGCAGTTCGGCATTATAATGTGGCTTTAAGTGAAGTCGATTTTTAATACTGCATAAATATTGTAAAACATTCAAAGTGACTACACTCAGCCATAACTTTGTGACATCCCATGTAGCATAGAATTGTACAGAGGTCGTATAGAATCCAGAAATGTATTTAGGCCATACTGAGTCTACGTGATGCAGCTTATAACGTGTTTTTAGTTGTCACTGATACAGAGAACTTGTTTGTTCTCCCCCCTTCTCTCTCCTGCACTACCACCACAATGCCCCCCCCCCCCCCCCCCCCCCAGTCAAGTATTGCATGTACTTGTTTGATCTTTCCTCTAATTTTAAATTGGTATCCCTTTTGCATTTCTAATATTAACATGCTTGTATTTCCTTTTCGAGAAATCACAGTACCGCATGCAAAATTAATGTGTCCTAATGGCTTTTTCTTTATCAATTTCTTTCCTGTCTTCAAGCCATTGTGCTTTTTATTTTGGTTCCAAACAGCTTGCCCTGCTTATGTTTTGCATCCAAAGTATTTTTGTATATCCTTGTTTCATTTATAAGCTAACGTATTTCTTCTTCAGGTCTTTTTTATTCCTGCCTTCCTTGCCTATATCTTGGCTGCTCGTAAATTAATTATTTTCTGTTGTAGTGTATCCTCCCTATGTATCACTGAATTACTATCTCAGCTTTTAGTTGCCTGTAAATACTAATTCCTCTAATTATTTTCTAACTTATTATTTATAATGTGATTCTTCTTTTCATTTCTTCTTTTGTTCTTCAACTTATGTTTCACTGTTACTGTCTCATATACATCATGATTTCCTAACATATTATGTAACCTGTGATCTTCAAGAACATATTTTCATGTAACTTTGACTTGTGTGTCTGCTATAAGAAATTTGCATGTAATGGAAAATATGAAAACCTCACTACTTTTCACTTCTACCAAGTAATTTGTTTATTCTAGTGACACTGTTATGCCTATTTTCATCTAACAATATTGTCATTTGATTTATATTTTCTTTTACTATTTCATCAATTGATTAATTTAGTCACTTATTTTATTTGTATTTCCATCATCTTTTACGACTTTGCTTATAAAGCATGGCAGTTCTGGCTACTGTTCTGACAATAATTATTCTACCATTAAGTTCACCTGCGGTTTAGGGGCAGTGTCTTTGACTGGTAATCAAAACATTGTGGGCCCTACGTTAGAACCTTGCCTTTCAAAATTTTGAATGAAAGTCATCAGCAATGGCGGCCATGGCCTTCTGGCTTATAAAGTCACCCTTTTTCTGCCATCGGCCTTGTCAAAGAGGGCGGAGGAGCAGACAGAGGTTTAGGGTACCCTCTGGGTCTTATGGTAGGAAACTGCCTCTAAAAGATGGAAAATTCAGGAATGATCAACAGCACGAGGATGCAAAAGACAATGGGAACCACTGCATTAAAGAGAACAGGGTGTACCCCCTGGACATGAGGCCTGTAATTGAAAAGTGTCGTGATGATCTCTTCGTTGTCAAAAGATTTCAGGCGAGTCCCCCAATCAGATCTCCAGGAAGGGACTGCCAAGGAGGTGACCATGAGGAAGATTGAATAATGAACAGAAGGACAACATTCTACAAGTCAGGGCATGGAATGTCATATGTTTGGAAAATCTGAAGAGGCCAATGTTGAGTATCAATCTAGATATAGTGGATGTCAGTGAAGTAAAATGGGAAGAAGATAAGGATTTCTGGTCAGAAAAGTATAGGGTAATATAAACAGCAGCAGAATATAGTATTACAGGAGTGGGTTTCATAATGTATAGGAAGCTAGGGCAGAGGCAGTTACTTTAACTTACTTCAGTGATAGAGCTGTTCTCATCAGAATCAGCAGCAAAGCAACACCAACAACAATCGTTCAGATACACATGCTGACACCACAAGCAGAATATGAGGAGATAGAAAAGTATATGAGGATATTGAAAGGGTAAGTCAGTGCATAAATGCTGTTGAAAATCTAATAATCATCTGTGATTAGAATGCCATTATAAGGAAGGAGTTTTCGTTAGGTGTTATTGCTTTATTGTCTGTAGTGTGGTAAGATGTTTGATTTGTGTGTGTGTGTGTGTGTGTGGGGGGGGGGGGCTGACCAACCTAGTTTGCAGCACCGGAATTTGTTGGTGGTAAGGTTTTATTTATTTATTTTTTTTTTCCTTCTCGAGTTGTGATGTTTTGAGTATTTACAGTGTACTGAATGTGTTTTAATTTATGCAGGGATTTTTGAGGTTGTGGTTTTGGTTTTATTTTTCGTAGTTGTAGATGGTGTTTTGGTATCATCATCATATGTGGTTGACCTATATAGGTCAAGGGAAATGTCCGATTCCAATTTTCATAATTTTATTTGAAGGTATTGGTGTTTTGGTATTGTTATCTGTGGCTCACCTATAAAGGTCATGGGAGGTGTCCGATTCCTGCAGATTTTGTAGGTGTGGCGGAATGTAATTTTTTTCCCCTTTTCTTTTTGTTCGTCATTTTTTGTTTTGGGATCATGGTGTGGTTCTTTTTACTATTGTATTTAGTTTGTCCTCACCCTAAAACCCCCATTTTCCCACAGTTGTCCCATTAGTTTGAATGAATTTTTGGAGGGAGATGTTATTGTCTACTTTCTACGTATTTTCGTGTTTGTTGCTGTGTGTATGAAGTGACGTCATAGACGCCATATTGGAGACGCTTAGAATAGCCATTTCTGCCATATTGATGACATCATGGGTCAAAGCAGACGTATGGAATCGGACACTTCTGTATTCCCAAAAATTGCAATCATTGTTGCACTTGAAACTAGTGAAATGGAGCAGCATAGAGCAAGCAAGCAATATCCTGATTGTTTTTATTATAAACAATTGATCAATGAAATGAAGGGAAACATTATAATATGTGTCAGAAAATAAAGTCTTTGGAGCCGATCCTACAAAATTAAGCAAGATTTTTGAGTTTCAGGAAAACTGGCAAAAGCAATAAGGAAGCTAAAGGTGGAAAAAGAAATACTGGTACACAAAAAAGTAAGTGTGAATATACGCTTACAGAAAACATAACGTAAATTACAGAACTTTTTGGTGATTAAGAATGTAATTGAATTTTTTACAGGCAAAAAAGACTATTTTTATTTGAGTAGACAGAAAAAAGTATTGAACAATTTGAAAATAATGACTGATGCTTAGGGAAACAAAAACTGACCTGAAGTCAGATTTTCAAAGTTCTATGGGTGGTGTCCAAATTGTTGTGTTACTGTATTGCATCACATTCAATCAGCTGGTGAGCACCTAATTTTGGTGGACATCCCAAGATAACAAGTGTAATCACCTGTAGTTTGGAATTCAAAAGGCTGTATGCTCATCACTGTGAAGAATGGCTAAGAATGGTGTCTCTTAAAAAATTCAGAAAGGTGAATTCAAACTTGAAAATACTGATCCCACAGATATAATTCAATTCAAACAATGGTTGCACAATGACCAGGACACACTCGAAGCCACACAACTGGTGTGGAAGGAATTTACTGAAGACTTAGTAGCAGTTTAGGCCCTTTCTAACCATTGCTACATTGTTAAAAAACAAAGCCAGCAGTAAATGGTAAAAGATGAACTAAAACTGCACGTGTTGTTTATATTGACAGAACTGCCGAAAAGTACTGCTTTATTTTATTATTTGAAAGATTAAAACCTTCTTCAGGCTGAACTTTATTTATGTTGATTGTTCATGGGGGGAAGGAAGGGGGGGTGGGAAAGAGTTGTTTGAAGTTACGGCCAGAAATGAACTGATGGTTTGGTCTCTATACCAGCTCCAGTTGCAGCAGTTCGTATCATTTCTGCCTGTAGCTGACTAGGGCAAGTATAAGCAACCAAAGCCACAACAAGCCTGCCTCTCAGACTGCCTCCTGACATCGGTATGATCTCTGGTCCCAGAAGTGCTTATAGTGATGGAGGAGGGATGGAGGTTGACGATAGCCAGCAATGGGAGCTAACTTCTAAGCCACTTCCTCATGAATTGAACACAGCGATGGTAATGAATCCATATAGCAGTGAGCTGTCACTTGATATGGAGTTGCTGTCACGTCTTTGTTTGAAGCAATTGTATAACGATTGGAATTCATGGTGATTTACGGTGCTATATGACAAGTTCGTTTACTTGGATAGAAGCATATGTGGCCTGAAGATGGCATAATGAAATGCTGAAACTGCTTGCTTTCATTATAAAATATAATAATATCTTAAAGTACATGGCTGTTGGCAAATTTAATTGACACTGACAATTTGATACAGTGCTCAACTAGTGCTGTTTATAGTTCGCACTCTTTTCGTAGCCTTTCTAGACTGATCTACACTTCTACGTCCTTGCTCTGTTTTGGATTCTGTTTATAGCCAGCCATTTATTATGTGAACTCAGTTGTCACCAAACACTTGTTACTGTCATTTATTCCACCAGTTTACCATGTACTGTTTCATACTGAATCTTACCCTACCTATGCTGAGTAGGACAGAAAAAAAGACAAATAAAAATTAATGTTCTCCACAAATAATGAGCACTGAATGGGATCCATTCCTGTGGGTGAAATGCTATCACAGTAAGTGAAGCTGTTTTCAGCCTGAATGCTGGCTTGAACACTGCAATTATTCACTAGCCATAGTTTTATTGGGATAAAAAATTGTCAGAGTTGAAAGGAAAAATCCTAAGTGTGATTGCACCTTTAAATTTGTAATCTGGCACAAGTCCACAGAGCAACACACCCCCCTATCTCTTAAAATTTAGTCACATTTAAAACACTACAATGAGGAAAATCATTTTCTTGTATATAAAGATTAGATGGGGCACTGTTTAATCTACAGCACTCTTATTATCTGAACTCCAGTTATCAGGATCACCAATTGTCCAGATCGCTATGGGGAAAGTGAAATTTGTACTGCCTGACTAAAATCATTGGTTTCATTTGACAGTTATTACAGTATACAGAACAATGTACATTTCTTTGCCATTCTAAAATCAATCCACAGCAAAAGTATTAAAAGACAAAACTCTTTCAGTGAACAATGAATACAGTATGCGCATTGTTGTATTTTATAGTGCCTGTCATTCAGTATGGCCTACATCAGTCTGCGTCGTGACCTAAATATATACACTGATTTGTTGTTGTCTTTTGCCCATTTTATGTGTGTGTGACACAAAATAAAAGTCCTAGAACAATTAGACAAAGGCATGAGTGGTAAGCAGTTGCTGAGATGTTTAGTGTGGGAACAACAACAAACTTTGTGTCTGTCACTGAGAATGAACATGGGAATTTGTCAAGAAAAGCAATGAAAACAGCACAAAACAAAGAGCTGGAAGGGACCATATTCAAATGGTTTTTGCAGCAGAGAGTACTGGAAAACCTTCTTTCAAGGACTGTCTGCAAAAAAGCAAAACATTTAGCTAAGAAAATTGACGGCAAGGGATGAGGTCTGTGAGTTGGATTTAACTAGTGAAAAATTACCAGCTGACTCAAAGCTGCAGAAAATTTTATCGAAAAATTCAATACTGAAGCAGAATCTTATGACCCTGAATTTTTATACAGCACAGATGAGACAGGCCTTATTTGGAACACTTTGAAACAATTTTAGCTTCTAAAAGAGAAACTACAGCTCCTGCCCATAAGGTTAGTAAAGACCATGTTACCGCGCAGAGCTGTGCCAACTCTACAGGAAACCACAAAACACCCTTTCTGTTGACAGGTTTTAGTGAAAATCCTCGGGCTTCAAAAAATGTTAAAAAGCTTCCAATTTTTTACAAGAATCAACAAATGGCGTGAATGACTGTTACTTTGTTTCATTTTGCAAATTGTATGATTCAATTTTCATATCTGAAGTAAAAAAAATTACTGAAGGGAAAGAAGGCACTAAGGTGCTGTTAACTCTCAACAAGGCACCCACCCACACCACAGAGAGCCTTCTTGATAGAGAAACTCTCTTCCTACCACTAAACACAATGAGTTCACTGCAGCCAATGGGCCAATCAGTTATCAAAACTATGGAGTAACATTACAGAAGACAACTGTTGACGAAGCTTTTGATAGAAGATGGAAATGAAGAACATAGACAATGAAGAACATATTGCAGCTCATCATCAAAAACCAAATTTAAAAAAAAAAAAATGCTCTGATGTGGTGCAGACGTGCGAAATTTTGTGAAGACAACCATACTAAGAAGAGCGTGGAATAGATTGAAAGGTATTTAAAACAAAGATGAGGTACAGAAAGACAAATATGAAAAGAAGAAGCGTGAAAAGGAAGAAAGAGAACCGGTAGAGGATGAAATATCACTTGAGAACATACGATCTTTTTGAAAATACCTGAGCACTCCAATTGCCTTTACATATCTCTGCTTGTGTCTGTTATGTGCGGATGGATATGTGTGTGCGCGCACGAGTGTATACCTGTCCCTTTTCCCCCCCAAGGTAAGTCATTCCGCTTGCGGGATTGGAATGACTCCTTACCCTCTCCCTTAAAACCCACATCCTTTCATCTTTCCCTCTCCTTCCCTCTTTCCTGACGAAGCAACCGTGGGTTGCGAAAGCTTGATATTTGTGTGGGTGTTTTTTATTGTGTCTATCTACCAGCACTTTCCCGTTTGGTAAGTCACAGCATCTTTTTTAATATACTTTTCCCATGTGGAATGTTTCTTGACTTGTTTTCATGATTTATCCAATCATCCAGAAATTTAGTTACAAAGATGGATCTGATCTCGAGTCGTCCAGATAATGGGAGTCATATATATATAAAATAATGTCTTGGAAGGAAGAGCTGTAGATAAACTGGAAGGCATCCTGCTAACCAACACGTAAGGAATTGTCATAGGAGTTGATGCCTCATCAAGACTTTTTTTAAGTGTAAGAGTGCAGTGTCTGGTAACTGGTAAGGCAGGGTCAGACCATTGATGGATGAATGATTACTCTTGAACCCATTAAAAGGCAGCTTAGTTGCCGTTTCACTATAATGTTCAGAGCTTTTGAGTATTTTGCTACAAAATGGTTACTATACAGTTAGTGGGAGCAATATAATGGTTATGTGGGCATGTCCCATCATTGTCAGATTTAAGTGGGGTAATGAGAAGGGAAATAACCCTGTCTCTCACAGTAAGGCTATACCTGACAGTGAGGTGATGTCACACATTGCAATGGATTTTTATTTTTACTGATTGTTATGTTACATGCAGCAGACAAGGCCAAACCCAAGCCAAGTACAGAAAAAAGGCAGTTATGAACATTACTGGTGGAACTGAAGACTCATCAGCCTTCCAAAGTGCAGGATGCCAGCAGTGACTTGAGTGAAATGCTGAACAATATTTTCTCTTGCTAGTCTGGAGACATTAACCCCCCCCCCCATGATAGCATTAATATGTTAACTCCCCATGAAATATTCCTGGTCACATCCTAAATTTAGTGGAAGAGTGTATGACAATCAGCACTCTTGCTACAATCTTTTCTTGCACTACTTGGTCTTACTGCAATATTTTCCTTGTAAGGCCTGAAAGACTGAAATACTTTGTAGTTGGCCAGCTCATGAATCTACATAAAACTAAACCCCTTCCCCATTCTGTCCTTGAAATGGCACTAGACACTTCACCAGGAAACAGTCACTTTCTTGGTTGGTCTGAGGAGGAGGAATGGATGCTTTAGCAGTTTGGTGAACTGTGTTGATATTATGATCCATTTTTGCATACTGTTTGACACAAGTTAGGTGTACAGCAATTAGATTTCCCTACTAAGCAGCTTATATTTGGATGGTGATTAGCTGCCAGGTGTGCCCAGATTAGAAAGTGATGCATGGGCAGCAAATCTGTGACCACATCTCACTTAGCAATGTTGATGAAGGCTTGGAAGCCTGCACAGAGGTCAATGATAGAGAACGACTTCCTAGCTGTACTGAAAATGAGATTCCATCTGTATTCAAAAGATACAATATTCTGATAACAAAAAACTACACAGAGGAGAAACAGGAGGGGCAGCTGTGTTAAGTATAAAGAGTCACTTTGTCCGGGCAGCCTCATTTGGCAATACAAGAAACATGAAGTATCCTTACTTCACATATGCATTGTAACAGCAATAGCTTGGTGCCAGTGGGGAGAGCAACAAGCAGCATGAATCATGAAGATAGCTACTTTTCTTTCTGTAGAGAACAAAGGGATGAGCCTATTCCAAGTGACGAAGAGTTTAAATTTTGTTGAGATTTTACAGAATCTATCCAAGGTACCTGCATGAACTTCTGCCAAGTTTCATTTCCATCTGTAACTTGGTGTATGTTTAGGGTCATTTTAAAAGGGGATATTTCTTTGTATAAAAAAACCTTAAGTTTGGCAAGCTACTCTTTCTGACCTAACAGTGCCAGGAACCTGCAATTTGTGATCCTCAAAAAACTTTTTAGTGCAAAACACAGAAATAATTCAAGTGAAGATCAGAAAGCAAGGGTCAACAGAGGCATCTGATCCCACACGTTGGCTTTGACACATGACATGAGTGTTGTGGTGTGTGACGTCACGACGCTGTGAAGTTTAGCTTGTGAGGGTCACTTTTGTACATGTTGTGCTATGCTGTTGGTAGCGCTCTCTGGTGGTGTGTTTGTCAGATGCGTGTTTGGTTCTGTTGTGGGTTTAGTGTGTGCTTATGATGTGTTTGTAGGTGGTGTATAGTTGTGGTCGGTGGTGCTCTCTGGTGGTGTTTGTGGGTTGCGTGTCGTATTGGGTTCATTTGAGTTGTGGTCGTTGATAGGTTTTGTTGCGGTGATTACTGACTGTTTAGTGGAATATTTTGCAGTGAGTTGACTGTTTAGTTTTTGTTATTTCTAAGTTACCGAAGTGCCATTTTTGGTTTGTCATGTCTGAATTTTTTTGATTACTTTTGTTATGTCGTTGTTAGGTATGGATATGACCAACAAGATTAAGAGTTTTCATTTGTGGGGGATGATGAGCGACAGTCCAATGTCGCTGATAAAGTTTCTTCAGCTTTTTTGTCTTCTGGCCGAGTTGGTGAAACGTTCAGTCTGCGGAGAAAATATGAGGATAACCAAAGTTCCGGCATCTCGGACTATATGTGGAGGTGTCAGTGGGATGACGTATGGCGCTCCGTACGCCGAGGTTCCTGGTTTGAGAAGTCTAGGTTGGGCATGCGAGAAAATGTGTTGATGAGTTATCATTTTTGTTATCAATCTTCCCATAGTATTTGTGCGCATGAGGTGGGTGTGAGTGAGCGGATGGTGCTTGACTGGTATTCTTTTTGTTGTGAGATTTGTTCTGAACACATTAAATACGGTTTGGTTGGAGGAAGTATGGGAGGGGTAAGCCTGTAGTTGGCTTATGGGTGTGGGGGCTGTGTGTTCAGAATGTGTTTTTAGTGTTGCTGAACGGCATACAAAAAGGGAGTTAGTGGGTTTGATTCAGGAGTATGTAGAAAAGGGTAGCACTGTAGTTTCTGATGAGTTTTCTTCTTATAGTGGGTTGGGTCAGGAGGGTTACCAGCACTTGGTAGTTAACCACAACATCAAGTTAAAGAATTGAGAGCAGGGCCTGTACTAATACAATAGAGGGGTTTTGGGGGGCTGTTAAATCTGTTACTGAGAGGCAGAAGAGGTGATTTTCTAACCTCCAGTCTCATCTAGATGAGTACTGTTGGCGGAAGAGCGTTCCTGAGGGTTATTGTATTTTTAGGATTTTCTTAAGGGCTGTTAGTAAGATGTATAGGCCGAAGATTGTGGGTTAGTTAGGTTTGGGAGGGGGGGGGGGGGCTTGGGGAGCTGTGGCTCTGGGAAGGGGGTGGGGTTGGTAAGGTTTGGGGAGGTGGGTGGGTGGGGGGTTGTCATGGAATTTTTGATTTTGTTGTGGAGGATTTGTTTTGCTGCAGTTTTTTTAGTTGTGGGGTGTGATTGTGCCCTTTTTGTTTTTTGGATATTATTTGTTTCATGGTTTTTGATTTTGGGGGGAGGTGGGGGGAGGGGGTTTGGGTTGGGAATTTTATTTGGTTGTGGTTTATTCTGTTGGTGTGGTTTTGTGTGTGTGTGATTGTGGTGTCCGACCTAGGGGGCAGCACCGATGCTTTGTTGTGGGGAGTTGTTTCTTTTTTTGGTTTATTTTTTTGTCTGTTTAGGTGGTTTGTGGATTATGTGTGGGGGGGTTTTGTTGCTGGTATTGATGATTTGGTTTTGTATGTTGTTGTTGACCTGTGAATGTGAAGGGGAGTATTCGATTTCAATGTGTGGTTGTAGTTGTGGATGGTTTGGTATTGTGAGTTGTTGTTGACCTATATAGGTGAAGGGAAGTGTTCGATTCAGATTTTGTTGTTGTAGGTGGTTTTTTTGAGGTAGCAGTGATTGTGGAGGTGGTTGTAGTTTTAGGTTGTATGAATTGGTATCGGTAGTTTCTGTTGAGCTATGTAGGTCAAGGGAAGGGTTTGATTCCGATTTAGTTGTTGTAGGTGTTTTTTTTTTTTTTTTTTTTTTTTTTTAGGTAGGTGGTTGTTTTGGGATGTATGAACTGGTATCGGTAGTTTCTGTTGACCTATATGGGTCAAGGGAAGTGACTGATTCCAGTGGATATTGTTTTTAGTTGATTTTGGGAAGGTTGTGGTTGTTTTGTTTTATCGTTTTTCTTGTTTGGTTTAGAGTGGCGTGTGTTTGGTTTTAGTTTGTCCCCACCCAAAAACCCCCAATTTCCCCTGCTTGTCTCGTTAGTTTCATTATATTTTTGGAGGAATATGTGTTTGATGGTTTTTTGTGCTATTCTCACATTTGTTGATACGTTTATGTAATGACGTCATAGGTGCAATATGGGAGTTGTTGTGAATGGTCACTTCTGCCATATTAGTAACGACATGGGTCAAAGCAGATGGAATCGGATGCTTCCATTAACCCGAAAGCAATACTCAAGGCACAATCTCTATTCAAACATAATGAAAAACACTTCCGGAAAAAAAAACTTTCAGCTGACTTCAACAAGGAATAGTTTGTGAGTAAAAGGCATTGAAAACATGATTACTTCTCAGCATAGATCCTCTCTGTCTGTCAGAAAATTAGTGACAATTCAATGTGATATCAGCATCTAAAGTGACCAAAAGTACTGAATCTTGCCCATTTTTGACACCGCCCATCCCAAAATTGACATCTCTGATCTTATAACAGTTTGCATCTAGTGTCACTAGTTGGTGTGCAGCTGGTCGCTCGTTCAAACCCAACTACCTGCTATTATTTGACAGTTAGTACTTCTCGGTTCCGGGAGGCTACTGATATTTCTTATGCTTGTACTTGTTTATGTTTTCTGGAATATTCAATGTTTGTATAAAATCGCTGTGTTCTCCATCCAGAAGTTCAGTTCTGGCCTGGTACTAAGTTGGTGTTTGTAATAAATGTTCTTTTGTGCTAAGTGTTCTGCTTCAAAGATAACCCTGATTTCAGGTTTGGACTTGATTCTGATTACGACGTAACAGTATCAGAAATGTCTATTTTTATTTTGGAGTAATTTCAGATAGAATGCAAAAGTATGGGTTTTGTCAGCATATTTAAATATTGTTTGTTAATTAGGTTGCCACTAAATTATTGTTCCCCACTTTCTTTACAAAATGTGTTTGAAGTAATATTGTGCTGAATTATATTATGTTATAAGTTCAAAATTTCAAACTAGATTACTGCCCTGCAATGTAATGCTTTGAAAACCATCATAGTCACTACGCACACATTCCAAAGCTGACACTTGATGCAATGGCTGACAGGAGGACCACAAACGATTCTGTCATTTACGGCCTTTCCTATCATCCATTGTACCAAGTGAATTTGTCATGTGGAAATGAAATATCAATCAATTTCTTTCAACTATGATAAATTCTCAATTCTGCAGGCCATTTAACAGCGTCTTAAGTCTGCAAAGACTTAAAAGCTTTGAAAGAATTTCCTTTAAAGAACAAACAACAGATGAAGTGACTTATGATGATGATGCCCACATGTGCTTTCAGCATGAAGCACTGCTTTTACATAGGCCTGAATTTTTAAAAAGGTAACTCTTTTTGCATAAAAAGTCATGTACAATATGTCTATGCACAACTGATTTGGAAATAGCCAATAAGCTAAAATTTATGACACAGACTGATGATGTACAAGGTGAAAAGCTGTGTACATCAAGCAGAAAAGATTATTCCTCAAAGAAAACTCCAAGTTGGTAAGGCCAACATTTCCGAAGATATGGATGTGAGTTTGTTGTCTGTTGGAACATCACGACTGAAGTTCCAATGAACTGGTTTGAAAGATAAAAAAGGCTGTGGCAAACTGAAAGGCACAAGTTGCAGCTGCAATTGTTAATAATAATAATAATAAAGATGCGAAAATGGACTGACCTTGAAGCAAGAGTACTGGAGCAACCTTGTGCAAGCAAGCAATATGCTGATTACAACCAGTTGATCATCAAAATGATAGGAAATTTTAATATATTATTACAGAATTAAGGAAGAATTCTGATTTAGAGAGAATGATGATAAGTCAGGAAAGTTGAAGATGGAAAAAATGAACATAGGTATATCCAAAAATCAAGTGTGCAAACAGGCTTCTAGAAAACATAAGGCAAAATATTATGAAACTTTCAGGTGATTAAGAATTTATAGCAATTTGTTCAGACACAGTGAGCTGTCTACATTTTAGTAAAGGAAAGAAGTTAGGAAGCAAAAGGAGGCCTATTTGCCACTAACGATTTAAAGCTAATGTTTGTTGCTTTTTGAAACAGCAATCAGCCTGAGGTTGTTTATCAATTTTTTTTGGGTTACATCCAAATTGGTGTGTCATTGTATGTGCGTCACATTCAGTCAGTGTAAGTGTGTGTCCAACACATCAGAATGTAAAACTAATTTTTGTGCACAGCCCAGTAAAAAAATATGAGTCAGAAATACAGTTTGTAGTTTATGATGCCTGATTGCCGTCAATAATGGCTAGGAACAGAGCTTTGGTGTTCAGAATTGTAATAAAAAAGGTGTTAATTTTAAGACATACATGGTGACACATACAGGCAAAAAGTAGTTGTTGAACATTGTTGATATATTCAGGAGGCAATAACATGGTGAATATATTTGATGCAAATCTTTCTACAGGCAAACTGACAATTTGCGCTAACACACTATCATGTTTCCAGTGCCTTCTACTCACATCGATACCTTGTTGGAATGTGGCAAACATTTGTCACTGTAATATTTTCATGCAAGTTTAAGGGAAATTGTGCAATGGTAAATGTTTTCTGATCTTCATTTGTTTTATTTCTGTTTTCCGGGCGAGAAAGTTTTTCCAGGATGATTTATTACAGGTCCCTAACAGTAATGGGTCAGGAGTCACTGCTGGCCAAACTTGAGGATTTATTTATGTGTTTAAGGTTCCAAAGAAAATTGACCTTGTGAAAACAGCACTAGCATCTACAGCAAGTTACAAATGGAGCTGAAGCTCGGCAGAAGTTCAGTTCATTCAAATCCTGAAGCAGATTCTGAAGAAAGTTTTACCAAACTTTAACATTGTTGAGCAGGCACACTGGGTCACTTGATTTGAAATGATCCACAACCGCTTAGCAAAGGACCAACAGTATTTAAAATGTCTCTTCTAGATATGCAGATGCATGGATACTTTCTGTGTGTAGTGCCTTTATTCCTCAATATGTTACCCGAATTCAAAAATATTTCACTATGACAAGAGAGTAAATTCAGGGGCGACCTTTTTTTTTTTTGTCTTTCCCCAACTGCTGAGCCAGTGCTTAAAAGTTTAGCTGAGGGGCTTGTCGTTTCGCTCAACCACATCTCCAAGTCCAAAAACTTGAACGTCACATCACAATGCATCAGACATAACCAATTCATTGTGCCCTCATAGTTTTGAACAAGTTGTCTGTGATCTTTTGTCCTTAAATAATGTTTTCTAACTATAATGGAAAAAACCGTACACTGTGTTAACTTAAGTTGGGCAATTAGCTCCCTAGACTTGAACTGAAAGAAGTCAGGAGACTTTGTCTGGTAGTCATTTGTGTTACCTAGCTGATAGTACTGTGTGAAGTCACTTTTGACAGCTGTGTTACCATGCTCTACTTCACTTTATATTGTACTGTTACCTTTCCAGGTGATAAGTGAACACTGTTATTACAGTAAATAACTTAATTAAAATGTCAATACACAAGATGATTTCAGTTTTGATTACAAACAGCACCCCCCTCCCCCCCCCCCCCCCCCAAAATGCATTTGTTAGTGTAGTGCTAAATTATTTCCTTATCTAACTGTTGCAACAAGATGGTTGGAAAAAGTGCAACCTTTGCATCTTATTGTGTCTTTAGAGCGAAAACAATTTACAGTAAGAGAATGTATGCAATTGTTTGTGTGTCCAGAATTCATTGTTAAGTTGACGTTTACCAGGCTTTTGTGTACAGTGTATTTTTTTGTCACTGGCGCAAATGTCATGTCTGGAGGCTTAACAGCCTGATTCACTACCGGTCACTGCATGACTTCCTGACTGATTCATGTGTCATTACAAGTGATTTTGTTATATGCTAAATAAGGTATTACATTTATCAATGGCAATATTCAAAGCTTGCAATGTGATGATATTAAAATGAAACGAAATACCTGACAACGTTGCATAACGCCAAGAAATGTCAATCGTATAGTAGCATATTTTATAAAAGACATGCACTTTTCGCTACAAGTTATGCTGTGGAACCACTTGAAGTTTTCGTAGTTTATGCACGATATATCTATTACCACACATTTTTCGTGATAGTTTACATCGAAGTCACAAACACTGAGCTCCATTCTTACAGCTTTATCACGTACTAGTAACTCACCATTCCATTGCCGGCTCCACACCTTGATTTCCGGTAACCTCCAAAGCTCGTACCCTAAATTACACAAAAAAGAAAAGTATGTTTCAGTCGGTTCATTATTCCGTTCAAAAGAACTAATGGCAACTCATGGTACTCGATGTGTCCCAATCCTTCGTTGTTGTACACGATGAATAATCACATTATTCTTAAAGCTGAAGCTGGTCAAAAAGGGACACAATAATACTAACGCTTTTTCTTTCGGGAATCCCATATCAATTAACGTTTCAATGTCCTGGGTTGCCATTGCAATCCGATTTTTTAATATTTCTATTTAAATAAACAATGTCCACTTCTTTCCTCTCACGTTATATCAAACACATACAACCGTGAAGCACTACCAAAAATATTCGACTGTAAGATATTCCGCTTGCCTCTTTGTTTACGTCGCTTACCAAAGGTTATCTCTGAACCCTTTCGCGGACGCATTTTGTGTAGCAACCCAACGAAGATTATTTCGTTGCTGTCTCATTAGAAATATGATCAACTGACTAAATTTACATTTTGATGATTTTCTTTTTGTAACTGAGGACCAAAAACTATGATGGTGCATATATCACCACGACACCTTTTTGAGGTATTAAAACTGATGGTAAATGAATTTCCCTCTTATCTTTTGTATGCTGCTACGTGTTGCCATGACAAGTAAAAAAATAATGAACAGTCTTTCATGTTTTCATTTTATTTTTTACTTTATTCAAAAAATACTTGTTATCGGTATTAAAATTTACTTACGGCAATGTGAAAACGCCGGACTGGAAGCCGGCATTATGTGACTGCAGTACAAGCCTGGCTGCTCCGACAGATAAACAGCTGATGCTTGAGTGGAATATGATTGTTTATTAGTTGCTACAAAATTCATGTATTTTTCCTCATTTTGATCTCTTAGTTACCCATGTACACTAAACAAATTAGCGATTATACCAAAATGGCTGCCTGCAATTTAATGGAAAAAATATGGTCCTAATTACATTTAATTACATACACAGAAGTGCTTAACACCTTTCGCCTGACATCAAGAAAAAGTGTGATTGCTGTTTTTGTAACACATGTGTGTGACCAAATTGCAGAAGTATACTCAAGATTGAAGGGTAGTCAACATTTGTTGTAATGCACATGTTCAAGTTAAATGTTATTGTGCATCAAATGTTGAGAAATCTATTACGGTACTGAAACATTTTCCGCAAAATTAATACAACAAGACTATACAATATACTACTGGCCCATTGGAGATTACTTTAAATACATTTATACATATATTTTAAATTCAATTATTACTCTATGCCCATAAATTACTTCAATGTTGTATAATTTTTTGTTTAAACCAAATAAAAAACGTCTCTGGTTGTTTTCTTTTGCGACAGGAATGCCTTTAGTGTATAGTTTCCACTGAGACTAACACAAAGAAGAAACGTTTAACAGAAGAAAAGGTAGCATGCAAGGAAATATTTTTCAATTAGGATGGCTCCTAACTTGTGAAGGATGCAACCAATTTTAATAGCTTGCTATATGCCTGTGAGTGTGTGTCTATCATGTCAATTTAAGTTCTAGGTGTATGAATAGTCGTCTGTCTGTAGGAGCAGACTTATTCACTCCATCATTGAGTTTGTGATGGTAAATGCAAATGGCATCAGCTTTAGTGTTATTTAAAATATGGATGTCATTTGAAAAATTATTAAGAGACCCAGTATGCTTAATCTCTTTCCCACATTCTTGGGTGATTTGAGTGCAGAATACGGAAAAAGACATTAGAATTATAAATGATGTAAACCTGGAAACTGCTGTAAGTCTCTGTTTGAGTTTAACTGTTCTACCTTTACCGCATATTTACTTTATGGAGACTCGTTTTTGAATACCAGCATAATAGGAAAGGAACAGCAGATTATTTAAACAGTGACAATTATCACCATAATAATGTTGTTGTTGTTGTTGTTGTGGTCTCCAGTCCAAAGAATGCTTTGATCCAGCTCTCCACACTGCTCTATATTGTGCAAGCCTTTTAATCCCGAATAACGTAAACAATTTCGAGCTTGCTTACTGTATTTATCTCATTAACAGCATAAACTACATAAAGGAAAAGTAAATTCCAGCAGTAGATATAAAACAACAAGCGAAAAATAACAAAGAAAGCAAACAAAACGAGAATTAGGAAGCAATATGGGAGTAGACAAGCATAGCACAGTCTTAGCAGCCACTTTCAGAATGGTAGAACACACACACAGGAAGGTGTTCTCTGGAGCCAGGACGGTATGGTCAAGTTGTCAATATCTGGTCCAATACGTCAGTGCAGCCAGGCATTTTACTGACGCGAGACACTCCCCATCGTCTGATGCCAGAAACTGCTTTCACACAACACAGTCTGAATCCCTACAAAGCCTGAAAGCATGAAGAACTCAACGAGTTTAATCTTAACTCGCTGGTGGAACCTGAGCTTTATCAAAGTTAGCAAAAATAGAATGAATACAGCTTTCTTTTTTTTTGTGAGCTAGTGGTACCAGTCTACACAAATCGTGCCTCATTAAGTTATGTGTTCATATAAAAGAATGAAAAGGCTATATCATTGTAACTTCATTATCTGCAGAATATTTCTTAGTCCTCAGTTGATTTGTGTCATGTGTCTGTTTGCAGAAAATGTAGCTGCTGATCATAAGCCTAGGGTGGAAAAATTGGAGATGATGCACCTACAGCTACATCTGGATAATTACTCTGCAATTCACAATTAAATGCCTGGCAGAGAGCTCACCAAACCACCTTCAAGCTATTTCTCTACCATTCCACTTTCGAATACCTCGTGGGAAAAACGAACACTTAAATCTTTCCTTGCAAGTTCTGATTTATTCTTATTTTATTATGATAGTCATTCCATCCTACGAGGTCTGTTCGAAAAATTCCAAAACAATTGTACTCGTAATTTCGCGCCAATGATGTCTTGGAGCGAAATGCGACTGGCATTCCTGCACCGCCTGTGTTTAATGTGTAACTGCCGGAAGTTCCATTGTTGTATGTCTGTTAGTTATTGTTCTGTGCTGTATTGAGCAGAACATTGTGTCGCACAGTTTGTGAATTTCGAGATGGCAGGTTAGAGGAGCAACGCGTCTGCATTACATTTTTCTTGAAACTCAAGGAAACCTTTACAGACACGCCAAATGATGCAGAAAGCCTATGGCTATGAGTGCTTTAACCGTACTCGGTATTGCGAATCGATCACACAGTGTAAAAATGGACAGACGGAAATTAAATACGACTCTCGTTCACGACGCCCTTCGACATCTATTGACAATGCTCATGTCAGGAACGACAACGAAATTGTGAGTGCCAATCGAAGACTGACTGTTCGATAGATTCCAAAAGAATGTAACATTTCAGTTGGATCATGTCATGAAATCCTGACACATCTTGGAATGCATCGCGTTGCTGCCAAGTTCGACCCACAGCTCAAGAGTCAGGACCAGAAAGACTTTCGCCTCGCAATCTGTAAAGAGCTTTTGTATGAGAACGAGATGTTCCTCAAGAGCTATGGTGCTGAGACCAAGTTTCAATCTTCAGAATGGGCCCGGAAATAAGACCAAAAAAAGCTCGTCAGGTAAGGTCAAATATCAAAGCCATGGCGATAGTTTTCTTTGACTTTGAAGGATTAGTTCATTATGAATTAGTTCCAAGGGACAAACCATTAATCGATTGTACTATTGGGACGTGATGCGACGCCTACGAGAAAATATGAGAAGGAAACGGCTTGAAATGTGGAGACAACTCATGGCCCTTGCATCACAATGACACACCCGGACATTCACCCCTGTTGGTAAGTGACTATTGCACAAAAAACAAAATCACTGTGACGCCTTATCTTCTGTACTCTCCAGACCTAGCACCTGCGGATTTTTTTAAATTTCTAAAGTTGAACACCCCGCTGAAAGGACAAAGATTTGCAACGATAGAAGAGATGAAAGAAAATTGGCATATGGCACTTAGCGCGATTCAGCAAGAGGCGTACCAAGGCTCTTTCCGGAACTGGAAACGGCGTTGGGAACAGTGTATCAACTGTGGAGGAGAGTATTTCGATGGAGACCACGCACGACAAGTAAAAGGTAAGAGTAGAAAAATTTTATGGTCAAAGTTAAGGGATTATTTGGACAGCTGTTGTATGTATGTGGGCAGCGAAAAAATATTTTCGTACCTTGTGGACCAAGTTGGCGACTGAAATTTCATGAAAGATCCTGCCACAACGAAAATCGCCTTTGCTTTAACGGTTGCCGCCCCAGTTAGCGTATCATATGCATGACTCTCCCCTATTTCTCGATAATACGAAACGAGCTTCTCTTCTTTGAACTTTTTCGATGTCCTCCATCAATCCTACCTTACGCAGATCCCACACCACACAGCAGTAGTCCAGAAGATGGCGGACAACACAGTGTAAGAAGTCTCTGTAGTAGACCTGTTGCGTTTTCGTTGTGTTCTGCCAACAAATCGCAGTCTTTGATTGGCTTCCTTAGTATTTAGTTGAATTTACAGCTTTTAGGTTTGTGTATTTTATCCTTTAACCGAAATTTATCCAATTCCTTTTAGTGCTTATGTGGATGACTTCATCGCCACTCTTCTCAAAATACAGATATCTTGCCTAAATCGTTTTGCAGTTTGTTCTGATCATATGACGACTTTAGAATAACAGCATCATCTCTAACAGTTTAAGAGGGCTGCTCAGATTGTCTCGTTTATGTAGATCATGAACGACAGAGAGCCTCTAACACATCCTTGGGGGACGCCAGATATTACTTTTGTTTTACTCAATGACTTTCCGTCAATTACTATGAACTGTAAACTTTCTGACAGGAACTCTCAAATCCAATCACGCAACCGAGAGGTCGCTTGTGAGGAATGGTGTAAAAGCCTTCTGGAGATATAAAAGGATGGAATCAATTTGACATCTCCTGTCGAGAGCACTCATTACGTCATGAGAATAAAGAACTAGATGAGTTTCACAAGAACGATATTTTCTGAATCCAAGTTGGCTGTTTGTCCATAAATTGTTTTCTTCGAGAAAACCCATAATGTCTAAACACAGTATATGTTCCAATATTATACTGCAAATCGTCGTTAGCGATATGGGTCTATAATTCAGTGCATTACTCCTATTTCCTTTCTTGCTTGTTGGTATGACTTGTGCAACTTCCCAGTCTTTAGGTACAGGTCTTGCAATGAGTGAGTGGATGTATATGATTGTTAAAGTATGGAGCTATTGTATCTGCATACTCTGAAAGGAACCTGACTGGAATACAATCTGGACTGCAGGCCCTGCTTTTATTAAGTGATATAAGCTGGTTCACTACAATGAGGATATGTACTTCTAAATTAATCATGCATAACAAGGAACTAGATACTGCAATCTCACAAGAATAAGAATATATAGATTTCAACGAAATGTAAGCAGTTCAATTACTCTCGGTTGTGGTAAGACATATTAATTGGAACTTGCCCTCCAAATACGCCAAAACGATTTAAGATCACAGTTTTTGAACACTACCACAGGGAGGTTCAGCTTGATGTGAAATTTTCAGTGAAACTTGTATCATCCAAATCTGAGTGGTCAAAAGCAAAGTTAGATGAGTAGTATTGGACTACAGTACGTACAACTTGGCAGAAGAGCAAAATTACAAGGCATACTAAATCACCTGTTACGTAATTACTCATTGTCAATGAATATTTTCAGCTCAGGCATATTTTGCAATGTGTCCTCAACTACCCTCCAATGAATTTACTTACTGTTTAACTTGAATGGGCGTATTCAGCAAGTGCACAAGAGTTGTTCCACTTTAAAACATTGAAACACAGATAGTAGCAACGGTGTTTTTTAATTCTTGGATTACCAAATTTTGAACATCAGAATAGGTAATAACAGATCAAGAACCACGGTTTCAGTGTATTATGCTGTAAGCCTTGGTGAAGATTTGTGGTTACAAAATGCCTAGACTACTGCATACCACTCACAGGTTAATGGAAATACTGAAATGTTTCACTGCACACTGAAGAATGTCATACAAATGTATACTACAGCTAAACTGAGTAATATATTAGCAGTGATTTTATTTGGTTTCCAGAATGAAAACAATTTTAAAATAAATTTCACATGGAACTCCACTGAAATAGCCCGTGGACTTCTTCCAGTTACCACTTATTGCAATAGACGTTGACCTTGTAATTTTTGTCATTAACTGAAGTTTATTTGCGTGTTAAATTTTTTGTGAATATTTTTAAAGGTACTGAGGAAGTTGGAATGAGACAGCTGGTTCACCACATTTCAGCTAATGTCTTTTAAAAAAACAGGAACATATTCGTATTTTTTGTGTGCCAACAGGTGCTTTTTTTCTACTGGTTTTCTTCTTTCCCATATTGCAGCAGGGCATATTACTCATACGAGAAGAAATATATTTGTCAGTAAAGTTTAGACAATTTACTTATGTGAAACTGAAACTATGCAAAACCAATTTAACATCCCAAACCCGTTTTTACGTGAAAACAAATTTTGCATATGCTTCAGTCCTACAACATGAGGTTCCCAGATGATGACAGATGTACTTTACAGCGTATTTCTCCGCGCCAAGTCACTTTATAAACTATGTTTTCGCCTCACACCGGATTTATGTGTGTCTTTTATGAGAACAGGTAGAGTAAATTTAAACCTATCTACCTCAGAAATGGATAAAGATATGAAGAAAATTTTCAAAGTTGTTCAATATCGGGATCTTAGCAATACATTATAAAAATTACAGCTATTTATTGTGCATTGTCATCTGGGAATCCGCGACTGGGCTTTTGTACCCAAAAAACAAAGTATTGGAGTGTCTCTCAATAACGAATAAAGATTTTTGAAAAGAGGAAGATGGCTCTTCTAGATAAGTGCCTAAAGAATAAACTGTTAAAATATGAGCAATTTGCTGCAGTTATTTATTATTTACATGTGGCCTCACACCGAATTTTACGTGTAAAAGTAGGATAACTTTGAACCTCTGTAGTTTGGAAATTAATAGAGATATCAAAAAAATTCAAGGTTGCTTTGAGATGGGGATCTTAGGAGTATATCATAAAATATCAGGCATTTGCTTTGAACCTTCAGCTGGGTTTTGGTCTGCTGGTGAAGGAGAAAATATAGTAAACAAACCGTTTTTGGGTATTTCCGACGAACCGGCCATGAACTAATTTTGACTCCACAAGTTCCATTAGTACCACCACAGACGCCATCGAATGCAAAAAGAACCAGCCAGTTTGCTCCATTTGCCTAAGCATGAGGAAGAGTATAATACTCATACTTTGAACCAGCACTGTGTAACAGTGACACTAAGGTTATCCTTCTGTTATGCTCCTAGCCCAAGGCCTATCCAGAACACTGTACCTTACCTTTGTATCATCAATGGAACATGAGGTATGAGCACCAGAAAATCCGTTTTATGCATGGCGTTTTGGAACATATTAGGAACGCATACTGTTGCATGCATAATATATTGGTGTTTATTAATGTACTGGGTTTTCACCTGGTAGTGTGATGCCACGCTGGTTTCGTCATAGTAGAGCAAGAAGTTTGTTAACCTTCTGATTCTTCTGTTGTGGGTTTATCATAATAGAGTAGGAAGTTGGTAACCTTCTGATTCCTCTGTAGCAGGTTTTGGATTTTCTGTTTTCTGAGTAATGCGGGTCTGTCTTCAGTCATAATAGTGGGCTATCCAATGGTCGTTGCACTATGAACCATCATATGTGATTGATCCTTCAGAAGTTTTATTTACTCTGTCACAAACACCCTATTCATCTCTTTTTTTCTTAACTTCTTGCTGTAGTGGATTATATATGTTTCTGTTCAAAACACAACAGATTCTACGTTTCTTACCAATTTGAATTAAGTATTTGTGACACTTTTTGACATCATAGTTTTGAAGAAAATATTTTTCTGGGCTGAGGGTCAGTTGATTGGACCCCTAGACAGAAAAAGAAATTGGAGTTGTGCTGGAAGAAAAGAAATATTATTAATAAAAATGGAATTCATGAAAAATCTTAAGCTTTGTGCAATATATTGCAAGAAGACGACAAACTGCAGATGTACATGCTTTTTCACATCTCTGTAAGGTGCCTGAGGATGTAGCAATTTGACTTCAAAGTTGACAGCATGTAAATCTTAAAACAATAAATATAGCTGTGTGATCATTTTCTTCTGGGTGGGTCCCACAGTCTCAATAAATTTGAAAAAACTATTATTTCACCAGGCTGTGTTTCAAAATATTTTATTTGCAATACTAGTTTCAAACACTGACTATTCTCAAGTGCTTTTAAAAACGTACAACATACCATAATAAAAGGAAACAGCAAAAACATGAAAGTCATATAATTACATTGGATTTAAACACACATACTATTTATCTATGGTAATAAAATGTAGACACATCATGCCAATTCACTAAAAAAATGGTGTGCCGTGTATATTTGTGCACAGTGTGGCCGTCAACAGTGATCTTCTAAAGTACAAGGTACATGACATGAAAATACTTTTGAGAACAATAACATAATTGCTATTAAAATGTCGCATCTGAATGACACTTAACATTTTCCCATGCAGTCATGCAAATGTGATAGTTATATGAACGAGTGTATATAATGTGATATGTAGTAAACATTACAAGGTCTGTTTTTGTGGTGTTTTTGGCTAGAAGTGACATTTTAATAGTGACATAATGTTGTTGTTGTTGTGGTCTTCAGTACCGAGACTGGTTTGATGCAGCTCTCCGTGCTACTCTATCCTGTGCATGCTTCTTCATCTCCCAGTACCTACTGCAACCTACATCCTTCTGAATCTGCTTAGTGTATTCATCTCTTGGTCTCCCCCTACGATTTTTACCCTCCACACTGCCCTCCAATACTAAATATGTTATAATGTTATAATGTTATAGTACTTGAAAGCACTTTCTTGTCATGCACATTATATTTTAGAAGAGGACAGTTGGTGAGCATGTGCACAAATACACAAGACAGGCAATTTTTGAACAAATTGACAGGACATATCCATGCCTATTACCATAGGTAACTACTATCTGTGTTTAACTCTACGTCTAATGTAGTTAAAAGACTTTCGTGTTTTTGCTCTTTTGTTTTATTATGGTGAATTGTATGTCATTTAGATGCACTTGAGAATGGACAGTGTCCAAAACTAGTAGTGCAAATAAAATGGATGATGCCATTTTTCAAAGTTGGGTGAATAAAGAAAGGGTCAAAAAATGGAAGTCTTTTGTAGTTCACATCTTCCCCATCTCTATCAACAAGGAAACAAGTTTACAATCAGTGTGTTCCCAGTTTTGACATATAGCAGTGAGACATGAACTTTTAATGTGAAAGCCATTCTAAAACTGTGCTTGCTTGGCGAGAATTTAAGAGGTGGGTGCTGGGAATTCTTGGGAGGGACAGAAAATGAATCAATTGATCAAGGAATAGACTGGAGTGGAAAACAATTATAACTGGAATAAAACAAACTTATAGTATATGAGACATGCAGTTGGTCTAGTGGATGGTAGATGGGCCAAGAAGGTTGTTTACTATATTCCAAGAAGAAAGAAAATGTCGAGTCAACATCCTAAAGGAAGATGAGGAAACAGCATTACAAAATATGAAGTGGCAATGTGAATAAGCGTAGCCAAGGATTGTATGGAAAAGCCTAGAACAGGCCTTAGTGTAGTAGTGGCTGTCAGATGGCTGATGATGAACATTACACACCATGTAACTCAATTTAGCAAATATAACTTGGAACAGGTTTTGGAATCTTCTTGTAGGTTATCTTACAATATGAATTACTAAATCACCTATATTGATGCCTACTACAGAAGTTCCATATATATGACAATCTGCCATACTGAATCAGATTTCAAGCACAGTTTCATTCATTTTATACACACAATTATTAAAATAAAAAGTTACAAGTCAAGAAACACTACCTAGTATAACTTTTGGTATGTGGCTTTTGTATCTCATCCTAGGATCATGATTGCTCTCTTCTTCTGTCTCTTTCAAAAGTTTATCAGATTCTTTGTGGTTTCAGATGTAGACATGGTCATCGCATGTAGAGACAAAATTGTTGTTATGCCGTTTTTAGAATCGTTGTCCTTCTTGACTTATGGAAGAGAAGTCCTTTAGTAGTTGTGAAATTGAATACACGCTTTTGTACTGGAGATAAGACTTCAAATTTTATTTGTTGTGGCAATGACATCTACCCCAATTGTTTTGCTGAGATTTCAGGATCAATCTTTTAAGATTAACGCTCTTTGAATGGAATTTTGAGGGCCATTGTCGCCAGCTACTTTCCAAAGACTGTTAGGTGAAGTACTCAGAAGATTAAAATCGAAACAGTGTATGTTTTATATTTATTATGTAATTGTATTTTGTAAAGACATGTAAGAACATTTGCAACAACTAGAGGAGTTGATCCAGGCGCTATGTACAACATGTTTGACACTCAGTGTTGATAAATATCACTTTGCAGCAACAGAGGCGAATTATGTCTGCCACGTAGTTAGTCAGGAGGACGTAAAACTGATACGTGTCTGTTGTATGTGACCACCACATACTACAAAACAGCTACCACCATTCCTAGTATTATGCAAATTATTACAGACCATTTGCTAAGGATTTGCCAAAATTGTTAAACTGTTAAACCATTTGTTAAGGAAAGGGGCGAAATTTCAATAATCTGCTGACTGTGAGACTGAATTGAGAATTTTAAGCAAACATTGATAATGACTCTGGTGTTGGTGTTTCCAGATTTTGAGGAAGGGTTTGTTTTATAGTGTGATGCAAGCAGTCTGGCCACTGGATGTAGTCTCTTCCAAAATCTGAATGGCAAGGAATCCACAGTGATATACACATGAGATAGTTAAATAAAGCAGAGTAGAATTATTCCACAACAGAAAAGGAGATATTGGATGTCATCTATGGTATTACATATTTTTATTGTTGCCTGTAAAGGAGAAAACTTAAAGTTGTAACAGACCATGCTGCACTGATGTGGTTGCTAGAACTAAAGGCTCCTTCCAGCTGACTAGCGTGATGGGCTCTGAAATTAAGTGAATATGATTATGTTGTAGTACATAAACCAGGCAAAAAGGATAGCAATGCCGATGGCCTGAGTATGAAGGTTGGAGTCTTGCAAGTGCCAGGTAAAAGCTGTGCTGAGTGACAAGAAGCACAGGCTGCTGACGCTGACAGACAGGGATTTAGGGCATCGCTGTAGTTTACCACACAGGAAAGCTTGTTGTATAGAATGACAAAGTGCAGACCATGTGCAATGATAACTGGAGCTTTGAAGAATAGAGTGTTACAGTAAGCACATGACCATGTTTTAATGGATCATGGAGGTCACAGAACAACTGATCAATGGGTAAGAAAAAGGTTTTGGTGGAGAACTAGGAGACAGGATACTGAGCAGTATGTCAAAAATGCTGTAAGTGCATACAATGTGCTGACCATAACTATCAAGACGTGCCATTACAAAGGTTTCAGAAGCATTCAAACCATTTGAAATGGTGGGAATGTATATTATATGGCTTTTCAGTTGGCAAACATAACATATTGACCATTATGGATCAATTTCACATTTTCTCACAATGGTTGCAGTTCCATGTAAACATGTGGGTACAGTGGCCATACCATGTTGAACAAGTGGTTGCCAAAGTTTGGCATTCCCAACATAATAATCACAGATGAGGCCACTAATTTTTCATCTGATATGATGAAACAGATGTGCCATCTACTAGAGATTAGATTAGATTAGATTAGATTAGATTAGATTGGTTTTTCGTTCCGTAGATCCATTCTGAGGATATTCTCGTGGATGTGGAACATGTCAATATTTTTTTAAAGCTGAAATAACAATACTAATAGTAAGAATATATGTAATACATCATTTGTTTCTATTTTAAAAAATTCGTCACTGGAGTAGGTGTTGGCCACTAGTAAGTCATTCAGGCTCCTTTTAAACTGATCTTTATTTGTAATTAAATTTTTTATGTTTGCTGGCAAATTATTGAAGATGGGTGTTCCTGAGTAGTGGACCCCTTTTTGAACTAAAGTAAGTGCTTTTAAGTCCTTGTGCAGATCATTTCTGTTCCTGGTATTGTATGGTTCAAATGGCTCTGAGCACTATGGGAATTAACTTCTAAGGTCATGAGTCCCCTAGAACTTAGAACTACTTAAACCTAACTAACCTAAGGACATCACACACATCCATGCCTGAGGCAGGATTCGAACCTGCGACCATAGCGGTCCTGCGGTTCCAGATTGTAGCGCCTAGAACCGCATGGCCACCACGGCCGGCTGGTATTGTATGTATGAACTGAGCAGTTTGTTGGAAAAAGAGATATATTATTTAGGACAAATTTCATTAAGGAGTAAATATACTGAGAGGCAGTAGTTAGTATACCCATTACTTTGAAGAGGTTTCTACAGGACGTCTCTGAATTTACTCCACAAATAATATGTATTACACGCTTTTGGACTCTATAAACTTTTGTTTGACTTGAAGAGTTACCCCAAAATATTATACCATATGACATTATGGAATGAAATTAGGCAAAGTATGCAAGCTTTTTCATTTTTATGTCGCCTATGTCTGCCAACACTCGAATTGCAAATACAGATTTGCTAAGGCGTTTCTGCAGTTCTGTGGTGTGCTCTTCCCAACTGAATTTATTATCAAGTTGTAATCCCAGGAATGACTGTCAACCTCCTCTATCTGCTCTTCTTCATACTTTATGCATATGCTGGGTGGAAACCTCTTACAGGTTCTTAATTGCATGTAGTGAGTCTTTTCGAAGTTTAATGTCAGTGAGTTGGCTTTAAACCATTTATTAATATCCATGAAAAATCATTATTAGATCTTTCTAGAACTACACTTGACATACTATTTATTGCAATGCTTGTGTCATCTGCAAACAAAAGGAACTCTACTTCTGGCAGTGTAACTGATGAGAGATCATTAATGTACACAAGAAAAAGCAATGGCCCTAAGATGGATCCTTGTGGGACACCACATGTAATTTCTTCCCATTCTGACGATGACTGATGACTTAATTCACTAGTCTCTTGCACTGACACCCTTTGTTTCCTGTTAGCGAGGTATGACTTGAACCATTTTGCAGCACTGTCATGACACCATAGAATTCTAATTTATTTAAAAGGATGTTGTGGTTCACACAATCAAATGTCTTTGACAAATCACAGAAAATACCTGCTGCTTGTAAACTGTTATTTAACGAATGAAGTACATTTTCACTGTAGGTGTAAATAGCCTTCTCGATATCAGAACCCTTCAGAAATCCAAACTGTGTTATTGATAATATGTTATTTGTGGTCAGATGGTATCTCATTATCCCCTTTCTTGAATAGAGGCTTAAAATCTGCATATTTTAGCCAGTCAGGAAATGTCCCAGTTATAATTGACTGGTTACACAAGTAACTTAGAATTGTGCTAAACTCACAAGGACTTGCCTTAATTAACTTTGTTGATGTTTCATGTCAGCCACTAGAATGCTTTGTTTTTAAAGATTTTATTATGGAAGTTATTTCTTTTGGTGAAGTGAGTGACATATTCATGAACCTGAAGCTATTAGTAAAGGCTAGTTTCAGATATTCAAGGGCATTATTTACTGATCCTGACAATCCCATTTTACCAGTAACAGATATAAAGTACTTGTTAAATAGATTTGACACACTATGCACATCGGATACTAATGTGTCATCTACCCTTAATGCTATTTGCTCCTGTTCCTTTCTGGTTCTACCAGTCTCCTCTTTCACTATATCCTATATTGTTTTTATTTTGTTCCCTGACATTGCTATCTTCTTCTCATAGTGCATTTGTTTAGATGTCTGATTACCTTTTTAAATATTTTACAGTATTCCTTGTATTTCGCTAAATCATCAGCATTGGAGCTATTCTTGGTCGACAGATACATTTTCCGTTTTGTCTTACAGGAAATCTTTATTCCTTGTGTAATCCATGGTTTTATCACAGACTTCTGTTTAATTTGAGTAACTTTTAGAGGAAAACATTTTTCAAACATGGTTCTTACATTGTTCATGAATGTGTTATATACACTCCGCTGCAGAGTTAAAATCTCATTCTGGAATGTGTTATATCTTTCATTCATGTCATGAGCACTATAAACATCTTTCCAGTTCATATCTTTGAGCAGTTTTCTAAAACACTCAGTTTTTGGTTGATTGACTACTCTCCCGTACTCAGATTTATCAGTCTTGATAATCTGCTTAGAATTAACATCTAAAACAAGGAGCTGCATGTCATGATCTGATAGTCCATTTATTACAGGTTTTATGATATGATTTTGTTCCTTTGATTGGTCTATAAAAATGTTATCAATGGCTGTCCTTGAGGATTTAGTGATCCTAGTTGGAAAGTTTACAGTGTGAGTTAGATTGAAAGACAACATTTCTAACTGCAGTAACTGTTTACTGGAAGATTGCATTAGAAAATTTGTATTAAAGTTACCAACAAGCATAATTTCTTCTTTTCTTCCTGCTAAATAACCCAAAAGAACTTCTAGATGATTTATGAATAGATTATAATTTCCTGCAGGTGCTCAGTAAATAGTTACTATTATATAGGATCTGTTATGGAACTCTGCTTCTGTTGCACATGCTTCTAGATGCTGCTCTAAACAGAATTTATTAATGTCAATGTTCTTGAATTTATGGCAGTTTTTAATAAATGAGGCAACTCCTCCTCCATCCACATCTGCACTGCAGAAGTAGGAAGCTAGCTTAAATCCTGAAATGTCTAACATATCTATACCAGTGGTCACTTGATGTTCAGAAAGGCAGATTATGTCAATTTGGTTAGATGAATTCATTTCATCAATACAAATGAGTAGTTCAGCAACTTTAGTTCTGAGTCCTGGAATGTTCTGGTGTAATAAAGATAACAGATGCTGCATACTAATGGGATTATAACTGCTTTGGCGAAGATGAACTGGCAGTTTCTGATTACTGTCTGTTAAACATTGTTTAAATGGAAGCTGTATGCTAAAATCTGACTCCTGTTCATCTGTTTTCTCAAACTGAGTGTGTCTGCCAATCTCTCTTAAAACTCGTTTTCTTTCCCCCTTCCCTATCCTAAAAAAGGCATCCCTCTGACACCTGTGACTACTGGTATTTTACTACTTGTGACAGTGTCCCCCCTTAAGTTTTCTGCAATCAACCCAGACAGTTTTCCCTTCCCTTTCCTATTGAGGTGAAGGCCATGCCTAGTGTAGTTCCACCTATCGATAACATCCACAGGAATCAAACCAACATGGGACCCTATATCCGTCCTAAGCAGCCACTCCAACTCCAAGTTCACCCTCCCAACAGAAGAGTTCAAATGAGGCCGATCATGGCGTCTGAACACAGACACGAATCCCACACTCCCACACTCGTATGCTTCGTTGCTGATGCTATCTTCACCAGGAAACTCTCTATGGAATGTGTCACACACTTCTCACTCATGGTAAAAACAGAAATCGTATAAACTGATTTAAGTAGTGACTAAAACGTAAACAAAGGACGCTAGAAACTGCTCAGGCAGATATAAATAAATTGAAAGAGTACTGAATAAAAAAAAATGGTGATTACATATAAGTATAAGCTTACGATACGCGGGCGTGAAATTGAGCCTAAAATCTGTGCTATAGGCGCGAGAAGGAAAATAAACTTCTTACCCCGTTTAGTCTTCTTTAAAACTCCACTAACACTTCCACTAATGTAACAACACTTATATTTATATCAACTGGAAACAATTACCTATAAGTTTAATTCAATGCTTACTTACAATTCAGGAACACACATTTTCAATAACTTGCCAACAGCCATAAAAAGCTTAACAATGAATGAAATCCGGTTTAAGAGAAGCCTAAAGGATTTATTGGTGGCCAACTCCTTCTACTCCATTGATGAATTCCTCAGTAGAACCAACTGATTTTTGTATATATATATATATATATATATATACAATGTAACTTTTGCACAATTTCAGTGCACTAATGTGTTCATTGTAAATATGTGTGTGTGTGTGCGTGTGTAATTACAATCTAACTTCTGCACCATTTCAGTGCAGTAATGTGTTCATTGTAAATAAGTATTATAGTAGTTGTATTACATGTTTATCACCTTATAAATAAATAAAAAATCTTTTTAATTTTAAATTCAGTGCATTAGTATTTGTAAAATGACTCTTTCATATAGTGTTCATTAAAAAATGACGATCATTCAACTTGGGACCTGTGGAATGGTACATAAGGTTATTTGCTTTAGTTGCAAATATTTGTCATGTATTGTTGTTTTTCTGACATGTTCCACATCCTGGAGGACCTCCTCACTACGGATCAATTGGAATGAAAGTAAATCTAATCTAATCTAACATGAGATGTATATAGAAATCAATGCCACTACTACACTTACACTGACAAAAAATAATTAATGTAGAGTAATGAAATTCTAGGAATACATTTGTCTAGGTAACATATCTTTGATTAAAGTTGCAAGATAAAAGGTTAATGTAAGCACCAGAAAAGCTGTTTCAGTTAAGAAATGTGGTATATTAATAACCAGTGTTACTGTCACTACGTTGAATTTAAGCATGCCAACGTGCATGCATTGTGTTGTACAACTGCTATATGTCAGTTTGTGGGATGGAGTTCCATGCTTATTGCATATTGTTGGTCAATATGGGGACAGTTAATTCTGGTTGTGAATGACACTGAAGTTTTCGTCCGATGATGTCCATATGTGCTTGATTGAAGACATATCTGCTGATTGAGCAAGCCAAGGCAACGTGTATACAATCTGTAAAGCATGTTATGCCACAACAGCGGTATGTGGGCGAGCATTGTCATGTTGGAAAACACCCCTGGAATGCTGTTCATGAATGGCAGCACAACAGGTCGAATCACCTGACTGATGTACAGATTCTTAGTCAGTGGGATAATCACGAGACTGCTCCTGCTGTCATACAGATTGCACTGCAGACCATAACGCCAGGTGTAGATCCAGTGTGTTGCAGGCATTCACCTGGCCCCTTTATGACTAACACATGGCCACCACTGGCACCAAGGTTGAACCAGCTTTCATTAGCAAACACAACAGACCTCCACCCTGCCCTTCAGTGAGCTCTCGCTTGACACCATGTCGAAAATAGTGTTGGTCTGGGGTCAGTGGAATGCGCATTACGGGGCATCTGGGTCGCAGCTCTCCCTGAAGTAACGAATTTGTGACAGTTTGTTGTGTCACTGTGGTCCCAACTGCTGCTCAAATTGCTGCTGCAGATGCAGTACGATGGAACTGGCCATACACTGAACACGATGGTCTTCACTCCCAGTAGTGCCATGTAGCTGTCCGGAGCCAGACCTTCTCGCAACCAAACATTCTCGTGACGACTGCAGTCAGCAATCATGTAAAGTGGCTACATTCCTGCCAAGCCTTTCTGTAATATTGCAGAAGGAACATCCAGCTTCTTGTAGTCCTGTCACATGAACTCGTTCAAAATCCGTAAGGTACTGACAACGGCGTCTTTGTCACCTTAAAGGCATTCTTGAGTAACATCAGCTCATCACATCGAATCTCAAAGGTAACTAATGCTCACGACCATTACAGCGTATATTTTAAGCAAACCTGACTTGCACCCTCATACGCCTACTAGTGCCACTCTTACGTTACCGGCACAGCATCTGAATAGACATCATCTTTCAGATGTCGAAAGATGCCTACCAACATTCCTTTATGTCACACAACTCCTTCTTGGTGTCGAGATTTTTTCTTGCCTCAGTGTATTTTGTGGGCAAGTCTGTGCGGGATTAGCAGTAAAGCATTGCAGCGGTTTATGGCAGCTGCCAAGCACAACAGATTGACATTCCAGTTGAAGTAACAGGGCTGCTGATTCGTAGTGATATGGACCAGGCTCGGCTCTCCAAATCCTGTCAGCACAACAGTAAGACACGGTTATTGAAGTACAGGCAAGGGGATTTCTCCACTGATAGGGTTCAGTGATGTTGTCAAGTAAGTGACCAGAAGCAGCTCATTGGCACAACAGGGGTGCTGCTATCCTTTATAAACAGCTGTAATTTTGTAGCAGCGTCATTGACAGCCCAGCAGCACTATCAGGGTGTGGGGGTTACCCTGATGAGGGGACGACATGTAACCATCAGCAGTAGTCACGAGTTCAGATCTTTATTGTCGTACTTGCTTCTTGTACTAAGTCCGCCAGACGGACATGGTGTCACGGCGCAGCCCACTCCATCAGCGAGATATACTCCTGCCATGGGAAGCAGCCGGTTGAGTGGCAGGAACGACAGCTGCCTTCTGTCATTGACAGTGTAGGCAACATCGCACCTCATGGCCTAGCTCACTGGGATTACAGGCATCCACCCTGGGGCTGACTTCTGCTGCAAGATTTCTGACCACCAGTGAGTGCCGCTGATACAGTATGCTGGAGGTGCGACTCACTTAACTGGGTCCTATGCCACATACTGGGCACTGGCGTCAGAAATCCTGGACATGTGCGTTGCAGATAGCCTGCTGGACGCTATCTGCCACCTCGCCACCCATGCGGACCTCGCCACTTGCTGTGAGGTGGTGGTCGCTTCCGTATGCTGGTAGTGTGCGACTGAGCGACATACAGTACTTTTGACAGTCGGGCCGCCGCCGGCCTGCAAACCCACCGCAACACCTAGTGAAAGAAGAAGAATCGACAACACCTACAGCTGCCATCTGTGGATAGAGAAGATGACTCAACTGCTGCAGGGTTGCAGTCTCGTCAACACATGGTGGGTTGACTGCAGTCTCCATGATTTTTTTTCCTTTCATCTGGTTTGGTTCCACCAGGAACAGCTTGCTCCACGACCATATTAATGAGATCCACGATAGGAGGAAGGGCAGCATCAGTCGTAAATTTTTAATCTGTTTATTGTAAGTCGATTTCAGCTACTGTGTAGCTATCTTCAGTGCATTATATCTAAGTTATGACAACCCGCTGTAAATGTAAGAGCATACATTACAGATAGCAAACATATTAACCAATGCTGCCCTTCCTCCTATCGTGTTTGCGAGAATCATGAAAAGTCTTTGGTCAGATGCGTAACTGTATTTGTGGACTTAGTATGTCAGCATATTGAAGTATTAAGTGTGAGGTATTAAGTGTGAGGTAGTAATACGATTAAGCGTATTTGTCCTTCTTGGAGTTTAACTGATAAAAGGAAGTTTTCAATACGGCGAGGTTTCCCATGGACAATGTTTTAAAAATAGAAGAAGCTGAAGTGGATTAGACGCAAGCAGCCAATGCAAATCTGAGTGACAGGGTACACTTCAGGACAAGTGGAAAGAAACAGCTTCTCTCAAAACTCCAAAGTACGCAGAGTAATTTCAGAGAAAACTTGACAACTGGTGGGTTGAAACCGAGCCTTGGAATGTGAGGAATAGAACGATTTTGGAGAGGACGGAAAGAAGGGAAAGAGTGGAAGCACAGAGGAGGGAGAAGCAGAAAACTGAAAGGGACAGGGACTGATCTATGGATAGTTTGCCTCTTCTCCCAATATGTCCAGTTACCATTGGTGTGCCGGCCGCGGTGGCCGTGCGGTTCTAGGCGCTTCAGTCCGGAACCGCGGGACTGCTACGGTCGCAAAAAATGGTTCAAATGGCTCTGAGCACTATGGGACTTAACATCTATGGTCATCAGTCCCCTAGAACTTAGAACTACTTAAACCTAACTAACCTAAGGACAGAACACAACACCCAGCCATCACGAGGCAGAGAAAATCCCTGACCCCGCCGGGAATCGAACCCGGGAACCCGAGCGTGGGAAGCGAGAACGCTACCGCACGACCACGAGATGCGGGCGCTACGGTCGCAGGTTCGAATCCTGCCTCGGGCATGGATGCGTGTGATGTCCTTAGGTTAGTTAGTTTTAAGTAATTCTAAGTTCTAGGGGACTGATGACCTAAGATGTTAAGTCCCATAGTGCTCAGAGCCATTTGAACCATACCATTAGTGTGGTTGAACCTGTCAGTCAGCTAAGGGGTAGGACAGAATTTGACGATTGGTGTGGCTAGTTGGAGAATGGGAAGATTAAGATAATAATTAAAGGGAGTCGTGACTTTATACAAATTCCTGAGAGTTTACACAAGGCGCAGAATGATAACTTTGCTAAAGTCAAGGAGTGTAACGCAGAAGTTCCGGCTCGTGTATAGTGTAGAATTGTGGAGTCTTTGGTAGAAGGAATGAGTGTGGGTGTATCAAAGTGATTAAGTGTGGGGCCAGCTACAGGGGTTCAACAAGTGCAGTAGTATCTACTACGTTGGAGGGTAATGAGTGTTGTTTCAGAGGCTGCAGAGCCTGGGCCAGAAGCGCAGGGAACTGAAGCTGTATGTTCTTTTAGATATTGTGATAGAGACACAGAGGCTGTTGATAGTTGTGTTGTGGGAGTTGTGGCCAGATTGGTACAGACGCACATACAGGGTGAACATTAATAAAACCGACTAACTGCCGGGACAGATTTCTGACTGGAAATGGAGGAAAAAAGGTCCTATGGAAATGTGTCTGGAAATGGATCGTTGCCGCGGTAGATGGCGCTGACTAAAGACATTTCCTCTGATCACGTGTTGTGTATGCCTTGTTTTTGCAGGATGTGTGATTGACGCAGCGTACTGTAAGCGGAGGAGTAGTTCGATATTCATCTCGAGAACAAGCTATGCCCGTACACCCACCGTCGTCGCGACTGCACAGATATCTCTTCGCTGTTCTCCCTGCCCTCCCGCCTCCCCTCCCCCACCCCCCCCTCCGGCAGTGAGCTGATCTCAAAAGTTTGTGTATACAGGGTGGCCCATTGATAGTGACCGGCGAAATATCTCACGAAATAAGCGTCAAACGAAAAAACTACAAAGAACGAAACTCGTCTAGCTTGAAGGGGGAAACCAGATGGCGCTATGGTTGGCCCGCTCCATGGCGCTGCCATAGGTCAAACGGATATCAACTGCGTTTTTTAAAAATAGGAACCCCCATTTTTTAATTACATATTCGTGTAGTCCGTAAAGAAATGTGAATGTTTTAGTTGGACCACTTTTTTCGCTTTGTGCTAGATGGCACTGTAATAGTCACAAACGTATAAGTACGCGGTATCACCTAACATTCCGCCAGTGCGGACGGTATTTGCTTCGTGATACAATACCCGTGTTAAAATGGACCGTTTACCAATTGCAGAAAAGGTCGATATCGTGATGATGTGTGGCTACTGTGATCAGAATGTCCAACGGGCGTGTGCTATGTATGCTGCTCGGTATCCTGGACGACATGATCCAACTGTCCGGACCGTTCGCCGGATAGTTACATTATTTAAGGAAACAGGAAGTGTTCAGCCACATGTGAAACGTCAACCACGACCTGCAACAAATGATGATGCCCAAGTAGGTGTTTTAGCTGCTGTCGCGGCTAATCCGCACATCGGTAGCAGACAAATTGCGCGAGAATCTCAAAAATGTCGGTGTTGAGAATGCTGCATCAACATCGATTGCACCCGTACCATATTTCTATCCACCAGGAATTGCATGGCGACGACTTTGAACGTCGTGTACAGTTCTGCCACTGGGCACAAGAGAAATTACGGGACGACGACAGATTTTTTGCACGCGTTCTATTTAGCCACGAAGCGTCATTCACCAACAGCGGTAACGTAAACCGGCATAATATGCACTATCGGGTAACGGAAAATCCACGATGGCTGGACAAGTGGAACATCAGCGACCTTGGCGGGTTAATGTATAGTGCGGCATTATGGGAGGAAGGATAATTGGCCCCCATTTTATCGATGGCAATCTAAATGGTGCAATGTATGCTGATTTCCTACGTAATGTTCTACCGATGTTACTAGAAGATGTTTCACTGCATGACAGAAGGGCGATGTACTTCCAACATGATGGATGTCCGGCACATAGCTCGCGTGCGGTTGAAGCGGTATTGAATAGCATATTTCATGACAGGTGGATTGGTCGTCGAAGCACTATACCATTGCCTGCATGTTCACCGGATCTGACGTCCCGGATTTCTTTCTGTGGGGAAAGTTGAAGGATATTTGCTATCGTGATCTACCGACAACGCCTGACAACATGCGTCAGCGCATCGTCAATGCATGTGCGAACATTACGGAAGGCGAACTACTCGCTGTTGAGAGGAATGTCGTTACACGTATTGCCAAATGCATTGAGATTGACGGACATCATTTTGAGCATTTATTGCATTAATGTGGTATTTACAGGTAATCACGCTGAAACAGCATGCGTTCTCAGAAATGATAAGTTCACAAAGGTACATGTATGAAATTGGAGCAACCGAAATAAAATGTTCAAACGAACCTACGTTCTGTTACCAACTCTTCGTCTAAAATTGTGAGCCATATGTTTGTGACTATTACAGCGCCATCTATCACAAAGCGAAAAAAGTGGTCCAACTAAAACATTCGTATTTCTTTACGCACTACACGAATATGTAATAAAAAATTGGGATTCCTATTAAAAAAACGCAATTTATATCCGTTTGACCTATGGCAGCGCCATCTAGCGGGCCAACCATAGCGCCATCTGGTTTCCCCCTTCAAGCTAGACAAGTTTCGGTCTATGTAGTTTTTTCGTCTGACGCTTATTTCGTGAGATATTTGGCCCGTTCACGATCAATCGACCACCCTGTATATAGTCCCGGCTAGAATCTAGTCATGTGAACTGGCATCTGAAAAGCGATCGCGTTTTTTCCAGAGATATTTCATACACTTTCTACTACGACGGATCCAAAGACACTTTTTTTTTATTACTCTGGAGTAAGATCAATTGAGTTTCAGTCTATTTTTACTGATTTGTTTCCCTGAGGAATTTGATTTAGTTACGTTAGCAGTCTGTATGCATTCGTTGAATCTTATTAAATCTGTTTGTAAAAAGATTTATCAGCGTCTTTCAATAATGCTTGAATGTTCGCAGATATTACTGTCTATGTACTAACTAATTATGGAATTCAGTAAACACTGGGAATGTCTCGTATTTTTCTGTTTTATTGACACAATTAAGTTCTTAAATTAATGAGAGATGGCGCTGGAGGATCAAAGAAAGGAGAGTTGATCCTTGTGTGTACTGTTTCGGTATGATAACAGTCAGTCAGTACTCCATTCCTTCGTGTACCTATCACCAAAGATATGCTTTCCCATGAAACTGTCCTTCGCCATTAATTTCCGATAAATTATAAATGTGTCTCTGGGCCTTACTATGCCTAGCTTCTCAATTCTCACGACACGATATTAATTATGGTTTCGAATCCTTTCAATGTCTGACAAGCATAAGTTTAGTCTTTTAACGGGCACTATTTTTCACTTCTCGTTTATTAGCGGAATCACCTTGACAACGAGCGGCAAAGATACTACTGTTATAAGGTCCAAACTATTTTCGGTCCCAATACTCTTTAATAATTTGCATACAGCGAATAAAGTCCTAATTCAACATAAAAGTTTCCGTATTCTCAATAAATCTCTTCACAATCGTAAGTATACGATCGTAGCGTTTCGTTTAACACGTACAATCATCATTCACTTGAATATCAATGATCGTACACCCAGTCACCTCTAATTGACTCCGTCTCTGAATTTATCCCAAAATAATCCATTCTCCACCACTCCAATGTCTAATCAAGTACTAAGAATGCAATTTAATAAGGCTTTTAATTCCAAAATTCCGACTACCACGGAAGAACTGCGAACACACTCGACACCTCTGAAAACAAAAACTCAAGAGACCTAACAATGCTGCGCATGGGTTTATATATTACATTCAAAACAAAACGCAGCTCTGTTATGTCTTCCTTGGATTCCCTTTGTACTACTTTGCGTTACTCTATTTCGAATATTTACTCTTTGTAAAATTTTAACTTACTATTACTTCGAAATACTACGGCCGTTTTTTGGCTCTTAGGTCATTTCGTATTACAGAATTAAATCTAATACTCGTTTCTGTATAACCACTCTCTAAAGAGCGGTTACAAATCCGATATGGATTTGTTACGGCCGAGCAGATAAAAATGGTCGAGAGGGAGCACGGCTATCCAAAGCAAGTACCCTCAGAGACACCAGCCACGTCACACATTTGAAGCTATTTTTGGACGTTTGTGTGATAATGGGTCCTTTCAGACAGACGAACGTGGAGGGAGGCGGTGGACCGTGCGTACACCAGGTTTGGAGGACCGGGTTCTACAGGATACTGAGACGAAGTCTAGTGCAAGCTCCAGGCAAGTGGCCCATCATCAAAATGTAAGACAAAGTACGATTATGTGTATATTGCTTGACAACCGCTACTGCCCCTATCAGCTGCAGCCCCATGGAGGTCAATTTGAATATCTATTGTGAAGTGGATGCGATGCAACTCTGTACTGTGTTCCCAGACGATTTGTTGTCGTTGCACGCACACCGTCCATTTCCGGATACTGTAACGTTCCCTGGCAGCACACACACTATTAATAAAATGAAATGACATTTAATTGTACTATGTACGCTATGAAGCAATTCGTATGTACTGTAATTGTTTAACAAAAAAATATTATTTAATTTTGTATAAAGGACATTCATCATTATTGTAATATTTTCTGTAATAATATTCTCGATGTATTTATGATTGTAATATTTCTATACTCATAATGTAATTACGAAATATGTTAATATCTGCGATAAGAAAAATGTAAAATACAGCCATAGAGGGGAGTAATGTTGTAAGATTGCAAAGAGACATTAACGGTCGGCAGTGGTATAAATAGGAATACATGATGTGCATTCTTTGTCGTCTTCCTCGAGAGCTGAGAGAGAGAGGAACCTGTGACGTAGCATTTTATGAATGAGTAGACTTCACTTGTCTGTATCTATCTTTAGCTGCCATTAGAGGAGAAATTACAAACTAATGTAAGTTGAATTATTGTTGTGGTCTAAATACATTATAATTTATCAAAATTGTGTATTACTAATGTAAATTAGCTTGCCCATGTCATCTATAATATTTCTTTAAAGAATTTTCAGCTTTTTTTAGCAATTATCGCTGGTGTTGCTGGGCTGTGCCGCGACATAACGATTTGCAGCGGCGGCACATTTAAAAAATTGTTCCGCTAAGAAAAATTAACCAAACCCGTAAATCGGGAGCAGATAAAATTAGCAGTGAATTACGAAAATATTTTTCTTTTACAGCGATCCTGAGGCTGACGGAATTTATTACTGATATCACATTTGTGCATTCATAGGCGGATAGTTAACGTTGAAGTTTAACAATCTGTTGGTTCTTTCAATTTCTAAAGCAAATAACTTAAACGTATAGTGAAGTGTGTTTTATCAATGATAATTAAACGTTCAGGTCGGCTAGGCAATATTTAACCATTTTCTGCTAAGAGAGACAGTCTTGTGTTCCATAGTTAACGCCGGGAAAGAATTCAGTAAATATTTAAAAAAACCACTGCAATTAGAAAATGTGTGCCAAGGCCGAAATACGTAAAAAATTTAATTTATACAATTTTCAACTAAATGTTCTTAATAAGTTAATATGAATACATAATGTGCATTCTTTGTCCTCTTCGTCGAGAGCTGAGAGAGAGAGGAACCTGTGACGTAGCATTTTATGAATGAGCAGACTTCACTTGTCTGTATATATCTTTAGCCGCCATTAGAGGAGAACTTACAAACTAATCTAAGTTGAATTATTGTTGTGGTCTAAATACATTATAATTTATCAAAATTGTGTATTACTAATGTAAATTAGCTTGCCCATGTCATCTATAACATTTCTTTAAACAATTTTCAGCATTTTTAGCAATTATCGCTGGTGTTGCTGGGCTGTGCCGCGACCGAACGATTTGCAGCGGCGGCACATTTAAAAAATTGTTCCGCTAAGAAAAATTAACCAAACCCGTAAATCGGGAGCAGATAAAATTAGCAGTGAATTACGAAAATATTTTTCTTTTACAGCGATCCTGAGACTGACGGAATTTATTACTGGTTTCACATTTGTGCATTCATAGGCGGATAGTTAACGTTGAAGTTTAACAATCTGTTGGTTCTTTCAATTTCTAAAGCAAATAACTTAAACGTATAGTGAAGTGTGTTTTATCAATGATAATTAAACGTTCAGGTCGGCTAGGCAATATTTAACCATTTTCTGCTAACAGAGACAGTCTTGTGTTCCATAGTTAACGCCGGGAAAGAATTCAGTAAATATTTAAAAAAACCACTGCAATTAGAAAATATGTGCAAAGGCCGAAATACGTAAAAAATTTAATTTATACAATTTTCAACTAAATGTTCTTAATCAGTTAATATGAATTTATCAGCATGAGAGGGTTGACTAAGTTCACGTAATTTTAAATGTGCTTAATTCTGTCTAAATGAATTTTTATTGCCACACGTAAATAAGGGGTTCTACAACAAAGTTCGTACTGAAAGAAAAAATAACGAAAATATATAAAGCAACATTTCCATTCCCACATTTGGAAATCCATTTTCGATTCGTTTTATTTTCATTTTTTTACATAATAAATAAATAATTATTTTCTTTCTTTTAATTTCATTAAATTGTCGCCCAATAACGCGGGGCCCAAATAAGCAGTGGCCACAAAATACCCATGAGATAACTAGGGAATTATTGTAGGAGAACAATTAATAATTTTTTTCCAGAATGAGATATTCACTCTGCAGCGGAGTGTGCGCTGATATGAAACTTCCTGGCAGATTAAAACTGTGTGCCCGACCGAGACTCGAACTCGGGACCTTTGCCTTTCGCGTGCAAGTGCTCTACCAACTGAGCTACCGAAGCACGACTCACGCCCGGTACTCACAGCTTTAATTCTGCCAGTATCTCGTCTCCTACCTTCCAAACTTTACAGAAGCTCTTCTGCGAACCTTGCAGAACTAGCACTCCTGAAAGAAAGGATATAGCGGAGACATGGCTTAGCCACAGCCTTGGGGATGTTTCCAGAATGAGATATTCACTCTGCAGCGGAGTGTGCGCTGATATGAAACTTCCTGGCAGATTAAAACTGTGTGCCCGATCGAGACTCGAACTCGGGACCTTTGCCTTTCGCGGGCAAGTGCTCTACCAACTGAGCTACCGAAGCACGACTCACGCCCGGTACTCACAGCTTTAATTCTGCCAGTATCTCGTCTCCTACCTTCCAAACTTTACAGAAGCTCTTCTGCGAACCTTGCAGAACTAGCACTCCTGAAAGAAAGGATATAGCGGAGACATGGCTTAGCCACAGCCTTGGGGATGTTTCCAGAATGAGATATTCACTCTGCAGCGGAGTGTGCGCTGATATGAAACTTCCTGGCAGATAATTTTTTTCATGTATTGTATGTATTGCCTAACCAATATTGTGTGGTAATACCTGTATATGATTTTTTGCATGAGAACACTATATACCCAGATGCAAGCTGAAGAAGAGAGCTCATTATATCAAAAAATTAATTACCTACCACAATACCAGAGGGCAGCTACACCCAAGATAGATCACCAAAAGGTAAAGCTACAGTGTAGTTGTCCTGTGGGTAGTAAAGTAGCCTCAGTGCGGTGTTCTCGGATCATTAGTGGTGTGCTTGTTGTTAGTGTTCCTTTTTTAAAATAACAGGACATTTGAGTAGTTAGTCATCGTAGTATGTAATAAGTGTGTTTCAACAAATGACCATTTCTTGTGTAACTATGTCAGTGAAACCTGAGTGTTAGGATATTTAGTTCAGATTTTGTTTCTTTTGTTGACTATGGTTAGATTGCGTAGTCAGAAAAATATAAACATGGATAATGAACAACAGTTAGCAAGCAGTGATACCGAGTTAGAAAGTGAGGCACAAAGTAATGTTAGTGGCGTAGTTCAGGAAGTACAATGTGAGAATCTGGGGGCAGAAGGGCAAGAAATGTTGCCACTGCCAGCCAGTGATTCAGTTGAAAGTAGATATACTGTGCCACCTACAAGCACTAGACACGGACGAGAGAGTGGTGAGGTGTCAGAAGTGCAATCATTAAGGGTTATGTTCGAGCGCATGCTCAATTTCCAAGCTGAATTTACACGTATGCAAGCAGAACGCGATAGTGAACGTGATGCTAAACAAGCAGAGCGTGATCGATGCCAGCATGAGAGAGACTTGCAGTTAATGCAATCTTTGGAGGCTATGCAAAGTGAGATTGTTAGTTTGAGACAAAACTATGAAACCATACCCAAAGCGGTGCAAGAACTGAGCGAAAGAGCAGATAATATCCAGGTGGCTAACGCCAGTATCGTGGGTGAAATCAGTGTACTGGCTACAGGATGGAAAAATTAGAAATTGACACAAGTCAAGCAATAGAGCAGAAAATGTCCGAACAAGTGCACAAAATTGAAAACGAATTTATAAAAAAAATAGACGAGAAGGTGCACGCCGCGATTGAAGCCAAAGACGTGGGCTCCAACGTGTCACGCCAGCCAGGCCCAACAATGATAGGCATATAAATACAGCAGTAAAAAATTGCGACTGCGAGACAGAACAGGCAACCAATGTTAGCGAAACAAACAAATGTCACTCCAAAATAGTGATTGAAGAAAGCCTGATTAGAAACCGACAGTTTCAGATCTTTACAACGGAGAAGAAATCTGTTCACCCTGTAGTGTTTATCAAGGGATTTAGAAACATTTTGCCTAGCGTTTGGAGTCATACACAGAAAATACAGTTCGTTATGTCTTACATACAAGGAGATGCTGCATTATGGGCAACCGAAGCAGCTGACAGTTGCGACACATATGAGCAATTTGAAAAGGCATTCTTGGCCAAATATTGGTCAACATGTATTCAGGAGAGATTACGGAAAGAGGTATATAATCCAGAGCCGTATTCTCCACGATTAGGCAATTTGCGAAAATATTTTGAGAAGTACATTAATAAGACCCATTACTGGAACGAGCAGATTTCACCCCGGGATTTGCTCAGACTTCTGAAATCACACTTGCCGATACACGTAAAGGAAAAACTTATACACGTACCGGAGAACGACATGGAACATTTCTTGTCTGTTCTGGACTCAATTGACCTGATTCAGGAGGATGTTAAGGAAGCCTCTGAACAGGCTAGAAGTAACGGAAACGGTTACAGAAATTGTCGAAATAACATGCTTCCACCAAATAATGGAAACGGCGGAGGTAACAATAGGAGACAAGATTATGTACAAAACGGGAATAGAGGTAGAGACTGGAACGGCAATAGTCCGCCGGTGAATAATGACCGGAAAAGGAGGTCTGATGACCGATATGAAACAGGCCCACCAAGCAATAGTAGATGGAAAAATGCCAGGGGGCCGTGGAACACTAATGCCTATAACGATGCAAACCGAACTTGGCCACAGAACCAGAGGCCCAGTCCAGACCGGCAAAACAGTGAAAGATATGACAATAACCGACCGCCACCACAAAATGCGCCAATTGCGCAACCGTGGCGGCCGACGCAACGCAACTTACACATAGTGGAGGTCAGCGACACAGAACAGCCACACCCATCCACCAGTAATAATCCAACAAACTAGATTCAGCCAAGATACGCTCTCCATCGTCGGCTGAGGTTTGGAGTGAGAGCAGCCCGACGCAGAATAAAACATCGGAAATTTGTATCCTCAGATATAATGACGGGGTACAGATGGGACATGAATTAATAACTGAACCACCCACGTGCATAAAGGAGCACAAAGACAAAGTACAAGCGATAATAGAGATCAAAATTAACAATATTGATGTGCAAGCAATCGTAGATACAGGTGCTACTGTCAGTGTCATGAGTAAGGACTTATTCAGAGTACTGGGGAAAGAAAAGCGTATGCTGACTTTTCCTGTGAACAATTGCAAAGTCACTGGAGCCATCAGTGCACAGCGACAAATAATTAAACTCCAAGTGCGGGTAGAGATGTATATAGGGGGAGAAGCCATAGCTTGCTCGTTCCTGGTAGTAAAGGGTTTAAAGGTAGCCTGCATTTTGGGGGTAGATTTTTTGAGAGAAAGGGACGCAGTAATCGACCTTTCTCGGGGAAAATTAAGTTTGATGAACACGGGTAGGAGGATAGAATTGTCCATGCTCAGATCTGAAGAGGTACCTGTGCCTAATTGTAACGCTATTAACAAAAAATGTAGGAATCAGTGGATACTACATTTAGACAATCATTCTCTAGGACTAAATCTCTATTATCCAGACGTACAAGGTGATCAATTAAAAGCAAATGTGGACGCACTTGTGAACAAAGTATCACAGTCCGAAAATTTGAACTCAATGCAACAGCAGGATTTGGTACAGTTATTATCTAACTATGCAAATGTATTTTCAGAACGACCAGGAATTGTTAAGGGATATCAATACAATATCGAGGTGAAGCCTCACAAAACCTACTGTCGAGCCTCATACTCCATTCCTTGGTCCAAGAAGGAAATAGTAGCTAAAGAACTTAGAAAACTGATCGAGTGGGGAATAATAGAACCGTCTTTGTCCCCTTATAGTAGACCTTTGGTGGCGGTGGCAAAAGCAGACGGACAGGTACGGTTAGTATTAGATGCGAGAGACATAAACGAAATTATTGTACCTGTCAGGACTCATCCGGAAAACTTAGATGAGCAAATTCAAAAATTCCATGGAGTGCAATATTTGACATCTGTTGATATGAAAAGTTCATTCTGACAAATCCTGCTCACACCTGAATCGAGGAAATATACTGCATTTATATTTGGGGGAAGGAGCTACCAATTTAGGGTACTACCTTTTGGCCTAAATGTAAGTGCAGGAGTTTTCATAACAGCCCTCGACGCGGTTTTGGGTCCGGATTTGCTGCAAAGGGTAACAGTGTATGTAGACGATATGGTGATTGCTACTGCCACCTGGGAGGAGCACGTAGAACTACTGGGTAGAGTCTTGAGAAATCCAAATTTGGACGTAATCAGATTAAATTTCTAGGTCACATAATAACACCACAAGGCATCAAACCTGACAGCAAAAAACTTAACGCAATTCGTGGGTTTCCTAGCCCGATAACTAAGAGACAACTCAAAGCGTTTATAGGTCTTGCATCTTTTTTTAGACGGTTTGTTCCAAACCAATTAATGAATAACGAGTCGTTATTGAGCCTGTTGCGTAAAAATGAGCACTGGGTGTGACCAGAAGAATGTCAACGCGCATTTGACGCTGTCAAAAACGCCTTGGTGAATGCAAACATACTGCGACACCCAGACATGACAAAAGATTTTTGCATAGCGACAGATTCGTGTTCATACGGTCTGGGCGCTTGTTCGTTTCAGTGGGACAGGAGCAACGACCCCACAACAATCAATGTAATCGGTTTTGCCAGCCGCACACTAAACAGCTGTGAGAGAGCATATTCCGCTACCGAGTTAGAGGCTCTTGCAGTGGTTTGGGCGGTAAAGAAATTCAACTATTACATCCATGGCAAAGAAATCAAAGTATTCAGTGACCACCAGGCTCTGAGCTATTTAATGTCTTGCAAATTATACCATACCCGCTTGCTAAGATGGAGGTTAGCATTGCAGGAATATAAAATTAAGATTATATACATAAAAGGACAAGATAATGTTGTAGCTGACGCCTTGTCGAGGCTCCCACTAGGGCAATCCTCAGTGTCAAAGATTTTGGAACAATCGGAGGAATATCGAATACTCTTAGTACAAGATAAGGTACATAGGAGGGACTTTTTACATATGTGTAAGAATATGTCTACATTGCAGGAAACTGATCAGATTTGGCGTGATGTCATTAGCAAAATTAAAGAAGGTACCAATCTTAAAAGTGTTCAGAGCTTCAAAATAGTAGATAATATTCTGTATTATAAAACAGGTGTGTCAAATGACCATGGAGTCGTGTGTATACCGCAACAGGCTATCCCAACTGTAGTGTGGCACACGCATTTAACATGGGGTCACGCTGGGATAGGCAAAACAATAAGGATTTTATCCAGATACTGTTACTTTAAGGGAATAAGCCAGCAGACTCGCACCATTATCAGGAATTGTACTCTGCGCCAAAAAGCTAAGTTTCAAAATAAATCCACAAGGTTTGAATTGCATCCTATAGTGCCTCAGCGGCCACTTCAGTTAGTATCTATAGACATAGCAGGACCCTACCCTCAAGCCAGGGGTGGGTTGAAGTACATTTTAGCGGTATATGACCTTTTCTCTAAATACTTAAAAATATACTGCCTTAAATCAGCCACCGCTCGTGGAATAGTTAAATGGTTAGGGAAAGAATATTTTACACAGGTGGGTAAGCCTGAAGCGATAATATCAGATAATGCATCCTATTTTACAGGTCATACCTGGAAGAACTATTTACATGAACAAGGTATAAAGCACATACTAATATCCCGTTTTCATCCACAAGCAAGTTTAGTAGAAAGAACATTTGGAGAGTTAAATAAATTTTTCAGGTTATACATTGCATATAAGCACACAAGATGGCCAGATCTGATACCTAAATTTTTGGAAATTCACAACGCAACCCCGCATGCCTCTACGGGGTATCCACCAACCGAGAGTATAATGAATAACAATAGAGTACTGAATGAGTGGCTGGCATCTTTGCCTAAGGTCCCAGTCATTCCTGAGCCTAAGGAAGAGAGGATAAGGAAAGCAGGGTGCAACCTTACCAGGTGCGCTCAGAAAAGGAAAGAAAAATATAATCGACATGTGACGAATAATCAAAAACTTAGTGTTGGGGACATGGCACTCTTACGCAATCATCCTAAGTCCTCGGCATCCTTGAAACAGAATAGCAAGTGGCAATTGGTGTACAATGGACCTTTTAGAATAGTAAGTGTGCCACATGAGTGTAGCTATCTCTTAGCAGATCCCCACTCAGGAAGAGTACGGGGACTGTATCCGCGTAAGGATGTGAAAATATTCCTACAGTAAATGACTAATAGTCCCATGTGTTATGTGTAAAAAAGGACACCATTCTTTTGGAAATGAATGAACATTAATGATGTGTGATCTGTAGAGATAATGTACTAGTATAGAAGTATTTAGTTATAAGAATATGATTGACTTTCTCTTTTGTTTATGATTATTTGTGTTATGTCTTCTTTTTAATTAGTGTTAGCTTAAACATGCTCTAAATGTCTGCACAGATAACCTGATTAATGCAATTATTTGTAGTGTTAAATTGTGACAGAGATCAGTCAGGAGGAACATTTTAGTAGTGATTAGTTTGTGTACTGCATGATATTCTATATGTGTGTCAAACTTGAAATATTTCTTGGTACAGTCTTCTATATATATATATATATATATATATATATATATATATATATATATATATATATATATATATATATATATATATGTGTGTGTGTGTGTGTGTGTGTGTGTGTGTGTAGCTGTCAGATTGACGGGTTCGAACACAGAATAATATCAATAATATGAAACCCTCAGAACTTTATTTTCAACCAATATTATCAAAGAGAGTAATGCACCCAGTAGTGACCCGAGGGCACCATTGGAGGCAAACTTATTGCAAATTTAAGTAACGCAAAGTTACGCACAAAAAAGCTTCAATTGAAGCATGTGCAGATCGAATCAGTAAAAAGAGCTAGCCCGATACAGTCCAAGTCAATTTTAGCCTACAGAGACTACACTGTAGTTACATAGGACCTTGCAAGTAAAGTGAGACATAATTTCAAAGGAGTTATTGAACAATATGCCTGAATCGGGCTGGAATGCACAAATAAAATCTACTCTAACATAAATATAGATATTTTTGGGCAAAATAATACGAAATTTTAATATTTGTTACCATGTACGCAATTATCACACACCTTGGTAAAGAGCGAACAAAGAAGTTACGAATGTGCTGTTACAAAAAAATTGCACAACGGACATTGTAACTGAAAAAAACTTACACAAAAGTGCAGTATTGTGTGGCAGAGACAGACAGTGACTGTTAAAACTGCAGCAATACGTCACGAGGTTGTTTTGAACAAGCAATAAGAAACTGTATCATCGCCGTGTGTGCAAGTGGACAAGGAACTAGCACGACACGAACGTCGAGCCGATAACAGACGGTGGACCAAGCTAGTGTCAAACTATAACTCTTTGTGTGTCAAGGGACGCCAGGAAAGCGCATTGACTACAGAGGTACATTTTGTTCTAAGGTGAAAACTTGCTTGTGACTAATGACAAGTCATGACATGGTGAAAAAATGTTGTGCGCCCATAAAACGTGTTACTGTGACAACGAAACATTGTGCAAACCAGACTAGTGAAGGCCTACTGAATAATAACTGCCAATAACTGTGTGCGTTCTTTCCCACAGCAGGAAAAATGCCCATAAGGATAGTACACTGTTTGTGAACTTGTTGCATGTTTGCTGGAGCACTGCAAGAAGATGTCACACGGGCGAGCTGATATACAACGCGCATCCGGCTACTTCAGCCATGCAGCAGGCCGCAACAGCCCGTAGCAGGCCAGACAGCCACACGCCTCTCCGCGCTGTAGCTGTCAACACCGGGGGCGGTGACCTACACGGAGCCGACGCGCCGCGCCGAGCTCCGCTCAACAGTCACTCCGCACCGCTCACCAACTACAGCATTACTGATATATTCCAAAATATTTACACAAACTGCATAACATGTCAATGGACTCGATTTTTGACAAACATTGAACACTTATTATGTATACCCGTAAATTGACGAGAGAAAATGAACACTAACAAGTGTAGGAGATGGATTTGTAACACGTAGCTAGTGGTAACATTATGAAAAGTGACGTTGTACTAAATGATTTCAAGAAAACTAAGTGATATATCCTAGGAAAAGTGACCTTGCAGTATATCGCAAAAATGATAATTACGAGTTGTTAATCACACACAACAAACTTTCGTTGAACTGTATGTGACTGTGATATTATGTAACCGTTGATGACAAACTGCTAAATCAATTCAAAAGAATGACTGTTAAAGAGACAAGATTAATCATGAACCAACTGGGATGGCTGGGCTCCGGCACAGTTTTGCCCAGGTTTCCTGTCTGCCTTCGCCCAAATGGGGGAGCCATGAACATATATAACCCTGGGACTAATTAAAAGAGCCATTCCATAAAAAAAATACAGAATTGTAAAGAACGTTACTGGCACCATTGTGTCAAAGTATAGAAACTCTTTGCCAAATGCTGCCAGGGGGCAATGCAACGTTCTCTGGCAGCACACACACTATTAACAAAATGAAATGACATTTAATTGTACTATGTACGCTATGAAGCAATTCGTATGTACTGTAATTGTTTAACAAAAAATATTATTTAATTTTGTATAAAGGACATTCATCATTATTGTAATATTTTCTGTAATAATATTCTCGATGTATTTATGATTGTAATATTTCTATACTCATAATGTAATTACGAAATATGTTAATATCTGCGATAAGAAAAATGTAAAATACAGCCATAGAGGGGAGTAATGTTGTAAGATTGCAAAGAGACATTAACGGTCGGCAGTGGTATAAATAGGAATACATGATGTGCATTCTTTGTCGTCTTCCTCGAGAGCTGAGAGAGAGAGGAACCTGTGACGTAGCATTTTATGAATGAGTAGACTTCACTTGTCTGTATCTATCTTTAGCTGCCATTAGAGGAGAAATTACAAACTAATGTAAGTTGAATTATTGTTGTGGTCTAAATACATTATAATTTATCAAAATTGTGTATTACTAATGTAAATTAGCTTGCCCATGTCATCTATAATATTTCTTTAAAGAATTTTCAGCTTTTTTTAGCAATTATCGCTGGTGTTGCTGGGCTGTGCCGCGACCGAACGATTTGCAGCGGCGGCACATTTAAAAAATTTAATTTATACAATTTTCAACTAAATGTTCTTAATCAGTTAATATGAATTTATCAGCATGAGAGGGTTGACTAAGTTCACGTAATTTTAAATGTGCTTAATTCTGTCTAAATGAATTTTTATTGCCACACGTAAATAAGGGGCTTTACAACAAAGTTCGTACTGAAAGAAAAAATAACAAAAATATATAAAGCAACATCTCCATCCCCCAACATAATCAAATCAAAATTCATTTCATTTTATATTATTTCTTTTAAATTTCATTAAAATACAAGCCCTTTTTTTCCTCCATTTACAGTCAGGAAACCGTCCCTGCAGTTTGTCGGTTTTACTAACGTTCACCCTGTATTTCTCCACAAACAGGGAGAGCGTAGAAAATGTAACATGGACGTGCTCGTGAAGTTCGTTCAAAGGATTCAAATGGCTCTAAGCACTATGGGACTTAACATCTGAGGTCATCAGCCCCTAGAGTTAGAACTACTTAAACCTAACTAACCTAAGGACATCACACACATTCATTCCCGAGGCAGGATTCGAACCAGCGACCGTAGAGGCAGTGTGGTTCCGGACTGAAGGTGAAGTTCGTGATCAAGTCGAAAGGGCTGAATCTCTTGAGGAGTGTATGTCAGAGGCTAGGAATGGATGCACGGAAGACTGGGTCACAGTTGTACAGGGAAAGCTGCTGACATGTTCTATGATCTGTTTGTAACGCAACTACAATCTGAAAAGCGCGATAAGTGTGCAGTAGGTGAAGGTTGCGAGGTGAACATGAAAGTAAATGTTATGACTAGAGATCATGTCAAAGTCAACCTCCAGGAAAGTGCTGCAAGTGTAGATCTGCCGAAAGGTGCGATTAGTTACCAGGTACAGACCAGTTAAATTGCATAAAATTATGCCAAGGTTTAATTAATATTATGTAATGTCACAAGACACCAGGAAGTTGTTTTGGGTGAGCAGGAGTACAAGAAAGCCAAGCATTTTGGGAGGAATTCAGTCTGTGGTGAGCATTACAGTGAGAGAGGCTAATGGGACTAACTGTTAAAATATTGCGAGTGGTCGTACCATATGTGATTCATTTGTGAAGCTAGGTTCGGAAATACACTCCTGGAAATGGAAAAAAGAACACATTGACACCGGTGTGTCAGACCCACCATACTTGCTCCGGACACTGCGAGAGGGCTGTACAAGCAATGATCACACGCACGGCACAGCGGACACACCAGGAACCGCGGTGTTGGCCGTCGAATGGCGCTAGCTGCGCAGCATTTGTGCACCGCCGCCGTCAGTGTCAGCCAGTTTGCCGTGGCATACGGAGCTCCATCGCAGTCTTTAACACTGGTAGCATGCCGCGACAGCGTGGACGTGAACCGTATGTGCAGTTGACGGACTTTGAGCGAGGGCGTATAGTGGGCATGCGGGAGGCCGGGTGGACGTACCGCCGAATTGCTCATCACGTGGGGCGTGAGATCTCCACAGTACATCGATGTTGTCGCCAGTGGTCGGCGGAAGGTGCACGTGCCCGTCGACCTGGGACCGGACCGCAGCGACGCACGGATGCACGCCAAGACCGTAGGATCCTACGCAGTGCCGTAGGGGACCGCACCGCCACTTCCCAGCAAATTAGGGACACTGTTGCTCCTGGGGTATCGGCGAGGACCATTCGCAACCGTCTCCATGAAGCTGGGCTACGGTCCCGCACACCGTTAGGCCGTCTTCCGCTCACGCCCCAACATCGTGCAGCCCGCCTCCAGTGGTGTCGCGACAGGCGTGAATGGAGGGACGAATGGAGACGTGTCGTCTTCAGCGATGAGAGTCGCTTCTGCCTTGGTGCCAATGATGGTCGTATGCGTGTTTGGCGCCGTGCAGGTGAGCGCCACAATCAGGACTGCATACGACCGAGGCACACAGGGCCAACACCCGGCATCATGGTGTGGGGAGCGATCTCCTACACTGGCCGTACACCACTGGTGATCGTCGAGGGGACACTGAATAGTGCACGGTACATCCAAACCGTCATCGAACCCATCGTTCTACCATTCCTAGACCGGCAAGGGAACTTGCTGTTCCAACAGGACAATGCACGTCCGCATGTATCCCGTGCCACCCAACGTGCTCTAGAAGGTGTAAGTCAACTACCCTGGCCAGCAAGATCTCCGGATCTGTCCCCCATTGAGCATGTTTGGGACTGGATGAAGCGTCGTCTCACGCGGTCTGCACGTCCAGCACGAACGCTGGTCCAACTGAGGCGTCAGGTGGAAATGGCATGGCAAGCCGTTCCACAGGACTACATCCAGCATCTCTACGATCGTCTCCATGGGAGAATAGCAGCCTGCATTGCTGCGAAAGGTGGATATACACTGTACTAGTGCTGACATTGTGCATGCTCTGTTGCCTGTGTCTATGTGCCTGTGGTTCTGTCAGTGTGATCATGTGATGTATCTGACCCCAGGAATGTCTCAATAAAGTTTCCCCTTCCTGGGACAATGAATTCACGGTGTTCTTATTTCAATTTCCAGGAGTGTATGTTTTCTAGGAAAGAATAAGGGGAACTGTTGTCGGAAGGCAATATTCCGAAGCGTGTTCGAAAACAATGATTTAAAAACCCATAGGACAGACAAACGGGATGCCGAGCATAAGAGTTTATGGAGGCAGGCCACGTACTATTACCGATAATACGTTATAAGAGTAATTTCAAAAAAATGGTTAAAAATGGCTCTGAGCACTATGGGACTTAACATCTATGGTCATCAGTCCCCTAGAACTTAGAACTACTTAAACCTAACTAACCTAAGGACATCACACAACACCCAGTCTTCACGAGGCAGAGAAAATCCCTGACCCCGCCGGGAATCGAACCCGGGCGCGGGAAGCTAGAACGCTACCGGACGACCACGAGCTGCTGACTAAAGAGTAATTTGTTAAGATAGAGTTCTCCAGCGTCGCTTTTAGTTACAAGTGGGGCCAGTGTCATTTTAGATTGTGTGTGGAATGAAGAGTTAGAAGATGTCTGGCGTAAGCATGGCACGGTGCATAGTAGCGAAATGTTTCCTGTTATTTAAGATAATGGGCAGGGCATGGGGCTCTTCAGAGATGTTGTGAGGTTGAGAAACACAAGAGGAGATTCCAAGATTACTATAGCTGTATTGCGCAGATCAGTGATATTATAATATGAATTGTAATAAATTAAATTTTGTCGTTTGTTTAGGTAGCACGCAGAGAGATATGTATATCGTTAAACTCGATGTTCTCCAGTGAAGGGAATAAAGTCATTATCCTTTTTTATGTGAAACAAAGGAAGTTCCTTAGAGTCCTATTTACTTCACACACCTTCTTCTGTCTAGATGCCTATAAGATCGCCTTGTTTGCAGCTGTAAGTTAATTATGAATAATAATCTTGCTATTGGCTTAAAATAACTTACTGTTTATTGAATATGTACCTTAAATAACACTAATTATCCGTGCGATTTTGTTACATATTTCAGCAGCTTAAATCCGCTGGGAATTAAAAGTTTGTTGATGTGTCGATTACGTACCATTAGCGTGCTGTCATATATATATATATATATATATATATATATATATATATATATATATGTCATTCTATTAACATGCTCCTTCCATTTCATTCTATTCTCTCCTACCTCATCATTAACTGTAAAGATTTTTAAACCTGGTGTTACTGTTTCATTCCTAATTTGATTCATTTTATTACAGACTCTTAAACATGTCATGAAATTCATTTCTGCTGCCCGTATGCTTGATTTTTTTATTTCTTGTTCTTTTGTTACTGTCCATGATTCGGAATCATATACAAGAGTAGGTACAGCCATAACTTTATAGAATTTCATTTGCTTTTCTTTCATTGTTTTTGTTCTCAAAGTTCTTCGAATTGCTCCGCAGACAGCTTGATATGTATTAATCTTCTTCTCAATATGTTTGTCATAATTAAAATTAATATCATGTCTTAGATAATTGAAGTGGGATAATTGTTATAAAACTTTCTCATTTATTATTATTTTCGACCTGATTGGATTCTTTCCTTTGAAAGCCATTATCTTTTTTATTTGCAGGTGTAGTTAAGTTGTAATATTCACCCTTTGGCCCAGTGTACATACTGCTGTTTCTGTTTCCTCTATGATTATCTGGTCACAACAGTATTTAATGCTACGCTAGATCCTATTTTAATTCCTAAGTGTATTGAATCTGTCCTCAGTACATAAACTAAATAAAATGGGTGACAGACTGCACCCTAGTCGAACACTCTGATTTATTAATATTTTATTCGATATTTTAGATCCTGAACTTATAACTTGTTATTTACAGATCTATGCGAGTATTGTGGTAGAGCACAGAGTACGGGGATGTCCGAAAGAAAAGACACCACATAATTATGTGATGATAAAAGATTTCGATTCTTTACGAAATTAAACAAGGGAGTCAGCTAGCTCAATTACATGTAAATACAACGTAAACGGTTTAACTAAGCTAATAATGCCTTGGCAAACCAGGACAGGGGATCTTGAACGTAGTTCAAATAAACGCATATATCGGTATAACAATTACACTGAGATGACAAGACTCACGGAACAGCGATATGCACATATGCAGGCAGTGGTAGTGTCAGGTACACAAGATGTTAAAGGGCAATGCATTGAGGGAGCTGTCATTTGTACTCAGGTGATTCGTGTGAAAGGGTTTCTTACGTTATTATGGTTGCACAACGAGAATTATCAGACTTTGAACGCGGAATGGTTGTTGGAGAAGGAGGAAGACATGTTTAACGTCCCGTCGATGACGACATCAGAGACAGAGCACAATCTCGGATTGGGGAAGGATGGAGACGGAAATCGGCCGTGCCCTTTCGAAGGAGCCATCCCCCCATTTGCCTCAAGCGATTTAGGGAAATCACGGAAAACCTACATCAGGAATGCCGGACACGGGTTTGAACCGTCGTCCTCCAGCATGCGAGTCCAGTGTGCTAACCACTGCGCTACTTCGCTCTGTGAATGGTAATTGGAACTAAACGCATGGGATATTCCATTTCGGATATCGTTAAGGAATTCAGTCTTCCGAGATCCACAGTGAGAAGAGGGTGCTGAGAATATCAAATTTCAGACATTACCTCTCACCACGGACAACGCAAGGCCGACGACCTTCACTTAACGACCGAGAGCAGCGGTGTTTGTGTATAGTTGTCAGTGCTAACGTACAAGAAAGACTGCGTGAAATAACTGCAGAAATCAATGTGGGAGAACGAGATACTTATCCGTTAGGAAAGTGTGGATGCATCTGGATTTAATGGGCTATAGTAGCAGACAACTGACGCGAGTGGCTTTGCTAACAGGACGACATCGCCTGCAGCGCCTCTCCTGGGATCGTGATCATACCGGTTGGACCCTAGACGATTGGAAAACCGTGACCTGGTCAGACGTGTCCAGATTTCAGATGGTAAGAGCTGATGGTACGGATCGTGTGTGGCGCAGACCCCACGAAGTCATTGATCCAAGCTGTAAACAAAGAACGTAAAGAAATGAACACACTGTACTTAAATCTATAGCTCAAGACAATGGTTATAACACCTCTTTGATAAACAGGCTAGTTGAAAAATCCAAAGTAAACTTAAGCACCATCACCGTTACAAGCTAAGAAAGAAATGCCAAAATCTGTCTGTCTTCCATTCCTTGACAAGGTGTCATATCAACTTGGAAATCTTTTCAGACCACACAACATTAAAATGTCCTTACACACTGACAATAAACTACAGAATAAAACTGTTCACGATAATAAATCCACTGGAGACTGGCATAAAAATTTCTGACATATACAAACACACATGCTCCTGTTCCTACTTCTACATAGGTCAAACAGGGAGAAATCTTACAGTCGCGAAACAACATATGGACTCCTTTCGACTCAAAAACTTAAGTAAGTCCAGCTTTGTATCAAACATTGCTCATCACGAACACTCTGTTGGCGATATCAATCACAATCTTTCTGTGCTACGTATTGCTTTGAAAGGAATACAGATGGAGCTCCTTGAACAATTAGAGATTTACATCCACAAACTAAAATCATCTCAAAAAATACTAAATGAACAAACTGAATCAACACACAACTTTTTCTTCCAGAATTTCGAGGGTGTCCTGGTGTCAAAACAACAGAAATGAAAATAATAACACACATTATTCTTCCTGCATTAATTTTGTCCTCCTTGGCTAGCGACAACTATGGCTTCTGTAATTTATATAAAAAATTAATTACAAAGTAAATATTACACTCTATCTTTTATCTTTGTATGGCTTTTAACCCATATTACATTTATACTGCAAATATAAAAACATTCCTGCAGCAACCAAAATTTACTTAAATATATTTACTCAAAAAATTTATCTCATGCCAAAGAGCATGATGTAGTAAAGTGTAATATCTATCATATCCACATTCTTTATAAAAACATCCCATGTTTACTTTCTGTGAGTCAGTGTAAAACCAAGTGCAGCTAAATACTGTGTATATTAGTGTATATAGTTTAATAATGTACACTATACGAATAGATTTGATATGGCTACCATAAGGCAATGCACTTAAGTACCTAAAACACAAGAAACTCCAGGTTTCATAAAAGCTACGTCACCGATTACTAAATTTCCATCATTTCCGCCTGCAGCATCAGCACTGCATCTAGTTACACTTCGTCTACAACTCAATCTGATGACGAGCTTGCAGTGGCTCGAAAACCTGTTCATGGTTGAATAACTCGTAACAACAAATTAAAAAAAAGTAGCTGGTTGCATATGTATTACCAGATAAATCGCCAGTTTAAATCACAGTCGCAGTACGCCATCCACAGTGGCTATACTGGAAGTAAACACTTTTGTTATAGCCTGGCGTCCATTGAGCAACTGCAGTGCCGATGCGCGATGGTGTTTGCTGAAATTACGAGGGGTGCGCAGTCTATACTGCAAGCGACACCTCTCCCGGACTTACCCTACACACGAAGTGCCTCACGCGCTTAGATCGTGTCGGTAAATAGTGATATGACATGTTTTATTGAGTGCTTTTGGAATAGTGTGTGAGCTAGTCTTTTTTACTGTTTTGATGTGTTCGGTGTGCTTTACGAGCCTGTTTTTGTTATTATCAAGTGTTGTTTCTGGGGATTTTCGATTTTGTCTGTATAGGTTGCAAGTGAACAGGATATGGGGTATCGTCAAGCAATGTCAATGCATTGGTGACTCATATACAGGGTGAGTCACCTAACGTTACCGCTGGATATATTTCGTAAACCACATCAAATACTGACGAACCGATTCCACAGACCGAACGTGAGGAGAGGGGCTAGTGTAATTGTTTAATACAAACCGTAAAAAAATGCAAGGAAGTATGTTTTTTAACACAAACCTACGTTTTTTTTTAAATGGAACCACGTTAGTTTTGTTAGCACATCTGAACATATAAATAAATACGTAATCAGTGCCGTTTGGTGCATTGTAAAATGTTAGTTACATCCGGAGATATTGTAACCTAAAGTTGACGCTTGAAACCTCCGACGTTCAGTTGCGTGTTGTAACAAACAGCTGCAACATCGCGTTTCTACAGAATGATCTGCCAACGTTGCTCGGAAATGTCCCACTGGAAACGCGTCGACGTATGTGGTATCAGCATGATGGTGCACCTGCACATTCCGCGATTAACACTAGGCTGACCCTTGACAGGATGTTCGACGGACGTTCCATAGGACGCGGAGGACGCATAAATTGGCCAGCCCGTTCTCCTGATCTTACACCTCTGGACTTCTTTCTGTGGGGTACGTTAAAGGAGAATGTGTACCGTGATATGCCTACAACCCCAGAGGCTATGAAACAACGTATTGTGGCAGCCTGCGGCGACATTACACCAGATGTACTGCGGCGTGTACGACATTCATTACGCCAGAGATTGCAATTGTGTGCAGCAAATGATGGCCACCACATTGAACATCTATTGGCCTGACATATCGGGACACACTCTATTCCACTCCGTAATTGAAAACGGAAACCACGTGTGTACGTGTACCTCACCCCTCATGGTAATGTACATGTGCGTCAGTGAAAAAGACCAATAAAAAGGTGTTAGCATGTGGACGTAATGTGCTGTTCCAGTCTCTTCTGTACCTAAGGTCCATCACCGTTCCCTTTGGATCCCTACGTAATTCGGTGCTCTCCGATACACACGATCGAACAGCGGAGGAGTGGTACTCAAGCGTCAACTTTAGGTTACAATATCTCCGGATGTAATTAACATTTTACAATGCACCAAACGGCACTGATTACGTATTTGTTTATATATTCAGATGTGCTAACAAAACTAACGGGGTTCCGTTTAAAAAAACGTAGGTTTGTGTTAAAAAACATACTTCCTTGCATTTTCGTATGGTTTGTATTAACCAATTACACTAGCCCCTCTCCTCACGTTCGGTCTGCGGAATCGATTCGTCAGTATTTGATGTGGTTTATGAAATATATCCAGCGGTAATGTTAGGTGACTCACCCTGTATATAGACTTCTTGAAAGGAGGAGAGAAAGTGATGTAAATTCCTTTCTTCCAGCTAGCGTACCTCCGAGAGCATCGAGGATAAATGTCGTAATTCTGGTGACTCTACACTTCTTCAGGAGATAAATAGTGGACACACTACTAAACTAAACACACGAAACACAATGTTGTTTTCATGGTAAAAACTGATCGAGTAAAACAGAAGTGGCTTCTGGCGTTCCCCAAGGTAGTGTTACATGCCCTTTGCTGTTTCTTATCTACATAAACGATTTGGGAGACAATTTGAGCAATCGTCTTAGGTTGTTTGCAGATGACGCTGTCGTTTATCGACTAATAAAGTCATCAGAAGATCAAAACAAACTTCAAAACGATTTAGAAACGATATCTAAATGGTGTGAAAATTGGCAGTTGACCCTAAATAACGAAAAGAGTGAGGTCATCCACATGAGTGCTAAAAGGAATCCGTTAAACTTCAGTTACACGATAAATCAGTCAAATATAAAGGCCATAAACTCAACTAAATACCTAGGAATTACAATTACGAACAACTTAAATTGGAAGGAACACGAAGAAAATGTTGTGGGGAAGGCTAATCAAAGACTGCAGGACACTTAGAAAATGTAACAGATCTACTAAGGAGACTGCCTACACTACGCTTGTCCGTCCTATACTGCTGCGCGGTATGGGATCCTTAGCAGATAGGACTGACGGAGTACATCGAAAAAGTTCAAAGAAGGGCAGCACGTTTTGTATTATCGCGAAATATGGGAGAGAGTGTCACTAAAATGATACAGGATTTGGGCTGGACATCATTAAAAGAAAGGCGTTTTTCGTTGCGACGGAAGCTTCCCACGAAATTCCAATCAGCAACTTTCTCCTCCAAATGCGAAAATATTTTGTTGACACAGACATACATAGAGAGAAATGATCACCACGATAAAATAATGGAAATCAGAGCTCAGACGGAAAGATATAGGTGTTCGTTCCTTCCGCGCGCTATACGAGATTGGAATAATAGAGAATTGTGAAGGTGGTTCGATGAATCCTCTGCCAGACACTTAAATGTGACTTTCAGAATACCCATGTAGATGTAGATGTAGATGTAGATGTAGTGACTGCTGGACATTAAGATTGGTCTATATTAAGAGGGTTGCCCAGAAAGTAATGCACTGTATTTTTTTCTCAGCCGAAAAAACAATGTTACGAATGCGAAACGTTACGCATGTGTTATTTGAAGTCTCTTGAGAGAGCGCTCCAAGTTTCCGTCACTACCGACAGATAGCGTAGTTGCAGGACAGTTTTAAAATGGCGTATGTAGGTGACGTACGTTACAAGCCGTCACTGAATTTCACACTGCAGAGAAAGAAACTGTGGGGAATATTCACAAACGGTTGTACAAAGTCTATGGAGCATCTACTGTCGACAGAAGTACAGTTAGTCGATGGGCACGGAGGATGAGGTCATCAGAAGGCGGTTCGGAGGAGCTCGACGATTTGCAGCGGCCGGGGAGACCGCCCACGGTTGTCACACCTGACATGCTGCAGCGAGCTGATGTCATTCGCGAGGACAGACGCATTACGACTCGACAGTTGGCGCTGCATCTGTCAATCAGCAAAGGAAGTTTGGATGCAATTATCCGCACTCTTGGATATTCAAAAGTGCTTGCAAGATGGGTCCCGCAGTGTCTAAAGGTGGATCACAAATCGCACAGAAAAAAAATTGTCTTGGTTTGTTACAACGTTTTGAAGCTGAGGCTGAGACCTTCTTATCCAGGATTGTGACAGGTGATGAAATCTGGGTTCACCATTTTGAGCCCAAAACAAAACGACAGTCGATGGAATGGCGCCATTCCCATTCCCCACAGAAGCAACTACTTCCGCCGGTAAGGTAATGATCACCGTGTTCTGGGACTGTGAATGTGTGATTCTCACTGATGTGATGGCAGTTCAGAAGTATATGTCAACACATTAACAAAACTCAACATGCGCTTCCGGCGACTTCGGCGCCACAGCACCCCAGGAGATGTTCTGCTGCAACACGATAACGCTCGGCCGCACACAAATCTCAGGACTGCTGAACACATCGCAAAACAGGGTTGGACAGTGCTACCCCATCCACACTACAGCCCTGCCCTAGCCCCCTCAGACTTCCACTTCTTTGGGCTATTAAAGGATGCCATTCGTGGAAGACATTTTGAGGACGTTGAGGAAGTGATTCACGCAGGGAAGTATTGACCCCGCCACCAGGACATGCTCTTGTTTTGTGCTGGAGGAAGGCCATAGTACGGGATGGAGATTACGTGGAAAAATAGGGTGTGTAGATAAATCGCCATTCTTTCGTGTGTATAATTCTCATTATCTTCAATAAATAATTACTGAAGAAAAAAATGCAATACATCACTTTCTGTGCAACCCTCGTATATGGAGAAGTAAGATATGAAGATTGCAGGAAATATTTGCGGGGTTGCATAAGAAAACGGAGAATGGGGAGTGTTAACAGAAATGTAAGGAGACTATCAGGTGTTACTAGTTTCGCACGAGAAGCTGAGAGAGCAGTTACGTCAAGTAGTGGACCGTACACCGCAAACGCTGATACTACAGAAAAGGGGATGATTGGATGTAAGCAGGAAACTACTGAAAATGGTGTTTGGTGTAGTCGACAATGATGAAGTTTAGGGGTGAAAAGCATGCTAGGACAAGTACAAGAACAAATACAAGCAGTAGCAGAGGCTTATAGGGCTACTGTTGAATCGAGGTACCACAGAGCTGACGAATATAGAACTTGACGTGTTGAATATTATTAGGGCAGTGCGAGAATTGACTGTGGAATCGGCACGACGAATAAGGAATACTATGAGATCAACGGATCACTATTTGGGTAGACTACGGAGTGGACTAATTTTATAGGATGAAAGAATGATTGTAGCAAGGTTACTACGCTCAATGGCAGACAGTTTGGGTGATGCGAGGGTTGAAGTAGCCACACTGTCAGAGGCAGTTCATATCGCGGTACACGGGCAGTTAAGTACTGCGTTGTTGCCGCCACAGTAGTTGTTAGTTGAACTACAAATGGTGCAGAGGGAGTTAACAACGGTGTTGCAGCATATAGAGGAACCAGTGGAATGGAGTTGTCGCTATTCGACCACATGTCAACAGTGGGAATTAACATAAATGGGGTGAGCTTCATGTGTTGGTGAGGTTCCCAGTGGTGTGAATGAATGTACACTACCAATGATTCGTCGTTCATCTCCACCCAGTAAAGTGGAAGTCTATAGGAAAACTGGTACAGGTAAAGACACAAGAAGTGTTGCTAATTTCGGAATGAAAGAAGCCTACATACTGAGGTTAGCAGATATAATGGTGCCAGAGAGAGAAATGATTCCGATCTGTCCGACTAAGGTGATTCAGACTAGTGTATAGCCATATGAAGTAAAATTGTTTCTGGGTAAGATGGAAACAGCCTAAAGTCAAAGGCCAGTGCTGTCATCACACCCTTATTTTGATAAAATAAACATGCATTGTGTTTTCTTGGTATTTTCCCCTGAAGTAGGACGAGGGCATGCCGAAAAGTAATAAAACGAACGTTATTAATATTATACATCTATATTTTTCACATCCAAGTATCTGCAGCCCTCTGCCGCTGGAGGATGATTCAAATGGCTCTGAGCATTATGGGACTTAACATCTGAGGGCCGCTGGAGGACTCCGAATAGTAGTGTATAACACGGTGATGTGTAACGTAAGTATGTCTGTGTGTGAGACACAGCATGCTGTAATCGAGTTTCCACTTCCAAGAGTACGTCCACACAAGGAACACCCCTTTCTTCAGCATTGTAACGTTAGACCATACACGAGCGCTGCTAAATCTGCAACAGTTCGACGCCTTGAAGTCATTGTCATCTATCATTCTCCACAGGATCCCAAGTTGGCCCCATACTATTTTGATCTGTTTCCAAAACTTAAGAAACGCCTTCGAGGACTTCACTTTGATAGTGATGAGATGGTGCATGCGGAGGAGAGGTTGTGACTCCGTCAACAAAGTCAAACATTCTACACTTACGGTATCAACAAACTGTTCTCTCGCTGGGAGAAACTACACTATGGTGAGAAATAAATATGTAGTCATGAAGAATAAAGACCTAGAGAGTTAGTAAAGATAGTGTTTTTAAAAAAGACTTAAGAGTTTTCACGTAAAAAATTAGGAGGCATTACTTTTCAGTAATTGTAAATTGTTATGAGCAAGTAAAGCCCAAGTGCGGGACGATGATGGAACTGCGGATTAGAGGAATGCTAATCGACGATACGACTTGGTGACATGAAGAGCGCGATATGCCATCTTCTGGCTTCTGTCATTGGAAGAACTACCGTTAATCTGACATAACCTTTGCTGTATTGGCTGGAAAAGCCACTAGACATGTTGCCAACACGGAATCTAATCTTTCTAAATGATAGCTTCAAACCAGGCTCCCTATATTCATTAGACGAATTCATAGCATCACGAAAGGGGCGGGTCCCAGCGGAACAAATGTTTCAGCATGTACAGCAATATCGCGAAAAGCAACGCAACGCCACACCATTATGACTATAAGTGTCACTGTTTCTAGTGCTGTGTTGGTTCTGATTGGATTCTGTGTAATCTATGTTTATCATAAGCGAAGACCTGTACACCCTCAAGCTGCCGCCGGTAAACCAGATACCAGTTAATTCGACAACGAGCAACAAGTGTGGATTAAAAGGTTAGTTAAGTGAGAGCTGGAAGAATAGACTACCTGATGAGTGAATAAAGCTGTGAATTACAGTGTGTTCGTGAATTATGTTGTGGAATAATTATTGCACTAGTGTATAAGTAATGGTTCAGAGGAAATATATTCAGCAGGAACATAGTGGACCTAAAGGTTGGAGTAACGTTTCGGGACTATGAGCATAGTTGATGAACACTCTGAGTCAAGTTAAGTAAGGAAGAAAGAAAGAACATTGCCTATAATTAGTGATTTGCGGACGTACGTCAAGATTTTTCCAGAGATACCTCGAGGAAAATCCGAGGGACTTTTTTTTTTTTTTAAGGAAGGGTTACGTTGCACCACGCAGTTATGTATTTGGTACGGCCAAACAGAAGTTCAGTTAGTGGGTCAAACTGTAACAGCTAGGCAGAATTTCAAAAAGGGGAGTCCGCTGAAATTGCAAGTATTACGAACGCACAACGAGGAGGCTGTAGCCAAGCTGGTCATTCTGGGCGCCAAATTACAGACACAGCAAAAAGAAGGAACACCTGTGACTCAGATGGCCTGTTTTCCCCAAGAAGTCCGTAGCGATATTATGAGTTGGGATGAAGAAACCAGTACGGCAGCATAACAAGCATGGGCCAGCCCGACAGAAATTTTGATCATTTATTCTAATCTGCAGCCGACCAGCCCGGAGGGGGTCTATGTGGGAGTACCATATGCTCATCTAGGAGCCACAGCCTGGGGGATGTTTCCAGAATGAGATTTTCACTCTGCAGCGGAATGTGCGCTGATATGAATCCCCCATGCCCCAGGTTGTGGCTAAGCCATGTCTCCGCAATATCCTTTGTTTCAGGAGTGCTAGTTCTGCAAGGTTCGCAGAAGAGCTTCTGTGAAGTTTGGAAGGTAGGAGACGAGGTACAGGCTGAATTGAAGCTGTGAGGGAGGTCCTGAGTCGTGCTTGGGTAGCTCAGCCGGTAGAGCACTTGCCCTCGAGAGGCAAAGGTACCGAGTTCGAGTCTCGGTCCGGTACATAGATTTAATGTGCCAGGAAGTTCCAAAGCTGACAGTCTTTGTACCAATTTGAAATCTTATCAAAATCAGACAAAATGTTTCTGAAACATTTTTTAAGACAGTTTTTCGCTGTAGATAACTGCATCATCTGTGAAAAATCTGAGGTTGCTGTTAACTTTGTCTGCCAGGTCGTTGGTGTACAAAATGAACAAAATGGGATCCGACACACTTCCCTTCTACATAGTTGAAGTTTCTTCTACTCATGTCGGTGACTCTCCAGCATAGATAACATGCTGCGTCCTGTTTATCAAGAAATTCTTAACCTAGTCACAATTTTTTTTGATACCTCATATAATCGTGCATTTGTTAATACACGTTTGTGTGGTACCAAGTACAGTTAATAAATACTACATCTACCCGATTTCCGTTATCCAGGGTTTTCAAGATGTCATGCGAGAAAGCGCAAGTTGGTTTTCGGATGATTGATATTTTCGGAGTTCATGCTGATTGGCATGGAGAACGTAATTCTCCCCGAGATACCTCATTGCCCCTTTGAGCTCGGAATATATTTTAGGATTCTACAACAGATGGATCTCAATGAAACTGGACAGTAGCTCTGTGGATAACTTTTGTTGTCTATCTTGTAGAAGGGTGTGGTCTGTGCTTTTCTACAAATCATTTACCACAGTTTTTGCGTCAAGGGATCTATGGTATGTTATGGTTAAAATAGGAACTAACATGCTGCAGATTTGGTATAGAATCTGAGCTGGGATTCCATCGAGTCTTGGAACATAGTTTAACTTTAGCAATCTTAGCTGCTTCTCTACGCCACTGATACTAATATATGTATCACTCATTTCTGGAGTGCCGCGGCAAGCAAACTGTTTGCAATGCATCTTTATCTTCCTCAGTCAAGGAATATTCGAAATTCAGAATTTCTGCTTTTGCTTTGCAGCGCATTGCCCTTTTGACAACCAAGTACGTTTCGTTTCGTATTGCACCCTAACTACAGAAGTTGATATTTCTTTAAAAGTTTATTTTCTATGAGTGTATGCCATTACTGCGCCTTCCGTCATGAAGTGTTCTATCAAGTACATAGGTGTGCAGAATATGTTCAACCCTTCTTGTAATCTTGAACCATCATTTTTCTAGAAGCCGCGAGGTAAATGTTTTGAGTTCCACTTTGAAATGTGGCACGGCTGCTTGATAACTATGTAAATCTTCCTACTTGTTTTACCGGCTCTTCGTACTTTAATAATCATTTCTGTTACAATTATTCTCAAAGAGGTTAGATCTGTTTGTTGCCATTATGTCTAACATTTTCCATCACGAGTGGGCTACTGAATTATCTGTTGTAGGTAGTTTTCTATTAAAAAGGCATTTAGTAATGTTTCATAGGATGTCTTGATCACTCTCCCTCTGTAATTATCCCAGTAGAGTGTTGGATGGTGAGTCACCTCCAGTCATGACATTCTGGTTGGGGAACATTTGTACTAGCAATATGAGGTTTTCTCTGGAGTTGTCTGTTACATCTGGGGGTGACTCTGGTAGGTCATAGAAAGATCCAGTTACAACTTTACGCCCACCATTGATGCTGAGTCCTACTCAGTCTCGTATGCGTCTTCAATTTCTATCTCGGTGAAGTTGTGTTTCTTTTTTGTGACAAATACATCATGTCCATTTCCCATGAACCTCTTCTTTAGATATACGCTTAGATTTACCGAATAAATCTGTGTACAGTCTGTTTCGAGTTTTAGGTAGCTTTCTGTATCCAGTAGTATATGAGCTCCATTACTTTTTAGGACTACGTAAAATTCTGGGGCAAAATAGCAAATGCTTTAGCAATGGCTACTGGGACTTTAATTATTTCATCTGTGGGATCCTTTCTTTGGCTCTTACCCTAATTATCCAGAGTCTCCTACAGCTATCATTACCTGGAGCGGATGGAGAGCTGCCTAGCTAAGATCCCTTGTGTATTCTCTCACAGAGTCAGTCACGTGTATAGCAGCCTCTGATGCATGATAGATCATTGATCCGTTTAGGTGGGAACTTACAATCCTTAATATTTAGAGAAAATCCATGAAGTCACAGCATAGCTTGTCACAGAACCATCAAAGTTTCTGGTTCAAGCCTTTTACTTGGCTGAGAACCAGAGAGTCCCGATCAGATCTGGGCACAATAGTGCAGATTGTGAACTTCTTTAAAACTTTGGAGCAAGGCTGGTCCTCTCTACCCTCTCTGCCAGCCACTAGATTGATTCAAATACTACCTCTTACCACAGATTACGGGGATAATTTTTCCAACGTGCTCAACAGTGTGCAGTTGGTTGCACCTTGTTCCCTCAATGGCTGCTGTAATGTTAAATTAAACCTCCAGGGGTGTACATAGAGTGAAAAAAGTGATTCCCTCGTCCATTCTTTGCTGCCATTTCCCCAAGAGGTACCATTATTTGCTTTAAGTCTGCACTACTGATGATTAACAGAGTCTTATTCTTTCATGATTGCCTCTCCTTGACAAGGAAGACAGCAGGTTTCTGAATAGGTGAAGTGTGCTTAACAAGCTCAGTTCAGTGTCATTGGAAGATAGCACGTATAACTGTCAATGTCAATGAAATTCACCAACAGCCGTGCAACTTAATATGTTATTTTATTTTATTTTGAAGGCTACCAGTTTGAGCACTTCACTATGCCGTCTTCAGGCCCCATATGCATTTTCCCAAATAAACGAAGATGTCATATAGAGCCATGAATCTCCGGATGTCGTGAATTCAGTTGTTACATTAGTGCTTCATTCGAAGACTTGATAGCAGTTGTCGACTTGACTCTCCTGTACAGTGCATCTGGACCTACAAATGACACGCCATCCAGTCAAGTCGATAAGCGCTGATAGATCCTGCACATTCTGCAAAGGAGACGCTAGCCATTGGAGAGCATAGTAATTGGCTCACATTTGGTATTAGCACTTCTGGTACATGACTCTTGTAATTTAGATAATCTCATCCATTTCTAGCAGATCAAATTGCTTAACAGCAGTCCAGGCGATTTCCCGTTGATTACAAACTGCAGCTAAGTCATCTCACGCCCGAGAACAAAATTTACAGGGGTGCTGTATTCTGACTGGTGTAACGTTTATTTGGACAATGATTTCAAATTAAGCTAGTTGATACTCTTTTAATTCTAGAATCTTTTATGCTACAAGTGTTACAAGTTAGCTTTAATATCTGAAGCTACAATGCTGCGATAAAATTTACAGTTCTCTCGAAAATCACTTTGTTTCTCGAAATTTGCAGAGATTATGCTTATTAATAAACTCGTAATAACAATGTCGAAACAGTGTTAATTTAACATAAATGTCGACAGTATTAACCACCGTTGATGTGGGTAACTAAATGGATCACAAAACACAACATTGCAACGCTGGAGTTGAACTCTGATCGTTAAATTTTAAAAACTACTTAGTTAATGAGGAGTAAAAGGGGATACTATTGCACTAGTGACATAAGTTGCTACACTGCAGTAACGGGAAACGATTTTCCGAAACTATTTTGTTGTTGAAGTTTACAGAAGGCACTTTAGTAGTCCACATTCAACGGAATGCTTCATGAACAACAATCATAAGTGCCAGAAAATTCTAAAAAATATACATTTTTGACAATCTGACAAGGAAAAGATTGGTTTTAAACTAGGATACTGTTGTCAAAAGTTTCTAAAAAGTGCAAATTTAGTTTACAATTTACGCTTTAGTACGGATCCTGCACTGCTCCCGTGTATATTCAGAAATACACAATATATCATGATACACACAAGCTTTGACACAATCAACGAAATATCATTTGACAACGACACGAGTAGTAAAATATTAGAGTCTAGAAAAAAAAATGGTTCAAACGGCTCTGAGCACTATGGGACTTAACATCTTTGGTCATGAGTCCCCTAGAACTTAGAACTACTTAAACTTAACTAACCTAAGGACAGCACACAACACCCAGCCATCACGAGGCAGAGAAAATCCCTAACCCCGGCGGGAATCGAACCCGGGAACCCGGGCATGGGAAGCGAGAACGCTACCGCATGACCACGAGATGAGGGCTTTTAGAGTCTAGAGTATCGGATCAGACCTATCTGGCACATGTAGCGACACACATAGGAAAGTCTGGAAGCTGGCTTATATCCATACATACCATACAAATGGATGTATATATATACAGGGTGTTTCAAAAATGACCGGTATATTTGAAACGGCAATAAAAACTAAACGAGCAGCGATAGAAATACACCATTTGTTGCAATATGCTTGGGACAATAGTACATTTTCAGGCGGACAAACTTTCGAAATTACAGTAGTTACAATTTTCAACAACAGATGGCGCTGCAAGTGATGTGAAAGATATAGAAGACAATGCAGTCTGTGGGTGCGCCATTCTGTACGTCGTCTTTCTGCTGTAAGCGTGTGCTGTTCACAACGTGCAAGTGTGCTGTAGACAACATGGTTTATTCCTTAGAACAGAGGATTTTTCTGGTGTTGGAATTCCACCGCCTAGAACACAGTGTTGTTGCAACAAGACAAAGTTTTCAACGGAGGTTTAATGTAACCAAAGGACCGAAAAGCGATACAATAAAGGATCTGTTTGAAAAATTTCAACGGACTAGGAACGTGACGGATGAACGTGCTGGAAAGGTAGGGCAACCGCGTACGGCAACCACAGAGGGCAACGCGCAGCTAGTGCAGCAGGTGATCCAACAGCGGCCTCGGGTTTCCGTTCGCCGTGTTGCAGCTGCGGTCCAAATGACGCCAACGTCCACGTATCGTCTCATGCGCCAGAGTTTACACCTCTATCCATACAAAATTCAAACGCGGCAACCCCTCAGCGCCGCTACCATTGTTGCACGAGAGACATTCGCTAACGATATAGTACACAGGATTGATGACGGCGATATGCATGTGGGCAGCATTTGGTTTACTGACGAAGCTTATTTTTACCTGGACGGCTTCGTCAATAAACAGAACTGGCGCATATGGGGAACCGAAAAGCCCCATGTTGCAGTCCCATCGTCCCTGCATCCTCAAAAAGTACTGGTCTGGCCCGCCATGTCTTCCAAAGGAATCATTGGCCCATTTTTCAGATCCGAAACGATTACTGCATCACGCTATCTGGACATTCTTCGTGAATTTGTGGCGGTACAAACTGCCTTAGACGACACTGCGAACACCTCGTGGTTTATGCAAGATGGTGCCCGGCCACATCGCACGGCCGACGTCTTTAATTTCCCGAATGAATATTTCGATGATCGTGTGATTGCTTTGGGCTATCCGAAACATACAGGAGGCGGCGTGGATTGGCCTCCCTATTCGCCAGACATGAACCCCTGTGACTTCTTTCTGTGGGGACACTTGAAAGACCAGGTGTACCGCCAGAATCCAGAAACAATTGAACAGCTGAAGCAGTACATCTCATCTGCATGTGAAGCCATTCCGCCAGACACGTTGTCAAAGGTTTCGGGTAATTTCATTCAGAGACTACGCCATATTATTGCTACGCATGGTGGATATGTGGAAAATATCGTACTATAGAGTTTCCCTGACCGCAGCGCCATCTGTTGTTGAAAATTGTAACTACTGTAATTTCGAAAGTTTGTCTGCCTGAAAATGTACTGTTGTCCCAAGCATATTGCAACAAACGGTGTATTTCTATCGCTGCTCGTTTAGTTTTTATTGCCGTTTCAAATATACCGGTCATTTTTGAAACACCCTGTATATATATTAGGATGACTGTCTGTACAGTTGTAATCTTAAAACTGTCAGAGACTGTATTTATCGCAATTGCTCATGAGTGAAAATTGGAAGCGATGGAAGAAAGGCGACATTAACCCATATTTGACGAACGTAGAGAGTAGGGCTCCAGGTAGACTGCGCATGAGTCATACTTCTCCATGGCATATATTGAGCACGTATCGTTAAGGAGATATCTCGTGTGAGCATCGTAGAACTAAGATAAAAAGAGATTAAGGCATGTACAGAGGTAACCAAGCAGTAATTTTTTCCCTTGATCAATACGCTAATGGAATGGGATAGAAATTCGCTAATATTGTTACAAAGTACTCCCCGCCACACAATGTAAAGTGCGCACAGAGTGTAGTGTGTGTTTCAGGAGGAACAGTGAATCTTTTTTGGAGGTGGTAGTGTAGACTAAACCAAATAAAACATTTCGTTTGATATGTGTCCAGTTCTTTTGATTGTAGATAGAATGAATTTCGCGTGTTGGTACTCAAGTTGCTATTGGTTTATTTATCGATTGTCAGTTTTGTTTCGAAGTTAATGTTGTGAAGTTTTGCTCAAGTTCACATAAAGTTTTCAACTGTGATTATGATTTGTTGGTCCATTCTACCTTATCGTTGAAGCTTGCTACACGTATTTGTAAATGAATACTGAGTGTACCGATATTGTATTTCCGTAAGGGTTTCGTAACAGAAACGCTGTTGCTGCTGCTTGTAGAGAACTCGTTAGACGGTTTCCTAACTGTAGAGGACCACATCCAAAAATTTTACCCACGTTTTCACTACGTGAGATTGGTGCAGTGCCCAGCTGTCATATATCATCTGATCGTGCAGATGAGGGGAGTTTGGTTCACATAGCAGACATTATTCATTTGGTAGAACATAGTCCATTAACAAGCACACGCAGAATTTCTTCTCCTATCCGTGATGTTCATACAAGAATATACAAGACATTATGGATGCACGGCCGCTGTCCTTATCATTTATAGTAGAGTCAACTTCTTGGAGCAGGAGACGAAGGTAGACAACTGGAATTATGTCGTTGGCTAGTTGCAAAGCGGAGAGTAATTCTATTATTATTAGTTTTTACTAATGAAGCCACTTTCAATAGCGATGGTAGTATCAATAACACTTGTCACTCATGTAGATGGTCCAGCGAAATCCAACCGGCATTTGTGCAGATAAGTTTTCAAGAAGGCACATCTGAAAATGCGTGACGTGGTACGATAAAGAATAAGTTAATTGACCCAGTTGTGTTACCGCGTCGTCTTACAGGATTCCTTTATCTAATCTTCCTTGAAAACGAGCTTCCAGCATTATTTGAGGACGTTCCTTTGGCTACAAGGGCGCGTACATTCTGCCAGCATGACGGGGCCACTGCACACTCCAGTCTTCGGGTGGCACTTAATTTAAACTTAACATGCCCTGAAGGTGGCCGGCAGAAATGCTCACGTTTCTTAACCACTGGACCTTACCCGTTTAAACGTGAACACTATTTAAGGCGAAGTCTACAAACAAAGAGTAAATACGGGAGACGAATAGATCGGGTTATGAATAGTGCTGTTCTCATAAACGAACTGCGGGATGTCAGAACAGCTACAAATGATGTTATCTAGATTTAATATTTTTTTTGTGGTATTCAAAAAATTTAAAAAACCTCTCTCACACCGGCCTGATTTAGCTTAACTGATCAGGATAGTAAAAACATGCGTATGTTAAGGGAATTTTCATTCACAAAGCAGGCTTATCACATTCACACAGATCAATACTGTTCTATCCTGATTAAATTGAGCTTAACTTAAATTCCATAAGGCAGTGAAGCAATTTCGAAGTCACGGTGCGACGAAAATTGTCAGTCGATCTCTTTAGTTTAATTCATGTATTAAATTCCTTCTCACACAGAATCTCATCAAGATGGCGACTAGCTCAACAATACATACATATACGTCCTCCTTCTTTCACGGCTAATCGGCAAGCATTGCCTCATTCTTTGCATAAGAGAAAACAGATAGCAGAGAAGCTATTCCATGGAGTAAATGGACGCTCCAAGGAATAATAGGGCTTGAAACTACTTTGCATTGATAATCATCGTATATTAAAGTTTAGGAATCGGTAAGATAAGAAGAGATATTTCGAGATATGTACTGAGTTATATAATTTATAAAATTTCTGAAAATATCGTGGCGAGACTGCTGCAAGAGACATTACATCGCCCCTCGCAACGAGCAAAGTTGATATGTATCCACTTTGCGAGCTAACTATTGGCTTAGCTAACTCGTTAGAATTTGTGGAACATATGTTCCTATAAATTTTAAGAAGTTAGTAAAATTTTTTGATTACAAGAATTGAAAGAGATTTGGTATAGGTAACACCGATCTTCGTTTCCTAGATACCTAGTTGTTGCTTTCACGTGTACTGGGGCACACCCGCATCCCACGTACACAACCAGGGAAGATGGACTTATATAGTTGTTAATCAGGTCTACCTATTCAGGAACTGGCCTTCACAGGGAAACCCCGGAAAACCTGGAGGCTTAGACCCCAACTAGGTATCATAGATGATAGGAAAGACAGAATAATTTAGAAATTTGAGAGATATTCTAAAATTCATAGGAAAGATAAAATCTGCCTCATAGCAAAAAAAAAAAAAAATCTTTACACATGCAAATTTTTACAATCTTCTGAAAAATTTTCTTCATCGATGTCTCGCTGAACTGCGGTGAAACTGATCGAACAGGAACATGGGACACGGCACGGATGACAGGCGTCGCATTGGCGTACCGGACAGGAGACGTAACGGATTTGAGAGTCCAGAAGGAACCTCAGGAACAGGTACTCAGGATTGTGGTATGAAACAATCGAAATTCGTCTAAGGAATGGTCAGCTATTAAAGATTCCTGGAAGAGAAGGGTTAGTCGAATTTCTCCAGATTCATTTTGAACTCAAATATGGACCTGATCAATCCAATCTTCCATCTGAGGCATGAGAAAATCCATTCGTCCTATACTTTCCACACCTAGGTGTCTTAATCGATACTGTATGTATAGTTTCATCCATCTTCTTGAGTAAGCCGAAAGGTTCTAATCCTGGTTTTAATTTTTTTTTGGTGTTTCGTTGGCTTCTCCAGGTGGAAGTAGATCTGAATATTTCCTAATTTGGTTTCAAGTACGAATGTGGATACCATGTCAGAATATTAAAAACTTTATTATTTGAGACAATTTCCAAACAAATTATATCTTATTCATACATGATTACAATGAACTTTTGCTGAAAGAGAACGTTTAATTAAGTCTTGCTGCATGACCTCTCCAGCTGAAATTAATCTTTGTTAGTAGTGATTGACGATCAAATTTTTCTCTTTTATACTCCGATTGCCGCATTTTCTCATGAACATATATGAATGCAATATAACAATAATCAAATCCAAGTGGAAAATGACACATTATTATAAATTCAATGAAGAACTTTCTTATGAACTCTAATTTTATAAACACACACTAAGCTAGTTAATTAAATTCTCTTAAATAGAATTTAGCTCGCGCCAAAAAAAAAAAAAAAAAAAAAAAAAAAAAAAAAAAAAAAAAAAAAAACCAGCGAGTCTTTATGTCTGTGGACAGTTGCAATCGATTCTAATTTCCTAACGCGGTTCATTTGTTCTCCTGTGAACTGTCAGTTTACAAACACCAACTTCACACGCAAGCGCCGTATTCGATCATATAGTTTCAGTAAACTTATTATCACTGGAGACTAACACTCCCTGAATGTATATTATTTCATTTCACACGCACAAGCTTCTTTGGTGATCATCGCGTAGACAGATAACCCGTAAGTCTTCACAGCAGCAATAGCTACAGTTCCACTTACTTTTCTAAATATCCCTATACTATCACAGAAGCAATCACTTACTGTTCATTAAACTATCACAGATGCTTGGCATGCTGTCATTTAACCTATCACAGTAGCTGAGGCATCCTGTCCTTCACACTACAATTTTTTTTTCAACACCCAAATACTTCATACAGACTTTTCATTTAATTTGAAACACTTTCCTTAAAAGTACCTCTTTAGGTCTACATGGGGAAATAATCCTTTTATTCTTCCAGAATCCGGATATGCTAATAAATACGCACCAGGATTCGGTATATCAACTATTATATATGGACCTGTATAAATTAGATTCCATTTTCTGATGGTCTTCTTCAACCTTGATGACTTGATGTGTCTTCTTAAAAGAATTTTCTGTCCGATATTGAAAGTCTGAATCCGTTTGATGTTTCTATCATGGATTTCCTTTCGTTGTCTTGCTTTCTCCGTAATATTAATGAGAGCATTGCGAATTTTTTTTTTCCCATGACATTTTGGTGTCCTCGAGTTTAGGCAAGTTATCTACCCAAAAGTTTCTTTCGTTATCTCTGAACATCATTTCATTCGGGTTAATGTTTGTAGAACTATGGGATAAATTATTAGAAATCTGCTCAAACTCGGTCAATTAGTTTATCCAGGTAGTTTGTTTATCACGACAGTACGTTCTCATGAATCTGTTTAGTTCTCGGAAAACCCGTTCAATTAAATTGCCTTGTGGATGGTAGCAAGATGTAAATATCTGTTTTATTCCTAGTTGTGATACTAATTTTCTCCATAAATATCCAGTAAATATCTTCGCATTGTCAGAGATTATAGATTTTGGAATCCCTGCATGAGGAATGTAATCATTTACAAACTTTACTGCGGCAGCTCTTGCAGTTGCTGATTTTATAGGATATAGTTTAACATATTTTGTAAACAAATCACAGAATCCAATAATGTACTTAACACCACCTCTGGCTCTAGGAAGTGGTCCACAAATATCACATGATATAAGTGATCTTGGTGCTTCAGGTATTATTGAGTGAAGCGCAATTTTATTTCCCTTGTTGTCCTGCTTAGCCTTTTGACAGAGAACAGCTTTCTGTATGACTTTGTGCACTTTTCGCCTTATATTTGGGAAGTAACAATAATCTTATTAGCACACTTTACAACACCAACATGACCCCAGGTCAAATGTGTAAACCAAATTAATCGTTCTTCATATTCTTCGGGTATGCAGACACACCACTTTGGATTCTCAGTCTTCCCAGATTTAAAAAATAAAATATTATTCATAAGCCGGTAGTATTCCAAATTGACCGTAGGATTTTGTTGATTGAATTGTCGTATTATAGCATTCCATCGCCGATCCTTCTTCTGAAGCTGAGCCATTGTCTTACATAAATCAATATAATATAACTTGTAATTATTTCTTGAAGAAGAAGCACTGGAAATTCTGCCTTATTATTTACATCCGTTTCAGGTGTTATTCCTTCTCGAGATCTTGACAACGCGTCAGCTATAATATTTTCTTTTCCGGCTACAAGAATAATTTGAAACTGATATTCTTGCAGCGCCAGCGTCCACCTTGACAAGCGAGGATGCAGCAACTTACAAGTTTGTAAAAAGGCTAGTGATTGGTGGTCACAATAAACGGTTATCCTTGAGCCATATACATAATAATTAAACCTTTTCAAAGACCAAATAACTGCTAAAGCTTCCAATTCCGTAGTGGTATATGCTCTTTCACAGGTGGATGAAACGCTGCTAGCAAATGCAATTGGACAAAAGGTTTTTACACCATCGATGTACCTAATTTGAAATAAACAAGATCCTAATCCCACATCTGATGAATCAGTGGCTAAACAGAATCCGACATTCATATCAGGGTGGTATAATAACGGAGCATTTATCAGTTGATCCTTAATTTCACAAAAAGCCTTTTCATAATCATTAGACAATTGCCATGGTACATCTTTCCTCAGGAGCCGGTTTAGTGTTTGAGAGTTCATTGCTTGAGTTTTAATAAATCGACGAAAAAATGAAGCCAAGCCTATAAAGCCTTTCAGTTGTCTTCTGTTTCTTGGAGTTGCAAAATTTTTTATCGCACTGATCTTCGCTTCTGTTGGAAGAATGCCTTTTGCATTAATCATATGTCCTAAGAATTTAATTCTCTGTAGAGAAAATTGGGATTTTTTTAGATTTGCAGTTATACCAGTTTGTTTGAACACAGCAAAAATCCTACGCAGAAATAAAAACTCCAGAGCTGATACTGAGACCAAATGGAACGACCTTGAACTGATAGCTTCTCCCACCATATATAAAAGCAGTATATTTTCTTGAGTCCTTGTCTAACTGGACTTGCCAGAACGAACTTCTCAAATCAATACTGGTTAAATAGGATACATGTTGAAATTTCTGTATTAACTCATCGATGTTCTCCGGATGTGTGCGCACAGGTACTATAATTTTGTTAATTTCCCTTGCATCTAATACCAATCGAACTTTTCCTCCTGGCTTTGGTACAACAAGCAACGGAGAACAATATGGGCTGTTCGACGGTTCAATAAGATTCCAGTTTAACATTTTTTGTATCTCCTCCTGAACTGGTTGTTTTGATCGCCAGGGAATGGGATAATGTGTGCGGCAAAATGTCTTGTGGGTCTTAATCTGTAATGTACAAACATATCCTCTAATAATTCCGGGCTTTTCATCAAAAACTGACTCATATTCTGTTAATATATTGAATAGTTGTTCCCTCTGACTATCCGTTAGGCAATCTGACTCAGCAATCTTCTGTTCGACTGTTTGTTTGAAATCCTCTACTTGAATTGACGTGATCAGTAGTCGGTAAATATTATTGTTTTCAGCACAAATCAACTGCACAGCAGCACCACGGAAATATCGCTCATACACTGCCTCCTTTCTCATTAAGATCAGTGTAACAAATTGATCTTCGATTTTAAAATGCACCTTTCCTTCTACCAAGTCCAACTTGCAATTGCAGGCTTGCAAAGTTCCAATGCCGAGAATACAATCTACTAACAACTTTTCCACTACAAGGAGTGTGCATTGATTAGCTACATTTTCCAATTTTATCTCTATAAGCGTTTGTATCTTGACGTTCCGGGATTTTTTTCCCACTGCACCTATAACTCGGCAATTTTGTACTGGTAGAACAGGGATTTTCTTAATTTTACTAATTCTGCGAAACCAAGTTCCGGATACTACGTCTGTAGATGAAGCTGTGTCCAATACAACATTGGTTAAAATTCCTCCTGTTGTGTCTAGACAAGACAGCCTAGACACAATGAGAGGAAGCCGAAAGGCACGCGCTTAAACTCACGCAGGCTGGCGTGAGGTCTGAAACAGGATACGTAATGAATGCTATAAAGAAAAGTACGTAGCTTCTGGAATACTTAACTTTAATCGACATTTGTAGAACATCGCTCTTGATGATACATTAATAGAATCTCAATATCAATTGAATACGGCGCCTTGCTAGGTCGTAGCAAATGTAGCTGAAGGCTATGCTAACTATCGTCTCGGCAAATGAGAGCGTATTTGTCAGTGAACCGTTCCTTGCAAAGTCGGCTGTACAACTGGGGCGAGTGCCAGAACGTCTCTCTAGACCTGCCGTGTGGTGGCGCTCGGTCTGCTATCACTGACAGTGGCGACACGCGGGTCCGACGTATACTACCGGAACGCGGCCGATTTAAAAGCTACCACCTAGCAAGTGTGGTGTCTGGCAGTGACACCACATTCCTCCCCCGCAAATCGGCGAACGGTGGAGTTATAAGGCTTCCGCCCACCGCGGGGAGGACCCCATGTTGACGTATGCGACGAGGTGGGGAGCCGAACAACAGGCGAGGCTGTGCCACCCGCACCCGGCCATTCGGTCCGAGGGGAGCTAGGAAACGCCTGAAAACCTAGTCCAGGGTGCACGCCAACATGCGGTGTATGCGCCCGTAAAGAGACAGGAGGGGCCGTAGGGTCGACCTCCATCGCGTCGGGGCAGCCGACGGGCGAAGACGACATCTGGTCCGGAGCGGGCAAGAGTTCCACGTCGGTGGACAGCTGGTCACGGGAAGCAATCGGCGGCGCGTGACCCAGGGAGGCGCTTGGCGGCTGCAGCGAAGCGTCCACTGCGGGCGTCGCCGGCGGGAGGACCGGCGGCGGCGGCGGCGGCGGCGCGTCGCCATGTGGCAAAATGGAAGGCATCGTCGGTAACACCTGGGGATGAGGCGAGCCAGTAGATGTGTCCCCAGGGCGCTGACCGGACGGCACCGTCGCTGAAAGCAGACGGGGAGCGGCAGAACCCAGGCGACGACAGAGGCGCAGCTGATTGAGATGCCGACGCACCTCACCAGAGGCCCCCAAAACCAGATACATAGCGCGGCCGAGGCAGCGAAGAATGCGCCCTGCGAGCCAACGCCGTGAACCTCGATAGTTGCGATAATATACAACGTCGCCTGGAGCAAAAGCAGGCGTCCGCCGCTGCACAGGAACCTGATGTGGCGGATGCAGCAAAGACATCAAGGTTCGATGAGGACGACCGTGGAGCAACTCAGCCGGCGAGCGACCATCTCGGGGCTGAGAGCGATACGAGGACAAGAAGAGCAATAACGCGTCCTCCCGTGAATGCGTCACTTTCAACTTCAACATCTGAGACTTGAAAGTCCGGACCAATCGTTCAGCGGCACCGTTTGACTGAGGCGAAAACGGCGCGGATGTCAGATGTTGAATACCATTGGCCTTGCAGAATGACTGAAATTCTGCGGACATGAATTGTGGGCCATTGTGGGAAACAATAGTCTGCGGAAGACCTTCAATGCAAAAGATAGCGGATAACGCTTGGATAGTGGCAGATGACGTCGCGGAAGACATCCTGACATCAAAAGGAAAATTACTGAACGAATCGACCACAACCAACCATCGAGCATTCCAAAATGGACCAGCAAAATCGATGTGCAAACGTTGCCAAGGGGAAGTGGCTGTCGGCCATACAAAGAATTTCCGCGGTGGTGCGGATTGTTGTTCGGCACACGCCATGCAAGAAGAGCACATGTTCGTAATCGCAGCATCGATTCCGAACCAAGTACAGTGCTGATGAGCAAGTTGTTTCGTGCGCACTATACACCAATGTCCTTGGTGGAGAAGCCGTAAGACAGAGGAGTGTAACGAACGTGGGACCACGACCCGGGACTGATCATTATCAGAACGCAACAGCAAAACACCACGTCGTACAAAAAGTCTCTCCTTGTGAGCAAAAAATCGGCGAACCAACGGATCCTCGATCCGTGACTTTGACAAGGGCCATTGCGTGGCAACAAAACGCAAAACGGTAGCAAGGACAGGGTCGGCAGCTGTTGCTGTAGCGACACGACGAAAATCAATCGGAAACGATTCAACCACGTCAGCGGTTTCCTCATCAATGAACATGCAAGCAAGTTCGGAAGAATCGAATGCTCTATCCTCAGCAACAGGCAAACGGGACAACGCATCGGCGTTTCCGTGCTTAGCAGTGGACCGATACAAGATATCGTAGCGGTACTGCGAGAGGAAAATAGACCAGCGAATGAATTTCTGCGCTGTACGTGGAGGTACAGGCTTGTTCGGATGAAATAGCGATGTCAAAGGTTTGTGGTCTGTGATGATGGTAAAGTGACGACCATACAAGAAATCGTGAAACTTAGTAACACCAAATACGAGAGCCAAGGCTTCTTCCTCTATCTGTGAATAATTTCTTTGCGCAGACGAGAGCAATTTGGACGCAAAGGCAATAGGGCGATCATGCGAGCCATCTTTGTGCGCAAGCACAGCACCGATCCCGAAATCCGATGCATCTACCATCAACAAAAGGGGTTTCTGGGGATCGAATGGCGTAAGGCAAGTATTTGAAAGCAACGCCGATTTCAACTGGCGAAAGGCGCGTTCGCATTCCGTCGTCCAGACGAACGGAACACCTTTACGGCGTAAGCGATGAAGCGGAGCTGAAATGGAAGAGGCATGTGGAACAAATTTATTATAATAATTAAGTTTTCCCAGCACACTCTGTAGCTGCTTCAAATTCTGCGGCGAAGGCAAGTCTTGTATGGCACGGAGGTGCTCTGGACTGGCATGTATGCCTTGGGCATTGATTACATATCCCATCCTCGTCGCCAAATATGTTGTGTCTAGACAAGACAGCCTAGACACAATGAGAGGAAGCCGAAAGGCACGCGCTTAAACTCACGCAGGCTGGCGTGAGGTCTGAAACAGGATACGTAATGAATGCTATAAAGAAAAGTACGTAGCTTCTGGAATACTTAACTTTAATCGACATTTGTAGAACATCGCTCTTGATGATACATTAATAGAATCTCAATATCAATTGAATACGGCGCCTTGCTAGGTCGTAGCAAATGTAGCTGAAGGCTATGCTAACTATCGTCTCGGCAAATGAGAGCGTATTTGTCAGTGAACCGTTCCTTGCAAAGTCGGCTGTACAACTGGGGCGAGTGCCAGAACGTCTCTCTAGACCTGCCGTGTGGTGGCGCTCGGTCTGCTATCACTGACAGTGGCGACACGCGGGTCCGACGTATACTACCGGACCGCGGCCGATTTAAAAGCTACCACCTAGCAAGTGTGGTGTCTGGCGGTGACACCACTCCTCCCACTTCTGTGATGATCTCAGACACAGGAACCCTTTTATCTTCGACTACACTGGCCTCTAAGTCTCTCGTCAATTCATCTGTCATTAATTCGCCCTCATTATATCTCAACATTGCCACGGAATTAATTTCGTTTAAAACAGGTTTGCCCCTTTTGCATTCCCCGGCCGACTTTACGGAGCATAAAGCGGCCCCCTTCAGTTTAAATGTCGATTATTATTTCCTCTTGAATCATCTACTACTTCTGTTATGATTGGTTGTTGTTGATGACTGGTTGTGTTATTTGCTTCAAATCGAGGGTCAGAATTTCTGTACGCATTATTATTGTTTGAAAACTGCTGGTTCTGATAATCTCTTGCATTTCCAAACATTGGGTTGTATCTGCGACCTGTTCGATTGTCTCTGAATCTGCTCCTCGCAGCACTGTTATTGAAATTTCCATTTCCGTTGCAATTGTTTCCATTGAATCTCTGACTATTCATAGTATAATAATTATTAAATCCGTTTCCTTTCCGGTTTGCGTTTGGCGCCTCAATCGCTCTCCTCTGCATAACCGGTTGTCTTGGCCGATGTTCATATTCCTCGATCATATCTACAGTGTCAAGCGTAGTCATGAAAGAGTCAAGGTCATGCTCATTAATATACAGCATTCTATTTCTGATGCTGGCCGGAAGTCGAGATTTTAATATGCCAATGACGTCTTATAGAGGCATAGGCTTATCCCAATACCGCGATTTGTTTATATATTTCTCAAAGTATTTCTTTAAAGACCCACGTGAAAAGGAAAAAGGTTCCGGGTATAATACCTCCTGCCTTAAACGTTCTTGTACTCCTTCGGACCAGTATTTGGATAAAAATGCTCGTTCAGAATCTTCATATGTGCCCCAAGTTGATATCATATCAGATGCCCATATAGCTCCTGACCCCTGAATATAACCGGTCACGAAACTAACCTTTTGCCACTCACTCCAATTTTTTGGCAATACTCCCCTACAACTTCTTATAAACACTACGGGATGAACATTTTTCTTGTCTGTGTTGTAGATCTGGAATTCACGTTGTTTCAGCATTTTCTCCTCAGTATTTCTTTTACAATTACAGTCATTATGACTACCCTCATAGTGTCGTGATTGATGTTGATTGCAAAAACGAACTTGTGCATTAATGTCTCTTTCTGTACTTGATCGGTTAAATAATGTAGCTTCATTGATGGATCTTGTTACGGGTTCATTTCCTTGCGTGTAACAAATCATCTCGAGATAGATATAAAGATCTCTCAATGCTTTCAATATTGTCTGAAGAAATGCTTTGCCTTTCCAAACTTAACTGCGAGAATTTTCCCGCGAGAATGTTTACCTTATGATCAACCTCGTCTTGTCTCTCCTTTATGTTATTTATGGATTTATCCAAATTTTGGATGTCCTTCGGAATCTTGTCTTGTGATTGTCTCAAATCCTGCATACCTGCTGACATCTCATTTACTTGTTGCTTTAATTCATCTTGAACTTCAACTAATACCGGAATTACCGCCATAGAACATTGCATCTGTTCTTGTGCTTGAACTATCTGTGGGATTGACTCGACCTGCTCTTTAATAGTATCAAGCTTAGAAGCAACATACTCGGTTAGCTCTAGGCGTAACTTCTACGCATTTTCATTACACTGCTGAGTGACTTGCTCAATTTGAGCAGCTAACTTTAATTCTGTCTTTTCATTCTGAATTTTCAATTCTTCCGCAGTTTTATTTAATTTATCTTCAAGTTTCTGAAAACTCTCTACTAATTTATTATTTAATTCCGCTTGATTAGCTTCTAATTGCTCATTCAACTTTGTTTGATTAGCTAGCAATTGTTCCTGGACTTTCACTTGATTGGCTGCTAATTGTTCCACTTTCACTTGATTGGCTGCTAATTGTTCATTCATTTCTCTTTTAGTCTCTATTTGCGCTTTAGTTAAGTCTGTTACATTTTTGTCTAACAGTGTTAACTGCTGCATGATTACAGTCAATGGGTTTATTTCGTCCTGCTCAGATCACATCGAAACACATAAGCTTTGTTGTGGGGCCTGATTAATACTGCCGCTAGGCACTACTTCAGTTAAGCTAGAGTCTAATGTTTCACTAACCTCAGAAACAGCTGAGGGTTGTTGTGATTCGCTCTGCTGTTGCATTGCCATTTTATAAGCCGCCCTAGTAAGAACTATTAATACACAGAACAACAAATATATAAAGTCACTCGCATCTGAGTTAATAATGTCACTGACCTAAACTTTGCATAATACTCACTTATAATAAACACTTCCTATCTAAAGTTCAACCCAACAGTCACTCAATCAATCTGATTCAAACCGATAGACATTTAAATAGTTATTCTAAATTTCTGTCTACAAAAATTTAATCGTATATTGTCTGGCCTGAACGACGTTCTCGTAGGTTGTGGCGAAATTGTGACTTCTGGAACAGGCCTCGTCTTCTTTTCTCTCGTGCACATGCAACATAAAATTCACACAATGTTTAAGTAATGCTCAAAAATGTTGTCCTGTCACGGTCGCCTAATTTAATATTTTTTTTGTGGTATTCAAAAAAATTAAAAAACCTCTGTCACACCGGCCTGATTTAGCTTCACTGATCAGGATAGTAAAAACATGCGTATGTTAAGGGAATTTTCATTCACAAAGCAGGCTTATCACATTCACACAGTTCAATACTGTTCTATCCTGATTAAATTGAGCTTAACGTAAATTTCATAAGGCAGTGAAGCAATTTCGAAGTCTCGGTGCGACGAAAGTTGTCAGTCGATCTCTTTAGTTTAGTTCATGTATTAAATTCCTTCTCATACAGAATCTCATCAAGATGGCGACTAGCTCAACAATACATACATATACATCCTCCTTCTTTCACGGCTAATCGGCAAGCATTGCCTCATTCTTTTCATAAGAGAAAACAGATAGCAGCAAAACAGGTGCAAGGTGGGTCCCAAAAGAGTTAACGCAACATCACAAGGTAACAAGACTCCAATTGTGTACAGACTTGAAAAAACATTCTGAAAGTCAAAGTAGCCCTTTTATAAACAAGATTTTAATGTATGATGAAACTTGAGCTACTATTTTGAAACAGAGTCCAAAAGGCAAAGCATGGAATGGAATGGAAGCACAGCGGCTCAAATGCCTAAAGAAACTCAGAACGCAAACATCAACTGGAAAAGTTAATGTTAACCACCTTTTGGGATGCCCAAGGTGTCGTTTTTTGTGATTATTTGGAACATCAGTGTACAAGAACAGTGTCTACTACTCAGATGTGCTGATGAAGAAAGTGAAGAAAAGGTGTGATGTTGCCACACTACAGTGCTCTCCCCAACACGCCCCAGCTGACCCAAGAAACTGTTGAAAAATTGGTTGGGACATATTGCCTCATCATTCCTACAGTCCAGATTTAGCTCCCTCGGATTTTCATTTGTCTGGTCCACTCAAGGACAAAGTGTGAGAAAAAAAAATCCAGCAACTACGAAGATGTCAGAGAATTTGTGGGAAACAAACAACACGGCTATGACTTCTTTGCATAAGGTGTCAAAAAAGCTATTTTTGGGATTAGTGTATTCATGTTGGTGGAGATTATACTCGGAAGCAGTAAAAGTCTCATTTTGTAAAAATACAGTTTTTTTTCTAATCACTTTGTCTCTCATACACGAGGACATACTGTATGTTAGATTTGGATATTGAATAACGCAATAAAACAACAACAGAAATTCGTGAGTAGACTTGGGGAACATAAGAAGACAAAAGCCACTAGTCCCACTAACAAGTTCTACGCACCCTTTTAATAGGTTAAACGAAGAAAGAATAAGCAAAATAACAGTCACATGTAATAATGTGCTTTCCCGCAGAGCAGCATCCGTAAGCAAGACGCTGCACGTGCTCGGGCATCGCTCACTCAGTATCACAGCCCTACAGCCTCCTCTTACAACGGCGACGCTGGCTGACGACCCTATCTTGGCCGCGGGGCGGTGCGGAGCCTCGAGAGGAATTTAATTAACGCAATTTTCATTAATTAAAAATCGAATATGCGATACCCGTTAATGAAGCCGCGCTGCACTCAATTAAAAGTGATTATAACATCGACGAAGCTATTTACCGTGAAGGCCAGGTAACGACTGTACCTTCAATTTATCGTCCGGATTACTGCGTAATTAAAAAAATATATTTTTCCCCCTGTGAACTGAACTTCTAAACGGATATACAATACTGAATTTTTATCTTTTTGAAATAAAGAGCGACTGACTGTTCTAAAAAGGGAAATTTCACACAGCCGATTATTTAAAGTTTAAGATCAATATCGGCTTAGAAAAGCTATACTTCTCACGTTTACAGCATGAAGTAGTGCGTCTGCGAAAAATGAAATAAACAACAGATATCCCTTTTCTCTCTTTCTTTCTCACTCTGTATGTGTCTTCCTCTCTCTTCTCCTCCTCTCTCTCTCTCTCTCTCTCTCTCTCTCTCTCTCTCGTTTTTTGTCTTTAATACGAATCCAAAATTGTTCACGTGATACACAGAGACAGTGAACAATATACAGTTTATGAATAATAGTCCGTCTATGTATTATCTGATCAAAAGGATTCGAACCCATATGTAGTGGAGAATTGACCCATATGTAGTGGAGAATTGACCGCTAGATGTCACAAGTAGCGGACTCGCCACTATAAAAGAAGGCGGGGATTACTGTGTCGTCAGTACCTGCTATGTGAGTAACGTCATCACGCACCAGCAACGCGAGACGAAGAAAAATAAGAGACCAACACAGAAGAAAATCCTAAAGAGATGACAGCAAGCAAACCAAAGAGGAAGCAGGACAAGCAGTCAGGCTGCTAAATTTACAAATCAAATGGTTCAAATGGCTCTGAGCACTATGGGACTTAACTTCTAAGATCATCAGTCGCCTAGAACTTAGAACTACTTAAACCTAACTAACCTAAGAACATCACACACATCCATGCCCGAGGCAGGATTCCAACCTGCGACCGTAGCGGTCGCGCGGTTCCAGACTGTAGCGCCCATAACCGCTCGGCCATCCCGGCCGGCTTTACAAATCACCCAGAACAGAAATTATCGAAGAAGTCACGACGGACGGCTGTGTTGCCAGTAGACAATCAGAATGGGTCGGTCGCAAGAGCTCAGTGACTTCGAACATGGACTAGTCATTGGATGTCACCCGAGTAACTAAACCATCAGGGACATTACAAACCTCCTAGAATTGCCAACAGCCACGCGTAAACCAAGACTCGGCAGACCTCATGTAATGACGGATTGTTACAAAAAATAAAAAAAAAGTGTGTGAAGTCAGTGAAAGCGATCACTTGTGAGATTTTGACATATAGGTTTGCGTCAGGCAATAAACATTGTTATTTCTGTCTAACGCAAACACGTATGTCAGAATCTTATGCCTGAAAACGACTTAATGGCGAAATTTCAATCGTAAAATAAAATTGTAATAGCTGAAACGGAACTGATGACATTTAAAAACTTTGTTTAAGCTGTGGCTCTATATTACCACAAAGTGATCAGTTATAAGTTCCGAAGTGCTACGAGTAGTCCAACAAGCAGATGACTGACTGTAGGCAAGATGCAGATTTCTGTATCGAAGCTAAACGATGCTTCAGGCGGGTATAAAGCGACGTCACTTGACAGTGGATTACTGGAAACGAGTCACATGAAGTTATGAATCACACTATACCTGTGAGAATCCAATGCTAAGGTTTGGGCTTGGCGTGTTCCAGGAGAACGTTATACGACATTATATACTGAAGAGCCGAGGAAACTGGTACGCCTGCCTGGTACATCGTGTAGGGCCCCTGCGAACACGCAGAAGTGCCGCAACACGGAAGTTGTTGTAAGTTAACATTTGGTATTAAATTGTCTGAAAAACTACGTCAAAAACTTGATCATCAGGTGAGATGGGTGACCAAGCGTTGTTCTGTTCGAAGAATCTGTTTGTATTTGTTGATAAATATTACACTTACAAACACAGTCTTGTGTTGATGTATAAAGTTCTAGAAAGAACTACTTACATTTGTCTTTATGTATTTCCACGGGGTGGATACTTGAACTGGGCCCGCAGCAGTATAATCGATTTTGTTCTTAGAGTAGGACAATGAAATTTTATGACTTCGGGTGAAGCCTCTGGAAAAGATATTTATGTTCAACGCGACGTCAGAAAACAGTGACGGGTGGGACCGAAAATTGTGCCCATCTATGTTATTAACTCCGGCTGGTTGGCACCAGACTCTTCTCTGACGTCATATACACTCCTGGAAATTGAAATAAGAACACCGTGAATTCATTGTCCCAGGAAGGGGAAACTTTATTGACACATTCCTGGGGTCAGATACATCACATGATCACACTGACAGAACCACAGGCACATAGACACAGGCAACAGAGCATGCACAATGTCGGCACTAGTACAGTGTATATCCACCTTTCGCAGCAATGCAGGCTGCTATTCTCCCATGGAGACGATCGTAGAGATGCTGGATGTAGTCCTGTGGAACGGCTTGCCATGCCATTTCCACCTGGCGCCTCAGTTGGACCAGCGTTCGTGCTGGACGTGCAGACCGCGTGAGACGACGCTTCATCCAGTCCCAAACATGCTCAATGGGGGACAGATCCGGAGATCTTGCTGGCCAGGGTAGTTGACTTACACCTTCTAGAGCACGTTGGGTGGCACGGGATACATGCGGACGTGCATTGTCCTGTTGGAACAGCAAGTTCCCTTGCCGGTCTAGGAATGGTAGAACGATGGGTTCGATGACGGTTTGGATGTACCGTGCACTATTCAGTGTCCCCTCGACGATCACCAGTGGTGTACGGCCAGTGTAGGAGATCGCTCCCCACACCATGATGCCGGATGTTGGCCCTGTGTGCCTCGGTCGTATGCAGTCCTGATTGTGGCGCTCACCTGCACGGCGCCAAACACGCATACGACCATCATTGGCACCAAGGTAGAAGCGACTCTCATCGCTGAAGACGACACGTCTCCATTCGTCCCTCCATTCACGCCTGTCGCGACACCACTGGAGGCGGGCTGCACGATGTTGGGGCGTGAGCGGAAGACGGCCTAACGGTGTGCGGGACCGTAGCCCAGCTTCATGGAGACGGTTGCGAATGGTCCTCGCCGATACCCCAGGAGCAACAGTGTCCCTAATTTGCTGGGAAGTGGCGGTGCGGTCCCCTACGGCACTGCGTAGGATCCTACGGTCTTGGCGTGCATCCGTGCGTCGCTGCGATCCGGTCCCAGGTCGACGGGCACGTGCACCTTCCGCCGACCACTGGCGACAACATCGATGTACTGTGGAGACCTCACGCCCCACGTGTTGAGCAATTCGGCGGTACGTCCACCCGGCCTCCCGCATGCCCACTATACGCCCTCGCTCAAAGTCCGTCAACTGCACATACGGTTCACGTCCACGCTGTCGCGGCATGCTACCAGTGTTAAAGACTGCGATGGAGCTCCGTATGCCACGGCAAACTGGCTGACACTGACGGCGGCGGTGCACAAATGCTGCGCAGCTAGCGCCATTCGACGGCCAACACCGCGGTTCCTGGTGTGTCCGCTGTGCCGTGCGTGTGATCATTGCTTGTACAGCCCTCTCGCAGTGTCCGGAGCAAGTATGGTGGGTCTGACACACCGGTGTCAATGTGTTCTTTTTTCCATTTCCAGGAGTGTATAAGACTGAGCGATTCTCGATTCGAGGCAATTCTGAATGCCGACACGTCAGCCCACAATCTCGGTGAAGCGCTGTACCAATACTACCAATCTCCATCAGGGCTAACGTACAAAGTTTCTTTACCTATATTAGCGAAAAATGATTTTATTTCGTGGACCATTCCGTCTGAATCCATCGTCATTTCCATCAACGACCAGTTGTCAACTTGTTCGTTGTTTTCTCTGCATGTGCACCGTGGCTGTTAATTCTACCAGCAAACTTTCAAACAGTGTAGAGCGATATTTCTGAATCGTTTGACGTAAGTATCCAATGGTTTATAGTGTTTCGTTACTAATGAGCTGATTATTTTCTACAGACTGAGCGAAAACGTTTATCTAACGTCCTTTCATCTCGCTCTTCCTGGGAGGTGTGGCCCAGAAAGTTCATAGGTTTATATGGTTTCAAAGTGTTCAGACGATGGAATAGTTTGTTAGCAGCATTAAGGACAGTCTTGATGACAATTTACGTAACGACAGGATAGTTATGATTTCTATTATGAGCTTGACTAACTCATATGACATCAACGGATTTATTCACATTAAATTTATTTATGAAATTTCTAGTATACAAGGCTTTTTGTCTACAGTAATTGGCTGTGGCTGATTAGCCTCTGACGGGCGATGATGTATGCCAATCTCCTAAAATGGTAGATTGCGCAAGACATATTCATTTTGCTTTGCGTTCAGCCATGATCATATTGATCAACATTTAGAACATCCTGGTTAATAAAAACATACTATACAGTAAAAAAAGATAGGGAACAGTAATGTATACAATCTGTATGCGTTTGGATGAGACCAGGGGAATCAAAAGGTGTAGGGATCACTGCAGTCAAAATCCCAGGTAAACTCAGCAGTACACCGAAGAGAGCTATCGATAGTGAGAAACCATAGCGAAATAAAGCGAGTTTTTGATATAGATGTTAATTGCAATGGAACCCACTGCATTAAAGACGCATACTGTGCATCCACAGAACATGTGGCCTGTAACTGAAAAAGTGTCATGATGATCTCTCCGTTGGCAGAAGGTTCCAAATATTCCCCCATTCGAATCTCCGGGACTGCCAAGGGGGAGGTGACTATGAGAAAATGATTGACTAGCCAACGAAAGGACAATGTTCTACGGGCCGGAGCGTGTTATGTCAGAAGTTGGAACGTGCTAGGGAAACTGGAAAATCGGAGAATGAAAATGCTAAGGCTCAATCTAGATATAGTGGGGGACAGTGAAGTGATATGCAAAGAAGACGAGAATTTCTGGTCAGATGAGTATAGGGTAATATCAACAGCAGCAGGAAATGGTATAACGGGGGTAGGATTTGTTATGAAAAGGAATTTAGGACAGAGAGTGAGTTACTGTGAACAGTTCAGTGATAGGGTTGTTCCCATCAGAATCGGCAGAAAACCAACACCGACAATAATAGTTAGGTACACATATCGAAGTCGCAAACTGAATATGAAGATATAGAGAAAGTATATGGGGTATATGGAACGGTTAATTCAGTGCCTGAAGGAATTTTTGCAGGTTATGGGGTATTTGCCTACCCCCATGAACCATGGACCTTGCCGTTGGTGGGGAGGCTTGCGTGCCTCAGCGATACAGATGGCCGTACCGTAGGTGCAACCACAACGGAGGGGTATCTGTTGAGAGGCCAGACAAACGTGTGTTTCCTGAAGAGGGGCAGCAGCCCTTTCAGTAGTTGCAGGGGCAACAGTCTGAATGATTGACTGATCTGGCCTTGCAACACTAACCAAAACGGCCTTGCTGTGCTGGTAGTGCGAACGGCTGAAAGCAAGGGGAAACTACAGCCGTAATTTTTCCCGAGGGCATGCAGCTTTACTGTATGGTTAAATGATGATGGCGTCCTCTTGGGTAAAATATTCCGGAGGTAAAATAGTCCCCCATTCGGATCTCCGGGCGGGGACTACTCAGGAGGACGTCGTTATTAGGAGAAAGAAAACTGGCGTTCTACGGATCGGAGCGTGGAATGTCAGATGCCTTAATCGGGCAGGTAGGTTAGAAAATTTAAAAAGGGAAATGGATAGGTTGAAGCTAGATATAGTGGGAATTAGTGAAGTTCGGTGGCAGGAGGAACAAGACTTTTGGTCAGGTGAATACAGGGTTATAAATACGAAATCAAACAGGGGTAATGCAGGAGTAGGTTTAATCATGAATAAAAAATAGGATTGCGGGTAAGCTACTACAAACAGCATAGTGAACGCATTATTGTGGCCAAGATAGACACGAAGCCCATACCTATTACAGTAGTACAAGTTTATATGCCAACTAGCTCTGCAGATGATGAAGAAATTGATGAAATGTATGATGAGATAAAAGAAATTATTCAGGTAGTGAAGGGAGAATAAAATGTAATAGTCATGGGTGACTGGAATTCAAGAGTAGGAAATGGGAGAGAAGGAAACATAGTGGGTGAATATGGATTGGGGGAGAGAAATGAAAGAGGAAGCCGTCTGGTAGAATTTTGCACAGAGCATAATTTAATCTTAGCTAACACTTGGTTCCAGAATCATAAAAGAAGGTTGTATATATGGAAGAATCCTGGAGATACTAGAAGGTATCAGATAGATTATACGAGGGCTATCCACAAAGTAAATTACGTTTTGGAATTAAAAATAAATAAAGTATTGGAAATTTTTTTATTATATACAGATGAAAGCAACACTTAAATTCTACTTTTCTACCTAGTTGCCATTTAAATTAAGGCACTTATCGTAGCGATGGACGAGCTTGGAAATTCCTTCGTCGTAAAATTCGGCCTCCTGCGCCTTCAACCACGTGGCGACTGTCTTTTGGGACAGAAAAGGTGTGATTTTTGTGGATTTCCTGGAAAGAGGCACTACAATAAACTCTCAAAGGTATTGCCAAACTCTCCACAACCTCAGAAGAGCAATACAAAACAAGCGCAGGGGAAAGTTGGGCTCAAAGATCTTGCTGATTCACGACAACGCCCGGGCCCACACGGCAAATGCCACTCGTGAAGTTCTCGAATCTTTTAAGTGGGAGTTGTTTCCTCATCTGCCGTACAGTCCCGACCTGGCACCGAGCGACTTCCACTTATTCCCAGCAATGAAGAAGTGGTTGCCTATGCAGCGTTTTGATGACGACGCACAGCTTCAAGAAGAGGTAACCACGTGGTTGAAGGCGCAGGCGGCCGAGTTTTACGAAGAAGGAATTTCGAAGCTCGTCCATCGCTACGATAAGTGCCTTAATTTCAATGGCAACTATGTAGAAAAGTAGTACTTAAGTGTGGCTTTCATCTGTATATAATAAAAACAATTCCAATACTTTATTTATTTTTAATTCCAAAACGTAATGTACTTTGTGGACAGCCCTCGTATAATGGTAAGACAGAGATTTAGGAACCAGGTTTTAAATTGTAAGACATTTCCAGGAACAGATGTGGACTCTGACCACAATCTATTGGTTATGAACTTAGATTAAAACTGAAGAAACTGCAAATAGGTGGGAATTTAAGGAGATGGGACCTGCATAAACTGACTAAACCAGAGGTTGGAAAGAGCTTCAGGGAGAGCATAAGGGAACAATTGACAGGAATGGGGGACAGAAATACAGTTGAAGAAGAATGGGTAGCTCTGAGGCATGAAGTAGTGAAGGCAACAGAGGATCAAGCAGGTAAAAAGACGAGGGCTAGTAGAAATCCTTGGGTAACGGAAGAAATATTGAATTTAATTGATGAAAGGAGAAAATATAAAAACGCAGTAAATGAAGCAGGCAAAAAAAACGTTGAGGTTCGCCGATGACATTGTAATTCTGTCAGAGTCAGCAAAGGACTTGGAAGGGCAGTTGAACGGAATGGACAGTGTCTTGAAAGAAGGATATAAGATGAACATCAACAAAAGCAAAACGAAGATAATGGAATGTAGTCGAATTAAGTCGGGTGATGCTGAGGGAATTAGATTAGGAAATGAGACACTTAAAGTAGTAAAGGAGTTTTGCTGTTTGGGGAGCAAAATAACTGATGATGGTCGAAGTAGAGAGGATATAAAATGTAGACTGGCAATAGCAAGGGAAGCGTTTCTGAAGAAGAGAAATTTGTTAACATCGAGTATAGATTTAAGTGTCAGGAAGTCGTTTCTGAAAGTATTTGTATGGAGTGTAGCCATGTATGGAAGTGAAACATGGACGATAAATAGTTTGGACAAGAAGAGAATAGAAGCTTTCGAAATGTGGTGCTACAGAAGAATGCTGAAGATTAGATGGGTAGATCACATAACTAATGAGGAGGTATTGAATAGAATTGGGGAGAAGAGGAGTTTGTGGCACAACTTGACAAGAAGAAGGGACCGATTGGTAGGACATGTTTTGAGGCATCAAAGGATCACAAATTTAGCATTGGAGGGCAGCGTGGAGGGTAAAAATCGTAGAGGGAGACCAAGAGATGAATACACTAAGCAGATTCAGAAGGATGTAGGTTGCAGTAAGTACTGGGAGATGAAGAAGCTTGCACAGGATAGAGTAGCATGGAGAGCTGCATCAAACCAGTCTCAGGACTGAAGACAAGAACAACAACAACAACAACATGGGTATTTGAATGCGGTTGTATGGGAAGGAGTAAAGGGTTACGGGAGAATATGGGTTTGGTACTAGGAATGAGCGAGGAGAAAGACTAATTGAGTTCTGTAATAACTTTCAGCTGGTAATAGCGAGTACTCTATTCAAGAATCACAAGAGGTGGTGGTATACTTGGAAAGGTCGGAAGTACGGAAAGATTTGAGTTAGGTTACGTCATAGTCAGGCAGAGATTCCGAAATCAGATACCGAATTGTATGGCGTACCCAGGACCAGATATAGACCTGGATCACAATTTAGTATTGATGAAGAGTGGGCTGAAGCGTGAAAGATTAGTCAGGAAAAATCAATGCGCAAAGAATTGCCACACAGAAGTACTAAGGAATGAGCTGATATGCTGGAAATTCTCTGAGGCTATGGATACCACGATTAGGAGTAGTTCAGTAGGCAGTTCAGTTGAAGAGGAATAGATATCTCTAAAAAGGGCAGTTACAGAAACTGGAAAGATAACATAGATACAAAGAAGGTAACTACGAAGAAACCATGGGTAACACAAACATTTCAGTTGATCGATGAAAGAAGGAAGTACAAAAATGTGCAGGGAAATTCAGGAATAGAGAAATACAAGTCAGTTAGGAATGAAATAAATAGAAACAACACGACGGAGTAGCCGTGCGGTCTGAGGCGTCTTGTCACGGTCCGCGCGGCTCCTCCCGTTGGAGGTTCGAGTCCTCCCTTGGGCATGGGTGTGTGTGCCGTCCTTAGGATAAGTTAGTTTAAGTTAGATTAAATAGTGTGTAAGCTTAGGGACCGATGACCTTAGCAGTTTGGTCCCATAAGACCACTCCGAGACGACTCCGAGAGGAGCTTGATCCGTTACTAGTTCCTTGCTTGCTGCCTAAGCGCTCTCCAGGTAAAATCGCTAGTCAGCAGCCAACGAAATTCTGTTCTACTCGTGAAGCGACCATTTGCCGGGTGCCAGTACATATGCAACGTCTACTGTCTGCAGTAATTAGACTGCAGAAGCCGTGTCTCAGGAATGTAGGCTCGATTAGTAATAACACTGTTGAACACTTACTCGCTGAAGCACAGGACCAGTGGAAAGACCATCCGAGACGGAAAGACCAGCAGAGGCACAACGGGCAATGAAGAAATCATAAATTGACAACAGACATGGGAATGAATGCGGTGATCAAAGTCTGAAATCTGGGTAGAAAATAGAGTGGCATGCCTCTCAGGTGCAAACTCAGTATGCTCTGTGTGGAACAGCATTTAAATCACGTAGCATGACGCATGGAACTTCCCTGGAAGGATTTTCAAAAACGTTGAAATGTGTGTGAATTTCTAAGGAACCAAACTGCTGAGGTGTTCGGTCCCTAGGCTTACACACAACTTAAACTAACTTATGCTAAGAACAACAGACACACCCATGCCAGAGAGAGGACTCGAACCTCCGGCGGGAAGGACAGCGCAATCAGTGACATGGCGCCTCAAACCGCGCGGTCACTCCGCGTGGTGAAGGATTTTCAGTGTGACGCTCGAATAAGAATGAACTTCTAAACGTCTCAGAAATCTCACCCAGTCATCTCTGAACAAACCAGAATGATCTCCAAACCATCATCAAATCCCTCCAGTATGATTAGAATTCTCCCAGACTGCCCCTGCTGAACAGTTTTGCTCCTCTCGCCCCCCCCCCCCTCTGTCTTTCAGAGCACTGGATTTTTCGTGGTATCTACATCTATACACGGCGAGCCACTACACGATGAGTAGCGGGGTGCACTTTGTGTACCAGTATCACCACCAGTGTCACTTCCCTCTTTTCCTCCTCCAGTCGCGAATGGTTCGCGGGAGGAACGATTGCTGGGGGGACTCGAATCTCCGCGTGGGCTCGAATCTCTCCGATTTTATATTCATGGTCTTTTCGCGAGATGTACAACGGAGGAAGCAATATGTTGGTTGACTTTTCGTGGAACTACGCTCTCAAAAATTTAACGGTAAACCGCACGGTGATGCAGAAGGCTTCCTTTGCATCATCTGACAATGGAGTTGGTTGAAAATCTCCGTGACGATTTCGTGCTTACTAAATCAGCCAGTAAAGAGACGTGCTGCTCTTTTTCCGATCTTCTCCATTTCCTCTCGTGGTCGTGCGGTAGCGTTCTCGCTTCCCGCGCCCGGGTTCCCGGGTTCGATTCCCGGCGGGGTCAGGGATTTTCTCTGCCTCGTGATGACTGGATGTTGTGTGATGTCCTTAGGATAGTTAGGTTTAAGTAGTTCTAAGTTCTAGGGGACTGATGACCATAGATGTTAAGTCCCATAGTGCTCAGAGCCATTTGAACCATTTTTTTTTCTCCATTTCCTCATTAGTCGGATCCCAGACGGACGAGCAGTATTCAAACATACGTCAAACGAGTTTTTTGTAACCCACCTCTTTTGTTGATGGACTAGATTTCACCAGGAATCTTCCAACGAATCTCAGTCTGGCACTTGCATTAGCCACATTTATTTTATACGGTCGTTCCACTTCAAATCGCTCTGTGCGCATACTCCTTTATATTTTATGAACGTAACTACTTCCGGTGATTTTTCTGCAATCGTATAATTATACAACACGCAGCATGTTACATTTGTTTATGCTACACTAAGCGTCGATCATTAGCAGGTCTTCCTGCATTTCGCTACAATTTTCTAGCTTTGCGAGCATGTTACATTTGTTTATGCTACACTAAGCGTCGATCATTAGCAGGTCTTCCTGCATTTCGCTACAATTTTCTAGCTTTGCGACTTCTCTAGGAACAACAGAACCGTCAGCAAAAAGGTCGGTTTCCACAGGGACATTTATACACGCTCTAAAAAAGAAAAAAAATAGTTATTCCGCTTGGCTTTAATTGATAGAGTTGTTGGATGTCCTCCTGAGACATATCGTACCAAATTCTGTGCAAATGGTGAGTTAGATGGTCAAAACCTCGAGCTTCTTAGAGTGTTCTGCCCGTAACACTCCAAACGTCCTCACTTTAGGAGAGATTCTGCTACCTTGCTGGCCAAGGCAGGATTTGGCAACCACGAATATAAGTAGTGAAACCTCTCTCCGTGTGTGAGCGGGCATTATCTTGCTGAAATCTTTGCACAGGATGGCTTGCCCTGAAGTGCAACAAAACTGAGCATAGAATATCGTGAACGTACCGCTGTGCTCTAAGGGTGCCGCGGATGACAACATAATGGATCATGCTATGAAATGAAATAGCAACGCAGACCACCACTCTTCTCATTCACGTTGGGACCCATTGCTGTCCAGAGCATCTTCGTACACGTCCTCGCTTGTCTCTGGGGCTCAGTTCGAAGCGGGACTCATCACTGAAGACGATTCTGCTCCAGTCAATGAGATTCCAGGGTGAAGACATGTCTGGAGGCGCCCCTGACAGCTGTGGGATACTAACCTGACAACATCTTAACGGAAGGTATGCCTTATTATGGAAATAAGAGAAAGTTTCAGGAGTGGAATTAAAATTCAAGGGGAAAGGATATCAATCACACGACTGACTGATGATATTGCTATCCTCATCGAAACTGAAGAAGAATGTCATGATCTGCTGAATGGAATGAACAGTCTCATGAGTCGAGTATGGACTGAGAGTAAATCGAAGAAAGACGAAAGTAATGAGAAGTAGCAGAAATGAGAAGAGCAAGAGACCAAACATAAGGATTGATGGTCACGAAGTAGATGAACTTAGGGAATTCTGACACCTAGGCAGCAAAATAACCAATGACGAACGCAGCAAGGAGGGTATCAAAAGCAAACTAGTACTGGCAAAAAGAGTACTTCTGGCCAAGAGAAGTCTGCTAGTATTAAACACAGGTCCCAATTTGAGGAGAAAAATCTGAGAATGTACGTTTGAAACACAGCATCGTATAGTAGTGAAACATAGACTGTCAGAAAATCGGAACAGAAGAGAATCGAAACATGTGAGATGTGGCGCTACAGACGAATTTTGAAAACCAGGTGGGCTGATAAGATGAGGAATGAGGAAGTTCTGCGCAGCATCTGGGAGGAAAGGAATATGTGGAAAACACTGATAAGAAGGGACAGGATGACAGGACACCTGTGAAGACATCAGGGAATAACTTCCATGGTACTACTGGGAGCTGTAGAGCGTAAAAACTGTAGAGGAAGACAGAAATTGGAGTACACCCAGCAAATAATTCAGAACATAGGTCGCAAGTGCTACCTGAGGTGAAAAGGTTGACACAGGAGACAAATTGGTGGCGGGCCGCGAAACTTACTCGGAGAAAACACCTTCATATAGCGAGAGGCTGGTACATGTAATGTGAATTGTCAAGTTTGATCGTTTTGGTGGTCCAGGTGTTATGGTGTGGAGAGGTAACCTAAGTCCTCAATTATTTACTGGGTGTATACCAATCTCTGTCTTCCTCTACAGTTTTTACCCTCTACAGCTAACCTCTAGTACCATGGAAGTTATTTCCTGATGTCTCAACAAATGTCCTATTATTTTATCCATTCTTCTTGTCAGTGTTTCCATATATTCCTTTCCTCGCCGATTCTCGGGAGAACCTTTCCATTCCTTACCTTCCTTGCCGGCCGCGGTGGCTGTGCGGTTCTAGGCGCTTCAGTCAGGAACCACGCGACTGCTACGGTCGCAGGTTCGAATCCTGCCTCGGACATGGATGTGTGTGATGTCCTTAGGTTGGTTAGGTTTAAGTAGTTCTAAGTTCTAGGGGACTGATGACCTCAGATGTTAAGTCCCATAGTGCTGAGAGCCATTTGAGCCTTACCTTCCTTACCTTACCAGTTCAACTAACTTTCAACTTTCTTCTATAACAACACGTATCAAATGCTTCGATTCTCTTCCTTTCTGTTGCTCCCACAGTTCAAGTTTCACTACCTAATGCTGTGCTCCAAACGAAGATTCGCAGAAATTTCTCCCTCAAATTAAGGTGTATGTTTGATACTAGTAGATTTCTCTTGGCCAGAATGCCCCTTTTTCCAGTGCTAGTCTGCTTTTGATGTCCACCTTCTCATGGGATATTTTGCAGCCTAGGTATCAGAATCCCTTAACTTCATCTTCTTTGTAATCATCAGTTCTGATGTTAAATTTTTCGCTGTTCTCATTTCTACTACTTCTCTTTACCTTCATCTTTCTTCGATTTACTCTCAATCCATACTTTGTACTTATTAGAGTTGAAAGGATGCTGTTTTATTTACCATGACAATTTTCTGGTAGTTTTGGCTGTAAATGTGCATGAAGTTGCAAACTTGATAAATGTACTCAACATCTGTCGTATCGATCTAATCATACTGTTTGTAAGTGTGTGATCTGAGACCAAAGATATTAGAGTAAGTCTGAAAGTAACACAGTGTGTGCGTGTGTGTGTGTGTTAGTCAGTCTGGCTATGCACTTGGTTAAACAAGGGTGGAAACTAGCCTGTTGTGTAGTGGAGGCAGCATTATTTAAAAAGGATTTGGTAATAATATGTTTTTGAGGAATATTGAAGACGCTGTGCAAATAAATGGAAGAATTACAAACCCAAGTGTTAAGGTAATCCAGGTTTTTCATATTTGTAACTCTGTAGTTTCTTAGTTTTAGGACATAGTGTGTGGCAGAAGATGGCAGTACAAATTTTATAATGCACCATATGGTTTTGTTGTATTGTTGAAATAAGTGTGAAGGAAGGTAATTGTACACAGGAGAGTTATTAGGAAATATTTTACTAACTTGTCTAGGAGTGTGAACTATATGAAACCTTATATTGTTGTCATGGCTTAATGAAGCATAGTTCAACTTGGAGTCCCGGTTCTCATTTATTAGTCGTTTAGTTCCTCATTTTTCATTCTTTACCTGTATGAATGTGTTTGTATACTCGCATTGCACGTAGCGAATTGTGTGCTACAGAAGCATTTCGTGAAAAATGGTAAGATACAGTCTTGCATTGCACATCGCAAGTACAGCAAATGGGATTTGGGAAATTTGGTTTTGGTCAGTAAGATCAGTATTCCTAATAGTAGCAGGTTGCAGAACAGACGAGTGTTCTACTCGTATGTGCGCAGGTAGGCCAACAAATTTAATTATCATCAAAATTCATGTCCACTGTAAGGTACAATGATTGTCGAAATGTACACTCCTGGAAATGGAAAAAAGAACACATTGACACCGGTGTGTCAGACCCACCATACTTGCTCCGGACACTGCGAGAGGGCTGTACAAGCAATGATCACACGCACGGCACAGCGGACACACCAGGAACCGCGGTGTTGGCCGTCGAATGGCGCTAGCTGCGCAGCATTTGTGCACCGCCGCCGTCAGTGTCAGCCAGTTTGCCGTGGCATACGGAGCTCCATCGCAATCTTTAACACTGGTAGCATGCCGCGACAGCGTGGACGTGAACCGTATGTGCAGTTGACGGACTTTGAGCGAGGGCGTATAGTGGGCATGCGGGAGGCCGGGTGGACGTACCGCCGAATTGCTCAACACGTGGGGCGTGAGGTCTCCACAGTACATCGATGTTGTCGCCAGTGGTCGGCGGAAGGTGCACGTGCCCGTCGACCTGGGACCGGACCGCAACGACGCACGGATGCACGCCAAGACCGTAGGATCCTACGCAGTGCCGTAGGGGACCGCACCGCCACTTCCCAGGAAATTAGGGACACTGTTGCTCCTGGCGTATCGGCGAGGACCATTCGCAACCGTCTCCATGAAGCTGGGCTACGGTCCCGCACACCGTTAGGCCGTCTTCCGCTCACGCCCCAACATCGTGCAGCCCGCCTCCAGTGGTGTCGCGACAGGCGTGAATGGAGGGACGAATGGAGACGTGTCGTCTTCAGCGATGAGAGTCGCTTCTGCCTTGGTGCCAATGATGGTCGTATGCGTGTTTGGCGCCGTGCAGGTGAGCGCCACAATCAGGACTGCATACGACCGAGGCACACAGGGCCAACACCCGGCATCATGGTGTGGGGAGCGATCTCCTACACTGGCCGTACACCACTGGTGGTCGTCGAGGGGACACTGAATAGTGCACGGTACATCCAAACCGTCATCGAACCCATCGTTCTACCATTCCTAGACCGGCAAGGGAACTTGCTGTTCCAACAGGACAATGCACGTCCGCATGTATCCCGTGCCACCCAACGTGCTCTAGAAGGTGTAAGTCAACTACCCTGGCCAGCAAGATCTCCGGATCTGTCGCCCATTGAGCATGTTTGGGACTGGATGAAGCGTCGTCTCACGCGGTCTGCACGTCCAGCACGAACGCTGGTCCAACTGAGGCGCCAGGTGGAAATGGCATGGCAAGCCGTTCCACAGGACTACATCCAGCATCTCTACGATCGTCTCCATGGGAGAATAGCAGCCTGCATTGCTGCGAAAGGTGGATATACACTGTACTAGTGCCGACATTGTGCATGCTCTGTTGCCTGTGTCTATGTGCCTGTGGTTCTGTCAGTGTGATCATGTGATGTATCTGACCCCAGGAATGTGTCAATAAAGTTTCCCCTTCCTGGGACAATGAATTCACGGTGTTCTTATTTCAATTTCCAGGAGTGTATTTGTGAAAATATCATATCATTTGAGAGGTTTCAAATCAGTAAACTATTTCAGAAAAGTGCTATCTTGTGAGTTTTCAAGCAGTTTATCAGAAAGTCAGATGCATTAGTTTATATGCTCATTTGCTCTATAATTGCAGTAACAGTTCTGATACGGTGTTTGTTGCAAGGCTAAAGATAAAGGTTAGCAATATTCAGGGCCAACATTTTAAAATGTATCAATTTGCATTGCAGTCAGATAGCATATGTGAAGATCACTCAAAACTGAGTGCTTCCTCGAAGGCGAATTGTTTGATGTACTATGCAACCTGGCGTCTACATCGTGCAGCGTGTGCTTCACATACTTGCGTTCAACATTTAATTTTAACCCAGTCCTGTAGCCTTTCACTGAGATTTACTTATTTCTATATCAAAGCAAGTTTTATACATTTCTCAGATACCAACCAGGCACTTACAAACACGCGTTTAAACAAATACGAACGTGTTTCATTTGAAAGTGTAGTTAAAATTTCTATACTCGTGTTTGTAATTGTTGAAGCTCGTGTTTGTACAGTAAAGTTGCATGCCCTCGGGAAAAATTACGGCTGTAGTTTCCCCTTGCTTTCAGCCGTTTAAACGTAGATTAAAACTGAAGAAACTGCAAAAAGATGGGAATTTAAGGAGATGGGTCCTGCATAAACTGACTAAACCAGAGGTTGGAAAGAGTTTCAGGGAGAGCATAAGGGAACAATTGACAGGAATTGGGGAAAGAAATACAGTAGAAGAAGAATGGGTAGCTCTGAGGCATGAAGTAGTGAAGGCAGCAGAGGATCAAGTAGGTAAAAAGACGAGGGCTAGTAGAAATCCTTGGGTAACAGAAGAAATATTGAATTTAATTGATGAAAGGAGAAAATATAAAAACGCACTAAATGAAGCAGGCAAAAAGGAATACAAACATCTCGAAATTGAGATCGACAGGAAGTGCAAAATGGCTAAGCAGGGATGGCTAGAGGACAAATGTAAGGATGTAGAGGCTTATCTCACTAGATACTGCCTACAGGAAAATTAGAGAGACCTTTGGAGAAAAGAGAGCCACTTTTATGAATATCAAGAGCTCAGATGGAAACCCAGTTCTAAGCAAAGAAGGGAAAGCAGAAAGGTGGAAGGAGTATATAGAGGGTCTATACAAGGGCGATGTACTTGAGGACAACATTATGGAAATGGAAGAGGATGTAGATGAAGATGAAATGGGAGATACGATACTGCGTGAAGAGTTTGACAGAGCACTGAAAGACCTGAGTCGAAAGAAGGCCCTGGGAGTAGACAGCATTCCATTGGAACTACTGACAGCCTTGGGAGATCCAGTCCTGACAAAACTCTACCATCTGGTGAGCAAGATGAATGAGACAGGCGAAATACCCTCAGACTTCAAGAAGAATATAATAATTCCAATCCCAAAGAAAGCAGGTGTTGACAGATGTGAGAATTACCGAACTATCAGTTTAATAAGTCACGGCTGCAAAATACTAACTCGAATTCTTTACAGACGAATGGAAAAACTGGTAGAAGCCGACCTCGGCGGAGATCAGTTTGGATTCCGTAGAAATGTTGGAACACGTGAGGCAATACTGACCCTACGATTTATCTTAGAAGAAAGATTAAGGAAAGGCAAACCTACATTTCTAGCATTTGTAGACTTAGAGAAAGCTTTTGACAATGTTGACTGGAATACTCTCTTTCAAATTCTAAAGGTGGCAGGGGTAAAATACCGGGAGCGAAAGGCTATTTACAATTTGTACAGAAACCAGATGGCGGTTATAAGAGTCGAGGGGCATGAAAGGGAAGCAGCGGTTGGGAAGAGAGTGAGACGGGGTTGTAGCCTGTCCCCGATGTTATTTAATCTGTATATTGAGCAAGCAGTAAAGGAAACAAAAGAAAAATTCGGTGTAGGTATTAAAGTCCATGGAGAAGAAATAAAAAACGTTGAGGTTTGCCGATGGCATTGTAATTCTGTCAGAGACAGCAAAGGACTTGGAAGAGCAGTTGAACGGAATGGACAGTGTCTTGAAAGGAGGATATAAGATGAACATCAACAAAAGCAAAACGAGGATAATGGAATGTAGTCAAATTAAATCGGGTGATGCTGAGGGAATTAGATTAGGAAATGAGACACTTAAAGTAGTAAAGGAGTTTTGCTATTTGGGGAGCAAAATAACTGATGATGGTCGAAGTAGAGAGGATATAAAATGTAGACTGGCAATGGCAAGGAAAGCGTTTCTGAAGAAGAGAAATTTGTTAACATCAAGTATAGATTTAAGTGTCAGGAAGTTGGTTCTGAAAGTATTTGTATGGAGTGTAGCCATGTATGTAAATGAAACATGGACGATAAATAGTTTGGACAAGAAGAGAATAGAAGCTTTCGAAATGTGGTGCTACAGAAGAATGCTTAAGATTAGATGGGTAGATCACATAACTGATGAGGAGGTATTGAATAGAATTGGGAGAAGAGGAGTTTGTGGCACAACTTGACAAGAAGAAGGGACCGATTGGTAGGACATGTTCTGAGGCATCAAGGGATCACAAATTTAGCATTGGAGGGCAGCGTGGAGGGTAAAAATCGTAGAGGGAGACCAAGAGATGAATACACTAAGCAGATTCAGAAGGATGTATGTTGCAGTAAGTACTGGGAGATGAAGAAACTTGCACAGGATAGAGTAGCATGGAGAGCTGCATCAAACCAGTCTCAGGACTGAAGACAACAATAACAACAACAATGTGTTTGTAAGTTTCGGAATGGTATCCAAAACAAATGTTAAAACTTATTTTGACATCGAAATGCGTAAATCTTAGCGCAGGGCGACAGAACTGTGTTAAATTTTAATTTTGACAGGAAAAGTGTGAAGCTCGCGCTACACGATGCGCAATGAAAGCAATCCGTTTTCAATAAAATTTACATATGCTATCTGACTGCAAAATAAAATGATTCAGATTAAAATGTTAGACCTAAATATTGCTAATCTTTATCATTAGCCTTGCTGACAATCATTGTACCAGAACTGTTACTGTTAGTTGCAGAGCAAATGAACATATAAATTAACGGATATGACTTTTTGATAAACTGCTTGAAAACTCACAAGCTAGCACTTTTCAGAAATCTTTTACTGATATTAAACCCCCTGAAATGAAATGATATTTTCACAAATACATTCCGAAAATCACTGTACCTCACAGTGGATATGAATTTTGATGATAATTTAATTTGTTGGCCTACCTGCGCGTACGGAACACTCGTCTATTTTGCAACCTGTTATTTTAGGAATATTGATATGATTGTCCAAAACCAAATTCCCCAAATCTCATTTGCTGTACTTGCGATGTGCAATGCGATTGTCACAAGATGCTTCTGCAGTACACAATTCGCGATATGCAATGCGAGTATACAAACTCATTCATAAAGGTAAAGAATGAAAAATAAGGAACTATACTTAACGACTGATAAATGAGAACAAAGACTCCAAGTCAAACGATGTTTCATTAAGCCATGACAACAGTATAAGTTTCCATGAATTCACACACCTAGACAAGTTAGCAAAATATTTCCTAATAACTCTCCTGTGTACAATTACCTTCCTTAATACTTGTTTCAACTATAAGACAAAACCATGTGTTGCATTATAAAATTTCCACTACAAACTTCGACGATACGCAGCGTCCTAACAATGAGACACAACACAGTCACAAATATGAAAGAACTGGATTTCGTTATCACTTGAGTTTGTGATTCTTCCATCAATATTTGCTCAACATCGTCAATATTCCATAAAACATATTGTTACAATATCCTTTTTAAATAATGCTGCCTCCACTTCATTCATGGCCAAACCTACTTGAAAATTGTCATGGCAAATAAATTTAAATTCCACTCTTGAATTTTCCTTCTATCCGGCACTGCTTCTTAGCTGTGTAGATTGAACAGAAGGGGCGAAAGGCTACATCCCGGCCTCACACCCTTTTTAATCCGAGCACTTCGTTCTTCGTCTCTCACTCTTAAGGTTCCCACCTGGTTCTTATACATATTGTATATTTCTGGTCTTTCCCTATAACTTACCCTATTTTCTCAGAATTTCGAACATCTTTCACCATTTACATTCCCTTTTTCCAAGGCGACAAATCCTACGAGCGTGTCTTGATTTTTCTTTAGTCTTACCTCCATTATCAACCGCAACGTTAGAATTGTCTCTCCAGTGCTTTTATCTTTCCTAAAGTCAAACCGCTCATCATCTAATACATCCTCAACTTTCTTTTCCATTCCTCTGCATATTATCCTGGTCAGCAACTTGGATGTCTGAGCTGTTAACCTGTCTGTGCGATAATTTTCACGCTTGTCAGCTCTAGAAAGCGTCGGAATTGTGTGGACGGTGTTTTTTCCGAAACTCAGATGATATATCGCCAGACTCATACAAGCGACTCACCAATGTGAATAGTCTTTTTGCTGCTATTTTCCCCAATGATATTAGAAATTCTGGTAGAATGTAGCTATCCCTTATGCCTTATTCGAGCGTAACTCTTCCAAAGCTCTTTTAAATTCTGATTCTAATACAGGATCCCCTGTTTCCTCTGTATTGACTCCTGTTTCTTTTCCTATCACGTCATCAGACAAGTCTTTCCCCTCATAGAAGCCTTCAGTGTTCTCTTTCCACCTATCTGCTCTCTCCTCTGCATTTAACTGTGAAATTCCCGTTGTACCCCTAATGCTGCCATCCTTGCTTTAAAATTCACGGAAGGTTCTTTGGACTTTTCTATATACTGAGTCAGTCCTTCTGACAATCATTTCCTTTTCGATTCCATCACATTTCTCCTGCAGCCATCTAATCTTAGTTCGCCTCCTGTTTCTATTTGGAAATAGAAATACGCGATAAATGGAGATAAAGGCTGCTACCTGTCATTAATTGCCACGCGGCTCCATGAGGGACTCATGTTGCCGACTAGTCGCCCACGCCTCCACTTATCACTGATTCATGTGGTAAGATAAAGCGGTTGATCACCTCCCCCCCTCCCCCCCCCCCAAGTTACCAAGTTGTCTCTGTGATCAGTAAAATCGGCCCTGAGATTGATGATTTGTGGATAATCATAACAAATAAAAATTTTTCCCTGCTCCATTAATTTGAATTTGTTACTACGTTTTGGAATGCAGCTTGGGGCCATGACATTCTGATTTCATTTTCACAAATTTACTAATTCTCGATCGCAATGTGGGTGCCATGTCCTTTCCTTTTTCAAGTTATAGAAGTAATGTTATGCAAATTACAAATGAAAGTAAAAGACTTTCGAAAGGAAAGGTCGCATAAATATTTCTTTACTTTCAACAGCCGGTTTCGACAGACATTGTTGTCATTTTAAGTTCTTCTAAAATGTTCTTGAATATGACAGCAAAGTCTGTCAAAAGTTGTTGAAAATTAAGAAATATTTACGCGATCCTGGCTTTCGAACGTTTTTTACCAAGTAAGTCAGATCTCTCCTCATTTCTCAAGATGAGAAAATTCAAACAAATGAATGTTAAAAATGAAAACGCAGGAACAGTACACTTGTATAATTCGTACCATAAGCTAGTTAGGTGCCAACTGTGCCAATGCACATTCAGCCTGTGGTGAAATTTTATACAGCCTGAAAGTAATTTGTAGTTAATCCACTCTAGTCACCATGTAGCCTTGAATCAACGCAGTACAAACCTGTAATCTAAATCAACGAAGAAGTATAAACTGGTAAAATATTTGGTTTATCTAAGAAAGAAAAACCTAAATACTAAACAGGTTTTGCAGGAGATAACAAGAATAAAGGAAAAACACAGTGAAACAACGTGACTACCCCAGTTATACAAAATAAAAGGTAAAAAGTTGCATGAGCTCATTTTAAGAGCATTTCATAACGCTATCGGTTTTGGGATAATATGTTTAAGTCACTTGCTAGAGATGTGTGACGTAACCATCTACCGCAAAATACATTTCCTCAACTTTTCAGGAATCTTACAATATTACACATGGTTAGTGCCATCTGCGATTACTTTCCTCAAAGACTCCCAGTTTAGAATTTGTGTCATTTATCGGCTGACAAAGCTGAGCCAACCTGAAAGAGTTAGCCTTTCCTTGGTTTGGTAGTCTTGCTGAGACAGGATTTTAGAGTAACAGTAAATTTCGGGAAAAGCTAAAGAAATATATTTTGCTGAATTTGATTGCACCACCGAAAAGAATCGCCGATCTCATTGCATGCGATTGGCTGCCGCGTAGATACAATGAATACGTTTAACAAGTTAGCTACCTTAATGAAGAGTGACATGCTCATCTTGAAGACCTACAATGATTCAATGTTTAAGAATTCGTAAAAACTGAAACAGGCTTTGCCGGCCGGAGTGGCCGAGCGGTTCTATGCACTACAGTCTGGAACCGCGCGACCGCTACGGTCGCAGGTTCGAATCCTGCCTCGGGCATGGATGTGTGTGACGTCGTTAGGTTAGTTAGGTTTAATTAGTTCTAAGTTCTAGGGGACTGATGACCAAAGAAGTTGAGTCCCATAGTGCTCAGAGCCATTTTTGAAACAGGTTTTGATTGCAAATTTCTTTATTCAATTCAATTACCAGTTTCGATCATTACTATCGTCATCAAATTGGCTGCTAATACTTTGTTTCTTTCTAGATTTTCATCTGTGACTCCACCAGAACGTTCGGATATTGTTCGTGCTTCAGGTAAAGAATCTGAAGTCCCTACAGAAACATGCCGGGATGGTTCCTTTGAAAGGGCACGGCCGATTTCCATCCCAATCCTTCCCTAACCCGAGCTTGCGCTCCGTCTCTAATGACCTCGTTGTCGACGGGACGTTAAACACTAACAACAACAACCACCACCTACAGAAACCCTCCAGATAGTCCAGAACCTGATTCAGATACACTAGCAGTGAGCTGGCTTTACCAGCTCTTCTACTTTTGCGGGCGGTCAGGTTACTTCCAAAATTAAAATTTAAATCACCATCGAAATTCACGTGTCCTCGTGCCATGGTAATACGAGGATTGGAACTTTAATAGTGGCAACTATTTATTTACAGCTCGTACAAAATAGATACGTGTTTCAAAGTTTTACTGTCCTTCAAAGTAGTCACCAGCATTGTGTATAACCCGTTGCCAGCGATGTGGAAGTCGTAGGATACTCTTAGCAGTGCCAGTTGTGTTGACAGTTCGAGCGGCGCGGTCTATTGCCCGACGAATTTGTAGCAGTTCTGAAGCGAATGCCGTGAAGTGTTTCCTTCAGTTTGGAAATCGATTTGGATCATAACCTACGACCACCTTAGAGACGGAAGTGATGACACTTTCTGCAGGACCTGACCATCATTTTGCAGGACAACGCTCAAGCACGTACAGTGCAAGCTGTTACTAATTTGTTTGACTGATGGGGCTGCTAAGTGCTATACCACCTTCTGTACTCCCCTGACTTAAGCCCTCGTGAGTTCAACTCGATTTCTAAACTGAAGGAAACAGTTCACGGCATTCGCTTCGGAACTGCTACAAATTCGCCGGGTAATAGACGGCGCCGCTCGAACTGTCAACACAAATGGCACTGCTAGGAGTATCATACGACTTCCACATCACTGGAAACTGGTTATACACAATGCTGGTGAGTACTTTGTAGGTCAGTAAAACTTTGAAACAAGTATCTATTTCGTACGAGCTGTAAATAAATAGTTGCCACTATTAAAGTTCCAACCCTCGTATAAACAGTCACATACAAACAGGCGTTAAATATTGATAACGTTTGTTAAGAAATTCGATTGCGATTTAAATTTTAATTTTGGAAAGGAGCTGACAGCCCTCAAAAGTAGAAGAGCTAGCAATGCCAGATCACCAAAAGAAGACAATGCTGCTGAAGGTAACGCAGAGAGCCCTTCTGTATCTACACCACGTTCTGGACTATCAAGAGGCTCTCCTTCAGTGACTTGAGGATGCTTTGCCTACCGCACCACCAAGATCTGGTCATTCTGATGGATGGGTAGATGAAGCTGTAATATCTGGAAAGAAACGGAGTGACAGTGACACAGGTGATGTTGATCGTAATGATACACATTTGTGATCACTGTTTGAGTTTCTACTAATTCATCCACCTTATAAGAACAAATATACTAGGCTCTCATATTTTTGTTTGAGACATACATACTGTCCCAGAATTAAATCAAAAGTATTTTACATGCCCCCAGTTCTGACGAAGGTTTCCAGAGGGTTTCGCTTTGTATTAAGGGAAGTGTAGAAACTGTAAATCCCTCATTCAATCGGGAAGCGACTATACAGCAGTCACAAATCGAATAACCCGCTGTGTCCTAAGGGATGGAGAATCAAAAATGAAAGTAGTAAACTACGTTATATATCTCCAGCGGGTGCCTGAAGATGGAGCCATATAACCTCGAAATCGATAGAATATGAACTGAATACAGGTTGGTTCTTGCAGAGAAGATCACAGCAACCATCCATTTTTTATAATGCTGTTTATATACATAAATAGCACCGTTACCGGTTTCAAACCTACACTTTAACGTACGTTCTTGTTGTAGTTTACAAGAGTTTTATCGTTTTATCCCCCATATGATGAAAATCCGTTGCGGAATAACAAGTGAAAACTAGCGTAAACTACAACAAAAATGTATCTTAATGTCAACGAGCCATCTGATGATGTTGGTTTTAAACCGGTAACGGGACTATTTATTTATGTAAATAAATAACATTATAAAAAGTAGCTGGTTGCTGTTGTCTTCCCTGCAAGAATCAGTCTGTATTTTTTACACAGTCACGGGCTCAAAATATCAGTTTTCGATAAAATAACAACAAAGAACACCTGTACAATTGTGAGGGGTATTGTTTATACAGTGATATTTTTGACTGTTGCATCGAGGCCAAGCTCGACGTACATGTGTTCCTCTATGTGATAATACGACAGGCCAATTACTGCGCAAGTAAGTGGCCTAAGTGGTCTGGCACTAGAAGAAAAATCATAGCTTAATCTTATAGTCAATGACTGCCGACTTTGGCAGAAGCCTATCTACTTTTTGATGGAATAGACTAGTCAATACAAAACGTGAAAAGAGCAACAAGGAAGGAAGAACAGGCTTAAACATCCATTCGACGACGAAGTTATTAGTGACGGAGTTTGGATTTTGGATGTGGAACGAATTCGACGGCACCCTCTCAAAGGAACCATCTCGGCATTCCCTTGAATGCGGAATACATAAATCGTGATGGTTGGACTGTGACCTGAACCTGTCCCCCTGAATAAGAATCCAGTGCCTTAACCACTGCACCAACTCTCTAGGTTCGAAGTGGTGGCACACTGAGAAGGAAATAAGGGCTAGGCAAGCTGTGTTGTCTCCTGGCAAAAATCTGTGGCAACCGCCAAGGCTAACGTACGAAGTTCCCATTTATTTAACAGAAACTTTTGGTGGTAAGGTTACACATAAAGTCTTACTTATCACCTCGCAAAACTTACTGTAATTTTTTGTTTGTTTGGAGGTATAAATCGAAATTACTACACCACAATACTACCACTAGAAGAGCCAAAACAAAATGGGGCCACCTATTGATAACGTGGAATATCATAAGGCAGTTCGTTTTTAGAGTTTGAAAGATTACAACGCTGCAACAATCCACGCTGAGTTGATAGAATTAAACGGCAACAATACAAAATTCTGAAAGATGAAGGACGAAGTGGCAGACCATCTCTGTTAATAACCAGTGAGAGATGCTCACTTCTGTTTCTATCAATTGATTACTTCGATTTAACTTTAATTCTGAACTTTAGCAGTATTGTAATATGGGATACACCTTTCGTCAAATGCCAAATGAAGTGGAGCTGGTGGAGTTATTGTGCCTCCTATCGAGAGCAGGTCGCGCAGGAAAAATACCCAGTAAAAATGTATATGAAGTTTATTGTCACACATATAAACAATCTTTTCCGGCGGGAGCTTTTATGGAACACAATAACTGAAAACAAGTCGCTTCTTGAATGATGAAAGCTCAAGGCCTGAAAATGTCACAGGGAATCAAAAGTTACTAAATACAATATCCATACACTAAGCATGCCACAACCAAATTCTGGAAGGGACGTGCAAAAATTAAAGCCCTGGGAGGACAAGCAGGCGTTAAAGACCCGAGGGGATGCAAAAAAAATTAAGTATGATGTACTGCTGATAACAAAGAAAACAAATATTACAGAGTCCATTTGCTGGTCACGGCGTCGGAGGCCACGTCTTTTCAGTGTAGAGGACATGAGTGGTGTAGGTCCATAACTGGCAGTTCCTAGAGTCGATGGATGGTGACGTCATCGTAGCGGTGCCTCCAGAGAGAAATCCTGATTGTGGATATGCTTTCGCAGTTGACACCTGACCCAGGAAACTCATGCTTTCGCAGTTGACACCTGACCCAGGAAACTCAGTCGGAGCAACTGCTGGAGTGTAGCCCGAGCGCCATTCTGATTACTGCTTGGATACTGCAGGATATCGCAGATACTATTTTTCGTCATATGGTCTATGGAGGAAAAAAGATCCGGTGAGCTAGCGCCCTCTGGCGGCGCTTGGGTTGCCGCCTGGTGGCCGGGCGGAGTGTAGTCATACCTTGTCTGTCATCTGAAGAGCTGTTCCCTGCGAGGTCCGTACCTGCACAACCCATCTGTGTTGTTGGTTGCCGGCTAAGTAGGTGCAAGGTCTCGACACAGCAGGCAGTACCTCCTTACTGGAAAATTCTACTCAGTACAAGAGAACATTATGATATCTGATCCTATGCTTTACCTGAAGATGCACAATACCATAATACTAAATTTCTTGAGTGTAACTAATCAGGTAATGAATTTCACTGCTGGTTTAAAACAACATTTCTCAGACAAGGTAAGCTGTTCTCATTAAGTATGAAGTGGAAAGGAGCGGTGGGACGTTTCGAAGATTAGCAATCTTTTAACAAGCAAGATTCACTTTAGTATTATGGTTCTGTACCGGGTTTCAATTTTTGATAAATTCTATGAACATTATTCTGTCAACAAAGGGCCGTGACATCCTAGAGATCGTCACGGTTACTCTCATGAACGCAATAAATGTTCAAGCACCCGCTGCAATGATGGAGGTGAAACATTAGAAGATAAATTCACCAACAATTCCTACGAATTGTGTGCGATTTCCGTCAGTCCTGGATTAAGATCATACATTCTGTTCAAGAAAATCTGTAGAACGCAATTGCAAAATCCTAATGGAGGTGGCTAACGAAAAGAGGAAGTCACCTTTCCAAAAACTAAGTAGAAAACGGATAACAATTTAAACGTGCGGAACTTAGCTACATAACACCTAGCATAGCTGAATTTAATTTCTGCACGGCTTACCTACATTATGAAAGAAATACGACTAACTGGATTTTCAAATAAAATGTTTTATCATAAGTGCACTCAGAAGCAGTATGTGTTACTCACCACAGCATGTAAACAGGTACTTTCTAAAACATAGCAGGGACTGTGTCCTGGTGCAGTCTCCCAGAGTGGGGGTGACCGCTTTGCCCAATCGTGTGGAAGCTAAAAATGACAGTGCCAATTACTGAGTCCTCCACCACCTTACCAAACAAAGCTTCGAAAGGTAATTCGGAGGAAAATTCCGCAGTCTTTGCCTTGGCCTGACTGACCAATCGGAGGATGTACATTTAAAAAGAGCGGGACAGCTGTCTCCCGCTCGGTCATGTCACGAACCAGCTTTGAAAACTAAAATACAAAGGACGTTCCGACAGTTCTACAAAAGGAACCAAGAAAGCTATTAGAGGCAAGAATTCAGCTCCATACATTCACTTTAAAGTCGTCAGCGAGTCCTGTGACGTCATCTCTGAACCCGCCGTCCCCACGTGCCCATAGACTCCACTCGAGAGTCTCCGCCGCTGTCCACTCTTCACCTGAGTCATTTGTCGGGTACAAGTGGACTCGACTAGATCAGAAAGGAGAGCGAATACGCGAGTTCGTAAGGGCAACTGCAGACTCTCGGCATTCCTCCTACACACGGAAAAGTTTTGAAAGAAATTTCTACGATGAAACTGTACATTACTCTTCATCTATTTCACACAATAATGATTTCGACTTTATAGCCATTCTCAAGTGCAAGTTGAAATGTCACAAAATGTCAGACCTGCCCAAATGACAGAAGTAAGTTATATACCAACATAACGACTGAACGGTTAGCAATGAATATTGTTCTGTTTATACATTCTTTTATATAGATAAAACTTTTTCGAAGACTGATGTTAATTTATTTTAATATTTAAAACCTACTCAGAAAATGACTAAAAATTACCTCACTTTTGAGGCGTTACCTACTCTGTAACGACAGAACGAGAAGACATGAAATGAGGACCAAGTGCAATCTCTAAATGGTGATTAATTATCAAAATAAATTACAGAAATGAGTGGTAAGGTACACAACTCGCTGATAATCCATAAAAGCAAGTTGCAATGTCCAGCTGAACACAGGAAATAACGGTGACGTTGCAGCTTTCGTTTAACACGACACATACGTTTGCTCATGGTGGAGGTGGAATTAACAATAATACAACCACTTTGTTTGCATCGGAGAAAATTTGTACGTTTTTCGTTCGAAGAGTGGACTATAACGTGCAACTTATTCCAGATATCATTCCTCCTCTAATGGAAGACGGCTGCAATTGTGTACTACGCATCAGTTATTTTTCGTCTTACACCCACTACAGTCTCACAAAACACAGCTTCGTTCGGCCACCTGAGCCCAACAATAGGTCACTTGGCCTTGTCAGTGTTACTTTACAGCAGCAAGACCATGTATATCTTCCACACTAACAATAAATACCGACTACCGTTCCACCTGTGCTTCAGTATGAGAGAACGAGTCGAGTATGAAGCGACCGCAGCGCCACAGCTCTCGGATTCGTCATACTCTCGGAACTACAGCGGAAACAAAGGAAGCCCGTTAGTTTAGATGTGACAACGGCGCCTTAATCTCTGAAGTATTCAACCGGAATATTGCACCCACACGAACTTTGTTTCCGATCTCTATGTAAAAGTTATACTAATTGTGCAAGTCCACATGCAGTCCCAACTAACCATACAAATCACAGAGCTGACTGTGACTGGGTTACTGGTAAAGTGTAACATAGGGCGCTGATACGAGATACAAGGAAATAAAATCAGTAAAATTGCTTCCCCACACCATACTTCTCCCACGCATGGTTATATGATAAGCAAATGGCAGGAAAGCAATCCGCTGGACTAGATGAAGACACGTTAATCGTAACAAATAATATTGGGTTGGTGCGTAAGTTCGTAGCTTTTTCCGTAAGTTTAATGAACATAACAAATACACATAAGAGAGACTTTAATAATCAACAATATGTCCTCATTCACTATTTACAACAGTCTGCCAACGCTGGGGTATCTTTTCGATTGTGTGGCTCCAGAAATCACGTGGTTTTGAGGCCAAAACTTTGTCGAGACATTTTCGGAGCGCATTTTCATCCGGAAAGGAAATTCCTTGAAGGCTGTTCGATAGAGAGCGGAAAAGGCGAGGGTGCAAGATCAGGTGATAAGGTGAGTGCTGAATGACTTCCCAACCCAACTGCTGTTTAGTGTTTTTTTGTCAGTCTAGCACAGTGGTTCCCAACCTTTCTGAGAATATTACCCACGAGTGCAATCACAAATTGGCTAGTACCCCCCCCCCCCCCTCCCCATCCCTCCCCCTATGAACTACAATAGCACCTAACTGAACTATAGAATGAAGAAGAATTTTCTTTGAACGCTTTTACTTCTTTTAAATGATGGAAGATAAACGATTTTTAGTTTTTGTGGGTGTCTTATTAAACCCAAAATAATGAGTCAATGAGACAATTGGTACCACTTCATTCTGACAATATTTTATTTATATACGCAGAAAGATGAAGTAAAAGACCCGCCAGGTTAGCCGAGGGTGCTGATACGCTGCTTGTGGTCTCGGGTAGGCGTGCTGCCCAGCGGATTAACAACGAGGGCCGGTGTGCTGGCCAGCCTGGATGTGGGTTTAGGCGGTTTTCAACATCCGACTAGGTGAATACTGGGCTTGTCCCCACGTCCCGTCTCAGTTACACGACTTGCAGACTTTTGCAACATGTTCGCACTATTTCATGATTTATACTAGATGCAAACAGATGGGGTACACTGATTCCATCCCGGGGGGTACGAGGTGGTGGCAGGAAGGGCATCCAGCCACCCCTTCAAATTAACCTTGCCAAATCCGATTGTAACCACGCCGATCCTGCGAAACTTACTGGACAAAGGCGTAAGCAACAAAAAGATGAAGTAATTCTCAGTGCATCACCAGTATCACCTACATCTCCTCCTCAGAAAAGACAGCTAATTACCCACAATGACGGTAGATACTTATTACAAAATGTGCTTCCTCTGCACCACTCCTCTCCCTAAGTGACACTTGCTTCACTCACACCCTGCAACCCCATTTTAAAATCAACCAAGTCAAAGGGAGTATACTATACCTACTGCTTGTGTACCACTAGATTCCTGGACTCCTTACCCTGAAATGGTAGAAATTTAAAGACTTTAGGCTGCCAGTGCTTTGTGACTGACCACTGCTGCACAGCAATGTAGTAACTATTGTACAATTACTTATGTGTTTTTATATCAGTTACATCGTTTACTGTATCCAAGTGAATAATAAAGCAATTTCTGATCCATTGTGTGAACTACATACAACTCGGAGAAGGCAATCTCACGAGATATATGAGCATGTATGTATTAATTTTACTGTCACAGATGGATGATACAAAGTATATATGCATGAGGCGCACCATGTGACGAACAAGGAAGATTTTGCTCATATATTCGATTTACTAGCTTTTAACCTTCACCACATTGCACTCACGCTTTAAAGCTAGTATTTGAATTAAAAAACGTAATTATTGGTAACTTATGTAGTCAAAATTACAGCTTTACGAAACAGTGAAGATAATAATAATGATCATTTGAAAAGAGTTCAGTTTCGAGACCCAAACACTACTGTTCCCTTTCTTTTTACCCGTAGAAAATTTCAGTTTACTCCTCACGGGGGAATTACCCCTAGGTTGAGAACCACAGGTTTAGCAAAATGGGGGCTGGCGTTATCGTGTAGAATCATATCACGCAACCTTCTTGGTCGTTGTTCTTGGACTGTGTCTGCAAGACGTCGCAGCTGTTGACGCTAAGTCTCATCAGTCATGGTTACACCTCGGGAAAACAATTCGTAGTATAGCACACCGGCGCAGTTCCAACAGATGCATAACATTATCTTCTGTGGGTGCGCTCAGGTCTTTGTAAGGGGAGCTGTTGCTTTGTTTGGGCTCAAATATTCCTCTCTTTTCCTTGTGTTGTTGTTGTGGTCTTCAGTCCTGAGACTGGTTTGATGCAGCTCTCCATGCTACCCTATCCTGTGCAAGCTTCTTCATCTCCCAGTACTTACTGCAACCTACATCCTTCTGAATCTGCTTAGTGTATTCATCTCTTGGTCTCCCTCTACGATTTTAACCTCCACGCTGCCCTCCAATGCTAAATTTGTGATTCCTTGATGCCTCAAAACATGTCCTACCAACCAATCCCTTCTTCTAGTCAAGTTGTGCCACAAACTTCTCTTCTCCCCAATCCTATTCAATACCTCCTCATTAGTTACGTGATCTACCCACCTTATCTTCAGCATTCTTCTGTAGCACCACATTTCGAAAGCTTCTATTCTCTTCTTGTCCAAACTAGTTATCGTCCATGTTTCACTTCCATACATGGCTACACTCCATACAAATACTTTCAGAAACGACTTCCTGACACTTAAATCTATACTCGATGTTAACAAATTTTTCTTCTTCAGAAACGATTTCCTTGCCATTGCCAGTCTACATTTTATATCCTCTCTACTTCGACCATCATCAGTTATTTTACTCCCTAAATAGCAAAACTCCTTTACTACTTTAAGTGTCTCATTTCCTAATCTAATTCCCTCAGCATCACCCGATTTAATTTGACTACATTCCATTATCCTCGTTTTGCTTTTGTTGATGTTCATCTTATATCCTCCTTTCAAGGCACTGTCCATTCCGTTCAACAGCTCTTCCAAGTCCTTTGCTGTCTCTGACAGAATTACAATGTCATCGGCGAACCTCAAAGTTTTTACTTCTTCTCCATGAATTTTAATACCTTCTCCGAATTTTTCTTTTGTTTCCTTTACTGCTTGCTCAATATACAGATTGAATAACGTCGGGGACAGGCTACAACCCTGTCTCACTCTCTTCCCAACCACTGCTTCCCTTTCATGCCCCTCGACTCTTATAACTGCCATCTGGTTTCTGTACAAATTGTAAATAGCCTTTCGCTCCCTGTATTTTACCCCTGACACCTTCAGAATTTGAAAGAGGGTATTCCAGTTAACATTGTCAAAAGCTTTCTCTAAGTCTACACCTTTAACCGGGAATCACAAGAGACACACACAATATGGTTCTCGGAGATGGGTGGATCACAACAGAGGCGATAGTGGAAAAATGAAAACAGGTATGTATCAGTTTTCAACAACTTGTACTACATTTTGAACATTAAAAAGGTTGCCTCCCGCTGGGTTTCAACATTGCTCACACCCATTCACAAAGCTAATCGGACCGAGGCCGCAGCGGAAACGTTGCAGCTGCATCTGGCAATCCAGAGGACTTCTTTATCCATTTAGTCACCATGAAAGAGTATTACTGTGGCCTCGAGACAAATGAGCAAAGTAAACAGTGGAAATATGTGGCTTCACTGCTCTTTTCCTTATGTTAGCATAATGACACCATATCTCGTCACCAGTAACGATACAGGATAGGAATGGTTGGTGCTGTTCACAAACTAGTTGATGACGAACAAGAAGAGATGCGCTGATGTCCACCTGCTGATTTTTGTGATTTTGGAGTAGAGCAATAGATGTTTGGCTTAGAGCAACATATGCCTGAACCTTCTCCATTGCATGCAAATGTAGCACTGTGGTGGAATGATCATAGTTCATCACATTTACCGGTTCTCGATTACGCTGACGTGTATCAATGTGCATTAATGTGTTTACACGATCTTTATCTAAACCCGAAGGCCTTCCTGAACATGGAGAGTCACTAATGTCAAAACGATCCTCCTTGAAACGAGAAAACAATTTTGTTGCTGTGCTCTGTCCACTGGCATTGCCCTCATACTGGCAAATGTTTCTGGCTGCCTCCGCTGCCAGAAGAATATGTCGTAAATGTTATGATTTCTCCACTTGGTACTCTATTTCTTGCGTCCAGAGTTCCATTCACTATCTCCAAATGATAAAACGATAATATGTAAACCCAAATAGCAACAGTGAACTAAATATAAAAAAATGACAATCGATAAATGAACCCATACGAACCTGGATACCAACATGCAAAACAGAAACGAACTTACGCACTAACGTTATACTTTTGTGAAGTGTGGTTCAAATAGACACCTTTAACCGGGAATCACAAGAGACACACACAATATGGTTCTCGGAGATGGGTGGATCACAAGAGAGGCGATAGTGAAAAAATGAAAACAGTCATTTATCAGAATGAGATTTTCACTCTGCAGCGGAGTGTGCGCTGATATGAAACTTCCTGGCAGATTAAAACTGTGTGCCCGACCGAGACTCGAACTCGGGACCTTTGCCTTTCACGGGCAAGTGCTCTACCAACTGAGCTACCGAAGCACGACTCACGCCCGGTACTCACAGCTTTACTTCTGCCAGTACCTCGTCTCCTACCTTCCAAACTTTACAGAAGCTCTCCTGCGAACCTTGCAGAACTAGCACTCCTGAAAGAAAGGATATTGCGGAGACATGGCTAAGCCACAGCCTAGTGGATGTTTCCAGAATGAGATTTTCACTCTGCAGCGGAGTGTGCGCTGATATGAAACTTCCTGGCAGATTAAAACTGTGTGCCCGACCGAGACTCGAACTCGGGACCTTTGACTTTCGCGGGCAAGTGCTCTACCAACTGAGCTACCGAAGCACGACTCACGCCCGGTACTCACAGCTTTACTTCTGCCAGTACCTCGTCTCCTACCTTCCAAACTTTACAGAAGCTCTCCTGCGCAGAAAGGCAAAGGACCCGAGTTCGAGTCTCGGTCGGGCACACAGTTTTAATCTGCCAGGAAGTTTCATATCAGCGCACACTCCGCTGCAGAGTGAAAATCTCATTCTGGAAACATCCACTAGGCTGTGGCTAAGCCATGTCTCCGCAATATCCTTTCTTTCAGGAGTGCTAGTTCTGCAAGGTTCGCAGGAGAGCTTCTGTAAAGTTTGGAAGGTAGGAGACGAGGTACTGGGAGAAGTAAAGCTGTGAGTACGCGGCGTGAGTCGTGCTTCGGTAGCTCAGTTGGTAGAGCACTTGCCCGCGAAAGGCAAAGGTCCCGAGTTCGAGTCTCGGTCGGGCACACAGTTTTAATCTGCCAGGCAGTCATGTATTAGTTTTCAACAACTTGTACTACATTTTGAACATTAAAAAAGGTTCCTCCCGCTGGGTTTCAACATTGCTCACACCCATTCACAAAGCTAATCGGACCGAGGCCGCAGCGGAAATGTTGCAGCTGCATCTGGCAATCCAGAGGACTTCTTTATCCATTTAGTCACCATGAAAGAGTATTACTGTGGCCTCGAGACAAATGAGCAAAGTAAACAGTGGAAATATGTGGCTTCACTACTGTCTAAAACGGCGAAGGTTCAGCCGTCATCGGGCAACGTGATGCTGTGACTATTTTCAGACTGTTGATGTGGTTCTAACACATCATGTTTGTGGGTGTCAATCCCTCGCAGGGGTAGGTTTCCGAGATCTCCTGATGAGTTTATGGGGGACTGTCAAGACGGAGTGATGCACGACAATACACTAATCTGTTCTGCAAACAGGACACAGTGACTCATGCTGCTTCGTGGGATATCAAAATTTGCGTAATATCGCATATTTACGTGATATGGCAACCTGCGACTGGTTCGTCTTTCTTCGGATGAAAAACCAGGTATTTCCAGAACGCAGAAAAGGTGGAACGTAATCTGAACAGTTAAAATGTAATTTCTAAAATCAAGGTCTCTGCGAAGTCATCCGTCATTGGGATAAATTTGTAGCATTAAGGGGCGAATGTGTGGAGAAAGTCTGACGAGTTTTATGGTTGTAGACTGACTTTTTCGAGCGGATAATTAAAACAATGTTGTCTGACTCATCATTCCTCCGACTGGTTTGATGCGGGCCACTTTGAGGTCATCTCCTGCACCAGCCTCTTCGTCACAGAGTAGCTCTTGCAGCTTATGTCATCATTTATTTGCTGGATGCATTCCGAGCTCTGTCTTCCCAGACACTTGTACCCTCTACAGCTCCCTCTAATGCCATGGAGATTATTTTCTGATATCTTAACAGTTGTCTCCCATTCCTGTCCGTTCTTGTTGTCACTGTTTTCCATATGTTCCTATCTTTGCCGTCTCTGCCTATGTTTGATAGGCCCAATAAAAATGGCTCTAAGCAGTATGGGACTTAGCATCCGAGGTCATCAGTCCCCTGACTTAGAACTACTTAAACCTAACTAACCTAAGGACGTCACACACATCCATGCCCGAGGCAGGATTCGAACCTGCGACCGTGGCAGCCGCACGGTTCTGGAGTGAAGCGCCTAGAACCGCGGCAGGCGATGGATTCAATACCTTGGCCACCATGAAGCCCAGACATAACCCAACTGGACTTTTTCTTTTCGGGCCACATGAAAATTTTGTGTACAGTGAAAAGATCAAACATCAGTCATTTACGGAAAAGAATCCTTGCGGCGCTTGGGACAGTTACACCTAAAATGTTGGTGAATACGTGGCGAAAAATGGGATATCGTCTCGACGTGTGTAGGACAACAAATGGATCCCACGTTGACGTTTACTAACATAAAACAAAACTTGAAGGAATTCTCTTTCATGATATGTACTCATTGATCTAATTTTTCATTAAGGGGGGTAGGACGTCAAACGGGCCGACTTGGAGCAGGAGAGGCACCACAGGACATTTTAATTTCCGTTGTCTATACTTTTACAAGTAAATTCATAAAACTTTGTCAGCATGACCAGGAAGGATTCAGGATTCACACACGTAGCAGCGGAAGTTCAAAAAATAACAAAATAATTTTTTTACATGTTAAATTTCATCATTTTTTCACTTACTATTGGCTGCATTTGTTGCTATCACTTTTCTTCATAAGTAAGAGAGACTGTTCTATGAATTTTGCACAGCATACAAACCATACTTACAGGTGTCTGAAACTCTAGAATCTATTTAATTTATGAAAAAATGAATGAGCTGTTACGTTTTAAACTTCATGTTTACAAAAAAAACAATTTTTGTAGTTAATTATCTCAATTTTTACCACAGTTTATAATAGATTTGGAAAATTCTGGAGTTTCATACACCTGTAAGTATGGTTTGCGTGCTGTGCAAAATTCATCAAAGAATCTCTCTTAGTTGTGAAGCAAAACGTACCTATAGCAACAAATGCAGCCAACAGTAAGTGAAAAAATGATGAAATATCATATCTAAAAAAAATTTATTTTGTTATGTTTTTGCTCTTCTACTGCTATGAGTGTGAATCCTGAATCCTTCCTGGTCATGCTGACAAAGTTTTGTGAATTTATTTGTAAAAGGATAGACAGTAGAAAATAAAATGTTCTGTGATGCCTCTCCTGCTCCAAGTCGGCCCGTTTGACATCCTACCCCCCTTAATTTCCCCATTAAATTTATACTTAAAACTATGGAGTTCTTTTTCAAACACCCTGTATTATGGCTACCCGTCTTACGTATCCCAATGGGAAGGAAACTGCTGCGTTCACTTTGTGTGGGAGTTCCGAGTGCGTGATCCCTCAAGTTTAGACCCTGATGTAAGGCACCAAGCTCTGCCCCGGTCTGGCTGGGTGTGAGCAGTGAATGACGTCACGGCGGGGATTTCCCCCTCTGAGTCTGTGTGTGTGTGTGTGCGCGCGCGCCAACCCGGCTCCTCCGGGCGCGCAGCTGCGCTCGAGTCGTCTCACTATAAGCGCTAATTACGTATAGTGCACAGAATTCCGCGTGGCGCGCAGGTGCGGGGAGCAGGCGGCGGATTACGGGAAATTGTCGAGCCGGCGGGCGGCGGCATTCAGCCGGCTTTCAGAGGGTAATGCGAGGATGAAAGCGCCGGCTGAGATCGCCGCGCGAAGAGGGCCGCGGCTAAACTCCGCTGGCGGATCCCGTCAAAGCTGCCACCTACAAGCCTGCACCTCACGTCCTCGGCGCCCGCTTTGACGGACAGCGAAATACTGCTCCACAGCTAGCGTTCCCGGCTCTTCCAACGCTTTCTGAGGGCTTGTGCTCTTGGTTCTTAGTCTAGTGGAGTCGGTAAGTAAGAGATATACACCAGTCCAATAGAGTCTTCATCCGGTCAACCCAACTGTGGAGATACTTCATTGTTTCAGTAGCTGATGAGACGCCCAGCTATACCTGCAGGACAGGACAGGTAGTTGGAATTGTGGACAGGGGCCAAAATGAGCGGCTGTCAGTTACACTCGAACACATGTGACTTTATTTATTTGACTCCAAACATTACAGTACAAATTCTTGAACTTAGTTATCGGCTGAATACGCCACACTATCTTATGCCTTAAGGGCCCAACCACTTTAATTAAAAAAAATGGCTGAAAGCCATTAACTCAAAATTAAGACGCCAAAAAGAATATTTAGAAGGCAGAAGGTCTCACGTTAAGTAAGTTCTATAATTTGGCTAAAGGCCCAAAAATCTAACACTTGGGCCGACCGGTGTGGCCGTGCGGTTCTAGGCGCTTCAGTCTGGAACCGCGTGACCGCTACGGTCGCAGGGTCGAATCCTGCCTCGGGCATGGATGTGTGTGATGTCCTTAGGTTAGTTAGGTTTAAGTCGTTCTAAGTCCCATAGTGCTCAGAGCCATTTGAACCATTTCTAACACTTGGGAGGCAACAACCTTAATTTAAGGACGGCTGAAGGCCGATGATTTAAGACTCAAGGTAAAATGAAATAAAAAAAACAACAACAGAAGGCAGAAGGCTTTATCTTCAATTAGGCTAAAGGCCCCAAGCAGTCTGATGCTTGAAAGACAAAGATCCTTAATTTAAGAACGGCTGAAGACCTCATGACTTAACTCAAGGTAAAATAAATTTAAACAACAAAGCCTTATATTAAATTAAGCTGAAGGCCCCAAACGATCTAACACTTGACAAGCAAGGAACTTTAATTTTAAAACGGCTGAAGGCCCATGACTTAAAACATAACTAAAATAATTTTTATTAGGGAGAAGGCCCAAACAATCACACACTTGACAAGCAAGGAATTTTAATTTTAAAACGGCTTAAGGCCCATGACTTAAAACAGAACTAAAATAATTTTTAGTAGGCAAAAGGTCCAAGGCTTTATCTTTAAACAATATGTTAATCAGGCTGAAGGCCCAAAAAATCTAACACTTGAAAAGCAAGGAATTTTAATTTTAAAACGGCTGAAGGCCCATGACTTAAAACACCACTAAAACAATTCAACTTTAATTCAGAACCATCGGCTATGAGCCATACAAATACACACAACAGAAAATAACAGAAGGTAGTGCAGCTAACGGCGCTCATAAGTTTCGGGAGTTGGCCAGCACTTGAAATACTAACATTCACTTAGGTGAGACAGGCAGTCGGCCCAACCATTCTCGATCCGACGATAACCCAACCAACAGACAGTCAACGGATCCACCGATAAGGTAACTTGCGCTCCATTCGACCAGCACACAACCGGGAGTTCAATGCAACGTAAAGGGCATGGACGCCCACAACCAAGCATACATTAAGTTGTCGAAATACACACCGTGCTGGACAGCGACAACACGGTGAGGAAAGGACACTGCCTAAATTTACGTCAACGGCTTGGGCAGGTAACCGGAACGTTAACGGCCACAAGGCAGGCAGAAAAATCCGCTGGTGCACTTCAATTGCAAATAACCAAATACAGTTAGACTCCACCGGACGGTGATTGAACCTTTGCCAACTCAAACACACACGTTGTTGCTCGCGGGAATATCCCAACAGCCAACAACGAGAACCAAACGGCACCATGTGAACAGTCTTAACTTGCTAGTAAATTAAATCCAAACTCAACTTTCGTGCCCAGGGTCAGTGAGCCATGGACCTAGTAGCAATGGGATCAGCCCCACATACTCCAACACTGTGTAGAGACCACCAGCAGGCCCGGCCAAACTACACACCGTGTACATTTCCTCGCTGCTCCATGCCAACCGACCGATCTCACACATCAGTACGGAGACAGCACTAAAATAACTGAGCAGTCGAAATCACAAGCTACACACAGTTTCACGAACACTTGCACGAAGGACTAGACAGTACTAACGGCAGCGACTGTGCAATAACAAGGATGAATCACGAGTCGGCACACGCAGGAAATCCATAAACGATCACTGGCCAACATACACGTCGTCCGACAAGACGACCGACCGACGACCAACCAAAGTGGTCCGCACTCAAGTTGGGTTGGGTTGTTTGGGGAAGGAGACCAGACAGCGAGGTCATCGGTCTCATCGGATTAGGGAAGGATGGGGAAGGAAGTCGGCCATGTCCGTTCAGAGGAACCATCCCGGCATTTGCCTGGAGTGATTTAGGGAAATCACGGAAAACCTAAATCAGGATGGCCGGACGCGGGATTGAACCGTCGTCCTGCCGAATGCGAGTCCAGTGTCTAACCACTGCGCCACCTCGCTCGGTCGCACTCAAGTGATATGTATCAGCAACCGTCGGTTGAGTCATGGCTGTCCGGACCTCACTGCAGCCGCGCCCTGACTGAACTTCTGCCGCATCCAAAGATAAACACTGCCAGGTCCGAACTGCGCTGCTAGTGCCTCCCAACTCAATGGCAGATCCGAACTAACTCCGAACACACGGCAACAGGGAAGTAATAGCTGTCAGCAAAGATAATACTCCAGGGCTTAGATTGATAAGCGCCGCTGTTGCCGCTCACGGTCAGGCAAGGCCTACCTCCGAGTCGAGTGCCAGTCTTGGTATGCATCATCGACCTCGGCTGCGCAGGTGGATTTTGGGGGGTATACGGGGTGCGAAATTCAGTAAACATTTATGTCACTCTGGCAGCTACAACGGCTTCAGTGACACCAGTAATTGGAATTAACATAACGAGGTGGTAGTATAGTGAAAACAGGATGTAAAATGAGATATGGCACGAACTCGAGCCATGCACAGCTCAGCTCTCTGGAGAGAGCTCAATGCATTATTAAAATTGCAAGACCGGAAATAATGGCAAGCAGCGAACTTTTACTCATTGTTTCGTATACAGAAAATATGATTAAATTTGTAAGTGATTTGGGGTACATAGTAGTCCCATACTCAGGGCATGAGCGCAGGGGGAGCAGATGCAGAAACCCTGCACCGCCACTCACGGCAAGCTCCTAGTGGAGGTGGTTTGCCGCTCCCTTTCTCTTATGATGGTTCGAATGTGTCTTCGTGTTGCGTGGATGACCGCGGTGAGTACTTGGACAGCGTAGTGTTGGGTTAGTGCCGTTACGGATGAAGTGAAGGAAGAGGGTGAAGCCGGGTGGTGGCACATCCTACTGCTCTCGAAAATCGCCAACGGGATCGCCGAGATTAACGTCCCAATCCGAAGGATTGTGATGAGACACTGTGGAGAGGTTTCGAATTTAGTCTGCTCAAAGACTGGTGATCAGGAACTTCATGCTACCATCTCTCCTCCCCTTGCTGGCCAAATACTGGCAGTGAAAATTTCATGCACCACCAGGATTGGAAGCAGCCTACCTCCGAGTCGAGTGCCAGATCTTAGGTATGCATCATCGACCTCGGCTACGCAGGTGGGTTTTGGGGGTATACAGGGTGCGAAATTCTGTAAACATTTGAGTCACTCTGGCAGCTACAACGGCTTCAACCCCCTGGGCATCGAGTCGAAGAGCTTAGATGACAGCTACAGGCACTTCTTTCCAAGGTGGTAGTAGTAACAGTAGTTTCATTTATCCGCAGATCTCTTTTACAAGGATATTGGACATGCCTCGGTATTACAATTTAAGAACATTAAAATTCACATTTACTGACATTTACAGACATACTGGCAGGAATTCTGCTGTAGAATTACAAGGATGGGACAGGTAGAGGGCAGTGGCATTATAGTAGGAACTCTCCCAGCATTTGCCTGAAATAATTTAACGAAACAAGGGCGGATGGATGAAGACTGGGGCCTTCAGCCCTCCGAACACAAGCTCACTCTGTTTAAAACAGTGCTACGAGGGGCGATCAATAAGTAATGCAACATATTTTTCTCTGAAAGCGGTTTGGTTTTACTCAGGATTCAAGTACATTATACACTCCTGGAAATGGAAAAAAGAACACATTGGCACCGGTGTGTCAGACCCACCATACTTGCTCCGGACACTGCGAGAGGGCTGTACAAGCAATGATCACACGCACGGCACAGCGGACACACCAGGAACCGCGGTGTTGGCCGTCGAATGGCGCTAGCTGCGCAGCATTTGTGCACCGCCGCCGTCAGTGTCAGCCAGTTTGCCGTGGCATACGGAGCTCCATCGCAGTCTTTAACACTGGTAGCATGCCGCGACAGCGTGGACGTGAACCGTATGTGCAGTTGGCGGACTTTGAGCGAGGACGTATAGTGGGCATGCGGGAGGCCGGGTGGACGTACCGCCGAATTGCTCAACACGTGGGGCGTGAGGTCTCCACAGTACATCGATGTTGTCGCCAGTGGTCGGCGGAAGGTGCACGTGCCCGTCGACCTGGGACCGGACCGCAGCGACGCACGGATGCACGCCAAGACTGTAGGATCCTACGCAGTGCCGTAGGGGACCGCACCGCCACTTCCCAGCAAATTAGGGACACTGTTGCTCCTGGGGTATCGGCGAGGACCATTCGCAACCGTCACCATGAAGCTGGGCTACGGTCCCGCACACCGTTAGGCCGTCTTCCGCTCACGCCCCAACATCGTGCATCCCGCCTCCAGTGGTGTCGCGACAGGCGTGAATGGAGGGACGAATGGAGACGTGTCGTCTTCAGCGATGAGAGTCGCTTCTGCCTTGGTGCCAATGATGGTCGTATGCGTGTTTGGCGCCGTGCAGGTGAGCGCCACAATCAGGACTGCATACGACCGAGGCACACAGGGCCAACACCCGGCATCATGGTGTGGGGAGCGATCTCCTACACTGGCCGTACACCACTGGTGATCGTCGAGGGGACACTGAATAGTGCACGGTACATCCAAACCGTCATCGAACCCATCGTTCTACCATTCCTAGACCGGCAAGGGAACTTGCTGTTCCAACAGGACAATGCACGTCCGCATGTATCCCGTGCCACCCAACGTGCTCTGGAAGGTGTAAGTCAACTACCCTGGCCAGCAAGATCTCCGGATCTGTCCCCCATTGAGCATGTTTGGGACTGGATGAAGCGTCGTCTCACGCGGTCTGCACGTCCAGCACGAACGCTGGTCCAACTGAGGCGCCAGGTGGAAATGGCATGGCAAGCCGTTCCACAGGACTACATCCAGCATCTCTACGATCGTGTCCATGGGAGAATAGCAGCCTGCATTGCTGCGAAAGGTGGATATACACTGTACTAGTGCCGACATTGTGCATGCTCTGTTGCCTGTGTCTATGTGCCTGTGGTTCTGTCAGTGTGATCATGTGATGTATCTGACCCCAGGAATGTGTCAATAAAGTTTCCCCTTCCTGGGACAATGAATTCACGGTGTTCTTATTTCAATTTCCAGGAGTGTATTATTCCCTCAATCTTTTGGCTACAAAACTGTATTTTTGAACATAATCTCAGTTCAATGCGATAGCCTTAAGCCACGTAACTGGGAGCGCCTGTATGTCCGACTGATCGACCTCGGAGCCAACGCCTTGCTGCATTAATAACCTCCTCGTCATCCACGTACTGCTTCTCGCGGGGTGCATCTTTCATTGGGCCAAGCAGATGGAAGTCGGAAGATACAAGATCCGGGCTGTAGGATGGATGAGGAAGAACAGTTCAAAGAAGTTTTGTGGGCTCCTCTCGAGTATGTGGACTTGTGAGAGGTATTGCCTAGTCATGGAGAAGGGGAAGTTCGTTTGTATTTTTGTTGCGACAAAGATGTTGAAATCATTTCCTCAGTGAACTTCAGAGTTGATCGTTGCTCTTTGAGGGATGACATCAAATAAAATAACCACTTCAGAGTCCCAGAAGACCGTCGCCACGACTTTGCTAAGCACAATGTAGGGAAACAGGCGTGTGCATGTGAGTGAGCATGTGTGTGTGTGTGTGTGTGTGTGTGCATGTATTTCCTACAAGTTTGAAAAAGACAGTTCATTCCGAAACCTAGCAAAGCTCTGTACCACCTTTTGTTTGAGCACCTATCGACGAGGCAGCGCTTCTGCATTTCGGTGAGTTGTCTCCTTTGTTCCTCAATAATTCGTAATTCTCAACCAGAACTTCCCATACATCAGTATTATCCGAGGGTTATTCGGAAAGTAAGGAACGATCGGTCGCGAAATGGAAACCACAGTGAAAATCCGATGAAGTTTTGCACAGGTGTGTTGGGCAGTGTGTCTAGTATGCCCGTCGATCGTATTACGTCGTTCTTTTTAGTTTTGAGCTCACAGGGAGGACATAAAGATACCTAGAACAATAGTGTCTCCCACCAAGTACGAGGGCCTGGTGAGAAATTTCGCCTGAAGCTATGCAGCCAACATTACATAACTATCATGCGTTTTTCAAGACAATTCTCAGCCGCATTCTGCAGAGGCAATGAAAATGCTCCTGCATCGTTTTCAATTGGAAATGTTTGATTACCCAGAATACAGCCAGTAATTGTCTCCCTCTGGTGTTTCATCTCTGCTTACATGAACCGCTGGCTATTTAGACAACGTTTTGGCACAGACAACGAGCTGAAGGTCAGCGTAGAGAACTGGCGGAAAGGACTGGCGGCTTCTTCTATAACGCGGATATTGGAAAGTTGGTACAACGCTACGAAAAAGTCTAAGTTGGATCGGCGACTATGGAGATAAGTAGCTGGAAGTTGTAGTTAACTATTGCAAATAAAACAGTTTTGATTTTCAACGTGGTTTCCATTTCGCGACCTATCGTTCCCTACTTTCCGAATAGCCCTCGTACATTGTACAGCTTTGGGAGTAAATTTTTCCAGAAAAGGTAAAAAGAGAAGGAAAAGTATAGTGTGTAAGTGCTTTCTGGAACGTTAGCTATATTATCATCATTGTTTTTTGTGTTCTATTTTTTACCAAACACCTATTCTGTGTTACTTAAGTAATTCTTCAATGTAAAGAATCTTTGGGTTAACAGGCACTTTTGAACTGTTTTTTTTTTTTAAAATAAGTTAGTTTCAACAATTTCTTTCATACCATTGGCAATTTATTGTACAGTTTTATTCCTTGCTAGAAAATGCCGTCTTAAGTTTTATGCTTGTTATTTCTTGGTAAATGTATGTTCAAAACAGATCTTGTCCCATGGTCGTGGACAGAGCTATTTAAGCAGTAATTACCAATTTTATTTTTGATGTGTACAGCATTTGGAAAAAGTATTCACATGGTGCAGTTAAGATCCCCAGTATTTTGAACAGATCTTTACATTGAGCTCGACTACTATTTTTGATCATTTTTCTTATGCTCCTTTTTTGAAGTTTGAAAATTCTGTTCATATTTTGTGCTTTTGATTCCCATAAAAGACTGCCATAGCTAAGAATTGAGTGTACATAGTATCATCCCATTTAATTGAATAGTTTCATTTTCCCTCTTCAAACTTTAACTTATGGCATTTATTTTCTTAATTTCGATAGTACTTTATTGCTTATTGAGAAAACGTAAATTTCGTCGAGGGTTTCAGATACTTTCTTTGCAAGGAGTTCTCTCGTTCTCTCCATGTCTACAAATTTCTATCATAAGGAAAGAGAACTTATTTCTCCACGACTAACACTGGTGGGAAAGTCATTGATGCGTATCAGAAACAATATTGGTCCTACAACACTACTCTGAATAACTACCACATTAATCTATTTTGGCTCTGATCAGTGTTTTACTAATAATTTCGACTTATTTGCTGTACATGTTATCTCTGCTCTGTTCCCCATCTACATGATATTTCCGGAAACAGTCATTATTCCTAATACTTCTAACTTATTTAGTAGAATATTATAATGAAACGTATCAAAAGCCTTACTTAGACAAAAAAATTTCCCTGTGACACACTCATTTTTGTCAAGAAAGTCAAGTAACACTTTTATGAATTCCACTATGGCTGATTCTGCACTTCTGCCACTTTGGAAACCAAATTGTGGCCCACGTAAAAGGTTAAATACATACATAAATACATTCATGTAACTAATTAAACCGTCTTTAATAATTGGTTCTGTTATTTTTGAGAATCGCAACAGCATGTAAATGTGTCAGTAATTTTCTTTATCTTCTGCATTACATTTCTTTAACAGAGTGGTAAGTCTTGTTTGTTTGAATTATTCTGGAAATTACGTTGATGTAAAGGATTCGTTTCTTATATTTGTTAAGGGAGCTTATGTACCCTATACGCATTGTTTCAGTACACACACTGGTACTTCATCTAAGCCTACCGAATTTTTACTTTTTAGTTTTTACCGTTGACTGAGTTGATGCTCTGTGGCTGATAGCGACATCTTTGTGCACAGTACACAATTATTTACAGGTGTTCTCTTTGTTTTTCGGAATTTTTGCTGTACTTCCTTGGAATACTTGAAAAATGCTCTTTCACATAGTTCTCTAGGTGATATGGATAATTTATTAATTTCTCCTCCCATTTTATTAATATGTTATTATGCCTCCCTCCATCACCCCTCCCCACAGTGAAAATATTTCGTAAGAGGTTGGCAACAAATCCTCCTCCTCATTACCCTATAACAGCTGCCACATTTCCCATTCGTGGTCAGTTTCGAAAGAAGAAGAGTATCAAGTTTGTCAAGAACGCGAGATTTGCTGTATGTAAACAAAAACGACACTTCAAGTATTTTGTGCTGTTGCCGCTGTTTCTTTTACTGGTTTAGAGATATAATGACACAAGAATGAACTAGCACTTTCTTTATTTTTAGAGAATTCATGTTACCAAGATTGTCTGATTAGGTTTCTAAAAGTTTATTGAACTAGTCTATTGGACTTGTAAACAATACGAGATGAATTGGGAAATACGAGTTAGAAACGTTTAATTATATTTTTATGGCGAGGATACCCACTACGGAAGCTAGTAGCTGCCTTGTTTTAACGAACGTTATGCTATTAAGGAAACTAAAGTATAATTTTCAGCTTTCATGTCACGCAGAATTTCGGCCTACTTTGCGACAGTCGGGATTTCAAATAACACGAGTTGCTTTTAAGAAAAAGCGTAATATGAACACTAAATATTCACTTGAAAAACACGAACATACATTACAGCAACTGTATACTAGAGTTTATTAATCATAGTGATTGGCTAGTGATGGTGTACCAGACTGAAGCAACTCTTCGATGGACGAGAGATATAGGGGGTCTGCTGATGAGACTAACAGTCGAACACCCTCTGTATCGATGAAGTCGAGTATGGCATTATCTTGTTGTAGGCTAATAAAATCTGCATCGAATCGAAATGGTGATAAAACATCAGGGAAATCCGTGTTGGGATCTCCATTTCCAATAGTGCAATTCAGTTACACCCAGCGCCGTGATTTTCGTTGAAAATACAGTTCTGAACCTCTTACAGCTCAAAACATTCGGCGACGGCACAGGTAGTTTCAAGACACTAGTCGGGGAAACAACAACTGCCCCCATGAGTAGTTGGTCAGCAGGGGCGTCACCATACTCTCAATTGTTAGCAAATTTACTCAAGATGGCGAATACAAGATGGCGGCGATAGATACGGCAACATCGCAATGACATCATGGCGAGAAATTCAAATTTTGGCCGGAAAATAGGTCAACTGGGATACCTCCACTAACCTAACTCCCTCCCCTCACCCCTCCTCTCCCCAAGAAAATGGCGTGAAGTTCAAATTCCAGCATGACAATGCAACGCACCAAGGATACCTCCACTAACCTAAGAAAATGGTGGGAAGAAAGGTCACTTGGGCTACCTCCACTAACCTAAGTCGTCCTACCGCCACCTTTTCCATGGAATTGGTGGGAAAAGGACTCAGCCTGTGCTTTATTTTGCAGCCGGTCTTTATTTAAACAATTTGAGGCATTAACTCCATCCAGTGTGTTCACCATGAGGTCCGGAGTCCAACTGACCTAGTACACAGTACTGCCACCAGAGGGCGCCATCGTCCCTCCCATGACATAATCCAAGATGGCGGTCTGGGGGAAAAATGGCGGGATAAGGACTCAACCTGCGCTGGTCTGCTGGAGAGATGAAGGAGTGCACTTTATTTATTTTGGACAATTTATTTAGGGATGGATTTCACGTAGTTCATTTATTACACTGATACAAAACACTCGCCCTGACGTGCTTGGGGTCACGCTACATAGCATACAGACCTGCAAACTACTTGTAAATTATCGAAATAATACTGTACACTGATGTACAGACACGCAAACAACTCGTAAATTACCGAAATAATGCATTTCACACCCTGCAGAGCTGCAAACTATTCGTAGATCACCAAAATAATGCATGTAAAACGCTCTGCAGACACGCTCACTGTAGAAATAATGCATTGCACAGTCTACATACACAAAAACAACTGTAAAATTGTCAAAATAATGCATGTAAAACGCTATGCAGACACACTTGCTAATTGTAAACTGTCGAAATAATGCAGTACATAGCCCACAGACTTGCAAACTAATCGTTTATCACCGAAATAATGCAGTGCACTGATGTACATACGTGCAAACAACTCGTAAATTCTTAAAAATTGTGTATGCAAAAGACTCTGCAAATACGTCCACAACACTTAAACAAGCGAAAATAATGCAGTGCAAACACATTCCACGTAGAAAACACTTTCGAACTACCGTCAACCACAACGTATCAGAGGCTCCAATGTGCACACGCACCGACGCCGCCATGAGCCACTGCTGGACAAACAAATGCAGGGGCATGAGCTATTGCTGTCAGGCTGCTACTGCATACAGCCAGTAGGTGAAAGTCGCGTCTGTTTTTGGGTATACAGTTAGAATTGTTTGAGTGTTATACTTACATGACATGTCTATGTAAATAAGAGCCAAGTCACCCCCTGGACATGCACATGTTTACAATTGCTGGCGTGATGCCCCTCTACCTGTGGTTCAGTGAAGACCTAACTGCCAAGTGACTCAACATTGCAGATGCAGCTGAAAGTTTCTCAATGCTGTACTGACATCACAGGATGCGCTATAGAAATCTGTTGCAATGCTTCCCAGAATAGCACAGGGTGCTTTGTTCCTAGCCATCCTAATGGGACATCTGAGACCCCTCCGGCCGTGCACATATTTACTATGACTGACCCTACCTTCAAGTCCAGCGACAAGTGAGAGATGTCTGCATAGCGGTTCACCCATGCAGGCACAGCTAAAAGATTCTCAGTGTTATACTGACATCACATGGCTATGTAAATAAGAGCCAAGTCGACCTCCTGGAAATTGTAAAGTGTCACAGGAGCTTTTGTAGGAGCTTTCGTGATGTCTCAGCTTGTTTGCGTGGAAATTCTTGTTCTAACACAACCTGTTTACAAAAATAGCCCAGAATAACGCCGAATGCATTCCTCTTCAACGTCCTAACGTGGCACCCCATCCATTATGTGCTAACCTTCCCGGAAATCGTTAAGTCCAGCTTTCAACAAACATCTCCGTAACGCAAATGTTCTCACTGCTATATAGAGGCCCCTATGTCCCAGCACAAATGATGTCTTGTGAATGAATGGAGGATTATGATTGGCTCTTATTGAATTTACCCCAAAATTACTGATACCACCTGTATGGAAGCACTGTCCCCTTTTTTCTTTCTTTCTGCAAGTGAGACTTCCTGTGGCAAAACTATTTTGTACAGATCGCCATATTGCACTGACAGTCTGACAGTTAAGCCCTGCAAAAGTGTCCTACACATCGTAAAATATGGAAAGACTCTCACTCAATTACACTACTCTGCTACTGAGGATGGAAGCTTGAATATTAGAGTCTGAAACTGATCTCCAACCTGACAATATATCACCATGTACTGTGTCAATGTAGTAAACATACAGTTTGTTCCTGCACCATACAAAAAGGCCCCTTTTGCATCATTAATATAGCTATTGACCGTCAGACACTTGTACGTATACCGTGAAGACAGACAGCATAAGCTCATTCACAATAGGTATACTCCTCACTGCACTAGATATTGCCCGCTCCCGATGCGTGACCAGAGAACACTCAGCAGACCGAAGTCACTTTCAGAACTGTTGTACAAAGTCATGTTCTTTCCCCTTGGCACAAAGGCGTTACTGTTTCTGGTCCCGACCTGCTTGCTTGCTTTCTACACCCCTCTCCTGACTCTGGGATTACAAGAACAAATGTAATTTCATGTGGTTTGCCAGAATATCATGCCATTTTCACGAGACACTCGTATATATATACTGTGAAGACTGTTGAACAAAGACTGGGTCGGTTCTCCTTGGCACAAAACCATCACCGTTTCTGATCCCGACCTGCTTGCTTGCTTGTTTTCTACACCAATCTCCAGACTCTGGAATTACAAGAACACATGTATTTTCACATGGTTCGCCAGAATATTATGCCATTTACGCGATACTTCTCGATATCAAGTACAGTACAATATCACTTGCATAGCAGTATCGCTCACACAACATGATTCCAAAGATATAGACTGGAAATTATTTCTCTAGAAACACGAAACTTTAGCGAGGTGGAGCGTGCTATAAACCACTGAGTAACTAGAAACTTATCCCAACTGCCATGACCTTTGTGTGAAAACTCGAAAAAAATAGAGAAAACTGATATTTCCACTCGTAAATAGCGATGTCGGTGATGTAACAGATTCCAAATCATCCCTGTAATTTACAATGTCAACTAAGGTGTTACTCATGTCTAGAGACCCAGAAAACGTGTCTTCCACCTGTATTTCACCTGCTAGATGTGCACACGACAATCGATGTTCTCTCAACTAAATAAAGATGGGGAAATGTGAAGAAACAGTCAGTTGGACAATTTACATGGGAGAGAATAATGGTCCAGCCCAAACACATGTTGAATCTTCTCATATTTCCACGCGATCACGAAAGCTGTCCAACACATGCTAAGTATTAGTTCGCTATTTGGCCTTCTAGAGGACGACATGGTTAAGTCAACTACATTCCTGCTTCCCAACAGGCCTCCTCCTTCGGACAGCTCCTACTGTTAGCTGGGAACGTGAATCATCCCGCCACCTGCCATAGACACAATTATCCTAGGAAACCATTCACATACATATTTGATCGCTATACTTACAATTAAACGTTACGATCGCGGTCTCAATTCGACGACAGTCGACAATGAATGAAGTATCGTAAATACACCATGCTGACAGCTGTGGCCCTGGAAACAGAAATACGACTTGACATACTTTTTCCTTTGCTATCACAGTACTCCACGTCAAATCCGTACCTTCCATACAACTGGTCAGTCATTTCCTTTGCACGTGTCAGAACACACAAACATACTTTATAAACCTGATGCTCATGGCCAATCTATCACACACCTCCTACTACTAAGTATAATACTTCGCCAATAACTGATTGCTGGCGATACGAAATAATACTGAGAGGAAATCAGCGATGGGTATATATGTCCCAAAAGTTTTTCTTGCGAGTGGTACCACTGTGTCTTAGAAGGACTGACGTAAACGTCTTACAATTCGCCAGATGTTAAAAAAAAAAAAAAACACGACCATATTGCTATCATAATCGGTCTTGGTTCTACAGGTGCACACAAGTATCCATGTTAAAAGTTATACCGGCTTTATAAACCGAGGTTTGGCGTTACAACCGACTGAAGTGGTATTTTCAGACAAATACTACGACACTCAATACAGATAGTGATCGCCAGAGTGTATATTATCAGACCAACAGTGTAGTTCCACGTCGCCGACAGTGCAACCTCGTGATAAAATTACTGAATTTAGAAAGCGATTCGGCTAAGGAACGTGGTATGAAACCGGCATTTCCAACTGCATTACGCTGCCGCTAGGTATTTCTCCAGTATTTGTAACGCATTCTGTCTCGATGCCACGTCAAACGTTCGATGATATATCGACTGGGTTATAGGTGATGGTTGATTGAGAAGGATCACAAACAGTAGATGGTGTGCTGATTGAGATCGTAAGAAATGTACACTAGCTTTTCAGATCACTAGTGCTACGCTTTCCGGTAGAAATGATGTCTTTGATTTAGAATCAAATCTTTCCATTCAACCACATACCAGCATTGTATCCCATGGAGAAGTCCTTTAACGATTACAGCCACTAGTGAATCATATTTCTGACACTCTCATCGAAACGAGTCACCTTTCTTGAACCTATCTGCTACAGTAAAATTTCAGATGGTCCCTACCCCTCTTACAACTGCTGCAGTGTCTGCAGCTTTGCGCATGTGATCGTTCCAATTTAAGCTGGAACTGAGCAGAAGTCGGAGAGAGCTGTATCTACCAAATTCTGCAACCTGTGTAGAAACAGAGTGACCTGAGTTAGCGCGAGAAGACCTATTTTGACCATTCGGTGGAAATAGGAACAAGTTGTCTTAGCTCCGCCAACAGTGTACGATGTGTAAGGTCAGCGCCAAACGAAGCCTGCTCATGCCATACAATTTTGTTTTCTCCGCCATGACTTCAAGGTCGGTGTCAGGTTCTAAACTGACAATAACATGTTCCGACCCATTGCTTCTCACAGAAAACTAGACGTCGCACAATATAAATCATGTTGTTACTGCTGCTACAACAACACAACACACAAACTGGATGATTTTAAATAAAAGACAGCTACAATATATGGAAACTGGAAAAGTTTGGCGGCATTGTGGAACGTTTCCAAACTACTGTCCAAAGGTGATTGACGACCTCTACATTTAAACTCCACTGTCACAGTGATAGAATAGCTGATGGCTCTGTGTTCCATTTCGACTGATACCTCATATTGCAGTCATGTACGCTATCACTGTTTCGGTGCTAGCCATCCCCAGGAAGTGTTGTCCCTCCACCAAAACTCTTTCTCCATCTCAAACAAGTGATATCAGTCAATCATTATGTGGTAACCAATAGCATACCAGTGGACGGATGGGATGGAAAAGACACCATCGATGTACTGTAATGATAAGCATCACAGATGATGGTGCGAACAATGTTAGCAATGTTACAGTACTTTCAATATCAACCATTGATGCGACAGCATGTTTCCCAATTTCAGTATCATAACTAAATTGCTCCTTCTCTATTTTGTGAGTATCATTGCGAATGTAGATAGATGACTGTGCAGTACGTTCATTCATTGCTAATTCTCGAACACATCCATCATCAAAGTACATCAGACAGCACTCTACATATTTCTAGCACCACGAGCTTAGTGCATAATTTACGATCTATCTCTATGAGGCAATGGCAAGGAAAGCGTTTCTGAAGAAGAGAAATTTGTTAACATCGAGTATAGATTTAAGTGTCAGGAAGTCTTTTCTGAAAGTATTTGTATGGAGTGTAGCCATGTATGGAAGTGAAACATGGACGATAAATAGTTTGGACAAGAAGAGAATAGAAGCTTTCGAAATGTGGTGCTACAGAAGAATGCTGAAGATTAGATGGGTAGATCACATAACTAATGAGGAGGTACTGAATCGGATTGGGGAGAAGAGGAGTTTGTGGCACAACTTGACCAGAAGAAGGGATCGGTTGGTGGGACATATTTTGAGGCATCAAGGGATCACCAATTTAGTATTGGAGGGCAGCGTGGAGGGTAAAAATCGTAGGGGGAGACCAAGAGATGCATACACTAAGCAGATTCAGAAGGATGTAGGTTGCAGTAGGTACTGGGAGATGAAGAAGCTTGCACAGGATAGAGTAGCATGGAGAGCTGCATCAAACCAGTCTCAGGACTGAAGACCACAACAACATCTCTATGAGGATGAGAGTTACAGAGCATTCTCGCAGTCTTGCGATAAAATTAGAGACTGAAAAATCCCCTCACAATGTCTTTGACCAACCCGCCCTTCAGCACCGCTACCGATTTAATCTTCAGCCGACCAAAAGTAGACCGCCTCATTCCGCATCTCATGAATGAATGGAGCTTGCCGAGCCCTCACCCATCCAAGTGCATAAGATTTCTCCAGATGCGCCCGTGTGTACTAGGCTATCACTCCTTATCGGTGTATAGTAACAGATTTGAAAGTGTTGTGAATTAATAGCAGACGGTTAAGTAGAACAAGAAATGGGCGATTTTTATGCATGATGGAGCTCCCGATGGATGGAGTTCGAAGTATTTCACGTAAAAAAGTACATACTTTATTGTGGTAGTAAGGTTTGGGATTTTCTTTTTTTTAACGATGTGGTAGGAACCGTTGTCAAATACAAGGCTGCGTCCATCCATGAGATTCGTTCCTTCGACCACTCAACATAAGTTGGGCTGTTTACCTAGTCATCCGTCCATAACAGAATAGCGAGCCTTCTCTTTCATTTTAGGAGTTTTATCTTTTTAAAATGTAAAATGCGCAGATTTCTTTGGAAGAGTCTTCGTGCTGCTTATCTATGAAAAAATATAGTAGATATTCTGCAATACACACGAACAGTTGCTCTCCTACTGTGTATATCCAGTTCTTGCAGCAGGCAGTTTATTTCCTTACTATCTGTCCCTGACGTCTCACGCTGTACGTTACAATTCTTGGTACTGGTACAGCCATAATGCCTGACAAAACGTGAAGCACCCAATAGGCGAGGAAGAAACGAAATGAAATTTCACAAGTTGAGAGGATATGTGATGTTACACACATCAAAAAATGTTTTGCATTACCCTGATTCCCAGAACTACTGAAGACAAACGTAGACTGTGGATGCTGTATCCAGACACAGTCCCTTTGACGTCACTAAACCCGCCCAAAGATGTAAACAACCATGCATGAGCAGCGACTATTAGACGGAGGGGGTCTGACAGCCGATCAGTTCCAGTCATTCCATCAGGAAGGAGGTACACGGCTCGTGTTGTCTGTCGTTCAACCATGCCTACACGGTCAACACCGCGGATCGATCGCGCTCGCATTGTTACTTTGTGCCAGGAAGGGCTCTCTCAACAAGGGAAGTGCCCAGGCGTCTCAGAGTGAACCAAAGGGATGTTGTTCGGACATGGAGGAGATACAGAGAGACAGAAACTGTTGATGACATGCCTGGCTCAGGCCGCCCAAGGGCTACTACTGCACTGGATGACCACTACCTACAGATTATCGCTCGGAGGAACCCTGACAGCAACGCTACCATGTTGAATAATGCTTTTCGTGCAGCCACAGAACGTTGTGTTACGACTCAAACTGTGTGCAATAGGCTGTATGATGCGCATCTTCACTCCCGATGTCCATGGCGAGGTCCATCTTTGCAACCACGAAACCATGCAGCGCGGTACAGGTGGGACCAACAACATACCGAATGGACCGCTCAGGATTGGTATCACGTTCTCTTCACCGATGAGTGTCGCACAAGCCTTCAACCAGACGTCGTCGGAGATGTGTTTGGAGGCAACCCGGTCAGGCTGAACGCTTTAGAAACACTGTCCAGCGAGTGCAGCATAGTGGACGTTCCCTGCTGTTTTGGCGTGGCCTTATGTGGGGCCGACGTACACTGCTGGTGGTCATGGAAGGCGCCGTAATGGCTGTACGATACGTGAATTCCATCTTTCGACCGATAGTGCAACCATATCGGCAGCATATTGGCGAGACATTCGTCGTCTTCATGGACGACAATTCTCGCCCACATCGTGCACATCTTGTAATTGACGCCCTTCAGGATAACGACATCGCTCGACTAGAGTGGCCAGCATGTTCTTCAAAGATGAGCCCTATTGAACATGCCTGGGATGCATTGAAAAGGGCTGTTTATGGACGACATGACCCACCAACCACTCTGAGGGATCTACGCCGAATCGACGTTGAGGAGTGGTACAATCTGGACCAATAGTGCCTTGATGAACTTGTGAATAGTATGCCACGACGAATACAGGCGTGCATCAACGCAAGAGCCGGCCGAAGTGGCCGTGCGGTTCTGGGCGCTACAGTCTGGAGCCGAGCGACTGCTCCGGTCGCAGGTTCGAATCCTGCCTCGGGCATGGATGTGTGTGATGTCCTTAGGTTAGTTAGGTTTAATTAGTTCTAAGTTCTAGGCGACTGATGACCTCAGAAGTTAAGTCGCATAGTGCTCAGAGCCATTTGAACCAATCAATGCAAGAGGACGTGCTACTGGGTATTAGAGGTACCGGTGTGTACAGCAGTCTGGTCTCGCTGTATGGTGGTACAACATGCAATGTGTGGTTTTCATGAGCAATAAAAGGGCGGAAATGATTTTTATGCTGTATTTTCTGTAAAGGTTACGCAACTCTCGGAACCGAGGTGATGCAAAACTTTTTTTGATGAGTGTATTTCGTGATTACAAATCCCACTTATCAGCATGATATTGCACCCCGTCTGCCTGGATGCATGCACTGATTCGGTTGGGAAGGGCATCATAAAGCCATCCTCTCCTGAGGAAAGCTGACAAAGCTGTTGTAAATGGTCCATGGTATGCTGGGTACTAGCAAGGGACCGAGTTGACGTCCGAGCTGGTCCAAGATGCGTCCTGCTGATGACAGATCCGAAGATCTTGCTGGCCACGGGAGTACCTCAGCATCGCACAGGCAGTTCTTAGAAGCCCATGTCATGTGTGGACGAACATTGTCCTTTTGGAAAATGGCACTACGAAGTGTCACATAGAGGTAACGCCGGCCGCTGGTGGCCGAGCGGTTCTGGCGCTACAGTCTGGAACCGCGCGACCGCTACGGTCGCAGGTTCGAATCCTGCCTCGGGCATGGATGTTTTTGTAAGGTTAGTTAGGTTTAAGTAGTTCTAAGTTCTAGGGGACTTATGACCTCAGGTTGAGTCCCGTAGTGCCCAGAACCATTTGAACCATAGAGGTAACGTATGGGAAAGCAGGACGTCACGTACCAGGGGAAGTACCGTCAGAGTTTCGTCAATTACTAGCATCTGTGACACCCGCTGGCTCCCCGCACCATGTCACCAGGAGTAACCCTGCTGTGCCTCTCCAAAGCCTTGTAACAACGGACCTCTCCCTTTGTTACTTACATACTCGCTAAGAATGATCATCCTAGGCAGTTCAAAACTACGATTAATCGCCGAACACAGTGAGTATTCATCAGCAGTCCATCCTTCCCGGTGTGCTTAACACTTCAAACGCAGACGTCTTTATTATGGTGTTAACGGCAGCATACGCATGGAACGATGAATCCCTAGTCCGGGTGCTGCTAGTTCCAGACCAATGGTTTGTGATTACACAAAATGTAGCAGGGAGTGTAGTGATTCTCTTGGATAGTATTCGTAGTTGTGAAGGGGTTACGAGGTGCTTGGTGCACGATACAGTGATCCTCCCTTGTGGTAGTTAGACGTGATCGTCCGGAACCTTTCCAAGAAATATGCCAGGCCTCATGTTCCCATGCAGTCTGAAATCGAGCCGTTGTCACATCCGAATGCCCCACTAATCTGGATACTGTACAATTCGACCAGGCGATCACCCCACAGAGCGACCTTCTCCTAGCTCTGTCAGGCACTGATTACGCTGTCTCATACGAATAAGCGCAATCTCCATATCCTTCATCGTGATCAATATTTCACGCTGTTCACGCCCCTTATATATTTTACGAGACCTGGTAACAATCCTAAAGCCTAGTAACAACCCTAAATACATACAGCATTAATGAAATCAGGTGGCAGCTCCACTTGTCAGAGAGAGCTGCAACTCTAATGGTTTACAAACTCTCCAACGCTGTATATGTGTACGAAGTTGCATTGTCTTGTGGGTGCTTCAGTTTTTTTGTAAGGCAGTGTATTTCAGAGAGGCATTTTATAAATTTTTATTTATTTTTTTGATCATTAGTGCTCTGGCTGATGTAATGTGGCCTGCCACCACCCTTGGGCTAACCTCTCACACAAAGTGTCCTTAACTATTTGTTGGATATTTTTTAGTTTCTGTCTATCCCCTGTTTTTTTCCCTGTACGGCTTGTTTTAGTATCGTGGAAATTATTCCATGAAGTGTGGACACATGTTTCATCATTCTTGTCCGCTCCTCTAGTCAATGTTTTCCACATATTCGTTTCTTCCCAGATTCTTCGGAGAAACTCATTTTTTTTATCTTAACAGTCCAATTAATATTCACCATCCTTCTGTAAAACCACATGTCGAACGTCTAGATTCCATTTTTTCCTGGTTTTCCCGTAGACCGCCATTCATTTGCATACGATACCGTGCTTCAGACGTTCATTTCCAGAAAATCCTTCCCAAAATTAAGGCGTAACTTTGATAAAGGTAGGTTTATTTTAGCAAGAAATTATCTCCTTTTCCATATTTGTTGCTTACATTCTCCTACTTTTGTCTGCCTCCAATATTTTGCTTTCAAGATTACTGAGTTCCTTACTTTACTTTCTTATTCTGGTAAGTTTATCGCTAATCACATTTTTGTTAGTGCTCAGTACTTAAAATTTTCTGTGATTTACTCTCGAGCTACGCTCTGTCTAATCAGAATGTTCATTGCACTTAACAGGTCAATTTTCCTCACTTTCACGAAAGATAGAAATGTCACCAGCTAATCTTATCATTGACATTCTTTCACCCTGAATTTTAATCCTGCTCATAATCCATTCTTTGATTTCCATGTCCTCCTGCGATAAATGGATTGAACAGCAGTAGTGACAGTGCATCCCCGTCTTACACCCTTCTCAATCCCAGCGCTTCTTAATCTGCCATTCTCATTTCCCGTTAATTCTTGTACATATCGTCAGCAAGTTAGGTAGTGGAGTGGTTAGCACTCTTGGCTCATTCGATTATAGGTTTTCCGTTATTTCCCTAAATCGCCCGAGGGAAATGCGGGGATGGTTGCTTCGAAAAGGGTACAACCGATTTTCCTCCCCATCTTTTCGAAATACGAACTTGTGTTTTGTCTCTAATGACCTCGCTGTTCACCCCACATTAACTCTGGTTTTCTTAGTTTCCATTCCCATTTTCATATTATTCTTGTCAGCAACTTGGAGGCATGAGCTGTCAAGCAGATTGTACAATAGTTTCCACATTTATCTGCGTTTGGTATCTTTGGTTTTACGTGGTCGATATTCTTCCGCAGGTACGATGGTATGTTTCCAGTCTCATACGTTCCATATACCAACCTGAATGGTTTAACAAAAAAGCAATTAGTCTAGATCGTAAAAGATGTTTATTTTTAGTTTAACAAAAAACAATCAGCCTAGATCGAAACTTGTATTTATTTCTAGTTTAACAAAGAAAACAATGAGTCTAGATCGCAAATGGTGTTTATTCTTCTAGAACATGAATATTCGTTTGGTTACCACTTCCTCCCAAAGAAATTAGAAATTCCAAAGAATTTTATCAGTGCCTTGCCTCCTGTTTGATCGAAAATGTCTGAAACTTTTAGTCTCTTGTACTGAATCCGCTATGTCTTCCAGATCGACACTCATTTCGTCCTTTACCACGTAAGCGGACATTTCCTTCTCCTAGCAGAGGCCCTCAGTGTATTGCTTCCACCAATCCACCCTCCCGTACTACTAATGTTGACAACTTTACTTTCAGTTTCACCGAATGTTATTTTGATTTTTCTAAAGGCTGAAACTGTAATTCGACCATTTCATTTTCGATTTCTTCATATTCTCCCTGCAACCATTCCGCTTTAACTCTCCTGTACGTAATTCCTAAGTGGTTTATAATAGTGTATCTCTTTCTTTCCCGGAGTTTTGCACTTCCTTCTTTCGTCAATCAAATGAAGAATTCCTTTTATCAAACAAAATTTGTTGGCAATTATCTTCCATGTATGGTATTTGTCTTTCCAATTTCTGTGATACGTGTTTTAGAGTCGTCCATTCATCATCAGCTAAACCACCAATGTAGGACACGTTCTCGTAGTTCTCCAAACTCAAAGAATTCCATCTCACACCATCAATTCTCAATACTTCAATATCCCACATCTTCACGCATTGATTCTTCATGACAATTCGCTTAAACTTCAACCAACACTTCACCATCACCACACTGCGGTACACCAGTCTACCTAATAGCCGGTATGTCCACCTTTGGCACAGCTAACAGCAGAAACGCGTCGTGGCATGAAAGCACTAAGGCCTTGGTAGGTCACTGGAGGGACTCGGAACCACATCTGCACACCTAATTATCGTAAATTCCATGGAGGTGGCCATGAGATCTGACGCAAAGGTCGCTCACATTTCAGATGTGTTCGATCGGATTCAGATCTGGCCTCCAACCAATCCATCACACTCCTGGCCTTATGACATGCCGCATTATCTTGTTCAAAACGGCACTGCCGTCGGGAAACATGATCGTCATGAAGTGGTATACGTGGTCTGCAAACAGTGTACAATACTTCTTGGCCGTCATAGTGCCTTGCACGTGGTCCACTGGACCCATGGATGGCCACGTGCATGTTCCCCAGAATATAATGAAGCCGCCGCCAGCTTGTTTGCATCCTGCCGTCAGGTGTCAAGGAGCTGTCCCCCTGGAAGACGACTGTTGCGCTCTCCCTTCGGCACGATGAAGAAAATATCGGGCTTCATCAGAACGTGCAACGCTCTGCCACTGCGCCAACCTCCAGTGCCGTTGGTCACGTGCCAATTTCATTCGTAATTGCTGATGTCGTGGTATTAACATTGACACATGTTTGGGTCGTCGGCTGCTGAGGCCCATCATTAGGAATGTTCGGTACACTTTGTTTCTAGACATACTTGTACCCTGACCCTCATTAAGGTCTGATGTTAGTTCCGCCACAGTTCGCCGCCTGTCCTGTTTCACCAGTCTGCCCAGCCTACGACGTCCGACATTTGTAATGAGGGGTGGCCGCCCAACCCCACGACGTCTGGACCTTGGTTTCGCCACGTCTTGAAGACATTCATCACAGCACTTCTCGAACACCCGACAAATTGTGTAGTTTCCGAAATTCTTTCGCCGAACCTCCGGGCCTTCACAAGTTAGTCCTCAGTCAGATAGATCGCGTGTCTTCCTCATTCTACACAAGAACAGCTCGCTCACTGGTACTACATGCACCGTGTGTCTCTGACTAGTAGTAAGTCATTCCTCACCAGGTGACGCTGCTATCACCTGGACGGGTTTATATCGACAGTAGGTCGGTGGTGATAATGTTCTGGTTGATCAGTGTATAGCTGCTTCGGGATGTATCTTAGAATCCCATATCTGATTTCGGAAGCTGTCTCACCATGCTGGACTCTTTTCGCGTCTCCAGACCATTTCCAAATGTACCTCCTACTCTTGTGATTCTTGAACAATGTGTTTGCTAATGCTAGCTCATATTTAATGCAGAAGACAAAGACACTACAACGCATCTTTTGATGAAACCAGGAAGATGGGATCTTGTGTCTGATTAAGTTTTATGGAATTATGGCAATTACGCTAAGCGAACAGTGAAAACTGTACTTATGAAAGCGCAAAGACTTTTAAAAAATGCGTATCTGCAAACTCCTTATATTGTATTAATCTACTCTTTACCATCGTACAATCACATTATATAAGTAAAAACCGACATGAGTTTTTTTTCCTTTTTCTCCTTTTGGCAGCGCCACGATAGAGATCTAAGTAATTGGAGAATTTCGTTTCAAAATGAAGTTTTCTTTTGTTATTAACTCAACCCTCCAGTTCCTCTGCATTAATTATACGAAACAAGCAACTTTTGGCCGTTGATTGCAAGTTGGAAGCAACTTACTTGGTGACGCAATGATTGGGTGCCATAAGCACTTTACCGTTAGGTTTTTTTCTTCTGACTGTCGAGCCTCTATGTTTATGCTATGTTCGATTAACTTGTACAAAGTAATTTACTTTGTATGAGTGTTAACTATGCCGTTATTCATCGCCAAGAGCGCCGTTAACCAAGAATGACTATTTTTGCCTGAATTTATTTTTCATTTTAGGCGATAATTCCGTAATCAGACTTTATTACAATTGGAAATATCATTATTAAACACAGTTTCAGTAAAAAATGAATACAATTGTCTCTTCCCCCCCAGGGGGTCCACAACTCTTTTGTGGATACGTGCGTGGCGAGCACGGGGCCCCGAGCCATTGCAGCCTTCTTTCTCTCCAGGGCTGCATTTCCTTTCCTTTCCCTTCCCCTCCTTTCCCGTCCTTGCTCCTTTCCCCTCGCCCTCTCCTCTCCCTCTCTTGGTGTTCTTGCTTATGTTGGCCCCCGCTATCCTCCTGGTTCTGTTGGTTTTCCAATTCGGCTTTGTTGCATAATCATCTTCTCCTTTTGGCATTCCTTGGTCCCCTCTGGGGTTTGACCTCCATTACAAAATTTCTCCTCCGCAGTGTGAGCCATTTGGGGAAGAGCACCTTACCTAGTGTCCCCGACGTGCGCCCTCCTAGTACATTCCACCTTTTCTTTCACATCGTTGTCTGATACTAGGGTGCATAGCCAGCACGGTAGCCAGCCCGTGTGGTGGGGTCGCTATGTACCCTTTTGGTTGAGCCCCCTGAACACACAGGGATCACACTTCTGATACCTGAGCTGTGACCTCCTCATGCATGCCTTGGAGTGGTTGCTCGTCATCCTGGAGCATCGGAACTCCCGGCAATGGCCGCCGTGCCAGACAGCCCTTGCTGTGGCTGGGTGGCGCTCGTGAGGAGAGCCCCTGATCGGAGTGGGTGGTATCAGGGCGGAAACGCTATGCAAATGACACGCATACGGGTCCAGAACTCTGGCCGTTCTTCTGCGGCCGTCTCTCTGCGTGGAACTGATTCCTCAAGTGCTGCTTCTCTTGCCCCTTCGGCCTTCCCTTCCATGGCTACTCCCTGGGAAGAGGGTCAGGCCCGTCGGCTAGGGGCGAAACCTTTCCCCCGTTATCTACACTCCTGGAAATGGAAAAAAAGAACACATTGACACCGGTGTGTCAGACCCACCATACTTGCTCCGGACACTGCGAGAGGGCTGTACAAGCAATGATCACACGCACGGCACAGCGGACACACCAGGAACCGCGGTGTTGGCCGTCGAATGGCGCTAGCTGCGCAGCATTTGTGCACCGCCGCCGTCAGTGTCAGCCAGTTTGCCGTGGCATACGAAGCTCCATCGCAGTCTTTAACACTGGTAGCATGCCGCGACAGCGTGGACGTGAACCGTATGTGCAGTTGACGGACTTTGAGCGAGGGCGTATAGTGGGCATGCGGGAGGCCGGGTGGACGTACCGCCGAATTGCTCAACACGTGGGGCGTGAGGTCTCCACAGTACATCGATGTTGTCGCCAGTGGTCGGCGGAAGGTGCACGTGCCCGTCGACCTGAGACCGGACCGCAGCGACGCACGGATGCACGCCAAGACCGTAGGATCCTACGCAGTGCCGTAGGGGACCGCACCGCCACTTCCCAGCAAATTAGGGACACTGTTGCTCCTGGGGTATCGGCGAGGACCATTCGCAACCGTCTCCATGAAGCTGGGCTACGGTCCCGCACACCGTTAGGCCGTCTTCCGCTCACGCCCCAACATCGTGCATCCCGCCTCCAGTGGTGTCGCGACAGGCGTGAATGGAGGGACGAATGGAGACGTGTCGTCTTCAGCGATGAGAGTCGCTTCTGCCTTGGTGCCAATGATGGTCGTATGCGTGTTTGGCGCCGTGCAGGTGAGCGCCACAATCAGGACTGCATACGACCGAGGCACACAGGGCCAACACCCGGCATCATGGTGTGGGGAGCGATCTCCTACACTGGCCGTACACCACTGGTGATCGTCGAGGGGACACTGAATAGTGCACGGTACATCCAAACCGTCATCGAACCCATCGTTCTACCATTCCTAGACCGGCAAGGGAACTTGCTGTTCCAACAGGACAATGCACGTCCGCATGTATCCCGTGCCACCCAACGTGCTCTAGAAGGTGTAAGTCAACTACCCTGGCCAGCAAGATCTCCGGATCTGTCCCCCATTGAGCATGTTTGGGACTGGATGAAGCGTCGTCTCACGCGGTCTGCACGTCCAGCACGAACGCTGGTCCAACTGAGGCGCCAGGTGGAAATGGCATGGCAAGCCGTTCCACAGGACTACATCCAGCATCTCTACGATCGTCTCCATGGGAGAATAGCAGCCTGCATTGCTGCGAAAGGTGGACATACACTGTACTAGTGCCGACATTGTGCATGCTCTGTTGCCTGTGTCTATGTGCCTGTGGTTCTGTCAGTGTGATCATGTGATGCATCTGACCCCAGGAATGTGTCAATAAAGTTTCCCCTTCCTGGGACAATGAATTCACGGTGTTCTTATTTCAATTTCCAGGAGTGTAGTTTGCATCAGGACTGATGGAGATACTTTCACCAATACCAAACCTTTATTCTTTGTGGAACACATTGAAGACAAGTTTGGCGAAGTGGACTCCCTGAGCAAGATGCGGTCGGGTTCGTTGCTGATAAAAACTGCTTCAGCTGCCCAATCTGCGGCCCTTCGTGCCTGTACCCATCTTGGCACAATTCCTGTGTCCATTACCCCCCACCAGTCTCTAAATAAGGTAAAAGGTGTGACTTTTCACAGGGACCTCATCCTTCAAACTGATGAGGAACTTCGGGACAATCTCGGACGGCGGGGTTTTCACTTTGTTCGGCGTGTTCAGAAGGTTCCTAAAGACAATCGTATTGCTACTGGTGCCTTTATCCTGGCCTTTGAAGGGGATACCCTCCCTGAGAAAGTTAAGATTATGGTCTATCGCTGTGATGTGAAGCCGTACATCCCACCTCCTATGAGGTGTTTTAAGTGCTTGCGTTTGGGACACATGTCTTCCCGCTGTTCACATGCCCCTCTCTGTGGTGACTGTGGACGTCCACTCCATGAGGGGAGTCCCTGTGTTCCCCCTCCTGTGTGTGTAAATTGTCATGGTAGTCATTCTCCACGTTCACCAGATTGCCCAGTATATAAGAAGGAAAAAAAGATACAGGAGTGTAAGTCCCTCGAGCGTTTAACCTACACAGAGGCCCATAAGAAATATACACGACTTCACAACATGACATCTAGTTACGCCTTGGTTACATCTACACCCCTTCCTCCCCCTTCCTTACCCCCATCCCGGCCCCTCTCCTCCCCCCCTCCCCTGCGGCTCCCACACCTTCTCCTCTGGGCGCTGCTCCCCCTCCCAAGCTGGAGAAGTGTCCCACTCCTTCGGCGTCTGCCGGTCAAGGGCGCCTCTCCCGGGATGCCTCTTCCCGACACCTTCCAGGCCAAAGGTCTGCTGCCGCGCGACGACCGCGAGAGCCGCGTTCTGTCGGCCCCCAGCTCGCCCGGTCTCTTTCTGTTCCTGATCTTGCTGCAGCTGGCTCCTTTATGCCACACAGCCCTCCTCGATCTCAGCCTGAAAAGAAGAAGAAACATAACTCCCGGGACAAAGAGCCTCTGGTGTCACCGGAGGTCCCTTCCCCGACTTCACAACCGGATTCTGACCTGACGTTCATGGATGTCGCCCCCTCCTTGTCGGTGACGGGTGGGGACCCGGCGGTATGACTGGACTTAGCGTGTTCAGCCCCCATTTAAACCATCATTCTGTGGTTCTCCAATGGAATTGTAATGGATACTATTGTCACCTTCCGGAATTGAAATCCCTTCTTTCGTCCTACTCTGCAGCTTGTGTGGTTCTCCAGGAATCTCATTTTACTGATGCTCACTCACCGACCCTCCGTGGGTTCCGTGTTTTCTGTCGAAATCGGGTCGGACCCCTGCGGGCTTCTGGTGGCGTTTGTACGTTGGTCCATACAGACATTGCTAGCACGTGGATTCCTCTTCAAACTACATTGGAAGCGGTTGCTGTTAGGGTCCACTTAGACTCTGCGGTCACAGTTTGCAATCTTTATCTCCCTCCTGACAGGACTCTTACATCTGCTGCCTTAACTGCCCTTCATCAGCAACTTCCTCCTCCCTTCCTCCTCCTTGGGGATTTTAATGCTCATCATCCCTTGTGGGGCAGTGCCTTTCCATCTAGACGAGGTCTTCTTATAGACCAATTTATTGCAGACCACGACCTGTGCCTTCTTAATGATGGCTCCCCTACTCATTTCAGTGCCGGTCATGGTACCTTTTCTGCCATTGATCTTTCTCTTTCTTTTCCCTCTCTCCTCCCTTCATTGCACTGGTCGCCACACGACGACCTCTGTGATAGTGACAATTTCCCGTTGATTATCACGCTCCCTTCCCGCTCCCCGATGGACAGGTTACCTCGTTGGTCTTTCCAACGCGCCGATTGGCCTCTATACACTGCACAGGTCGTGTTTTCTCCGTCTTTGTCGGGTTGTATTGATGACGTCCTACGTGACGTGTCTGACACGATTGTTCGCGCTGCTAGCCTTGCTGTCCCGCGCTCATCTGGACCATTTCGTCGCCGGCAAGTCCCATGGTGGAGTACGGCCATTGCCACTGCCATCCGTGATCGCCGTCGAGCTTTGCAACACTTTAAGAGGCACCCTTCCGTAGCCAGCCTTACTATCTTTAAACGCCTCCGCGCTAAAGCCCGTTATTTAATCAAACAGAGCAAGCGGATATGTTGGGAACGATTCGTTTCTTCCCTTGATTCTACTGTCCCTCTGTCACGGGTATGGGCTACACTTCGCTCTCTCCAAGGTTGCCATCGGCATTCCACCCTCCCAGGCCTTCACCTCCCAGATGGCCTTTGTACGGACCCGTTAGTTCTTGCAGAACATCTTGCGACCCATTTTGCAGTGTCATCAGCGTCAGCCTCCTATCCAGCTGCTTTCCTTCACCAAAAACAGCGGGCTGAAGCTTCCACCTTATGTTTCACCCCTTGTGAGTCAGAATCTTACAACGAACCTTTTACTGAATGGGAATTTCTTTCTGCTCTATCTTCTTCTCATGATACGGCCCCTGGCCCAGATTCCATTCATAACCAACTGCTTCAACATCTCAGTGCTCCACAACGGCATCATCTTCTTCGGGTGTTTAACCGTATCTGGTTCCAGGGTGACTTCCCTTCTCAGTGGAGGGATAGCATTGTGGTTCCTGTCCTTAAGCCTGGTAAGAACCCCCTATCTGTTGACAGCTATCGGCCAATTAGTTTGACCAATGTTGTTTGTAAGTTACTTGAACAGATGGTAGCCCGTCGGCTCAATTGGGTCCTCGAATCTCGGGATCTGTTGTCCCCTTACCAGTGTGGCTTTCGAGAGGGACGGTCTCCAATCGATCATTTACTTCGCTTGGAATCCGCAGTTCGGCAGGCTTTTTCCCAGCGCCGCCATTTGGTTGCAGTGTTTTTTGACCTTCGCAAGGCCTATGACACGGCCTGGCGCCATCACATCTTACTTACCCTTCATCAGTGGTGTCTTCGGGGCCCACTCCCGATTTTTATCCGCCAGTTCCTGATCCATCGGTCATTCAGAGTTCGAGTTGGTACTGCTTTTAGTTCTCCACCGACCCAGGAGACGGGCATCCCACAGGGTTCTGTCTTGAGTGTCCTTCTTTTCCTCATTGCTATCGATGGACTTGTGGCTTCTGTCGGTCCCTTGGTCGCCCCTGCCCTGTATGTGGATGATTTCTGCATTTGGGTTAGTTCCTCCTCGATGGCATCTGCAGAACGGCAGCTCCAGGTAGCTATACGGCGTGCCTCTGCATGGACTCTCTCACACGGGTTTCAATTCTCTCCTTTGAAATCGCGGGTGGTCCACTTCTGTCACCGTACTACGATCCACCCTGATCCAGAGCTCTATCTTGCTGCACAACGATTGCCTGTGGTCCCACAGTTTCGTTTCCTGGGTCTTCTTTTCGACAACAAGCTCACTTGGCTGCCCCATATCAGACTCCTGAAGGTAGGATGTTTCCGTAAACTCAATGTCCTTCGCTTCCTTGTCCACTCCTCTTGGGGTGCGGACCGTTCCCTCCTTCTCCGTCTTTATCGTGCTCTAGTTCTGTCTCGTTTGGACTATGGTTGTCAAGTTTATGGTTCAGCTGCTCCTTCCACACTGCACGTGCTGGATCCAGTCCACCATCGTGGTATCCGTTTGGCCACCGGTGCCTTCCCTACTAGCCCTGTTGATAGTCTCCTGGTTGAAGCTGGGATCCCCCCCCCCCCCCCCTTTCTGTTCGGCGGTCCCAGCTTCTGGTGTCTTATGCACTCACTATCCGTTCCTCTCCCACTCATCCTTCCTATTCTATCCTGTTCCCAGACCATGGACGTCGCCCACCCGACTCCCGCCCTCGGGCGGGTTTACCGGTTGGGCTCCGCCTTGCGTCACTTTGCCGTGATTTTCAGCTTCCTTCTTTGTCCTGTCTTCCTCGCTCCCTCCCCTCCACCCTGTAACGTTCCCTGGCAACACTCACACCATTAATAAACTAAAATTTAACTGTACTATATACGCCGCTATGAAGCAATTTGTATATACTATAATTATTTAACAAAAAATATTTAATTTTGTGTAAAGGACATTCGTTATTATTGTAATATTTTCTGTAGTAATATTCTCAATGTATTTATGATTGTAATATTTCTATACTCATAATGTAATTGCGAAATGTGTCAATATCTGCGATAGCAAAAATGTAAAATTCAGCCACAGAGAAAAATAATGTTGTAAGATTACAAAGAGATGTTAATGGTCAGCAGTAGTATAAAAAGCACCACGTAGTGTGTATTCTTTGTCGTCTTCCTCGAGAGCTGAGAGTGAGAGGAAGCTGTGACGTAGCATTTTATGAATGGGTAGACTTCTTTTGTCTGTATCTAGAGGTAGCCGCCAATAGAGGAGAAATTACAAACTAATGTAAGTTGAATTATTGTTGTGGTCTAAATACATTATAATTTAACAAAAGTGTGTATTACTAATGTAAATTAGCTTGCCCATGTCATCTATAATATTTCTTTAAAGAATTTTCAGCATTTTTAGCGGTGTTGCTGGGCTGTGCCGCGACCGAACGATTTGCAGCGGCGGCACATTAAAAAAATTGTTCCGCTAAGAAAAATTAACCAAACCCGTAAATCGGGAGCAGATAAAAATTAGCAGTGAAATAAGAAAATGTTTTTCTTTTATAGCGATCCTGAGACTGACGGAATTTATTACTAGTTTCACATTTGTGCATTCATAGGCGGATAGTTAACGTTGAAATTTAACAATTTTGTTTCTTTCAAATAACTTAAATATATAGTGAAGTGTGTTTTATCAATGATAATTAAACGTCGGCTTGGCAATATTTAACCATTTTCTGCTAATAGAGACAGTCTTGTGTTCCATAGCTAACGCCGGGAAAGAATTCAGTAAATATTTAAAAAAAAAAACCACTGCATTTAGAAAATGTGTGCCAAGGCCGAATTATGTAAAGGATTTAATTCTCAACTAAATATTCTTAATCAGTTAATATGAATTCACGTAATTTTAAATGTACTTAATTCCGTGTAAATGAATTTTTATTACCACACGTAAATAAGAGGTTCTACAACAAAGTTCGTACGTACAGAAGGAAAGAAAGGCAAATTAACTAAAAACAAATTTTAAAAAAAGTAACCATTTAAATTTTTATTTTTTTTAATTGTAATTTCATTAAAACCCCTCCTTGGTTATTTCCTCGTCCTCGAATTCGGATGGACCTCCGCCGAGGTCCGAAAGATTCCATCCCCCCGGTGGTGTTCCGTTCCTTTTTCCGCCAAATTTTATGGGAGTTTCTGGATGCTGTTGTTTTTTACACTGATGGCTCTAAATCTGCTGAACATGATGGGTATGCCTTCACGTCCTCTGTTGGAGCGGAAAATCATCTGCTGCCACCTACATGTGGGGTGTTTACTGCGGAATTGGTGGCAATTTCCCAGGCCCTTACCTTTATTAAACAGTCCCAACACAACCGCGTTTTGTTATGTACGAACTCGATGAGTGGCCTTCTTGCTATTGACCAGTGTTTTTCGCGCCATCCCTTGGTCTCTGCCATCCATGACCATCTCGCTGATATTCACCGTGCTGCTTGTTCCATTGACTTCCTTTGGGTCCCTGGCCATGTGGGTATCCCGGGTAATGAGCTCGCTGATCGTTTGGCTGGGGGAGCAGTCACTTACCCCACATTTTCTGTAACCCCTCCTGCAGCGGATTTACGGCTTCACATCAAATCCCACTTCACACAGTCATGGGCCAATTCTTGGGAGGCTATTCCCCTGTCTAATAAACTTTGAGCGATTAAGGTGACACCAGGCCCATGGCGTTCTTCCTTTCCCCTCTCCCGAAAGGACTCGACCACACTGTGTCGTCTCCGCATTGGCCATACCAGGCTGACCCATGGTTTTCTTTTGCGTGATGAGCCACCCCCACTTTGTGGTTGTGGAGCCTTCCAGTCAGTAGCCCACATTTTGGTTGAATGCCCCCTTCTTTTGGCTCTGCGTGCTAGGTACAGACTCCCCCACACTTTACCTTTGATGTTGGCTGACGATTCCCGGATGGTCTCTCTGGTTCTTGGTTTCCTCCGGGAAAGTGGTTTTTATTCTCAGTTTTAAGGTTTTTAATCTCTCTCTGGTGTTGGGGCAGGGCGGCGAGTGTTTGGGTGTCTCCCACTGTAAGCCGTGTTTGGAGATTCCCGATTCACGTCCCTGACCGAGATTCTCTTTTCTTCCCCTTTTACTCTGTTTTTACCTTTTTTTTAAGGACTGGTTAGTCTCCTTTTCCCATACGTATTTCTACATTCTAGCGGTTGCACCTTTTAAGTCACAGGTGGTCTTGCCTATGCTGCTTCAGCATAGCGTTGGGTTCGTTCTCTTGCCGACTTCCCTCATTTTGTTTTTACCAATGACTACATGACTGCCCTTTTACGTTTTTACCTTTTTCCGTTTTATTGTTCTGACTTTCCTCAGATGTCCCATTAGCGGAATGGAGCATATTTGAAACAAGGGACTGATGACCTTGCTGTTTGGTCCCTTAAACCTCAAACAACCAACCAACCAACCAACAATTGTCTCTTCATCTTTTATAACCGCCTTTGAAATGGATTCCTTTTCTATAAGTACGTAGCGTTTTTGTTTTGCATGTTGGTATTCCGGTTGTTATGGGCTTATTTATTATTTGTAGTTCACTGTTGCTATTTGAGCTTACATTTTGTCATTTGGACATAATGAGTGGAGCCCTGGACGCTAGATAATGGAGTACCAAGTGGAGAAATCGGAACATTTCCGACATGTTCTTCTGTTTGAGGTGGAGGAGTGACAGCAGCGGAGAAAGACAGCCAGAAGCGTTGGCGCCATGTACAGGGATACTGCCATTGGACAGAGAACGGGAAGAAAATGGTTTTCTCGTTTTAAGGAGGATTGTTTTGACATTCACGACTCTCCACATTCCGGAAGACCTTTGGGATTTGATGGAGATCTTTAAACCCATTAATTCACAATCGTCAACGTCAGTGTACTCGAGAAATGGCAAATGTGATCAACTATTATCATTCCACCATCATGCGACATTTGCATGCAATGGGGAAGGTTCAAAAATCGGTTGTGTGGGTACTGCATGCTCTAAGCCAAAGTCACAATAATTAGCAGGTGGCCATATATACACTCATTCTCATAAATTAAGGGTAACTGCAGAATGTGGTGCTACAGAACGTGGCACTACACAAAACTGGCGCTAATAGCTTAGGCACATAGGGAACACACACGACACAGATTTGTAAGTCTAGGGTATTGGTGATAAGTCGAAAAAACCGTCCCGAAACACATGTGCCACATAATGCCACTGTTTGCTGCGCATGTACCCCGACATGAATATGGGATATAATCACGATGCACACGTACACAGGTCACACAACGGATTGGCATAATCTGGATCAGGTGGTCTAGCAGCTGCTGGCGTATAGCCTCCCATTCTTGCACCAGTGCCTGTCGGAGCTCCTGGAGTGTCGTAGGGGCTTGAAGAAGTGCAGCGATACGTTGACCGAGAGCATCCCAGACGTGCTCGATAGGGTTTAGGTCTGAAGAACAGGCAGGCCACTCCATTAGCCTGCTATCTTCTTTTTCAAGGTACTCCTCCACGATCGCAGCTCGGTGGGGCCGTGCGTTATCATCCATCAGGAGGAAGGTGGGACCCGCTGTAACCTGAAAAGGCGGACATACTGGTACAAAATGACGTCCCGATACACCTGACCTGTTACAGTTCCTCTGTCAAAGACATGCAGGGGTGTACATACACCGATCATAATCCCACCCCACACCATCAAACCACGACCTCCATACAAGTCCCTTTCAAAGACATTAAGTGGTTCGTATCTAGTTCCTGGCTCACGCCAGATGAAAACCCGGCGAAATTACTGTTCAGACTATACCTGGACTCGTCCGTGAACATAACCTGGGACCACTTTTCCGATGACCATGTGCTGTATTCTTGACACTAGGATTTACGGGCTTTCCTGTGACCAGGGGTCAGTGGAATGCACCTTGCAGGTCTACGGGCGAATAAACCATGTCTGGTCAGTCGTCTGTAGACTGTCTGGAGACAACTGTTCGAGTGGCTGCGGTAAGGTCCAGAGAAAGGCTACCTGCAGTACTCCGTGGCCGTCTGCGGGCACTGATGGTGAGATATCGCTCTTCTTGTGGTGTTGTACACTATGGACGCCCCGTGCTGTAGCGCCTTGACACGTTTACTGTCTGCTGGAATCGTTGCGATAATCCTGAGATCACACTTTGTGGCATACGGAGGGCCCGTGCTACGAGCTGCTGTGTTTGACCAGCCTCCAGTCGCCCTAGTATTCTACCCCTCATAACGTCATCAATATGTGTTCTTTGAGCCATTTTCAACACACAGTCACCAATAGAACGTCTGAAAGCGTCTGCACACTTATTCGCTGCACCGTACTCTGACATGCACCAACACACCTCTGCTTATGTGGACTACTGCCAGCGCCACGGTGCACCGCTTGGTCATACCCCGAGGTGATTTAAACCCGCAAACCGCCCACCAGAGCGTTGTTTCGCCATGTATCAGCATTATCCTTAATTTATCAGCATGAGTGTACTTCTCTGCTTACTTGTTTTATTAACTGGTTCGTGAACAACACAGACTGTTCCTGTGCCGTATCGTTACTGATGACGAGAAACGGTGGCTTTATGCTAACGCACGGAAAAAAAGCAATTGTTGAGCTAAGACGAACCAGCAACTCTCCTTATAAAGACCTGCACACATACGCAAAAGATATTATAATGTAGCTGGTGGGACAGCGACGATGTGATGTACTACAGATTGCTTCCCCAAGGTGTAAACATAACGGCTGACATTTATTCTCAACTTCTTAGACGCCTTGCAATCGCAGTTCAAGAACAACGACAATGAAGACTGCGTGAACTGATGCTATTCCATGATTATGCCCCCTCGCATTCTGGTAGACTGACAAAAACGCTACACAGAGGTTGCGAAGTCATTCCGCTCCCACTTTTTTTTATTTACTTAAATCAGATTTTAAGCCTTACCTTTCTGTATCGAACGACCTTCAAGGAACTTCCTTTCCGGATGAAAATGGGTTCCGAACATAGTTCGAAGAGCTCTTCGCCTTAAAACCAAGTGTTTTCGACGGACGCGGAATCGAAAAGTTACCTCATTGTTAGGTGACTGTTGTAAATAGTGAAGGAGAATATATTGTTGATGACTGAAGTCTCTGTTATGTGTATCTGTATGGGAAACCGCTACGAACTTATGTATCGACCCAATATAAGACTTTATAATACACACGAACAAAATGGTTCAAATGGCTCTGAGCACTATGGGACTTAACAGCTGTGGTCATCAGTCCCCTAGAACTTAGAACTACTTAAACCTAACTAACCTAAGGACATCACACACAGCCATGCCCGAGGCAGGATTCGAACCTGCGACCGTAGCAGTCGCGCGGTTCCGGACTGCGCGCCTAGAACCGCGAGACCACCGCGGCCGGCTACACACGAACAGAAAATCCATCAATTTATACAGGGTGTTACAAAAAGGTACGGCCAAACTTTCAGGAAACATTCCTCACACACAAAGAAAGAAAATATCTTATGTGGACATGTGTCCGGAAACGCTTACTTTCCATGTTAGAGCTCATTTTATTACTTCTCTTCAAATCACATTCATCATGGAATGGAAACACACAGCAACAGAACGTACCAGCGTGACTTCAAACACTTTTGTTACAGGAAATGTTCAAAATGTCCTCCGTTAGTGAGGATACATGCATCCACCCTCCGTCGCATGGAATCCCTGATGCGCTGATGCAGCCCTGGAGAATGGAGTATTGTATCACAGCTGTCCACAATACGAGCACGAAGAATCTCTGCATTTGGTACCGGGGTTCCGTAGACAAGTGCTTTCAAATGCCCCCATAAATGAAAGTCAAGAGGGTTGAGGTCAGGAGAGCGTGGAGGCCATGGAATTGGTCCGCCTCTACCAATCCATCGGTCACCGAATCTTTTGTTGAGAAGCGTACGAACACTTCGACTGAAATGTGCAGGAGCTCCATCGTGCATGAACCACATGTTGTGTCGTACTTGTAATGGCACATGTTCTAGCAGCACAAGTAGAGTACGCTCCATTGAGCGTAGGTGGACGAAACTAAAATGAGCTCTAACATGGAAATTAAGCGTTTCCGGACTCATGTCCACATAACATCTTTTCTTTATTTGTGTGTGAGGAATGTTTCCTGAAAGTTTGGCCGTACCTTTTTGTAACATCCTGTATAGAGGGAAGCACTACAAGTCTTTCTCCTCTCCCATTCCTATTACTGAGCTCGTATCCTCGTTTTGTTCCTTCCCATCCATTAGCGGCCCAGTCCTCTCGTGATTATAAAATCTTCATCTCTCACTCGTTCAGTTTCCTCGTACACTCCGTCTTCTGTTTGTAACTTCGAAATGTATGCCTGAACTATTGTTGTTAGCATTGCTTTGCTATCGGTTTTGATAAGAATGATAGTATTATTGATCACAGCAACCCATCGCACTACCCTGCCTTCCCATTTGAAACGAATTCTATTCGCTTTACATCATTTTCTGCTGCAGCTGATATTCTTCTGACCAGAAATACTTACCTCCATTCCATTTTACTTCACTGACTACTACTATATCTAGATTGAGGCTTCACATTTACATTCGCAAATCGTGTAGCACCCCTACCACATTTATACTTCAGTCACTCAACGCTCTGCCTTCTCATGGTCACCTCCTCCTGCAGCGTCATTTCGTGGACGTCCGAATAGTGACCTAGTCATAGATCTTTTGTCAATGGAGATATGATAATGACGGATTTTCAGTTACTGGTCACATTTCTTGCGAATACACATTGCCTGACAACGAAGTGAAGCAACCACAAGTGGAGAAGGAAACAAAAGGAATCATCAGGGATTGAGATGGTAAGTGGTGTTATTTCAGTGATTACAAACTCGAGTCAAATTTACAAAGAATGAGAGCATATCAGTATGACTGTTGGCATAAAGCCGTTGTATTCTCTATAGGAGCAAACTGGTACACGGCTGTTGGAAGTGGTCCTTTATGTCCTGGATACTGGTATTGGACCTAAGTTGTCGACCGAGCTGGTGTCACAGACGCTCTATCGCGGACAGATCTGAGGGAATACCTCAAAAGCACGCAGACAGTTTGTAGAGACGCGTGACATGTGTGGGGGACCTTGTCCTGTTGAAAAATGCCACCATGGTACTGTCGCGTGAGAGGTAACACTTGAGGATGCAGGGTGTCCGTGACATACGGTTGTGCCACCAGTTCCCTTCATGCCCTTCCAGCCGTGATCTCAAGTCATACCCGATGGCTCTCCGCACCACGATGCTAGGAGTAACTCCGTTCTGCCTCTCTAAACATTGGAAGAATGAGACCTTTCCTCAGGTTGCTGTCATACCTTCCGACAATAGTCATCCGGGGTAGTGAAGAGCCACGATTCATCGCCGAGCACAGTCCGCCGAATAGTGTGACGCCATTCATCAGCAGTCCGTCTTCCCAGTCGCAGCACCACTCCGAAAGGCAGCCTACACATCGGTCGATAAATCCCTAGTCCGGCTGCCCCTAGTCCCAGACCAATGGCGCGAGGTGACGCAGAATGTTGCAGGGAGTCTGTATGGATGACAGGCGCAGATGTAAAAAAGTTGCGATGTGCTTGGACAGTACGGCGATCCCCCCACGAGGTGGTCATTTTCGTTTGGCCGGAATCTTGACGACGAGTACGCCAGCTTTCACGTTTACATGTAGTCCAACATCAGGCCGCTGGATATTGTATATAATTCGACCAACTGGCTACATGGAGACTACAGTGAGGCCTCTTTCGAACTCTGCCAGAATCTGATAAGACACAAGTAGGAGGCATCTCCCTGTACTTCACAATGATCCCTCAACGTTAGACGCTGTTCATACCTCGTATATATATAGTACTAGGCCTGGTGACAGCACAGTTTCTCTCTTGTGGCTGTTCTACCAGTCACAAAGAACTGCATGTCTGATCATTTACATACTGGCCAATGGTGTGTCCGTGCACGAAGTTGCACTGGCATCTAGCCATGTCTTGTCTGTGCTTCACTTCTTCTTATCTAACAGTGTGGATCCAGTGTCTTTTAATCATCATCCTCATGCTGTTGACCACTGACGATTATCTCACCTTTAGCAGCAGTTTCCAGCCGAAGTGCTCGAAATTGGTCTGAACCTCTAACTGCTCCTTCGCCTTGTATGACAAGTACATTGGCAGAATGACCTCCAGTGGTGAACCCAAGGTCCAGGACGTTTTATTAGTAGTCAAGAATGCAAACCATACATCGTCAGGAAGGCGCATATTACTGTGTAAGATGAGAAATACTGAGACAGATGCTGTGGCCTACATCCATATCTGCAAATATACTACACTAGCCGCTATACACTGCATTGCGGAAAATAATTTGTACCAATATTAAAGAATTTCTGTGCCATTCTACTCGCGTGTTAAGCAAGGGACAAACGAGTGTCAGTGCCTGTAAGTGTCCTGATCTCTCTAACCTAGCCCTTTTCATCACTATGCGAGATGCTTGATGCTGGCAACACAATTATCGCGCAGTCTTCCTCGGATACGGATTTTGTTAAATTACACGACAGGATTTCCCTGGAACAACGTCGCTTTTCTTCCAAAGACTCCCATTTAAATTTCCCTTGCCTTTCTAAAAAATGGCTCTGAGCGCTATGGGACTTAACATCTATGGTCATCAGTCCCCTATAACTTAGAACTACTTAAACCTAACTAACCTAAGAACATCACACAACACCCAGTCATCACGAGGCAGAGAAAATCCCTGACTCCGCCGGGAATCGAACCCGGGAACCCGGGCGTGGGAAGCGAGAACGCTACCGCACGACCACGAGCTGCGGACCCTTGCCTTTCTGTCAAGCTTTCGCCTCTTACGATTCTAATAGCACCTCCCTGGTTTCTTTCGATGTGTTCCGTCAATCGTATTTCATAAGGACCCCAAACAATGCAATTGGTCGCACTATATTTCTTCTACTGATGTACAGCAATTTTGCACAAACTCTCCGACAAATTCAAGCCTTCCTTTCGATTTCCCTGACACTGATCTAACTTGTTCGTCGCATTTCATATGGATTCGTAGCATTACCACCAAATACACTGAAGGGAAAAAATCCCAGCACCCAGTGGGAGTTGTGGGACATAAACGAAAGTTGGTATGCGTGTTTCTACACCTGAAAGATAGCGTCTATTCAAATTTAACATCATCCGCATAAGAGTGGCACTATAAGGATGCAAATCAGGTTTGCTTTACACTGTGTAACGGTCGTGTGCGTAAGCTACCTTTGAGGTTGGACGCAGTCTGCGATTTGTGCTTTTACCAGTAGGGGGGAAGTCTTAGGGGGTTAGTATAATTATATATGTTACTAGCTTGGACCGTGGCGTTGCCCATGGTTTAACAGTTATGTATAAATAGATGTTAATGCCGAAACTCACTATTTACGCGTATGCACTATCAGAAAAGCCATCCCTTGTTATATCTTTAAAAGTACATTATAGGTAAAGCTTATTTACAAAATCATGTACATACAGGTATACGAGGGGAATTCAAAAAGTAAAGGCACATTTGTGAAAAGCTGTACTTATTCTGATGATAGAAAACTGAAACATGCGTTATTTTTCTACGTAACCTCCCTGGACTTCAATTAAGTTTTCCCGACGTTTTACGAGTTTTTTTATTTCATCAGGAAATACGTTTTTAGGTTGCATCTGTAACCAATTTTACACCGCAGCAATAACGTCTTCATTACCTTCAAATCTTCTTCCCTGTAGTGCTTCAGTTAAGGGTCCAAGCATATGAAAATCGTTTGGGGCCAGGTCTGGACATTATGGTGAATGTTCCAGCATCTCGAATTTGCTCTTAAGGAAATCAGAAATTTTGCTTTATTTGAATGACATCCTGAAATTCCGTAGTTCTTACAGGCCCAGACGCACTCAACTCACTAATGAAGCTACTGAAGCGGGAACGTGTGAAGATCGCCGTGTGTTTGGCAGACGCGAGGCAACGAACGAACGGCACCAATTAATTTGGAGTAAGCGAAGCTGGGGAGCCTGTGTGAAGCTCCACCCACGTGGTTCGCGGCTAGCGAAGTCAGACTGTCCGATCCCGTCTGACCAGTACCGTTACTCACTTCGCAGTTCGCACTACTGTGTGCTTTCATCCCAGGCGCGTTAGTCTGCGCCATGCCGTTGCCAAAAGGTGGCCTAACGGTAAATGTTCGCACAGGTACCGGGCCGGTCACCACCCCGTGTCAGGGCCCGGGGTGGGACTTTCAGCCCCCAGCTCATCCAACTCTGTGGTACGACTGCTGCGGTATGACTGCCACACTACTTCCCTCGCAAGCTCGCAAGTAAACGGATGACGCACCTTAGACGAAAGCAAAAATGACAACATGAGAATGATGATTTAGTTCTAAATGTTTTGAAATGCTTAACTACTACATAGCACTTTTTCAAAATTAATAAGCAAACACATTAATAGTATTAAAAGTAAGACTGTATTAAAATCTTTCAGTGTTCGGCTCCACAAATTTAAAGTATATGTAAAGTTTTACTCCAGTGTGTGCGAAATGAACATCCCAGGTTGGGATGCATAAACTAAAACCAGAGGAGGGGATGGTCTGATGCAGAGGGGAGGGGGGGAGGGGAATCTCCTCCATCCCCCCCTGCAAATCGCACACTGGTTGGACGGGGCGGGTTGAAATTAGTCAAGAATGCCTTTAAGGCAACAAAGACGCCATTATCGACACCTCGCTGAGATTGAATGAGGCCATGTAATAAGACTACGAGAACTGGATGTTGCTTCTGCAATACTGCCGAAAGACTTGACAGGAATGTAACTATTGTCCTTGATTGCTGACAGCCCTACTCACGAGAATATACGGGTGCAAGATGATCGGACTCCGGACGGCCACTCGCCACTGGCGAGAGACAAGACCACCGTGTTCGGAGTATCGCTCTGGCGCATCGTACTGCATCTGCAGCAGCAATTTGAGCATCAGCCGGCGCCACAGTGACAACGAACTGTTACAAATCGGTTACTTCAAGGACAGCTCTGAGCCAGACGCCCTGTAAAGTTGTATTCCACTGACGCCAAAACACCGCCATCTGCAGCTTTAGTGGTGTCGAACGAGAGCTCACTGGGGAGCAGAGTGGCAGTCTGTTGTGTTTTCTGAAGAAATCTGGTGCTGCCTCGGTGCCAGTGATGGCCGTGTGTCGGTTAGGAGGACAGTTGAGAGCGTGCAACCAACCTGTCAGCGTGCTAGACACACTGGACCTACACCTGGAGTTGTGCTGTGGAGTGCAATTTCATACGACAGCAGGAACGCTCTCGTGGTTATCTCACGCACCCTGACTGCAAATTTGTACGTCAGTCTGGTGATGCTATCTCTTGTGCTGCCATCTGTGACCAGCATTCTAGGATATGTTTTCCAACAGGATAACACTCGCCCGCATACCGCTGTTGTAACCCAACGTGCGCTACAGAGTGTCGACATGTTGCTTTGGCCTGCTCGATCACCAGATCTGTCTCCAATCGAACACGTATGGGACATCATCGGACGACAACTCCAGCGTCATCTGTTGTGTCTAGACCATACAGCCTAGACACAATGCTGTAGCCGATAGGGCACGCAAGGCTAACGCAGGCGGGCCTGAAGTCTGGAACATGAGAACTTATAAATGAATAAGAAGAAAAGTACGTAGATGCTTGTTACTTAACTTTTAATTAGTCCTTGGAATACATCTCTCTTGAATATTAGTAAGCTATAGGCACTGATACAAATGGCGCCTTGCTAGGTGGTCGCCAGTTAACTTAGCAGAGGGCTATTCTACGTCTATCTCTCGGCAAATGAGAGCAAGGCTTAGCACGTCCAATCGCTAGCTATGTTGTCCGTACAACTGGGGCGAGGTCTCCTCAGTCTCTCGAGACCTGCCATGTGGTGGCGCTAGGTTTGCGATCACACAGTGGCGACACGCGGGTCCGACATGTACTACAGGACCGCGGCCGATTTAAGTTACCACCTAGCAAGTGTGGTGTCTAGCGGTGACACCACATCATCCACAAACAACGTTACCCGTCCGTGTTTTGACCGGCCAAGTGCATCAGACATGGAACTCCAACCCATAAACTGACATCGGGCACCTGTGCATCATAATGCATGGACGTATTCCCGAAATTTCATTACTCTACATTAATTAGCTTTGGTGTTGTCATTGCATTTAAACGATATGACGTTCGCCTGATGTTTGCCACTAATCTTGTAATCGGATACTGACGAGTTCTTCCTCTTTGTTGAAACTATTATATAACCTTTATCCACACTTAAAGAGAGCTGCCACACATTACATCAAGTGCGAAATTTTTAGTGTATTTCTGCATTTCGTTACGATCATCCAAAGACGATATTTTCCCAACGCCAGCTTCGAACAACTGCGTGGCACTGCCGATCCTACTTGACAAATAATGTATGTATGCCGAGAACATTACAGCTCCTGTTAGACTGCCTAGGGCAACACCCGATGTTACTTTCGTTTCTGTGGGACATCCTCCGTCCAGTACAGCGTTGTGGTTCTTATTATTCCTATGTTCACCGAGGCAACTGGAATATGCGATGGTTGACCCTGTGATCGTGTTTTATTGTTAGTTGGTAGGGTGTAGAATCCCATTCGAAAGTACGAAAACACTGACTTGTGTATAACTGAGAACGAAGCAGTAACGCTGTACACGCAACACCCTGTGAGATAGGTTTGATCATCTGATCCATCGTCCAGTTGTCTCTAAAAAAGGAAAAGGATCAGTAAGAAAACGCAAGTAAACATAAGAGCTACGTAGATTATTATAATTAAGTGACCTACACAATTTATTTCACGTAAAGTGTTTTTCTCTGGAAGTTTCAAAGTAGTAAGTGAAAGGAATATTTGAGGTAGCTGAAATGTGGGAAAGGTTACTCTTTCTGCAGGTTTATGAACATAATTTACTGAGTTCCAAGGGGGTCAATAAGTAATGCAACACATTTTTTTTCTGAAAGCTGGTTGGCTTTATTCAGGATTCCAATGCACCATATTTTCCTACATAATCTTTGTTCAATGCTTCGGTCTTACGCCACATTACTGGGAGGGCTATATGCCAGCATGGTATTGCTCTACTGGTCGACGTCAGAGCCAAAGTCTTGCTACATCAATAACCTCCCCATCATCTATATACTGCTTCCTACGGAGTGCATCCATCATTGGGCCAAACAGATGGAGTCGGAAGGTGCGAGATCCGGACTATAAGGTGGATGAGGAATAACAGTCCAATGAAGTTTTGTCAGCTCATTTTGGGTGCGTAGACATGTGTAAGGCCTTGGCTTGTAGTGGAGAAGGAAAGGTTCGTTCGCATTTTTGTGGCGGCGAATACGCTGAAGTCAATTCTTAAATTTTCTGAGGGTAGCACAGTATACTTCAGAGTTGATCGTTGCACCGTGAGGGAGGGCACCAAACAGAGTCCCAGAAGACCGTCGGTTTCACTTTACTGGTTAGTGATGTTGCTTTGAACTATTTCTTCGGAAGAGAGGTGGCATGCTACCACCCCATGGATTACCGCTATTTTCCGGTTCGCGGTGATGAACTCATGCTTCATCATGTGGCTATGTTCGACAAAAAACTGCCACGATCAGCCTCGTAACTCGAAAGCAATTCCGCACGGATTATCTTTTGTTGTTGTTTATGGTCTTCCGTTTGGCGGCGAGGAACCCAGCGGGCACAGACGTTTGAGTTCCCCAATTGGTGGGCGAGTGTGTCAGGGCTATCAACAGAGACGTCCAGTAGAGCAGCGAGGTGTTTTAAGGCGATCCGTCGATCACATCGAATGAGTGTCCGCAGGTTCCAACATTGTAGGGCGCGACACGCGGGAGGACAGGTTTGCGCGACCTTGTTGCTATGACGACAGATGCCTCGTTCAACGACTCACAGCGCTTTTCCCTGCCAGTTCTCCGTAGACATTCCGGAAGTTTGCTAGTGCCTATGAATGTCTGCGATTCTCTATATTCTTTCAGTTATTATTTTCTAATTTACGGAGAAAAATATCTTATCTCATACACTTTGTATTTTGAAACTTCCTGGCAGATTAAAACTGTGTGCCGGACCGAGATTCGAACTCGGGACCTTTGCCTTTCGCGGGCAAGTGCTCTACCAACTGAGCTACCCAAGCACGACTCACGCCTCGCCCTAATAGAGTTACTTCCTGTGAGAGGAGAGCTTCTGTTAAGTTTGGAAGATGGGAGACGAGGTAGTGGCAGAAGTAACGTTATGAGTCGTGCTTGGGTAGCTCAGTTGGTAGAGCACTTGCCCGCGAAAAGCAAAGGTCCCGAGTTCGAGTCTCGGTCCGGCACACAGTTTTAATTTGCCAGGAAGTTTCTCATCAGCGCACACTCCGCTGCAGAGTGAAAATCACATTCTCGAAACTTTGTATTTTGTTTTTTTGGCTATACCGATTTCGATGTTTCAATCATTGTCTTTTAGCCCTATGAAGTATAAAGACACTTGTATCCTTTTTCACTGGGCTATTGTGAATATTGTATGCAAACCGATCTAGCCAATATAGAAGGCATGTCCACAACGTATGTGTACTTTGACCATAACGGATTGTGGGTATTTTAGTTTTTTGAGGGTTGGCGACATTGAGTGGTAGAGGGGAATCCCTTGACCATAGCGAGCATCGCAGGAACACGGTAGTACGTAAACTCACGCTGTAGAGTCCAGTGTGTGAAAGATGCCGGTAAGAAATCCCGCGAAGTGTGGGCCACTTACTGTAATCCGCCTGGAAGGAATAACACATACCGTACTTTTTTCCTGAATCAAAACGGTTTACGGAGAAGATGGTATAACAGAACTAGTGTGTTTAAGTGGTGCAGGGCGTTTAGTGGAGGCAGAGCATACGTTCATGACGAACAGAGGAGTGGAAGACCCTGCATTTTGACTGATAAGTTGGTGCAAATAATCGACGAAACTCTACTTGAAGACCTCAGATTGACAGTGGATAAAATTTCTGCGATGTTTCCACAATTCTCCAGAAACACTGGGCTGCCGGAAAATGTGCACAAGATGGGTCCCAAAACAGCTGATGAGCAGCACAAAAAAAGTCGGCTCAATGGCGCTCGCGGGTTTCTTGAACGACCTGAATTGCAAGATGAGGATTTTCTGAGATCTATTGTGACTGGAGATGAAACGTGGGCGGCTCATTCCACGCCTGTGACAGAAGACAGTCGTCACAGTTGTCTCGTACCAATTTCCCATCCGCCAAAAAAATTCAAAACCAGAATTTCTGGTAAAATAAGCATAGCTTCAGTGTTTAGGACTGAAAATGCATAATTTTGGTGGAATTTCTGCCTCAGGGAGAGACCATCAGTGCATAACGATATTTTGAGGCTGAAAAATGTTTACTACAATATTTGTGATTATTATTGTTCTGCTGAAAGACGTACAGAAATCTGTAAAGCTCCATCTCTAACAATATTATTATTCTGATTAAAAGAAAAACTGAAATTTACTGCTCTTCATATAAATCATGAAAAATAAAATCCGCTTGTATCTGACAGCGATTTTAAAAGTATTTTTAACATCTCCTAACAATTAATATAATAATGCTCCTGCATGCATCTGATAACTTACCTCGCCTTGCCTCTGCAACTGCGTGAATATTCTGCATCCAGCAACATGCTAAGCTAATTCAAAAGAAATATTGCAGTTCACGCAGAGTGCAATGCATGGTCACAACTACAGATACAACTACTGCCATTTTTTTATATATAGAAACTGAATGATCAGGAGAGATTTGGTCAACAAGAGTTAAGCGGTGTAAAAAAATGAAAGAAACCAACAAAAACTTAATTTTCTATATTCTAAAAATTGACAATTTAAACACTGACCAACCTTACTCGGACCTTTCCTTTTTTTTCGACAGTTACGTTAGAAACGACTTTAATTATCCCACAATGTTTACAATCAATAACGACGTATCTCTCACTACAAAGATACGAATATTACTATAAATGTATGCATACACAAATCTTACAAAATCCCTCCAGCGCGCAAGCAAGCATCAACTATGTGCAGCAAAAAGGCAAATTACCAAAAATCCTCAATTAATACGAGAGTCTCCTCCGGTGCTACTAACACGGTCACGGCACGCTGCGACCTCATTCAACAACTGTTCGCTCGCTACCACTTGCGATAATAATATCTGAGTCTATTTGTGTATGCACACCACAACAAAATCAGCGGCCTACTTTCCAAAGAAATATTGACGTACAACTTTCAAGACCATAAAAAAGTTCAGAAGAGGCATTCAGAACAAAGGGGGGGGGGGGGGGGGGACACTGACGAGAGGAGTGTGTTTGTTACGCGACAACGCTCGCCCTCACACGGTCTTAGCCACCAAGGCGGTCTTTGATTCATTTGGTTGGGATGTTTTGAACCACCACCTCTATTGTCGTGACTTGGCGCCTTCAGTTCTTTTCACTTGCCTGAAGGCACATATGAATGCAATTAAATTTTCAACCGACGAGCAGGTGCAGAGAGAGGTTCTGAAACGTAGGGGAGGGGAGGGGGGGGGGAGAGGGGAACGGAAGTAGCAGACGGGAGAGTTGTTCGAGGAGGGCGTAAAGAAGCTGGTGCCGCGGCTCACCACGAGCACTGAAGGGGTTGGCGATTATGTCGAAAAATAGTGAACAAGTGTATCAACAATACCCTGCAATTTTTTTTTCAAATACATTTTTTTCTAAAATATACGACGGGTAGTTTCTATTTCTATCCGTGGCAGCGCTACGATCGCAATTCCGAGCATGCGCGGCAGTTACTCTGACACAAGGAGAAGACATGTACGCCATTTTCAGATCGCCGCTGCCGACGTGTGCTTTGTAGTGTTTCTTTATAATGTCAGCAGTAATTGAAAACGCCGCCGCGTGTGAAATCGGATCTGTGATTCGTTTTCTAACTGCAAAGAAAGTTAAACCGAAGGAAATTCATCGGCAAATCTGCGAGGTTTACGGACAAAATGCTATAAGTTATTCAATGATTAGATGGGTCAGATTGTTCAATTAAGGACGTGATCAAGTGCACGATGAAGAACGAAGTGGACGCCCATCTGTGGTTACTGATGAACTGTTGCACACAATTGAAGAGAAGATTAAGCACAATCGTAAAGTTCACATTTGGTGCCCTTGCTATGGAAGTTCCGCAAATCTCACTATCACTAATTCATGAAATTGTTATTGAAAAACTGAAATTTCGAAAACTTTGCTCACCTTGGGAACCCAAAATTCTTACTGAACAATACAAAAAACAACGGATGGGCAGTGCACGTCAGTTTTTGACAGGCCGCAGTGAAGAAGACGATGGTTTTCTTTCTCGGATAGTCACGGTGGACGAAACATGGGTACCGGACGACAACCCCGAAACAAAACGGCAGTCAGTGGAATGGAGGCACACTTCAACCTCAACGAAGGTTAAGCCTAAGCAAATATTGACACCTTGAAAAGTCATGTGCACCGTTTTTTGGGACAGAAAAAGCATTTTGCTGATTGATTTCTTACCACGAGGCCAAACAATCAATGTACACGGTTACTGCAAGACTATTAAGAAATTGCGCCGCGCAATACAGAACAAGCTCCGAGGATTACTGTCAAGAGGTGTTGTTTCTTTCCAGGATAATGCCCGACCTCACACGGCGAATGTGACCAAACAACTCTTTTGAGAATTACACTGGGACGCGTTTGATCGTCCTCTGTACAGCACGGACCTCGCTGTTACCGACTTTCATCTCTTCCTACACCTAAAATCTGATGACGAACTGAAAGAACATGTTACCACATGTTGAAACATCCCCTTTGAAAAATTTATGAATTACTGTGCTGATAAACCTCTTACGTTATTTGATTTTCAAACAGCTGAGAAAAATTGGACGTACTCAAACATTTCCCTCTTTACTTATTCTGATCACCACTAAACTGACACACAATATTTTTTTAGCGCAACGCAATCTGACTTTCAATAATCCCTACAAATGAATGGCCCTGACTAACAATAACCTATACCTTTCATGAATCACTTACCTCACAAAAATCTTCGTTACTCAAACTACTGCAATACAGCGTGCGCCAATGCTGCCAGCTGAATAAAAAATTCTAACTACTGAAGACACTAACTACTGATAGGCATAGTTAGCAAATGAAAAATTTTGATAGAGAACAAACAATGCACTTACCTTAATAATGTTCAAAAGACATAATATACACTCCTGGAAATTGAAATAAGAACACCGTGAATTCATTGTCCCAGGAAGGGGAAGCTTTATTGACACATTCCTGGGGTCAGATACATCACATGATCACACTGACAGAACCACAGGCACATAGACACAGGCAACAGAGCATGCACAATGTCGGCACTAGTACAGTGTATATCCACCTTTCGCAGCAATGCAGGCTGCTATTCTCCCATGGAGACGATCGTAGAGATGCCGGATGTAGTCCTGTGGAACGGCTTGCCATGCCATTTCCACCTGGCGCCTCAGTTGGACCAGCGTTCGTGCTGGACGTGCAGACCGCGTGAGACGACGCTTCATCCAGTCCCAAACATGCTCAATAGGGGACAGATCCGGAGATCTTGCTGGCCAGGGTAGTTGACTTACACCTTCTAGAGCACGTTGGGTGGCACGGGATACATGCGGACGTGCATTGTCCTGTTGGAACAGCAAGTTCCCTTGCCGGTCTAGGAATGGTAGAACGATGGGTTCGATGACGGTTTGGATGTACCGTGCACTATTCAGTGTCCCCTCGACGATCACCAGTGGTGTACGGCCAGTGTAGGAGATCGCTCCCCACACCATGATGCCGGGTGTTGGCCCTGTGTGCCTCGGTCGTATGCAGTCCTGATTGTGGCGCTCACCTGCACGGCGCCAAACACGCATACGACCATCATTGGCACCAAGGCAGAAGCGACTCTCATCGCTGAAGACGACACGTCTCCATTCGTCCCTCCATTCACGCCTGTCGCGACACCACTGGAGGCGGGCTGCACGATGTTGGGGCGTGAGCGGAAGACGGCCTAACGGTGTGCGGGACCGTAGCCCAGCTTCATGGAGACGGTTGCGAATGGTCCTCGCCGATACCCCAGGAGCAACAGTGTCCCTAATTTGCTGGGAAGTGGCGGTGCGGTCCCCTACGGCACTGCGTAGGATCCTACGGTCTTGGCGTGCATCCGTGCGTCGCTGCGGTCCGGTCCCAGGTCGACGGGCACGTGCACCTTCCGCCGACCACTGGCGACAACATCGATGTACTGTGGAGACCTCACGCCCCACGTGTTGAGCAATTCAGCGGTACGTCCACCCGGCCTCCCGCATGCCCACTATACGCCCTCGCTCAAAGTCCGTCAACTGCACATACGGTTCACGTCCACGCTGTCGCGGCATGCTACCAGTGTTAAAGACTGCGATGGAGCTCCGTATGCCACGGCAAACTGGCTGACACTGACGGCGGCGGTGCACAAATGCTGCGCAGCTAGCGCCATTCGACGGCCAACACCGCGGTTCCTGGTGTGTCCGCTGTGCCGTGCGTGTGATCATTGCTTGTACAGCCCTCTCGCAGTGTCCGGAGCAAGTATGGTGGGTCTGACACACCGGTGTCAATGTATTCTTTTTTCCATTTCCAGGAGTGTATATATCAGTTCATGATATCCAATATTACAAAATGGTTCAAATGGCTCTGAGCACTACGGGACTTAACTTCTGAGGTCATCAGCCCCCTAGAGCTTAGAACTACTTAAACCTAACTAACCTAAGGACAACACACACATCCATGGCCGAGGCTGGATTCGAACCTGCGACTGTAGCGGTCGCGCTGTTCCAGACTGTAGCGTCTACAACCGCTCGGCCACCGTGGCCGGCCCAATATTACAAATTTACTGTTTCTGATGGACACACGTCCAGATCGTCCGCTCTCAAAATTCTGCCATCTCTCTCCCAACATCCACCACTGCTGGAGACTCACCTCCAACTGTGCAACGCTACGCGCTGTTCACATCCAACTGCCCAACACTACAATAGCAAATATTCCAACAATGCAAACCAGCCACAGACTTCACACAGCACAGTCAGTGATTTTCATATAGAGCACTACGTGGCGTTACCATCAGAAAAACCTACTTACAATGTTTGAATACCCAGGCAGCAACCTTCTATGAAGAAGGTATACAAAAACTTGTGCCACGCTATGACAAGTGCCTACAAAATTTCGAAAGCTATGTAGAAAAGTAGTTTAACAGTTGTAGGTTTTTGTACAATAAATATTTTCTCTGTATCTGTACACGTTTTTTTTATAACCAAAGGAAACTTACTTTGTGTACATACCTCGTATAAAACTCTAGTACGCTTACCTTTTGAACATGCCTCATATACACTACTGGCCATTAAAATTGCTACACCACGAAGATGACGTGCTACAGACGCGATTAGCTTTTCAGAGCACTCACATAAGGTTGGCGCCGGTGGCGACACCTACAACGTGCAGACATGAGGAAAGTTTCCAACCGATTTCTCATACACAAACAGCAGTTGATCGGCGTCGCCTGGTGAAACGTTGTTGTGATGCCTCGTGTAAGTAGGAGAAATGCGTACCATCACGTTTCCAGCTTTGATAAGGGTCAGATTGTAGCCTATCGCGATTGCGGTTTATCGTATCGCGACATTGCTGCTCGCGTTGGTCGAGATCCAATGACTGTTAGCAGATAATGGAATCGGTGGGTTCAGGAGGGTAATACGGAACGCCTTGCTGGATCCCAACGGCCTCATATCACTAGCAGTCGAGATGACAGGCATCTTATCCGCATGGCTGTAACGGATCTTGCAGTCACGTCTCGATCCCTGAGTTAACACATGGGGACGTTTGCAAGGTAACAACCATCTGCACGAACAGTTCGACGACGTTTGCAGCAGCATGGACTATCAGCTCGGCGACCTTGGCTGCGGTTACCCTTGACGCTGCATCACAGACAGGAGCACCTGCGATGGTGTACTCAACGACGAACCTGGGTGCACGAATGGCAAAACGACATTTTTTGGGATGAATCCAGGTTCTGTTTACAGTATCACGATGGCCGCATCCGTGTTTGGCGACATCTCGGTGAACGCACATTGGAAGCGTGTATTCGTCATCGCCATACTGACGTATCATCCGGCGTGATGGTATGGGGTGCCATTGGTTACACGTCTCGGTCACCTCTTGTTCGCATTGACGGCACTTTGAACAGTGGACGTTACATTTCAGATGTGTTACGACCCGTGGCTCAAAATGGTTCAAAGGGCTCTGAGCACTATGGGACTCAACATCTTAGGTCATAAGTCCCCTAGAACTTAGAACTACTTAAACCTAACTAACCTAAGGACATCACACACACCCATGCCCGAGGCAGGATTCGAACCTGCGACCGTAGCAGTCCCGCGGTTCCGGACTGCAGCGCCAGAACCGCTAGACCACCGCGGCCGGCACCCGTGGCTCTACCCTTCATTCGATCCCTGTGAAACCCTACATTCCAGCAGGATAATCCACAACTGCATGTTGCAGGTCCTGTACGGTCCTTTCTGGATACAGAAAATGTTCGACTGCTTCCCTGGCCAGGACATTCTCCAGATCTCTCACCAATTGAAAACGTCTGGTCAATGGTGGCCAAGCAACTGGCTCGTCACAATACGCCAGTCACTACTCTTGATGAACTGTGGTATCGTGTTGAAGCTGCTTGGGCAGCTGTACCTGTACACGCCATCCAAGATGTGTTTGACTCAATGCCAAGGCGTGTCAAGGCCGTTATTACGGCCAGAGGTGGTTGTTCTGGGTACTGATTTCTCAGTATCTATGCACCCAAATTGCGTGAAAATGTAATCACATGTCAGTTCTAGTATAATATAGTTGTCCAATGAATATCCGTTTATCACCTGCATTTCTTCTTGGTGTAGCAATTTTAATGGCCAGTAGTGTATGAGTATTGAGCGATAAGCGCTGTGCTCACTCTGCGCGAACAACATGGCTAGTATAAATAAACACAAGATAGCGTGTATGCACCTCCGGTGAGGAAGGACAGGGAGCAGAAGAGGGAAACGGACGAAAGTGAGAGGGAGAGAGAGAGAGAGAGAGAGAGAGAGAGAGAGAAATAGAGAGAGAGATAGAGATAGGTAGATAGAGAGAGAGAGACAGAGAGAGAAATAGCGGTGGAGAGACAGACGGGAAGAGAACAAGAGAGACAGGGAGAGTGCGGAGCCATGCTCTCGCACAGACTGCACAGTCCAGTGGGAGATATGGAGTGAGCAGAGGCTGCTCCGGGTTCTGTTATCCCGCAGCCGCCGGGCGGCCTAACGAGCAATTCTGGAAGGGCATGCTCCAGGGAGTCCCGCCTTCTACAGGGGATTACTTCCGGGATGAAAATTCAGCAACTTTCCGGGCGGCGCAAGTTTATTGAAACAGCAAACTCGGCAGCGGCGCGCGCCCGTCTTGGCGAATTACGCGCCTTCTGCTCAGCTGCATCGCTTTCTGCGGCCGTGCGGCTGCATAATCCAGCTCGGCGCAGGGGTCCCGCCAGAGGAAGGCAGCGACGACGCGCGGCTGCCGTCCACTGAGTCAGCCCGGCGCTCCGCTCTTTTTTCCATTTCCTGCAATCACGGAACCATCTTGCTGCTCCGATAGCGCTCCTTTGCTCTCTTTTATTCTACCTCTCAGAATGTTTTCGTTTCTTCTTGACTGACTAATCCGTTGCCGCTAAGAGTTTCTTTCTTTCATTCTCGTTGCATTACTGCTGACGTTTCTTCTGTTATGTCAAACGGAACAAAACAAATGTTACTCATTTAGATCACGAATTACTAGGCTGGTGCTTACGTTCGTAGCGTTCTTCCACAAGTTTAATAAACACAACAGATACATATAACAAATACTTTAGTTATCAATACTTTGAGGTTCGCCGATGACATTGTAATTCTGTCAGACACAGCAAATGACCTGGAAGAGCAGCTGAACGCAATGGACAGTGTCTTGAAAGAAGGATGAACATCAACAAAAGCAAAACGAGGATAATGGAATGTAATCGAATTAAATCGGGTGGTGCTGAGGGTATTAGATTAGGAAATGAGACGATCAAAGTAGTAAATGAATTTTGCTATTTGGGGAGCAAAATAACTCATGATGGTCGAAGTAGAGAGGATATAAAATGTAGACTGGCAATGGCAAGGAAAGAATTTCTGAAGAAGAGAAATTTGTTAACATCGAGTATAGAGTTAACTGTTAGGAAGCCGTTTCTGAAAGTATTTGTGTGGAGTGTAGCCATGTATGGAAGTGAAACGTGGACGATAAATAGTTTAGACAAGAAGAGAATAGAAGCTTTCGAAATGTGGTGCTGCAGAAGAATGCTGAAGATTAGATGGGTAGATCACATAACTAATGAGGAGGTATTGAATAAAATTGGGGAGCAGAGAAATTTGTGGCACAACTTGACTAGAAGAAGGGATCGCTTTGTAGGAAATGTTCTGAGGCGTCAAGGAATCACCAATTTAGTATTGGAGGGCAGTGTGGGGGGTAAAAATCGTAGAGGGAGACCAAGAGATGACGTTCAGGAGGACGTAGTTTGCACTAGGTACTGCGAGACGAAGAAACTTGCACGGGATAGAGTAGCATGGACAGCTGCATCAAACCAGTCTCTGGACTAAAGACCACAACAACAAAAACAATGTATTTTCCTTCAATACTGCCAACACTGGGTTAACTTCTCGATTTCGCGGCCGTACAAATAACGTGGTTTTGAGGCGAAGAACTCGTCGAACCGTGTTCGGAATGCATTTTCAACCGGAAAGAAAGTTCCTTGAAGGTCGTTCGATAGAGAGTGGTAAAGGTGAAAATCTGAGGGAGCAATATCAGGTGAATAAAAAATACCCTGTATAGCGATTTTTATCATTCTAGCAGAATGAGGGCGGGCATTATCATAGAGTAGCATGACTTTACGTGTAGTCTTCGTGGCCGTTGTTGTTGGACTGTATCTGCAAGACATCTCAGTTGTCGACAGTACATATCAGCAGTATGGTTTCACCTCGGGTAAGCAATCTGTAGTACACCACACCGTCGCTCTCCCACCGAATACATTACATTATCTTTTTGTGGTTGTCCGCAGATCTTTATAAGGTGAGCTGCTGGTTTGTTTGGGCTCAACCAATCCTTTCTTTTCCATGTGTTAGCTTAAAGACACCGTTTCTCGTCATCAGTAACGACACAAGACAGATGTCATTTACGAGCCAATTGATGACGACCGAGCAGAGAAGCATATATAGCTACCCACTGATTTCTGTAATTTTGGCTTACAGCATGCAGTGCCCACACACCCGATCTTTGAAACGTCTTCATTGCATGCAAATGTCACAAGATGGAGGAGTGATAATAGTTGATCAGATTTGCCAGTTCTCTAGTACACTATCTTGGAACATTGTGGATTAATCGGTTTAAAAGACATCCATCAAACCCCGAAGGTTTTACTGAATGTGAAGAGTCACTATGTAAGGTGTCAGGCAAATCTAACACCTTCCATGAAAACCCTGACATGATATAGCAAATCCAGTAGTATGTCACATAACTCCGAATAAATCGTGACATTAAATTAACCAAAGTAATACGAGTAACGAGTGAGCAAATGGAATACCACAGACTAACACAAGAATGCCTAAATGCATGTCATACCTTCCCACCGTGAGACAGACGCAGTTCCGAGGGGAGAAACGAGAACAGAAGCCGAGAGCAGAACCGTGTTAAGCTAGAAGGCCCTACGATAGGGGACGGACACCCACGTCGCCAGCTAACCACCAGGACCACCCCCCAGCCCATGTTAAAAGATAGAGCCCTCCAGAAGAACAGTATAGATCTTACGATAACACAAAAAGGGCCACACCAGCTGCAAGTTTTAGCGTGAGACTTTTTCGCGTCTCTGCTACGTTGCAAACGTTAAAAACATTGCCCCACCACTAAAAGTAACCGCAGGACCACCCCCCAGCCCATGTTAAAAGATAGAGCCCTCCAGAAGAACAGTATAGATCTTACGATAACACTAAAAGGGCCACACCAGCTGCAAGTTTTAGCGTGAGACTGTTTCGCGTCTCTGTTACGTTGCAAACGTTAAAAACATTGCCACACCACTAAAAGTAACCGACAGGACCACCCCCCAGCCCATGTTAAAAGATAGAGCCCTTCAGAAGAACAGTATAGATCTTACGATAACACTAAAAGGGCCACACCAGCTGCAAGTTTTAGCGTGAGACTTTTTCGCGTCTCTGTTACGTTGCAAACGTTAAAAACATTGCCACACCAGTAAAAGTAACCGACAGGACAACCCCCCAGCCCATGTTAAAAGATAGAGCCCTTCAGAAGAACAGTATAGATCTTACGATAACACTAAAAGGGCCACACCAGCTGCAAGTTTCAGCGTGAGACTTTTTCGCGTCTCTGTTACGTTGCAAACTTTAAAAACATTGCCCCACCACGAAAAGTATAACGTTTCTCATTGGATAGACAGAATTTTGGTAGGCAGAGCTTAAGGTTAACATTGGGACCCTGATTGGTCAAATGAAAACACAGCCAGACAGTTTTTTTTTAAACCAACTTCGGTAAACTGTAGTAAGGAGAAGTTAGGATAGAGTTGCTTCAGAGACGGCGAGATGCATGGAGCTGCGCCAGCCGCCGCCCCCTGACGAACACCGACAAGGTAATGAACGCACGCGATCCCACATTTTTGAGCGCATAAGGCTTCACTCAGAACTGCAGAAGTCTCATCTGTTACATCCCTTTATTATGTAATACTAGTGTCGATCGTCAATTGAAGCTCAGGGTATTCACATTAGCTACGTAAGTTAAAATCTGAAACGCGATGATTTTTCTGTTATATAATTATTGAGAAGCGACATCAGCCACTGTAATTTACGACAAGTTAGATAAGTAATTAAAGATAATTGAGGGTCACTGTAGACCATTTTGATAGTTTTCTCTTTTCTGAAACTTAATTTAAACCTAGATTATAGATGTGATATGTAGATCCATTGTAGAACTTGGAAACCCATTCAGGGAATATTCGTTCACATTTTTGTTGAACGCAGTTGGTTTTTATCATCGTGTATTAAAACATTTCCTTTTATCAATAGTGCAATTTATAAACAATGTTTTGTGAGTAGAATAAAATTTCCAATGGTAAACTTAACTGCTTTTTCGACGTTATTTTACCAGCTAACTAAAAATAGGAAAGCCTTGAACCCCTTCCACTAAATTTAGTTAGTATTAAGATTCTTTTACAGGGAGTGCAGTGGAGCTGATGCTGAAACCATTAAGTATTTGGTTATATCATCGCTAGTCTCACTGAACTCTTCTGAACTCTACATGTCATGTGTGGTCTGGCGTCTCCTTACCAGCAACAGGTCCCAGGTTCAAACTAGTCAATTCCCTAAAAAACACGCTCAGAGCGTCGTTGCGCGAAAGTGGTAGGGAGACACGATTTAGAACAAACAGAAACCACGCAGAATGTTAGAACTAATGTCGAAACTAACCGCCGCAAAGCAAGAGAAACAGTTTCTTGCCCTGCTCTGTCCAATGGCATTACCTCCATACACGTCGCAAATGTTTCTGACTGCCTCCGCTGCTCTCACTCATCTAATGAACTCAAACAGAGGAACATCTCGGAAATCTTCAGATTTCTCCACTTGGCACCCCATTTTCTAGCGCCCACAGTCCACTCACTGTCTCCAAATGACTCAACGACAATATGTAAACTCAAATAGGAACAATGAACTACAAATGAAAACCGAACTCGATGAATAAACCCTCAGCAACCGGAATACCAACATGCAAAGCAGAAACACTACAAACTTATGCAACAGCTTAATATTTGTGTTGAACTTCAAGTCACATATTATCAAAAAGCCATGCAAAAACCGTCAAATTGTTATGAAATATACTACATGCTTAGATATTCGAATGATTAATTCGGTTTTTCAGAGACTAAAGCATAGGCAAGGCATTGGCCGCTAACGATGTCTCGGCCAACACCAAGTGCCAAGCGACTGGGGAAAAAAAGCACAGGTGACTCCTGTGTCGTAAGTAGGGTAAATGAACAGTCTCGCAAAATTGCAGACTGCTCTGGACGTGTTAACGCGCACGCCCTTGTACCTGTCCCTGTGTGCTCTGAACGTGTTTACGCGCACCACCAGTCCTTCTACCTGGTACTCTGAACGTGTCTACGCGTAGAAAAATGTAAATTAATGCGGCTGAGTGGGAAAAACAATCCTGTAATCTTCGAATACAGTAATAGTGGCAGTCTGCTTGACGCAGTTACACCGATTAAACTTCTAGAAGTAAAGTTGTAAAGCGATTTTAAATGGAACGAGCACGAGAAGATGGTAGTAGTGAAGGCACTTCGCTTTATTGGGAGGATCTTAGGACAGTGTAGCTCATGTGTAAAGAAGACGGGTTATATAACTCTGATACGACCCATTCTCGAGTAATGCTCAGTCGTTTGGGCTGCGCCTCAGGTCAGATTAAAGGAAGACACCAAAGCTTTCAGAGGCGTGGTGCTAGATGTGTTACCTGTTGGTTCGGTCAGTACGCAAGTATTATGGAGATGTTTCTTGAACTACAATTGGAATCCCTAGAGCGAAGGCTGCATTCTGATCGTGAACCGGTGTTGAGAAAAGTTAGAAAATAGGTTGACTGAAGAACAATTGCACTGCCGTGAACGTACATTTCGCGCAAGGTCCGCGGAGACAAGAGATATTAGAGCTCGTACGGAGGCGTGCAGATAGCCGTTATTCCTCGCACCATCTGCGAGTGTAACAGGAAAGGGAGTCACTAGCAGTGGTACGAGGTACCCTAGACCATGTACCACATGGTGGCTTGCGGAGTACGTATATAGATATACATTGTGATTCAAAAGTAACTGCACACACGTCGTGGATATAATGCATGGGTCAAAATAAGACTAAAATGTCAAAGTTTTTTCTAAAATAGTTCATTTCAGAGTTATGCAGTAGAGTAGGATCACAAGTGTGACACAAACAGCACAAATTAATTCTTCTCGGGAAGCAACGGCACGAAGAGACCCGAAATTCATTTCAAGTACGCACTGCACTTTTAATCCGGGACACGTTCAAAATGATGTCCATGTAGACAGCGATGTACTCGACTTTCAGTATGTTGCAAGCTATTTTCAGTTCACTGCTGTAGCTGTGCTACATTATCAATTACAACACCTTACACGAGCTCCTATAGAGGGTCCCAGAACGAAAAGTACGTTGGAAGGCCAGTCCTCTCATTGTAACCTCTCTTGGCCTTCCTATTTTGTGTACTCTTGTGCTCCTTGCGTGTAAGCCTTCTGATACACCCATTATGAGGAGGCAATTCAAACTTTTGGTTACTTAACTAGTTATTCATGTGTTCTATTTGGTAGTCTTACTTAACTGAAGCTGTTATTAAAGAAGGTTTGTCTGTTCTCTATTTGTTAAGTTTACTTAACTGAAGCTGTTATTAAAGAATGCCTGGCTGTTTTATATTTGGTAATTTTACTTAACTGAAGCTGTTGTTGTTGAAGGCCTGCCCATTTCTATTTGGTAACGTTATTTGACTGGAGCTGTTATTGTTGAAGGGCTGCGCATTTTCTATTTGTCAATTCTACTTAATTGAAGCAGTTATTATTGAAGGGCTGCCTGGTTACTATTTGGTAATTTTAGTTAACTGAAGCTGCTACTACTGAAGGCCTGCCTGTTCCCTTTTAATTAAATTAAGAGCTAGCTTATAATTCGAGTTATCTGATACACTTATTAATCAAGGACAACCTGTTTTATTGTCCTATTATCGAGATCTGATACCTTACTCAGTCTGTGTTTTAATTTGCCAAAGGCCTACCTGTTTCAGAGGTATTTATGTCAATAAAGTAGTAACAAGAAATGGCACATGATAGTATGTAGGCCCTAACCTTTCACATTAGAACCCTTTTTCCGTTATCAGAGGTTTCAGTATGTAGGAGTGACGCTATCATCATTCTGCGTACGAGGAAAAATTTGGCAGCAGGGTTCCCATTCAGAAAGCGTTTTTAATATTTGTTTGTGAGAAGATCGTGTTGCGCCTCGTGCAAGAAGGAGAAACGGCTACCAGCCCTGGTTTGAATTCGACAGTGGAAGGATCGTGGTGTACCGAGACTGCAGTTTATCGATCCACAAATTACTGCTTGCTTTTTTCGACATACCATGAGTGTTATGGGCCCAGGGGTACCACACTCAATAGAGCCCAGGATCGCAACAGCCGCACTTGACTAGCTCCCGAGAGGACAGACGTATGTTTCGCTCCACTGCAGAGCAACGTCTCATACCTCGAGTTAACAAAAAATGGCTCTGAGCACTATGGGACTTAACATCTGAGGTCATCAGTCCCCTAGAACTCAGAACTACTTAAACCTAACTAACCTAAGGACATCACACACATCCATGCCCGAGGCAGGATTCGAACCTGCGACCGTAGCAGTCGCGCGTTTCCGGACTGAAGCGCCTAGAACCGCTCGGCCACCGCGACCGGCTTGTGTCAACAAATGGACCTGTTTGCAACATGACAAATATCGAAATGGACAAGACGATGATTTCCGGAGCACCACAGACTGTCAGCACGGCATCATTGTTGCGATTCCCCCTGCCTCGGCAGTTGAGAGGCGCAAGCCGACGGTTGTGCAAACGAGAACACTGGACGGAGAAGCGGCACCATGTCGTCTTTCCTCACTAGTCCCGATTCTGCGTACAGATCCGTGATGGACATGTCCGTGTGTGGAGGTTCAAAGCGGAATGAACACTTCCGTGTTGTATTCCTCATTTTCATCTGGCCCAGCCCATGGCCTACCGTGGTGGTACGGGTGATAACTGGGTACCTAAAGCGATGAACTTTGGTTCGCTTAGGAGATAATTTGGACAGCAAGCGTTACATCCCTGATGTGTTAAGTCGGTGGTTGTGGCCGGTTTTCTGTGTTTTAGTGACGTTATTTTTCACCAAGGTAACACAAGAATATATTTACCAAAGGAAAAGCATAAAACAGCCGTATGTTTCCAGAAGCTGCTGTTTTGTTTGCACGATCAGTATCGGCATCTCATTAACGCCGCCTTCAAGCCCCTATGCTCTCCTTGTATAGTGAATCAGATGCTTAGATGCTTACATAACCGGAGCCATCAATACCTGGATACCGTGAATTTTTTGTGGAGTGTGTACTTAGAAGACTTGACACTGCTCGTGTGCTCGGTTGTTCTCAAGTCCTTCAAATACACACTTCACAAAAAATTCACGGAATCCAGGTATTGATGGCTCCGGTTATGTAAGCATCGATGTACCGGGTGATCAAAAAGTCAGTATAAATTTGAAAACTGAATAAATCACGGAATAATGTAGATAGAGAGGTAAAAATTGACACACATGCTTGGAATGACATGGGGTTTCATTACAACCGAAAAAATACAAAAGTTCAAAAAATGTGCGACAGATGGCGCTTCATCTGATCATAATAGCAATAATTATCATAACAAAGTAAGACAAAGCAAAGATAATGTTCTTTACAGGAAATGCTCAATATGTCCACCATCATTCCTCAACAATAGCTGTAGTCTAGGAATAATGTTGTGAATAGCACTGTAAAGCATGTCCGGAGCTATGGTGAGGCGTTGGCGTCGGATGTTATCTTTCAGCATCCCTAGAGATGTCGGTCGATCACGATACACTTGCGACTTCAGGTAACCCCAAAGACAATAATCGCACGGACTAAGGTCTGGGGACCTGGGAGGCCAAGCATGACGAAAGTGGCGGCTGAGCACGCGATCATCATATGTGTGTTAATTTTTACCTCTCTATCTATACTATTCCGTGGTTTATTATGTTTTCAAATTTATACTGACTTATTGATCACCCAGTGTTTGATTCACTAAATATGGACTGCATAGGCCTTTGAAGATGGAATTACTGAGATGCCGAAACTGGTCATATAAATAAAACAACGACTTCTGAAAACACAGTTGTTTCTCAATCTTTGTTTGGTAAATATCCGACCTGACGCTGTTCCATATCCACGATGGATCAACAGAGATATGTTGTCCATTCTCTCCTGAGCTTCCTGGATAGAGAGGGTGTTCGCCTGTTACCCTTGTTAGAACTTTCTCCATGTTTCTCACCCACTGGAACATCTTGGCACGGATTACCGAAAGACTGGCATTCTACCACGCGCAATCACTCTGACATAGAGTCCAAGCATCATAGATCGACACATTCTGGAATATTATTCAAGTATGTGGGATTCATACTATACAGGACTAACAGGGGATGTTGAAGGTATGCAGAGAAGGGCAGCGTGAACGGTCACAGATTTGTTTGACCTGTGGGAAAGTGTCACAGGGATGCTGAAGAAACTAAACTGGTAGACTCTTGGAGATAGACGTAAACTATACCGGGAAAGTTTTTCTAGTAATGTTTCAAGAACTGGCTCTAACTGAAGACTCTAGGAATGTACTACAGCACCCTACGTATCGCTCGCATAGGGATCACGAGGACAAGATAAGAATAATTACAGCACAGACAGAGGCATTCAATCTGTCTTTCTTCCCGCAGTCCACCGTAGGCAACCGGGACCACCGGTGCTCCTACAGTACAGACGTAGACATAGATGTACATCTGGATCCGTCATCCAAATTCAGTTCACCTCGATGCTTAGCCAGGTTAGAGCCGTTGCCGCTGCTAGTGGTGGGAGATGTGTAGTAAATTCCGCACCATGTACACCCCAAACCACCAACAAACCTAATCACGTTGCTCCTGCTACACTGTATGCGCACGATAATCAAAACCACGTTATCCGCTGTCCTTCCTGGTGCTGCAGTTTTAATGGACTCCAGTGTATATTTTCCTGCTTTACTTTTGCCACGTCTCTTTTTATGTGCGACATGATTTTGTGTAATATTTGGAGACATTGCTTACATACGGTATACCGCATTCAAAAAACTTTAAGTATTAAAGAGGGCCGGCCGGAGTGGCCGTGCGGTTCTAGGCGCTACAGTCTGGAACCGAGCGACCGCTACGGTCGCAGGTTCGAATCCTGCCTCGGGCATGGATGTGTGTGATGTCCTTAGGTTAGTTAGGTTTAATTAGTTCGAAGTTCTAGGCGACTGATGGCCTCAGAAGTTAGGTCGCCTAGTGCTCAGAGCCATTTGAACCAACCATATTAAAGAGGGAAAGGAAGAAGTCGATAAACAACATTATTTTGTCCACTTAGACACAGCAAAAATATTGCTTGTTTTTTATATTTTTGTTTGTATCGAGCCATACGCTCACTGTCAGCGGTCTTGTATTTTAATATGGTGCGTTCATAGAGTTTTTCGAGATGTTCTATTAATGTACGAGGACCCACTGAGAAGCAGATGAAATTAGTACAAAATCTGCATACACATCTTTGAAAAATTATATGAGGGCACAAATTAAATGTAAGAACCGCTGACCATAAGCGTATATCTAAAACGCAAAAAAAGCAGTCTTTTTTGTCTGTATATACAAACGATTTCGTTTATCAACTACATGAAGGCGGCAGGTCACCGCGAATACAAAATAGAGGAACAAGCTAGTTTTAAAGGTGAGTAGATCATAGTGGACAGTTTATCACTCAACTAAGGAAATGCAAAAGATTGTAACGAAAGTGAAGTTTTTGGATTCATAGATTATGCGAAAGGTTTTGAAGAGGTTCAAATGGTTCAAATGGCTCTAAACACTATGGGACGTAACATCTGAGTTCATCAGTCCTCTAGACATAGAACTACTTAAACCTAGCTAACCTAAGGCCATCACACACATCCATGCCCGTGGCAGGATGCGAACCTACGACCGTAGCAGCAGTGCGGTTCCGGAATGAAGTGCCTAGAACCCCTCGGCCACAGCGGCCGGCGAAGAGGTTTGAATGAAATGTATGCACTTGAGAAACAGGGCACTAAATCAGCCTGTGTTAGTGTTATGTCCTTCAGAAGTTGCGAGACACAGCCATTCACAGAGAGGTCGCAACAGGGCAAGACCAGCCTCCATAGAGGGGCAACATAGTGATGATCAGATGTCATAGAGAGTGCACACCAGGCGACCATTTTCTGCTTCCCCCTTACGTCACCCAAATAGGTCACAGGAGAACATCTATCTGCCAAATGCTGTAAGAATTATCTCCACTACTTAATGCTGCCTGCTACCAATTGACTGGTCAGATGGACAATTTGTTCCTTAGAGTTGTTAGTTGAAGCTGCCATCGTTGTTACTGTGCTAACGTCGCTTATATGCCAAGAATAAAATCAGACTCGGAAGTTTTTGGACGGGTGGTGTGTGAAATAGTTATTGAAATATCTAAACGATTTAGACTGCCTGGCGCCATCTAATTTCCTTCTACTCTGGCGACTAAAGAAATCAGAGGCTGCAAAACATTCTGAGTGGAATGAAGAGAATTCAGCAACTGGAGACAGGCATTTGTCATTCTTTCAGAATTCTATATGCCTCCCGTCCCCCAAGAAGATCCTCTATAACCTGATTCCTTTCCCCATCTGCTCCTATTCCTCGAACATATCCGCATACTCTACACCTCCCGCCGCCTTGATCCCCCTCACCCCCTGGTTGCTCCTCTCCTCTCCCATCCCCGCCCCCTGCCACGTCTTCACTGTTGTGTCCCCCCTACCCTCCATCTCTACACCCTTCATCTCCTTTCCCAAGGTGGCTTCCGTCAACTCCCCCTCCCGGATGATGCCCTCTCTCCCTTCATTTATCTCTCCTATCGTTTCTGATCCTCATCTCCCCCTCCTTTCCTCTGTCCTTTCCCCGGGCTCCCTCTTCCCCCATTCCATCCCGTTTTTTCCTTGCCTACCCTCTCTCTGCCTCCCTTCGCCCCTCCCCCCCCCAAGTACTTTTGCATTCCCCTCCTCTGGCTTTCCCCACTCCATCTCGTGTCTGCCCAGCCCCCCCCCCCCCCCCCCCCCTCTTATGAGTCCTCGTCCTCCGTCGGCTCTTCCCCCCCACCGTTTTTCCTCTCCTTCCCTCCTTTTCTTTCCCATCATCTGCCCAGCCCCCCCCCCCCTCCCGTCTGCTCTCGACTGTGGTGTGTCATATCTGTGCCAACTTTTTAGTGCAGTGTTCAAGTGAGTGTTCAGTGTTGTGCGTCTTTCCAAAGTGTTGCGAACAGAAATCATGCTGTCGCTGGGTGTGATTCTTATAACTCTTGCGAAAGAAACCAGACTGTCGCCATGTTTTTTAGTTGTTTGTCTATTACTTTACCTGTTTGCCTCATGTGTATTTTATTCGCATCACCAACCCTTTGTTTTATTGTTCCACAAGTTTCCACCATTTTATGATTTAAGTCACCGATTTTATTCCTTGCTTTTATTATTTACTATCTTCATCATTTTAAAACAAATTCTGTAGGATGAAGAGCGGCGTACTAAGCTGCTGCCAGCCCTCCCCCTTCGGGGGGAATCGAATCTCAATAAAGGAAAAAAAAAAGAATTCTGTTTCAAGGATGAAATTTACTCTCTGTAAAATGGTTGGGTAGTAAGATTGTACTAAAAGAAGACCACGTCGAGAAATAAGTGCATTTAATATCTAAGATCAATAGCGTTTCATTCCCAGCCGCGTAACTTTGTCTTCTACGCCTACTGCTTGAAAAACAACAAAGAGTAGTACATTCCTATTCAGACACATCGGAAACCGAGATATAAAAAACCTGCTTAGTTTACCAATAGCACTGCCGGACACTTTTTTCTCTTCTGTTTGTTTCTTTTTCTCTTTTCAGCTTATAAAATTTTCTTACTGCTGATATTTCAACATTATTGTAGTTGATTTTCAGGTCTTCTTACAAAATGGCTGTATAAAGTCTGTATATTAATCGCTGAAGAGTACCTGAAATAGACTGAAATAGTACAATGACATCAGCTAGGTGGCTCAGGTACTTTCCACTAACACGAATTCCTCCTTCATTGTCCCAGTTTAAGGGAATGAAAACGTCCTGTAGGACTAGTCAGAATAGTTTTGGTAATATGGAATCTCGTGACCTGACACCTCTCTCAACTTCGAGTTTATTACTACCTTAACGAAAGGTGAAACAGACATATACGTCCTACGGTATAGTGATTATTGTATTCCTCAAACACACTTGGTGTCAACATATAAATGTGGCAAGAAAAGAAACCCCTACTACAGAAAGTAACTGGTGTTATTGACGTGGCATCCTTACACTGAGCCAAACAGGATTATGCAACACAGATTACCAACAATGTACAATAATTTGTTAGTAAAAATTACTCATTACGCAACTTCAGTGTGACGACGATGCGTGGCAGTGTGGTTATATGTTCACTTGAACTGATCTGTGTTTGAACGTTGGTCTATCCTACATCCAATGCTCGATGACTAATATAACCAGCACAATCTCCACTTTGGCTCTTCTTGGTAGTGACTGTAGACAAATTATGATGTTGTTGGGAGGCGCGGAGTTGATAACCTCGACCGAGCGAGGTAACACACTGGTCTCACAGTCGGAGGTACATCGGTTCAAATTCGTGTCCGGTCATCCAGATTTAGATTTTCCGTGACTTCCCTAAATCGCTCCTGGCAGACGCCGGGATGATTCCTTTGAAAGGGATCGGCCGATTAGCTTCCCCATCCTTGAAATATTCCGAGGTTCTCCGTCTCTAATGATCCCGATGCCGACGGTCGTTAAACCAAACTCTTGTTCCTTCCTTGAAATTGCCAAACTAAACCATGCCATTCGTATCTTTAACGTGTCAACGTCGTTACGCTGCAAATCGCAATGGAGCAACATCTCTAAATCAAGCATTCAGGAATTGTCCCGAATGTTTTAAAGGAGGGAAACGTGCAAAGTCTGCCCCGCACACCTTTTTCCTGAACAAAAATAATGACTTGTGGACGCCCTGACTTGCTTGAAATACAGAACGCGGATAACTCTATTCTGGAAAGAATCATCAAGAGTAATGGTAAGGGACTTGGTGTTATCGATACCAACCTACCACAAATTCACATGAAGGGTCAACGCTTTGACGACATAACCAACATTCAGACCAATGTGACGCGCGAATCGAACCGCTCCCGAAAGAAGGACTCTTCTGACAATTTCACATGGCTGTTTGAATGCTGTACTCAAGTAGGAGGAGACCATGTAGAACACCTGAAGCATGAATATCAACAACTTTTCTCTCTTTTTAATTAACTCAGTCTCGAAACTGGCGCAGAATGTCTAATTTTGCTATTTTCCATAGCAGTTAAGAGGCCAGATGAAGTTTTCAAATGTGTGTGAATTTCTAAGGGACCAAACTGCTGAGGTCATCGGTCCCTAGACTGACACACTACTTAAACTAACTTATACTAAGAACAACGCACACACCCATGACCGAGGGAGGACTCGAACCTCCGGCGGGAGTGGCCGCACAAGATTTTCTTTTCAACTCCAGTTAATTCACGTGTATTTTTTGAAATTGGCCCAGAAGGCATGCTTAATATTCGTCATTTATTCTTTTATCCTCTGCAAGTTAATGAACTAGAAGAATCCCATTTCGGAATATGAAACGGACTTCACCTTTGTTGCTGGTAGGCCACCGGCTTTGGTCCACAACTTAAGATTACAATATCCCACTCTCACACGTGTACAGTCTTTGGTCCGAGCCAGTGATATTACTGCTTCGATATTTTTTAGAAGGTTCTTTGGAACTACAACATCGTTTCAACAATCCGCTTTTTTTAAATTTTTATTTTTCATTTTCGGAACCAGCGAAGACGGTTTGAGATCAGGAGCATTGTAGAGCTAAAATCCCAGCCCAAACCCAGAGAGCTTGGAGTGAAGTCGAAGGGCTTCCAAATGAGAATATCAGGAAAGGATTTACAGTTCCGCCATTTGACTTACGAGCAAGGAAACTTCGCGGAAATCTTGGTCTGAACCGGGGGATTGGACATATTTTTAGTTTGATTCCGGGACGAAGCGTCTCAGCGAAAACCCGGGGGCCCAGTGTGTGTGTGCGTGTGTGTACGTGCACCCGTAAGTTTGTATAACAGAACGAAACCGATAACTTTACGTGTGTTTCAGTTTACGTTGGCTGAGCCTCTGTCACAATCATCTCGTTGACTTCTATATTAACCGTCGTGGTGTACTAATCTTAGTATTTTTGTTGTGGGGCCTCTGATTCGTTTTGTCTTCGGCAACATTTCCTTCTGGTTGTATTCTTCCTGCTTCATTCGCTTCCCCAACTATCGAGTCAATGGATTTGTGGATCTTACTGAGCTTTTGTAAAGCTCTTGTGCAGTCTGCTTGAAGCGTTACAGTACCTTGAGCTCTCCTTGGGTTTTATGTAGGAAAGAGATGCAGAAATTGCGCTGGGAGATTTGCAGGTTCGTGAAAAATTCTCCCGAGAGATTATCTTCTACAGTTTTAAGTTTTGTAGAGGCTCCCTTACTCCGTTGCCGCTCTCTGTGCTGACGCTGTCTATAATTGGTCCGATGAAGGTTCTATTTATGTTGAGAACAGAATTGATTGAGAGTTCCGATTTCTCATTCCGGTGGGGCTCGTAGTCTCTGCGCGGTCTTGTTGCGCATTTCATGAATTTACGATCTGCAGGTGAGCTTGTGACGAAACTGTTTAGTCACATGTCGCAAACCGACGACACATAAATTGATTGCTGCATTATTAATGCGGGTTTCCTGGGAAAAGGCACAAGGTCTGTTAAGTTTTGAACGTGAGACCAGAATTTCTCCGCTGTTGGTGTGACGCTGAAGTAGATGGCGGCAGAACAGCGGGCAGTGCGCGCACAAAACAACGAAGATACGAAGTGTGTTTCCAAAAGGCACGAGGAACCTGTAGATGCGCTGACCGAAGCTAGAGCGGGCCACAGAATCTCACACTTGAGTAAGCATATTACAGTCCGCAGCTCGTGGTCGTGCGGTAGCGTTCTCGCTTCCCACGCCCGGGTTCCCGGGTTCGATTCCCGGCGGGGTCAGCGATTTTCTCTGCCTCGTGATGACTGGGTGTTGTGTGCTGTCCTTAGGTTAGTTAGGTTTACGTAGTTCTAAGTTCTAGGGGACTGATGACCATAGATGTTAAGTCCCATAGTGCTCAGAGCCATTTGAACCAAGCATATTACAACTTCCTTCGATTTCCCGTACACAGCGTGGGAAAACAGCTGCCTCCTTGCCGGAAAAATTCTCAGCCAATGACGACGACAGCCTTGTACAGTGCCAATCCTAGTGAATTTACAGCTGTACTACACCGACCTATTCAGAAAATCCTGCGTTATTTTCCCGGTATTTCGAAGGAACGGAGAAATTCTCGATTTTCAGTGTGGCAAAATCTGAAGGTCTTCTCCTCCACGGGGTAGCGTTCGGCAGTGGGACAGAGCAGAAGAGACACGTGTCTTTGACGTCCGACGCGCTAGGTGTATGGATGTATGTATTAGACTCTCTTCGATATTGAACTTCGTGTTTGACACACTCAATGTCTAGACACTTAGCTTTCGGTGTTATCAAAAGCGGGGTGACGACTGCACACACAGAGATCTAGAGGCATCCAGCTACAGCTTGGCGTTGTTCTGGTGCCGTTATTTTGAATAAGTGCCGTATTTAGCCCTTGATCTACTTTATGCTCTGCACGACTCGTAACTTGCGTAATTATTCAGAAACGAGAATTGATCTCTTATTTATCGTACAGAAATTTAACTACAGGAATTGTGAATCAGTATTCACCAGTTTAGTAGCATTTTTGAGCTGCTCGGACTTAGACTAGTCGTTTGATTTATACTGCAGCAGTCTTCCACATGAACTTCTGGTGGCTTCGGCACGTATAAACATAATCAGTAGCCCTGAATAATCTCATACTGCCAACTAATGTCAATAATTTTTACGTAATCGTATACCTACTAATGTTGATCTCGTACCCAACTATTTGTAATTACATTCATGTTCAGAAGAAAAACAGAACGCCTTGAACGAGTAGAGATGGGACGTTCATATTCACAGGACAAGTACATCAGTATGTTCATTAGTATGTTCTGCAGAAATTATTACTATTTGAACCATGTCGGCCCTTGGGTTCAGGCTCAACGTCGATGTCACGACGCAACAGCATCTACTGGTAAAACATGCCTGCGGCCCTCGTTGTCGCTATAAACCGAAGTTAATGGGTCAGTGTGACTTGAGCAGTCGTGCAGGAAGCCTTGCAGATATTTGCGCGAGCCTTAATCTCAGATTACTAAGTTAGAAAGAGGGCGTATTGTTGGCATGGGAGAATATGATGCATCCATCTGGGAAGTTGCTACTCGTGTGAGACGACGTTTTTCGGCAGTGCGAAGGATGTGAGCAGAGTGTTTCAGGGAAGGCCGTAGAACACGACTAGATGGGTTATGTCGCACAACGCAGACCACCCCCCGAGAGAATCGATACTTCATACGAATGGCATTGCAGGACAGATTTGCATCCTCTTCGGTTCTGGCACAACAGCGAAAAAGTGTAACACATCATACACTACCAGGGGTGGCTGTCCATCGACGTTCATTACGGCATGGTTACGTGCGCGTCGACCACTTTTTCGCCTACCTTTCCGAATTTGCAAAAACATGTTAGACAGCAATAGTGTATGGAACGACGTCACTGAGGACAGAAACGGCATCAAATAGCTTTTACGGACGAATACAGGTTCAGTCCGTTTGAAAATGATGGCTGCATTTTGGTTCGCCGCAGACAGAGGGAGCGGCATCACAGTGATTGCATTCGCACAAGATATAGAGGGCCAACTCAAAGCTTTATGGTATGGGGTGCTATTGTGCACAACTACAACAACAAATCGCGTGTCCAGGGCACTGTAACCAGCGTGATCTACGTGAATTACGTCATGGGATCCGTAGCCATACCCTTTCTGCCTGACACCACAGACGGCTTTTTTAAGCAAGACTATGCTGCTGCACCAACACGTGCCTTCTTGGTGTCACAGGATGTCAGCCTTTTACCATGACCCACCAGATCACCAGACTTGTCTCCAACCTGAAATATGTAGGATATGGTGAAACGATGCGTGAAGTGCAGTGAACCAACGCCAAACGCCACGAATTAATGCAGCATGAGTGTAAGCACGGATTGTAACCCGCTAGGTTAGTCGAGCGCGCTAACGCGCTGCTCCCTGGACTCGGGTAGGCGCGCCGGCCCCGGATCGAATCTGCCCGGCGGATTAACGACGGCGGCCGGTATGCCGGCCAGCCTGGATGTGGTTTTAAGGCGGTTTTCCACATCCCCCTAGGTGAATACCGGGCTGGTCTCGAAGTCCCGCCTTAGTTACACGGCTCGCAGACATTTGAACACTTTTTCACTATTCCATGGATTACACTAGTCGCAGACAGTTGGGGTACACTAATTCCTTCCCGGGGTGTACGGGGTGGCGGCAGGAAGGGCATCCGGCCACCCCTTCAATTAACATTACCACATCCGATTAACCATGCCGACCCTGCCTATCTGCAGGAAAACGGCACAAGCAAAGGAAAAAGAAAGAGTGTAAGCACGGATTGTAAGACATTTTGACCATGATCAAGATCGCCACTTTCTGGGCTGCTCATCACGGCAACTCCTTGTGAACAGCACAAAAAGTCACGTATGCTGCTGCTTCTTTGCAGTATTAAATTGTGCAGCAGCCCACATATTTTGCTGACGTGGCACCAAATGACTTCTTTCTCTTTCCTTGGATAAAGAAATGATTATGTGGCAGGCATTTCCAGGAAATGAGTTGAACTTCGAGATGGACCGCCAAAACGAAGACTTCCACATTCAAGATTCTCGCCAACTGATTTATCATTGCGAATAATGTGTCGCATTCAAGGGTGATTATATAGAGAAGGAATAACAACATAAACAAGTTTCACGACAACGAACAGCAGCTAAAGCAAATGAACAGTTTTTTAAAAAAAACATCGTCGCAAAGAACGGGCAACTTAGTCTTAACAGTCGAATACCTCTGCAATATTACACAAAATATCTGATCAATGATGCCACAGCTAAACAAAGTATTCTTTGCTTTTTTTTTTTTTTTGGGGGGGGGGGGAAGGTTGGCGGTGGAAGAGCCGTTATGGGGTACGCGAAATATGGCGTCGTATGTTTTATTGGCGCCCTTCAGCAGCGTCTAACAGTCGCTGCATTATTCTCGGCGGGGCGCCTTCGCCGGCAGCCGCGACCAGTGACGCATTTCCGTTGGCGGCGGCCGTGGTCTCCAGCCCCGGGAGCTCCGGTCACACGGAGGCTGCAGAGGTGCTGGCTGTTGCTGACCGCCGCCGATTTATCGCCTCGGGCAGCAGCTGCGCTCTTCCCACACGGCCTGCTGGACCTCTGCCCAGACACCCCCTCCTCTGCCCTCTCCCCTCCTCTCTCCCTCCTCTAGCCCTCTACCAGAATATATCGGCCCTCCTCCTATAGCTAATTGTCTTTTTCATTCCAGGACTGCAGTGGACTCTAAACCGCTCGATAAAGGCATTTTCGGGTCATCACTCTTCTGACTATATGAAGCGATCTAGCGATCTATCACCTTCGTCAGCCCCCCCCCCCCCTCAATGACGTCTGAAGTAGATGACATGGAATACAGATGTCTAAAAATGAGGGTGACAGAAAATGGAAAGTGGTTAAGTAGGACTCGCTAGATGATAGACGCACGGTTGCAGGAGCATGTAAGGCTAGGGGAAAGATAGATGCCACCTACACGAAAATTAAAGAATTACAGGCTGTATCAAAAAGAATCGTCCGATTCGGCACGTCTATATTTCTGAAACTAATAAAAATACACAATGAATTTTGTTTTTGGATGAACTAGAATCTCAAAAATTTTTTTTCATATCTTTTCATAGGTGTTCAATATGCCACCCCCCCGCCCCCTCCCCTTGAGATGCATGGCATAAGGCAATGCCACCATATTCAGATTGATCCCACACAGCAGCGAGCTTGTCTTGAGTTATGAGTTACAGCTCCCACAGCTACTGTTATGCGATGTTTCAGTTCATTCATTGTTATAGGTAATGGAGGCATGTAAAATGAAGAATACTCAGTATTGTAGAACACTCAGTATAATGTCGTTTATTGAAACTGAACTACACTTCTCGAACAATCACTATATACACACAAGGAAAACAAATAACCTGTAGACGACTATTCATCAAGAGCGTCGGTGAGGTCCGTCGGAGCTGGTCCTAGCTCAGCAAGGAACTGGCTGTACTGCTTTTTTTTTCTTTGTTGTGATTTCATTCCCCTGCCCCATATGGGCAGGGGAGGGCTGTCAGCGGCACAATCCGCCGCTCTTCAGCCGAGTGACATAACAACTTAAAATAAGAATAAAATGTTACATACATAAGGCGAGAAAGGGGAACTTAAAACAGAATAATGGGAGAAAATGGAGGTAAAAAATAGACTAACATGGAGACGTTCATGGAGTACAGCTAAAAGTCACCAGAAAGTTAAAAAATAGAGTAGGCGAGTCTTCAAAACTCAGAGAAGACACTGAAGGGACATGCACACGTTAAAAGTCGGCCACAGTAGTAAAAACACTCCGGAACAACACACTTAAAACCCACTTGGACCACACACAATGAAGAATAAAACTGCCAGGCGGGATCTGCAGAGGGAAAGGGCAGAGCGGATGGAAAAGGAGGGGAGAGCATTGGGCAGCAGGGGAAGCAGTGGGATGAAGAGAGGACGGGCATCAGTGGGTACACGAAGAGGCAGGAGACACATGGGGCGGGAGATGAAGAGGGAAGACAGGGCAGGAGGGAGCGCAGAGACACTGAAAGGAGGCACAAGAGATGGAGGGGGAGTAGGAGGGGGAAGCCGCTCAGGAGGAGGGAGGGGGAGGAGAGGGAGCCCTGAGGAGGAGGCAGGAACATGGGGTTAGAGTTGGTTGGCTGTACTGCTGCTGCGCTAGCCTTATAAAGCCGGCGGAGGTCGGCAGAGTACTCCAACTTCCCTGTGTCTGTGAGGCGACCTCTGCAGAAAAAGGTTTGCATTAGTCTCTAGCAAGTTCTGTTTATTTTGAAGAATTGTTTTTCTCTTGGTTGCGCCTGCAAGTGATTGTGTATGTTTTATGGTACACAGGGATGTCTTGGGTGTAGTCTGCCTGGCAGGGTCCATCTGTGGCAGACATAACATAAGCAGTCTTTTATAATCCTACACAAAAAATAATCACATACTGTCAGGTCAGGTGACCTTGGAGGCCAGTAACATGAGGCTGAATCGTTTGGTCCAGTGCGACAGATCTATCGTTCAGTTATACTTTGATTTAAAAATTCTCGCACTTCCAGGCGCCAGTGTGGCGGTGCCCCATCCTGTTGGTAAATGAAGTCGTTGAATTAGTCTGCAACTGTGGGAAAAGAAATTTTTCAAGCATATCGAGATATGTGCTTCCTGTAAGAGTGCTTCCGGCAAAGAAAAATAGACCAGACACATTTTCCCATTAAACTGCAAAAAACATATTACATTTTGGAGAGTCCATCGCACATTGTACAACTTTATGTGGTTGTTACGTATCCCATATTCTCACATTATGGCGGTACACCTTTCCATTTAAATGGAATTTTGCCTCGTCACTAAACACTAAGCGTGGAAGAAAACTGTCATTCTCCATCTTGCCAAGAACGAAATTACAGAACTCCACACGGTTGTTGTTTGTCACTTCGATGAAGAGCTTGCTGCAGCTGAATTTTGTACGGTTTCACGTGTAAAAGTCGACGCAACACACGCCAGACGGACATCGGGAACATGTTGAGCTGTCGAGCTGCACGGCGAACGGCTCTGTGTGGACTCCATATGAAACTATGGTGGATCCATTCGACGTCTGTGTCAGACACTCAGGGATGGTTCAAATGGTTCAAATGGCTCTGAGCACTATGCGACTTAACTTCTGAGGTCATCAGTCGCAAAGAACTTAGAACTAATTAAACCTAACTAATCTAAGGACATCACACACGTCCATGCCCGAGGCAGAATTCGAACCTGCGAGCGTAGCGGTCGCTCGGTTCCAGACTGTAGCGCCTAGAACCGCACGGCCACTCAGGCCGGCACACTCGGGGACGGCCCGGCGATTTGCAGATACACAAACAACCTGTTTATCGGAATTTTTCACGCCATTGTGTAATGCTCTGTACTGTGGGAGGATGCACACCATACCTAGTACGAAAGTCACGATGAATTACTGACCCGCACTGTGCAAAACGAAGAACACGAAACGCTTTCTTTTGTCCCGACACCAGTTTTACTAGAACTGAAGTGGACGAACATTGTTGCTACCTAACGGAAACCATGTAAAAGTCGAGAGTTTGCTCTTTCCAACAGTGCGTTGGTCACGCACGCATCTCAAATAACGTAATAGTTATTATTTTTTTAAATCGAATGATTCTTTTTGATACACCCTGTATTTGAAGAAACGAAAAGCAGATGAATGAATATGATGATCTAAGATTAGAAACCAAAAGCAAGATATGAAGGGAAAGTTAAAGGTGGAGCGAATATACACACAGCCCAGTCATATTAATGTGACCATCTGTCTCAAGCCTGACTAACCTAATTTTCGAGCGCCGACCGCTGCGAGATGTGCAGGAAAACAGTCCTTGAGGTTCTGGAAGTTACCGAGAGTGATGTGGAGCCATGTTGACTCTAGTGTAGCGGCCAGCTGCACTAGGTTACTCTGTTGAGGTTTTGGTGGAGCGAACAGCCCGATAGAGGAGGTCCCACAGAATCTCGAACGGGTTTAAATCCTGGGAGTCTCGTGGCCAAGGGAGAGTACTAAACTCATCCGGGTGCTCTTCGAGTCACGCTCATATACTTCGAGCTATATAACATGTTGCCTTGCCCTGCTGGTAGATGTCGACGTGCCGGAGAAAGAAAACTGCATGTAGGGCTGTACTTGGCCCCCAAGGAGAAATGCATACTCATTTTGCCGGCCAGTGTGGCTGGGCGGTTCTAGGCGCGTCAGTCTGGAACGGTCTCAGGTTCTAATCGTGCCTCGGGCATGGATGTGTGTGATGTCCTTAGGTTAGTTAGATTTAAGTAGTTCTAAGTTCTAGGGGACTGATGACCTCAGAAGTTAAGTCTCATAGTGCTCAGAGCCATTTGAACCATACTCATCTTGATCCATTGTGCCTTCCACAATGACGGGAATGCCATGAAATGCCACGAAAACATTCACCAGACCGTAACGTTCTCTCTTGGTTGCAGGGTGTTTGCTTTCAGACGTTTCACGCCACAAACGTTACGGCCATCCGTCCTATGGAGCATAAAACGTGATTATCCAAAAAGTACCCCTGTTTCCACTCTGTGGATATCTAATTGCGGTACTGGAGTGCAAATTCCAACCGTCGTTACTGGTCGACGTCAGCATTCGTGCATGAACCAGATACCTGCTGTGGAGGCCAACACTCAACCATGTTCGAAGTATGGTCGTTGACGAAACACTGCTGGTAGTCCCGTGGTTCAGGTGGGCGGTCAGCTGCTCGAAGTTGCATGTCTGTTCGCCCGTACACCTCTCCACCGACGTCGTTCAGCCCTGTCATCTAGGACCTGTGGTTCACCACATTTGCCTCGGCGCCGCTTTTGAATAGCGCCAGTTTGCCACGCACTGTTACACTTTAACCACGGCAGCGCGCGAACAGTTTGCAAACTTCGCCGTTTCGGAAACGCTTCCACCCTTGTAAGACCAACGATAACGCCCATTTTGACGTCAGATAAATCGCCCCGTTTCCGCATTACGACAACAAATGCACTGTTTTCCGCGTCCCCCAATGACACGCTTTATATACCGTCTACTGGTAGTGCTGCCACCTACTGTTTGTGAGTGGTTATTGCACGTTGATGTAGACCATAGGCGGGGTCATATTAATGTGACTGGACCGTGTAGAAAGGCCACTGGAATAGACGACAGTCCCTCAGAATTATTCAAATCCTTGTGAGAGCGTGCGCTGATAAAATTATTCTGCCTGGTGTACAAGATACAAGAGACAGGAGAAATGTTCTTAGACTTCAATAAAATATTATACTATAATTCCTTTTACGAAATAGGTAGGTGCAGACATGTGTGCACACTACTGAACCACGGATTATTTACAGGTGAACGGCATAACCGGTACAAGCTGACCTCTCTCATTATCAGTTTGAGTTCCAGAGAAAGCTAGCAACACGTGAGACACTACTGAGCATACTACTAGTCTCAGAAGATAGGATGAAGAAAGGCAAACCTATGTCTGTAGAATTTGTATATTTACGGAAAGTTTTTGATAATTTTGGTTGGAATATACTCTTTGGAACTTTGAAAATGGCAGGAATAAAAATATTCGGAGCGAGAGATTATTTGCGAAGCGCGCACTAAATGGACTGTAGTTCTTAGAGTCACAGAGCATGAAAGGGAAGCAGTAGCTGAAAAGGAAAGCAGACATGTTTGTAGGATATTCAGAATGTTATTTAATCTGTAAATCGAGCAAACAGTAAAGGAAACCAAGGAGAAATTTGGAAAATACTAAAGCTCAGAGAGAAGAAATAAAAACTTTGAGTTTTACCGATGACATTATAGTTCTGTCAGAGACGGCAAAGATCTTTAAAGAGCTGTTGAGCGGAAAGCATACTCTCTTGAAAAAGATTATAACATGAAAATCGGTAAAAGTAAGACGAGGGAAATGGAATGCTGTGTAATTAAATCAAGCGATGCTGATGGAATGAGATCGACAGATGAGAGGTTAAAAGTAATATGCGAGTTTTGCTATTTGGGCAGCAAAATAACTGATGATGAGCGCAGTAGGGAGGATATAAAATACAGGCTTGAAATACGGGGGTTGTCCAGAAAGTAAGTTCCGATCGGTCGTTAAACGGAAACCACAGTGAACATCAGAAACATTTTATTTGAATCAGTTCGCTACACTTTCCAGACACTTCTCTACAAAGTCGCTGCTCCGACTTCAACATCTATCAGAGCGTTTTACCAATTTTCCAACACCATCGTCATAGAAGGCAGCCGCCTGTGCATTCCGATAATTCTCTACGCTGGTCTATAGCGCGCAGCCTGCGCCCAATTGCTGTCTTCGTATCCAGCGTTTCATGTGAACAGAGATGATACTCGGGACGAGCTAATTGGGGCTGTGTTGTGGGTGATTGAACACTTCCCATCGAAAAGGCTGCAGGAGCGTCTTCACTGCTCCTGCAGAGTGCGGCTGAGGATTGCCATGAAGATGGAAGTGCGTGGCAGTTGTGTTAGGTGGGCTGCATTCATTAAGGCGAAGCCTCTCAGCGGGCCCTCCTACTTGGCGGGAGACATCGTTGTTATAGGCACGTTTACTCGCTCACAGTGCGCTCATAACTGAAAAGAGCGTCTTGATGCGACCGACGGTCACACTAGAGACAATACCCAACACATCTGTGCAAAGCTTCATCGGGTTTTCACCGATCGGAACTTACTTTCTGGACAACCCTCGTGGTAATAACACCGTTTCTTGAAAAGAGGAATATAAACTGAAGTATTAGGAGGTCTTTTCTGAAGCTATTCGTCTGGAATGTAGCCTTGTAAATGTGAATTGTAGACAACAGTGGTTCTGACAAGAAGAGAATAGAAGTTTTGGAAATTTGTTGTGGAAGAATATTGAAGATTAATTGGATGGATCGAATTAGTATTAAGGAGATACTAAATCGAATTGCTCACAAAGAAATTTATGGCGCAATTTAAGAAGATATTGGTTGATAGTATACTTTCTGAGGCATCAAGGAATAGTAAATCTTATAATGGACAGAAGTTTGAGGTGGTAAAAATTGTAGAGTGGACTTTGGACTGACTACAGTAGCTATATTCAAATAGACATAAGTTGCAGTAGTTGCAGTAGTTATTCAGAACTGAAGAGGTTGGCAAAGGACAGGAATTCTTGGCGTACCACATTAGACCACTCAGAAGACTGAGGACTCAAAAAGAAAAATCGTCTTTTGCAACTGAACGTTTGTTTCATTTCTAACCAAACGTGTTTCACCTAATAACGAATGGCATCAATAGTTTTCATTTTTCTATCCTGCCACGTATCCTTGTGTTATTCTGTAGGCACTAGATGCACCCAGTACAGCTTTCCAATTCTTACGTCATACACTCCTGGAAATGGAAAAAAGAACACATTGACATTGACACCGGTGTGTCAGACCCACCATACTTGCTCCGGACACTGCGAGAGGGCTGTACAAGCAATGATCACACGCACGGCACAGCGGACACACCAGGAACCGCGGTGTTGGCCGTCGCTGCGCAGCATTTGTGCACCGCCGCCGTCAGCGTCAGCCAGTTTGCCGTGGCATACGGAGCTCCATCGCAGTCTTTAACACTGGTAGCATGCCGCGACAGCGTGGACGTGAACCGTATGTGCAGTTGACGGACTTTGAGCGAGGGCGTATAGTGGGCATGCGGGAGGCCGGGTGGACGTACCGCCGAATTGCTCAACACGTGGGGCGTGAGGTCTCCACAGTACATCGATGTTGTCGCCAGTGGTCGGCGGAAGGTGCACGTGCCCGTCGACCTGGGACCGGACCGCAGCGACGCACGGATGCACGCCAAGACCGTAGGATCCTACGCAGTGCCGTAGGGGACCGCACCGCCACTTCCCAGCAAATTAGGGACACTGTTGCTCCTGGGGTATCGGAGAGGACCATTCGCAACCGTCTCCATGAAGCTGGGCTACGGTCCCGCACACCGTTAGGCCGTCTTCCGCTCACGCCCCAACATCGTGCAGCCCGCCTCCAGTGGTGTCGCGACAGGCGTGAATGGAGGGACGAATGGAGACGTGTCGTCTTCAGCGATGAGAGTCGCTTCTGCCTTGGTGCCAATGATGGTCGTATGCGTGTTTGGCGCCGTGCAGGTGAGCGCCACAATCAGGACTGCATACGACCGAGGCACACAGGGCCAACACCCGGCATCATGGTGTGGGGAGCGATCTCCTACACTGGCCGTACACCACTGGTGATCGTCGAGGGGACACTGAATAGTGCACGGTACATCCAAACCGTCATCGAACCCATCGTTCTACCATTCCTAGACCGGCAAGGGAACTTGCTGTTCCAACAGGACAATGCACGTCCGCATGTATCCCGTGCCACCCAACGTGCTCTAGAAGGTGTAAGTCAACTACCCTGGCCAGCAAGATCTCCGGATCTGTCCCCCATTGAGCATGTTTGGGACTGGATGAAGCGTCGTCTCACGCGGTCTGCACGTCCAGCACGAACGCTGGTCCAACTGAGGCGCCAGGTGGAAATGGCATGGCAAGCCGTTCCACAGGACTACATCCAGCATCTCTACGATCGTCTCCATGGGAGAATAGCAGCCTGCATTGCTGCGAAAGGTGGATATACACTGTACTAGTGCCGACATTGTGCATGCTCTGTTGCCTGTGTCTATGTGCCTGTGGTTCTGTCAGTGTGATCATGTGATGTATCTGACCCCAGGAATGTGTCAATAAAGTTTCCCCTTCCTGGGACAATGAATTCACGGTGTTCTTATTTCAATTTCCAGGAGTGTATTTATACATTTCACCACTCATAACGTTTCCCTTTGCGTACTACACGTGGTCTCGCTCAGTTGCTCAGGCTAGGGATGATGCGGCTCTGTTACATATCGGCGTACATGAGATGTATTCTCAGTTGCAGATACGAACAACCATCAGCTGTATAAGGCAATGACTGAGTCGAATTTCCTACTGTACGCTAGTGGTCCCCTTAACAGCTTTGCCTATTCCTGCACGATACACAGCCAGACCCAAACTTACATATGTCATCGTCCGTGCGTCACAGTCTGTACTCGTACACGCATTATGTAATTACTGTACAGGAGATGACATTTTAATTGAAAATCGCTGCCCGGTAACTGCGCTTAAGTACGATACTCCAGTGCCTGTGTTGTTAAGAAGAAAGACTAATGTTCCATCGAACATGCATGCATTGCATAGTTCTTAAAAAAAAAAAAAATAGTCACTAACGTATATATCAGCGTACCTCGCGCCCATCACGCTGCCAATCTGAAAAGCAGCACCCCACATTTTCTCGAAGAAAAAGGGTCCGATGACAGTTGGTGTGGTAAATCCACACCACATCGTGACTTTCTCGTCATGCAACACGGTTTCCACAATAGTTATAGGAATTTCAGTACCCCAAATTACGCAGTTGTGGGTGTTGACAGGCCCTCGGAGTGTGAGATGGGCTTCGTCGGTCCACAACACGCTAGTCAGTCGATCATATTATCCCATTTTTTGAAATTTACCCACTGCAAATGCTCTCCGTGTCATAAAATCGGTGGTTAACAATTCATGATGGCGCTGGAGTTGGTAAGGGTAGCATTGGAGGAGACAATTTAGTGCTCTCCAAACTGTATTCCGTGGAATGCTGGCGCGACATGTGATTTCACGAGCGCTGACTTTACCATGCGGAGATGAAACCGCTAGTCTCTATTTCTTCCTGTACTGTCCGAGCAGCAGCAGCGCTTTTGTCTGGCTGCCCACTGCAGGGCCAATCTTCTAAACAACCCCTGACATCGAACTTCGTAATCATTTTCTTTGCTGGGATTCTTGTCACAGAACCTTGACCCGTTAGAATACCCTTCTTATGGCGTCATGATTCCCCATTGTGACAGTAATGCTTCACTAACAGTGCCTCTTCTGGTAAAGTCAACATGCTGCGATTGTTGATACATCTGACCCCCTCTCTCACTACAGCTCATTTTATACTCGATTGTTATGCGGTGTCAGTGATGTGTTACTGTCCATTGCCATCTGTTGCCCAGTTTTTGCACTAATTTTTGTTTTCACTAAAACTCCGTGTCATTTCAAGCGTGTGTGTCAAGTTTTACCTGTTTACCTAATATTACTCTTTGAATTAGTTCATTTTGAAATGTCAACGGACTTTTGGGTCACCTTGTTCATGATACATATAATTTACTTCTTTTTTTTTGTGTCGTCAGCTTTCTGACACGTTTGATGGGGCCGTCACGGATTCTCCTCCTGTGTCAACTTCTTCGTCTCCGAGTACCACTTGCAATTTACGTCCTCAATTATTTGCTGGATGTATTTCAATCTCTCTCTTCTTGTACAGTTTTTACCCTCTGCAGCTCCGTCTAGTAGCAAGGAAATTATTTCTTGTTGTCTTAACAGATGTTCTATCATCCTGTCCCTTCTTCTTGTCAGTGTTTTCGATATATTCCTTTCCGATTCTGTGCAGATCCTCCCCATTCCTAACCTTATCAATCCACCTAATTTTCAACATTCGTTTCTAACAACACATCTCAAATGCTTCGATTCTCTTCTGTTCCGGTTATGAAAAACGGAAAAAACGAAAGTTTCGTGAATTATATTCGTCCACATTTTGCAAATGTGTACGCGATTGTATTCAATACGCAGTAAATATGGATAACAATGCCTTCAGTCACAATTTTTTCGTGTTTTATTGAATCACACTGTGAATTTCGGACTCGTGGGTCCATGAACGGGTGCAAACTTTTTACTCCATGAATTATGTCTGCTCTTGAATGTGTGTCAAGTTTCGCATCATCTCACTCAAGAGCAGAAGTAAATAATGTATTAAAACGATTTGCACCTGATGATGGACCTACAGGGTCCGAAATGCATTGTGCGATTCAATAAAACACTAAGAAATTGCAAATGATTAGGTTATTATTCATTCAAACTTCCTGTAATTTTCGTCATTTCCTTGGTCCTGTTACCCTTAACACTTTGCCGCCCGGCGACACCGCAGCGGTGTCGTGCACGAAATAGCAGTCAACGGCCGGCGACACCACAGTGGTGTCGTGAGCATAGTATCGCGCAGTGGCCGGTGACAGCACTTTAGCATCTTTTTCATTCTGTTGGTGTTTTGTTTAGGTACCTAAAAGTTACACACGTCAACAAGTTTTTTATTTTTATAAGTACTTGTGCACTTTCATCATGGCAGACGTAAGAGACGATACGATTATTTACGATGAATGCGCGGACGTCTTGTGTGACTTTCCGGACGACTTGGCCGATTGAGAAGAAGACATTGGATATCACAAAAATGAAAGTGAAGCAGAATCGTCGGAAGATAGTGAAATACGTCCAAGAGGAGTTCGGTGAACGCTACGGTTGCCAGCTGATTCTGATGAATCAGACGAAGAAGACACACCATGATTTACTGAGGACCAATAATAAATTTGAAAAGTCTCCAGGTCCACACTTATTTCCCAAAGATACATAAAGCGTCGTGGATATAGTAGAATTATATATTGGGAACGATCTATCTGAATATATTAGCAACGAAACCAACAAGTATTACACTCAAAATTGCAATAGAAGGAAACTGGATAAAAATATGCCAAATTTGTCGACGTTACGGGACCCGAAGTTTGAAAATGGTGTGGGCTTGCTATCCTTATGGGAATTGTAAAAAAAGCAAGGATCGATGATTGCTGGTCAATGAATCCGTTGATACACACACCGATATTTCGCAAAACGATGTCCCGCAACCGATTCAAACAAATATTATCATTTTTACATTTTTCCGACAACAACAATAAAACCGGATAATGCCGACCGGCTTTTCAAAGTACAATTCGTATTTGATTATTTTTCCAAAAAGTTTAAAGAAACGTTTAATGTAAGTCAAAACATCTGAATTGATGAAGGAATGATATCGTGGCGTGGACAGTTAAACTTTAAATATGGCATACTCATTCGGATGCTGTGTGAGTCGAGTACGGGGATACATTTCCTCATTCAAGATGTATTCCGGCACTGGACTACCTTTAGCAAAAACAGTGATGGAACTATTGACACCTTTTTATGGAAAGTAGCATCACCTCTACATGGATAATTATTATAACAGTGTAGAACTTGCAGAGAAGTTACTTGAAAAGAAAATTCATGTTTGTGGAACGATACGGCCAAATAGAGGATTTCCGGAAAAATTAAAGCGCGGAAAAGTCAATGTGTTTGAAGCTTGTCATCAACGGAAAGGTAAGCGGCCGGCGACAAGCCAAGTAATCCGAATTAGCGCTGCTTTCCCCATCGGAGGTTCGAGCCCTCCCTTGGGAATGGGTGTATGTGTCGTCCTTAGATTAGTTAGTTTAAGTTAGATTAAATAGTGTGTAAGCTTAGGGACCGATGACCTCAGCCGTCTGGTCCCATAACACCTTCCCGAAAATTTCCAATTTTCCAAATTAGCGCTGCCGGGGCCAAGCGAATAAATTTGTACGAGACATACGGACGGCAAAAGTGTTAAAAGGCGACCGTTGTAGACACCTTTTCATCGTCAGAAGACACGAGAATGCTAGTATCATCAGCCCTAGATAAGCAGACCCTCGTGTACTTTGCGAATGCGATAGGGTATAGAACAAGACATTTTGTATTTAATTTGGTATGTAAAGTACAACTGAACATCGAATAATTGTAATTGACTAACACATAACCTATAAATTATGACTTCCTTTGAATAAAATGTACTTACGTAGCTTGTGCAATCAAATACCAAGTCTGGTTTATTACGCACTATGCCTGAACAGAACAAATAGTCCTGTCACGGAAAAGCCACGTATAACACTACTGTCCGCCACTGTTATACCATAACCTTAAAGTTGGAGTCGGGTCGTGAAATAAAACGATCTTATTAAAGCAATTATGGTGTAAAGCAACAGAGCAGTGTTACCCTCTGAGAGGAATTTTATGTTGACCGTGTTGTACCTAACGGAGGTGGCTTATCGGAAGTGAAAGTCAGAATTACGTAAATATTTAAACAGTAACAAACAATATTTTACCTAGCTACACCGTTCAGAGAATAAAGAAAACGGTCGCCAGCCCAATTAGGAAAGACAATGATTGACATTCTTGTTCAAGAAAATAGGTATGAGTAACATTAACGGACGAACACAACCTATACATTGCCACACGCGAGTGCAATGAACTCTGGCACCTGAATACAGTATGTTCACGTTAAGGTTGGAGCTAACAGATCAGAACAAACTATTTGCATAAATATAACAGATAACATAACACACTGTTACCTTGAGGGCTTGGTCAACCTAAATGGTCTCCATAACGTTACTATTAATATTCACTGTAGAATCGTAAATTGGACATAGGTTTAGTATTACTTTTCAAACAAATTCCTATCTGACATGAAATATGGATATGGTTCACAGCAAATTTAGTTACTGCACATAGATTAATTATCTCACTACCAAACACCTTTCTACTTAGAATGAAAATTAAATGGAGTTCACTAACAAATTACTTCTCACTGTCCTTTTAATAAAGAAGTTACTGTTTTCATAGGTAATGGTTTTTCTGTTACTTGTTACCTAGCATAAGCACAATAGACAAACTGTTGATCCTGTTACAACATTAATATGCACTTTTAATACACAAGAGGACCCAATATTGTACAAAATTTGACTTGAATAACAAGAGTAATTGAAACTTTCTATAATTAAGTAACTTTGCGCAGTTGAACTACTTTCAATGGAGAGGGGCAACATTTACTGCTGTGAAACACAAATTTGAGATATTTGTAAGATCCTTTCAACAAACAATATTGATTTTAGCACACTCTATTGCCATATTAATTTTAGTATGCCTTCAATAAAGGATAGCGGCAAACACTTTAGTTTGGGAGGGACCCTAAGTGGATATGTGACTAAGGATAAATCACGGTAGGTACAAGAGTTCAGTCAAATTTTACCTTATATTTGGGTACACTATAACATCCTATGAGCTGATCCTTCACTGTACATTACTATAGTGTTCCATTACAGTAATTGCGCAATGTGGTGGCGATTGCACGTTGGTAGGTGTATTTGCAGGTAGAATTGCTGGACTCCGTCATTTCTCGGTGGCGATGATAGATACCAATTCCAGAATAGTTCCAGCTCTTTATCCATCCATCCGAGGCATTGGAAAGCGTCAGAAAAAGCCTCTCTCGGAACCAGCACAATACAGAACTTTAACATGAGCAGTTGATAGTTTGGTAGCTCATCCCCGACTGACTCTTTGTTCCACCTTTCTATCCATGCCAACCACAATTTGTGCGCGCTATACAGTTCCGTTCCCGAGGGGAACCACAACACCTATTACATACAAAATAAGTAAGAACCCTAAGTGAAGGTCAGCAGTTCACATAACAGCAAACAAACATTTTAAATAAAACAGAACATTTGCATATATTGGTAGTTCTACACAAAATTATTTCAATAAAATTATTTAATTTTAAAGATAAGAAAAGAGAATATATGAGGAAGACAAAAGATCATTTGCTCATTGTGGTGTGCGTACTGTAAGACCTTCAGTACAGACACCATCAGATTATTTGACTTGTCGCTCTAACGAAGTAGGCGAGTGTCAACAATATGTCTCGTGGTCTTATTGTGGCGTGTTTATCTTCTGCCGTTAGGTCAGACGATAGAAATGCCACTTGTACGCTTAGAGTAGCAGATTGATGGTGACCAACTTTAAACAGAACTTGATTAATTTTCACACACATTTATTAAAATAATAGAAAGCATAGAAATTGGTTCTGGATGCTATTTGCAATTGACAATCTTAAGTTCCTTTGGTATTGGTACGTTAATCTTATTCTCATATATATCTCTGATACTTGACAAAAGTGTCTATACATTTATCTTCATGGCTATGTACAGGAATATGGTAATCTTATTGGGCGCAGACTGAAACTTGACTATAGACTCGTACAGACAAATGCAGACTGACTGATCGGAGGTCTGTACACTCGTTATAATACCTCGCGCATTCATGTATCACTGCGCGAGTGTGATCCACGAGGAGAAAAGGTTCTATGTTAGCAGCAATCTCATTGGCTGCGTTACATATTAATACACGGATCGGCGGAAGCAGAATTTGGTCTGTCTCTATGGCAGCGCCATCTCGTAGTGCGGAGACGGACGAGTGCTGGGCCTGCGCTGTTGTGCTTAACAGTTGAGCGCGCGATGCCGATGAGTACGGACAACGGAATGCGCGCGTCCGAGCCAGCCGGCCGCTCCCCACAGGACGGATCCAACGGCGACGACCCCTGCAACGACAACGGATTCTGACAGGCAACAAAATGAGGACAGGACCACGACGAGCGCTATGCGAATGCAGAGCGGAGGACAACATACGTCAAACCCCTATGACGAGCGACATCAGCTAACACAGACCGATCGGCAACAACGGGAACTAAGACGTGAAATACAACACATGATTCTGCAAAGTCAGGAAGTATACGACAACCGCACTAGTACAGTTCCTACTTCACAGCCTGAAGAACGAGTAGACGACGTGGAACAATTTTCTCCTCCAGAAGACGACGACGAAATGGAGGGAGTCTCCTCTGAAGAAGTTTGGACCATGCAGCCCACCGACGGAGAGGGCGATTTTACACTAGTTCGCCAAAGAAAACGACTCAACGCTTCTCCTAAGCAGAACAACTCTCGGAAGCGACAACGTCCAGAAGAACTGAAAACTTCCAACCGTTATGCGGCTATTGCGACAGAAGATTATACGGATGCTCCAGAACGTATGGACCAGACGAGTGATGTCAATCTCGAAGCAAATAAAGAGGGGACAGATGGCTCTGGCCGGAACTTACTACGCAAAGTCCCGCACGTTACTATTTACCATACCAAGAACTACATGGAACTCAACAAGGCGCTGAAAGCGAATATTGACGGCAGTCTTAAGGCCATCTACCAACGAGACAGGATCAAATATCACTTTGACTCCTATGAAGATCAACGGCGGGCCATCAATTTCTTTGTGTCGAATGACATCCACTTTTTTACACATCAAGCCGCAGAGGACAAGGACCTCAAAGTGGTTGTCAAACGTCTACCTGCCGAAGTTACGGAGGAAGAACTGAAAGCCGCTCTGATAGAGAAGGGTTTCCCTGTCATCAACGTCCACCAGTTTAAAAATCGAGACGACCACACGAAGGAATTACGACCTCAAGATGCTTACTGTGTCACGTTGCCAGCCCAAAAGGAAAACTACAAGATTTACGACATCAAATACCTTCTATATACTTAAGTCGTTATTGAAACCTACAACAGACAAGAAGGACCTGTTCAATGTCGCCACTGCCAGCGAATCGAACATACGGCTAATTATTGCAGCTTGCCTGCTCGCTGCGTTCGATGTGGAGGGCAACACCGATCTTCAGCATGTACTCATCCCCGAGGGGCTCCGCCGAAATGTACTAACTGTGAAAAGGACCATCCTGCCACATGGCGTGGTTGCCAGAAATACCAGGAACTTCTCAGGAAATACACACAAGGGTCTTCCCCACAGCCCTCTCAACGGAGGACTCGTGTAATACGGAACTCCAACCTGACGCCACACCCTCCGCCCCACCGTCAGCAAACGCCACAAGAACAGCCGGCGGCGACACGGCAGCCAGTAACACAGCCTCCTCCTGAAGCACTTCCACCTCGACAGCACCGCCAGCATTATTCATACGCCCACACAGCATCACCACGCCGACCGGAACCGGAAACCTTCGTCTCACCAGCTCATTTGATGGAATCTATAACTCCAGCGCTCTCTGATGTCGCCCAACTTCTCACCACCGTGCAGCAACAACTAGTGGGGATACTTTCTTTAATCGAAAGTGTATTGAAGGCCTTTGGAACACCTTAAGATGGATCGCCCTGGGACCACGAGAAACCTGAAAATCTGTATATGGAACGCCAACGGAATGAAAGACACGAAAACAGAATTCACTGAATTTTTACAACGTCACAAAATCGACATCGCACTTGTATCGGAGACGCACCTTCGTCCAACAACTGAGCTCAGATTTCGTAACATGTACGTCTATAGAACGGACAGACAAGGCCAACGAGGTGGAGGGACCGCAGTTCTGCTTAAAAGGGAACTGCGGCACCATCATGAAACGCTACCACACCTCCAGCATCTGGAGGAAACAGCAGTAACGGTTCGATCGGCGGCAGGCAACATCACTTTCATTGCGGCGTACAACAGCCCCGGTAAAAACCTGGTGCCAGACGACCTAAGGAGTATCTTCACCAATTTTGACAAAATCTTCCTAGGAGGTGACCTTAACAGCAAGCACGTCGCGTGGAATTCCCGGCGTACGAACCCTCGTGGACGAACTTTGATTGCCATGGAAGAAGAACTGGGCATCACAGTCCATGGCCCACGAGAGCCCACACGGATTCCTTACGTCGATCGGCAAGAAGCAGACGTCCTAGATATTGCTATCATCGAAAATATCGAGACGGACCAACAGCTCCGCACTGTCGACGATCTCTCGTCTGACCACCGACCTGTTATCAGCATAGTGGAAAACGCAACGGTCAACCTTCCGCCCCCAACCTCACAAACTCTGAACTGGGGTCACTTTCGGACATATCTTGACAACAATATCTGCCCGACGCAGGACGTTTCAACACCGGAAGCCATCGACATCGCGGTACAAACTTTGACGCAGAAGATAAAGGTAGCCAAACGGAGGGCAACTACTCACACGGTCTACCCTGTAGTAGCTTTCGACGAGTTCCCGCCTCTACTCCAAGAACTGAAGACACAGAGAAACAGGAGCAGGCGACGTTGGCTCCGCTATAGAAACCCGATCGATCGACGAGAAACACACGTCTTAACACGAGAACTGCACAGGAGAGTAGCCGAGTGGCGACAGCAGGTCTGGGAAGATAAGATGGATGAATTCTTACATCGAACCAAGAACGAATGGCAGGTAGTCAAGAACATACGACACCAGCGGCCAGCTAAACGAGCCATCAGAGGACCAGATGGCCTCCTCTATGACGAACTCTCCCAGGCGGAGCTGTATGCTACGACTTACCAAGAACAGATGTCCACACCAGCGGCCCCCGTGAACGACGTCCGCCTGCAAGAACAGGAAGCCGTCGTTACAGCAGAATGGACTGCTTTTCGTACTGCGCCTGTGCAGAGCCACCCACAACTCACCACACCAGCAGAGATCCGTAAAATTATCCGGAAGACTCAGAATAATGCGCCGGGCAACGACTCCATAAGCAACACCGATTTGAAACAGTTGCCCAGGAAGCCAACTGTCGTCCTTACCCGAATTCTCAACTGCTGTCTTCTGCAGGGATATTTTCCTACGGCACGGAAGACGGCTCGAGTAGTTCCAATACCCAAGCCAGGTAAAGACCCAGCAGAACCCAACATTTACCGGCCAATTGGCCTCTTGCCGACCCTTGGCAAGGTGCTCGAGAGAGTGCTGTTGAAGAGGCTCCATGACACGCTTACAGCGCATGATGTTATACGACCCGAACAATTCGGTTTCAAGGACAAGTTATCTGCCGAACTTCAACTTCTGCGGATCACCGAACGGATACAAGACGGATACAACAAGCAGCACTTCACGATTGGTGTCTTCCATGACATCGAAAAAGCTTACGATAAGGTGTGGCGGCCCAACCTTATCGTCAAAATGCATCGCACTACCCCTATTGCGGATTGTTACATTAGACTCTAGACAGCTTTCTGCAGGACAGGAAACTGTATGTCCGAGTCGACGACAAAAACTCCGAAATGAAACTGATCTCCGCAGGAATTCCGCAGGGCTCTGTCATTTCGCCTCTGCTTTTCAACTTATATATAAATGACATCCCAACAGTCCCCCTTGTTACGGCGAGTTTTTATGCGGACGATACGGCCTTTCTGACAACTGGACGACACTTGGACCAGCTAATCGCTAGGATGCAACGGCAACTTGGTGTAATGGAACGCTGGGCGCTGCAAAATAAGATAGCCATCAACCCGACGAAGACGGCAGCCGTTCTATTCACACGGAGGAAACCAGTTCTGAACGACAGACTCCAAATAGCTGACCGATTTATCCCATGGTCGCCGGGAGTGAAGTATCTTGGCGTCTACCTTGACAAAAAATTTACGCGGCATATTGACGACAAGAAGACGGCAGCCCAGAAGATGGCCAGGTCATTGATTCCGTTCCTGAAGAGTAAGGATCTCAACCGTAAGACTAAACTCCAATTGTATAAGGCAACGGTGGAACCCACATTGTTGTATGGTTCCACCTCGTGGGGAACTACGTGCGTCTCCAACTACAACAAACTCCAAGCGCTGCAAAACATTTGCTATCGATGGATCACAGGAGCTCCATGGTGGCCAAGAAACGTCGACATCCGCACCGCACTCCACGAGACCACTATACAAGAGAAGGTCCATGACAAGGCTCTACGAGTTTTTGACAAGATCGATGCCCTTAGGGACGAAGTTCGACAATTAGAATCGGTAGGAACGGTAAACCCTGCAAGATGGCACAAGTATAGAGTACCGAAGTCAATAACGTTTCACCCCCCATAGGCAATCTGTCATAACACGAGGAAGCAGTCACACATAACAGCCTTGACACATTTCACCCTCCACAGGAGATAGGCATCACCAAAGACAGCAGGCTAAAGGACCCATTGCGTGCTCAAGCCTAACTGAATGTGTAATAAATAAAGTGTTTTCCTTTTATCCTTACATCCCATCCTAGAAGAATAAGTCATCAAGGATGATCTCTTCAGTCCACACTACACGCTATATATATATATATATATATATATATATATATAAAATTGTGCTTAGCGGTGCGCGCTCTAGAGGGAAAGTTGTGAACGCACTGACTATGCGGAACTATGTACACAACACTCATATTGTGCATATGACAGAGGTTATACTTAATTATAGTATTGAATTAATCGTACACTAATTACAGAAGATCAACTATGGGACAATGAATAAAACAGAAAGCTAAATGAATCAACAAAAGGTATGTAGTGTCTAAGCTATGGTGTTACAAGTAGTACAGTTTACAATGGTTTGGTAGCGAATGTAACATTTCCCCCCTTTAGTGTTACAGTGTTAAAAACCAGAGGCAGTATGGTTCCCGGTTCTCTTTAATACTTTGAGTGGACAGAGGACGGCCGCCGGTCGGTGTAGTGGTGGCGCCAGCACAGGTATCGATCACTAATAGCAGACGGGCGCCTTGCTGGCCATAAATTCGCCGCTGGACACACGTCCCCGGCGCCCGGACACCAGCGCCGCCGCCAGCTCTCTGGCCGACCGCCATCACTCAGCCGCACGCACACACACACACGGATCCCTCCCACACCTCCCCTGAAATGGACTCGGCCCTTCACGTCACTCTTGCGTCTCCCACGTCCGTTTCATAGCACTGCTTTTCGTTCGGTCCACTTCTATTTCTTGTGACACGTAAGATGGAAGGCCAATGCATCAATCAGACCAACAAATACCGCATTTCGCTCTGACTTCACAGGTCGGCAGCCTTTCCGCTTGTCGAGAGCTGCTCAAGCAGCGACCGCCACCTACTGAGGAACCCAATCGCTGCTTCTAGGAAACGATGTGAGTCTGCTTTTTTTCGCTTGAACGCCTTTCTGAAAATTCTATGTCGTTCTATGATAAAAAGATGTTTATGTTATGTTATGTTGACTGGAGACCTAGAAACGATGGACAGGCTACGTCCCCGCCGCAACCACAGTGGTCCGCAACCCCACGACGACTACCGCAGTCCACTTCACTCATCCGCCGCCCCACTCCGAACACACGGTTATTGTGCGGTTTGGCCCCAGGTGAATCCCGCAGGGAACGTCTCACACCAGACGAGTGTAACCCCTATGTTTGCTTGGTAGAATAATGGTGGTGTACGCGTACGTGGAGAACTTGTTTGCGCAGCAATCGCCGACGTAGTGTAGCTGAGGCGGAATAAGGGGAACCAGCCCGCATTCGCCGAGGCAGATGGAAAACCGCCTAAAAAGCATCCACAGACTGGCCGGCTCACCGGACCTCCGCCAGGCGGATACGTGCCGGGGACTAGACGCTCCTTCCCGCCCGGAAAGACGTACGTTAGACCGCACGGCCTACCGGGCAGTCAGAAAGATGTTTACTAGCATTACTGTGTAAGCATATCCTGAGCAAGAAAGGGCAGTGCTAGGTCCTTGCCTAGACACGGACGAAGCTTGGCTCAAATAAGTTTAAAATTAACTGTCGTGTCTTTGTTTACGTCTACATTCGCATACTCCACAAAATACTGTAGTTGTCAGGGCATGGCGGAGAGTATTTCGTACCAGTTTTCTGTCGTATTTCATTGGCATACTGTGTGCGCCATCTCCCTTATTTTATTCTAATGATCCTCAAACGAAATACATGCTGGCAGCAGCTTGACACTCACAGAGTCTTCTTCGAATACATGTTCTTTAAATTTACCCAACAGTATTTCACGACATCGTCTTTCTTCTAAGAATTACCGTTCGAGTTCCCCGAATATTTCTACTACAATTCCGTATGCTCGTCTCTGATTTCGTCCGACATCTACTATCAAGCCTACTTGACAGGGATTTCGGACGCAGTATTACAGTATTCTAGAATTCTCGCACTAGCGTCTTGTATGCAATTTCCTTTATAGATGTACAACATTTTCCAAAAAATCTGAGTCTTCCATTTCCCCTTTCTAATACCGATTTTAGTGATCGTCATTCCATAGTACTTATTAGTATTATCCCGAAATACTTATATGACGTGAAGTGACTGTACCATAGTACGCGCCAAAGCTGAGAAACCTGTTGTACTGGCTTCTTGAGTGACTGAGAGTGCGTCAGACGAAGCTCCTGATCCATTAAGCATTGTTGTTTGTTACAATTTTTTCGTCCCGTTTCCCATTTGCAGCTCTCTCGTGCCTTCCTCCAACGTGTGACTGCTGGCGACCTCAAACAGTTTACAATACATACGTTACTGTTACAATCTTACAGAAAAATACAAACATATTTCTACTCCTACTACTCTTCCTTCTGTAATAAAACATCCAGAATTCCCTTCTAATGCAACAATACTGCAAATGCACATTCTCAATTCTTTTGTTATTCATTACTGTTAATTTTTTCCAAAGATTCATTTTTATACATTTAATTTACGTAAGGACAGTTAGGTCTTTATCACAATTCTCTTATTTAAAATTTTTAAAGTCATTCTTTAATTTACATAAAGACAGTTTTCTCAATACATATACAGGTTGGGAGCTTGCTGAGATTTGTGTTATTGGTCAACTGTTTTCATGCGGTTATTTGTATTATTTACTACTTATCGGTATGGTTATCTTCATCACAATCCTCTTATTTAAAATTTTCAAACTCATTCTCTTATTTCCATAACGAAAGTTTTCTCGGTTCATATATTGATTAGGAACTCAGGTGAGGTTTACGTTATTGCTTAAATGTTTTCATGTGGTTATATATGTTATGTCCAGAAGAACTACTGGTTAACCTAGAGAGGTATACCGATACATAGTAGACGCCTCACAATTACCTCTGTGCTTGCCATGTTTCACCTGTCAGTCAAACCTACTATGGCAAACCTACGTATTTTAAATCTACATGTCTACACCTACATGGATACTCTGCAAATCACATTTGAGTGCCTGGCAGAGGGTTCATCGAATCACCTTCACAATTCTCTATTATTCCAATCTCGTATAGCGCGCGGAAAGAATGAACACCTATATCTTTCCATACGAGCTCTGATTTCCCTTATTTTATCTTGGTGATCGTTCCTCCCTATGTAAGTCGGTGCCAACAAATATTTTCGCATTGGGAGGAGAAAGTTGGTGATTGGAATTTCGTGAGAAGATTCCGTCGCAACGAAAAACACCTTTCTTTTAATGATGTCCATCCTAAATCTTGTATCATTTCTGTGACACTCTCTCCCATATTTTGCGATAATACAAAACGTGCTGCCTTTCTTTGAACTTTTTCGATGTACTCCGTCAGTCCTATCTGCTAAGGATCCCATACCGCGCAGCAGTATTCTAAAAGAGGACGGACAAGCGTAGTGTAGGTAGTCTCCTTAGTAGGTCTGTTACATTTTCTAAGTGTTCTGCCAATAAAACGCAGTCTTTGGTTAGCCGTCCCCACAACATTTTCTGTGCGTTCCTTCCAATTTAAGTTGTTCGTAATTGTAATACCTAGGCATTTAGTTGAATTTACGGCTTTTAGACTAGACTGATTTATCGTGTAACCGAAGTTTAACGAGTTCCTTTTAGCACTCATGTGGATGACCTCACACCTTTCTTTATTTAAGGTCAACTTCCACTTTTCGCATCATTCCGATATTTCTTCCAAATCGTTTTGCAGCTTGTTTTGATCTTCTGATGACTTTATTAGTCGATAAACGACAGAGTCATCTGCAAACAACCGAAGACGGCTGCTCAGATTGTCTCCCAAATCGTTTATATTGGTAAGGAAGAGCAAAGGTCCTATAACACTACCTTGGGGAACGCCAGAAATCACTTCTGTTATGCTCCATGACTCTCCGTCAGTTACTACGAACTGTGACCTCTCTGACAGGAAATCACAAATCCAGTCACATAACTGAGACAATATTCTATAAGCACGCAATTTCACTACGAGCCGCTTGTGTGGTACAGTGTCAAAAGCCTTCCAGAAATCCTGAAATACGGAATCGATCTGAAATCCCTTGTCAATAGCACTCAGCACTTCATGTGAATAAAGAGCGAGTTGTGTTTCAGAAGAACGATGTTTTCTAAACCCATGTTGGCTGTGTGTCAATAGACAGTTTTCTTCGAGGTAATTCATAATGTTCGAACACAATATAAGTTCTAAAATCATGCGGCATATCGACGTTAACGATATGGGCCCGTAATTTAATGGATTAATCCTACTACCTTTCTTGTATATTGGTGTGACCCGTACAACTTTCCAGTCTTTGGGTACGAATCTTTCGTCGAGCGAACGGTTGTATATGATTGTTAGGTATGGAGCTAATGCATCAGCATACTCCGAAAGGAACCTAGTTGATATACAGTCTGGACCAGAAGACTTACTTTTATTAAGCGATTTAAATTGCTTCACTACTCTGAGAATATTTGCTTCTACAGGGTGTTTCAAAAATCACCGGTATATTTGAAACGGCAATAAAAACTAAACGAGCAGCGATAGAAATACACCGTTTGTTGCAATATGCTTGGGACAACAGTACATTTTCAGGCGGACAAACTTTCGAAATTACAGTAGTTACAATTTTCAACAACAGATGGCGCTGCAAGTGATGTGAAAGATATAGAAGACAACGCAGTCTGTCGGTGCGCCATTCTGTATGTCGTCTTTCTGCTGTAAGCGTGTGCTGTTCACGACGTGCAAGTGTGCTGTAGACAACATGGTTTATTCCTTAGAACAGAGGATTTTTCTGGTGTTGGAATTCCACCGCCTAGAACACAATGTTGTTGCAACAAGACGAAGTTTTCAACGGAGGTTTAATGTAACCAAAGGACCGAAAAGCGATACAATAAAGGATCTGTTTGCAAAATTTCAACGGACTGGGAACGTGACGGATGAACGTGCTGGAAAGGTAGGGCGACCGCGTACGGCAACCACAGAGGGCAACGCGCAGCTAGTGCAGCAGGTGATCCAACAGCGGCCTCGGGTTTCCGTTCGCCGTGTGGCGGTACAAACTGCCTTAGACGACACTGCGAACACCTCGTGGTTTATGCAAGATGGTGCCCGGCCACATCGCACGGCCGACGTCTTTAATTTCCTGAATGAATATTTCGATGATCGTGTGATTGCTTTGGGCTATCCGAAACATACAGGAGGCGGCGTGGATTGGCCTCCCTATTCGCCAGACATGAACCCCTGTGACTTCTTTCTGTGGGGATACTTGAACGACCAGGTGTACCGCCAGAATCCAGAAACAATTGAACAGCTGAAGCAGTACATCTCATCTGCATGTGAAGCCATTCCGCCAGACACGTTGTCAAAGGTTTCGGGTAATTTCATTCACAGACTACGCCATATTATTGCTACGCATGGTGGATATGTGGAAAATATCGTACTATAGAGTTTCCCAGACCGCAGCGCCATCTTTTGTTGAAAATTGTAACTACTGTAATTTTGAAAGTTTGTCTGCCTGAAAATGTACTGTTGTCCCAAGCATATTGCAACAAACGGTGTATTTCTATCGCTGCTCGTTTAGTTTTTATTGCTGTTTCAAATATACCGGTCATTTTTGAAACACCCTGTATGTTACTCATCTTGGCAGCTGTTCTCGATTCGATTTCTGGAATATTTACTTCGTCTCCTTTTGTGAATGCATTTCGGAAGGCTGTGTTTAGTAACTCTGCTTTGTCAGCATTGTATTCGATAGTATCTCCATTCCTATCCTGCAGAGAAGGTATTAATTGTTTCTTGCCGCTAACATACTTCACATACGACCAGAATCTCTTTGGATTTTCTGTCAGGTTTCGAGACAAAGTTTCGTTGTGGAAAACAGTTATCCTATCTAACAGTGCTACCCATCTTCATTCGCTACTTTTCAGCAGATAAATTCTCCATATATCCATCACTTTCCATCTCATGAATTCATTTAATCTCTAATGTTGTGAGTCATATAAATTGTGGTGATTGGTAATCTGAAACAGAAATACAGGAATAATATAGTTCTCGACTCACCTGAAAAATTACAGCACAAAATCTTACTTTAAAAATAAATGAATGAACTGTGAGAGGAACCTAAACAACAGTTGTAGAGGTACTCGGGCATGTGTAGCAACTCTGAAATACTACACTGATAATGGCTAGTTACTAGCGGAAATCTGGACCTGCTTTAATAAAGCTAGAACGGAAATGACGACTGATGTTGCTGCTCTCTGTCATTTTGAAAGTCATATCAGAGTTGTTCAGCGAATTAAATTTTTCCTAATGGAAAATAATTTAATTATCCTGCTTCACACTTTTTTTTACATCGTTGGTTCCTTATCATCTATTATCCTTAATTTACCTTGTTTACCATTTGCAATGGTTTTTGTTCTGTCTGTCTCTTATTTTGGATTCATGATTAACGACTTCCTTCTTTTAACTTAAGACATGTTAAATCAAAACTTTTATCATCTCTGATTCTTTTCCCTTCGTCATGGTTCTCCTCCAAAAGTTCAGATATCTGTCTTGCCAACAGTACATGGAGATACGCAAAAATTATCACATCATAATCCCATGAAACTACAAAATACTTATCTAAATAGGCACATTGGTTTACTCATCAACTGTATCCTCATACCAGCAACATTCCTTCATTTGTGCTGTTCTCAACTGTCGTCAACTCATCACTACCTAGCATCACTCACATAAACTCAAATCATCAAGCTCATGGCTTCTTGCCCATTGCTCCTTCGCACTTGGCGAACATATAAGAAAATAAACATCAACCAATACGCATACCTTCATCCATGAGAAACTTCAGCCAATGATCCAGTTAATGATTTTCTCGTTATTACTTTCTATACAATCTTTCTGGGCTCTCCTGATGATACTTGGACTTATGTAAGTCTGCAGGCATTCGTAGCCATTGTCACTACAGTTAAAAATCTTCTGGGTTATTAGGCCGCGTCATATTTCCTTCTAAAATAATTATTTACTCAGAAGATTTTAACACTTGGACTTGTTCCATGTGAAAACTCCCCTTGCTGACCACGGCTCTTTTACTTTACATGGGATTACTTTATGTCATTACTACATTTTCTTACATTTTCTTACAACATACCTGAGACTGGATGACGTGTTTTTGCTCATTTTTACGTAAACTTCTCAATCCTTAAACTTCTTGACAAGCGAAATGTGGTGTTTTCCAACTAATTTTCAGCTTTGTGGTTTCTGATTCTAAGACAATGTGATGAACGATTTTCCAACAGGGTAAAGTCGACTGATCACAGAAGAGAATTTGCTGCTTAGAGATCTGTTCATCTTTTATGGTTTCCGTGACTGAAGTAAAACTTTGTCACCCACAGTAAGCTTCATCTGTCTTTTCAGGTCTTTGTGATTTTCCTTCCTCTTCGCATTTTTTGCAGTTATCCTCTCCAGTGCTAATTTTATAATTTCCTGGTGGCGCTTCCGTAAAACTGTGGATAGTGTAGAAATTCTCTTATTCGATCCCCAGGTGGTCGGTTTGTCAGAACTAATCTTGGTGCCATTCCAGTAGCCTCATGTGGTAAGTCATTAATTACATATTGAAAATCTGACAGAGACATGTCCCATGATTGATGTTGATTGTGACAGTATAAACGACACATGTTAGAAATTACCTCATTATGCTCCCTGTAGGATTCGAGGCGGGTTAGAACCGAATGTTTTTATCTTCTTTCGCCTTTTGAAATCCTTCCAATAATTTGATCTAAATTGTGGCCTATTGTCTGGGAGAATCCTCCCCACTTTCCCAAGCGCATGAAGAAAGAAATTTTTAAAAGCTTTCATTACTGATGTACCAGTGGCGTTGTAACCGGTGTAAACGTTACAGATTTGGAGGTACATTCAATGGTCACGGGTATATACTGATATCCCCTGCACATTGTCCCAAAGATTTTTGTGGCCACGATGTATCTTAATCCTCTAGGTAAGATTGGGAAAATGGAATCCCGATGCATAATAGAAGTATATTTTGACGTGGTCCACATTTACTCAGTATCTTCTTTAGGCACCTGCCCACGTTTAATGTACATTGACTCTCTCAACTTGGTGTAACATTTGCGGAGCCAAAGTGACCGTGGCTGCAGTATGTATACCAAATAAGATAGTTGAAAAATTCCTCTGGGATGAAGAGCAGCTAATTGCTCTCTTCTGAGTTGGTTCGTCTAAACAGAATGTCATTCCTAATCAAGTAAAACTACCTAAAGTTCACTGCTGTCTGGTATTGCCATTTATTTTGACTCCTCTTAATATTGGACTTCTGTCCTGCTCTCTTTCAATACTAGTAAGCATTGTTCCAACAAAACTTTTGAATGTTACGCCCATAAAGTGAAGCATATCAAAATTTGCATACCTCATCTCATTGTCACTCTCGATTCTCTATCCTGTAGATGCTCATAATAGTGTATCCAAGATCATATTCATTTTAATTTGTTTTTCTGGGAGGTATACTGCACAAAATCTATTGCTGAAGAAAAACTGCCCACTGTAAAAATCGTCCATATATCAATTTTGGCATAATCAAGAACTCCAAGGCTTTGTGATTGGTTTATACCTTTGTTACAAGCACTGACAAGAAGAATCTAAATTTGCCGAATCCCATACACCAGCTAACACTTCTGTCACCGAATAAATTGTTTTCCAGTTTTCCTCAAAATACGACTACCACAGGCTATAGTTTTCTCAATTATTTCTCCGTCCTGTTTAAATTCTTGAAACAAGTGAATGCCGAGACCAGTCCTTAATGCATCCATGCACATGCAGAGCTCTTTGCTTAGGTCTTGGTGAAACAAAAGTGGCGACTTAGTAATGCTCCTTTCAGTTCTGTGAATTCACGTTGTTCTGCCTCAATCCACTTCCGTGTTGCATTTTTGCTTGTCAGACAAGTTAGGTGTGATAAAGGTATCTTTTACGAATCACTTGTAGAAGTTCACTAGCCCATAAATGCATGCACTTGATGTTTAGTTCTTGGAACTGAGCACTTTTTATTGGCTTCTAAGTTTACTGGGTCTGCCTGGACTCCATCAGAAGAGATCACATGTCCTAAGAAACCTACTTCCTTGCGTCCAAACTCTAATTTTTCGAAGTTAATAGTGACCTCTTGTTTCTTGAAAGCTTCGAGTAACTGATGTAGGATCTCGTTGTGCTCTTCCCATAACTTTCTAGCAATAAGTCTGTTGCAAGCATACAGTGTAACTTTATCTTTTAACATCTGAGGGATCACGGATCCAAGTCCTCTGATAAAAGCAGTTGATCACAGATCGCTTCTGTTTCAGTTTATCTCCATAAGTCTCAGCGCCACGAAACCTGCCCTCTGACTCTTTCTACAAAATTTATTGAACTGAAAGCAACGTCCGTAACACAAAATGCAGTATACTAGTGACAATATACTAGTAGCTACTCCGTAAATCGATTGATGTGAGATCATGCACTCAACGAAATAACTGTAACATTTCTTTGAATGTCTCCGGGCTATCCATCTCCATCTCGATTATGACACTGATTTGTTGTGAGTCAAGTACCACACTAACAGATCCATCTTTCTTGGTGACATGCTGCAGAGTGTTATTCTGCGAACTAACTGCCTCCACTATCACATTCTCTCTCAACATTGACTTGATTTCATTCTATATCTTCTCCTTGAGAATGAGTGGCAGTTGGTGTGGCTTAATAAAGAATTTACAATGGTCTTTCACTTTTAATATGTGTAAAAAAGTCCGGATTGTTCCTGGAGCATGCAAAAACACTTGTGCACGTGACTTTAACAAATATTCCACTCCTGCCCTCATGTGTGTGGATTCAATGGGCCAAACTATTGTCTCTGTCTCATCACAAATCGCTTCTGTTTCACTTTTATTTGTCCCCACAAGCCTAAGTGGCATGAAACATTGTCGTCTGTCTCTTTCTATATAACTGTCTAACTGCAAGTTCACTAGTCTATTCACCACTCTTGAAACAGCAATTGTTTCTGAAAGGTGCAATCATCTTCAGAAAGTCGAATCCCAATGTTGCTTCAACTCCTAAGCCCTGTATAATAATAAAATTTGCTTATCACTTATGTATTTGACATCTACCATCACTTGTTCTTTAACATCACCATTCTTACTGCTCATATGTGCCTTCAATCTTCACATCAGGTGTTTTAAATACTGGCCATCTCAATTCCGTATCACAAACATCTTAAATACATTTATCTAAAACTTATACTTGGTTATCAGCATTTAGGATATGCTGAATTAGTCTACCAATTGAATATGTGTTAATTGATTGATACTTACAATGAATAGTCTTGTCGTCCTTTCCTAATAACGTGCTCATGAGCTCCGCAAAATCCATACACAATGCATCTGGTGTCCCAGCACCACGAATAGTCCTCACAGGAATGGGTGTGGCAAGTCATGCTGGGAATAATTTCTTTGGTCTTCGTTTCCTTGGTTATGTCTTGGGTCAGGTCCACAAACTTCCACGATTTAGATTCTTCCTTCTTGCTGACCGTCATGTTTCCAGTTGTTCCTCCTGTCATGTGGTAGATACTGCGGTGTCAGGAGTTCACAACTAAATGTATCCTGAGCAGAGTCGCCTATTTGTAATTTGTTGATGGTTATTGTGAGACTGTGGTGGAGTACTTTAATTGAATCTTTAATTGGTTCAAATGGCTCTGAGCACTATGGGACTTAACTTCTAAAGTCATCTGGCCCCTAGAACTTAGACCTAATTTAACCTAACTAACGTAAGGACATCACAAACATCCATGCCCGAAGCAGGATTCGAACCTGCGACCGTAGCGGTCGCGCGGTTCCAGACAGTAGCGCCTAGAACCGCTCGGCCACCCCGGCCGGCGAATCTTTAACTGACTGTTTCAATATGGCCCTGTCTATCGGATAAAGGAATTACAAAAATTACAAAAATTACAAAATTAGATAAGGATGTCAAAGAACTCAGTTTATTACCCATAAATTCAAAGAAATGGTTTAACAATAGTTAAAATAATAAGATTATGCCTCGGAAAATCTGGATAAACGATCTGATATTTGAGTCGAATGGCTGTATACCTGGATAAAACGTTTTCATATGTAGTAGTCATGCCTTGATTGCCGATGGTTTGCTGATAATCACAGAAAACAGTACAGAAGAATATGTGTACACATCTATTGCCAGTGCCGACAGTTTGTTGAACCTTTAGTCGCAAACAAGGCTTCAGAACAAACACTGAAATTACTGAACATAGTTAGAAATGATTCAACTTCCCTATAGTGCGCCCCGCTGTAGCGGTTGCATCTCACCATATAATTTGCTAGTCGTTTTTACATTTAGTTAAACATTGGTTTTGGTGCAGTCTGAGCGTGGTGTCTGTGTCCCATGATTTTGTGTTTCCATTCCACTTACTAAGATGTTACCTTAGCAGCCCGCGTTTTTCAGCGAATTCTGATTGCCTGCAGATTTTTCTACAACACCAATCCTTCCAGGACTCTGCCAAAAACGACACACGTTCCCTAATCACACTCAGTTGGTTAAAAACAGTTTCTTTTGTTTCCACACATCCTGGAGATATAATCTGCTTTTTGACTGTTGTCGGCTGGCGCCACGGCGGTTGTCCTTCAAAGCGCTGCCTGGCCCAACTGCCTGACGTGATTCTTCGCACGTGTGCGAGCGGAACTTCCGCGAATTCTGCTGAGGACTGGTAATCCTGCCGGTTTTTTGACCCTCACAGCCACGTACAACGTGCATTCATAGTTCTCATTTAGGTGTACACACAGTTGTAATCCAAGTAGTTAAGTATTGGCAGTTGCAAGTACTGAATCTTATTTCATTTTCAGGTGGAGATTAATTTATTCGTATTTGACTTGATACTTTCGTTTGGGTTTTACATAATTTACAGGACAGTTCGCAAAAAGCAGATCATATAACACCGTGTACGTTGTTCGGGTAACATATATGTTTTTTCTTGTTGGTTCCATTCTATCGAAGTATGGTTTCTTCAGAAAAGTGTTAACAGAATCACAGTACCATAACCAGTGACAAATTTTAGATTTTTTTGCCTGAGGCCACCATAGTCCCTGGAGTAACAGTGAAAGGAGAAAGGGGGGAGGGGGGTAGCGATCAGTTAATGAGTCTGAATGCTCCATGAACACTGATGAATTTAACTTCTCATGATTGAAGTTCACAGTCATGTAGATTTTTTCAAAGGATATCATATTCGGCGTTGACTGTAGAAATTATTCATTTCACTATCGCAATTTCAGCCTTTGGGCCATTTTGAAGTGTTACTGCAAAAGATTTTCCTTCAGGACATGTCAGACTTTAAAATTTTCCGACACTTATGCACGTCATCGTCAAAAAAGGCTTTTTCACAGTAGAAATACAGTAACACGAGTCGAGCCGACACCGTTTCAGTGCTATGTGCTGTCAGCAGTTCCTACGCCCGAGTTCCAGTGGGTCATAGCGTCTGATGTTCATATAACAATTCACCAAACACAACTGTATCAGCAGATTAGACTTATTGGAACTAGTCGTTAATTATTCAGTAATCCAGTGCAGTCATCAAGAATGGTTCGTTTTTGCACTTTATTTTGGCTTTGGATGCATAATTTTGAAATATGTATGGTTTTTGTACTTCGCGTTGATTCTGTACGCTCAAGTTTGAAGTATAACAGTGCTGAATCACATTAAAGACATAAGAAGAAAGAAGCACACTAGCTCACAGCGCTTTTACTACCCTCTTATGATCCGATTTTCAGTGGGATGCTTAGTACAAACGAAAAGGAAGACGGAAAACTTACTTGTGTTGATGATTATCATTTGTCACTGCTATACGAGATTATGAATGGTAATTTTTTCAATGCAAATACATCAGTAGTAAGTGGTAAAATAACGGAAAAGCTTTATCAGAAGGAGGAAACGCATTCTACACAAACATGATTAGTTAATGGGATGCTGGGAGGACCAGTAAAGGCCACAAAACAGTAAGTTAGCAGTAAAGATGGACTAATTTCGGAATTTTTTTTACGTAATGGTGAACGTTTGCTTTTTTGTGTGAGTCATATTCCTAGCAAATATTGAGAGCATAACTATTAGTTTCACGAATGAAAACCTTTAAGATTCCGACGACTAGAACAATAACCATTGCCAGTCGAATATGGTCTAGCGATACATAAGAAGGGGCCGGGTAAAGTACCCGTGATATAATTTTCCTCCGATTTTCTTGGTTGAAATCAGAAAATGCTAGGATGTTTCCTTCACCGAAACATCAAACACTATGAATGGTACCTTATTCTGGACAGTCAGTTCGCGTCATATTCCTTTTCAGAGTTCCTCAACTTTGAAGAAGAATATGATGCGGCCTAGCAACTAAGGAGATTTTACCATCCCTGACAATGGTCACGAAAACCTGTAGACTTTTTTTTTATCAGCGATTATCTTTGCTCTCTTGTCCAACAGCATGACAACTCCGGTTTGGATAACTTCTATGCACACACCATGTTGAATACTGATAGGCACGCTTAATGAACCAATGATACAACAGCAGAGGTGGTATACTCAAGTCTACTGCCGGAACGGGTAAATGTGATGGTTCAAATGGCTCTGAGCACTATGGGACTCAACTGCTGAGGTCATTAGTCCCCTAGAACTTAGAACTAGTTAAACCTAACTAACCTAAGGACATCACACACATCCATGCCCGAGGCAGGATTCGAACCTGCGACCGGAGCGGTCTCGCGGTTCCAGACTGCAGCGCCAGAACCGCGCGGCCACTTCGGCCGGCGGGTAAATGTGATCATAGCGCGTTTGTTTGGTTAGAAAACTGGAATTTTGTCCTTATTATTCAGAAAAAGAGGAACACTGCCAACTGTAGTGTCAGCAAATGTGAGAACTTCTATAGTCAGTGTTACTTTTGAAGTCTGAAGACAAACTGAATATTGAATAGAAAATACATCTTCTTAGTTGTTACTGAGACTTCGAAAGCTAATTACGGTACTTTTTTATGTTTATTCGTGTTACAAATCTTATTTTAGTTTAATAATCAGCTAAATAAATGTGAACGCAGTTGCTAATGCTCACAATTTTACTTTCCCACACAATCACTATTCGGCTTCGTGTACAAGATCGCTGACGCACGCTAGCGATCGATCAGGAGTTGGGGCTGTTTATTGCTAATAGATCCTGTTCGTTTTCCTAGCGGATGGGTTATCTTACAGACTGCTCAAAACAATTTTCGAAAAATATGTTTAGTGCAACATCACAAATTTCTTCTTGGTAGAGCTTGGCGAGAATGACAATACTTTCTAAAGGTCGGTTGCATTATACACTCCTGGAAATTGAAATAAGAACTCCGTGAATTCATTGTCCCAGGAAGGGGAAACTTTATTGACACATTGCTGGGGTCAGATACATCACATGATCACACTGACAGAACCACAGGCACATAGACACAGGCAACAGAGCATGCACAATGTCGGCACTAGTACAGTGTATATCCACCTTTCGCAGCAATGCAGGCTGCTATTCTCCCATGGAGACGATCGTAGAGATGCTGGATGTAGTCCTGTGGAACGGCTTGCCATGCCATTTCCACCTGGCGCCTCAGTTGGACCAGCGTTCGTGCTGGACGTGCAGACCGCGTGAGACGACACTTCATCCAGTCCCAAACATGCTCAATGGGGGACAGATCCGGAGATCTCGCTGGCCAGGGTAGTTGACGTACACCTTCTAGAGCACGTTGGGTGGCACGGGATACATGCGGACGTGCATTGTCCTGTTGGAACAGCAAGTTCCCTTGCCGGTCTAGGAATGGTAGAACGATGGGTTCGATGACGGTTTGGATGTACCGTGCACTATTCAGTGTCCCCTCGACGATCACCAGTGGTCTACGGCCAGTGTAGGAGATCGCTCCCCACACCATGATGCCGGGTGTTGGCCCTGTGTGCCTCGGTCGTATGCAGTCCTGATTGTGGCGCTCACCTGCACGGCGCCAAACACGCATACGACCATCATTGGCACCAAGGCAGAAGCGACTCTCATCGCTGAAGACGACACGTCTCCATTCGTCCCTCCATTCACGCCTGTCGCGACACCACTGGAGGCGGGCTGCACCATGTTGGGGCGTGAGCGGAAGACGGCCTAACGGTGTGCGGGACTGTAGCCCAGCTTCATGGAGACGGTTGCGAATGGTCCTCGCCGATACCCCAGGAGCAACAGTGTCCCTAATTTGCTGGGAAGTGGCGGTGCGGTCCCCTACGGCACTGCGTAGGATCCTACGGTCTTGGCGTGCATCCGTGCGTCGCTGCGGTCCGGTCCCAGGTCGACGGGCACGTGCACCTTCCGCCGACCACTGGCGACAACATCGATGTACTGTGGAGACCTCACGCCCCACGTGTTGAGCAATTCGGCGGTACGTCCACCCGGCCTCCCGCATGCCCACTATAGCCCTCGCTCAAAGTCCGTCAACTGCACATACGGTTCACGTCCACGCTGTCGCGGCATGCTACCAGTGTTAAAGACTGCGATGGAGCTCCGTATGCCACGGCAAACTGGCTGACACTGACGGCGGCGGTGCACAAATGCTGCGCAGCTAGCGCCATTCGACGGCCAACACCGCGGTTCCTGGTGTGTCCGCTGTGCCGTGCGTGTGATCATTGCTTGTACAGCCCTCTCGCAGTGTCCGGAGCAAGTATGGTGGGTCTGACACACCGGTGTCAATGTGTTCTTTTTTCCATTTCCAGGAGTGTACTTCGGTTCAAATCAATCACTTACCGTCGGGAACGAATAGAAAAAGAAGCATAAACTGCTATCATTAACATGACTGTAAGATCGCGTATTTATGTTTTGCGGTGATGAATATATAGCTTTTGAATACATTGCAGTTTGTCGGTATTCTGACTGTGAGGTCAGCTACTTACAAACTCTGCCGAAACCATCAACAATATCTTCGCAGTACGCGTTCGGATCTGTGAATATTTGATTAATAGAACCAAGTACGTTATATTGATCTGTGAATATTTGATTAATAGAACCAAGTTCGTTATATTGATCTGTGAATATTTGATTAATAGAACCAAGTACGTTATATTTGACGGCGAATGTTGTATACAGACGAAAGTAAAATTGATTGTAACCCAAAGAAGCGGTATAGGGCCTCTGATGTTCTCGATATACGTAGACGATTTATCAGAGAGGATCAGCAGCAGAAAGACACTGAAAAGATTTCCACTTGGAGTGATGAAAAAGGGAGCTCTCTTTACAGGCGAATAAATGTAAGATGATGTCTATAACAAACACAAAGAACCCATTAGTATTCGACTATAAGTTTAGTAGCAAACATATTGTGAGAGGTTCTAGCGTGCCCAGTGCTCGCCTCCGCAACTCAATGATTAGCGTATTTGGCTGCTGTCCTGCCAGGGTTTTTCCTTGGTGGGAGAACTGTAACGAGGGTGCTGTGATGTCAACTGCGGAGCTGCTTGATTGAGAAATAGCTACTCCAAGGTCAAGAAAGCCGACAACGACTGGGGAAGCTGTTGCTGACTTCACGCCCCTGCTGCATCCGATGACGCTATTAGCAGAGGATGACACGGCGGTCGGTCGGTCCCGATTGGCCCATCTGGGCAAGAACGTCGAGCTTTTGAGTATGTCCACTAAACAAGGGCTTCAAATACATACACTGAGAGCTATGAGCATTTGTTTATTTTCGCTACTGCGAAAGACTTGGCATGTAGTAAACAAATGAAGACACATTCCTCAGTTATTGTCCATCGATACAGCCATAGAGTAAATATCTCTGGAGTGAGCATCGCGTTCTGCGCATGTTGTCAACATTAAACCGGGATTGTCACGTGTTTTCGGGACTTAGCTGTGCGTGTGTGCTTTCTGCAGCGTTTGAAGTTTATAATATCAAGAGTTTTTGTTGTGGTTCACCGTTTGTTGATAGTGTAATAGCGAGGGTGAATTACTGTTGTTGCTACGGATGCAACGAAAAATATGTGAAAGGAGGGATAGTAACTTTTCATGGGTACATACCATGTAGCTCTAATTATAGTTATATTAGTAAGAGACACTGTATATGTTTAAATTTCGAGACGCCTTATAATTAAGGCTTGATTCTGTAGACCTATTTTTCTACGATTTTATGACTATATAACAGATATTACGGCTCGTACAAAAGCTTACAAACAATCGCTCCCTCTCGTAAATTTGCTAGTGGAACAGTAAAGCGAATGGTTAGTTGTTTCAGTAAATACTATCCTCCATGCATTTATCAGTGACTTGTCGATTATGTATATAGATTACTCAGTCTACTATTTATTTAATAAACTGGGAGCCAGTACTTAAAAAGCTTTAAATAAATACCTCAAAGTGCCAGCAGTAAGAAAAATTGTGCCTTAGGTCGCAAAAACGAGAAAATAAATACGCAGAAATACAAGAAAAAAAGACGAATTAGCAGGGATATAACCGCTAATGTGTGGCAAATTCGGTGTTTTTTGGACACTTGCAAAAGTACTAGCGTACTTTCAAGTCGTTTTGCAAGACCATCACTGCAAAAATGTACGTCAGGCTCTGTAATACTATGAAGTGCCGTATCATACCGAAAACTACCAAAAATCGAGTGCATCTGAATTGTGACACCTATCGCAAAGAAACAGAATGTAATATCACTTGCCCTTAAAAGTTACGTAGCTGGTTTATTCCCGGTATCAAATGGATACTGTTAATATGTCTGCGCAACATATATAAATAATCCACGACACGTACGAAAAGAATCCGTCTGTACTAGGGATGTAGTGACATTTTAAATATACAGGGCGCTATACGGACAAACACACGACGTCCCGAGATCACGTGACCAGGCCGGCAATGTATGTTGACAACACAAAATCTGTTCTGCGCATGTGAATGCTCACTCCAGAGATATTTACTCTATGGATACAGCACGTATTATTTGTTTATTTAGCGTATGGCAATATCAACTGAAGTGCAACTAACATGCCTGACACTTTATGTAAAGGTACGTCTTGATCATATAGGTTGTACAAATCACAATTACCGGTTTCGACTTTTGCCATTTTCAGATCATCAAAGCATCAAAGTCAATATCTATACCCCCATGTACATAGCAAGCACTTACTATGTACCTAGGTGTATAGATATTGACGTTGATACTCCCCTTTTCACTAACCGAGTTGAATTGTTTTCAGTGTCTTTCTGCTGCTGATCCTGTATGATAAATCGTTTACGTATATCGAGAACATTAGAGGCCGTATACCGCTTCTTTGGGGTATGTTACTTTCGCCTATATATGCGTGCAACATTCGCCGTCCACTATAAAGCATTGGGTCTATTAGCCAAATTTTCACAGAGCCAAACATATATCTGCGATGGTTTTGGCAGAGTTTGTAAGTAGCTGACCTCACGACCAAAATACCGACTAAGTACGTCAGAACATTTATGATCTGAAGTCAAAACTGGTAATTGTGAATTGTACAACGTGATTGATCAAAACGGGTCTTTACAAATAAAGTGCCATAACATGATCACGGATTCATTTACAAATTTTATATCTTCAGTTGATAACAAACATAAAATTTGGCAAATAAATATGACTAAGACACTAAACCTACTAATAAAGTCTAGGCTTTTTGTCCTTAAGCTGTACGTATTTCCTGAGTGGTGCTAAACGAAGTATCAAAGCTGCCAGTCAGATCTTCTGGCTTAAACATGAAGGCACAACTACAGCATGCAGTTAACGTCTTTTACTATAAAACATATTCACAGTTCTCAGTAAATGCACGGCATATATTAGTCCTAATGGAATCAAGTTGAGCTGTGATGTTTGTGAAATTCATGTACTTTACAGTTTTGTCTTTGCACTTACCACCTTAATGGAAGCATGCGGTCTTTAAAATGGAAGCAACCGTCAAGCTCATGTTCCGTGTGCTGCAAAATATCCAGAACGCAAAATTGTTCAGCCGTCTTTCCCAGAGACTAACAGACTCTGGCTGCTTAGACAGAACAAAGGCGGATCGCGGCAGACCTCGCATCATTCGTACTCCCGTTGTGGAGAGGCGATTAATACAAGAGGTGGAGGAAGATTCTAGGAACCGGCGTTCGTAGAATTTCCACGTCTGTTGGGAGATCCTGCCTGAACAGTTGCTACACACGGATCATGTACTGTGAGACCAAGCGTTTCGGCTACAAGATCAGCCTGCCAGAATGCTGTTCATTCAATGGCTGATACAAAAATGTGCAGCAGATCCACTTTTCCAAGCAAAGATACTGTTAACAGATGGGGCGAGTTTCATGTGAGGTGGGATTGTCAGTTTTCATAACCAACATGTGTGGGCTGCTGCAAATCCACAAAGGAAGGCATCAGCACCAATTTTCAACTAGTGTATTAGCAGAAATTGTTTTCAATAGACTAATAGGCCCTCAGACACTGTCAAACAAGCTTACTGGCGCAGTGTATGGTCAGTTACTAGCAAACAGCTTGTCTGACATTCGAGAGGAGGTAGCAATCCAACAATGGCTGGAGATGTGGTTCATGCATAATGTAGTACCAGCCCATTTTCTCCAAAAAGATCGAGAACACCTTACACAGACATTTAATGGGCAATGGATTGGTCGAGGAGGTCCAGTGCTTTTCCTGATTTCAGTCCCTTGGATTTTTGATTGTGGGGATACTTGAAATCTCTGATATGTGCAAACACCATTAGTGATGACAAACACTTCAGAAACACGTCTAGAGTGTGCGTGATTCCCCAAAATGTTGGACAGAATCATGCCTTAGTACGAGTAAACACCATACTGAGCACCTTCTTCAGTGGTGGCTCGCAAGTGGAGGTCGTATGTAATAACAAGCGCCGGACGGAGTTGCCGAGCGGTTCTAGGCGCTTCAGTCTGGAACCGCGCGACCGCTGCGGTCGCAGGTTCGAATCCTGCTTCGGGCATGGCTGTGTGTGATGTCCTTAGGTTAATTACGTTTAAGTAGTTCTAAGTTCTAGGGGACTGATGACCTCAGAAGTTAAGACCCATAGTGCTCAGAGCCATTTGAGCCATTTTTTTTAATAACAAGCAGATTACTTCAAAGCTATGGCGTGCCACAGGGGAGTGTTATGGGACCATTGCTTTTCACAATATATATAAATGACCTAGTAGATAGTGTCGGAAGTTGCATGCGGCTTTTCGCGGATGATGCTGTAGTATACAGAGAAGTTGCAGCATTAGAAAATTGCAGCGAAATGCAGGAAGGTCTGCAGCGGAAGGGCACTTGGTGCAGGGAGTGGCAACTGACCCTTAACACAGACAAATGTAATGTATTGCGAATACATAGAAAGAAGAATCCTTTATTGTATGATTATTTGATAGCGGAACAAACACTGGTAGCAGTTACTTCTGTAAAATATCTGGGAGTGTGCGTGCGGAACGATTTGAAGTGGAATGATCATATAAAATTAATTGTTGATAAGGCGGGTACCAGGTTGAGATTCATTGGGAGAGTCCTTAGAAAATGTAGTCCTTCAACAAAGGTGGTGGCTTACAAAACACTCGTTCGACCTATACTTGAGTATTGCTCATCAGTGTGGGATCCGTACTAGGTCGGGTTGACAGAGCAGATAGAGAAGATCCAAAGAAGAGAGGCGCGTTTCGTCACAGGGTTGTTTGGTAAGCGTGATAGCGTTACGGAGATGTTTAGCAAACTCAAGTGGCAGACTCTGCAAGAGAGGCTCTCTGCATCGCGGTGTAGCTTGCTGTCCAGGTTTCGAGAGGGTGCGTTTCTGGATGAGGTATCGAATATATTGCTTCCCAGTACTTATACCTCCCGAGGAGATCAAGAATATAAAATTAGAGAGATTCGAGCGCGTACGGAGGCTTTCCGGCAGTCGTTCTTCCCGCGAACCATACGCGACTGGAACAGGAAAGGGAGGCAATGCAGGGGCACATAAAGTGCCCTCCGCCACACGCCATTCGGTGGCTTGCGGAGTATAAATGTAGATGTATTGTTTCACAGTAAACGAATAATATCATTTCGTTTGTTTACTCTTTCATTTACTACATTCGTAACAGCAAAGTGCTTGCAGTAGAAGTGTTGAGGAGAAGCGAGTATTGTAAGGAATGGAAGAAGATCCTGGAACTAGTGTACGAAGTCCTCATGGCTCTTATGGTATGCATTCAGAACCTATGTTTACTGGACATTTTTTTTGTTTTGGCCCATACTTTAACCTCTCGAACTTTCGAATACTTTTGTTTACGCTCTGTGTTTACAGAAAACGGAGAAGTACGCTCAACCGCACAGGTAACAGCACCTAGATGGAGGCTAGACGAACCTCGTACGTCTCTCCCCCAGCCGTGCCACCCCCCCCCCCTTTCTCGTACTATGTGGCATTGATGTATATTTCCGCTTCTTGAAGAAGAAAAACATCATTTGTTAGAGTGGAATGAAAGGTGGCCTCGCTGTGTCGGAGCTTTCAAGGGGCGGGCGTCCCTCTGACGGCTGACGCAGCGCCGTTGTCGTTTCCGCTGGTTTTCGCGCTTTAGTTTCCGCCGTCTCCGAATTTCCAGAGATAGAAACATTTTCTTTTGCTTCAGGGGATAAGGTGAAAGCGTCTGCCAAGACGGCCAGAAAAATTCCTCGGAAAACATCACCAGAGTGTAAGCAAGAGCCTAAAGGTAGCAGGCAACACGGAAACGACGGAGATGTTTCTTTCATGGCCTCACGGCTTTTCCGGGATTTCGAATGTTTACGTTGAATTCTTTCCATTTTCTGAGCAGTTTGTTTATCTGTGTGTACTGTCTGACTTTATGCGTTATATCTTGTACTGGGAAGCTGATATTTCCTGAACCATAACATTTCGGGAATTCGGCCGTAACCCGACTGTGTAACGTAACGTATTCAGTAGTATTTAGGCGTTAGTAGTGTTCCGACTGGCCGACTGCTGTCTACAAGGCCGTACAAGGAGCGGGGAGTGTCGTAGGACCGTTGCTATTCGCATTATATGTAAATGACCTTGTGGATATTATCGGAAGTTCACTGAGGCTTTTTGCGGATGATGCTGTGGTATATCGAGAGGTTGTAACAATGGAAAATTGTACTGAAATGCAGGAGGATCTGCAACGAATTGACGCATGGTGCAGGGAATGGCAATTGAATCTCAATGTAGACAAGTGTAATGTACTGCGAATACATAGAAAGAAAGATCCTTTATCATTTAGCTACAATATAGCAGGTCAGCAACTGGAAGCAGTTAATTGCATAAATTATCTGGGAGTAGGCATTAGGAGTGATTTAAAATGGAATGATCATATAAAGTTGATCGTCGGTAAAGCAGATCCCAGACTGAGATTCATTGGAAGAGTCCTAAGGAAATGCAATCCGAAACAAAGGAAGTAGGTTACAGTACACTTGTTCGCCCACTGCTTGAATATTGCTCACCAGTGTGGGATCCGTACCAGATAGGGTTGATAGAGGAGATAGGGAAGATCCAACGGAGAGCAGCGCGCTTCGTTGCAGGATCATTTGGTAATCGCGAAAGCGTTACGGAGATGATAGATAAACTCCAGTGGAAGACTTTGCAGCAGAGACGCTCAGTAGCTCGGTACGGGCTTTTGCTGAAGTTTCGAGAACATACCTTCACCGAGGAGTCAAGCAGTATATTGCTCCCTCCTACATATATCTCGCGAAGAGACCATGAGGATAAAATCAGAGAGATTAGAGCCGACACAGTGGCATACTGACAATCTTTCTTTCTACGAACAGTACGAGAATGGAATAGAAGGGAGAACCGATAGAGGTACTCAAAGTACCCTCTGCCACACACCGCCAGGTGGCTTGCGGAGTATGGATGTAGATGTAGATCATTGGATATGCGACCATAGAGGTAGATTAATCCTGATGATGCCGCTGCTTGATCTGAAATACCTCTCGATGATAATGACAAGGGAGAGATTGAGTCGATAATTAAATCACTAAAGATTGAGGTCTCTCCGGGATACGACGGCATCTCCAGCAGAATACTAAAGTACTGTTCCACATATATTGGCCCGGTTCTTAGCCATATCTGTAACTTTTTCTCCCGGAATATTCAATGTCCTGACAAATTAAAAACACCCAGTAGTGAACCCATTTTATAAAACAGGAGAAAGGATAATGTAGTCAATTTTAGACCTATTTCTACGCCGTCGGTGTTCGCTAAAGTTAGTGAAAAGGCGTAAATGATCATTTGAATCCACATACTGTGCTGTCAAATGTACAGTTTGGTTTTAGATGTGATTTAACAACTCAAATTGCTATATTAGCTTTGCTCTATGAGGCTCTGGAGAGATTAAATAAATGACTGCGAACGGTAGGCGTCTTCTTTGATTTAACCAAGGCGTTTGGTTGTGCTACCGACAAAATATTACTCCAGAAGTTGGACCATTATGGGATAAGGGAAGTAGCTCGGAGCTGGTTCACCTCTTACTTTATGAACATACAGCAGAAGGTCATTGTCTGCAATATTGAAATTGTTCCGACGTGTAATCCCAATGGGGCACAGTTAAGTGGGGGAGAGGGTGGGAGCGGGGGCGGGGGGGCCCCGGGGTTCGGTGCTGGGGCCGCTACTGTTTCTTTTTTTGTGTAAATGATATGCCTTCTAGTAGTACAGCTGATTCTAAAATGTTTCTGCTTGCTGATGACACCGGATCGATAGTGAAGGATGCCGTGTCAGTGTTAACACAGTATCAAATTAAGCAGTTGAGGACATAAGTTCATGGCATGTAGAAAATAAATCGATGCTAAATTAGAGTAAGACGTTTTGATTACATAGAATGGACATATGGTTAGTGAGACTGAACAGCTCAAATTTCTAGGCGTTCAGATAGACAGTGAGCCACCAAGGAGAGCCCATGTTCAGGATCTTGTTCAAAAACTAAATGCTTCTTTATTTGCCATTAGAACAGTATCTGTGGTAAGTGTTTGTTCAGCACGAAAAGTAGTCTACTTCGCTTATTTCCATTCGCTTATGGCGTATGGTGTTACTTTTTGAGGCAACTCTTCTGATTCAAAAAGATATATTGGGCTAGGAAACAGGCGGTTCGAGCAATATGTTGTGTAAATTCGCGAACCTCTTGTCGATACCTGTTCAGTAATCTCGGAACTCTGGAATTCGCCTCTCAATACACGTTTTCTTTAATGACGTTTGTTGTTAACAATATCAGTTTATTCCAAGAGTTAGCAGCTTTCATTCGTTTAATACTAGACAGAAATCTAATCTAGATTTTGAACGCACGTCCTTGACCCTTGTGCAGAAAGGGACGCAGTATTCTGCTGCATCTGTTTTCAGTTAGCTGCCACAAGAATTTAAAAAAAAAAATCTTAGCAGTAAGCGATACACTTTCAAGTCTAAACTGAAGGATTATCTCATGGCTCACTCCTTCTGTTCTGCAGAGGATCTCGTGGAAAAATTTTAAAAAATTAAGTGCATTCTCTTTTTATGTTGTTAACTGTGTTTATTTAAACTTATGGCTTTTCGCCTTTTGAGATTAATATGTGTTTCATTTTTCTTAGTATTGCTTTTCTGTTATAATTCCATGTACTGACTCGTTCCATGACCATGGAGACTTGCTCCACAATGTGATCCTACGAAAAAGACATATAAAATAAAATAAATAAAAAATGTTTCATACTCACTGTTTCAGGCACCTATAGACTTCTACATGTATAACTACAATTATTTATAGGAAAGTAAAAACAAAAAAAATGAATATTAAAGTTAACGAAACGGTTATCTATAGTCATCTACAAAGCAATAATTACTATAAAATTTGTAATTGAGTAATAAAATATTAATAGTTAAGTAGACGAACATTTCTTTGGAAACTTTGTAGAGCTAATTAGCCCTTTGCTGAGGCGTGCTAAATCTGAAACGTCATGTTGGTTCATTGAGAGACAGTACGTAAAGGCAAATAATGCGTTATTCGAAAATGACAGTGTTGTGCAATATGGGATAAACTCAACTGGACGACACTTACTGTGTCGCCATCAGGAACTGGGTGTGAGATCGAATTCGTGAAGCGACCGAAAAAAAGTTCTCTTGCTTTCCGTTGTTTCTACAGAGTATAATCTTATAAGGAAACGTTCCCATTTTTGGGCCTCTGGCTGGATAGGATGCACAAGTAGAGACTGTAAAAAGATCTGGTGTATGACAGTATGAGGGTGAATACGCGTGGAGTAACGCATACAAATTGTGGGCGTGTGCTGTAAATCGAACTGACTTTAATTATATTTTATTGCAATTATATGACTATTACTCAAAGTGATTATGAATACGGGTGTTACACATCCACAAGGATAGTTCCCGTGATAAATAAAACGTACTTTGTTACACCTAAAATGTATGAATACTTATTGCTAACAGCCAGACTGTTAATCATTTGTAGGGATTCTCATTGCACTTAAGATGAGTCTTCAACTGACGTACAACTGGGCGATCTTTTATACATAAGGGACACATCTATAGAAGCCGTAAGGCTCGTGGAAAGAAAATTCGCGGCCTGTACCTGAAACGTACATTCGACAGGACTAAAGGCGGGCCACCCCTGAACTCCAATGTATAGGTCCCACCCGGCTATCTGCAACCAACATAGCAGAGCTGTTTCGCAGGTCCTCTAAACCCTTTGGAGTACAGTCGTTTGGCTGTACACAATGGGTACCATGAGATGCTACTAGAGAACACTGCTCCTTATGGCAGTAACTCCAGATCTAAACCAATACCGTCACACAACGCACATTAGAAAACATGTTGTTAGAGATGAGACCGCCCTTAATAGTTGAAACTTCATTACAATAAGTGACATTGCAGAAGTCTTATCACACTCATTAAATGACATGACGAGTTTTTTGTGACCTGAATTTGAACCCACTGTTAACCAAACAAAGCTTGCGTGTCTGATCGAGACTCGACTAGGCATAAAGAGACGTAAAATATCGAAGTATTCACCGGTATTTTACAAGACCGAATGTCCGAACATGCAAATAAATAAATGACTATATATTTAGCACTGCACCGGGAACTCCGTGAAGCATATATTGCTCTAGGAAGAAACCACCACAGGTTTGTAATAAAGTACAATGCACAAGTGTGAAATGCCATGAAGTAAAGTTGTGCTGATGGATGGGGAGTAGAACCCAGTAGCTATATGAATTGTTAATTAAGCACGATCAGAAGAACTGTGAATTTCCTTCGCAGTGAACAGGAAAGAAGGCAAATTGACTCTGCTGCAATAACCAGTAAGCAAGACTATTTTCAAAATTAATAGACATGAATTTTCAAATATCGTAAAAACGGCAAAAAAATTGATCGAAACTGAAATTATTTCCCAATACAACATTGAATTAGAATTTTTCAACACATTTTAGAATCTAAAAATATTTGTTAGTGTCAGGAACATCTTTGTAGGGTTCGATAAAATGGAATCAGTCTAATATAGACACCTACAGAAGATTTTTTCTAGATGTTTCTACAAAATACTAGCTTTGCACCGGCTTAAAATTAGATATTTCATGTTTCCTTCTTTTTCTTTAGTTTTTAGTATTTCCTAGCTACTTGAATGTTCGCCAGTCATTCATTACATCCAAATTTTCTGAGCCGAAAAGTCGCCCACCTACGAACACCAAGCTTTTGTCTGCCTGAACGATGATGCCGCCTTTTTGGAATGTTTTCAGATTTTTTGCTTGTGTAGTCACTTACAGTCATTTCTTGCACCTTTGCGAGGATCAGAAATTACAGTTACGTTGAGATGTTCCTCGGGTCACGTAACATCAGCAGGTTAAATTAATTTTTGAATCTGACAGATTGTATTATGAGGTCTCCCAGGAGTGAAAAGTAGGAGTATTTTGAGATATGCGGTAGTGTGATTTCTTACGTCTGTGCTTGCCGCCCTAATTATCTACAGCTCATGCCTCCCTTGCTGGTACTGGCCTTGAGCTATTGCCCACTTCATCACTCTTGGGAAATACTCGATTGATGTGTTGGAACAGAGTACACAACATATACACTGTAAAGAACATCCTACAGTGCAGGAAATGCAGTATGATAGGTGTTGTTCTCCTCGGAGTGGCCATTGCTGTCTCAGACACGATTGGCGAATATCATACTTTTGGTAATATATTTTAACTGATATGATATTTAAACACTTATATTGTATCAGTGATAATCTGTATTAATAATTAAATCCCCAAATATTGTGACAATTTATTTGATTTTTTAGATATGATAGGTGGAATCCTGCTTTGTAGCCAACTGAGGCAGTGATGCATCGTGAGCAAATGGACAGCTTTTGAGACAAAACGTTGTTCCTGCAGGATGTATTAACGAGTAGTTCAGCGTTGATTTCCTGGTAGTCTGCGCTTTTGCTTCTGGCCGGTTTTCAGGCAAAGGAAACAGGTGGGTCACGACGACGCGAAAGGTCTCTGCACTCAATAGATCAGCGACGTCGTCTCAGAGGTGAGTAGCGTCTCGCTACATGATGAGATACATCATATCTCTACATAGCACAGGTCACACACTCCAGTTACAATCGGACGCTGTTCACAAAACCAAGCTTAGGCTTGGTGTGCATTGCTGAAACCGTTGTCCGTAACATTTTCTTAGTCGGAAGTTTTCTGGCTGGTTTGTTGCGGACCGCCTCGAATTCCCCTTCTGCGCTAACCTCTTCGTCTAGCAGTAGCACTTGCACCCTACGTCCTCAATTATTTGTTATATGTATTGTAATATCAGTCTTCTTCTGCAGTTTTTACCTTTGTAGCTCCCACGAATACAATGAAAGTTATTCCCTGATATCTTAAAATATACTGTCCTAATTGTCTGTATTTTCCATAGGTTCCCATCTTTGCCGATTCTGCGGAGAACTGCCTCATTCCTTACGTTACCAATTCACCTAATTTTCAACATTTTTCTGTAGTACCACATTTGAAGCACTTCTATTCTCTTCTTTTCCGCTTTTCTTACTGTCCATGATTAGCTACCATATAATGCAGTGTTCTCAACGTACATTTCTTCCTCAACTTGAGGCATATGATTGATACTGTCAAACTTCTTGGTCATGAACACGCACTTTCCCTGCTTTTTATGTCCTTGCTTCGTCCATCATGGGTTGCTCTGCTTACGAGGTGGAAAAGTTTAACTTCGTCTAATTGGTGAACACCAATTCTTATGTCAAGTTTCTCGCTATTCCCATTCCTACTTCTTTTCATTACCTCTTTCTTTTTCAAGCTTACTCTCAAACCATATTCTGCACTCATTAGGGTATTCATTTCATTCAACAGATCGTGTAATTCCTCTTCACTTTTACTGAGGGTCTCAATGTCGTCACCGAATCTTATCATTGATATTCTTTCACCCTGTATTTTTATCCCAGTCTTGAGCCTTTCTTTTATTTCCGTCATTACTTCTCCGTGGTATAGATTGGACAGTAGGGGTGACAGACTGCTTCCATGTCTCAACCCTTTTTAATCCGAGGACTTTGATCTTGGTATTCCAACCTTAACCCTCCCTATTGGTTCGTGTACATATTGTAAGTGACCCGTCTCTCCCTATAGCTTAAACCTATTTTTCTCAGCATTACGAACACCTCGTACCATTTTATATTGCCCAATGCTATTTCTAGGTCGACGAATGCTGTGAGCGTATCTTGATTTTATTTCAGTCAGAACTACCTCTCTGGAGCCTTTACCTTTCCTAAATCCGAGCTGATGGTTATCTGACAGGTCCTCAATTATATTTTTCATTTTCTGCATAATATTCTTGTCAGCAGCTTGGATGTATGAACTATTAACCAACTTGTCCAATAGTTCTCGCACACATGTGCCCTTGCTGTCTTCGGAATTGTGTAGGTGATATTTGTCAGAAACTCTGATAGTATGTCGCCAGCTAGATAAATTCTACATACCAACTTAAATAGTCGTTTGGTTGCCACTTCCCCAATGATTTCAAAAATTCCAATGTAAGACTATTAATCCCATCAGCTCCATTTGATCTGAAGACTTCTAGAGCTCTTTTAAATTCTGACTCTGGTACTGAGAATTCTATGACTTCCCTATCGACTGCCATTTATTCTTCTATCACGTCATCTGACTAGTCTCACCCCGGATAGTTGCCTTCAGTGCACTCTTTCCAACTGTCCTTTATCTCCTCTGCGTTTAACAGTGGAATTCCCATTGCGCTCTTAATGTTACGACCCTTGCTTTTAAGTTCATCGAAAGTTGTTTTGACATTTATATAAACTGAGTCAGCTCTGCCAACGAGCATTTCTTTTCGATTTCTTCACATCTTTTCTGCATCCATTTCGACTTCCCTGTCCTGCAACTCCTATTTATTTCATTCCTGGCCGGCGCGCTAGGACTAAGTTGGCTAGCCTGCGCGTTTTTCATACAACTGACGTAAACGTTGTGGCAGCTGTTTTGCCGTGCGGAACGTTGATCTTCATATAACATGTCAACAGAATCAAGCACAGCCAGAAAATATTCTGCATCATTTTCTGGAATGTGTAGTAACTTCTCTTTAATGTTAAAAGGCAATCTGGCTTTCAGTGCGCGGAGTACATCGCGTGTAGCTACAGGTTCAAGAAGTGTCCCATGTTCAAATATTTCTCAAAATATCGGCACAAATTGCCATGTTTAAGATTGAAAGGCTCTGGTTCCACAATATGTTTCCTAAGATGTTCTTGTACCGACTACGACCAAAATTTGCCCAAGAAAGCTCTTTCAAATTGCTCATAAGTCACCCATCTGTCGGCTTCATTATATGCCCACTAGCTGCGTCACCCCGGATGTGACCTACAACGTAAGAAATTCTCTTTCGGTCGCTCTATGCTCTTGAAACGCATTTCTAAACGCTTTCAGAAAAATTACGGAATGTACAGTACGTTTTTCTGGGATGAAAATTTGAAATTGCCTCTGTTTAATCAGACTTTCTTCTTCTTTGGCACTGTAATGTCTGTTGCTTTCACTGTAATGTACTACCCATGAATATCACGTTTATAATTGTCATATGTACGGGTGTGTACTGTCGTTGCTGTGAGGTGTGTGTTGTGTACCGAGTATAAGTGTCATACAAGTATCTGTTTTCATTACCAAAGCAAGCATTTTGATTATTAGCATTACTACATTCCAGTCGTATATCATTGTTTAGCTGATTCTGTTGTGCTGCGTTGGACTGAGCTGCCTCAGCTATGACATGTTTATTATTTTTGACAAGTTCGGTTATGGTGTCGAGCACAACCGTCGGTAATTTTTCCTGTGCACATTGGTCAAAATATTTATTTTTCTGATCAACCCAGTCATGATATTCTTTATGTTGGCATGATGGTTGTCAGTGCATAATTGCAGTTTGTCTGTAAGTTGTTTATCCATATTGTTAACTTTGGCTTCAATTACAGTAATGCGTGTTTTTATTGAGTCATGAACTGACGGATAAGATTTGACTTAAGTGGCAACAGCTTTGCATGTAGTGTTCAAATGTCTGACTTCAGTTTGAATATCTTTTACGTCTTTTGTGGGTTTTTTCCTTGCTGTAAGTCCAATTCGGAAAATTTTGAGTCAAGTTCGGCCACTTGGCCGCTAAGTCTCGTTTTAATCTCGTCTACTCTTTCGTACAAAATATCATTACAAGATTTAGTTCTCTTAATTCAGCCTTAATCTCGTCATGTCGCGTTTTTAAAATTGTCATGTTTTCAGTCATATGATTTTGTATTGATGTCATGTGATTTTTGTGTTTTCAGTCATTTGCTTGATAATATCGTCGTACATGCTGGCAATATTTGTCAACTGAAACTGCTCTACCCCCGTCACGTCGTTTGACGTGACGTCACGGGCAAGAATGGGCTCTGAGCTGGATTTAGCTATTTGACTAGTGGTCTATTTACGAAATTTTCGTCACTAGGCATGTTAATTGTTGATTGATCGTTATTATTGTAGTCAACTCTGGAGTCACTGTCAATGTTTTGTCCCATGTCCAAGTCGGATTCGGTTTGCATCTGTTGACTGTCGTGTTCCATTTTTGCTAGTCGTTTACCTGTTACCACCATGCTACACGTAATGTATATTGCAAGAAGAATCTTTAAACTCGTTTGAGAATGAATTCATGAAATTAATTCCGTATGCAACAATGTTGCTTAATTGAGCAAATATTGCAATTAATGGTGAAAAAATTAACATTCATGGCTGCTGGCCATGTTGCGTTGCACATGACACAATTCGGCCAATTTGTGGAATGGTATGACTGTATTATTGTAAGAAACTGTATGATAAAAATAATTTGGAATACGCGATATTGCGCAAAAATGACTGCTACGGTTACGAAAAATTTTGACAAAGCTAGAAAGCAAGAAACAATTACTGCAAGAGCTTGGACTAGCGTGCTAATGTAAAAATGCGATGTCTTCTCTTGGATCCAAGTATTCCAAGTATTCAATGCAGATTCCAGGTTTCATCAAAAATTTCAATGAGTCTTTTTTTTTGGTCTTTACAAATATTCAATGGCAATGATTCGTCAGATATGATCCCATTATCCATGCAACAAAGAAAAACAATGTAGCAAATACATGATCCAGACACGAAGTCACCAGTTTGATTTGATCTTGGCTTTTCCTGTCTTGTTTGAGAATATCAGAGAACTGACAAATAATAATAGGTAATGATAATTGTATGTGATCAGTTTATATAAACTTTGGGCGCTTGACAATGGCTTTTGCGTAAGGTCCGTTCATTGTAAGTTAGACCGTGAGTGATTTTTCTGAAAATATTTCTTTATCGGACTTCGTAGTTTGAATATTCCAAAGATTTGGCTCGTACTGAACCATTTGAAAAACAGAACCGTTAGCCATGCCAAAAGGCCGTTTAATTGGAACATAAATGAAACACAAAACTAAATAATATTCCCGTACTCACAAATTATTATACTAAATTAAGTTACGTAGACACTTACGTTAGTTCTGCTGCTGTGTGCAACTATGAGTACGCCTAGTGAGTTTGCGTCTCAATAAAATAGAATAATGGCCATGTGCCAAATAATTATCTGCAGCGATGACAGATAAGCGTCCGATCAGGACAGTTTCTAGAACAAAAAAGGTGCCGTCTTCTCGGAAAGACAACTGAACTGCGTAATTATTCTAATGTTTCAGCGGTTGCACGCCACAATCGATACAACAGCTTATACTAATTAATAACTAAAGTAATTCTTTATTTGTATTCTGAATTTATATCTACGTTTTTGCAATATACCCACTCCCATCCGCTGCTAGCGGACGTTACTATGGGGGTGTTTACACGTCGCCTTTATGGCGGCTTGAACTCTGCTGATAACACTTTAGCCGGCCGGTGTGGCCAAGCGGTTCTAGGCGCTTTCAGTCTGGAACCGCGCGACCCCTACGGTCGCAGGTTCGAATCCTGCCTCAGGCATGGATGTGTCTGATGTCCTTAGTTTAGTTAGGTTTAAGTAGTTCTAAGTTCTAGGGGACTGATGATCTCAGATGTTAAGTCCCATAGTGCTCAGAGCTATTTGAACCATTTGATAACACTTCAACGAGGCGTCTAAATGTCCGTGGAGAATTGGCAGACCAGTCTGTGTCAAGAGCCGTCACTAGAGAAGGTAGTAACGTTGGTCGCTGGACTCAGGAGCGAATTCATCACAAAGCTGAGTCAGGACTCTGGGCAGGCCAGACCATTACTATTACTGTCCACAAACCACTGCCCCACAGGTGTTACTTCATAGTCATGCTGATACAAACAAGCAGCGTCTACAAGCATGTCCTCTCTTTGAGACCTTAGTATTTCCTGTTCAAATTACTTACGGGTGTATACAATGTTCAAATAAATTGCGGGAATGCAGCCGGTTGAGGTCGTCGACAACTGCCGATATTTCGATAGGAGCGCGTCCGGCCACTTTCGAGGCCTGTCGATATATCGGCGATTGTCGACGACGTCATCCGGCAGCATTCTCGTAAGTAATGCGAGCAGGTGTTCTACTGTACGCCGTACACAATGGTGTAAAATGTGTTCGTACTCTTCCGTACTTAGCAGCTTCTTAAGCGCGATGAGAGCCAACATCCTAACCACGAAACCGTAACTCCACCTCCTCGGTTCTACATATGCTGGAGGGAACGTTCTCCAGGCATTCGACAAACCCAAACCATTACTTTGAGCAGCCCGAGGCTATAGCACGAGTCATCACTCCAAGTGACTCGTTTTCAGTTGTCCATTGTCCACTGTCGTCTCTCTTTACATCACTTCGAGCGTGGATTAACGTTGTCTACTAAAGTGTATGGCGTATAAGGATCTGCTCGGCCATTGCACACCCTGCTTTTCAAATCTGAACGCAGAGCCACTGAGCTCGCTTGAGTTCTCGTATCACTTTGGAGTGGTCCTGTCAACTGATGTCATACGACTTTTTACAACCGCTAAATGGTGTACTGTAAATAGATTGAACCTATGACACGTGATGAAGTAAAGCGGAATTAGTGTCGATCAAAAGACATTCCGAAACTGAACCAGTTTCTTCTTTAAGGTCTCGGATACGTCACTTTGCTTCCCCTATTTCATTACGAATACGTGCCTGCTGTGACGGTCTAATTTATGCTTGCGAGAAGTGTAACAAATGTTTTATGAAAACGGATGAGCTCTAACTACATTTTAATTCTGTGCTGCTCATAATAACGTAACGTAATTTTTCAATTTTAACAACTAAAACATTTTTGTTTTGTTTTGGAAATGACTGCAAAACATCAGTTTCCTTTTCTTTGTCAAGCAACGAGCAGATAATTCATTCGTGACTGATGGGCAGGCGTGCCCAAATGAAATATTTCCACTTTGGTGGTAGAAAATAAGATGCCGAACTTAAGGGTTATATTCCTTTCTCCGATTAATGCAAGAAGTAGTGTGTTCACCTATCATATAAGGAGAGATGAAATGAAAGTTCGACTTTGGTAAAAATTTTAAATTTGGGAAAGTACTGAAACGCTAGAGAGTGCTTACCTTGTAGTGATCAGGAAAAATTCAAATAAACACTACTGCAATAAGCAGTAAATAAGATTTTTAAAAATTGTTAGATATGAGTTCTAATAACAAAAAAGACAAGAAAAAAACAATAGCTGAAAACTAGAGACTCACCAAAACGATTTAATTTCTCGATAAAATATTTCATTTGATATTTTCATCACCTCTTTTAACCTTAAATTACTCGTGAATATCAGGAAAATTTTTGTAGGCTTTGATCACAAAGGCACAGTTCGACAGTTCGACACCTATTCCACACCTATAAGGAGCCTATTTCAGTATCTCTCTAGAGCTATACTAACACTTATATCTGCTTAAAATTAGATATTTTCAAGATCATTTCTTCTCCTCCAATTTGTGTCACTTTCGAGCCACTAGGATGTTGCCGTTCGTTCAGTACATCACCAGCAGCAGAAATGGCTACAAAACATCAATTTTCGTTTCTTTGTCAAGGTACGAGAAGATGATGCAATCGTGACTTTTTGATGGGCACGCGTGCCCAAATGAAATTGCCACTTTCATTGCAGAAAATAAGATGCCGGACTGAGCGTTACAGTTCTTTCTCCGATTAATGCAGGGAGTAGTGTGTTCACCTATCCTACTAGGAAACATGATATGTGTGGGTAAGTTCGATTTCGGTGAAAACTTTAACTTTGGAAAACTACTGAAACGGTAGAGAGTACACCAAAGCACTTTGAACTTAGCTTACAGTGAACAGGAGAGACAAATGTACACCACTGCAATAAACAGTAAATATGGTTCAATATCGTAAAAAAGACAAAACACATTGGCTGAAAACTAGAGACCCACTAACCCAATTTCATTTCTATAAAATATTGAATTTGATATTTTCAACACGTCTATTCACCTAAAATTTCTAGTGAAAGTTACGAAAATTTTTGTAGGATTTGATCACGAATTCTCAGTTCGAAACCTGTTCTAGACCTATAGAAAGTTTATTTCAGTATGTCCTTACAAGTGTATTATCATTGTACCTATAGACACCCAAAGAAAGCTTGATTTTAGTACCTCTCTACAAGTGTATTAACATTGTACCTGCTCAAAATTAGATATTTTCGTGATCATTTCGTCTCCTCCAATTTGCAAGACTTTCGAGGCACTAGGATGTTGCCATTCATTCACTCCACCACCAAGAAGTTATTTTTCCCGTGAAGAAAGCCCTCCCACATACGAAGAATAGACCTTTGCTTGGGAGAGGCTCATTGTTCCAAATATTCGGCACGGAGTTTACCATACCCAACATCAGGAACACCAGAGTCACCTTTTCCGAAAGGTTTCCAATTTTTTGCATTCTGCGCTCACTTATATGTAAAGGCAACTTTTGGATCTGTGCGAGGATCACCTGCCGACAACAATGATGTCATACGGAATAATATTCTGGGGCAACTCAACACTTAGGCAAAAGGTATTCACTGCTCAAAATAAAGTAGTTAGAATAATGTGTGGGTTTCATAGTCGCACATCTTGTAGGCATCTGGTTAAAAGGTTAGGAATTCTTACAACTGCTTCACAATATATTTACTCAGTAATTAAATTTTTTCTCAACAACGTGGAACAGTTTAAATATCAACAGCTACATTCATGATTACAATACCAGAAGAAAGAAAGACCTACACTATCCTTTACTTAACCTATCCTTGGCACAGATAGGGGTAAAATATGTTGTTATAAAACATTTTGATAAATTACCAGACGAAATAAAATGTCTGACAGACAGCAGTAATAGTTTCAAAAACAAATTGATTTCTTACCTCCTTGACAACTTCTCCTATACCATAGATGAATTCTTGAATATGAGTAAATAAATCTGGAGATATATTATATGCATTTTGTGCCATTAAATGGAATGGGATAGATAATAGAAACATTTAGGTATAACGCTATAATGTAAACAAAAAAGAAAAAAGAAAAAACTTGTTTCCTGTGCACATTTCTTGTGCATTTGACACGTTCCACATCATAGCAGTTTTCCGTGCTATTGATCAATGGAACTAACTAACTAAATAACTTAGTAAGTTACAAGTATTTTTACTTTGTAGCATTCCGAAATTTTCCAGTATCCGAGATTATTTTTTTATTTCTCTTTTTTCTACTTACGTGCCCGTTGCACTCCTTTAAAATATTGGTGTCCAAGCACTAAGCTTCGTCTAACTATGAAGAGAAACGAAAAGATCAAGTACATATGGTCTGTTTCAAACGTTGAAACACTTACAGATGATACGGATGTGTGAGAGTGATAAGTGAGAACTCCACGAAAGAGGTAGAAACAAGGAATTGCGTTGTCTCCGTTGCAGTTGACAGTGGTGATGATTGCAATAATGATACAAGTGAGAAGACAGATTGGCGGCAGGACGAAAGCAATGACGTATGATGATGATTTGGTGATGTAGGGTGTCGTGGTCAAGGAATTTGTACTTTGGGATGCACTTATGTAAGAGCATGTCCCAAAATTGAATGAAAGTAGGTGTGAAATGATGATCACAACGAGAAAACAGAATAAACCTATAATAAAACCTGAAGTTTGATTAGAATCACCTAAAAATGATGGGAAGCTTCAAGTATCTGGGGAGTGCAATACAAGGAACTCTAAAGAACGCTAAAGGAGTGATTTGATGAGCAGAGAAGCTACAGCAACATGAGAAATGCAGGAGGCAAGACATGTAACAAAGAAGTACCACAGAAGAGTAAAAAAAGTGACGTATCAAACGTACCACAGACTAGTTTCATTGTGCACTGTAGAAAAGTGCGATTTGAATGGATGCAAAAAAAAAAAAAAAAAAAGCAGGTTCGGGAAAGTGAACCCAAGTTTTATGGAAGTCAGATACGAGTATTATAAATGGAAAATACGATAGAATTAGAGAAATAAAACGTAAGACTGGGCAAAAATATTAAAATAGTGTGGACATGAGGTGAGAGTGGAAGAGATGAGGGTTCTAAGATAGATGCGAAAGATGAACATCGAGGACAAGAGACTAGGCGGAAAGCCTACGCAAAAGTAGACAAAAGGAGTAAAGGAAATATTCAGAAGACCTGGTCACGTTTGTAACAGGGAGTTAGTGAGAGACGTGAGAAGGCCGGAATGCTTATGGTGCAAGTGTACCAATCCAGCGATTGTTGGAAAGTGTACGATGTGGTGAAAGTAGATGACGGAGGTCAAGAATCTTCCACTGTGCTGAAGAAATGAATGTTCTTACGAATGCCCTTTTGTTGATGTTGGAATAGCATGAAATATTCCTCCCCCATGCGGCCACATAAAGAAAATGTTTGAAAAGTGACCGTCGCACTCACGCTTCAGACGAGCCGAGTCCAGTGCCGTTTCCTCAAAGTGATCATTGTTGAAGTCAGCATTTACTAGAGTCGTGAGAGACGCCACTGATATTCGGGGGGGGGGGGGGGCGGGGGGGGTTTAGAAGTTTAATATCATATCAATAGTAGCCTTTGTGAGACGACAGGACCTCTGCGACACTTAATCATGTTTTGCGGCTGGTGGTATGAGGCACAACGTACAATAATTATCGACCAATTCTATAGAGAATGCGCACACACAGTCTTCAAGTCGTTAAACTCCGAATGCTGTTTTAATGTAGCTCTCTACTATATCTAGTTTAATATAATCAAAATTTGAAGTCCAGTCCCGCTTTAGCATTGTTAACTATATTTCCAGAATAATTGTTCCTTGATTCCCTGCCATGTGTCCAATTACACGATCCCAAGTTTCTTTTCTCCCCAATTCTAACTAGTAACTTTTGGTCAGTTACCCGAATATACAGCATTCTCCTGCAGTATCACATTTAAAAAGCGTTAGGTTTTCTTCCTGGTTCCACTGTTTATCATCTACCTAACTATATGGGCGAAGTTTAGACAAATAATTCCAGAAAAGATTCCCTAACATTAAAATTACATTGGATGTTAGCAGCTCCTCTTTTTTATTTTCTTGTTGTTACCAGCGTGTGTTTTACACTCCTGGAAATGGAAAAAAGAACACATTGACACCGGTGTGTCAGACCCACCATACTTGCTCCGGACACTGCGAGAGGGCTGTACAAGCAATGATCACACCCACGGCACAGCGGACACACCAGGAACCGCGGTGTTGGCCGTCGAATGGCGCTAGCTGCGCAGCATTTGTGCACCGCCGCCGTCAGTGTCAGCCAGTTTGCCGTGGCATACGGAGCTCCATCGCAGTCTTTAACACTGGTAGCATGCCGCGACAGCGTGGACGTGAACCGTATGTGCAGTTGACGGACTTTGAGCGAGGGCGTATAGTGGGCATGCGGGAGGCCGGGTGGACGTACCGCCGAATTGCTCAACACGTGGGGCGTGAGGTCTCCACAGTACATCGATGTTGTCGCCAGTGGTCGGCGGAAGGTGCACGTGCCCGTCGACCTGGGACCGGACCGCAGCGACGCACGGATGCACGCCAAGACCGTAGGATCCTACGCAGTGCCGTAGGGGACCGCACCGCCACTTCCCAGCAAATTAGGGACACTGTTGCTCCTGGGGTATCGGCGAGGACCATTCGCAACCGTCTCCATGAAGCTGGGCTACGGTCCCGCACACCGTTAGGCCGTCTTCCGCTCACGCCCCAACATCGTGCAGCCCGCCTCCAGTGGTGTCGCGACAGGCGTGAATGGAGGGACGAATGGAGACGTGTCGTCTTCAGCGATGAGAGTCGCTTCTGCCTTGGTGCCAATGATGGTCGTATGCGTGTTTGGCGCCGTGCAGGTGAGCGCCACAATCAGGACTGCATACGACCGAGGCACACAGGGCCAACACCTGGCATCATGGTGTGGGGAGCGATCTCCTACACTGGCCGTACACCACTGGTGATCGTCGAGGGGACACTGAATAGTGCACGGTACATCCAAACCGTCACCGAACCCATCGTTCTACCATTCCTAGACCGGCAAGGGAACTTGCTGTTCCAACAGGACAATGCACGTCCGCATGTATCCCGTGCCACCCAACGTGCTCTAGAAGGTGTAAGTCAACTACCCTGGCCAGCAAGATCTCCGGATCTGTCCCCCATTGAGCATGTTTGGGACTGGATGAAGCGTCGTCTCACGCGGTCTGCACGTCCAGCACGAACGCTGGTCGAACTGAGGCGCCAGGTGGAAATGGCATGGCAAGCCGTTCCACAGGACTACATCCAGCATCTCTACGATCGTCTCCATGGGAGAATAGCAGCCTGCATTGCTGCGAAAGGTGGATATACACTGTACTAGTGCCGACATTGTGCATGCTCTGTTGCCTGTGTCTATGTGCCTGTGGTTCTGTCAGTGTGATCATGTGATGTATCTGACCCCAGGAATGTGTCAATAAAGTTTCCCCTTCCTGGGACAATGAATTCACGGTGTTCTTATTTCAATTTCCAGGAGTGTATATCATCTCGTCGTCAGCCATAGTTTTTTTTTTTGCACCAGAAACAACAAAATACATGTCTCTCTTGTAATTCAAATATATTGACATTATGGGATAAAGAGGATTCTTCGATACGAGTCTTTGATTTTGGCGAGTAACGTAAAAAGCATGCGACAAACGTCGTAAATATTATGCCCAATTTTATGTCATATCAGTGTGTATTTCTTCAACGTAATAGAGAAAAACAGTGAGTAAACAAAGATAATTAAAAACGCCGCAAAACAAACACAAAGGCTAGCGAATATTGTAATTAAAGAAATAGGTTTTAGAACGGAAAACAATGGAGTACGGCCTATCGTAAAACACACTACTTCCCTCTAATGGACGTCACAACGTAAAATATGAAGTGGAAATAAATGATTGTAGTAAAAATGGAAACTATTCGAAAATACACTTCAGTTTTATCAAAAGATCATTTCATTACGAACTTACAAATACCATAGATGTATTGTTGGACACTAAATCGAATCATAAACGAGAACTATAACTTCCTGTATCTGTTAAAAAGCCATAAACACATTAATTTTCTCAAAATACAGTCCAGCTAACAGAAAAAGAACTATGCTCCTAAACGAAAAGGTCAAACCTATCATACAAAAAAGTAAACTAGAAATAACTTAGAGGCTCAGCTACTTTTCCAAAGACTGCTGCCGGCCGCTGTGGCCCAGCGGTTCTAGGGGCTTCAGTTCAGAACCACGCGGCTGCTACGGTCGCAGGTTCGAATCCTGTCTTGGGCATGGATGTGTGTGATGTCCTTAGGTTAGTTAGGTTTAAGTAGTTCTAAGTATAGGGGACTGATGACCTCAGATGATAAGTCCCATAGTGCTAGAGCCATTTGAACCAAAGACTGCTGCTGTTGACAACGGCTTCCGTGATCGCTGGAAAAAATATTTGCGTCTCTAATACCCGTAGCTCACATAGTCGGAATCAGTGAAAAATTTCTGATAAGTAGTTTCTCGTAAATCGCGTCATATTCGGAACAAACTGATAACGTTAAATCGTTAGTATGTTGTCAGCCAATGACAATAGTCATTCATAGAGATCAGCTACAGTTTTCTAGTAATAACTCTTAACTGAACCATGTTGTCCGAGATTTGGCAAAGTCGTAAATACAAGTAAAATTTGCGAAGAGCATCACATTTCCCGACATACCATACAGATCAACTAGGCACCGTACTTTCGTGTTGCAACCGTTTCCTTCGACACCTCAACGAAATTTGCACATTACACCTACCACAGATCTCCTGCTACACAACAGATGACTCTCTTACCACATGTAGTTTTCTTGGGTTTAAAGAGAAAACTGTTGAATTATAATCTAACGTAGACTTCAGGCTGCACTACAGATCTGTCTGTCACTACGGAAATTTTTGTATCCCGCCTGGAAGGCGGCGCGTGGGTCTGCTCCTGAGATCCGGAAAACAGGCCGAATGAAGGAAGCGAGTAGGAGCAGGTGAGGTAAAGCACTTTGGTACTGCAAGTAAAGTTAAAGCACCTTTACTGGTGTATAAGCATATACAAACGCATTACTTAACTTTTGGTACAGATGAGAACGTAGGTGCGAAGCCGTTCATGTATCAAAGCTGACAGTTACTAGAAGTTACAAAGGCAAAGTCTATAATGGCTAGCACCCCTACAAGTAGAAGCTAAGTTGCTAGGGCGTCTGCTCTTGATCAGCTGGGGAGAATGTATAGCGGCGCTCCACAGCGTCGGCTAGAGGGCGCTGTGGTCGGCGTAGTTCGTCCGCTCTCGTAGTGCCAACCTACTAGCGTGCACATACGCCGTGGCATCGGAACTATCGATACCACAGAAATCTTTTCCGCTGTCAGATTCTGTGGCTTCCCCATCTCACAACCAAACTGTTTCATTCCAACCTAACCTGGACCTCAGGTTACGCTACATATCAGTTTGTCACCACAGACATCTTTACCACTGTAAGGTTCGTTGGCTTCGCCAACTCACAACCAAATTGTTGATTCTAACCGAACCTAGACGTCTGGCTACGCTGCAGGTCAGTCTGTCTTCACACAGAAAGCTTTTACTTTGTAACATTCGTTGGCTTCGCCAGCTCACAACCAAATGGTTGCATTCCAACCTAGCCTAGACCTAGGGCTACGCTGCCTATCAGTGTGTCACCACAGAAATCTTTTCTGCTCTCATATTCGTTGGCTTCACCAACTGAAAATCAAACTTTTGCATTCCGACCTAACCTAGGCCTCAGGTTACGCTTAAGATCAGTGTGTCACCACAGATACCTTTTCCACTGTAAGATTCGTTGGCTTTGCCATTCACATCATCACATTCCATTCTAAGCTAGACCTCCGGCGAAACCAATCCATTATCATGCCATTAAGCTGTCTTATTGATTCACAAGGTAACCACTCTCTCGGAAATTCGGAACTTCTTCAATAATTCCGAAAAATACATCTCTCTTTTCGCTCCACCTCCTCCTCGACATGTACTCAATTGCTACCCACAAATTCGCTAACATCAATGTCAAACAACTACCAACATTAGCACAATGAAAGAACCACCTCACAGGAAGTCACTGCTAGACAAAACTAGTACAGAAATGAAGTAATATGGTACTCACCAACAATTACCAGTAGCAGATTAGTATCCCCAGTAGGTTGACGTCCAAGAAATCAATGCTATCTATGAATTATTAAAAAAAAAACAAAAAAACATCCTAATACTTCAAACCATACATGAAACACATTTAACGAACCAAAAGTAGTTGTAAAAGTTATAATAAAAAACAAAAAATGGGCCAGCATTCCAAAACAGAAACTTAACATTCTTCCTTTGGCACATACATCCTCCTCACACCTTCCGAAAACACCTCAAACAAGCAGTGATTTTGTGGAACATTCTTCTTTCAGACAGGCTCATCTAAATAACACTGACGTACTGAAATCCTCCTTTGCCCTCGCCCAGTAATGCTTTTTATTGGTCCCAGTGACCCTCAATTGTGTTTGTACATGTCCCTGTTTCTTTATCCCTAAATTCAATGGAATGATTGACAGCCAAATGCATGTACCCAATTTCGTTTAATTCCTTGTAGTTAGCCCACCCATCTGACATTATGATTGGACCATCAGCTGTATAGCTTTTTACTAAATGAAACATCGTACAAGCTGTCCTGTCCTTAATTGCCCTAAAAATCTTGTCTGGAGAAGAGTATTTCCCTGAAACAATTGCCCCCCACATCCATAGACTAACAACATCATGCGCTCTCTGACCTTTTCTTTCTTTCTTTCTTTGCAAATTGGGATTCGTCAATTTCTATAATAATCCCCAGCCCACCAATTTTGCCGCTTCTCATTGCAAAGTCCACCAAACTTCCCGGCAAAACGAATACCAGTCTATAACAGCTTTACGCTCTGTTCCTGTCTCGTGAGCATTTGCTCAGCACCACATAAACAAATCGCTCGTGCGTTTTTTCGAAACCTTGGACAATATTATGTCGTTGCCACATGCACTACACTTATAATAGCAAGAAGTTAAATTTTACTGTTTGGCAAAACTAGTGACATTCACTCATTCCCTCAATTCATCTGTCAATTTCACAATAGTGCATCGAACGTGAGGAATATGTTGTTCTCCATTTCCACTATTTTCCATGTCTTCAAAATCGGGAGCAACGCTTTGCCCCGCACTTGCCTCCCCATATTTCCCGACGCTGGTAATACCTGAAAAGCAATTTCAAATCCTACGCAAAAGTTAACAAATTAGTTACTGTATAAACCAAAGAAATTATTCAAGTAGTGAAGGGAGACGAAAATTTAATAGTCATGGGTGACTGGAATTCGTCAGTAGGAAAAGGGAGAGAAGGAAACATAGTAGGTGAATATGGATTGGGGGGAAGAAATGAAAGAGGAAGCCGCCTTGTAGAATTTTGCACAGAGCATAACTTAATCATAGCTAACACTTGGTTCAAGAATCATAAAAGAAGGTTGTATACCTGGTAGAATCCTGGAGATACTAAAAGGTATCAGATGGATTATATAATGGTAAGACAGAGATTTAAGAACCAGGTTTTAAATTGTAAGACATTTCCAGGGGCAGATGTGGATTCTGACCACAATCTATTGGTTATGAACTGCAGGTTGAAACTGAAGAAACCGCAAAAAGGGGGAATTTAAGGAGATGGGACCTGGATAAACTGAAAGAACCAGAGGTTATAGAGAGTTTGAGGGAGAGCATAAGGGAACAATTGACAGGAATGGGGGAAAGAAATACAGTAGAAGAAGAATGGGTAGCTCTGAGGGATGAAGTAGTGAAGGCAGCAGAGGACCAAGTAGGTAAAAAGACGAGGGCTAATAGAAATCCTTGGGTAACAGGAGAAATATTGAATTTAATTGATGAAAGGAGAAAATATAAAAATGCAGTAAATGAAGCAGGCAAAAAGGAATACAAACGCGTCAAAAATGAGATCGACAGGAAGTGCAAAATGGCTAAGCAGGGATGGCTAGAGGACAAATGTAAGGATGTAGAGGCTTGTCTCACTAGGGGTAAGATAGATACTGCCTACAGGAAAATTAAAGAGACCTTTGGAGAGAAGAGAACCACTTGTATGAATATCAAGAGCTCAGATGGCAACCCAGTTCTAAGCAAAGAAGGGAAAGCAGAAAGGTGGAAGGAGTATATAGAGGGTTTATACAAGGGCGATGTACTTGAGGACAATATTATGGAAATGGAAGAGGATGTAGATGAAGATGAAATGGGAGATAAGATACTACGTGAAGAGTTTGACAGAGCACTGAAAGACCTGAGTCGAAACAAGGCCCCGGGAGTAGACAACATTCCATTAGAACTACTGATGGCCTTGGGAGAGGCAGTCATGACAAAACTCTACCATCTGGTGAGCAAGATGTATGAGACAGGCGAAATACCCACAGACTTCAAGAAGAATATAATAATTCCAATCCCAAAGTAAGCAGGTGTTGACGGATGTGAAAATTACCGAACTATCAGTTTAATAAGTCACAGCTGCAAAATACTAACGCGAATTCTTTACAGACGAATGGAAAAACTGGTAGAAGCGGACCTCGGGGAAGATCAGTTTGGATTCCGTAGAAATGTTGGAACACGTGAGGCAATACTAACCTTACGACTTATCTTAGAAGAAAGATTAAGAAAAGGCAAACCTACGTTTCTAGCATTTGTAGACTTAGAGAAAGATTTTGACAACGTTAACTGGAATACTCTCTTTCAAATTCTGAAGGTGGCAGGGGTAAAATACAGGGAGCGAAAGGCTATTTACAATTTGTACAGAAACCAGATGGCAGTTATAAGAGTCGAGGGGCATGAAAGGGGAGCAGTGGTTGGGAAAGGAGTGAGACAGGGTTGTAGCCTCTCCCCGATGTTATTCAATCTGTATATTGAGCAAGCAGTAAAGGAAACAAAAGAAAAATTCGGAGTAGGTATTAAAATTCATGGAGAAGAAATAAAAACTTTGAGGTTCGCCGATGACATTGTAATTCTGTCAGAGAGAGCAAAGGACTTGGAAGAGCAGTTGAGCGGAATGGACAGTGTCTTGAAAGGAGGATATAAGATGAACATCAACAAAAGCAAAACGAGGATAATGGAATGTAGTCAAATTAAATAGGGTGATGCTGAGGGGATTAGATTAGGAAATGAGACACTTAAAGTAGTAAAGGAGTTTTGCTATTTAGGGAGTAAAATAACTGATGATGGTCGAAGTAGAGAGGATATAAAATGTAGACTGGCAATGGCAAGGAAATAGTTTCTGAAGAAGAGAAATTTGTTAACATCGAGTATAGATTTAAGTGTCAGGAAGTCGTTTCTGAAATTATTTGTATGGAGTGTAGCCATGTATGGAAGTGAAACATGGACGATAACCAGTTTGGACAAAAAGAGAATAGAAGCTTTCGAAATGTGGTGCTACAGAAGAATGCTGAAGATAAGGTGGGTAGATCACGTAACTAATGAGGAGGTATTGAATAGGATTGGGGAGAAGAGAAGTTTGTGGCACAACTTGACTAGAAGAAGGGATCGGTTGGTAGGACATGTTCTGAGGCATCAAGGGATCACCAATTTAGCATTGTAGGGCAGCGTGGAGGGTAAAAATCGTAGAGGGAGACCAAGAGATGAATACACTAAGCAGATTCAGAAGGATGTAGGTTGCAGTAGGTACTGGGAGATGAAGAAGCTTGCACAGGATAGAGTAGCATGGAGAGCTGCATCAAACCAGTCTCAGGACTGAAGACCACAACAACAACACATAAACCAACGAGATTACGATCGATAGACTGTAAGGCTACACAGAAATACTATTCAAAATACTCGCCAAAACTCCATTACGTCACAGCCATTACGTCACAGGTCAAACTCGACAGCTAGCATCGAACATTCCTTTAAACCCGACACTATGTTTGTTACTGATCAAAATGAGATACATTGTTTTCAGCTGCTCTTCCAATACCTTTGTTGTCTCTGACAGAATTCCAGTGTTGTCGGGAAAACACAAAATTATCATTGCCTCTCGGTGAATTAATACAGCTTCTAAATATCTCCTTGGTTTCCTTCACAGCTCGCTCAATGTATAGACTGCAGCCCTGTTTCACTCCGTTCTCAAACATTTCTTCCATTTTATATCTTAATCTATACTACCAAATTTAGACGCATCTGCTCGTCTCGTACAAACACACAATCCACTCGATTAAAATGTTAGGACGAGTCCACACAGACCAAATTAAGCAAGTATGAGCATATATCCTGAACTCATAACACAATATTTAAATATAAACATTTTTCCATAAGTGAATAATGAGTAACAGTGGGGAATTCACATGGCTTATCGTTTGTCATAAAGCTACTCACGGCGTAACCATCAGCCATTACGTTGTGTCACTTGACGGTTTCGCAAAAAGAAATTTACGTCTGCACTAACATCACTTAAGAACAGAAAAGCAACAGGAAAAGACGGCATTAATGCTGAATTATTAAAATATGGACGAATGATGCTACACCAACGACTGTTTCATCTCTTAATCGAATGTTGGAAGAGAAGAGTATTCCCAAAGACTGGAAAACAGCTAGAGTGATATCAATTTTTAAAAAAGGAGATAAAAGACTATGCAGTAATTACAGAGGAATAAGTTTACTGGACTCAGCATACAAGGTGTATGCTAAGATTTTAAATACAAGACTTAAAAACATAGCAGAAACAGTACTGCATGAGGAACAAATGGGTTTTAGGAAAGGACGCCCCACAATAGATGCAGTTTTTATTCTACAGCAAATAATAGAAAAACGGAGAGAGTACAATAAACACACACACATTGCTATTATTGACCTTGAAAAAGCTTTTGGCAATGTCAATAGACAGAAACTTTGGGAATAATGACGAATCGCGGATATCCAAAGCGCCGGCCTGTGTGGCCGAGTGGTTCTAGGCGCTACAGTCTGGAACCTCACGACCGCTACGGTCGCAGGTTAAAATCCTGCCTCAGGCATGGATGTGTGTGATGTCCTTAGGTTAGTTAGGTTTAAGTAGTTCTAAGTTCTAGGGGACTGATGACTTCAGCAGTTAAGTCCCATAGTGCTCACAGCCATTTGAACCATATCCAAAGCATCTAGTAAATGCGATAAAAAGTTTATATCAGGACACAAATATCACTCTAGATCTCAACGGTAAAACAACGAATGAGATACCAACTGACAAAGGGGTATGACAAGGCTGCTGCATCTCTCCAACTTTGTTCAACATCTACATTAATGAAATAATACATACATGGAATTCAGAATTTCAGAAAGGCTTCTACCTAGATAGGAACATTCTTTTAAATAATTTACTATATGTGATGATGCAGTGATCCTTGCAGATAAGAAAGATGACCTTCAGAAAGGAATCTACTTGGTAAAACAAATAACTGCAAAATTTAACGTGGAAATTTCAAAAGAAAAAACTAAGATAATGGCCTTCATGGGTAAAGAACCAATCAGAACCAAAGTAATGATAGATCAGAAGATTTTAGGGCAAGTAAACCATTTCAGTTACCTCGGATGTGAAATGACATATGGCTATAGCAGAGATATTGAAATTAAGCTTAGTAAATTCAGTCGGGTATGTGGAACAATAATCAAGAACCTAAAAAACAAAACCAGGAAAGACACTGAAATTAAATTTTACAAAACTGTTGCAGTTCCCACACTGCTCTATGGAAGTGAGACATGGGTGATTACTAAGAGGCAAGATAGCCGGATTCAGGCACAAGAAATGAAATTCCTTAGAGGTGTTAAAAGGTTGCACAATAGAAGAAAGACTAAGAAATCAAGATATCAGAGGAGCACTGCAAATCTTTAGCCCCAATGATAAAATTCGAGATTACAGTAGAAAATGGAAAGAACATCTACACAGAATGGAGAGTGAGAGACTTCCCTTAAAGGCAAGAAATTATAAGTGCCATGGGAAAAGAGGCAGAGGAAGACCGCGACAGAGATGGGTATCGTAAAAGGGCAATTCGTGCCTAGTACCTGAAGAGAAGAAAAAGATGAAGATGATGGTAGCTATACGGAATCTAGTAATCCGTAACTTGCGTAAACCTGACATGCCATACTGAAGAAACTTACGTATTGTTTTCTCGCTGAACTGAACTGTTTTTGAGACTAGATGCAGTGTTATGAGGTATTAGCGTGAACACCCATTCAACCGAATAATTATTATGTGAGTGTGGTCATATCCAGTATTTTACTGAAAGTACGGAAGTGACTAAATCTTGTGATTTCAGTTAGCACGCTGCTGTAATCTAGATGCTCTCTCAGAAAGCAAAATCTAGTCGCGCTCTGTTCTGTTTGTTAGAAGGTGACTGTCTCCTAAGTCGTGGAAGTGCACTCCCCGTTGCATTTAGCCTCTGCTTCCAATGAGACCTGCAACAATAGACGAAGCTCAGATGCGGCGTGTGCTATTACGTAGCAACAGTCTGAGGCAAATATTGAATGAGTTTCGGTGCACATTACGAAAACTCCTTATTTCAGCCATTGCAGACTGGTACCGTGTTTGTGAGGTAGGCACTAACTGTCTTTATTTCACTATCTATTTGCAGTGTCATTTATTTTCGATGCTCTGTAGGCTGACAGTAGTAATTTCGTGACAAATAGTTTCATTTCTCCTCTCGCGAATTCTAAGGGCGTATTTTAGTTATGAGAAGACCACTTTATAGTACAAAATGAAAACTTACTCAATGCATTGTAAAAAATGCATAATTCAAGTAGTTCTGAGTAAAAGTCTAGAATAGGGCCAGTGGTGTACTTACGTGTTTCGTGCAGGAATGTTGCCAACGCTTGTCGTGAGCTATGATGGGAACAAAAGCTGGTGCGTTAGCTGTTTGTGTTACGCAGCCCATGAGAGTGCAGCAAGCAGACGACGTGTTTTGAAATAACACATTCGGAAGAAAGGAAGAAATATTGCCATAAACGAGGATTATAAATTTAACTGCACGTTATTTTGAGTCGCAGCTATTTCAACTGTGCCAGTGTTGCCAACGAAGAGCAGCGCTGCAAGCCACGATATGTTCGAAAAAGCAGTGAAATATTTCTTTGTTTTGTGTTGTTACGAAATCGATCTGTGCGAGCACACTGAGCAAATGGATCAATTTTTGTAATTAAATCATGGAAGGAGACAGGTGGATCAATGTTTTTTAATCAGTTCAGGGGAGAGAATGGGTGGATCAATGCTTATTAATATACCAAACGTGCGACTCCATTATTAATAAATATTGATCCACCTACCTGCTTCCACGTTTAAATTAAAAAACATTGATCCGCTACTCAGAGTAGCTGCTTTTGCTGGGCTTTCAGATGATTTCAACCACACCAACCTTTGACTCTTCACGAGTCATTTCCCCACTACAGCTGATAAATATTCGTGCCTTTGCAATTAATCCATGAGACACCTCTTAAATCAGTCCACTTAATAGCACTTGCTGCCACAATCACAAAATATTTCCCTCGAAACTCAAACACAGTGAAAAACAGCAAACTAAGCAATGGTTTCAGTTTCGAGGTTAAAAATACATTGCCTCTGCTCCCGTCCCTCATTGGTTATCCATCCAATTGGCTGCACAAAACTGACGCGTTGCCAACCCATGAGCAGTACATAAGCACCGCCGTGACTGCCGCTGGCCCTGGTGTACTCTTTAGCCGTGGTTTTGTGACGTACTGATTGAACATTTTCCCAGAAGCACACGATACAGCCTCAGTCTTACATCCGTGGAATTTAGAATTAAAACTATTAGCTAGTGTGTTTCCAGTAAATATCGCTTTAGGATGGAATAGTAAAGCAGAGAGAACCATAATAACTATGTGTCGAGATGCTGCTCGTGCCTCTGACGAAAATGGGTTAATTCATACATGTCTGTAGCAGTTGCAATGCATGCGTTACAGAAATGCGTTTAAATCTGATTTGTGTTAGTTCGATTAGGTAGCTTGCTGTCCATTTTGAATATAGTATTTTATATGTACTTAGACCTCCTATAGTTTTCATATTTTCGATTCGGTGTTGTTGTTAGGTTTGCACCAAGTTGTGCTCATTTATTTAGAAACTAGCAAGCCTTTTGACCTGAAAGTTTATTGAACACGTAGCGTATCTCAGGAAGTTGTGGACAGATCTGGTTGTGGATGTGAATATCAAGTTATAGGTTTTTCACGGGTTTGGTTCAAATGGCTCTAAGCACTATGGGACTTAAATCTGAGGTCATCAGTCCCCTAGACTTAGAACTACTTAAACCTAACTAACCTAAGGACATGAGACACATCCATGCCCGAGGCAGGATTCGGACCTGCGACCGTAACAACAGCGCCGTTCCGAACTGAAACGCCTAGAACCGCTCGGCCACAGCAGCCGTCTTTTCACGAATTTATTTTGTCCTTTCCATATATGTTCGTTCTTCTGACTTAATCTTATGTCTCTTCTGTAATTTCGTTTCATGCAGTTCGCATCAGAGGAAACGCACTCATTTATTTGAAATATTCCTACATATTTATCTCTGCCGCTTTAAAGCGAACTTAGCCACTGTCAATGTTCTTCTCGTAGTTTGTTTTCTAATCCGACTTCCATTGAATTAAAAATAACATAAGAAATGAGTTTTTGTGCTACTGATAGCGTTTCCACGGTGATCAAGATACTGTGTACCTGACCCACAGTATAAACAGCGCTTATGGAAAATAATGTATAATATGCATTAGCAACCACGGTGAAACTTTGAGAAAGAATTGTATGGTGAACCGTGTTTGACATTGAATTTACGGTAAACATCTGGAACATTTTTCACATGGTGAAGAAACAAGTCATTTGTATCGTTCAAAAGAAGTTTTAAAACTGAAACAGCTTTATCTGGCAGGTCTTGGTACGTTGCTGTGATTCCCCAATTTCTTTAGGAATACGTGCCTCCTCTGACGACCTATTTCATGATTGCATGAAGGTTAACAAATCTCTCTTGATAATGGACAATCAACTAAAACTAATTTGACATTATGGTTCTCGTAATACTGTAACGATTCCTTTTACAATTTTAGGAGAGAAAATACTTTTGTTTCTTTCGAAGTGACTATAAAATTTTCCTTTTGCTTGTTTTCGTCAAGGTACGAGCAGGTAATTCAGTCGTTTATGGAAGAAAATACCTCGGACTTCACCCACGATGAGCGTTGCCTTTCTTTTGCCTTTGAAAGACAGATGAAAATGAAGTTAGATTTCTGTATGGATACTGAGTGGGAAAGCAGAGAAGCACAAGGGACTACCTAAATTTAGCGTCATTTTTTGGTAGACCAGACACAGGTTCCCTTTGGTACGGCATTATGATATTCCTATCTTCTTGTTAAGCACACACATTGCTCCACGGCACTTTCGGTGTAATATTCTTGTTCTCCTGTATACGTCGTATCTTTTAGAAATTACATGGAATTTCACCAGTCGCCTTGCGGCGTTTAGCATACGTCATCTTAAACGTCCCCCCCCCCCCCCCCATGAACCATGGACCTTGCCGTTGGTGGGGAGGCTTGCGAGCCTCAGCGATACAGATAGCCGTACCGTAGGTACAACCACAACGGAGGGGTATCTGTTGAGAGACCAGACAAACGTGTGGTTCCTGAAGAGGGGCAGCAGCCTTTTCAGTAGTTGCAAGGGCGTCCGGATGATGGACTGATCTGGCCTTGTAACAATAACCAAAACGGCCTTGCTGTGCTGGTACTGCGAACGGCTGAAAGCAAGGGGAAACTACGGCCGTAATTTTTCCCGAGGGCATGCAGCTTTACTGTATGATTAAATGATGATGGCGTCCTCTTGGGTAAAATATTCCGGAGGTAAAATAGTCCCCCATTCGGATCTCCGGGCGGGGACTGCTCAAGAGAATGTCGTTATCAGGAGAAAGAAAACTGGCGTTCTACGGATCGGAGCGTGGAATGTCAGGTCCCTTAATCGGGCAGGTAGGTTAGAAAATTTGAAAAGGGAAATGGATAGGTTACAGTTAGATATAGTGTGAATTAGTGAAGTTCGGTGGCAGGAGGAACAAGACTTCTGGTCAGGTGACTACAGGGTTATAAACACAAAGTCAAATAGGGGTAATGCAGGAGTAGGTTTAATAATGAATAGGAAAATAGGAACGCGGGTAAGCTACTACAAACAGCTTAGTGAACGCATTATTGTGGCCAAGATAGATACGAAGCCCACACCTACTACAGTAGTACAAGTTTATATGCCAACTAGCTCTGCAGATGACGAAGAAATTGAAGAAATGTATGATGAAATAAAAGAAATTATTCAGATAGTGAAGGGAGACGAAAATTTAATAGTGATGGGTGACTGGAATTCGAGTGTAGGAAAAGGGAGAGAAGGAAACGTAGTAGGTGAATATGGATTGGGGCTAAGAAATGAAAGAGGAAGCCGCCTGGTAGAATTTTGAACAGAGCACAACTTAATCATAGCTAACACTTGGTTTAAGAATCATGAAAGAAGGTTGTATACATGGAAGAACCCTGGAGATACTAAAAGGTATCAGATAGATTATATAATGGTAAGACAGAGATTTAGGAACCAGGTTTTAAATTGTAAGACATTTCCAGGGGCAGATGTGGACTCTGACCACAATCTATTGGTTATGACCTGTAGATTAAAACTGAAGAAACTGCAAAAAGGTGGGAATTTAAGGAGATGGGACCTGGATAAACTGAAAGAACCAGAGGTTGTAGAGAGTTTGAGGGAGAGCATAAGGGAACAATTGACAGGAATGGGGGAAAGAAATACAGTAGAAGAAGAATGGGTAGCTTTGAGGGATGAAGTAGTGAAGGCAGCAGAGGATCAAATAGGTAAAAAGACGAGGGATAGTAGAAATCCTTGGGTAACACAAGCAATATTGAATTTAATTGATGAAAGGAGAAAATATAAAAAATGCAGTAAATGAAGCAGGCAAAAAGGAATACAAACGTCTCAAAAATGAGATCGACAGGAAGTGCAAAATGGCTAAGCAGGGATGGCTAGAGGACAAATGTAAGGATGTAGAGGCTTATGTTACTAGGGGTAAGATAGATACTGCCTACAGGAAAATTAAAGAGACCTTTGGAGATAAGAGAACCACTTGTATGAATATCAAGAGCTCAGATGGAAACCCAGTTCTAAGCAAAGAAGGGAAAGCAGAAAGGTGGAAGGAGTATATAGAGGGTCTATACAAGGGCGATGTACTTGAGGACAATATTATGGAAATGGAAGAGGATGTAGATGAAGATGAAATGGGAGATACGATACTGCGTGAAGAGTTTGACAGAGCACTGAAAGACCTGAATCGAAACAAGGCCCCCGGAGTAGACAACATTCCGTTGGAACTACTGGCGGCCTTGGGAGAGCCAGTCCTGACAAAACTCTACCATCTGGTGAGCAAGATGTATGAAACAGGCGAAATACCCTCAGACTTCAAGAAGAATATAATAATTCCAATCCCAAAGAAAGCAGGTGTTGACAGATGTGAAAATTACCGAACTATCAGTTTAATAAGCCACGGCTGGAAAATACTAACGTGAATTCTTTACAGACGAATGGAAAAACTAGTAGAAGCCGACCTCGGGGAAGATCAGTTTGGATTCCGTAGAAATACTGGAACACGTGAGGCAATACTGACCTTACGACTTATCTTAGAAGAAAGATTAAGGAAAGGCAAACCTACATTTCTAGCATTTGTAGACTTAGAGAAAGCTTTTGACAATGTTAACTGGAATACTCTCTTTCAAATTCTAAAGGTGGCAGGGGTAAAATACAGGGAGCGAAAGGCTATTTACAATTTGTACAGAAACCAGATGGCAGTTATAAGAGTCGAGGGACATGAAAGGGAAGCAGTGGTTGGGAAGGGAGTAAGACAGGTTTGTAGCCTATCCCCGATGTTATTCAATCTGTATATTGAGCAAGCAGTAAAGGAAACAAAAGAAAAATTCGGAGTAGGTATTAAAATTCATGGAGAAGAAATAAAAACTTTGAGGTTTGCCGATGACATTGTAATTCTGTCAGAGACAGCAGAGGACTTGGAAGAGCAGTTGAACGGAATGGATGGTGTTTTGAAGGGAGGATATAAGATGAACATCAACAAAAGCAAAACGAGGATAATGGAATGTAGTCGAATTACGTAAGGTGATGTTGAGGGTATTAGATTAGGAAATGAGACACTTGAAGTAGTAAAGGAGTTTTGCTATTTGGGGAGCAAAATAACTGATGATGGTCGAAGTAGAGAGGATATAAAATGTAGACTGGCAATGGCAAGGAAAGCGTTTCTGAAGAAGAGAATTTGTTAACATCGAGTATAGATTTAAGTGTCAGGAAGTCGTTTCTGAAAGAATTTGTATGGAGTGTAGCCATGTATGGAAGTGAAACATGGACGATAAATACTTTGGACAAGAAGAGAATAGAAACTTTCGAAATGTGGTGCTACAGAAGAATGCTGAAGATTAGATGGGTAGATCACATAACTAATGAGGAGGTACTGAATAGGATTTGGGAGAAGAGGAGTTTGTGGCACAACTTGACCAGAAGAAGGGATCGGTTGGTAGGACATGTTCTGAGGCATCAAGGGATCACCAATTTAGTATTGGAGGGCGGCGTGGAGGGTAAAAATCGTAGGGGGAGACCAAGAGATGAATACACTAAGCAGATTCAGAAGGATGTAGGTTGCAGTAAGTACTGGGAGATGAAGAAGCTTGCACAGGATAGAGTAGCATGGAGAGCTGCATCAAACCAGTCTCAGGACTGAAGACCACAACAACAACAACATCTTAAACGTGAGGTAAACGAAGACGTTACTGAAGTTAAGCGATTTAACTTTCCGCAGTAATCTATTTTTGCGGCTGCTCGTATTGGTATAATTAGGCACAACAGTCGGTGACCTAATCTAAAGAGAATGCACCCACACTCATCGTGATTTAATATTGGTCTCAGTGATATCCTGCTGATCATAGTCAAGCCTTGGTCACCTTCTTCAAATACACTCCCCTTTCCCCACAATTAGCTCCATTACTAAATTGACGATTCCTTGATGCCTCATCATGTGTCGTATCAAACGATCCCAAGCTTCCTCCTTCCCCATTTCTAATCAGTAACTCTTCGAAAGATATTCGAATCTTCAGCATTCTCTGATAGTACGACAATTAGAAACAGTCTTTTTTAGTTCTGGCTGAACTGATTAACATCTGCTTACCTGTATGATTAAAATCTAGACAAATAACTCCAGAAGAGACTTCCTAACGTTCGAATTTGTGTTGGATGTTAGCAGCTATCTCGGACATTATTTTCTTGCTATCACCAGTGTGCATTTCATGTCATCTTTCTGTAGGCCATAGTTACTTATTCTGCACCCAAAGTAACAAACGTCATATAATAATGGCAGTCTAATTCCCTCGGTACAGCCTCGTGTATTTCGAGTACATTACATTCTTTTCTAAACGGTATCCATTCTTTTCAACTGCTCTTCCAATGCCTATGCCGCTTGTGATAGAAATCCAATGTCATCGGCAAACCACAAAATTGTAATTGCCTCTCTCTGGACTGAAATTCCCTTTCTGCATTTCTCCTTGGTTTCCCTCACAGCTGGCTCAATGTAAGGTTTGACTAACATTTGGAATAGACTACAACCCCGTTTCGCTCCGTTTTCAACTATTCCCTCCCCTTCATAACCTTCAAATTTACAGGCATCTGCTTGTCTCGTAAAAACACACAGTTCATGAGATTAAAATGTTATGGCTTATCCTGACAGACCAAATTCAGCACGGATTAGAATATATTTTGAACTCGTAATAAACTCATAATACATCATGTAAATGCAAACTGCTTCCATTAACTAAATACTGTATACGCTAATACTCATGTTCTTGCCATTTAAGGCCAGTTGAAGAACTCGAATGACTTACGGCCTGTCAGAATGTTTCGTGCGAGGTGAGCATTAAATCAGATGTTACTCGGTGTCACTTCGCAGAAGAAGCCTACACAAAGTATTGGAAGCCTCAGGTCACAGAATATGAAACAATGACGGTCTCATGATAATGTTGGAAAACGGTAGCACGCAGACATGAAACCTTTTGGAAAGGAATATTTGCAACTTCTACACTTACTTAAGCAATAGAAGGCCTTGACGCACTCAGATTATTGTTGTGAGAAGCGGTTACTTTGTGTCAGGGCACAGGAATGTGTTGTAGTTTATGCAGATTAACGCAGCTAAATGACAAGTAACAACTATTTAAGGGACAAAATAAACTTTTGCTTTATTCGCACAACACATATTAATACATTTGGCTACTCAACTATATTACGTTTCCGATCAACAATCACGGAACCTGTATATTCCGCAGAGTCTAATGCACTCTGCACATCATATCTTGTGCGCCACTATGCATACTGGAAAATGTTTGTTCACATATCACCAACACTCCCCCTTGAACAAATATTTTTCAGATACTCAACGCTGCACATCCCAGGTTAAACCATAATGTTTCACCAGCTTCTGAAATTTGTCCTTACTGAGAGGCTTGGTTAGGAGATCAGATAGCATTTCTTCTGTGCATAGATAACTGAGGAGTATATTTCCCTGTTCCACTTGATGTCTTATAAAGTAATGCCTTATGTCAATATGTTTGGATCCTACGCTGGTGACATTATTTTTTGCAAGTTTAATAGCTCCCATATTGTCACAAAATATCACAGTTGGCTTTAATGTTGGAGGAAATTCTATTTCACTCATCAGTGCACGGATCCAAAGAGCTTCTTGGATAGTGGAGGACAAGGCCATATGTTCAACTTCTACAATACTTAAAGCAACAGTTCTTCGTCTCTTACATGAACATGATATCAATTCTTCCTATTAGTCAAAACAACTTCCAGTGATGGAGTGTCTGCTTTCCAGCTCATTTCCCCAGTCTGCATCACTGTGTCTTTACAAAATTTACATTTCCAGTTTAAGAATATTTTAACTTATAATCAGCAGTTCCATTTAAATATCTGAATATTTTCTTGACTGCCATCCAGTGCTTTTCTCTCTGGAAGTCTTTACTAAGTACAGTAGACTTCCTACAGCTTCCAAATAGGGTACACTTTCCTTGCATTTCTTGTCATCATCAGTTATTAGCAGTTTTGCATTATTTTCCATAGGAGTAGAAACAGATTTACAATTTTCCATATTGAACTTTTCTAAGATTTTCCATGTGTACAGAGATTGATCAATCCATAATTTTTCTCTGTTGGCACTTCTTACGGTCTTTATGCCTAAGTACTGATTAATTTCCCCTAAGTCATGCATATTAAATTCTGACTGTAACTGCTTTTTAAAAAAGTCCTTCTGGCTTTCACTATTCGTTAAACAAAATCATCTACCCATATGGCCATGATTGCAGTTTCTTCGTTGTTTCTTTTATGATATATACTTGGATCTGCCTTTGACTGTAACATGCCTAGTTTTATCGAAGTTTTATGCAAACATTTATTCCAGCAATGGTCACTTTCCATTAACCCATATATGCCTTTCTTCAAACGCCACATTCTCCTTTTCCCTTGATAAGGTCGCTCAACTTCATCAGGCGGAACTACATATATTTTCTCTTCCAGCCTTCCATTCAGGTAGGCTGTTTTCACATCCATTTGATGAATTAATAGGTCTTCCCTTACTGCAAGAGCTAAAAGGTATCTTAATGGTGAATAACTTCACTAGTGAGAAAGTTTCATTGTAATCTATTCTTTCTTTCTGGGAATATCCTTTAACTACCAATCTGGCTTTGAATTTTGTTACTGCACTCTCAGGATTTTTAATATTAAACACCCATATTGTTCTTAGTGGCTTTTTATTTTCAGGCATGCCAGCCCATTCATATGTATCATTATCCACAATAGATTTCAGCTCCTTTTCAACAGCCTTTTTCCAATCTTGAACATTTAAACTTGCTAAAGCTTCATCAACTGTGACTGGTTCGTTGTTGATTGTTTGGGCAACATACATTTCATATTCTGGATATTCTTTTGGTTTTGCTATACGTGAAGACCGTCTTAAACTGACTTCTGTTGAATATTTTTCCTCAATTGATTCTCGAGTAGCACATCAGCTTCCTCTCTATTCTTTCTCGTCTTCCTCTGTTTCAGTTTCCATCTCTGTTTCAGCACTATCACACATTACGTTTAGTTGCATTACTGCATCATTTTGACTACTTTCCTTTATTTTAGGTCTATAATCCTCTAAAAATACTACATCTCTACAACTTATTATCTTCTTATTCACAGGATTATAAAATCTGTAGCCTTTTGAATCCTCACAGTAGCCAACAAAAATATGTTTTGGAGATTTTACATCCCATTTTCCTCTTAATGGTTTTGGAATCTGAACCATAGCTTCACATCCAAAGACTTTTAAGTGCTTTAGATCCGGTTTCTTCCCAGTCCATGCATCATAAGGTGTCTTGTGTTTCACACCTTTGGTAGGTGATCTGTTAATTAAATAACTGCTGTTGACACGGCCTCTGCCCAAAAACACTTAGGTAGCTTAGCATCGCTTAACATACTTCTTGCCTTTTCTACAATGGTTCTGTTGGCTCGTTCTGCAACTCTATTCTGAGGACTGCAGCTAATGGTAGTCTGATGCCTAATACCCATTCGTTCAACTGTTTCTTAAACCGTCTGTTTACATATTCTGATCCATCGTCTGATCTAATAATTTTAATTTTCTTCCCAGTCTGTCTTTCGACCATTTTTCAATAAACAACAGATACATCATTCACTTGATCCTTGCTACTTATAAAATAAACATACATGTATCTAGAAAAATCACCTATGAATGTCAGGAAATAGAAGCTACCTCCTTAGGATTTATTCTCCATAGGTCCATAGAGATCTGAGTGTATGAGTTGCAAGACTTCGGTAGATCTGCTCTGACTTGATTTAAATGGCAATCTAGCCTGCTTCGCTTGCAAACACACCTCACATTGGGCATTATTCGTTCCATAATTTTCCATCCCAGTTTCCGTATTCTTCAGTAAAGTCATACTTTTCCTATTCAAATGTCCAAGTTTTCCTATGTCACAAGAAACCTTTTGCAGCATAAGCAGAGTGATTTCCTATTTCAGCAGTATTTTGAACTGTATTCACTTTGTAAATACCTCTTACATTACATGCATTAGCTAAAATATCACCACAAGAGTCTATCACTTTGGCTCCCTCTATGTCGAAGATAATTTTATTACCCTTCTTTACTATTTCGCTTACTGACAACAAATTAGTTGCAATATTCTTTACATAATGTTCATCATGACCAGTAACAATTTCCTTTTCCCCATTCAGAAGCAAATTAAGATTCACTTTTCCTGCGAGTTCACACCTTAACTTGGATCCGCCAACTGTGGAAATTCCAGTGTCAGTCCTTGACTGAACGTCATACAAACCTGACGGAGATTTGGTAATGTGCACAGATGCTCCTGAGTCTAGGAACCATTCTGCATGATCGTCACTCGCTTCATTAAAAGAGTAAAAAACAGAAAATGCGTTACCTTTATGAATAGTCTTTCTCTCAGGACTACTAGAATTAACATGCTTCTTTTCTTTTATACTTAGCTTTTCGTTCCAGTGTGAAGTAATATGTCCAATTTTCTGGCATCTGAAGCATCTTATTGGCTTCTTCTTCTTGTACTTAGAGTATAAAGCCGACGCTGTTCCTTTTTTGAAGCATTAGAATCTGGTTCATTCTTCACGTCCTGTAGAATCTTTACTTTAACACTATGCGGTGTAATGGGTATTCGCGAACTTTCCAAACCCACAATCATTGGCGAATACTTCTCTGGTACTCCAGCTAACAATAAAGTTCCCATCTATTCATCCACAATTTCAAAACCAATATTCCTCAGACGATTGGAGATTGAAATTATTTTATTCACATGTTCATCCACGCTTTTACACTTATTCAATCTCGTGGTTATCAGCTCACGAAGTAATCCTACTTTTCTGGTTAACTCACCATCTTCAAATGCGTTTTTCAGTCTGTCCCATACCTCGTTTGCTGACGTAGCCTTTTCTATGTGAATATAATTCACTGGATCAATCAAATGGATTAGTTTTGATTTCACCTTCTGATCCTTAGTAGCAAAACTTGATTCCGTATGTTCCAATTTACCGTTTACGACGTCCCATAAGTCATCCAAGAGCAAATACGCCTCAACGCCAAATTTCCAGGTCGCGTAATTTTCGCTCCCTACAAGCCTCTCTATTTGCGGTATCTGTTTTGTACCCATTTTATTGTTATTTTTTCTTCTTCGTATAGCGTACATGATACAACTTTATACGAATTTCAGCGCAGTTTTTACTCAAATACACGTCACCTTAAAGCTTGTTATTTTGCTTCAATCCAGTAGCTGGGCCCATAACCTGTTGTAGTTTATGCAGATTAACGCTGCTAAATGACAAGTAACAACTATTTAAGGAAGAAAATGAACTTTTGCTTTATTCAAACAACACATATTAATACATTTGGCTACTCAGATATATCAGTTTGCCCACCAACAAACACGGAACATGTACATAGAACAGAGTCTAATGCACTCTGCACATCATATCTTGTGCGCCACTATGCACACTGGAAAATGTTTGTTCACATATCTCCAACAGAATGCCATGGAGATAAACGTGATGAATAAATTAAAATTTCATAAGAGTGTGTCAGCTGGTTGTGAGGGATTCGAAGTTCGTTTTCACAGTACACGTACCAAGTAACGCAACGTGTGCATTTTTTACAAATCGGTTGCCGTTAATGACTGAGGAATCGAAAGATTCAGCTTTTAGAGCAGACTCAACATGGTACGGGGAAGTGGATCTTCCTCCACATGTATAATGGTATTGATTCCACTTACCACTTTTCGATGTGTTGGCCACTGCACCGTGAATAAAGTTGCCCGGTCTGTTGGGTAGCCGGCCGGAGTGGCCGTGCGGTTCTAGGCGCTACAGTCTGGAGCCGAGCGACCGCTACGGTCGCAGGTTCGAATCCTGCCTCGGGCATGGATGTGTGTGATGTCCTTAGGTTAGTTAGGTTTAAGTAGTTCTAAGTTCTAGGCGACTGATGACCTCAAACGTTTAGTTGCATAGTGCTCAGAGCCATTTGAACCATTTTCTGTTGGGTATGGATGTATCATTAACGACATAGTACTCGCAGCCCTGTAACACAGCGTGAGAACAGTGATCGTTAAAGACGCCAACCGAAGGAGCCAGAGACTAGTGTCACCAATTTCGATGACAATCGATATCAGACAGATTGAAATTGCTGCCATGAGTCAATTTGTGTCAATGTTAACAAGTTCACAACTGGAAATCGCTAAGAAAACATCATTCATTGAACATATGTGGATCCATACTTCGCAAAATGCCGTTTCTCACAGTGTTACGTAAGGCTGAATTTGAACAACAATGCTTATTTTAGATCTCTCGGTGTCTAAGTACTGCCCACACCTCTCTATTTTCATTTTGAGATTCGTGTGGACACTCAGCGCATACGTAGTTGCTTTTCCAAAAACTGAAGCAATCTGTCGCGCCACGGCCGGCCAGATTAATCTCTCTATCTTAGTTCAGTAGAAAATATCTTGTAGTATTTTGAACCGCGGGTGAAACGGAGCAGAAAGCATTCTCGTATTTTGGCAGCTACACGGGACCCAATCATCAATGAGTGACTTATGCTGGATATACCACATGGAAAGTACTTTTAGGGTGTCTTCCTCGACGAACTGAAGGAGTCATTAAGGCCAGATACGATGTTACGCGGTATTAGCTTGAGATATCATTGAGATGACTAAGTTTTACGTCCAGTAACGTTTATATTCACTATTTTATCGAAGACGCGAAAGTGACCTAACCTTGAGATTCTCGGTTAGCACACTGATCTTATCTAAACTTCTGTTTCCCACAGCAGCATCGAGCCGTGGACAACTGTAGTTGCGATGAGCAGGTGCACTCTCCCTTGCATTCCATCGAAACCTGCAACAATAGGCGAAGCTGAGATGCGGCGTGAGCCGTTACGTAGCAATAGTCTGAGGCAAAAATTGAGTGAGTTTGAGTGCATAGTACGACAGCTACTTCTTTCAGCCAGTGAAGACTGGTTCCGTGTTTGCGAGGTAGGCTCTCACTGCCTTTTATTTCATTGTCTGCTTGTACTATCGACTATTTTTTATGCTCTTTAGGCCGAGGTGACACACACAACACAGCCGGCCGGAGTGGCCGTGCGCTTCTAGGCGCTACAGTCTGGAGCCGAGCGACCGCTACGGTCGCAGGTTCGAATCCTGCCTCGGGCATGGATGTGTGTGATGTCCTTAGGTTAGTTAGGTTTAATTAGTTCTAAGTTCTAGGCGACTGATGACCTCAGAAGTTAAGTCGCATAGTGCTCAGAGCCATTTGAACCAACACACACAACAGTAATTTAGTGACAAATAGATTTCATTTCACATCTTGTTGACAATTAGGACGTATGTAAGTTATGAAGACACCGAATTAATGTAGGAATCGAGAATTTACCCAGTGAAAGGGTAAATAATGTGTAATGTAGTAGTTTCTGGCGCAGTAAGAAAATATTTTTCAAGGACACACGACACATACTATCTTACGTAAGCAAAACTTAGCATAGCTCTCATCTAGCATATTTTCAGTCAGGATCAGTGTAGGATATATTTGTCCAGTGAAGGGAATCGTGCCGGCCGTTGTGGCCTAACGGTTCTAGGCGCTTCAGCCTGGAACCGCGCGACCGCTATGGTCGCAGGTTCGAATCCTCCCTCGGGCATGGATTTGTATGATGTCCTTAGGTTAGTTAGGTTTATGTAGTTCTAAGTTCTAGGGGACTGATGACCTCAGATGTCCCATAGTGCTCAGAGCCATTTGAAGGGAATCGTGAAATAGTGCTATCTCTAGTGTCGGAAATGCTTGAAGCTACACATCTCTGTATGTCACGTTGCATCCTTTATACAAGATTGCTTATAATTAAAGTTCAGCAACTCACAGATGTCCAGTGTGGACTGTAATCATCGTATGGCAGCGAAACTTAGTATATTTGTAAAGCGTTATTGTGGAACCCATTTACGCCGAAGAAAAATAGTTCAAATTTTGGCCAGTTTAGTGCAAATCTGGTGGATGTAAGGGATCGTTTCCATACGTAATGGATTGGGAACGGGAAGTGAGCAGAAAAGTCAAAAAAGTGAGAGAGGCATAATGTTAATTTTTGTTACGAACCGCTGCTTACACAATTTGTTAAATGTGGGTACTGGAGTCTTCGACGAGATGCTGCATCCGTAAAAGGAGGTCATCAACAGTTACTCGAAATACACTCCTGGAAATGGAAAAAAGAACACATTGACACCGGTGTGTCAGACCCACCATACTTGCTCCGGACACTGCGAGAGGGCTGTACAAGCAATGATCACACGCACGGCACAGCGGACACACCAGGAACCGCGGTGTTGGCCGTCGAATGGCGCTAGCTGCGCAGCATTTGTGCACCGCCGCCGTCAGTGTCAGCCAGTTTGCCGTGGCATACGGAGCTCCATCGCAGTCTTTAACACTGGTAGCATGCCGCGACAGCGTGGACGTGAACCGTATGTGCAGTTGACGGACTTTGAGCGAGGGCGTATAGTGGGCATGCGGGAGGCCGGGTGGACGTACCGCCGAATTGCTCCACACGTGGGGCGTGAGGTCTCCACAGTACATCGATGTTGTCGCCAGTGGTCGGCGGAAGGTGCACGTGCCCGTCGACCTGGGACCGGACCGCAGCGACGCACGGATGCACGCCAAGACCGTAGGATCCTACGCAGTGCCGTAGGGGACCGCACCGCCACTTCCCAGCAAATTAGGGACACTGTTGCTCCTGGGGTATCGGCGAGGACCATTCGCAACCGTCTCCATGAAGCTGGGCTACGGTCCCGCACACCGTTAGGCCGTCTTCCGCTCACGCCCCAACATCGTGCAGCCCGCCTCCAGTGGTGTCGCGACAGGCGTGAATGGAGGGACGAATGGAGACGTGTCGTCTTCAGCGATGAGAGTCGCTTCTGCCTTGGTGCCAATGATGGTCGTATGCGTGTTTGGCGCCGTGCAGGTGAGCGCCACAATCAGGACTGCATACGACCGAGGCACACAGGGCCAACACCCGGCATCATGGTGTGGGGAGCGATCTCCGACACTGGCCGTACACCACTGGTGATCGTCGAGGGGACACTGAATAGTGCACGGTACATCCAAACCGTCATCGAACCCATCGTTCTACCATTCCTAGACCGGCAAGGGAACTTGCTGTTCCAACAGGACAATGCACGTCCGCATGTATCCCGTGCCACCCAACGTGCTCTAGAAGGTGTAAGTCAACTACCCTGGCCAGCAAGATCTCCGGATCTGTCCCCCATTGAGCATGTTTGGGACTGGATGAAGCGTCGTCTCACGCGGTCTGCACGTCCAGCACGAACGCTGGTCGAACTGAGGCGCCAGGTGGAAATGGCATGGCAAGCCGTTCCACAGGACTACATCCAGCATCTCTACGATCGTCTCCATGGGAGAATAGCAGCCTGCATTGCTGCGAAAGGTGGATATACACTGTACTAGTGCCGACATTGTGCATGCTCTGTTGCCTGTGTCTATGTGCCTGTGGTTCTGTCAGTGTGATCATGTGATGTATCTGACCCCAGGAATGTGTCAATAAAGTTTCCCCTTCCTGGGACAATGAATTCACGGTGTTCTTATTTCAATTTCCAGGAGTGTACTTCCCGTGGAAGATGAGTAATTTGTTCTTGAATACTGGCCATCAGATTAGGTAGAGACCTAACTTATCCCTGGCAACCGCAATCTTTTAGATATACCCAAAGCCAAAAGTCACATGGATTCAAATCAGGTGATCTCGCAAGTCATGGATTTGGAAAACCCCTGGAGATAAAACGTTCGTGGTAGGTTACATTAAGTACATCTTTCACTGTACAAGCGACATGAGGGGTTTTCTCATCTTACATGAAAACAATGGTTTCCTCACAGCTGCGCTGTTCCGTACCAGGAATCACAAGCTGTACAAGGTGGTATCGATAAAGTGCAGACGTTAATGTACACCTGAAAGGCCCTCTAGGTGTATTCTCTTCAAGAAGAACGGATAGTGTAAAGATGCTTGTGAATCCACTCCTCGCAGTCACATAGGCGAGTGCAATGGTTCTTCGCGCACAAAACGTGGTATAACAGTACCGAAAATTCAGCAGCTTTGTGTGTTCATTGCAGACTGTAGTGTAAAATGTGCCTCGTCATTCCATAGAATATTTCCCGGCCACGTCTCATCAACTTCGGTCCGTGCCAGAAAACGAAGAGCAAATTCAAAAAGGTGCAGCGAATCATGAGATTTCAATTGCTGCGCCATCTGGATCTTGTACGGGTACCAGTCTAAGACAGACCTTAAAACTTTCCGTACTGTTGACCGTGGATGGACAATTCTTGACACTACAAGAGCACTAGCTATACCAGGGCACGTGGTGCATGCTCAGTTACAGCAACACGAACCTCATCTATTACTTCCGCAGGGATGTGACGCCTTCCTTTTCTAGGTGCTGCACCAAGCTCACCCGTGTTTTAGAATTTCCTTATCGTCTTCTTTAAACCGTTAAATGATATCAGGTGCCTCCTCAGACCATACAGTCGGTGATACTCCGTCAATGCAGCTATGTAACGTAGAACAGTTTCACTAATAGCGCACAGTCTCTCTTCTGGTTAACCGTGCTGTTCACTCACGTTACGGCTGGTCAAACAGAATTGCGGGTGTCATACCTTCGTACAGACAGTGTGCAGCGCCAAATCTGCACATGGTGGCCAAAACTGGAACTAATTTTTTCCAGCGTAAATTGGTTCCACATTAACACATTATCATATCTACCAAGTTTCGCCGCCATACGATAATTAAAGCCCACTTTGGATCTCCCTGAGTAGCTGCACTTCAGTTATAACTATCTGGTAACAATGCATTTAAATTTGCTTTGTCAGAAACGAGATTTCAGATCGAGAAATTCGATTAGGTGGCTTTCCATTTTTAACGAACAGTATTATGCATTTATAAGGTCTCCTTGGCATTTTTATGTTACTATTCGGCGTTTCTGTTTGATTTTCCCCAAACTTTACTCATTTACCCGGACCACCTTCACGTCCTTTAGCTTGCACATTTATTGAACACAGAGTGTACCTGGAAGCCGTGAACAGGTCAGGACGTGATATGTGAATATCAGATTATAAATGTTTAGGGATGCATTTTGTCATTTGAATACATGTTCATCCTGCTGACATAGTTCATTTTTTTCCAGCCTTTTCTTTCATAGCGTTCTCATCAGGATCTAATTTTTTCATAAATATATAAATACACTATTTCAAATTGAACTCAGCTAGTGGCAATATTTACCTGGTAGTATCTATGAAATCTAGCTGCCATCAGATTAAAAATAACATAAGGAACATGCTTCTGCACTACTAATAGCGTTCCCGTGATGATCGAAATACTATTCCCCTGACCTACAGCATAAGCAGTAGTTATAGAAAATAGTGTATAGCATTTATTACTGATCAGGATGAAACTTTGAGGACGAATGGAATTGTGAGAGGTACTTTACATTTAACTTACTGTAAATAAGAGGAACCTTTGTCAGATGGTGAAGTAGTACAGCTATAGTATCGTTCAAAAGACATCCCAGAACAGAGCCAGGTTTATCTGGAAGGTCTCTGGTACATTGCTTTGCTTATCCATTTTCTTATACGTACACGCTCGGAAGATTTGATTTATGCTTATTGGAAGATCTTTCAAAGTAATGGAAAACACGTAACGAAGATTCTACAGTTTCAGAAGAAAAAACACTTTTCTTATCTTTCGAAGCTGCTATAGAGCTTCACCTTTTCTTGTTTTTGTACGAGCGAATTGTCCATTCATGTCATTTCAACTGGCGGGCGCACCTCAATAAAATACACACATCAAAAAGAGCTTTGGGTCACCCCAGTTCCGAGAGTTCATGAACCTGTACAAAAAATTGGAACAGATATCAACATAAACATCATTTCCGCCCTTTTTATTGCTCATTAAAACCACACATTGCATGTTGTACCACCATACAGCGAGACCTTCAAAGGTGGTGGTCCGGACTGCTGCACACACCGGTCCTTCTAATACCCAATAGCACGTACTTTTGCATTGATGCATGGGTGTATTCGTCGTGGAATACTATCCACAAGTTCATCAAGGCACTGTTGATCCAGATTGTTCAACTCCTCAACGGCGATTCGGCGTAGATCAGGAAACTTATCAGATGATTTGATAATTTTGTTATGGTTATTTCATATTATTCAGGCACAATCAGTGTACAGTATTTTACTGATCGGTAAATGTAAATGTCGTGTGAATAGGGCTACCCGGCGAACTGTCTACCCGACGGATCGTTATCCTGAAGAAAGTCATTCACAAGATGTTCACGGTGGGGGGCGCGAATTGTCGTCCATGAAGACGAATGCCTCGCCAATATGCTGCCGATATGTATCATCTGAACTGGGAGGTCGGTAAAAGGATCCAATTGTTATTTTATTGTGGATGCCAACCTCTGCCCATACTAACTCACAGGAAGTATCTACTTCAATTTCGAGAAAAGATAAAGTACTTCTGACAGCAAAAAACACGCCACCGCCAACCCTGTTTAGCCTATCCTTCCGGAACACCGTTAGGTTCTTCGCAAAAATTTCAGCTGAGCTTATATCCGGCTTTAGCCAGCTTTCAGTGCCTATAACGATTTGAGCATCAGTGCTTTCCATTAGCGCTTGCAGCTCCGGTACTTTCCCAACACAGCTACAATTTATAACTGTTATACCAATGGTTCCTGTATCTACGTTCTTCCTGTATTCAGCCTGCACCATTTGTGACTGAAGCCCTTCTTGTGTTTTACCGAGACCCTCTAACCTAAAAAACCGCCCAGTCCGCGCCACACAGCCCCTGCTACCCGTGTAGCCGCCTTCTGCGTATAGTGGACACCTGACCTATTCAGCGTAACCCGAACCCCAACCACCCTTTGGCGCAAGTCGAGGAATCTGCAGCTAACACGGTCGCAGAACCGTCTGAGCCTCTGATTCAAATCCTCCACTCTGCTCTGTACCAGAGGTCCGGAATCGGTCCTGTCGACTATGCTGCAAATGGTCAGCTCTGCTTTCATTTTGCAAGCAAGACTGGCAGCCTTTACCACTTCTGTTAGCCGCTCGAAACCAGGGAGAATCTCTTCTGATCCAAAGTGACACGCATCATTGGTACCGTCGTGAGCAACCACCTGCAGTTGGCTGCACCCTGTGCTCTTCATGGCATCCCGGAGGACCCATGGCTGTTTACATCTTTGGGAGGGTTTAGTGACATCTCTGAACAATCAAAGGGACCGTGTCTATGATGCAATATTCACAGTGAACGTCTACCTCAGGATTTCTGGGAACTGGGGTGATGAAAAACTTTTTTTGATGTGTGTATGTCAAAGAACTGAAACAGAGAGCTCGATAAGGAATCATTAGAAAACTACAGTAGATACATGTGGACGACAGACCACTAAACAAAATCATCGATGCAGCAGACACTATGGATCACAGAAAACAGCAAACCTATCAGTTCGTGTTGGAGTATGGACAACTCACGCCTGTTACACAACTTTGTTTCTTGCGCTTGAGTTGTCTTTAGGTTTGTTAATCTTCATCCATTGCTGGCACGTAAATGGAGAGATTTGCAAATAAACGAACTTAACAGCCCATAGAACGTAGATGTTGTAATTCCAAAATGTATTTGGTTTCAGGCTTTCCAAATCAGATACTTCTTTGGAAAGTGTAGTTATTTCGTTTAGGCGATTTACGAGTGTGCTTAGAGAGTATTACGGTCAAAAAAAACCATCTTAACGACCGGGAGAGCGGTGCGCTGACCACACGCCCCTCCTATCCGCATCCTCAACTGAGGATGACACGGCGGTCGGATGGTCCCGATGGGCCACTTGTGGCCTGAAGACGGAGTGCTTTTAGAGAGTATTACCGTGTGGTTTATGATGCAGATGACGACTTTCAGGTGCGTGGTTGACCTGCGGTGTGTCTCAAGGTAGTGTGATATAGATACGCATCAGTGAGCTGATGAATAACGCCTGTGGCACTGTGAAGGTGTTCGCGGACAGGTAGTCTTCGAAAGGTAGGTAACACCTTTGAGAATCTAGCTGTTTCCAACAAGTGTGATTTTAGGTGGAACGACCACAAAGAGAAAACCCAGTTGATGTCAGGTGCCAGACTCAGATTTGCTGGTACAATATGTGCTACATGCCTAAAAATGGCTTTCGATTTAGGTGTGTACATTTAGCTACGAAATATTCTTCGACATACCCCGTGTCACGTGGCGTGTGCGCCTTATTATAACAGGTATATTGCTTAAATTTGGTTTCGTACGTGGGTAGTCACCATGCTGCCAACATTTACAAGAAGCGCAGTCATATAGCGTCAGAGAGAAACTGAAATTAGCAATATTTAGTTCGACAATTTCATACAGTTCCTATCTGAAAACCTCGTATTACCGACAAAAATTCCAGCAACTTACTCCGAGTCTAAGTTTGACTTTGTGAATAGCGTCCGGTTGTAACTACAGTGTGTATCCTATGGTATGGTGGCGTAATGCACCCCATTAGGTAGTTGGGCACTACTCACCTCTGACGCGTAATGCATCTCATCTCATGAGGCTGTTAGTCACTACTCACCTCTGACTCTCCTTTGATGATCGCGTGAGTGCAGAGACCTTCTGCATCATCGTCGTCCACTAGTTTCCTCTGTCCGAACATAGGCCAAAGGCAACAGCCTAGGCCTCCAGGAAACCAACTCCGAATAATTATTCTCCACATCGTGTAGCAAACAATATACAGTCTGACTACTGTCCATTTGTTTGCGTAACATACACTCATGCTCATAAATTATTGCAGGATGCGGTGCCACACTATATGGCACTACACGAAACTGGCGCTAATAGCATAGGCACATAGGGAACACACAGGACACAGATGTGTAAGTTCACAGTATTGGCGATAAGTTGAGAAAACCGTCCCGAAACACATGTGCTACAAAACCCCACTGTTTCCTGCGCATGTACCCCGACATCTATGTGGGATATGATCACCATGCACACGTACACAGGCCGCACAACGGGTTGGCATACTCTGGATCAGGTGGTCGAGCAGCTGCTGGGGTATAGCCTCCCATTCTTGTACCAGTGCCTTTCGGAGCTCCTGAAGTGTCCTAGGAGTTCGAAGACGTGCAGCGATACGTTGACCGAGAGCATCCTAGACGTGCTAGATGGGGTTTAAGTCTGGAGAACAGGCAGGCCACTACATTCGCCTGATATCTTCTCTTTCAAGTTACTCTTCCACGATGGCATATCGGTGGGGTAGTGCGTTATCATCCATCAGGAGGAAGGTGGGACCAACTGTACCCCTGAAAAGGAGATGTGCAAAGCCGGCCGGTGTGGCCGTGCGTTTGTAGGCGCTACAGTCTGGAACCGAGCGACCGCTACGGTCGCAGCTTAGAATCCTGCCTCGGGCATGGCATGGGTGCGTGTGGTGTCCTTGGGTTAGTTAGGTTTAATTAGTTCTAAGTTCTAGGCGACTGATTACCTCAGAAGTTAAGTCGCATAGTGCTCAGAGCCATTTGAACTGGTGCAAAATGACGTCCCGATACACCTGACGTGTTACAGTTCCTCTGTCAAAGACATGCAGGGGTGTACGTGCACCAAGCATAATCCCACCCCACACCATCAAACCACGACATCCATACAGGTCCCTTTCAAAGACATTAAGTGGTTCGTATCTAGTTCCTGGCTCACGCCAGATGAAAACCCGGCGAAATTACTGTTCAGACTATACCTGGACTCGTCCGTGAACATAACCTGGGACCACTTTTCCGATGACCATGTGCTGTATTCTTGACACTAGGCTTTACGGGCTCTCCTGTGACCAGGGGTCAGTGGAATGTACCTTGCAGGTCTCCGGGCGAATAAACCATGTCTGGTCAGTCGTCTGTAGACTGTGTGTCTGGAGACAACTGTTCGAGTGGCTGCGGTAAGGTCCAGAGCAAGGCTACCTGCAGTACTCCGTGGCCGTCTGCGGACACTGATGGTGAGATATCGGTCTTCTTGTGGTGTTGTACACTGTGGACGTCGCGAACTGTAGCGCCTTGACACGTTTCCTACCTCCTGGAATCGTTGCCGTAATCTTGAGATCACACTTTGTGGAACACGGAGGGCCTGTGCTACGACCTACTGTGTTTGACCAGCCTTCAGTCGTCCTAGTATTCTACCCCTCATAACGTTATCAATATGTGTTCTTTGAGACATTTTAAACACACAGTCACCATTAGCACGTCTGAAAATGTCTGCACACTTACTCGTTGCACCGTACTCTGACATGCACCAACACACCTCTGCGTATGTGGACTGCTGCCAGAGCCATCGTGCGACGACTGCAGGTCAAATGCACCGCATGGTCATACCCCGAAGTGATTTAAACCCATAAACCGCCCACCAGAGCGTTGTTTCACCGTGTATCAGCATTATACTTAATTTATGAGCATAATTGTCCTCGTTGACTACAAAGCAGAGTTCTCCGTATCACGTATATAGAACTAAATAAAATGTCGCAGCATTTTACAATTACCAAAGAGCTACGAAATGTTTTTGAACTATGATCGTTACTGGTGCAATATAAGCGTTGAAATTTCATATCAATTTAAACATAGTGCTAGCATTAGTACTTTCTGAAAGTGAAATATCAGACAATCATGTCTGTGGCAACAGTGACCGCTTCAGTGAGAATAGCACATATAACACTGGACTACCTTCACTGCAGTATGTTCTTTATAGTGCGTGCTGTGGGTTCCGCTGTATCTATTCAGTTGGGTGTGATGGAGTTGATAACTGCTCAAGGAAAGTATCAGGGAGAGAAGTATGAGCTGTAGGTACTCTGGACAGCTAAAACAGACACTCAGATGAAATCAAACTACCGCACTGCCTCATAATACTGCTTGTTTTCCATCCGAGGAGCCTTCTTAATAATCTGTGAGATTCGAAACTTAATATAATCTTTCGATATTACTTCACTCCAGGAAGATCAGAACATATCTGTATTTACTTACAGGGTGTTTCAAAAATGACCGGTATATTTGAAACGGCAATAAAAACTAAACGAGCAGCGATAGAAATACACCGTTTGTTGCAATATGCTTGGGACAACAGTACATTTTCAGACAGACAAGCTTTCGAAATTACAGTAGTTACAATTTTCAACAACAGATGGCGCTGCGGTCTGGGAAACTCTATAGTACGATATTTTCCACATATCCACCATGCGTAGCAATAATATGGCGTAGTCTCTGAATGAAATTACCCGAAACCTTTGACAACTTGTCAGGCGGAATGGCTTCACATGCAGATGAGATGTACTGCTTCAGCTGTTCAATTGTTTCTGGATTCTGGCGGTACACCTGGTCTTTCAAGTGTCCCCACAGAAAGAAGTCACAGGGGTTCATGTCTGGCGAATAGGGAGGCCAATCCACGCCGCCTCCTGTATGTTTCGGATAGCCCAAAGCAATCACACGATCATCGAAATATTCATTCAGGAAATTAAAGACGTCGGCCGTGCGATGTGGCCGGGCACCATCTTGCAGAAACCACGAGGTGTTCGCAGTGTCGTCTAAGGCAGTTTGTACCGCCACAAATTCACGAAGAATGTCCAGATAGCGTGATGCAGTAATCGTTTCGGATCTGAAAAATGGGCCAATGATTCCTTTGGAAGAAATGGCGGCCCAGACCAGTACTTTTTGAGGATGCAGGGACGATGGGACTGCAACATGGGGCTTTTCGGTTCCCCATATGCGCCAGTTCTGTTTATTGACGAAGCCGTCCAGGTAAAAATAAGCTTCGTCAGTAAACCAAATGCTGCCCACATGCATATCGCCGTCATCACTCCTGTGCACTATATCGTTAGCGAATGTCTCTCGTGCAGCAATGGTAGCGGCGCTGAGGGGTTGCCGCGTTTGAATTTTGTATGGATAGACGTGTAAACTCCGGCGCATGAGACGATACGTGGACGTTGGCGTCATTTGGACCGCAGCTGCAACACGGCGAACGGAAACCCGAGGCCGCTGTTGGATCACCTGCTGCACTAGCTGCGCGTTGCCCTCTGTGGTTGCCGTACGCGGTCGCCCTACCTTTCCAGCACGTTCATCCGTCACGTTCCCAGTCCGTTGAAATTTTTCAAACAGATCCTTTATTGTATCGCTTTTCGGTCCTTTGGTTACATTAAACCTCCGCTGAAAACTTCGTCTTGTTGCAACAACACTGTGTTCTAGGCGGTGGAATTCCAACACCAGAAAAATCCTCTGTTCTAAGGTATAAACCATGTTGTCTACAGCACACTTGCACGTTGTGAACAGCACACGCTTACAGCAGAAAGACGACGTACAGAATGGCGCACCCACAGACTGCGTTGTCTTCTATATCGTTCACATCACTTGCAGCGCCATCTGTTGTTGAAAATTGTAACTACTGTAATTTCGAAAGTTTGTCTGTCTGAAAATGTACTGTTGTCCCAAGCATATTGCAACAAACGGTGTATTTCTATCGCTGCTCGTTTAGTTTTTATTGCCGTTTCAAATATACCGGTCATTTTTGAAACACCCTGTAGTTCCGCACAGATGCAAGAACTGCGTGTATAAATAATTGACCGCAGAATGCAAAAGAGTCAGTAAAGTATCGAAATAAGTGACATCACGTTTCTGATGGGTACACGGTAAACTCCGTGCGAATATTTGTGATAACTGACCTCTCCTCAAGCGGGAGTGTATTGGTCGTTGCTGGGCAACTTTTGTCGCACGAAAAAGAAATAACGAATGAATGGCGAACATTCTAGTGGCTAGGAAGTGCTACTAACTAAAAAGAACGACGTAAATTTGAAACGAACTAATTTTAAGCAGGTAAAAAGTCAGTTCAATGGAATTGTAATACAGATATAAAGCTTTTTGTAATTTTAGGAGTGAAGGTGTATTGATCAAACCCTACAAGAATGTTCCCTGCATTGACGAAAATTTTTAGGTTAATAAATGTGATGAAAAATTCAAATTCAGTATTGTTTTGCGAGACATGTTACTTTAGCGGATCCACTACTTAGAATCATAGTTTTTTGTTGTGTTTACCATATTAAAATTCATTCTATTAATTCATATAAATATTCCTTTTTTCTGATTATTACAGCAGGGTACTTTTGCTTTTCTTCCTGTTCACCGCCAGGGAAGTGCGTCCCTGACTCCATCAAGCCCATTAGCTACCTGCCTTTGGATTGTTTAAGTACTCCCACGTGTTTCTGCAATTTCCCACAGTGAGCACTCTTCCCGAAACCGAACTTTCAGACTTTCTCTCCTTGTAGGATAGCTACAAGACATTACTTCCCGCATTAATCGGCGAAGAAAGAGTAGCCCCATCGTGGATTAAGTCCGGCATAATTCTTTCCCCCATAGAAGTCGAAATACACACATCAAAAAAAGTTTTGCATCACCCCTGTTCCCAGAACTCCTGAAGATAGACGCTGACTATGGAATCGTATCACAGACACAGTCGTTTTCACTATTCAGAGATGTCACTAAACCCTTCAGCAGCGCCTATTAGACGGAGGGGGTCCGACAGCCGATCAGTTCCAGTCATTCCACCAGGAAGGAGGTATACGGCTCGCGTTGTCTGTAGTTCAACCATGTCTAGACGCTCAATACCGCGCTTCGATAGCGTCCGCATTGTTACTTTGTGTCAGGAAGGGCTCTCAACAAGGGAAGTGTCCAGGGGTTTCTGAGTGAACGAAAGCGATGTTCATCGGACATAGAGGAGATACAGAGAGACACGTACTGTCGATGACATGCCTCGCTCAGGCCGCCCAAGGGCTTCTACTGCAGTGGATGACCGCTACTCACGGATTATGGCTCGGAGCAACCCTGACAGCAACGCCACCATGTAGAATTATGCTTTTCGTGCAGCCACAGGACGTCGTGTTACGACTCAAACTGTGCGCAATAGGCTGAATGATGCGCAACTTCACTCCCGACGTCCATGGCGAGGTCCATTTTGCAACCACGACACCATGCAGCGCGGTACAGATGGACCCAACAACATGCCGAATAAACCGCTCAGGATTGGCATTACGTGCTTATCAGCGATGAGTGTCGCATATGCCTTGAACCAGACAATCTTCGGAGTCGTGTTTGGAGGCAATCCGGTCTGGCTGAACGCCTTAGACACACTGTCCAGCGAGTGCAGCAAAGTGGGGGTCCTTGCTGTTTTGGGGTGGCATTATGTGGGGCCGACGTACGCCGCTGCTGGTCATGGAAGGCACAGTACGGCTGTACGACACGTGAACGCCATCCTCCGACCGATAGTGCAACCATATTGGCAGCATATTGTTGAGGCATTCTTCTTCATGGACGGCAATTCGCGCCCCCATCGTGAACATCTTGTGAATGACTTCCTTCAGGATAACGACATTGCTGCGACCCTAGTGGTCGCGCGGTTCCAGACTGAAGCACCTAGAACCGCTCGGCCACACCGGCCGGCGGGCAATAAAGCAATCTTAAGTGTAGTCAGATATACAGAGACGACGAGGGAGAAAACTTATGACAGAAACCATTCCGTTCAGCTGTCTTTACTATAAACTGTTGTAGTTGTTTTATCAGTACTGTGTTACAAGTAACATTAATATGAAAGCGAGACTTGTTGATATGCTGAGGTTCTCTAGTACAAACTATATATCAAACCCTATGTTTACTTCAACAGGAAGTGGTGCGCCTAGAAGCTGTACAGTCTCTAATCAGAATTATATGCTGTCAGCATCTTTCGGAAGTGGTATACAAAAATTTGTTGTCAGTGATGCAGCAGTACTTGAAAGATACGTCTGGGAGGATCTTATTGCCTACAAAGTTGTTAGGGTATGTATCTTATATCAAATACGGTCTAGTGTTTGACATGCCGTTAGAATGTATGGGATGTCTTGTTTGCAGTATGAAATAAGTTGAGAAATACTTAATGGTGTGCCTTAAATACGAGTATCTAATATGGATGCGAATATTGCTCAGAAGTTTGCAGCTGTAATTAGGAACTAGCTTCCTTAAAATATTCTCTCTTTAGGTACAATAATTACTAGAAAAGATCTTACAGCGAATTCACAATAACTTTGTGCTGATATATTGTACGATCTTTCCTTCGTGGTAGAACACAATCATATAGCAACTCTGAAAGAAATTTCCACCATTTGACTGTTACTTGCTTGTTTATTGTACCCGTTTATGATTTTAGCTTTGTAGCCATTTTCAAGCGCATGTTGAAAACTGCCTGCATATGGGCCAAAGGTCGACCAACGCTGTCTTGAATTGTTCCATTTGTGAAGATCTTTCTTTCTAATGAACCATCCAATTTTTTTGAAGCTTTAATCAAATGGTTATTCATGTACATCACATCTACCTGTTTCCATCCCATTTTGATAATTACATCGTGGTACGTCGTTCTTTTACCTTGGAGTGTTTATTAGAATTTTTATTTCAGGTTGTGGGCAAGCGATTTGCCAAATATGAGCCGAAACGGTTGGTCGTTTCTGAGTCCTTCCCCCTGTTAGCACTTTCATTGGGAGAGGTAGTGAGATTATCAACGATGTGTGCTTTTGTATGTAATACTACGACAATAACGAGTGGTACGATGTAGTTAAAGTTGGTGCAATACCGAAGACTTCAGTCTCTTACTCCAACGCCGGCCGGAGTGGCCGAGCGCTTCTAGGCACTACACTATGGAACCGCGCGACCGCTACGGTCGCAGGCTCGAACCTGCCTCGGGCATGGATGTGTGTGATGTCCTTAGGTTAGGTAGGTTTAAGTAGTTCTAAGTTCTACGGGACTGATGACCTCAGAAGTTAAGTCTCATAGTGCTCAGAGCCATTTTTCATACTTCAACATTACAGTAGCGGGGTACCATGGAACATTAGCAAAAACACCCATGGCCGTATTGTCTGATGCACTCATTTCGAAGTCATGTTTTTGTTAATTAGCTGAGTAGTCATTAGCAATCATGATATGCTTGTTTACCCTGTCGGATTTGTTGAATGAAAGTATAATGTAATTTTTGTACTGCAGTTTCTCTTGTTGGTAATTTAAGTAAATTTTACAAATATGCTTTTTTATCGTCTCGCAAGATAGACAGATTGCGTGTAATACTGAGGAAAATATAAGTGACTGAGTTATGGTTTCTCGCAGACATTGATTTCCTGCATGTGAGTCCTTTTGAATTCCTTGTCCTTCTCACGTTTGTGATGATGCAGGTATTTGGTATATAGTCAGTGCGTAGAAAATTGAAGACAAGGGATATTCTCATCGTTACCTTATAATATTGTTGGATTTCAGATACTTTGCATATGAGGTATCTGTCATAAAAGAAAAGGACAGCCAACGAGCTGTAGTTCGCAAAAATGCTAAGTATCACAGCGCGAGAGTAAAGAGACGAAAAATTTTTTTAATGTGTGCCTAAACCAAGACGCGCGTCCAGCTTTTAAATACTTTAAATAAACACTATGACCCGTTGGGTGCAGATATTTAAAATCACTGCCGCAGTGCTTGATAGCAAGAAGCTGTGAACAGAAGAAAGAACAATCTATCATTTGTTAAGAAATATACTAGAGATTTCATTATCCCTCGTACTTTTGGTCACCGACATGTTAAGACGTACTACATAGCATTGCTACAAATTGTATTTTTATTTTGTGTAAAAATTATGTGAAACGACGAACAAAGTTTTCGGTAACTCGGGTGAAAATATAATGTACTTACGCGCACGCAAGGACGTTTAATTTCAAAAAGGGACGGACTGACAGAGCAGCGAGTATTGGACTGCGCCATGTACAAAAGAAATATCAGATGTAAGTCATGTATTTATTGTGTATTTGTCAATGTCTAGAAGTTTAAAGCCAATTTGTTCAAAATATATTGATACTTTACGATGCAGTAATTTTCTTCTTATTCGTTTCTTTCGCTAACCAAAAATGATGTTCAAATTGTATATGAGCTTTGTTGCAGGTTCGCTCTTTATCGCGGTGTCTCGATTGCATTTGGGAGACCACTAATGTGCTCAACTTCCGATCTGTTAATCTTTCTCTTACGAAATTCCAATAAATTGCTTTCATTTCCATTTTTATATTCAAATTGGTCCTTTAGGTATTTTCATCGAAGATTCTGATTGTGTGAAGGCAATCCGGGTCAAAAGGTCAATTAAGAAAACTCCTTCTCGTAATCAATCCGTACGTCTCCTGAACACAATCGAGACCCGACGAATCGGTGATCAATTAATAATCTCTCTCGTATCAATTAATAATCTCTCTCATTCGTATAGTGCCACTCACAGAAAAGGAAGAAGGAAGCAGTATAATGTTACTCTTTACATAAATAAAGTAATTAGAATTTCGTAGAACAAAGATTAACATCACATATGGGGTTTACGGACGTAATTTTCCGAAGACTTTGCGATTCTAAGTACAGTCTAATTGAAGGAAATAGTTTTTTACTGTTCATTCAATGTTGTTGCCATAACTGCGTAAACAATTCAACTAAACTAATTATGATAGAGGAGTTCATAAAAGAATATATCTCATGACATTATTATTATCAGGTCCCTTAAGGACTTTTGAATCTGGCACAGGAGCTCACCTTTGTGTTTTTATAAAAAGGAATGCTATAGCACAGACACACATGTCTTTCTCATTTTTCAGTCTATAATGGGAGAGCAAATTTTACACTTGGAACGAGTTCTACGATGAAAACTTCAGTTCTAGACACTTTTGATAGCTACATTGAAGTCAGTAGTGCACATTATATGTACTGAAATGATCAAATTTATATTGATAATTATTCTGGCAGTTATTAATGCTTCCACATGCGTAGAACTGGAATACTTTCTATGAATGGAAATAGTGTTAGAAAATATGAAAAGCCTTCTTTTTCGGCGTTCATGAAAGTTGGTTTTTCCTTCTCCTCCGTGTCATATCACTGAAAACTTGATATGCTATCGTGCTAGAAGCGAAAGTGCCAAGATGAAGCAATTGATATACCCCAATGTATGGCCGGAAACGGAAGACGGAAGCAGAATACCGTAATTTTAAAGGCTTTATATAAATGTAACAAGACACTGTGTGTTGATTGTGTTAAGAACTACAAAAAATGTGTATGACTGGCGAAACAAATTACACATATTGTGATAAAAGTATATTTCTCTATTTCCTGTATTATCTGTTCTCTTAAAGTAACTAAATTTTTACTTCTTTGAAATGAAAAGCACATAAAATGGGTCTGTCATGGATAGCAAGTGTGTATGTGTGTTAGGCAGCATAACAGCTGCTATTATGTGAAAGTTTAAGGCTGTTGTTACTTTCAGGAGATTGAGGTACAGCTTGAATAAGAGACAGAGGAACTTCGTGGCATGCGAGAAGATTTGTAGTCAGTGATGAACACTTATATACTGCTCTACTTAAACTGAATCGAAATGTTCGGATCTGTTTGTAATACAAGATCTAATACTCACGGGTCGGCACTCGCAACTATTTTAGTAAAGGTAATTTTCTGAAACGGCATGTTGAACATTATCACCAGAATCCCTGATCCTGTCACCCGCTCCAGTTGAATTTTCGCAATACTGTAACGTGATCAGGAAATTTACAAGCAATTTCCTCCTCGTTTTGCCTGAAATATTCTGGCACTACGAAACGTGAGGCTTAGGTTCAATGAAATCAGTCATTTACCATGTTTTGTCTAACGTTTACGCTTGCTTATCTTCATCCATACTGTTTCGCATTCGGAATCTGTGTTACCCACAGTATGTATTATTACATTATTTGCTTTGATAAACACATCTCCATCACCGACGTCAAGCCTATGTTTGTGATACATATTCCTATCGGTGTTTAAAATATCATTGCTATTCACCTCCGGTTAGCTTCCTGCTACCGTGTGGGAATTGTCAGCGTTTATTATGGATACTAATTGTGGGACACTCTCGTTACATATGTTAAACACCCACAAGTGGCGCGTAAAGTGCCCTCCGCCACACACCGTTGGGTGGCTTGTGGAGTATAAATGTAGATGTAAGTACTTACAGCAGTCTACCCCAATACACACACTTCCTGTAGGATTGTTATTTTTATTTATTCATTTTTTTGGGGAGGGGGGGGGGTACACAGCTCTCTAGGTGACAGTGATGGTAGATAAATCGTATTCCAGTACGTCAGAGATTCATCTGATCCTGAGACCTATAAATTTCCACTCGACTCAGCACCAGCAGCGTTCGAGGAACGACATATCATAATATTAGCTAGTTCGACTTGCATACCTCGTGCAAGGCTAACCGTCTCCACTAGTGTAGCCAGCTTCCCCTACGAACTGACGATGAATTTTGGACGCGCGCAATTGTCGGAATTGATGCCAACATGAGTCGGAATTTGCAGCAGACAGCTATTTGTCGCTGTGTGGCCGCAATCACAGCCTTCTCTCAACCTCGGATGAGGGACCCCAGTGGGCGTTCTTCCCATAGTGAAAACTATTTCCTTGAGGTAATACACCATCTGCTTAACGCTGAAGCCCCAATTGATCTGCACTGTGCACACCTGCCCTCTGCGGTTATTTGAAACATAAAAGAAGACGCCAGATGGGGAATGCCTCAAGGTGTAGGGCCAGAGTCTGTCATTTCCTCTGAACAGCTAACTGCACAGCTCATTAAGTCGCCAGGCTCCACTGGTGACATATCGGGAGAGTAGCAAGTTGCATATCTAGGTTTCTGTCTGTGCTTTTGTAGTTCAGGTCTTCAGTTACTCGTGCCAGGATGGGTAGGATGTGTGCATGCTCCGTGCGGACGCAGAAGCTGAATGCGCTTTTGGCTTCGTTCAGCTGTCTTCAGGCTGCTGCCTCGTGGTGTAGCTGTGACGGCGAGTCTGGCGCGTCACATTGGACACCTCAGGTGCACTTACGTCACCCACGGGCTCTGCTGTCATGGCACCTCCTAGTGTATCCGACACGAGGGATCCTCCTCACTGCAGGTGAGTGGCAGATGGTAATGCATTCGTGAAGCTCGAGGCGGAAGGCCAATGTGGAGACCGGCCGTCTGACCCTGCCTATTCACACTGTGAGTGGTTCAAAAATGGCTCAAACGGCTCTGAGCACTATGCGACTTAACTTCTGAGGTCATCAGTCGCCTAGAACTTAGAACTAATTAAACCTAGCTAACTTAAGGACATCACACACATCCATGCCCGAGGCAGGATTCGAACCTGCGACCGTAGCGGTCGCTCGGCTCCAGACTGTAGCGCCCAGAACCGCACGGCCACTCCGGCCGGCCTGTGAGTGGTCACGTGGCCATTCCTTCGCAGGGTCAGGGCAGACACACTACACCAGAGGTTTGCTAGCTGAGCCGTGCGTGGCTCGTGTTCCCGGTTTCATGTGTTTTACACCCCGTTTTTAACGTACTTCTACCTCACTACGTTAATTTAAATTACTACTGTCGCTGAGTTGCTGTTTTGCCTGACCGTGACCGGTGCTAGCAGCCCATATCGATGTATCCCCTCTCGTAGTATCTTTACTCCACTGCAATTACTTCCTGGTCTTGTCTGTCGTAGGCCAGTTCGGGTCTCGAGTTCGGGTCTGCCAGTCAGTTGGAAAGCCTCTGGAGCGCAGTCCGGACCTGCCAGTTGCGGAGTTGCAATGCGGCACTAGTGCAGTCGGGTTGGAGCAGTGAGGTCTGCGTCGACATGGCTCGCCCGACCACTGCCACCACGCATCACTTGAGCTGGGACACGGTCTTGGTGGATCGTCGGTCGGCCGTCCTACCAGACGACGCGGTTTGGCTCGCCGATCGTCCATGAGTCGGCTGTGTGTGTGTGCATCGACTCCCTATTTGTCTTCGTGCGTGCTTAGCAATACAGATAGCCATACCATAGGTGCAACCATAATGGAGGGGGTATCTGTCGAGAGTCCAGACAAATGTGTAGTTGCAGGGGCAACAGTATGCTTGATTGACTGATCTGTCCTTGTAACATCTGAAATGGCCTTGCTGTGCTGATGCTGCAAATGGCTGAAAGAAACGGGGAAACTACAGCTGCAACTTTTCAAAAGGGTATACAGTTCTACTGTGTGGTTAAATGATGCCATCCTCTTATGTAAAATATTCTGGAGGCAAAATAGTCCATTTGGATCTGCGGTTGGGGACTGCTCAGGTGGATGTCATTATCAGGAGAAACAAAATTGGCATTCTACAGATCAGTGTGTGGAATGTTGGATCCCGTAATCGGGCTGGTTATAGAAAATTTAAAAATGGAAATAGATAGGTTAAAGTTTCATATAGTGGGAGATAGTAAAGTTCAATGGGAGGAGGAACAGGACTCGGGTGTGTTTGTCAGGTTGTGTGTGTAGTTTGAGTGATTTTGATTGACAAGTTATTTTAAAGGTTGTCGGGGTATTGGCTCTGAGAGGTCGGTCGTCTCATCGGGCGACGCGTAACTGGTTCTCTGAGCTTTTCTGGGCCCCTTCAATTACCATCTTGTGGAACTTATGTCGGTCCTACCTGGTGCAGGGATGTCGCTTAGCCAGTGGGCGTGTTTTCTCTGCATGGTTGGGTCCGAACCAGTATTTCCTCCGTCGCGTGTCTTGAAGTGAGTGGGGACCAGCAGTGCAGTCGCGACGGAGCAGCAGTCGAGCACGGAACAGCAAGCAGTCGGTCGGTTGCTGCGGACCAGGGAAGTTATCTCCGCGCGGTGCAGTCGGCTGGGTCCGCTGGCGGTTCCTGCACAGTGTCAGAGCGTGTGTGGAACTGTCCGATAGCTGCGAGCTTCGTGGTTCACCGACCCAGGACGTCAAAGTTGAGTAGTGGTTTCAGGTACCCAAGCCACGGCCATTCATGTTGTGTGGTTCGTTTCGGTGGTTCGCTGTTGGAGAGGTTTTCCTGTGAGCAACACCTAGTGTTTGTATTGCTGAAATTTAGCCGCCATGAGGTGCAATTAACTATATTGGTTGATTACAATTCAAGTGCACCAGCGGAATTTTCTGACTTGTGGCCATTAGCGTTCCGGTTACCTGCCCTGGCCACTATCATAATTTCAGGCAGTGTCCTTTCCTCACCTGTTGTCGCTGTCCAACACGGTGTGTAGTTTCGACAGCTTAATACATGTGCATATTTGATTGTGGATAATCACGCCCGTAACATTTTGTGTTTGAATTCTCATGTACCGATCTGTGCCAAGCAAGTCTTTTGTTGGTTGGTCCATGGCTGTCCCTTGGTTGGGTTCCGACTGATCAAGTGTAGTTGGGCTCAGATAAGTGAACGAGGACAGAGCGACCCGCCGGAGGCTTCTGAGTGCTGTTGTCTTTACTGTATTTCTCACCGGTATTTAATTGTCTGTTTATAATTTATCATAGCTAATGATAAAAGAAAAATTCTTGGTTTTACTTTGTTTTATGTAAGTAAGTTTGAATTCTGGCAAGTGGATATTTCCTGAAAGGTTATTGGTTTATGTTGTCTCGTCTTTTAGTCCAGTTTCAGCCACTTAAAACTTAAGGCTTATGGTTATATTTTTTAAAATTTTGGAAAATTAATTGTGGGCCTTCAGCCTTGGAACCTTATTCTTAAAATTACCTTTCAAGCTTAAACATTGCGGCTTGGAACCTTGAATTACCTTTCAGGCTTAAACATTGCGGCCTTCTGCCTTAGAAAGGTTATGTAATTTATTTTAAAATCTTGAAAATTTTATTGTGGGCCTTCAGCCGCTTGTAGTTCATCTTGTTGATGTTTGTCTATCCACCCTTGCCTTGAGGCTTTCAGCCTAGCTGTGATATATCGATTTTAATTATTTTATTTGTAATTGTAACTGCCAGTGTTCAGTCACTTGAAATTTACCTTGTTGATTTTTAAGATTTCTTATTTGGAGGCCTTCAGCTGTGAAAGATTTGGAGTTTAAAACTCGTAGTTGTAAAAGTTCGGCTATGTGCCACTTTTGTTGTAGATGTGTTATTAAATTACAATAAATTACAATCTTAAGGTGAAACTGACCCAAACCTTATTTGGCCCTTTCCACAATCCTAATCACTTGTTCTGCGCAGCGGGTTTAGCGGGCGTCTCACTAGCTATTGGGAGCTCCAACATTAGGCGCGTTATGGAGCCCCTTAATGAAATAACGTTTCGAGCCGAAAATATATCCAACGTTGAGGACCCTTGTTTGTGGCTATCGACCGTGTAGGGTGCAGTCGTCTGCACATTGTGGTTCACGACAGCACTAACGACATCTTCTGCATGGGTTATGAGGTCATTGCTACTTCATACAAGGGGCTGACGGTGTTGGTGAACGCAGGTGGCCACGCACGTGGGGTGCAAAGGGAGCTTGCAATTTGCAGCATTGTTCTCATAGCTGGTCGGGGTCCTTTGGTATGGAACGGAGTGAAGGGTCTCAAACAAAGGTTTCGTTTACTCTGTGATAGCCTTGGCTGCAGATATCTGGACCTGCATTGTCGAGTGGGGAATTATATGCTCCCCTCGATAGGACAGGATGCATTACACAAAGGAAGCAGCTACTCAGGTAGCAGAGTACTTGTGGAGAACACATTAGAGTTTTTTATGCTAGGCGGTAGTTTGAGGTGCTTTGATGAACGCTCGCCAGACGGCACACAGGTAGCGACATCAGACAACGTCCAGAGTAAAGAAACTTTGACTGTCAAAATTTTATCAGTAAATTACCGAAGTACTAGTGATTAAGTTCCAGAATATATTAGTATCCAGGAAATTTCTAGCGCTCAAATTGTTTCAGGTCAAAGAGCAGTCAGAAATGCGAAGTAGAGACGTCTGAGATGTTTAATGGTTTATGGAACATATATCGAAAAGAAAGATTAACGTCATAGGAGGTGGAGTGTTAATTACGGTTGACTGAAATATTGTTGCTATTGAAGTCAAATTTGACTGTAACAGCGAAATTACCTGATCGAATATAACATGACTAGGTGAAAGCAACATAATTACTTGTGTTTTTACCTGCCACCCTATTCCGCTGTGACAGTTTTAGAGTCATTCAAAGAAAGTCTGTGGTCAGCAGCACGGAAATATACAGGTTATTATACTCGTATACTAGGAGGCAACTTTAACCCGCCGCGTACAGAATGGTATTCATGCAGGGGATGCAGACAGACCGTCTTGTGAATACTTTTGAACACGTTCTCCAACGACTATCTTCAGCAGCTAGTTCGATAGTCCACAAGTAGGAAATCTACAACAGACTTGTTCCAGACGTCACTTCGCTGAAATCAAGACTTCGAGAGCAAACGTCATGTATGCCATCAATCCGCCTGACCGACTGCCTTACGAGCTTAACTGCTAGGGTATTTATGGAGCGAAGTAGTGGCTAATACTTACCGCATGTCTTTCGTCATGATCGTATGGGGCTTGCTATTACGAAAGTATCAGCAGTTTTCCTTCTGCCGTGCTTGCTTAACAAGTTCGTAAAAGCTCTTGGTGCCGTTTGTTGCATTCGTCTTCTTTCGGCACATAACGAAAATGACGTGACCCTGTTTGGCAGCTCTGACCCACTGCATTCTGCTGGTATCTGCTGCCTGGCTTGCCAGAAACGCCGATGTTGTGTTTTGCCCTGACCCAATCTCGGTGATGATATGTTTTCATTGTGGCTGCCTCGTGTCGACATTGCCGTAACATAGCGAGAGAGTTTCGCTCTGGTCCTTTGAAAATTTCACCCATTTTACTGGCCTATACAAAGTTCGTATGCAATGTATCTAAGACCTTTTAGCTACAAACAGGCCTCACCTTATCGACGGGATCAGTATAGAGACAAGATTAGTGACCGTGACGTCTTCATACCAACTGTGATTGCTAAAGTTAATGAATCAATCAAGAATGCTAAGAGAATATCTATGCTAGAAAGGACAGATAATCAGTTGTTAGCGTCCCTCGTAGACAATGAATGTGCATCATTTAGTTCCAATTGACGGACGTAGAGAAATTACGTGCAAAGTGTAATAAGATTTTAAATAGCGCTCGGGAGAATTATGTGCTTGGTAAGTGGATTAATGATGGAAAAGACCCGCAATGAATTTCGAAAAAATGCTGATGAAGCAAGAGTTGTTGCACTCTCGGTTGAAAAGAGAAAGCTCAAATGACGGTAGGCTGAAGTTAGAAGGGATGTGTGTATGTGAACAGAGCGATGCGCGAAGCAAAAACAAGTACCACCGTCGTGCATTAGCAAAAGACCTGGCCTAGAAGCCGAGGAAATGGTGGGACTACGCAAAATCGATAAGCGGGCTTAAGACTTCTATCGAGTCACTCGTTGACCAGTCTGATGTGGAACCACACGACAGAAAAACAAAAGCCGATGTTCTAAATTTCGCCATGAAGAAATTATTCACCTAGGAAAACTGTATTAACATATCGCCGTTTGACAGTCGCAGAGAATCCAGTCTGGAGGACATAGTAATAGGCATCCCTGTCGTAGAGAAACAATTGAAAGAGTGAAAGCAAGGAAGTCGCCAGGTCCAGATTCATTCCCAATACGGTTTTACAGAGAGTACTCTACGGCATTAGAACCGTACTTGGCTTGCATTTTCCGCGACCCTCCCGCCCAGTGCAAAGGCGTGGGTGACTCCAGTACATAAGAAGGGCAAAAGAACAGACCCGTTGAAAGAAGGCACCTGATTTTGTAGTATAGCGAATTAGGAGGAGCAAGTGTTGCGGATGTTTTTCTTTTTTTTCCATGAGGTTGGAGGGGGAGGGAGCAGGGGGACGGGTTGGGTACGCAGAATCAGTTGCAAAAGGCGAGTACTTGTTTCACTTTCCTACAAGACGAACATCATGTTCTGTGTCTCAAACGAGAACGAAACACCCATCACAACGTGATCATGGAATGGTTCCACTGAAAATTTGCAAGGCACGCATTAAGACATCTTGTAACGCCGGAAATGCATATCCTCCTATTTCCATCTATTGTACTATAATTTTTTTTCCTTGGTTTGTTACCTCAAGATATGACGTTTCTGTCTCTTTATATATCGTAATTGTTTTACTGTTTGTATATATATATTTATGCATTTATGTTGGTTTGTTTTGTGAATATTATTTGTATTTATACGCTGGGTCTGGCCTAGGGAAAACTATGCTATCGAACGAATACATCGATAGGTCGTGTGGAGAACCAAAGTGTTTAGGATCTTTGGTAGTGTTAACTCTGCCGCGTGGAGCGCGGGCAGAGCATGAAAGAGTCTGGCTGGAGTAGCGAGTGGAGCAGGTGTGTGGTGCGAAGCTCCCGCGAGTTGCCGCGCTTTCGGGGTTTGGCAGCATGTAATTGCGCTCGACTTGCGATGATAGTTTCTGACATGGTGTCGCGGACGGGAAGCATTAGCTGGCGCACATCAAGAGCCCGTTTCGTCTGGTGACCGTGTCGAGAAGAAGGCGCGCCAACATCCAGCTTCTGCAACAGCGACGGCCGACAATGAGTGACTGTCGCCACATCCTCGATCGACGGCTTCAAACCTTCAATCAACCAACAAGGAAGAGTGGAAGCACGTAAAGTTTTAGAACTGTATGGCAGACCTCAGCTTTTCAAACTTCTAAAATTGTTGCATCACCAAATTACATCTACTTAGCATGAACCTTTGTTGCTCATTGTCCCAATTGCATTACCAAGCAGGGTCCCTTCCTTTTCCGAAATGAACCCGAGTGTCGTTGAAATTCAAACGCCAGCATAATTCCATTTCACTGCTTTAATTTCAAAGTTCAGTTAAAGTATTCATAGCTGGCTACAATACTTAGATTACACAAGCACAAATTAAGAATGCTAGTTTTGTTACCATATTTTAGCTTACCTGTGACTGCAGCTCAGCTTGGTACGTACTAAATTTTACTATTGTTAATTGTTCAGAATCATTTAATTCAAGTTCAAAGTTAAATCTCTTATTTCTAAATTGCGTAGATTCAAGTAGCTTTTGAAGTGATTGTTGAGGTAGTCCAAGACTAACCGTATTTTACTGAATTTCGATGTGCTTCAGAAAGAAAGCTCACTATTAACTTCAGTCACTAAATTAACTTTCGATTTTCCGGTTTTATTAATTCTTTTGCTAAATTAAGTGTAGCGAAATTTATTACTTCTGACAAACTTTCAGTTTTCACACTACACTTGTCAACTTTCAGATGCCACGCTTCTAGTGCTGGTTATATGTGTAATAATCTTTCTTTTTCAGTTACTATAGTAATTGTCCCTAGGACTGGCGACCGTAATTTCCCCCAAATCTCAAATATCTAATTACCGCTAGTTGATTGTTAACGTAACGGCCGCACATTTACTTTCTTTATTAACTTTACCCCTTTTCAAACTTAATTTCCACCTGTTTCATTAGCAATTTTCCTTTCATTTAGATGTAACCCTTTCCTCCCTCTTTACCGACAGATTAACTTTGGTGACGATTGCTTTTCCCAAATTTCCATTAGGTACACGCGGTTTAATTTTTCACTGTCATTAAGGTCGATAAGTGAGGGGGAGGTTACACGTGGCGACCTGGTGACAGGACAATCTTCGGATTTGATGTTGTTCTGGACACGAATTTTGTATGGTGCAAATCTCGTAACAAAGTACTGGTTACGTACAGGCCGTTACGTCAGCGAGAATAAGTAGTGGGAGTAATCCTAATTATATTTGAGATTTGGCATTTATATTGAAAATTATTAAAATGAGTGAAGGCAACAATTACCAAAATTTGGTAGACTTGGATACGGAACAATCGGTCGAACAGTGGGAAACGCGCACCGCGGTACCCATTGTTCACGGGCAGGCGGCGAGCATGAAAGACGCGACCGCCGAAACGCAACAAAGAGCAGAAATGGAATTCCAAACTTTAGAAAATGTTTCGGAATCGGAAGTGAAAATCAAATCTGAATCCCTTGATGACGAATACGGGGGGACAATTAAAGAGGAAGCCGCTACGGAAGTAAAACCGGTAGTTTCCGGGAATTTAACTGATTTATTGAATGTTTTGATTAACGAAATCAAGAGTCAATCGGCCAAGCAAGAACATCAGGCTGCCAAGCAAGAAGCTCAGGCTGCGAAGCAAGAAGCTCAGGCTGCCAAGCAAGAAGCTCAGGCTGCCAAGCAAGAAGCTCAGTCTGAAAAAATTGAACGGATGCTAGACAATCGGAACAAAGCTATTAACGTTGTTAACAACAATGTTGGAGTTGTTAACACAAAAGTTGATAAAATCAAAGAAGATATTGTTGTAATTAATACCGAAATCGGTAATCTTAAACAGGAAATGATAAGCGTTCAGGCGGAAATTGCGAGCATAAATACTCGTTTTTATTCCGAAATTAGCAGAATCGAGAAAAGTGTAGTAGAATCAGTTGTTCCGATAATCGAGAATAAGGTGACGGAACAAATTCAGTTAGTGAAAAAAGAGGATCAAAAGAAGGTGGAAACTTTAAAGGCTTTAGTATCCGAAGTAGATACCAAAGTGACGAAGCAGGCTAATACCTGCGTAGAGAAAAAAAAGGGAAGTAGAAACGCTTGCGACAACCACTTGCCAAGTAATTACGAGAGTGTCGGAATTAGAAAAGAAACTTGACGAAAAACAGAGCTATGTGCCAATCTATGCACATAGTTCGGAATTGTTGACGAAAGAGGAGCGGTTCCACCCCTTGAAAAAAGGCGGTATACACGCGACGGATTTCATTAAGAATTGTGAAAGAGTTTTACCCAGATCATGGACTGATGAGAGAAAAATTAATGCGATTATTGATGTGTTGACTGGTGATGCCAAGCGTTGGGGCTTAAACCTCAACATTACGAACCTGACTTTTGACGAATTTAAAAATTTGTTTCTGGCTGAATACTGGTCAGAGCAAAAACAGCAAAGTGTCTGGCGCGAATTTGTCGTATCGAGGCCTTTCGATGCGAATTCGTGCGGTTCGATGAAGGAGTTTTGTGAGGGCTGGATCCGCAAGTTGGAATATTTGCGTGATCGCCGCACGGAATCCGAAATAGTCTGGGAACTCTACAAAAAGCTTCCAGATGATACAAAACGCTACGTAGGAAGCAATTACAGGACAATAAATGATTTCCTGGAAAGAGTGGAGGACGAGGACAATTGGCGCAATAATCGCGACAGTGGTAGAGGCCGTGGTGACAACAACGGGTACCACAGCAACCACAACAACGATAACCATGGGAATAATGCATACCGCAACCATGGCAGCAATAACAATAATGGTTCGGACCGTAATAACAATCGGTACAATGCAAATAATAACAGGAATGACGGAAACCAGTATCATACTAACGTGATACGGGCTTCACAGAATAGTAATAACGCCAGAGGGTGTGATCAGCCGCCTCAGCAGCATCCGGGGAGCGTATCTGCTGGGACGAGACAGGGAAACCATTAGCCGCGCCGGTGAGGGGCCGACCGGGCGTGGAGAAATTTTGGCGGCCCAATAACAGTAGAAAACCGAGGTGTCGTCGTTACGAGAATTCCGTATGGAATAATCAACGGCGGGAGAGTGTGCCAGTGTTAGGAGAAAGGAGTGCGCCCACTAGTAGTAGATCAGCTGTAGACACGGCAGTAGAAAATACATTCACTGCCAGTGAGAACAATTTAAGTAGTGTTCCGGAAATCGATTATAAAGTGGCAGCTGTAATACCCACAGCGGAACTGGAGATTGAGTTTAAGAATGATTCGCAAGTGTTGAGAGAAGATCAGATGTCGGATAAAACGTCCGTCATCGAGCGAGGGGATGCAGAGAGGGATGAGGTCTGGTTAAGGCAGTTCGGTCGCTTATACGACGAACTAAGAGATTATAGAGGCCTGTACGGGAGAAGTGTTTATGGGGAGCGCGGGCAGGATTTGCCGCGTCTCGTCCCGCAGGAAGATAGTGTTTGTGAAGTGATAGAAAGTTCTGGCCCTAATCGGGAGACTTTACCAGAAATAGTTGATGTTAATGGGGAGCACGAGCAAGATTCGTCGTGTTTCGTCCCACAAGAGTTGGATGTTGAAGTAGTAACGGAAAGTTCTGGCCCTAACCGGCAGACCTTACCGAAAGTCGTAGTGGTAGAAGTAGCCGACCCATCCGACGCAAACCTCCAGTTTAAACATTGCGAGAGTATTAAGGAGAAAGATTACGAAAATTTTAGTGATAGCCGGACACGATTGGTAGAAAAGTACGTAGATTACAGCGTGTATGCGGTTAGAGCTGACGTTATACGGTCAGACGGTAGCAGTGTGGGTTGCGCAGATCCAGAGGAAGTAATTGTAGATATTACTGGGCACATTCCTCCAGGTAGATTGGCAGATGAGATCAATCTGACCAAAGTGGAGTCAACGAAGGTGACAATTAGTGAATTGATAGCAAAGCAACACTCACTAGTTGACGAGTTACAGGAAAAGGTTTCGGTATTGGAGGCAAAGCTACAGACTAAGCCTCAGGACAAAAGTGTTGAAATTAAAACTATATGTGAACAGAGGCTGAAAAAGCCGCCAGATAAACCGAATTTAGGATCAAAGCCGGATGGTTTTTTCTGGAATGACCTGGATATAGACGAGGATTTACTGTGGGAAAATAAAGAAACAGTCGAGGACAAGTGTAGACAGATAGTAGTGTCCGTTAATATGCACGACCTACAACTAAACGTGTTGATTGACACCGGTGTAGAATCGAGTGCTGTATCTGGGAAAATATTTGAGTTACTGAGAGACAGACCCGGCATCGTAGTTATGCCAGTAACAGGAGTAAAAATTATCGGTGCTACTGGGAAGGCCAGTAAACAGGTCACAAAACAGATTTTTGTCAACTTCGAGATATGTGGGGCACGATTTGAACAAGAGTTTGTCGTCGTGCCAGACTTAACTATGGAAATAATTATTGGGTTAGATTGGCTATTAAAGTACCGTGCAGTGATTAATTGCGAAAGCAAAACTTTGACATGTACGTCACAAGATAAAACAATAGTAGTTAGTTTTGACGAGGCAGGAGACGGTGTGCATAGGCAATTCCAGCCTATACACATTGTTAACTGGCCGGATGACATTGACGTAGGAATGAGTTTGAACTGCCGTAACGTGAGGAATTTCGGCATTGACAAAAGTGTAGAAAGTGAATTGGAAGAGATAATCAAATTCCCTCCACGGATTGACATTAGTATTGGTGTGAAAAAAGATCGTTTGCGAGAAGTAATGAAGCTAAAAGTCGATGCTGGCATACGTCGTCATGACGCTAAAGCGCGTTTTGCTAAGTTTGCTATCGGAGACTTAGTACTTGTAAAAGCTCATGAGAAATCGAGTGAGATAGACCATGAAATCTCTAAATTTAAGTTTGTTTATAACGGACCATATAAAGTCATTGGTATACCTCACACAAATGCTTATTGCTTAGAGTATCCAAGCTCTGGAAAACTATTAGGTATACGGAACATTGTAGACTTGAAATTGTACCAACCTAGGATCGATTAATACCACACAATGGGTAATTTGCACAGTATGTAAAATAGAGTGTAAGATTTAACGATTTGCTAGATTGCCATGCTTTTGACTGACCAAGGTCATTAAAGAAGTTGTAATTAATAAGTAATTAATTTTGATTAATCAATTTAATTTTAATCAATTTAATCATGATCTAATCAACTGAAAAATCCAAGCTGCTAGTTTAAGTTTTCAGCTGAGTCACAGTAGATTAAGGAATGTAAGTATGATTTTGTAAATAGCTGTAAGATTTCATAAATATGTGATTTACTAGTCATTGCCGATGTACTTAGACGCTGTTTTAAGTTTCAGGCTAGTACATGCGTGTGATGATGGACAGAGTTGAGTTATCCACTGTGATAGTGTTTATGGACTCCTTGAGATTACTCGGGAGTGAGTTTTTCCGAAAGAATTCAGTGAAACGGACGTTCTGGAAACGCCGTTACAAGGGCGAGTGAAATCAAGCGTGCCGCACAGGCGGGCGCAACAATACTGGCAACGCGGAGCCGCTGTCGGCTCTTGTGCCGCTGTTGGCTCTTGTGCCGCTGTCGGCATTCTTTGTACTTGCGAGTACGGAAGGTGGAGTTGTTTTTTCTTCCCGGACAGCTGATGTGAAAGAATTCTGCTGTTAATATTTATGATTTTTGTCGATCTGCTGTACATTATTTTCTTGTTTAGCGTTAAATAGATTCTCGTGACGAGAATATTAATTATGAAAAGGTTATACAAAATGTGTAGTCTATTTAATTATTTATTTACGTATTTTGATCAACCTGTTTTTATGACCATGCACTCTAATTAATTTTGCAAATAGTATTCCACTTCTTATAGTGTTACGAATTTTAATGATTTTGGAATAGCTAAACCATTTTCTATGTTTTCTATGAATTTTGATATGTTGTCAACCTGTTTTATTTTGTGCAAGATGACAGAGTGGAATAAGATTAGGAGTGTCTCCACTCAATTATTATTGTCTAAAAAATTGGTTTATGGTTAATTAGACGAATGCTAAATTTTTTTGATGTTTTGAGCATATGCATTTCCGCTGTTTATTTTTTGGGACATTTTCTGAGTCTGTTTACGTTACACGAACATCCTCAGACAATGTGGGGCACGTGTAACGCCGGAAATGCATATCCTCCTATTTCCATCTATTGTACTATAATTTTTTTTCCTTGGTTTGTTACCTCAAGATATGACGTTTCTGTCTCTTTATATATCGTAATTGTTTTACTGTTTGTATATATATATTTATGCATTTATGTTGGTTTGTATTGTGAATATTATTTGTATTTATACGCTGGGTCTGGCCTAGGGAAAACTATGCTATCGAACGAATACATCGATAGGTCGTGTGGAGAACCAAAGTGTTTAGGATCTTTGGTAGTGTTAACTCTGCCGCGTGGAGCGCGGGCAGAGCATGAAAGAGTCTGGCTGGAGTAGCGAGTGGAGCAGGTGTGTGGTGCGAAGCTCCCGCGAGTTGCCGCGCTTTCGGGGTTTGGCAGCATGTAATTGCGCTCGACTTGCGATGATAGTTTCTGACATGGTGTCGCGGACGGGAAGCATTAGCTGGCGCACATCAAGAGCCCGTTTCGTCTGGTGACCGTGTCGAGAAGAAGGCGCGCCAACATCCAGCTTCTGCAACAGCGACGGCCGACAATGAGTGACTGTCGCCACATCCTCGATCGACGGCTTCAAACCTTCAATCAACCAACAAGGAAGAGTGGAAGCACGTAAAGTTTTAGAACTGTATGGCAGACCTCAGCTTTTCAAACTTCTAAAATTGTTGCATCACCAAATTACATCTACTTAGCATGAACCTTTGTTGCTCATTGTCCCAATTGCATTACCAAGCAGGGTCCCTTCCTTTTCCGAAATGAACCCGAGTGTCGTTGAAATTCAAACGCCAGCATAATTCCATTTCACTGCTTTAATTTCAAAGTTCAGTTAAAGTATTCATAGCTGGCTACAATACTTAGATTACACAAGCACAAATTAAGAATGCTAGTTTTGTTACCATATTTTAGCTTACCTGTGACTGCAGCTCAGCTTGGTACGTACTAAATTTTACTATTGTTAATTGTTCAGAATCATTTAATTCAAGTTCAAAGTTAAATCTCTTATTTCTAAATTGCGTAGATTCAAGTAGCTTTTGAAGTGATTGTTGAGGTAGTCCAAGACTAACCGTATTTTACTGAATTTCGATGTGCTTCAGAAAGAAAGCTCACTATTAACATCAGTCACTAAATTAACTTTCGATTTTCCGGTTTTATTAATTCTTTTGCTAAATTAAGTGTAGCGAAATTTATTACTTCTGACAAACTTTCAGTTTTCACACTACACTTGTCAACTTTCAGATGCCACGCTTCTAGTGCTGGTTATATGTGTAATAATCTTTCTTTTTCAGTTACTATAGTAATTGTCCTTAGGACTGGCGACCGTAATTTCCCCCAAATCTCAAATATCTAATTACCGCTAGTTGATTGTTAACGTAACGGCCGCACATTTACTTTCTTTATTAACTTTACCCCTTTTCAAACTTAATTTCCACCTGTTTCATTAGCAATTTTCCTTTCATTTAGATGTAACCCTTTCCTCCCTCTTTACCGACAGATTAACTTTGGTGACGATTGCTTTTCCCAAATTTCCATTAGGTACACGCGGTTTAATTTTTCACTGTCATTAAGGTCGATAAGTGAGGGGGAGGTTACAATCTATCCCCCAGGGAGACGAGACGATCAGTTCCTGTTCCATAGGGCACGGTCGGCGGCTGATGGATCCACAACCCCACCTACTTTTCCAGTTCCTCGTCCGATTGAAACCGACTTCCACGCATGTCTGCAACAGATCGCCAAAGTCGTGAAAATCACGCGGTGAAAGATCCGGGGTGTGTGGAGGATGCTGCAGTATTTCCCAAACACTGCTGAAGTGCAGCCTTCGTGTGATTGGCAGTGCGGGGGCGGTTGTTATCGTGCAACAGGATGATTCCGTCCCACAGCATTTCGATAGTCCAACGACAAAAGCGTGTCTCCGCCCCTCCCCCAAAGAAATCCAAAGGTGTATGAGAACGAAGTCTTTCGCAACGGCACTGTTGCATAAAGCATTCTCGTACTTCTTGCCGCGTCAATTCAGGGCAAAACTTCCAGCTTTCGACGATTTCGACCATCGTCTACAGTTCGGAGTTTTACCATCAATTGACGCGGCAAGAAGGCCGAGAGTGTTTTATACAAAACCAAAAATGTTCACACAAGTACCAGTAAGGTCACGATGACCTTCTTTCTCGACTGCAGGAGCCCTCTACTCCACTATCGATAGGTAGCGCTATGAAGACACTTTGGAGAAATTGTGAGGCCTCATAAAGTCAAAACGCCCAGGAATACTGTGAGACTGAATCATCCTGTTGCACGGTAACGCCCGCACCCACATTGTCGATCGGACCTGGGCTGCTCTTCTGCGATGAGGATGCAACATCCTCTGTGCAGCCCGTGCGTACTTCACATCTGTGATAATCCCAAGAAAGACACGCGTGAACGGCGGTAACAGTCGGACGAGGAAGTGCAAAATGGTGCCGTTTTGGATCCGTCAGCCGCCGATTGCGTCCTAGAAACGGAAGTTGAGCGTCTCGTCTCCCAGTGGGATGATTTTCTTATCGTGTATGCTGTGACTACTTTTGAATGGAACCATTCCGTGGTCCCGTTGTGGCGTGTGTTCAGTTTTCATTTGACTGATCCTTAAACATTGTAGGTAACAAGTACCTATTACAAAGGAGCGCCATTATTATGTTTAGTGAGTAATAGTTTTTTCAATAGTTCTGAGTTTTATTTTGCAAGAATCTGTGCTTAGTTTCCTCGAAACGTACCTTTTTTTACGAAACTAGCATGCGTTGCTCCCTCCTTATCTTCAATCATGACTCAAAGCACGCACAGTTCTTTTCCTTTCCTATTTCAACGATTTTGGTTAGAGAACACGGCAGCTGTTTCGTAAAATTACACTGTGGGAAATACTGCAATCAACCACAATTTTTTTGAAATAATTTTATTGTTCCATTACTACTTTTGGGCCTGAGTCCATCGTAACACGGTAGCTTTGACTTGTTTGTAATTTTTACATTTGTGTCCTACAATATAACAAGGTTTATGCGACTGCTTAGTTTACAAAAGGTTTTACGTTTGCGTTCTAAAATATAACAAAGTTTTTGTGATTACATGGTTTTACTCATACATATACTCTACACCCCCCCCCCCCCCATGAACCATGGACCTTGCCGTTGGTGGGGAGGCTTGCGTGCCTCAGCGATACAGATGGCCGTACCGTAGGTGCAACCACAACGGAGGGGTATCTGTTGAGAGGCCAGACAAACATGTGGTTCCTGAAGAGGGGCAGCAGCCTTTTCAGTAGTTGCAGGGGCAACAGCCTGGATGATTGACTGATCTGGCCTTGTAACATTAACCAAAACGGCCTTGCTGTGCTGGTACTGCGAACGGCTGAAAGCAAGGGGAAACTACAGCCGTAATTTTTCCCGAGGACATGCAGCTTTACTGTATGATTAAATGATGATGGCGTCCTCTTGGGTAAAATATTCCGGAGGTAAAATAGTCCCCCATTCGGATCTCCGGGCGGGGACTACTCAAGAGGACGTCGTTATCAGGAGAAAGAAAATTGGCGTTCTACGGATCGGAGCGTGGAATGTCAGATCCCTTAATCGGGCAGGTAGGTTAGAAAATTTAAAAAGGGAAATGGATAGGTTAAAGTTAGATATAGTGGGAATTAGTGAAGTTCGGTGGCAGGAGGAACAAGACTTTTGGTCAGGTGATTACAGGGTTATAAATACAAAATCAAATAGGGGTAATGCAGGAGTAGGTTTAATAATGAATAAAAAATAGGAATGCGGGTTAGCTACTACAAACAGCATAGTGAACGCATTATTGTGGCCAAGATAGACACAAAGCCATGCCTACTACAGTAGTACAAGTTTATATGCCAACTAGCTCTGCAGATGAAGAAGAAATTGATGAAATGTATGACGAGATAAAAGAAATTATTCAGGTAGTGAAGGGAGACGAAAATTTAATAGTCATGGGTGACTGGAATTCGAGTGTAGGAAAAGGGAGAGAAGGAAACATAGTAGGTGAATATGGATTGGGGGTAAGAAATGAAAGAGGAAGCCGCCTTGTAGAATTTTGCACAGAGCATAACTTAATCATAGCTAACACTTGGTTCAAGAATCATAAAAGAAGGTTGTATACCTGGAAGAATCCTGGAGATACTAAAAGGTATCAGATAGATTATATAATGGTAAGACAGAGATTTAGGAACCAGGGTTTAAATTATAAGACATTTCCAGGGACAGATGTGGATTCTGACCACAATCTATTGGTTATGAACTGCAGATTGAAACTGAAGAAACTGCAAAAAGGTGGGAATTTAAGGAGATGGGACCTGGATAAACTGAAAGAACCAGAGGTTGTAGAGAGTTTCAGGGAGAGCATAAGGGAACAATTGACAGGAATGGGGGAAAGAAATACAGTAGAAGAAGGATGGGTAGCTCTGAGGGATGAAGTAGTGAAGGCAGCAGACGATCAAGTAGGTAAAAAGACGAGGGCTAATAGAAATCCTTGGGTAAAGGAGAAAATATAAAAATGCAGTAAATGAAGCAGGCAAAAAGGAATACAAACGTCTCAAAAATGAGATCGACAGGAAGTGCAAATTGGCTAAGCAGGGATGGCTAGAGGACAAATGTAAGTATGTAGAGGCTTGTCTCACTAGGGGTAAGATAGATACTGCCTACAGGAAAATTAAAGATGTTGTGGCGTAACAAGCTAGCTACGCCACACTGAGAAGTAGCCGGAAGGGCACGCGTCAACTCTCGCCGTCTTGCGCTAAGTCTGAAACAGGATACGTGATGAAAACTATAAAGAAAAGAACGGAGCTTCTCGTATACTTAACTTTTATTCACTTCTGCGGTACATCGCTCTTGATAATACAAGTGAGACTCTCTCCAGATATGGTTAATGGCGCCTTGCTAGGTCGTAGCCATGGACTTAGCTGAAGACTATTCTAACTGTCTCTCGGCAAATGAGAGAATGGCTTCGTACGTGTAGTCGCTAGCAATGTCGTCGGTACAACTGGGGCGAGTGCTAGTACGTCTCTCGAGACCTGCCTTGTGGTGGCGCTCGGTCTGCGATCCTGACAGTGGCGACACGCGGGTCCGACATGTACTAATGAACCGCGGCCGATTTAAGCTACCACCTAGCAAGTGTGGTGTCTGGCGGTGACACCACAAAAGAGACCTTTGGAGAGAAGAGAACCACTTGTATGAATATCAAGAGCTCAGATGGCAACCCAGTTCTAAGCAAAGAAGGGAAGGCAGAAAGGTGGAAGGAGTATATAGAGGGTTTATACAAGGGCGATGTACTTGAGGACAATATTATGGAAATGGAAGAGGATGTAGATGAAGATGAAATGGGAGATAAGATACTGCGTGAAGAGTTTGACAGAGCACTGAAAGACCTGAGTCCAAACAAGGCCCCGGGAGTAGACAACATTCCATTAGAACTACTGATGGCCTTGGGAGAGCCAGTCATGACAAAACTCTACCATCTGGTGAGCAAGATGTATGAGACAGGCGAAATACCCACAGACTTCAAGAAGAATATAATAATTCCAGTCCCAAAGAAAGCAGGCGTTGACAGATGTGAAAATTACCGAACTATCAGTTTAATAAGTCACAGCTGCAAAATACTAACGCGAATTCTTTACAGACGAATGGAAAAACTGGTAGAAGCGGACCTCGGGGAAGATCAGTTTGGATTCCGTAGAAATGTTGGAACACTTGAGGCAATACTAACCTTACGACTTATCTTAAAAGAAAGATTAAGAAAAGGCAAACCTACGTTTCTAGCATTTGTAGACTTAGAGAAAGCTTTTGACAACGTTAACTGGAATACACTCTTTCAAATTCTGAAGATGGCAGGGTAAAATACAGGGAGCGAAAGGCTATTTACAATTTGTACAGAAACCAGATGGCAGTTATAAGAGTCGAGGGGCATGAAAGGGAAGCAGTGGTTGGGAAAGGAGTGAGACAGGGTTGTAGCCTCTCCCCGATGTTATTCAATCTGTATATTGAGCAAGCAGTAAAGGAAACAAAAGAAAAATTCGGAGTAGGTATTAAAATTCATGGAGAAGAAGTAAAAACTTTGAGGTTCGCCGATGACATTGTAATTCTGTCAGAGACAGCAAAGGACTTGGAAGAGCAGTTGAACGGAATGGACAGTGTCTTGAAAGGAGGATATAAGATGAACATCAACAAAAGCAAAACGAGGATAATGGAATGTAGTCAGATTAAATGCTGAGGGGATTAGATTAGGAAATGAGACACTTAAAGTAGTAAAGGAGTTTTGCTATTTAGGGAGTAAAATAACTGATGATGGTCGGAGTAGAGAGGATATAAAATGTAGACTGGCAATGGCAAGGAAATCGTTTCTGAAGAAGAGAAATTTGTTAACATCGAGTATAGATTTAAGTGTCAGGAAGTCGTTTCTGAAAGTATTTGTATGGAGTGTAGCCATGTATGGAAGTGAAACATGGACGATAACCAGTTTGGACAAGAAGAGAATAGATGCTTTTGAAATGTGGTGCTACAGAAGAATGCTGAAGATAAGGTGGGTAGATCACGTAACTAATGAGGAGGTATTGAATAGTATTGGGGAGAAGAGAAGTTTGTGGCACAACTTGACTAGAAGAAGGGATCGGTTGGTAGGACATGTTTTGAGGCATCAAGGGATCACAAATTTAGCATTGGAGGGCAGCGTGGAGGGTAAAAATCGTAGAGGGAGACCAAGAGATGAATACACTAAGCAGATTCCGAAGGATGTAGGCTGTAGTAGGTACTGGGAGATGAAGAAGCTTGCACAGGATAGGGTAGCATGGAGAGCTGCATCAAACCAGTCTCAGGACTGAAGACCACAACAACAACAACATACTCTACACATTTAACTTACTTCATGAAAACTTCTCCTTTACATATTATAAGACACAGGTCTGATTTTCTTTTATGACCCATGCTGATCAGTGGCTAAATTAAATACAAAATGGCGAATACCTTTGTTTACATCGGCTGCTGATTTGATGTGCTAAAGAGTGCGATATATGGCACACTTCCAGAGTTACTGCAAACATACTTCTTCGTAGTACAGATAATTTTATTCAGTTATACATTTAATTAGTTAGGTTTGAAAGATGTTGGTAATGGCCAATGAAGAATTTGCTCTCTGTCAATTGATTATCGTTTGTAGCATTTAAAATTGCAGAAGTTGTATGAAATTTTGGAGGTACATTTGGTTTTTTAATCCTATTTGGTCATTCATTATGCAGTCACGTTTATTGTGAATGTGGTTGTGTATTCCTAGTTGTTCTAACAAATTCATCTCTACTCCTTTAAACGCAAGATGTATTACCTCTAAGTGTTCTTCGATGCTTATCTCTGTATTTATTCACATATTCATATATCCAGTTGACAGGCAAACAACGCGTGGAATTTTCACTCTTCAGCAGAATGTGTGTTGATTTGGAACAATCTACAATATCAAAAGGGTGTGGCGGTCTGGGACTCAAACCTGGGACCTTTGCTTTAGCGTGTAAGTGCTCAACCGATTGAGTTAATCAGGCACGACGGGAGACTCGCCGTCACAGCTTTACTTCCGGCAGTATCTCTTCTCTGCTACCTTCCAAACTTCACAGAAGTTCTCTTGCACACTTTACAGGAAGAAAATATACTGCGGAGAAATTGCAGACACGGCCTCGAGGATTGTTCCAGACTGTATTTTCTCTGGAGCGGAAAGGGGGCTGATCTAAAACTTACTGACCGATTAGAACGCTGTGCCAGACAAGAACTTGAATTCAGGGCATTTGCTTTTTACGGCACGCAGTTTCAATCTGGCTGCAAGTGCACAGAATTAACTAGGGGTAATCAGCGACAGGCGACAACATACCCTATGTGTGGGACGTTTGATAGAAAGGCGACAGAATCTTGGACAGTTGCAACAGTCCAGTAGAATGATGTGAACGTGCCAGAGGCCAGAGGGCGCCATGGCAGGCGGTCAGATTCCAGACGGCCGCCGCTGACCTCGGCTGACCCCGGCTCGCTGACGTCACAGAGCGATCGGCGGCGCCCCTGCGCGGGCTGGAATGCCTTGCAACGGCGCCGCCACCCGGAGGGTACACGTCGAATAGGTGATGCCTTATGCGTACAGAAACGATGACAAGTAGGGAAAAAGTTTTCTCCATGGGTAGCGACAATCGAAAGAAAACGTAATCTGTAATCTGGAAAATTATTTTCTGAGGAGCTCCTAAAGGTAGACCGCTTGACACGCAAAGGGGAAGCACGAAAATAAATTGTTCGCCAAGAATAATATTCAAAATTAAAACATGTTGCCAAGTTGATAAATGAATTCAGGGGATCCCCATTCCAGTGTCAAAACTATTCCACTTACAATGAGGATACGAGGAGACTGAAAAAAATGTGTTACACATGTCTTCCCACACTCAGAGCATTGCCCAAGAAAAAATAAAGTGAAAAAATACTGGTCAAATGCTTTGCGAAATGATCTGTCTAACTGTAACAAATAAAACTGTCCAAGTGCGAGTGCGACTCACGAACTGAGAGTGCGGTTCAAACTTAATTATGTATATTGGTCCCATGAATTGCAAGACCGTATTGAAATCTCTACAGTAGTTCCTCAGATTAGCGTAGACATACAAAAGGAAGCGTCCAGTAGATTTCAGTTTATATATATAGAGAAAGAACATTTAATAAAGCATTTTTATGTTCTTACTAAAACATGACTACAACTTACATTTTATGTTTGCATGCAGTAATGTTCGTCTGTTATACTTCTGATTCTCAAATGGCGAAAAAAAATTTTATGTGGTATAGTTACAATTTAACTTGTACTGGGAAGCCTTGTGTCTTGCGGCTTCCATGATCTGGGGAAACGGGAAGTACCCTATAGGTTTTGATGAGTGAGTTTGCACGTATCAAAATATGTGACATGAATGACCGAATATTTTGACTCCGTTGACACAGAAACTTACAATTTTTACCCCGCCAAGGGGCCATAGATCTTTGTATGTGACAAAAATTTGAACTCGACACGGCAAACTGTAGCAGAGGAAAAGAAACAGACGGTCAGACAGATAGATAAAAAAAAAAAAAATCTGCCGGCCGTGGTGGCCGTGCGGTTCTAGGCGCTCCAGTCCGGAACCGCACTGCTGCTACGGTCGCAGGTTCGAATCCTGCCTTGGGCATGGATGTGTGCGATGTCCTTAGGTTTAAGTAGTTTTAAGTCTAGGGGACTGATGACTTCAGATGTTGAGTCCCATAGTGCTCAGAGCCATTTGAAATAAAAATTACTTTTTCTTGTTATTTAAATACAAATTAACAATTTTCGGGTTTTTTCCTTTACTTGCACTGTGAAACTTTGCTTCTTCCCAAATTTCATGATTCTAGGTCGGTGGGAAGCAACCCATTGGTTTTGATGAGTGAGTTTTCGGGTATCAAAATATGTGACATAAATGGTCGTAGCTGTTGAGTGCATTGACTTAGAAGCTTTAAATTTTCATACCTGCAAAGGACCGGATGAAGCAACAAGTTTGCTGTTGCCAGTCGCAGTTTATTTATTTCGACAATGCATTTCGAAGGTTTAAACCTCCACCATCAGGTGGATTTATATTTGTTAGTATGACATATGTATGTATTGTGTCACGATTTTCTTTTGAAGGAACTTGTAGCATTGTCTAGTGGAAAAACAAAACACTATTTCAGAACATAGTTTTTAAGGGGTTTTTCTACTAAAAGCTAAACGTATAACTAACGGAAAAAATAAAATAAGTAAACCAGAATACCTCCAGTGGTCACAGATTCTTTCCACTGTTGTAACACATAACATACAGTCATATTTTATAAAGTAAGATGGCGTCTGGAAACTATTAGGTGCAAGGGACATATAGCAAAAAGAAACGCTGTCAGAAAGTAAAAATAACATACTTCATAACAACATTGCTATGGAATAAGTTTTAAAGGATTTTGGAGATCTTTGTTTTGAGGTATTGAAAACATGCGTCGGAATAACTATTTCAGATGGTATACAAATCCGCTTATATCAAGTTTATGTGGCTTATATTTCATACTCGTTTATATAATCAGGTGATATGTTGCAAACGTCAAGTGCATGTTAGCAACCGTGATAAAATTGTACCTCAATAACTATTTTGATTGAGATTCAGAGGTAGGGATAACTAAAGGTTGGGGTAATACATTGGTTAATGCTTTAAAATATGCATATGGTGTGCAATTTGTGCCAGTATGTACATATAGTCTCAAGCTGATAGGGCATACAGGCTGTTGGTGTGATGGTATATTTGTAAGTGAAGCCAATCCATTGTACATTTTGGGGATGTCGTGGTAACATAACTAAATATTTAAGGTAAACATGAAGGTAGATGTGTGTGTTTGTGTTTGTGTGTGTGTGTGTGTGTGTGAGTGTGCGTGCGTGTGTGTGCGTTGCAAATTTAATAACGTAGGCTGTTGCTGAAAACAGAGATGATGATACTGTCAATATTGTCATTTTTGTCGTTTAAGATGGATTCAGACTGTTTTCTTTGGTGTTTGTGTATTTGGACCTTAAAATGTGGTATAAATGTGAACTTGGTACGTCTACCAGTTCCTGAGAAAAATGGTTTTAAACAGTCGGACAGACCGACCGACTGATAACAAAGTGATCCTATAAGGGTTTCGTTTTTACATAATGAGGCACGGAGTCCTAAGAATAGATTAAAGAAACATTTTTACGCACCACATTCGCCGTCCGCCTCGACAGCTGAGTGGTCATCACGGCCGAAAGCTGTGCAAGGAGGCCCTGGTTCGACTCCCAGCTGGGTCGGGAATTTCTCCACTCAGACACTGGGTATTGTGTTGTCTTTATCATCATATTATCCCAATCGACACGCAAGTCCACGATGTGGCGTCAACTAAAGAGTTGTCCACCAGGCGACCGGTCTACCCGACGTGAGGCCCTAGCCACACGAATTTCATTTCATTTCGCCTCATTCACCGTGTATGATTTGGATCATCAGTCCAAGGCGTGTTTCTTGCTTTTGGACAAATTATTTCGTAAAATGCTCGACCATTATATCTTCAATTTTGTTTTATTTCGAAGTTTTGCTCAGAAAGCGTGATGGTTCAAATGGATCTGAGCACTATGGGACGTAACATCTGAGGTCATTAATCCCCTAGAACTTAGAACTAGTTAAACCTAAGTAACCTAAGGACATCACACACATCCATGCCCGAGGCAGGATTCGAACCTGCGACCGTAGCAGTCTCGCGGTTCCAGGCTGCAGCGCCTAGAACCGCACGGCCACTTCGGCGGGCGAAAGCGTGACCTTATTGCCATCTCATTTGCTTTCCTACTGTCTTCTCTAAATGTCCAAAATAGCTAGGCCTCGAACAGGTGAAGTTTTTCACAGTTTACATAGCTAGCAGCAGCTGCACGAGAAATATTTCAATTTTTCCTCAAATCATTATGTTTTTTTAGTTACCCTGATTATTCTTTTTTTTTTTTGCGAAATTAGACGTCAGTTTGATACCCCATTGGTCCATTTCCTGCTCTTCGTTTTCCTATGGGAATTCGGAGAAAAATTGATTGCGTAAATCTCCATCAAATCACTATTTTTTTATTAATTACCATGATTACTTTCAGGCAATGAAATGCTTTTTACAAAACTAGACCTCGCGCTCGTCATATGGTGACCCATTTCTTCATTTCCCATCCGTCGTTTAGCTATGAAAATTCGGACAATAAATACTGCATAATTTATAGGGAGTCTTGTTCTCGCTCAGCTCAAACATCCGACCAACAAGAGTGGCGCATTGTCGGAAGAGAGTACATCTTCTGTGGGTCAAGCAGACACATTTGTGCTGCGGTATGCATAGGTGCATTACAGTGTGAAAATGAGATGGTGCGGCATGTGGAAACGTACTCCAAAGTTGAAGGAGGCGGAACGATACGTCTGTGTGAAACAGATTCACGGTGAATTTCTGGTGCTATGTGGACTAAATACATTGTAAAATGCTGCCAAGGCGACAAAGACGTGGCTGATGCTGATCGGGTTGGGACGCCATTGACATTGATCACAGACGACAATGGCAGATTATGGAGGAACTGATACCTAGCAATCGCAGATTTTCCAGCGATGAGGCCGTTCGCACAGCGGTTCACGAATGGCTCCTCGACCAAGAAGCGGATTTCTACTGTCGAGGAATTTATCGATTACTGAACGTTCCGGCCGTCGTTTACAGAGACTTTACGACTATGTTGAAAAATAATGCCCTGTATCTGTGTCACTTGGCAGGTTAGTGTAGAATTCAACAGAAGCTACTACGCCTGCCATAATGTGTAAATTACTTTATGAAGCCCCTTCGCGTATCAGCCAGGGAAAATACTCAGATTTCAAGAATAATGTAATAGTTCCCATTTCAAAGAAGGCAGATGTTGAGATGTGTGAATATTAACGAATCATGAGTTAAATAAGTCATGACTGCGTAATACTGACAAGAATTATTTGTATAAGAATGCAAAAGTTGGTTGAGACAGACCTCGGCGAAGATTTGTTTGGATTCCAGAGAAACGCAGGAACACAAGAAACAATACTGACTTTACGACTTATCTTAGTCATTGATTTACAAATGGTTCAAATGGCTCTAAGCACTATGGGTCTTAACATCTGAGGTCATCAATCCCCTAGACTTAGAACTACTTAAACCTAACTAACCCAAGAACATCACACACATCCATGCCGAGGCAGGATTTGAACCTGCGACCGTAGCAGCAGCGTGGTTCCGGACTGAAGCGCCTAGAACCGCTCGGCCACAGCGTCCGGCGTTGATTTGCAGAGAACTGTTTACTCGAATAAAATACCGAGAGTGAAAACCTTTCTAGAACTCCTAAGGAATCCAAAGTGCAGCTATAAGAGTCGAAAGACATGAAAGAGAAGCTGTAGTTGAGAAGGAAGTGAGAAGGGGTCGTAGCTGACTCCCGGGGTTGTAGCTGACTCCGGATGATATTGAATCTGTATACTGAGCAAGCTATAAAGAATACCAAGAAGAAATTTGAAAATGGAGTTAATGTTCAGGGAGAAGGAACAAAAATAAAAATTGAGATTTATCAATGACGTTGTAATTCTTCCAGAGACGGTAAAGGACTTCTAAGAACAGTCGAGTTGATGGGACAATTTCTTGAAAAATGGTTATAAAATGAACATCAAGAAAAGTAAAACAACGGTTAATACAATGAAGAATTAAATTAGCTGATACTGAGGAAATTAGATTAGAAAGTGAGGTAGTACAAGTAATAAATGAACTTTAGATTTTATGTTATTCACGTTGTAAATATTCTTTAACTAAGTGACAATCTGTCTAATTCGTGTATTCTTCAATTCTATAACAATACTACATATTAATATCTTATTCAACTCTTCCTTAAATAAATTTAATGTTTATAAATTTATTTTCCGTAAACGATACCCTGAAGATTACATTGAGGTGACAAAACTCATGGGATACCTCCTAATATCGTGTCGGACCTCCTTTTGCCCTTCGTAGTGCAGCAAGTCGATATGGCATGGGCTCAGCAAGTCGTTGGAAGTCGTCTGCAGAAATGTTGAGCCATGCTGCCTTTATAGCCCTTCATAATAGGGAAAGAGTTGCCCTTGCAGGATTTAGATTATGTCCCATAAACGTTCGATAGTTTTCATGTCGGGAGATCTCGGTAGCCAAAACATTCGTTCGAATTGTCCAGAATATTCTTCAAACAAATCGCGAACAATTGTGGCCCGATGAACTTGCACATTGTTATCCATAAAAATTCCATCGTTGTTTGGCTGCAAATGGTCTCCAAGTAGCCGAACATTTCCATTTCCAATCAATGACCCTTCAGCTGGATCAGAAGATCAGTCCCTTCTATAAACACAGCTCACACCATTATGGAACCACGACCAGCTTGCACAGTGCCTTGATGACAATTTCGTTCTAAGACTTCGTGGGGTGTGCACCACATGACCTCAGATGTCTCTTACCAACTGACCAGAGCACGGCTTTACAATCGTCTAGGGTCCAACGTAGATGATCACGAGCCCAGGAGTGGGATCTGCAGACGATATCGTGCTGTTACCCATGGCACTCGCGTCAGTCGTCTGCTGTCATAGCCCATTAACGCAAATTTCACCCCACTATCTAATCGAGAAGTTCGTTGCATGTCCCACATAGATTTCTGCGGCTATTTCACGCAGTGTTACTTGTCTGTTAGCACTGACAACTCTACACAACCGCCACTGTTTTAATGGCCGTTAACTGAAGGCAGTCGGCCAAAGCGTCGTCCGTGGTGAGATGAAATTTGGAATTCTCAGCACACTCTTAACACTGTGGATCTCGTAATACTGAATTCCCTGACGAGTATCGAAATGGAACGTCCCATGCGTCCAGCTCCAACTGCCATTTCGCGATCGCAGTCTGTTAATAGCCGTCGTGCAACCATAATCACGTCAGAAACCTCTTCACATCAATCATCTGAGTACAAATGACAGTTCTGCCAATGCAGTGGCCTTTTATACCTTGTGTACGCGGTACTATCGGTATCTGTATATTTGCTTATCGCTATCCCATGACTTTTGTTACCCCAGTGTATTTAAGCTTGATACTGCATTATTTCCAGATATATGGTCTCGCTATTTACTTCTCTACGAAAATAATTCCTATTTCTAAATTCAATATAATTGTGAACGTGCCTGTCTGATGCAGAAAATTGTATGCATGATTTCAGGGAGTCACTATTTTAGAAAAGCTAAGACATTAGTCTACATTTTTGTGAGTGTCAGGTATCATCCTGTTTATAAAATGCTGATGATAACGGTCAGCAGTTACTACAATATGTGACCCCAAGGAAGGCGAATTCCTAATCAAATGTTCAAATGTGTGTGAACTCTTATGGGACTTAACTGCTAAGGTCATCAGTCCCTAAGCTTACACACTATTTAACCTAAATTATACTAAGGACAAACACACACACCAATGCCCGAGGGAGGACTCGAACCTCCGCCGGGACCAGCCGCACAGTCCATGGCTGCAGCGCCGCAGACCGCTCGGCTAATCCCGCGCGGCACACAAGGTAACACAATGAGTCGTTGGGTAGAGGAAGGCTCAAAGCTTCATGTCTGCACATACTTTATACCACACACTCAACACGACCAACATCGATTGCTCGGGGAACATCGAAACGGTAATCCATTTCATTCCACACACGATTCATCAGGTCCCTTTTTATTGAATCGACAGCTTCAACAATTCGATTGCTCTGATGTTGAAGACTAGATGCCACAGGTGGGACAAAGACTCTTACTTTTATGTACTTCCAGAGGGAAAAAAACGCAAGGTGTGAGGTTAAGTGAAATGGGAGGCCAAAAGCAGTGAACTATATCTTGTTGTCCACGTCTTCCAATCCAACGTTGTGGGATGATGTTAAGATAACGCCGCACCTCAAGGTGAAAATGAGGCGAGACTCCGTCTGCATGAAAGTGAAATCACTGGAATCATTGTGAAGTTGAGGGAACGAGCAATTTTTCGGAATGAGCAGGTATGACATTCCTCTCACAGTTCCCTTTGCAAAAAATAAATGTCCATAAACTTTGTGAACAGAAACAGCACAAAACAGATTCAGTTTCGGCGAGTCTCTTTCATGCTCACCGCTCGGCTAATCCCGCGCCTCGAATTCCTAATCGCCGGACCACTTTTGACTTGGTTTACTTTGCCACTAACAGATCAAAACGAAAATTTCTGTTCAGACACTGACAATGTTGAGTGTTTATGGAAAAAGTTCAAGGCAATCGTAAAATGCGTTTTAGACAGGCACGTGCCGAGTAAAACTGTGAGGGACGGGAAAAACCCACCGTGGTACAACAACGAAGTTAGGAAACTACTGCGAAAGCAAAGAGAGCTTCACTCCAAGTTTAAACGCAGCCAAAACCTCTCAGACAAACAGAAGCTAAGCGATGTCAAAGTTAGCGTAAGGAGGGCTATGCGAAAAGCGTTCAGTGAATTCGAAAGTAAAATTCTATGTACCGACTTGACAGAAAATCCTAGGAAGTTCTGGTCTTACGTTAAATCAGTGAGTGGCTCGAAAAAGCATATCCAGACACTCCGGGATGATGATAGCATTGAAACAGAGGATGACACGCGTAAAGCTGAAATACTAAACACCTTTTTCCAAAGCTGTTTCACAGAGGAAGACCGCACTGCAGTTCCTTCTCTAAATCCTCGCACAAACGAAAAAATGGCTGACATCGAAATAAGTGTCCAAGGAATAGAAAAGCAACTGGAATCACTCAACAGAGGAAAGTCCACTGGACCTGACGGGATACCAATTCGATTCTACACAGAGTACGCGAAAGAACTTGCCCCCCTTCTAACAGCCGTGTACCGCAAGTCTCTAGAGGAACGGAGGGTTCCAAATGATTGGAAAAGAGCACAGGTAGTCCCAGTCTTCAAGAAGGGTCGTCGAGCAGATGTGCAAAACTATAGACCTATATCTCTGACGTCGATCTGTTGTAGAATTTTAGAACATGTTTTTTGCTCGAGTATCATGTCGTTTTTGGAAACCCAGAATCTACTATGTAGGAATCAACATGGATTCCGGAAACAGCGATCGTGTGAGACCCAACTCGCGTTATTTGTTCATGAGACCCAGAAAATATTAGATACACGCTCCCAGGTAGATGCTATTTTTCTTGACTTCCGGAAGGCGTTCGATACAGTTCCGCACTGTCGCCTGCTAAACAAAGTAAGAGCCTACGGAATATCAGACCAGCTGTGTGGCTGGATTGAAGAGTTTTTAGCAAACAGAACACAGCATGTTGTTATCAATGGAGAGACGTCTACAGACGTTAAAGTAACCTCTGGCGTGCCACAGGGGAGTGTTATGGGACCATTGCTTTTCACAATATATATAAATGACCTAGTAGATAGTGTCGGAAGTTCCATGCGGCTTTTCGCGGATGATGCTGTAGTATACAGAGAAGTTGCAGCATTAGAAAATTGTAGCGAAATGCAGGAAGATCTGCAGCGGATAGGCACTTGGTGCAGGGAGTGGCAACTGTCCCTTAACATAGACAAATGTAATGTATTACGAATGCATAGAAAGAAGGATCCTTTATTGTACGATTATATGATAGCGGAACAAACACTGGTAGCAGTTACTTCTGTAAAATATCTGGGAGTATGCGTGCATAACGATTTGAAGTGGAATGATCATATAAAATTAATTGTTGGTAAGGCGGGTACCAGGTTGAGATTCATTGGGAGAGTGCTTAGAAAATGTAGTCCATCAACAAAGGAGGTGGCTTACAAAACACTCGTTCGACCTATACTTGAGTATTGCTCATCAGTGTGGGATCCGTACCAGATCGGGTTGACGGAGGAGATAGAGAAGATCCAAAGAAGAGCGGCGCGTTTAATCACAGGGTTATTTGGTAACCGTGATAGCGTTACGGAGATGTTTAATAAACTCAAGTGGCAGACTCTGCAAGAGAGGCGCTCTGCGTCGCGGTGTAGCTTGCTCGCCAGGTTTCGAGTGGGTGCGTTTCTGGATGAGGTATCGAAGATATTGCTTCCCCCTACTTATACCTCCCGAGGAGATCACGAATGAAAAATTAGAGAGATTAGAGCCCGCACGGAGGCTTTCAGACAGTCGTTCTTCCCGCGAACCATACGCGACTGGAACAGGAAAGGGAGGTAATGACAGTGGCACGTAAAGTGCCCTCCGCCACACACCGTTGGGTGGCTTGCGGAGTATAAATGTAGAGATGTAGATGTAGAAGATTACACTGAGGTGACAAAATTCATGGGATACCTCCTAATATCGTGTCGGACCTCCTTTTGCCCTTCTTAGTGCAGCAAGTCGATATGGCATGGGCTCAACAAGTCGTTGGAAGTCGTCTGCAGAAATGTTGAGCCATGCTGCCTTTATAGCCCTTCATAATAGGGAAAGAGTTGCCCTTGCAGGATTTAGATTATGTCCCATAAACGTTCGATAGTTTTCATGTCGGGAGATCTCGGTAGCCAAAACATTCGTTCGAATTGTCCAGAATATTCTTCAAACAAATCGCGAACAATTGTGGCCCGATGAACTTGCACATTGTTATCCATAAAAATTCCATCGTTGTTTGGCTGCAAATGGTCTCCAAGTAGCCGAACATTACCATCTCCAGTCAATGATCCTTCAGCTGGATCAGAAGATCAGTCCCTTCTATAAACACAGCTCACACCATTATGGAACCACCACTAGCTTGCACAGTGCCTTGATGACAATTTCGTTCTAAGACTTCGTGGGGTGTGCACCACATGACCTCAGATGTCTCTTACCAACTGACCGGACCACGGCTTTACAATCGTCTAGGGTCCAACGTAGATGATCACGAGCCCAGGAGTGGGATCTGCAGACGATATCGTGCTGTTAACCATGGCACTCGCGTCAGTCATCTGCTGTCATAGCCCATTAACGCAAATTTCACCCCACTATCTAATCGAGAAGTTCGTTGCATGTCCCACATTGATTTCTGCGGCTATTTCACGCAGTGTTACTTGTCTGTTAGCACTGACAACTCTACACAACCGCCACTGTTTTAATGGCCGTTAACTGAAGGCAGTCGGCCAAAGCGTCGTCCGTGGTGAGATGAAATTTGGAATTCTCAGCACACTCTTAACACTGTGGATCTCGTAATACTGAATTCCCTGACGAGTATCGAAATGGAACGTCCCATGCGTCCAGCTCCAACTACCATTTCGCGATCGCAGTCTGTTAATACCCGTCGTGCAACCATAATCACGTCAGAAACCTCTTCACATCAATCATCTGAGTACAAATGACAGTGCTGCCAATGCAGTGGCCTTTTATACTTTGTGTACGCGATACTATCGGTATCTGTATATTTGCTTATCGCTATCCCATGACTTTTGTTACCCCAGTGTATTTAAGCTTGATACTGCATTATTTCCAGATATATGGTCTCGCTATTTACTTCTCTACGAAAATGATTCCTATTTCTAAATTCAATATAATTGTGAACGTGCCTGTCTGATGCAGAAAATTGTATGCATGATTTCAGGGAGTCACTATTTTAGAAAAGCTAAGACATTAGTCTACATTTTTGTGAGTGTCAGGTATCATCCTGTTTATAAAATGCTGATGATAACGGTCAGCAGTTACTACAATATGTGACCCCAAGGAAGGCGAATTCCTAATCAAATGTTCAAATGTGTGTGAACTCTTATGGGACTTAACTGCTAAGGTCATCAGTCCCTAAGCTTACACACTATTTAACCTAAATTATACTAAGGACAAACACACACACCCATGCCCGAGGGAGGACTCGAACCTCCGCCGGGACCAGCCGCACAGTCCATGGCTGCAGCGCCGCAGACCGCTCGGCTAATCCCGCGCGGCACACAAGGTAACACAATGAGTCGTTGGGTAGAGGAAGGCTCAAAGCTTCATGTCTGCACATACTTTATACCACACACTCAACACGACCAACATCGATTGCTCGGGGAACATCGAAACGGTAATCCATTTCATTCCACACCCGATTCATCAGGTCCCTTTTTATTGAATCGACAGCTTCAACAATTCGATTGTTCTGATGTTGAAGACTAGATGCCACAGGTGGGACAAAGACTCTTACTTTTATGTACTTCCAGAGGGAAAAAAACGCAAGGTGTGAGGTTAAGTGAAATGGGAGGCCAAAAGCAGTGAACAAGATCTTGCTGTCCAAGTCTTCCAATCCAACGTTGTGGGATGATGTTGTTAAGATAACGCCGCACCTCAAGGTGAAAATGAGGCGAGACTCCGTCTGCATGAAAGTGAAATCACTGGAATCATTGTGAAGTTGAGGAAACGAGCAATTTTTCGGAATGAGCAGGTATGACATTCCTCTCACAGTTCCCTTTGCAAAAAATAAATGTCCATAAACTTTGTGAACAGAAACAGCACAAAACAGATTCAGTTTCGGCGAGTCTCTTTCATGCTCACCGCTCGGCTATTCCCGCGCCTCGAATTCCTAATCGCCGGACCACTTTTGACTTGGTTTACTTTGCCACTAATGCACCAAGTACCCTGTTTAACAGTTCCTCTGTCTAACGATCTCCTACTTCAATCCCTCTCTAACGGTTCGGTTTTAATATTCTATATTGGTTTTATGCTTTTTGATACTACGTAAGATAAGAAGTTAGCATTACTTATTTTCTTTACGTAGGTGAGCCCATTAGAAGCAGAGTATCTTATAGGAGGCCAAAATAAATGTTTGTTTTCAATTTAAATGAGCGCCAGGCTCCCTACAAGATTATCATAACTGGTTTTCATCTAAATACAGTCAAGGCTAAAGTCCACAGATCTACGACAAATGGTATTTCTGAAAGTATTTGAACTCTCGAAAAATTAAATCCTGGAACTATTCAGATTTAACTCAAGTAATCTTTTAAAATGATTTTATTACTTCTGCTCTTGTGGAAAGCTGTAAGAAAAGCTAATATTAAGTCCGTCGCGTAATGGCGGCCAGCTGTTGCCAGTCAGCGATCAATGCTTTCGTCTTCTTGATAGCTGAAGAATACTAATTATTGTCCCTTTTCAATTCAAACATTACGATTAGTGGCTGCCATGTTCTTGAAATAAAACAATGAACTCACTTTTTCACATATATTTCTATCAATAACCTGATACACACCTTTTTTATCGTCTAGTCGAAAGAACAAAAAGAACATCTGTAAGCGTTCAACGCTACACACAATATCTATCTAACAATAGTAACATGAGAATCAGAGACAGCAGAAAAGCGAGTAATAACTTATATTTTCCATATTCTATAGTTATACAAAGATATAAATGTTTTATTTCACCCTGTTCTTTACTGCAATATTGTTTATCAATCTTTCCGTAACGTAATATCGACGTTATATATTTTGTAAACAGTTTTTTATTTTTTTTCACAATTGACTTTCAGTCTGGTCTGTTTGGTCTTATTCAATATTTATATACACACTTCACACGCGTAATTCTTAAACATCGCAAAAGGGACACTACACCTCGCTCCTATAGAAGCATTCTGTTGCGGACGGATAACATTTGCAGTTTACGGCACCGATGCGTTGCATGTGGTAGTTTTGTGGAACAGATATGTACTAGGGTTAAAGTCTTTGACTAGTAATTAAGACGTCCTGGCTTCTATTCCAGCCGATGCTCAAGACTATATATATGTATAAAAGGCAACGTAACCATTGACGAACTAACTGACTCATTATTAACCAGCACAAGTCACTAAGGATCGAAACTTGAAAGTTGCAGAGGCTGTTAATCTTATACTCTAGGTGTTGGTATTTTTCGAAATTCCTCCCATAAGGGGGTATAAAAAGGGGATGAAATGTTTCTTGAAAATATGTTACTGTTAATGCAGTTTTGAAGCTAAAGCTACGAAAATTGGTATTTGGTTTCTCGGTCAGAAATAAAGAAATATTTGTTTCAGCATTTTTCTAAATTGAACTCCTATGTGGGTGGAATAGTTAGTGAATTTTTTTTAAGACAAAGCATTATTAAAGAACTACTAATGTATTTTTATAGCTACACCTATGAAAACTGGTACTTGACTTTTCGGTTAGAAATAAAAAAATACGTGTTTTAGTGATTTAGAAAATTCAGTCGCTAAGGGACTGAAATAGGGATGAAAATTTTTATGGATATATTTCATTATGAAAGCATTTCGAAGCTAAATCTATGAAAATTTGTATTTGGCTTCTCAGTTGAAAACAAAAGATAACATGTTTCAGTGTTTTTCGAAATTCAGTCGATAAGGGGGTGCAACAGGTGATAGAAATTTTTATGAAAATATTCCATTATGAAAGAATTTTTAAGCTAAATCTAAAAAAAAATTTATTTGTCTTCAAGGTTGGGAAGAAACACGTGTTTCAGTGCTTTGTAAATTCAACCTTTAATGGGGTGAAAAAGGGAACGAACATTTTTGTGAAAATATTTCGTTATATTAAATTTTTTAAAGCTAAATGAATGAAAATTTGTATTTGACTTCTAAACAAATGTGTGTTAGAGAATGAAAATGTCTATGGAAATATCACACAGAAGTAAATTCGGAAAAGACCATGCTTCTATGACCTTAATTAGTGTGCAAAGTTTAAAAGGTCAACGAAAAAATTCGATTGAAGGAAAACAGAAAAAAATGTGCAGAGCATACAGTCAACGCGAACGAGGCAGTGGGCGCTAAACCAGATCTTAATAAAAGTCATGAGCGCAGGTTGCAGAAGTCTTTCGGTGCAGAAGTCACTCTCGTTCGGCGAACGGCGTTGTTAATGAGGGCGGAGGAGTGGACAGAGGTTCGGAGCATGCGCTTGTCCTTGGAGTGGGAAATGGCACTGAAAGACGGAAGAATCAGCAATGGTCATCGGCTTAACGGTGCAGAAGAAAATGAAAAGCAACTGAACTAAAGCCATATAAAGTGTATCAGCAGAACAGGTAGCTTGTAATACAAAAAATATCGTGATGATCTTTCCGTGGCAAAAGATTCTGGATTAGTCCCCAACCAGATCTTCGGAGAAGCACTGCCAAGGGAAAAGCGATATTCTTAACGATTGAATAATCGACGTGACGGTAACATATTAGGAGGCGGGGAATGGACTGTCAGAAATCTGCAGTAGGGGAAGTAGAAAATGTGAAAAGGGAAGTGCAAAGGCTAAGTTGGATATTGTAGGGATCAGTGACGTGAAATGGAAAGAAGATGAATATTTCTGGTCAGTCCAATACTGTGTGATATCACCAGGAGCAGAAAATGGTGTAGCGGGAATAAGACTCGTCATGAACAGGAAAGTAAGTCAGATAGAGAGTTACTGTGAACAGTTCAGAGACAGCATCATTCTCATCAGAAACGACAGAAAACTAACGCCAGCAACAATAATTTCATACATGGAAAGTAACTGCGATGATATCTTAGGTACCATAAGAAATACTTTAAATGATCTGCAAATGAAGGAAGTACAAAAATGTCTGGGAAACGACAGGAAGACAGCAATTTAAGTAATTTAAAAGTGAATTAAATGGAAGTTCAGAGAAATTAGTGCGAAATACTGCAGGAAAAATGAGAAGAAATAACGAGAAAGAAATAGTCGTGGGAAGGACTGGTGCAGCATATAGAAAAGTCAGAACAAATATCCATGGTTCAAATGGCTCTGTGCACTATGGGACTTTATTTCTGAGGTCATCAGTCCCCTAGAACTTAGAACTACTTCAACCTAACTATCCTAAGGACAGCACACACATCCATGCCCGAGGCAGGATTCGAACCTGTGACCGTAGCGGTCGCGCGGTTCCAGACTGTAGCGCCCAGAACAGCTCGGCCACACCGGCCGGCAACTATCCATGAAATTAAAAGCAAAGGCGTCAACAATAAGAGACCAAGATGCATTTCGCAGTCAAACGCAGAAGGTGCAGCTGATAAGCGTGTACCTTGAAGATCTCTACGAGGAGAAGGAATTGTCTGCCGATGTGATAGATGAAGAAATGGGTGTCGCTGTAGAACACATGGTGTATTCAGTATTACAGTTTAACAAAGCTTTGGAAGTCTTGAGATGAAATAAGGCGAAAGGCAAAGATAACATTTCTTCGGAATTTTTAAAACCGTTTGAGGATGGTGACAACAATAGACCAATCAAGCTGACGTAGAATCGCTGCTGGGAAATGTGAGTAATATACAGTATGTACAAAAACCAAGAGGGAACAGTAGGAACGGAAGCCCAGTTTCTCGCCCCTGCTGTTCAATCTACACATCGAAGAAGCAGTGATGGAAATATAAGAAAGGGTCAGCAGTGAGATTAAAATACACGATGAAAGGGTATTAGTGAAATTTGCTGGTGACACTGGTATCCTTGGTGAAAGTATAAAGGAATTATAGAACCTGAATTATTGAATGATGTAATGAGTACACACTGCTGATTGAGAGGAATGCTGAGAAAGACGATAGTAATGAGGAGTAACAGAAATGGGATTGCCGATAAATTTAGCGTATAAATTTGCGACCATGAATTTGACTAAAGTAAGAAATTCGGCTACCTTGGAAGCAAAATTAAACATAACGGACGAATCAATAAGGGCATTAAAAGCGAACGAAAGCAGGCAAATAGGCCATTCCTGACAGAGATAAGCCTACTGGTATCACACATAGGCCTTAATTTGGGAAAGAAGTTTTTGAGAGTTTGCGTTTGGAACGTAGCATTGTATGGTAGTGAATAATGATCTGAGGGAAAATTATGAAAGAAGAGAATCGAAGCGTTTGAGAGACGGTGCTATAGAAGGAGTTTGAAAATTAGGTGGACTGATAAGAGGAAGTTCCTGGCAGAATCGACGGAGAAGAATACGTGGATAACATTGACAAGAAGAAGAGACAGGACTATGGTACATCTTTTAAGACATCGCGAAATAACTGCCATGGTACTTGAGAGAGCTATAGAGGGTTAAAAACTGTAGGGGAAGCCAGAGATTGTGATATAACTTAGGTTGCAATTGCAAGTGCTACTTTGAGATGAAAATGTTTGCAAAGGAGACGAGGAATTCGTGGTGGGCCGCATCAAACCAGCGAGGAGCCTGATGAAAAACAACACTGTTCCAAAACAGATCCAAGTTCGAAGTTAGTTGTTCGTTGTTTCCTCATTATTCGTCTTTTTCTATTTTCCATAATTTACAAAAGCAGACTGTGTGTGTAGGCGCGCTCAAATCCACAGATTATAAAATTTCACATTATTCATAAAATAGATGTCAAGTGCTTCAAGTGTGCATTTTAGAAATGAAGTTAAAGCCTAAAACATTAGCCACTTAATTAAAAGGACACGACATTAATGACACTAGAAATTTTACAGCGGATGCACTATGTCCGTAATATATAGTGTAACAAAAAGTGTTCGATTTCGCGAGTGATGATAGGTGTATCGAATACTTTCAGCTTAAAAATTATGAAATTTATGTCCGTATTTAGGTAACTGGGATTAGCATATATCACCTGCACCTTTTTAATAATATATTTGTTACTACAAAGGTAATAGCAAGTTTAAAGCTCGACAATGAGAGTTGGAAGAAATTTAGCATGTTCTAAGTCATTGTCCTCGGCGCCACGGTGAGCATAGGTGACTAGTAGGTGAATAGCCTAGTCGAAGCCGGAGAGGCCGTGCGGTTCTAGGCGCTACAGTCTGGAGCCGAGCGACCTCTACGGTCGCAGGTTCGAATCCTGCCTCGGGCATGGATGTATGTAATGTCCTTAAGTTAGTTAGGTTTAATTAGTTCTAAGTTCTAGGCGACTGATGACCTCAGAAGTTACGTCGCATAGTGCTCAGAGCCATATTAAGTGGTTTTCTGTTGATTTTCGCCGTCCTGTTATGTATTATCAGTTGCAGATTTACATTCTGCAGATGCCATTGTGAGGTTCTGAACTCGGCATGGAGTTAACCTACAACTTCTGGTGATAAGAACTTTTCCCAACAGCAAGAATCGAACGTGCTACTGGTGAGCATAATCGCACGATTGCGTTAGGACTCACGTCTATACAGGTAGTTTGCATCTTATTCAGTTTTCGAAGTTTACTTAATGCATTCAGGTTTTGCATATACAACTGTCGACAAGCGTTTTTGTTTATTGTCATAGAGGTTACGTTTTATTCAAAGAAAACAACATTAGCGGAGTGAAATATTTGTGTCCATGGTTTGTTCGGATTAAATTTAAAACAGTTCGGTTTTCATTCTGTTGAAAGCAGACTTTATCTACTGACAAGAAATTCCGTGATACTTCGATTTTGTGAAATGGAGAGATTATACGAGATATCCTACTCTAAAGTATGTAGTTTGTGTCAACAAAACAACGTTTCGTTAAAGCAGCAGCCATTCATTGCGGCTCACGTGCATTGACCGTATCATGAAACAAATAAAAGCCGTCCTTTTTGATCATAATAGAATTCAGTGAAATCTGCTGCCATTTAAATTACGAATATAGGTAAAATAACCGCAGTATAAGCGAATATAGGCAATGATTTCATTCTTTTTTGTAATCTTCACAATCACAAAGTTTTCCGAAATCAGTCTCAGTCGAAGACGAAAACTTTCTATTATTTGTTCTTGTACTGTTACTGCATTCACACTGCACAATTTATGGATAAAATTTGCTTATTTCCTGAAAAAGTCATAAAGTATGACTCACAATCAATGATCTAATACTGAAAGTTGTAGAAATGTATATACTGTCTATGTCGGATAACAAATGAAAAGTGAAAAAGTAAAAAAGGTAAAATAAACAAAACGAGCGTTATCGGACATTTGAAAAAAGTATAGAAACTATGACATTGGGGCGAGGATGGCACTCAGAGCAGAGTTTCTGTGGCAGGAATGAGTCTGCAAAACCCCGAGGTGTGTCGATGTGAAATCGTGTGGCAATGATGGGACTGCCCAGACTCCGTTACGCACCCCTTAAACCTGATGTTAAATTTTAATTGGCCAACAGAATTGCTGTCTCAAAAATGACTTTAACAAGGAATCCTAAGCTGTGTAAATGCTAAATTCTACTGAATGACTATTTTTACTAAATCAACAAATAATAATAATAATAATAATAATAATAATGAATTGAAGGAAACTGCAAGTTACTTCAGATGAACTACAAATGAAATCAACTTGATGTTTCATTACATCAAAAGGAATGATAGCACAAGATGCGGTGACATGACTACTAGAAAAAGTGATTGCAATAAAGGTTCCAAGACGCTACTCCAGTAGGGTGTAAAAATGAATGTGCGCAACGGAAAATAATAAACGCTAAAATGATGATTTGGCCCTGTCTGAGTACCCCTGAAGCAGATCTTAGGATCTCTTAATGCTCTCTTTTACATATAAGTTACAATCTAAACATAAATTAATGATGAAGGCAACTAATACTACTAAATGATAAACGTTGTTGTTCATTATGTATTTATTATATATTAAAATTAACCCTTTAGGTACAATTGTCAATATTTCCTAACAAAAATTATTAATCAATTGCCAAACTCTGCCCCTTATTATGAGTGCGCGGTCTAATATGACTAACGCGAAATGAGTGACATCATCTACGTACCAAACACTAGAAGACTACTTTCAAAGATGATCTACGGTAGTGTGGAACCTCAGTGGAAATAAACTAACGTGATCACAGCTGTTTAGCTTTATATCCCTAATAAGCCGAAGCAATTTGCGATATCACCTTATGTACTGCGCCTGCTGCGTCGAAGTGATGGTTCTCTTACTCGTCTGCGACGTTGGAGGAACTCCAGCCACAAATAAACTCTTTCAAACACTAGGACGGAAGAAGGCGGTCCTCTGACTAATATACTCTAATACTGTCTTCTCCTCTCTGTGTTGTACAGACGAGAAACACGAACCCCCAGCCACAAGGACGGAATTCAGATAACGTCTCAACGTAAGTATAGGCAGAAGAAGTGCTCTCAATTACTGAACGCTGCGTACTCAACGACGACTTCCAACCCGGAGGTGAAGTCCAGAATCGTCTAGGTTCGCAAGAGTACAGTGCCTAACTGTTCTAACTATAAACTCTCCTGAGAGCAAAGACAGCAAGTCCGTCTGTACCAACAAAGCTGACACCGAGCGACTGTCACACACGGGCACTCACAACGGAAGACCTCGTCCCTCCACTGCTGGCTTCCCACCAAGGCTCGGCTCCCCACCCTCGTAATTCCGAAAACGAATCATATTCCCGAAACCAGGGAATATTCTCCCTGTCTACGGATTCTTCCGATTACTGACGAACCATATTTTAGTCTTTTGTCGTTCAGCGTGGAAAGTTTGCGAGGAAAAACCTATACTCGTACAATGGTACGCTTCTGCGTAAAAATCATTGGAAATAACCCAGCCTGCGTGGTTTCTGAGGTGCCGCTTCATCTTTCCTCTCACCTGCGTCCAAGATTTGCAGAGTTCCTGGTTATCCTTCCGGTCCTGTTACAATAGTGGCCGGCCATCACCCTATTGTGCTCCAGAGCTCAGGTGCCATGACGTCCGTCTAGCTACTTCCTGTTTTTAAGCAGGACCAACACCTGTGCGGGCCTTCCACCCAGAGCTTGAGTTCTGCCTACCGTTTCATCTCCACTGGCGTTCCAACCTCTACTAATATAGGCAATCATTCATTACGCTGTTCTGATAATAAAGACAATCCGTAATCTTTCATGCGATAAGCCTTAACAATTATTTACAAGGCGTACGTGACAATGTCAGTCTCCTTTAAATATTCATATACGAGGTGTGGCTAGAAAGAAACCGGACTAGTACTGGTGAAACAATAAAACGAATGCAATAAGGCTGAAAGTCGCGTGGCCTGTCACGTGACTCTCGCTCCGCCTACTGGTCGAGTTTCATCTGCCTCCTGCATTCAGTCTGCCCGTGGCGCCTGTTTTAAGTAGTTGACGTTTTGTCTGTGCGTCGGAAAATGTTGAGTGTACAGAAAGAACAGCGTGTTAACATCAAATTTTGTTTCAAACTAGGAAAATCTGCAAGTGAAACGTTTGTAATGTTACAACAAGTGTACGGCGATGATTGTTTATCGCGAACACAAGTGTATGAGTGGTTTAAACGATTTAAAGATGGCCGCGAAGACACCAGTGATGGCACTCGCACTGGCAGACCATTGTCAGCAAAAACTGATGCAAACATTGAAAAAATCGGTAAACTTGTTCGACAAGATCGCCGTTTAACAATCAGAGCAGTGTCTGAGTTAACAGGAGTTGACAAGGAAAGTGTTAGGTAGATTCTTCATGAAAGTTTCAACATGAACAAAGTGTGTTCAAAAATGGTTCCAAAGTGTCACACAATTGAACAGAAGGAACGTCGAAGAATGATTTGTCCTGACATCCTGGAAAACATTGAAAGTGATCCCACCTTCTTACAAAATGTTATTACTTGCGATGAATCGTGCTTTTTTACTTACGATCCCGAAACTAAACGCCAATCGATGCATTGGAAAACTCCTGGTTTTCCACGACAAAAAAAGCACGAATGTCAAAATCGAAATTCGAGGCAATGATGATTGTTTTTTTTTTGACATCAAAGGGATTGTGCACATTGATTGGGTACCAGAGGGACAAACAGTGAATCAGCATTACTACATTAGTGTCCTGGCTACCCTACGTGAGCGAGTACGGAGAAAACGGAACGATTTGTGGAGAAAAAAGTCATGGATCCTTCACCAAGACAATGCCCCAGCTCACAGTGCGTTGTCAGTGAAGACGTTTTTGGCAAAACACAACATTCCCATCTTAGATCATCCACCCTACTCACCTGATTTGGCCCCCTGTGACTTTTTTCTTTTCCCTAAAGTCAAGTCAGCTTTGAAAGGAACTAGATTTGAGACTGTTGAAGCAGTAAAAGAAAAAGCGACGGAAGTAATGTATGGACTTACCGAAAATGATCTGCAGCATTGCTATGAACAGTGGAAAATTCGTATGGAGCGGTGTAGAGACCGAGGAGGAGAGTACATTGAAGGAGATAACATGAAATTGTAAATAATTGTAAATAAATGTTTTTTCCAGCATCAGTCCGGTTTTTTTCTAGCCGCACCTCGTACACGATGTACAACCTATCAATTGACACCTAATTGTGGCTGTAGTTCATGAGAAAGTATGTGGATGAGTGCTTGTAAGATGCAAAATTATAGCCACGTTACAAGGTATAAAGGGGTCGGGATCAGCACTACCGTGTCCTAGCTGCACATTCAATCACTAACACGAATGCAACTAATCAAATGTTTTAGTTACTCCAGTGGTTGATTGAATAATAGATGAAAATGACGCTATCACCGGAACTGGGATAACGGATCTGTGGCAACGGTACGTCCCCTATGCAAACAGCTCCGCCCACCTGTCGCCGGTATACTCCAACCAGTCTGCCGTGGCGGTAAGGCGGCTGCGCATGGTCGCCTGCAAAGAACCAGAATATCACTCGTCGGGACTCGGACGCCGTGAAGCCTTATCCACTGCCTAAACTCAAGAGTCCTCGAAAACCAGCGACCTTTCACCTTCCACATCGAAACCAAGAGCGTCCATCTTCACGTGTCCCTGCTCCCAACTCTGCCATTTGCATCTTTCAGGTCGCAACCACCAATCAGGAAAAATGTTACTGTTTTCCGGCAATAACTTGAAAAATACCACGTTTAATAAATTCTCTCCCTAGAATGTCTTCTGAGGCTGGCCAACCAGAGCACATATTACTCGTCAGTTTGCTCTGGAAATTCCCATCTGACGGCGATGGGCGTATCGGAGTATTATTTACACACCTCTGAATTTCCAAAAGCCTGACCGACGTGATGGGAACTTTGAAAGGCTTATCCTCCCACCGCGTAGGCCCAGATATTCCCCGACTACCGCCTAATCTTCTACAGAGCCGAACCGTGCCGAATACCTTGAACCCCGTCTTAGCCTGATTCACAGGGGAGTTCCGTGTGAGATGAGGGGTTCTCACACATTCTTAGAACAGAACTACGAGCCTCGATTGACAACCAATGCAGTATTATGAAATAGATTCCCCAGCATTAAATAACGTCACGAGACTTTTAGCATGATGAAAGTAAAGTGTTTTGCCTTCGTCAGTCGTGACATGTGGCAGACGAATTTAGCACGCAAATGGAAGGAGATAAGCCGGATGGCTTGACATCTTTCAGATTGACTATTAGCGTGATAGGAAATACATTGAGCTATTTTTCTGAATGAACGGTTCATGAACTCCAGCAGCCGTTCCAATAAACCATACCATTTGTGGAAAGCTAATACGAAGATTTCGGGAAGAGGTGGGAGGTGCCGAATTAGTACTGTAATGAAGAATGGAGATCTAACTAGCAAGAGAGACATTTCACAGACCATGGCGGAACATTTCGTTGAAACCACCGCCACCGGCAGCCAAGATACGGCTTTCCGTCCCTACCTAGTGCTTGCCGAGAGGTGAATTTGGGACTTAAGTTTCACGAGTGATGAAAGCTAGAACTGACAGTTCTCTGCGTGGGAGCTGGACTCAGCAATGACTGCAGCTGCCGACACGGCACAGCCCAAGACAAAATGCATTACATGTTGTTGCACCTCAAAGTGACGACTAATGCAGCTCTCTTCGAGTTTTTTTATCTTAATATGGAGAATTGGACTATTTCCTGGCGCTTGAACAGAAGATATTTCATGTTCTTATACGGTCCCTTCTCTCTCCACATTATTTTAGATGTCGACTTAGTGATGCTTTATCAGATAGTTCTTTTCAAGAAAGTGTTGTCCCTCAAGACAGTGTTTTAAATGAGATCTTGTTTTTAATAGCTATAGACAGCATTGCGCCCGTAGTAAAGAATCCTACAAAGCGTAGGAATAAAGATGTGAATGTGTAGGGAAGACGATGATTGCTGGGGCTCAGACTGCTGAAGTGTGAAGAACAATCCAGGCAATGCAAGTGTCAACTAGTGACAAGTTACATCATAATAATATTAGTCATGGTCGGTGGACAAAGTAATTTAAGGGTTTATTCCAGGAAGACCTTCCAAAATTTGCACTTAGATCTAAGGCGTGGATGTAACAGGGGGAGTTATGGCCTTTACATAAGTTCAGCAGGTTGTGGGGAACTAAAAGTTGGCAACAGAACATGGGTCAATACATACAGAGGTGGTGAAGTTTACACCGCCAAAATTATTGAAGATACTAAGGAAGCTGTTTTGAAGAGTATTAAATGGGAAATCTGTTCCATCGAAATGGATAACATGATACATAACACCGATGCTTAGGGAAAGGTCACATAATGACTCAAATAATTCTAGAGGATTGCCAGTGATCCCTTTCGTTGTTGGGCTGTACTCTAATGTACTTAAAGATCTAATAGAGAAAGAAGCAGGCCACAAGCAGTAAGAAGGGCAAGTAGGACCCCGAGCTTGAAGGTTGCTAATGGACAACATGAATGAAACTAATACTTGAAAAACACAAAAAGGTTAGTTTGGAGACGCATGTTGCAACACATCAAATGAATTCGCACTTGCGAATAAAGACTACTATCAACTGTAGAATGGAATGACGACAACGAAAATTTGTGCCCGACTGGGACTCGAAGCCGGATTTCTGGTTTATCGCGAGCTGTTGCCATGCCATTTTTTTTCCATTTGGCTATCCGTGCACGACTCACGACCAGACCCAAACTTCCACATGTCGTCAACCATGCGTCTACGACCTGTACTCGTACATCCATTATCTATATTCTCGTACAGGTCAGACGTTGTACTTGAACGTCGCTTGCCCGGTATTGGCAGATAAGTACGATATTGCAGTGCCTGTGTTATTCTGATTACGATGCAAAGTTCCTGTGGACATGCGTCGTAATCGGAATAATACAGGCACTGCAATATCGCATGTTGCAACGATTGACCTAGAAAAGATCATATGATAATGTCCCCACCAACAAACTGTGGGAAAAAATTGAAAGAGACTAGAGCTGGCTGAAGGAATGCTAAAGGCTTATACGGAATTATAACGAAGTGGCACAGGAAGAAAAAGGATTGGGAATACTTGGGCAGAAGAATTCGAAGTGAATAAAGGTCCGCGGTTTTGACGTAGGCCGTTACCGACCCTCTTTAAGCTATATGTAGGAGCAATCCAGCCGATTTCGCATATAAAGTCCCAGGTTAAGGGAATGACAGTAGAAGACAGCAGGATATTTAGCTTGTATGCTGCAGATGACCAGATTGTGTTAGCAGATGATGATCTGAGTTATGTGAAAAGAAAACTTAAAGACGAATACAATGGCTTGAAGGCGAACATGAAGTGTGAGAACTTGGCTGTTGGAACGAAAAACAAATAATTAGGGGTAGATGGAGAAGTAATTATAGGCGTGGAAATGGCAAAATAGCTTGGGGTACTATTTAATACAAAAGGGCACAAGTAATGATGAAATCAGTAGTAAGATTAATATAGGACGAGGAGTAACAAGGGCAATGAACTCTGTACTGCAGAACAAAAAGATAAGAAGAACAATGAAGGAGAAGATATATAAGATTAAAGCGAAAAAAATGATGTACCGAGGTAGCAAGGAGATACGGTATGTTTATTAAGTCTAATGAACGAAATACAATCACACATTTTCTTGGGGCATGAGTCCACACTACTTGGTTCAAGTTGCATGGAATGTTCTTACACAGACAAAGTCCGTTAGACCGTAGTCTGTGGTGAGCAATAGGCTACTCGAGGACGGAGGAAATATAAGGTTCAGCGAGGCAGTGAGCTCGTGAACGCTGAGAAGGGGTCCAGCAAGGCGAGGGGCTTGAGGACAGTTGGGATGTCCAATGAAGCAGGAGGTCGAGAATGGTCGAATCGAGGTCCAGCGAGGTGGAAGCTGAAGGATGGTTGAGAGGAGATCCGGCAAGGCGGAAGCTCGATGACAACTGAGACGAAGTCCAGCAAAGTGAAGGTTCGAGTGTGAATTCTGATTCATGGGCTGTTAAGAGCAGCTGGCATAAGCGTGAAGTGTGCGCTGGCTGTAGGGCAGTCATAGTCGCAGTTATGACGAGCTTTTCCTGGGCTTGATTGTGGCGCACGTTGAACGCTTGATGCGTCTTTCCTGCAATACTTCTTGTTGATGACCGTGATGTGCCTCTCTTTATGAATTTCTCTCTGGTTTGGCTGGTATCTGTATCGTCCTCAATGTGCTGCAGGAGGTGGTGACTCCCGCAGCAGGTCAGGCCAATGCGTGGCAGACGTGATGTACAGTACTGGCCATTAAAATTGCTACACCACGAAGATGACGTGCTACAGACGCGAAATTTAACCGACAGGAAGAAGATGCTGTGATATGCAAATGATTAGCTTTTCAGAGCATTCACACAAGGTTGGCGCCGGTGGCGACACATACAACGTGCTGACATGAGGAAAGTTTCCAACCGATTTCTCATACACAAACAGGCGTTGCTTGGTGAAAAGTTGTTGTGATGCCTCGTGTAAGGAGGAGAAATGCGTACCAACACGTTTCCGACTTTGATAAAGGTCGGATTGTACGTAGCCTATCGCGATTGCGGTTTATCGTATCGCTACATTGCTTCTCGCGTTGGTCGAGATCCGATGACTGTTAGCAGAATATGGAATCGGTGGTTTAAGGAACCATTTGCACTCGAGCACAGACAATATTTAATTTAGTTAACTTAGATTATATGTATCGATTTTTTAAGACAAGAGAATGCAAAATAAAGCAATTAACACCGCTCTCTTGTCACAGCCAGTAGGCATTAACACTCTCATGTCATTCGTTGTCCTAGAAGGGCTTAATATTTTGTGCGGCTCCACAGTTAGCCATATTGATATTTATTAGCAGAAAAGAGGCGCAGAATTAATAAGTCGCTCTCATTTGTGATCTGCCATTATTTATCTAAAATTTTACGTAAGTGTAATTTATATCGTAATGTATATGTTGAAATGAATATATGTTTATTTAATCTTATGCTTTTCTTTGTTTTAGTAGTTTTAGTCACTCCATTTTCATGATTGATGCTGAGGTCAGATATCAGACTCTGTCTACCAAAAAAAAAAAAAAAAATACATAATGAGCCCTGGCTACGTTCCGTACATCTTCGGACGTGCGAAGCTCGATAAATTCACGGCGTAAATTTTAATCCCTCAATTACTTATCCAAACAAACAATTATTATTATTACATTTATTATTATTTTTATATTTTATTATTATTATAATTTTTATTTGTTACAGTGGGTTCAGAAGGGTAATACGGAGCGCCTTGCTGGATCCCAACGACCTCGTATCACTAGCAGTCCAGATGACAGGCATCTTATCCGCATGGTTGTAACGGATCGTGCAGCCACGTCTCGATGCCTAAGTCAACAGATGGGGACGTTTGCAAGACAACAACCATCTGCACGAACAATTCGACGACGTTTGCAGCAGCATGGACTATCAGCTCGGAGACCATGGCTGCAGACAGGAGTGCCTGGGTGCACGAATGGCAAAACGTCATTTTTTCGGATGAATCAAGGTTCTGTTTACAGCATCATGATGGTCGCATCCGTGTTAGGCGACATCGCGGTGAACGCACATTGGAAGCGTGTATTCGTCATCGCCATACTGCCGTATCACCCGGCGTGATGGTATGAGGTGCCATTGGTTACAAGTCTCGGTCACCTCTTGTTCGCATTGTCGGCACTTTGAACAGTGGTCGTTACATTTCAGATGTGTTACGACCCCTGGCTCTACCCTTCATTCGATCCCTGCGAAACCCTACATTTCAGCAGAATAATGCACGACCGCATGTTGCAGGTCCTGTACGGGCCTTTCTGGATACAGAAAATGTTCGACTGCTGCCCTGGCCAGCACATTATCCAGATCTCTCACCAACTAAAAAAGGCCGGTCAATGGAGGCCGAGCAACAGGCTCGTCAGAATACGCCACTCACTACTCTTGATGAATTGTGGTATCGTGTTGAAGCTGCGTGGGCAGATGTACCTGTACACGCCATCCATGCTCTGTTTGACTCAATGTCCAGCCGTATCAAGGCCGTTATTACGGCCAGAGGTGGTTGTTCTGGGTACTGATTTCTCAGGATCTATGCACCCAAATTGCGTGAAAATGTAATCACATGTCAGTTCTGGTATATTTGTCCAACGAATACCCGTTTATCATCTCCATCTCTTCTTGGTGTAGCAATTTCAATGGCCAGTAGTGTATTTGGTGGCCCAATTCCTGGATGACCCTATTGTGCGGAAGTTCCACCTTCTCGTAGAACTGATACACCGACTGCTTGATTCCTTCACGAACAGTGGGATGCCGATGTTTTGGTGCCGCACTTCTGTACTGAGCTTCAGCGCTCGGATCTGCATCCTTCGTAGCGTTCCAACGTGGGTGTCAGCCGCATTGTCCCACGTCACTGTTGCGTACTCTAACACTGGTCTGATCAATGTCAGGTACAGTGTCATGTCGTGCGGAGGAGGCAGCGAGGACGAAGTGTTGAGAAGAAGGTACAGGGCGTGAAGTGGCTCTATTGCTCTGCTCTTGACGTCTTTGATGTACAGCAGCCGTTTCTACCATTGGTCCATCGTGATCCTCAGTCAGCGGCCTGTCTTGCTTGGGATGGGGCCTCCCGTAATGGTGACAGGTGGCAGTTGCGGAAGCGGCTTGGCTTTTTGCGGCGTTGTACTTCACCCACCATTTGATTGACCACGCGCCAAGAGCGTCGCAGCCAAGTTGAAGAAGTCTCCTCATTTCTGCAGCGTTCACGCTGCGCGCAGGCAGCGCGGTGGCATTGGCATCGAGTGCCAACTTCACGCGGGCCACTCGCGGAGTACAGCGGGGGGCCGAGGACCGACTCCTGCGCCACTCCCGCTCTTATCGGCCGCTGCGTTCGTCCTCCATGAAAACGGCGCTAAGCATTGCAAAAGTTCTTTGACGTGGCTCCTGCAATTGAAGAGCGAAGGGCGTGTTGACAGTGAACTGCAGCAGATGATTAAAACAGAGGAAAATTATGGGCAAGAAGTGCTTCGGTGTGTGGTTGAAGTACACTACTGGCCATTAAAATTGCTACACCAAGAAGAAATGCAGATGGTAAAGGGATATTCATTGGACAAATATATTATACTAGAACTGACATGTGATTACATTTTCACGCAATTTGAGTGCATAGGTCCTGAGAAATCAGTACCCAGAACAACCACCTCTGGCCGTAATAACGGCCTATTACGGCTGGACATTGAGTCAAACAGAGATTGGATGGCGTGTACAGGTACAGCTGCCCATGCAGCTTCAACACGATACCACAGTTCATCAAGAGTAGCGACTGGCGTATTCTGACGAGCCTGTTGCTCGGCCTCCATTGACCGGCCTTTTTTAGTTGGTGAGAGATATGGAGAATGTGCTGGCCAGGCCAGCAGTCGAACATTTTCTGTATCCAGAAAGGCCCATACAGGACCTGCAACATGCGGTCGTGCATTATTCTGCTGAAATGTAGGGTTTCGCAGGGATCGAATGAAGGGTAGAGCCAAGGGTCGTAACACATCTGAAATGTAACGACCACTGTTCAAAGTGCCGGCAATGCGAACAAGAGGTGACCGAGACTTGTAACCAATGGCACCTCATACCATCACGCCGGGTGATACGGCAGTACGGCGATGACGAATACACGCTTCCAATGTGCGTTCACCGCGATGTCACCAAACACGGATGCGACCATCATGAGGCTGTAAACAGAACGTGGATTCATCCGAAAAATCAACGTTTTGTCATTCGTGCACCCAGGTTCGTCGTTGAGTACACCATCGCAGGCGCTCCTGTCTGTGATGCAGCGTCAAGGGTAACCGCAGCCATGGTCTCCGAGCTGATAGTCGATGCTGCTGCAAACGTCGTCGAATTGTTCGTGCAGATGGTTGTTGTCTTGCAAACGTCCCCATTTGTTGACTCAGGGAATGGGACGTGGCTGCACGATCCGTTACAGCCATGCGGATAAGATGCCTGTCATCTCGACTGCTATTATACGAGGCCGTTGGGATCCAGCACGGCGTTCCGTATTGCCCTCCTGAACCCACCGATTCCATATTCTGCTAACAGTCGTTGTATCTCGACCAACGCGAGCAACAATGTCGCGATACGATAAACCGCAGTCGCGATACGCTACAATCCGACGTTGATCAAAGTTGGAAACGTGATGGTACGCATTTCTCCTCCTTACACGAGGCATCACAACAACGTTGCACCAGGCAACGCCGCTCAACTGCTGTTTGTGAATGAGAAATCAGTTGGAAACTTTCCTCATGTCAGCACAGTGTAGGTGTCGCCACCGGCGCCAACCTTGTGTAAATGCTCTGAACAGCTTATCATTTGCATATCACAGCACCTTCTTCCTATCTGTTAAATTTCGCGTGTGTAGCTCGTCATCTTCGTGCTGTAGCAATTTCAATGGCCAGTAGTGTAGTTAAACGTTAACAAGACGACCTGCTTTACATGGTGGCCACGAAATTTTTGGATCCCCAAGTAAATCATTTTGACTCATTTTTGAAACAACACATATAAGAGCATGGCTCTAAATGTCATGATCGTCAGCCATATTTGTCCAAGACTATGTTTCAAGAATTCATCGGTTTTATGGATAACAAGATATTGAGTTAAAATAGCTGGCGAAATTCAAACAGCAAAATACTACGGAATTGTTGTAGATTCAACGGTAGATACGGCACGCGAAGATCAACTAGACGTTGTAGTAAGGTAGTGTTTCGAAGGAAGAGTTCACGAAAGATTTTTGTGTTTTGTTCCCATTCACCAGTGGTTTTCAAACTGCTGCCCCAAGTGTTCTAGCGGCTCATGGTTCTCAGCCGTGTTTCTCGCAACTGACATCAGATTCCAGAAAGGTCAAACAACGTGAACAGCTTCTCAAGAGGGTATTTTTCTTTCTCAGTAACAAACGAATACACTTGCAGAGACAGCGATAGTTTAAGATGTGTTTAATTTAATTGACGTTGGTGAATTCGTCCGTGAGTTAAGTAAACTTTGCTGTGTACCCCAGGGACAGAGTGGTAAGTGGTGCGACCACAGCGGGTTAATAGAAGTGAGAAGGGGACTATGGTTCAAATGGCTCTGAGCACTATGGGACTCAACTGCTGAGGTTATTAGTCCCCTAGAACTTAGAACTAGTTAAACCTAACTAACCTAAGGACATCACAAACATCCATGCCCGAGGCAGGATTCGAACCTGCGACCGTAGCGGTCTTGCGGTTCCAGACTGCAGCGCCTTTAACCGCACGGCCACTTCGGCCGGCGAAGGGGACTAGTTTGTTTTTTTGTCTTCCAATGCTGACAACTCACGAACGTGCGCAACTCGTACCAAAGAGCTCCTATATTATAAGTGTCAAACGAACTAACATGGATTCGTGAATGCGCGTTATAGTGACTGTCAATTTCAAATGTAGTACATCAAAAAATGGCTCAAATGGCTCTGAGCACTATGGGACTCAACATCTTAGGTCATAAGTCCCCTAGAACTTAGAACTACTTAAACCTAACTAACCTAAGGACATCACACACACCCATGCCCGAGGCAGGATTCGAACCTGCGACCGTAGCAGTCCCGCGGTTCCGGACTGCAGCGCCAGAACCGCTAGACCACCGCGGCCGGCTGTAGTACATCAGTTCATGTTTGTAGCAAGTAATATAGAATAAAATTAAGGCTGTTGTAATACAATTCAATGAGTAAAAGAAAAATGACATTCAAAACATTTGGTAAACATTTCTGATAGTGTCTCATATTGCAGTTACTGTTATTAATTAATACAACATACTGTTTTATATAGGTTACCGATGAATAGTAAGATGTGTGTGGGAAAGTGTTGTAAAGTCGCCAGGAAGGAAATAATGGTCACTGCTGCCTGCCGAGAAGTACTCGTACTAGCTGCAATATAAAACGACGTTATTCTCAATGAGACTGACATTGGAAGCTTTTCCTTTATTTTTTAGTAAAAACGTTTTTGGTTAAGAGTCATCTGACTTAGGATATGCCATTTATACTATTCTTATTACCTCACTTGTATGGAGAGTAATAATTTTTTACAATGTCACTTTTTAAACAAGGTCTTTTGGCCTAAAATGTAGCTTCTTGTTATTTCTTTCAACTTTTTTGTGTCTTCTGGTGTCACTAATGCCTCTATGTCGTCCGCTCTGGAAATGTGGCCGCATTACATGCCCAGAAAAGCTACCAACGTGTTTACCCAAATAAGAGCTATTTACTTCCAAAAACCGTGTATAATACCACGGATAAAACTGACTGCTAAACCCTTTTATACAAAAAGTTATCATCGGCCATTCTATCCCTTTGTGACAAATTTGAATTAATTATCTCATATTATTTAAAATAATTTGTATTGTGTTATATTTAGCCTAATACAAAAGTCCTATTGGAAATGGTCCGCTGCACCCAACTGGTATTCTTTCAGATACTAGGGTGTGGAAATGTCTGGAAAATATAGCCGGAAATCAGAAAAAACCGGCATCTTGTTGCGATGGTTGTGAGAGATTGCAGGGCACTCTCACTTCTGATTTGCTGTAGGGTATACGATCTACGGCGATTTGACTTCATACAATGTGATGAAATGGTGGGCAGCAGTTTATGGTCTTGTTTGCATGCTCTAGGGAAAGAAATACGGTAAGCTTTACCTGCGTTCAAAGGAACAGGGTGCCGACTTAAACAACTGCAGTAATAGGACGGCGTTGGTGGGGCGACAAAGCGCGTTTTTTCTGGAGAACGATGGAGACATTTCCAGACGGCCCCGTGCCGCAGTCGTATTGTGCAGAAACACTTTATCTTGGCGCCAGACATCCAGGTATACGGCCTAGCGCTGAAAAGTCGCCGACAGCGCATTGTAGGCCTTGTTAGCGAGCAAGCCGCCAAAATAAATGTAAACGTTCTGCAAATGTCCGTGGGACAGGAAAACTGGCGCCCAGATGTGCAGACTCTGTTTCAAAACATGTTTTGTCAGTGTTAGGTTATGGCCGTTCTTTGCAAACTTTGAAATGGATGCGACAGGGGATATGACAAGCTGTTTATGGAGGCCTGTGCTTCCACCCTGTATTGTGTTAGCAAAAGACATGGCAAACGTGTGGGAAAGAGGCTGCAAAGTTGCATTTTTTCCTTTTTCTGCAAATTAACTTTAAGTCTCTGATTGGTCAAACCGGTTTGCAGTGCAAAGACCATTCACTGAGCTTACAATGCTGGGCTCCAGCTCGTGATTGGATTGTGCGAAATTCGGGGAAGTCAAAAAAAGTGAAATGTGCTTTTAGTACCAAGCTGAGGAGGCAACACAGAGAAAGGGAGAGGGACACACTCTTGTACAAGTCTCTTGTACTGGCACTTCGCTAGTAAAGAACTGCAGGTCTCTACCTAAATGGTGAGAGTTGTGTCCTTTGCTAGGGCGCGACTTAGAGCCTGTGCCAGTCACCTTCTGAACCATGATAGGTACTGCTTATATCATCACTGTCACAATGAGTGATGCATGGGGGTACTTATTTGTCTTGAGTCAGCCGTCTAATCATTTGACATATTCCGACATGCAGTCATGGCACGGAGTCAAATTGGTCTGGCAGACCAGCAAACAGGCCCACCTGCACACTGGAATCCGTTGGGGTTTCAGAGGCTCTTAGGGAAGTGCCTGCGTTCTGAATCAACCGAACGCGAGACAGCGTACTTGCATTTTTCGGGAACGCGCGTTTAATAACAGATTGCCGCCGTCCATGACTTAAGTCGCCGAACGCCTCGTAGTGTGGTGCCTTGACCAGAAGGATGGTAAAGTATTCGCTGCTGCGAAGTAGGGCTATAATATCTGTTTCTCAACACCCTGTTCTTTCGAACCATATTTTTCCTTTTTTTGTATGGTAGAATAAAGATGCTTGGTTGTGGCGTAGTTTGATACCATAAAATGGATTCACGGGTATGAAGTGAGATAGAGCGAGTAGTGTTCTGGTTAGTGTCGTGTGTCGATCCCCAGCAGATCACTTTGTCTACCATAGATCCCATTTTAGTAACACCTTTGTTAAATAAATATTTTTGTATGATGTTTCTTTAATAATTTTGTTGTCTTGTCTTGTTTAAGATCAATAAATCGATTGTGAATTAGACTACAACTTCTCCTTGAGTTCTGATTAACATTTCCTTCCCATTTTTATGGCAGTATAGATCAGAGACATAAGGAGTAGGTTTTTCATTTGGTGTCCACTGTGTGGATTTTTACTTCATTAACCATAATCTTCTTTCATGGTACTGGCTACATTATCTGCTTAGGTACAGAAGACTGATCACTATGTCAGCCTTCAAAAAGACGTTAGTAGTTCCTACACATGATTTTCTTTTTCACTTAAAAGTATAGGGTGTGATACCTTATAATACCTAACTTCGAAATTTGTAAGTGGTAAGCTTCTATCAATAACTATGGTTTTGTGAAAATGCAGTTTCCCTTTGAGAGACAACTTTACACTCATTCCCCTCCACCGCCCTTCCCTACCATCCCCAACCTATGCTTCTGCGGCCCAAGGTGTCGCCCACGAGAGAAAGTCTTAAGAGGGCTTTCCTAGATTTCTTTGGAAAATACAGTATTAGGATAGAAGGCCGTCGTGCGCAGTCCTGTGACAATACCAGTAACATGAGTGGGAAATATTCAGTTTTAAGTACTAAGATAAAGGAACTGAATTTATTAGCTTTTTGTGCCCTGTATTGCGCTCTCGTTAAACCTCGTGGTCCAAAACAGTGCAGAGGAATCATTAGAATCAGTTTTATCTACAAGTTTTGCAACGACTATAAGACTTTCTGTAACTTCTAGTTATCGTTGGCACATTCTTGTGAAGAATAAATGCCGACTGAAGACATTGTCCGATTCTAGATGGTCGTGCCGTGAGGAAGCATTATCAGCTGTTCGATAGAATTTCGATGCTATTTACGTGTCACTTTGAAGAAAAGGCAGCGACAAGAAGTGAGGCAGAATTAGTTGGGAAAAAAACTAAAAAACTGGAGATAGTAATATTAGTTGTTTTCTTCGATGACGTATTGTCTCGAATGGACAAAACTAACAAATATTTGCAAAAGCCTGGACTGGACTTAATTAGCGGGTGTCAAGCGTTGCGACCGTCGATTCCGTTTTTCAATCGTGTTAGGAAAAATTTTGATGAGTATGAAAACCAAAGTAAGAGCTTAAGTGAGCACGTGTATAAAAAATGTAGCGACCATAGGAAACGCAAAATAAGAAAATTCCCAGATGGAGAATAATCAGGAGAACTGAGTGTACGTAATAATTTTCGTGTGGCATTTATTGCAGTTGTTGATAAACTAGAATCAGAACTAAACAGCGAGAAGAAAAGTATTGCGGACGAGTCGATGTTTTCCTGTCTTTGACAAACAATATAGTAGAGGAAAATGCTAAAGAACTCTTAACAGAAATGTCAAAAGTTAGTGAAAAATACCGAGGTGATCCCGATGAAGAAATTTTTCATGGTGAAATTATTCATTTTAGTGAATATTTGATGTGTTTTCTCAACGAAAGGCTGCTAAACATTTCACCAGACGTATTATATTTAAATAATGGTTGAAAACGATCTTGGTGACGTTTTCCCAAATGTGATGACTGCTTAACTAATTTTCCTCTTAGCACTAGTTGCGAATTGTGAAACTGAGAGAGAATACTCCAAACTAGCCGTTATCTAGAACAAATTACTTGCTACAAAGCAAGCTCTCGCTTTGTTATCAACTGAACATGAGATGACTCGTTCTCTTGATTTCCAGGATGTGATAGAGCCGACTTCGCTAGGACGAATGCGAGGAAATACATTTTTGTAGGTACTCATTTTTTACGTACTGTAGTTATATAATATGGTAACTTTGTGTGTTTTTTTGAATGCAGTTGGAAACTTCTATTAGGTATAATATCATCTAATGCATGGCATGGTTGATGTCGTAGTAGTATGTATAGTCCCTTACATTTTCTATTGTACTTTCACAATATTAGACCTATATTAGACCTACATGAAGTAGTAGGGGCCACGTATTTCTTCTAGCCCTGGGCCTCCACATAGGTTAACCCGTTCCTGGTCAAGCATCATAGTATTAATACTGTATTCGAACATTAACTTACATTTGCCTATATTAAGAGCTAACTTCCATTCATCACATCAACCAGAAATTTTGTCTCAGTAATCCTGTATCCTCCTCGCCACGCGGTGTAACCGCGTGGTCTTTTGCGCATTGTCACGGTTCGCAGGGCTCCTCCCGTCGAAGGTTCGAGTCCTCCCTCGGGCATGGGTGTGTGTGTTGCCCTTAGGGTGTTAGTTTAAGTTGGATTAAGTAGTGAATAAGTCTAGAGACCGGTGACTTCGGCAGTTTGGTCCCATGGTACCTTACCACAAATTTCCAAAAAATTTATTGTATCCTGCTACAGTCACACAACTATGACATCTTCCCATACACCACAGCATCATCAGCGAACAGCCATAGGCTGCTGCTTACCTTGTCCGCGAGATCATATATGTATACAGAAAATAATAGCAGTCCTATCACACTTCCCTGGGGCACTCCTGACGATGCGCTGGTCTCTGATTAACACTCGCCGTCGAGGACTACATACTGGGTTCCGTTACTTAAGAAGTCTTCGAGCCATCCACATACCTGGGAAACTATGCCATGTGCTTGTACCTTCGTTAAGTTGGCCAACGGTTAACGAAGGTACAAGCATATGGCAGCATGCCAAATACTTTATGGAAATCTAGGAACATGGAATTTTCCGTAATTTTTCATCCACCGCTCGCAGGATCTCGTGTCAGACAAGTGTAAGCTGAATTTCACACGAGCAGTGCTTTCTAAAAGCGTGCTGATTTGTGGGCAGAAGCTTCTCTGTCTAAAAGAAATGTATTATATTGGAACTGAGAATATTCAGCGTTTCCAGAAAACCGATGTTAAAGGTACTGGTCTATTATGTTGAGGGTCCGTTCTTTTAAGCTTCTTATACAGGGTGGTCCATTGTCGTGACGGGGACAAAGATCTCACGAAATAAGCGTCAAACGAAAAAATTACAAAAACGAAACTTGTCTAGCTTGAAGGGGGAAACCAGATGGCGCTATGGTTGGCCCACTCGATGGCGCTGCCATAGGTCGAACGGATATCAACTGCGTTTTTTTTAAAAATAGGAATCCCCATTTTTTATTATTTCTTCGTGTAGTACGTAAAGAAATACGAATGTTTTAGTTGGACCACTTTTGTCGCTTTGTGATAGATGGCGCTGTAATAGTCACAAACATATGGCTCACAATTTTAGACGATCAGTTGGTAACAGGTAGGTTTTTTAAATTAAAGTATAGAACGTAGGTATGTTTGAACATTTTATTTCGGTTGTTCCAGTGTGAGACATGTACCTTTATGAACTTATCATTTCTGAGAACGCATGCTGTTACAGCTTGATTACCTGTAAATACCACATTAATGCAATAAATGCTCAAAATGATGTCCGTCAACCTCAATGCATTTGGCAATACGTGTAACGACATTCCTCTCAACAGCGAGCAGTTCGCCTTCCGTAATGTTCGCACATGCATTGACAATGCGCTGACGCATGTTGTCAGGCGTTGTCGGTGGATCACGATAGTAAATATCCTTCACCTTTCCCCACAGAAAAATATCCGGAGACGTCAGATCCGGTGAACGTGCAGGCCATGGTATGGTGCTTCGACGACCAATCCACCTGTCATGAAATATATTATTCAATACCGCTTCAACCGCACGCGAGCTATGTGTCGGACGTCCATCATGTTGGAAGTACATCGCCATTCTGTTCAAAATGGTTCAAATGGCTCTGAGCACTATGGGACTCAACTGCTGAGGTCAGTAGTCCCCTAGAACTTAGAACTAGTTAAACCTAACTAACCTAAGGACATCACAAACATCCATGCCCGAGGCAGGATTCGAACCTGCGACCGTAGCGGTCTTGCGGTTCCAGACTGCAGCGCCTTTAACCGCACGGCCACTTCGGCCGGCTGCCATTCTGTCATGCAGTTAAACATCTTGTAGTAGCATCGGTAGAACATTACGTAGGAAATCAGCATACATTGCACCATTTATATTGCCATCGATAAAATTGGGGCCAATTATCCTTCCTCCCATAACGCCGCATCATACATTAACCCGCCAAGGTCGCTGATGTTCCACTTGTCGCAGCCATCATGGACTTTCCGTTGCCCAATAGTGCATATTACGCCGGTTTATGTTACCGCTGTTGGTGAATAACGCTTCGTCATTAAACAGAATGCGTGCAAAAAACCTGTCATCATCCAGTAATTTCTCTTGTGCCCAGTGGCAGATCTGTACACGACGTTCAAAGTCGTCGCCATGTAATTCCTGGTGCATAGAAATATGGTACGGGTGCAGTCGATGTTGACGTAGCATTCTCAACACCGAAGTTTTTGAGATTCCCGTTTCTCGCGCAATTTGTCTGCTACTGATGTACGGATTAGCCGCGACAGCGGCTATAGCACCTGATTGGGCATCATCATTTGTTGCAGAGTTTGACATGTTGATCAACACTTCCTGTTTCCTTAAATAACGTAACTATCCGGCGAACGGTCCGGACACTTGGATGGTGTCGTCCAGGATACCGAGCAGCATACATAGCACACGCCGGTTGGGCATTTTGATCACAATAGCCATACAGCAACACGATATAGACCTTTTCCGCAACTGGTAAACGGTCAATTTTAACACGGGTAATGTATCACGAAGCAAATACCGTCCGCACTGGCGGAATGCTACGTGATACCAGGTATTTATACGTTTGTGTCCATTACAGCGCCATCTATCACAAAGCGAAAAAAGTGGTCCAACTAAAACATTCATATTTCTTTACGTACTACACGCACATGTAATAAAAATGGGGATTCCTATTTTAAAAAACGCAGTTGATATCTGTTTGACCTATGGCAGCGCCATCTAGCGGGCCAACCATAGCGCCATCTCGTTTCCCCCTTCAAGCTCGACAAGTTTCGTTCTTTGAAGTTTTTTCGTTGGATGCTTATTTCGTGATATATATGGCCCAGTCACTATCAATAGACCACCCTGTGTACAGGGGTACTCCCATGCCTGGCAATATGACCACATCTGTTCCCAAGAGAATATGTATGGGAATAGGTCAGATGTCGATTCCATCCCATTGCCTGTGCTCAGGATATCAAGGAACAGTTTCAGTAGTTTTGGGCCGGTTTACTTATGCAGAGGATACAATGGCTTTATTACACGCTTTCCGATCGAATGGGTGCATTCATCCGGGCCAGAGAAGATTCAGAGTCATACTGGCAAGTACGGTACTTCGTAAATTTGACGATTGTGCAATCAACAAAATAAAATCATATACCGTGTCAAGCCGTGATGTTTTATTTCGTTTCGTCCTCCTCTTCTTGGTGCTTCATATCTTCCTTCAGGCAGTGCACTTGGGCTTTACATTGTCAGAGTCTAAAATGTAAAGAATAATGTCAGTTGCATCTAGCGGCACAATAAAAATGTCATATTTGCAAACAAAATACAATACTCGAAAGCTAATTATGTGTACCGAAAAACTCATTAAGAACAGACTGCTTGTTGTCTCTCCGAAACGCAATGATGTTTAGATTCAAAATCTGGTGATGCGTCTTGTTCTTTCGTAGTTTACACAGCAGGTGTGCGACAGGTGCTGTTAGCAAGCGTTAGGCCGATATTACACTATCAAATTTCTTTGTCAAATATCTTTGTCAAAAATCTTTGTCAAAGATATTTGATGGTGTAATAGGGAAGTTTGTCAAATGTCGTCCAATATTTGATCAAATCTGGGGCCTCGCTGTAGATTTGATCAAAGAAGTCGCTTGTCTTCTGTTCACTGCAATGTGACATGTTACCACATGGAGCGCTAGCATCGCTGTAGCGTTCTGTCGTCTGTAGTGTTTTTATAATCATTTCCGGTAAATACAATTGGTAAGTGCCGACAACTAGAAAATTAATAGAGATGTATGAAGCTGATGAGGTGCTTTACAACGTGAGGCACCCTGAATACAAAAATCGATTAAGAAGATTGGAGACCTGATCTGACCTGACCTGACCTAACCTAACCAACCTAACCTAACCCTCTCCTGTAGCAAGGAATCGGAGTGTTACAGTAAGCCTGTCTTCTGCAGATGTAGCAGTTCTTAAGTGAATATTGTGGTTTGTGATATGAAGATACACTTCGCTGAGCACATACAGAAATGCATGCTCATTCATTCTTAAGTAATTGATGTACGACTTGACGTCCTCCACTATAGGCTCACGTAACAAGTTTTGTTGAATTCTTTTATCGTGTCGTCGTAGAAACCACGGCTTTACCCAGGTACGTTTCCTTTTTTTTCTCCGCTTCTCTTCCGCATGTGCACAGACTGCAATTGTGGTACAAGCAACTGCTGCGGTTAATAACAAGTAGTTGCTGTCAGCCATCTTGAACATTGACGAAAAATATGATGACAGTGTAAAACCCCTTCTAGCGCTACGTCAAAGATCTTTGTCAAATATATTTGAAGGAATATTTGATCACATCTTTGATCAAATCTTTGACAAAGAAATTTGATAGTGTAATACCGGCCTTAGAGTTCAGGAGCATCTCTTGTCTGATAATCCACTGTCCGATACTACACGACCCAAGTATAGATGGAAAAACTGGCTCGAGCTAGCACGTCGTGGAGATCTCCATCAGGTCAACAGGAAGGTAGTGAAGACGTAGGAAAAACGGAAAGGATAAAAAAGAAAACGAAGAACCGCTCGTGGGCGAGGGAGTGGCGTGTTGCGGTAGACATGACGGCAGACTGATACTCCGCGTCGTCAAATCTCGAAATTAGAGGCAGCAGTAAAAGGGCAGTAAAGGAGCTGGGCCCGGCCGACGGCTCCTATTTTGTGAATTATTCATCCCGGCTGGGCGAGCGGACCCCGCACTGAATTACGGAGACCGCGCGGGCCGCCGTGCCACGCTGGAACGTGGCCGGCAACATGAATAACCAAGTTAGCGCGGCGCGCGCGCGTTATTGCCGGCTGAGAGGCTAGCAAAAACACCGCCAACCCCCCCCCCCCCCCTTCGCCGCTACCACCCGCACCACTACCGCCCACTCCTCGTGATGTCATTGCGAAACGTACGACCGCGACCGGCCGGCGAGCCCCGGGCTAAATTACATATCGAGCCCAGCCGGGCGGGCGGCTAATGAAGTTTGCCCAGCGCCGGGCCTCTCGGATATTAAACATCTGTCTGGCCGTATATTAAACGGTTTGCACGGAGGTGGCACCTAATGACGCGGCCGGTAACTAAAGTTTGTAATAGCCCAGGCCGGTGCGACCTCTTTGATTTGGCCCGCGCCTCCGTCTCCCGCATTCCGCCGCCCTGCACTCGGCTCGTCTCCACCAGTAAACGAGGCCCAGAGTAAGCAAACGGAACGTAGCAGCACAAGACATTCTCCACCTCCATTAGCCGTAAACTGTTTCGAATACAAGGCACATAGGAAGAGCTGGTATAGAGACTGATATCTGAACGGTTTGACTTTGTTGTGTACATAGTTCCGCGTAGTCAGCACGTACACAACTTTCCCCACTAGAGCGCGCCCCACTAAGCACAACAGCGCAGGGCCAGCACTCGTCCGTCTCCGCACTACGAGATGGCGCTGCCATAGAGACAGACCAAATTCTGCTTCCGCCGATCCGCGTATTAATATTTAACGCAGCCAATGAGATCGCTGCTTACGTAGAACCTTTTCTCCTTGCGGATCACACTTGCGCAGTGATACATGAATTCGCGAGGTAGTATAACGAGTGTATAGACCTCCGATTGGTCAGTCTGCATTTGTCTCCACCAGTCTGTACCAGTCTGCATTAGTCTGTACCAGTCTGTACGAGTTCTACATTTGTCTGTACCAATCTATAGTCAAGTTTCAGTCTGCACCTAAGAAGATTACCATATTCCTGTACATAGCCATGAACATAAATGTATAGACACTTTTGCCAACTATCAGAGATATATATGAGAATAAGATTAACGCACCAATACCAAAGGAACTTCAGATTGTCAATTGTAAATAGCATCCAGAACCAAGTTAAGTAATTTCTATGCTTGCTATTATTTTAATAAATGTGTGTGAAAATTAATCAAGTTCTGTTTAAAGTTGGTCACCGTCAATCTGCTACTTTAAGCGTGCAAGTGGCATTTCTATCGTCTGACCTAACAGCAGAAGATAAACACGCCACGATAAGACCACGAGACATATTGCTCACACTCGCCTACTTCGTTAGAGCGACAAGTCAAATAACCTAATTGTGTGTGTACTGAAGGTCTTACAGTACGCACGCCACAGACTTACATCTCCATCTGCACTCCGCAGGCCACCCTACGTTAAGAGGCTTGGAGCACGCAGTGAATATTTATTAAAAGACATCTTCTGTACACCATGAGCTGCACTAGAAATGTTTTATTCACCAAAACTGGTTTATAATCCATCATCAGTGACGTCTTATACGAAGGTACGAACAACCGTATGTGCATTGGGTTATACAAAATGACAGCTGTACATATATAGCAGAAATATAAGCCTATAACAAAGACATGCTTATCAGTTAATACGACAGGAACTGATATATATGCACTACAACACAATACACAGTTTGTCATGTATTTTACTACTGTCAGATTTTATGCAGTGCCAGTTCTTGATAATGTTTGACATAACTGTCATATAGAGTAAACATGGAACTGATAGGTCAAGGAATCTACATTGTCAGTCTTTGGCTATTTTTAAAATCATATTTATATGTGTCTGTGACATGCATTCATATAATTATTTGACAACTGTCATGTGAAGGGAGAACGTACAAAACGTATATGATGGCAAAATAATACAACATATCATGTCAAATTAGACAATTGTACATGAAAGTTATAGACACCAATCCAAAATTATTCAGTTAAAACACTGTTGAAATTTTGTATATGCATCTTATTTCATAATTCTGTTTGTTCATTAAGTATTTTGTCTGGTTGTTTTGTCATATGGGAATTATAGAATTTTATATATATAACATAAAGATAATAGCAAGAGGAGAAATCAGATTACGTTACAAAATAGCAAGCAAGTAGAAAAAGATAATTTTATAGCCTTAGCATACTGGGATCACACTCCAGACAAAATAAGTCATTTGTTTCGAAAAAGTAGATTGCAAATTGGGTTCAGGACAGAACGGAAAAAGAAATATTGTAGAAGAAATTGATATATACACCCATATGACAAAACAACCAGGCAATATATTGGCATTAACAAAAACATCATCATTCTCCACAAAACGGAAAAAGAAATATTGTAGAAGAAATTGATATATACACCCATATGACAAAACAACCAGGCAATATATTGGCATTAACAAAAACATCATCATTCTCCACAAAACGGAAAAAGAAATATTGTAGAAGAAATTGATATATACACCCATATGACAAAACAACCAGGCAATATATTGGCATTAACAAAAACATCATCATTCTCCACAAAACGGAAAAAGAAATATTGTAGAAGAAATTGATATATACACCCATATGACAAAACAACCAGGCAATATATTGGCATTAACAAAAACATCATCATTCTCCACAAAACGGAAAAAGAAATATTGTAGAAGAAATTGATATAGACATCCATGAGACAAAACAACCAGACAATATATTGGCATTAACAAAAACATCATCATTCTCCAAAAAACGGAAAAAGAAATATTGTAGAAGAAATGGATATACACATCCATGTGACAAAACAACCAGACAATATACTTAATGAACACAGTTACGGAATATGCTGTGTATACAAAATTTCAGCAGTGTTTTAACTTAATAATATTGGTGTGGAATCTATGTCCTGCAAGTAAAATTGTCTAATTTGACATGATGTGCTGGATTATTTTGCTAGCTTATACCTTTTGTAAATTCTATCTTCACATGACAACTGTCAAAAATAATATTTTACATAATTATATGGTTGCATGTCAAAGACCTAAATAAATGTGGCCATCGAAATAACCAAAGACACGTAATGTAGACTCATATACCTGTCAGTTCCATGTTTACACTGTATCTCAGTCATGTCAAACATTATCAAGAATTTTCACTGCCTAAAATGTGACAGCAGTAACATACATGATAAACTGTGTACTGTGTTATAGGACAGATTTCAGATCCTGTCGTATGAAATGAGAAGCATGACATTGCTATAGAAGGGCATAATGTAAGCAGACTTATATTACTGCTGTATATGTCCAGTTACCATTTTTTAGAAATCAGTGGACACACAGTTGTTTGGTCCTCTGCATCAGATGCCACTGATGATGGGTTATAAACCTGAAAACCGGTTTTGGCAAATAAAATATTTCTAGTGCAGCTCATGTGTACAGAAGACGTCTTTTAAAAAACATCTGAAAGCTGCGGAGCGCCAAGCACTCAGGTTTTTCACACTGTGAATCATTGTCGAACATTTCGTCCAATACGAATACCGCAAGTCCACTATGTAAAATTGTAGGCCCTGGAGTATTTTTTACAATCACAGTAACGAGCCTACCTTCAGCTATACGATGTAAGTACAAGTTAGAACACTGAATCGTTTCCTTCAGCCTCTAGATGAAAGCCAAATGAGGAGTTACTGAAAAGGACGGTAAGAATTTAAGGGTTCACAAAGAAGGAAAATTAGAAACAACAAAACAGCCGCGACGTGGAGGGCACCTTCGTGGATTATGGGTAACTTTAGTAAAAAGTGCACAATTCGGTGCGTCACAGGATAGTTCCTGCAGTAATACAACAACTTACCTTATAGAAGGCCAGCCTCTATTTTTATTTGCACATCTGCGTGGTATTAGGCCACTGAGTAGGATGGAAGACGTTACTGTTCGCAAAAGGAAACCGATCACATCAGCGCACTTTTAATTGCAAAAATGGCATGCAGCTGAGAAATGATAGGAATAAATATCTCAGGTGAGTTCGGACACTTAATTGAAGAATAATTAACGAAAAGACACTGACTATGTCTGATCGTTTGTGTCCGAACAATCCGCCGTTAACCTCGCCTATTTTTTCCTGTAATATCCGGAGAAATCAGCTTCATGAATAAAAGACATCACAATGGCTTGAGTTAATAACGGAGCCGACACAGCAGATAGATTTAATTGGTTCAAATGGTTCAAATGGCTCTGAGCACTATGGGACTTAACATCTGTGGTCATCAGTCCCCTAGAACTTAGAACTACTTAAACCTAACTAACCTAAGGACATCACACACATCCATGGCCGAGGCAGGATTCGAACCTGCGACCGTAGCAGTCGCGCGGTTCCGGACTGAACGCCTAGAACCGCGAGACCACCGCGGCTGGCAGATAGATTTAATTAAATTGGATTGGAATGATTTGGGGGAAGAGACCAAACAGCGAGGGGAGTGAGTACACAATATTTTGAATAGGAATCCATGCCCAGAAACGTACCTTTCCCGTTCCAAGACTGTTTACATTATTCCAAAGCGAAAAAGAACCCATCATGCTGTACCCTACAGAGCGTAATGTTTATGTGTTAATACAAACAAATATGTTTGAGTGATAAATGGATGTTTCGTTATATTTCCTTATGAGTTGTTACCTAATAGCTGTACTGCGTCAGGCCTAATTCAATTCTTCAGGCAGAAGTGGATGACTTAAACATCTGAACCGAAACCACCGTGGAACGGAAACAGTACACAGTACACGTGGGTTCGTATTGAAAATATTATGTTCTAACTGCCCTCAACAAGTCCTAGAAGTTTCTAACGGGAATTTTTGAACATCCTGAACGAGAAATTCATAGCTTCTTTTATAATTAAAGTGTGGTTTTCCATTACTACAGATCATTGCATTATCAACTACGTGAATAAAAATTAGGACAAAAAAATAATGAAACGTTTTAACACTTTCAATTTTTTCTCACTAATTAGTCACACGAAAACTGAAACTTGTCAGTTCTCGACGTAACATCCCTGCAGCTGCACACATTTTTCGCCACGACCACCCCAGGACTCCTCTGTCGCTGCGACGCTTGTTTAGGAGTCTAAAATAGCTGGTACAATAGTGGTACGTCTAGTAAATATGCGGCCACGAATAGTGTCTTTCATCGTTGGAAACAGCCAAAAATTTGTTAGGAGCGGGTCAGGTGAGGAGAGAGTATGACGAACCACTTTAAAGTTTTTAGCACAAAGGAACTGCAGCGTCAACTTCGCCCTATAGGCTGATATGTTGCCTTGGTGAAAGAGCACATGTGCAGCGTTTTCAGTCCCTTTTTCCGCAATGCTGGATGGAGCTTGTTCTTCAAGACGTCTTGGTAGGAGTTACCTGTCGCCGTACTGCATTTGGAAAGCAAAAAGTAAGTGTTACGCTACCCTGTGCGAGAACATCGCCAGCGTAATTAATGGCACCCACCTGGAACACACTTTTCGCGTTTTCAGGCCTTCATGCAGGATTTCATGCACAGGTCCCACGAAAATTCCAGTTTTGGGTGCGAGCCGCGCTGGGTTGCCGTGCTGCCTGAGGAGCCTTGTCATGGTTCGCGCGACTCCCCTCGTCGGAGGTTCGAGTCCTCCCTCGGGCATGGGTGTGTGTGTTGTCCTTACCGTAAGTTAGTTTAAGTTAGATTAGATACTGTGTAAGCCTAGGGACCGATGACATCAGCAGTTTGGTACCGTAGGAACTTACTACAAATTTCCAGGTTTTGAGGCGATGCATTCCATACTCATTCGGCGATCCTGCAAAATAGCATTCTCCACTCATCTGATTATGTTGTCAGCCCAGCTGGTGCGAAGCCGAGATTGTCTAGCTGTGTTATCTGTCATCTTAGAACAGTCGCACCTACCACATACTAACTCAGATAGCGATAAATTTCAGTCAGTGTCACGCTACGTAAGTGGAAGAAATGAATGATAATGTGAATATTTAGTTCAAACAATAGTTGGTTTCTTTTTGTTAATACCTTTACACTTGGTGTGCATGATTTTTCAAAACCACTGGTATTAACAAAACATACAGAAACATCTTAATGAAGCTTCAGAAGACAACTCTCAATATACAGTTTAATAAAAATTGTCTTACCAATAATGTAATTCCAGACTATATCAAAAACTCTGTGAATAGCATGTCATCTGCACCAAAGAAAGTGAAAAATTAAGTGGGGATTTCGTGGCTAACTCAAGAAATTAGGGAATTATATACTAAAAAGCAATCGCTCAACACTGAACTTTACCAATCACATTTACAATTGGCTAGCAGATTTACAATACCAGCTCACTTTGAGGAAATAACAGAGAGAGAAAAGGCATACATACAGAGGGTAATGCAAGAAAAACAGGAGAAACAAAACAGAAAACTCAACAGAATAATCAAAAGCACCCACTAAAAACAATCACAGCCTACAATATAAATTCCATTACAGAATCATTAACCTAACTGATAAATCTTACCAAACAAGAAAAGAGCCGACTATAAAAAGGACCAAAACACAACATTAACACCAACATATCACACAAAACAATAGAAAACCTCATAACTGAATCAGAACACATTATAAAGAAACAAGAAAGACTGAGCACACCAAATCTTAATGCAAACTTGACAAGAGAATTAGTAGCTGCAAAAATAACCCAGACAATCAAAACACACAAATCCACAATTATTTCTAATCATAGAACATCAGAGGAAATCACAGCCAACAAGGTCAAACAAATATTAAAACAGAGCAATACCATAGTAACAAGAGCAGACAAAGGAAATACTACTGTAATTATGGCTGAAAAAGAATACCTAGAGGAAACACTAGATTTTCTCAAAGACAACAACATCGTAAAACTGACCAGTGACCCAACAGCAAGGTACCAGAAGAACATTCAACAGACACTGAAAAATATCAAAAATACATTCTCAAAAGGCCAAGTAGACAGGATGACACAGAAAAATCCAAAAGCACCCACCCTAAATTCCCTACCAAAGATTCACAAGGATAATATTCCATTAAGGCCCATCATTAACTTCTGAAATGCTCCATCCTACCACCTAGCCCAACAGACACACAGACTACTAAAAAAACTGTACACTTTTGATAATAACAGGAACCTGAAAACTCAAAGGAATTAATCGACAGAATCAAGAACATACACGTACCAGACACAGCAACCCTCACATCATTTGACATCACATCACTGTACACATGTATCCCAATAAATGAAACAATCAACAGCATCACACAAAGATTAAAACAAGGAAACACACCAGACACACACATCAATGAAATAACAACCGTACTCAAGACCATAACATAACAAAATTATTTCATGTTCAACAAAGAATTTTATTCTCAGCATGTAAGACTGCCAATGAGTTCACCAATTAGTGACCTCCTAGCTAACATATCTGTGAACAACCTGGAGAACATGATCTTCAGACACAAAAAAAACTACAAAGTTATATACTGGTACCATTATGTCGATGACATAAGATGCCTGACTGATGAACAACATAACACACATAGAAGAGCTACACAATAAAATAAACAACTTATACCCGATACCCAATAATTAACTTCACATTAGAAACAGAAACTAAGAACACACTGCATTTCCTAGATCTCACCATACATAAAACAAGCATCACACACAACTTCACAATATTCAGGAAACTGATAGCCACAAGCACCACCATTCACAACATAGCGAACCACCCATTGACACAAAAGCAAGCAAACTTCCGATTCCTGTTCCATAGATTAAACAGAACACCCATGAACAAACAGAACTACACACAAGAACTAAACACAATAAAACAAACAGCAGTAGAAAATGGTTATGATACCCATATGGTACACAAATTAAATCAAAAAATATATAAACAGTACAAAAATGAACATACCACACTCACACAAATCCTTACTCAACACAGAACAACACAAAACACAAACAATGACCACACACAACACACAACAGAGCAGCAACACACCCACAAAAAGAAATGGCACATACACACCTACAATAACAAGATTGTTCAGAGAATAGGCAACATATTAAAGAAACAGGGACTACAAATAGGATACAGGACAGAGAAAAAACACAGAAAAAAGATCAGTACACAAGAAACACCCACAGATAAATTTAACAGATCAGGAATATATGAAATCACATGCAACACTTGCCAGTCAGTGTACATAGGACAAAAATGCAGATACTTCAGAACCAGATATTCAGAACATCTCAGAGCTTTAAAAAGCAACAGCTCTCATAGCACATTCGTTAATAACCTTATAGCCCACAATCACCACGCAACTACGACAGAAACATACTTAAGAATACTGAAACCCAGGCGCAAACTATACAGCAGACTGACTATTAAGGAAAATTTCCACATACAGAAGGCAATAACAGAAGGAAAACAGGTCATAAATGAATACACTACACTCAGCAAGGGCACACTATTTAACACATTAAAAGAACTTTACAAAAAAGACAACACAAACAGATAAAGTCTGCCCACCCACCCAAACACACACACACACACACACACACACACACACACACACACGAAAAATGGATACACTACAATCTGCAAAGACTCGCCATTGGCACACAAAAGGAATACCATGTAGAAGACAACACAAATAGCTAATGAGCGTACAGAAATCACACACGCACACACACACACACACACACACACACACACACAAATAAAATGTAAACAAAATTCAAATTTGGCGCCGAACTCTCTGGTGAACAAATGAACACTGACTGGGCTGGGACACACAACAACGACAATTACACAATGTTTTGGTCAAGTGCAAAGTGCTTTTACGGCCTTATTTGGGAAAATACGTGTTATATTTACGTGTACATCACGACACCATGATACTGAGAATAAAAGGGCTTGCCACACGAAAACGTAAGTAAAAACGAATAATGACGCGAAATATCGCGACAAATTAAATTACGTTTCAGATGATAGGTTAACTCACAACAAAATTTTTCATCAACATCGTTTGGTTGCAGATGACAAACTACGTGTAATAAATAATACACAAGTGTTTCGGAAAAATCATGCACACCAAGTGTAAAGGTATTAACAAAAAGAAACGAACTATTGTTTGAACTGAATGTCCACGTAATTTTGTAATCATTTAATAAAAATGTTCACATTACAGAATAAATGATAGCACAGAGGTGCTGAAACATGTTTGAGTACTTGGAAAAAATGGTGTTTTGCATAACTGGCGGATCTCACATCCTAGTGTTTCTACACTCTAGGAAATTTTCTGGGCCATAGATGTCCCACTACATACAAAAATGTACAAAACAGTAGAATTACTTAAGTGTGTAGTAATGTTTCAAAATAATGACTATGATTTATAAGAAAACACAATTAGTTACTTCAGACATTCCTGGAATGGAGAAGATGGTGATATGATGTGGTTCTTGTGAAACAAACGCACTGTGCCACCTGTAGACACACGCCGCCCCATTTATTAGCTCACAGTCTTCTACACAGCCGGAAAAAAATTTGTACATCTGGAAAGACGACTTCTATTTTGATCTGATTACGGCATATGTCATCTGGTGGATAACTATTATTAATGGTTTCAACTTCTTCCGCCAACGGATTGTGTAGTGGCATAGCTACCAGCGCGCCATATGGGTTTACCCTTTAATAGAGAATGTTCATTCCTCAACAGCTGTGCTGCCTGCTGTACTAATCCTTATTGCTTTATCTATAACCTTAGAGAACTTCAAGCGTTTCTCGTCATCCCTTAGCATTTCTGTATGCCACTTCTTTGCGTATTGATTCTTCCTGACTAATCTCTTGAATTTCAGTCTACTCTTCTTCACTACAACATTGTGATCTGAGTGTACATCTGCTCCTGGGTACGCCTTATAATCCGGTATCTGATTTCGGAATGGTAAATAGAATGAAAAGTCTAATGCGTGCAGAATATGGATTTACAGTAAATCGAAACAAGATAAAAGTAACGAGAAGCAGCAGAAATGAGAAAAGCGTGAAACTTAACATCAGGACTGATGGTCACGAAGTAGATGAAGTTAAGGAATTCTTCTACCTACACAGCAAAGTAACCAGTGACAGACGGAGCCAGGAAGACATCAGAAGCAGACTAGCACCGGCAAAATTGGGAATTCCTGGCGAAGAGAAGTCTACCAATATCATACATAGGCCTTAATTCGAGGAAGAAATTTCTGGGAATGTACGTCTGGACCACAGCATTGTATGGCAGTGAAACATGGACTGTGGGAAAACTGGAACAGAAGAGAATCGAAGCATTTGAGATATGGTGCTACTGGCGAACGTTGAAGATCAGGCGGACAGATAAGATAAGGAATGATTCTGCGCAGAATAGGAGAAGAAAGGAGTATGTGGAAAACATGGACAAGGAGAAGGGACAGGATGATAGGACACCTGTTACGACATGAGGGAATAACTTCCATGCTACTACAGGGAGCTGTGTGGTGCAAACATGTAAAATAAGCAAGCAACCATGCGAAGGACACATACTCGTGTTTCCTACAACCAACAGAGCGAGTTTGAGAGGGACCACGTTGTGGCCTTCCGAGCCGTGGGATGGTCCTTTCGGAGAATTTACACACAAGTTGGACGTACTGCTTCATTTGTGCAGTGATGCCGGTATCAATGGTCACGTGAACATTGTCGGACCCGTGGACGAGATTCTGGACATCCACGAAGCACAGATGCGCACCAGGATCGTCGTATAGTAAGGGCAACAGTGGCAGACCGCACAGCTATTACAGCTCACGTAAGTACGCTTGTGAGCCCAGACGTGTCAGTATGAACTGTTGCGAATGATTATTAGCAGTGGGGCTACGGGCAAGCACATCTCTAGCCCGTCTTACACTCACGCCAGAACATCGACATGCGTGCCTCGACTGGTTGCGTCAGAGAATTACTTGAAAGATGGAATGACGCGCCGTAGTTGTCAGCGATGAAAGTAGATTCTGCCTGCATGCACGTTCATTTGATTAACTAGCGTCCCCAGAGCAACATCAAATAAAATATACTGATGCCAAGTAGGACACTCTAAACAAACGACAGGAGAGTTCTGATACGTTTTTGTGATCCACATTCGTTCCTCTCGCGTAATCTCTTTCGTGGCACTTCTTGTAAAAATTGTGAAATTGCTCTGTCTACTCCAAAACATATTTATTCCACAGGACTATATTTCTTCTCCCATCCTTTAGGGCTAGAGTGCGTCTATATGTCTGTTACTGAGGGGTGGTCCTCCCACTAAAATTGCGTCTTTGAATTATTTTTACAGAAGTATTCTTGCACGAAGCCTCTGGAAGACTCCAAACGCTTTGTTATTTCCAGGTTACAGCTTCGCGCTATCGCCCCAACTGGATGAATTGCGTTTTCGGCTGGTATGCTGCGTCCACTAGCATTACAATAGTCGAATGCGGCTGCTGCGTACCGTCTCGAATTCTGATGCACTACTCAATTAAAATTCACATAACTCAGTGATCAAAATAACATATTTAGATACAGTTCACCAATCAATTGTAAACCAGACTAAACTAAAAAATAAACTGCTCCGGAACAGGCCATGAAGGCCCAACGGTACCGACCGGCCCATAGGCATCACTGGATGCGAATATGGAGGGGCATTTGGTCAGCCGGCTGGCCCGGCCGTATGTCAGTTTCCGAGATCGGAGCCGCTACTTCTCTATCAAGTAGCTCCTCAGTTTGTCTCACAAGGGCTGAGTGCACCCCTCTTGCCAACAGCGTTCGGCAGACCGGATGGTCACCCATCCAAGTGCTAGTCCAGCCCGACAGCGCTGAACTTCGGTGATGTGACGGGAACCATTGTTACCACTGAGACGCGGCCATTTAAGCAGAAGCAATTTATCACGGTTTGGATTGTAGAAGGGTTGCTCGACTGAGATTTTTATCTACATATTATACCATCAAATATTGCAAACTTTAAATAATAAAATTTCAGCAGTTGAATTTTTTGTGATATTCCAAAAGTGTTTGATTTTGTAGAACCTGTTACATTCTTAGAAAAACTTGTGTCATGGAATTGGTGCCTTTACACACAACTGGTTTGAATCACAGTTGGCAAACACAATGGAAAAAGTAGTGCCGAATTATTCAAACAATATTGGAAAGGTATAAACTTTTAGTGACAAACTGTATCCCACAGGGTTCAATTTTGGGTCCACTCCTGCTCTTTGGTAGATTAAAACTGAAGAAACTGCAAAAAGGTGGAAATTTAAGGAGATGGGACCTGGATAAACTGACTAAACCAGAGATTGTACAGAATTTCAGGGAGAACAATTGACAGGAATGGGGGAAATATATACAGTAGAAAAAGAATGGGTAGCTCTGAGGGATGAAGTAGTGAAGGCAGCAGAGGATCAAGTAGGTAAAAAGACGAGGGCTAGTAGAAATCTTTGGGTAACAGAAGAAATATTGAATTTGATTGATGAAAGGAGAAAATATAAAAACGCAGTAAATGAAGCAGGCAAAAGGGAATACAAACGTCTCAAAAATGAGATCGACATGTAGGGAAGCAGCCCACTCACGACGTAGTAAATTCACATCAGTCTTTTCATTGTGTGCCAGCCAGTCCGCTGTAACTAGCTCTGACGTCAAAAATGTTGCGCAATACTTTTAAAATCAAGTAACTAACCTGAAACGGTTTTAGCATGTCAGGAGTAATATTAAATTAATATGTGTTGAATGTCAGTTCAATAACTTTAACCATTTTCGAAATTTGGACTATTTTCTGTAAAAATCATTGGCGCAACAGAAAAGAGCTAGAGACTTAAAAATTTACATTTGGATTCCTTTTCCATGATAGTTTAGTGGAGGCAGTACTTTGGATCTCAGAAATTAAAATTTTCGTGGAAATTCATAATTTTCTGGTTTTTATCTTAAAAATTAAGGAAGCAAGATAGATTAAGTAGGCTAATAAATAAGGCTAGGATGTTTATATTGAAGTAGAATGGAGGTCCGCTATAATCATAAAGATGTGAGAAGTTTCATTTGAATAACTATAAAACTATAGCGATAGCGTATCTCCAAAGGGCAAGTTCAGAGCTCGTCTACTGCGTGTAGTGTAATTAAATTAATTCTCTCGCCCAAAATATTTAACTTAGCCACGTCAAACTTTTATTATGATTACTTACCTGTATGCTGAATGCACATTAAAATTGAGAGCTTCATCGACCATCAGCAAAAGAAGCTATGATTTATTCGATAACTTAATGTGGTGCATTACTAGCCCAGCGACTAGTCGGGAGAGCCGATTTGATCAGGCGTTCCCTTAGCCGTCCGCACCGCGGCTGTATATATAAGAACGCTGCACGAGGAAGGAAGGCCCCAGTTCTCTCCAGACACTGAATAGCACACCATCTGTGTCGGGGAGTCGCGTCGCGTCGGTATCATTGCTATAAACAGCCTCGGATGCCATATTAAGTTACTTGGGATACGCGTAACCATGAAATCATTTTCGAGTGAAGTGTTAATTCTGGGATGGGTTAATTATCTATCTTCAGTTTGCGTATGTCATATTTTCACGTGCCGCCGCGGGACAGACATTCTACCATTAATTGGCGTGGCGTTTGATGAACATTATCATCAAATTATGACGAGCATTCATTTAAAAATTTAATTTGGACAGTTTAGTTGCATCAGCGCATTAGACTCTGAACTGCTCTGGTAGTTGGATTGTGTGGATTCCTTTTTTTTTATCTGTGACGTTCAGAATATACTGAACAATTTTTAGAAAATCGTTTTTTGATTATGAATCCCAGACAATCTCCTAATTTCTCAGAGCTATAAGCTGCAGCTATAAGTGTGTTTCTCAGATGAAGTGGGCACTAGGAATTCTAATTACAGGCTTCACGTTTTGCTAATCACTTTCTGGTTGCCAATATTGTAGTTAGAGAGCCAGTGTTGACAACGGCAAAAGACAGCATAAATAATAGGAACTAGTTTTACATTCTACATTATTATATAACAATTAATTCCACTCGCCGCCCCACAATTGGTTAAACGGCCGGGAAATGCATAATTTCCACATTACATTTTAAATAACAACATAATTTCCACCAGCCGCCCCACATATGGTGCATCGGCTGGAAAAAACATTCAACATTTTATATAAACAAAATAAATTCCACCGCCGCCCCACATATGGTGCATCGGCCGGGAAAGAAACAAACTGAGTAAAGTGAAAGTGATTTTTAAATATTCGGATTCGCGAGTGAAATGCGACACGCAACTGAGTAATAGAACAGTGAAAGTGTTACGTGTGTATATGGACGACGGAATTGGATTAACAATGCATCTGGATTGACGGAGCTGGCACTGAGTCTAGCGGCGCTGCCGGCATCGCGAGAAGCCAGTTTCGCCGCATCGCTGTCATCCGCCAGGGCCACGCCTGCTGTTGCGGGCCACGCAAAGACACAACAGCCATCGGAGTGCCGTCTGCAGTTCAACGCGCTGCATCGCATCAGTAATCCTGGTACGCCGCGCCGGCAACGCCATACGTCGTGCAGAAGGAACTAAGTTAAGTGAAAAGCTGTTAAAAATTTTACTAACCTGCACTAAAAGACTGTCGGAAATGGAACTGCCAGAAGAAACCGAGGTTAAACTTAAATCAGAACCTATGTCTGGTGAGGGAACTGTAAATCCAGACAACGGTTCAAGTGTAAATATGCATGAAAATAGTAATGTTAAAGTGAATTATAAAGTATTGTCTCCTGACAGTAGTGTGAAGAGGGGCAATGATTCAATAATAGAGACCCCTGTAGTAAAGCAGAAATCAGAAATTGTTAATTTATTGGATGATAGTTTACCTGATGAGTTCAAAACGAAACAGTCAACAGAGGTGGTAGTGTTTAAAAAGGATAAGTTAGATATGACTGATCAATCAGAAGTTTCATTTAGTTTTGATGATTCTGGTATTGGAGCTAGTTTTTCGTCACCTGAGTGTGATAAAAAGCCAGCTAGTGGGCAACCCAGAGATACTGAGGCTATGGATTTAAATGTAATATTACAAGCAATGGCTGCCAGTAATGCTACAATGACAGCTGAATGAAAGTCTCAAATAAGTGAACAGGTCAAAAGCAGTAATGCTGAATTAAAATATGAGATTGTTGCCAGCCAAACTAATTTTAATAAACGGTTTGAGGCAATGGACAATAAATTAGAATCCAATAAAGCTGAATTAGAAACTTCCTTCAAGACTGGCTGCAATAAGTTGAAAGAGGATCTGGACAGTTTAAATTATAAGATTGATTACAACCATGAGGATATTAAGAAAAAGGTTGCTCAACAATTTTCTGAAATGTATAAAACAGTAAAATCCGAAGTTTCTGAGATTCGCAAAGACTTCCAAATGGAAGTTGCGAAGCTGGAGCACAAGTTAACAGAAAAGATCGAGGCGGAATCTGAACTGTGCTCAGATAGGTTTAAAGATGTTAATATAAAAGTAAACATATGTCAAGCAGAAGTAGACGCAATCAAAACTGATACTACTCATATTGTGCAAAGAGTAGATAATGTTGAAATGAAAGTAGAAAATATTAGTACTAACATTGCTAACATTGAGAGTAAAGTAGCTTCAGTAACTTCTGGTAATGGTAGTATGCAACAAATTGTAGCTGCAAACGCCGCTTTTATCGGGTGTCGGCAGTTCTTGCGGTTCGATCCAGATAAAAATATCCACCCGCTAGATTTCTGGAACGATTTTGAAGATGTGATTCCACCAACTTGGTCTGAACGAGAGAAAATCTCATTTATTAGAAGCCATTTAGCAGGTGACGTCATGCGTTGGTCAGCTGATGTTATGTTGAAGTGTAAAACATTAGCGGAATTTAAAACAGCTTTCATTAATGAGTATTGGTCTAGTAATAAGCAAAATGAAGTGTTGAGAGAATTTTGGAATGGAAAACGCTTCAATGTAGGCAAGGAATCTATTAAAGAATTTGCTAGGTAATGGATCTCACGTTTGTCACATTTGGCGGAAAAGCTGAAGCCTGAAATGATAATACTAGGTCTTGAAGCCAAACTGCCATGGTATAGGCAAACTAGAATTATATCTGCCCCTAGAGACAATCTTGATCGTTTTATTGAATATTTGGAACGTGTAGAGCGTGTGGCTGCCAATGAGAAGCAAGCACGTAATAACAGAATGCTAATAACACTAGTAGTAATTTTAAGAACGAGCAGAATGGCAATGTAAACATCAGAACAGTAGGTGTTCGCCATCCTAAGAGAGGTAGGAATTGGAGAAATAATTATCAGAACCAACAATGGCATCCAAATGATAGTAATTTTGTTCCAAACAAAATTATACCGGTAAACAACAGTGCGGAAAGCAATGCTGTGCCAGTTAACTATAATGGAAATAAAGGAAACAGTAGTAGGCAGAGGTAGGAAAACTAGTTCCCGTCTATGAGGATACTGGCGCTTACCATGCGGTTACTTTTCCTAAGCCAGTAGTTACGGTAATTGGTAAGACAGATCAGAATACTCAGACTGAACATGTGGATGAAGGGTCGGTAGCATCTAAGGATACAACAGAAATATTAGATCACTCACAGTATTTGATAGATACCGTGTTAGAGACGCTTTCTAAGTGGGAAGAGAGAGAGAAGGCGCAGCAGTGTAACGATAGGGAGGAGCTACAAAATACTGAATTGTCAAGTGAAGAAGCAGAAGAAATTCATGCTTATATTTACGATGACGGTGATGTGCTCTTATCTAAAGTGCCTGTGCAGGATGTTGATACTATACTAATAGATTTAGGACAGGAGGTAAGTGAGAATGTAGAGGGTAGCCTGTTGGGGGTCGATGAACCCAGTAGCTGTGACCAGTTGTAACTTCAGAAGGAACCCGACGATAATAATGAAAGTGGTTTAGCTGTAACTAGTATTATGCCCGGTCTGGAGGCGCAGAATCGCTCAGACTACAGTAATTTTGGTCATATTCAGCAAACTAAATGTAATGAAGTCGTGCAGTGTTTCGATTTGAAATTAATAGACAGACTGGAAAAGGCAGCTGAAAATGTAATTCAGGAAACCCCTACACACTTTGACCTAAATGTAATGAAGACAGATGTCGATCACTTTAGTTGGAGACAAATCCAAAAGGAACTATTGGATGAATTTGAAGAACCACCTGTACAACCTAGAATAAGCCACCCTATAATAATAGTGAATATGTTGGGTATCAATGTACGTTGTCTCTTAGACAGTGGAAGTGAGGTGAGTGCGATATCTCAGTCCTTCTTTGATGCGTTACCTGGTAAAGACAAGCTTACAGTAATGAGGGTATCAGGACTAAGAATAATTGGTGCTACTGGCAAGGTGTCAAAAACGGTAAAGCAAGAAGCTTTACTGCCCTTTAACAATAATGGTAATTTGATTGATCATCCATGCTTAATTGTAAACAATCTCAGTATTGAGGTTTTAATTGGCATAGATTTCTTGTCGAAATATCAGAGTGTTGTTGACTTTGAAAGAAGCCCGTTAAAAATGGTCTTGCCAATAACCGGAGTGATTACGGTAACTTTTAGTGGTAAACATGTAGTAACTAATGATGAAACTTGGGAGCTGCCTATACGAGTTCTGAAAAATTGGAGATATTGGTACGAAGGTGTTAATCTTAGTAATAGTAAGCTAAACACAGAAGAAGAAGAAGCAATTATTTTGGACAAGATAGAAGCTAAATTGCAGGAAATCGATAAAATTTCAGCTAATCAGAAGGAAGAACTGAGACAGGTTTTAAAAAGGCATCATAAGGTATTTTCAAATCGACCTGGCGTGGTCAAAGGTTATGAATGTCAATTAAAGGTGAAACCTGATCAAGTGTTTTTCAGGAAGCCATACCAAATACATGTAGCTAGGAAGGAGGCAGTTCGAAAGGAAATACAGAGAATGCTAGAGTGGGGTGTGATTGAAAAAGCGGTCAGTGAGTACAACAATCCTCTTGTTGTTGTACCAAAAAAAGACGGGAGTGTCAGATTGGTCTTGGACGCTCGTTGGTTGAATGAAATAGTGGTTAGGGAAAGTGATAGACCGCAGAACATGGACGAGTTATTGCAAAAGTTCCGGGGAGTAAAATTCTTAACCTCTATGGACATCACGTGTGGATATTGGAATTTGCCACTGGCGGAAAGTTCAAGGAAGTACACAGCTTTCTTGTACGAAGGAGTTTGTTACCAATATCGTGTGTACCTTTCGGACTTAATATCTCTGTTTGTGCCTTCGTACGTGTGATGTGCCATGTTTTAGGACCAGCCTTGAGTAATAAAATAACAATCTACGTAGATGATCTGTTAACAGCAACTCCTACCTGGGAAGAACACATAGCTTTATTAGAGGAAGTGTTAGAGGCTATTGAGAGAGGTGGCATGAAACTAAAGATTGAAGAGACAGAGTGCGTTAAAGAGGAAATAGGTTTCTTGGGATATATGATAAGTGGAAAAGGTATTCTGCCTGACCCAGGCAAGCTAGCAGTCATTGAAAAATTTGAGGTTCCCAGAAACAAGAAGCAGTTGAGATCGATGTTCGGTCTTTTAGGCTTCTATAGGCGTTTTGTTAGTGATCAGGCTTTTAATACGCCTTGTCTTCACCTCCTGCTGAAAAAGAATACCCCTTGGGTTTGGACAGCAGAATGTCAACAGGCGTTTGAGGTGCTTAAACAATCTTTAATTAATAGTCCTATTTTACATCATCCTGATATTGAAAAACCATTCTGTATGTCTGTTGATGCTAGTGGCTATGGTATAGCTGTGGAGATATTCCAAGTAGAAATAGAGAACGAACAAGAAGTGCACAAGACCATAGCTTTCGCAAGTCGATCTTTACAGGCAGGAGAGAGAAATTATGGCATCTCAGAACTGGAAGCATTGGCAATTGTATTTGGGTTACAGAAGTTTGAGCAGTATCTATTAGGTCACAAGATAATTGTTTACAGTGACCATAAGGCGTTGACCTTTTTAAAGACCTGTAAGTTGAGGAATGCTCGTTTGGTAAGATGGTCATTGTATCTCCAGCAGTTTGACCTTGAGGTTAGATATATCCAAGGGAAAGACAATCTGGTAGCTGATGGGTTATCTTGAAGTGCGGAGCTCTGTGATGACGCGGGAATTACAGCAACAGACCTAAGTGAAGTACGAATGTTTGCGTTGCACGAAGTGAAGGAAGAAAGTGCATTAAAGAGAGTGATTAAGAACTTGAGACGTGAGCAGAATGCAGATGACCAGCTGAAATTAGTGAAGAGCTATTTAGGAAATGCGAACTATCGAAAGGTTTCGCAATACTATTGTCTGCATAAAGGTATTCTGTTTAGGAGGAAAAAGGTAGGTGTTTCTGAGTGGAAGCTGTGCTTTCCCTCACAACATGTAGACTTACTAATCGACTATGTACACATGAGGTATGGGCACTACGGTGCAAAGAAGTGCATTGTAAAATTAAAAGAGAGGGTTGTGTTTGACAACATGTACCGCCGTGTGGCCAAGCGTATAGCATCTTGTGTAGTGTGCCAGAAAGTCCGAGCTGCTAACACCAGAATACAAGGGGATAGGCATTCAGTAGAGCCAACTGAAACCCTAGAATTACTGGCTTGTGATTTGTTTGGCCCTCTTCCTGCTTCGAGAGGTGGGTGCACCCATGTTTTTGTTGTTGTGGATGGATTCAGTAAATATGTTAAGCTATAACCAATTAAAAGAGCAAATGCAAAAACGTTGGTAGAAAAGTTGGAAAAAGATTTCTTCGTGAACGTTGGCGTTCCGAAGAATTTGCTGTCGGACAATGGGCCTCAATTTACTTCTGATAGATTTAAGGAATGTCTAGATAAGGCCGGAGTGAAACATCTGAAAATATATGCGTATTTCCCCCAAGGAAATATGAGTGAACGTATTATGAGAAAATTGAATAGGCTTTGCAGGACTTATTGTGCTCGGAAACAGTCAAGTTGGGCAGAGCACATTAAGTATTTTGAGAATGTAATTAACAACTTAAGACATGATGCAACTGGTTTTGCGCCTTGCGAATTGATGTTTGGCCAAGAACCGCACAATGTGATTGCAGATATGGTAGAATTCCCTATTCGAACGCAAATATCCACAGACGAGAAGAAGTTAAAGGCTAGGGCAAATATAAGAAAAAGAGCATTGGAAAGGAAGAAGCGTCATGACGCAAAAGCTGTACCCACTAGTTTTGAAATTGGTCAGTTAGTCATTGTCAAAACAAAGGAAAAATCAAAGAAAATGAATGCAGAAACAAAGAAATTCATGTTCGTATATCAAGGAACTTTCAGGATCATAGGAAAACCACATGCCAATGCATATAGGCTAGAGTGCCCTAAGAGTAAAAAGCTATTAGGTCTCAGGAACGCGATCGACCTAAAGAAGTTCATAGGTAGTGAATGAATTCTGTAGGGAGGAGGTAGTTCTGTAACCTCTACACAATGTGGCAGCTGTGCAGTCCCAGCTGTGTGAGATGTTCTCTCCCATTTCAGATCTCACTCACTCTTCATCTTTACTATCCACCAAAATTTCGGCTCTTACTCTCAAACACATTAAATTTTCCGTCATGGCTATCACGCCATGAGTTCTGTAACTATTCTATCCACCGATTAGAAAAAAAAAACCTAATGTGACAAACCTAACAGTGACATAAACAACATAGAAGTATGATGTAATTAAGATACAAATGTCTTTGAGTAACAATTATGTATAGAACCCTGGTAATATTATAAGTACAAAGTGTTGTTTTATTGGAAATGGTCCACCAACAATATTTAAATTTTAAAAAGACCTACAAATTCATGTACATGCAGGATCTGAAGTGGTAGTGAAACCTTGTGTATGCATTAGAGCTAACTAATAAATAGTAAAAGAGATTGGTTAGTGTTATGAAAAATATGCATAATTTCCACATTACATTTTAAATAACAACATAATTTCCACCAGCCGCCCCACATATGGTGCATCGGCCGGGAAATGCATCTTTTCTACATTTAAATTATTAACAATCAATTCCACCGCCTCCCCACAATTGGTGCATCGGCCGGGAAAAACATTCAACGTTTTATATAAACAAAATAAATTCCACCGCCGCCCCACAGACAGGAAGTGCAAAATGGCTAAGCAGGGATGGTTAGAGGACAAATGTAAGGAAGTAGAGGCTTATCTCACTAGGGGTAAAATGGATACTGCCTACAGGAAAATTAAAGAGACCTTTGGAGAAAAGAGCCACTTGTATGAATATCAAGAGCTCAGATCGAAACCCAGTTCTAAGCAAAGAAGGGAAAGCAGAAAGGTGGAAGGAGTATTTAGAGGGTCTATACAAGGGCGAGGTGCTTGAGGACAATATTATGGAAATGGAAGAGGATGTAGAAGAAGATGAAATGGGAGATACGATACTGCGTGAAGAGTTTGACAGAGCACTGAAAGACCTGAGTCGAAACAAGGCCCAGGGAGTAGACAACATTCCATTGGAACTACTGACGGCCTTGGGAGAGCCAGTCCTGACAAAACTCTACCATCTGGTGAGCAAGATGTATGAGATAGGCGAAATACCCTCAGACTTCAAGAAGAATATAATAATTCCAATCCCAAAGAAAGCAGGAGTTGACAGATGTGAAAATTACCGAACTATCAGTTTAATAAGCCACGGCTGCAAAATACTAACGCGTATTCTTTACAGACGAATGGAAAAACTGGTAGAAGCCGACCTCGGGGAAGATCAGTTTGGATTCCGCAGAAATGTTGGAACACGTGAGGCAATACTGACCCTACGACTTATCTTAGAAAATAGATTAAGGAAAGGCAAACCTACGTTTCTAGCATTTGTAGACATAGAGAAAGCTTTTGACAATGTTAACTGGAATACTCTCTTTCAAATTCTGAAGGTGGCAGGGGTAAAATACAGGGAGCGAAAGGCTATTTACAATTTGTACAGAAACCAGATGGCAGTTATAAGGGTCGAGGGCCATGAAAGGCAAGCAGCGGTTGGGAAGGGAGTGAGACAGGGTTGTAGCCTCTCCCCGATGTTATTCAATCTGTATATTGAGCAAGTAGTGAAGGAAGCAAAAGAAAAATGCGGAGTAGGTATTAAAGTCCATGGAGAAGAAATAAAAACGTTGAGGTTCGCCGATGACATTGTAATTCTGTCAGAGACAGCAAAGGACTTGGAAGAGCAGTTGAACGGAATGGACAGTGTCTTGAAAGGAGGATATAAGATGAACATCAAAAAAAGCAAAACGAGGATAATGGAATGTAGTCGAATTAAGTCGGGTGATGCTGGGGGAATTAGATTAGGAAATGAGACAATTAAAGTAGTAAAGGAGTTTTGCTATTTGGGGAGTAAAATAACTGATGATGGTCGAAGTAGAGATGATATAAAATGTAGACTGGCAATGGCAAGGAAATCGTTTCTGAAGAAGAGAAATTTGTTAACATCGGGTATAGATTTAAGTGTCAGAAAGTCGTTTCTGAAAGTATTAGTATGGAGTGTAGCCATGTATGGAAGTGAAACATGGACGATAAATAGTTTGGACAAGAAGAGAATAGAAACTTTCGAAATGTGGTGCTACAGAAGAATGCTGAAGATTAGATGGGTAGATCACATAACTAATAAGAAGGTATTGAATAGAATTGGGGAGAAGAGAAGTTTGTGGCACAACTTGACAAGAAGAAGGGACCGGTTGGAAGGGCATGTTCTGAGGCATCAAGGGATCACAAATTTAGCATTGGAGGGCAGCGTGGAGGGTAAAAATCGTAGAGGGAGACCAAGAGATGAATACAATAACCAGATTCAGAAAGATGTAGGTTGCAGTAAGTACTGGAAGATGAAGAAGCTTGCACAGGATAGAGTAGAATGGAGAGCTGCATCAAACCAGTCTCAGGACTGAAGACAACAACAACCTGTTCTTTGTGTATGTGAAGTACAAACAGTATCTCCAGCTCCAAGTGTAGGGAGGAAGAAAGAAAGAACGTAACTGTACTTTGTCCACATGCACGAGGACCAAACAAACTTGAATCTCATTGCCTAACGACTTGATTGGTTGACAAGGCGCTTGCTACAAAGTATTGCTTGCAAATATGCTGCATAACCAAAGATGAGATTGTGCTAGCAGACGAAAGCATAGAGACTGTAGTCATCTCACGATCGAGCTGACTCGAAACTCGCAGAGTCGTACGTAATATGAAAGGCGTTTCAAACATACGGCCTTTAACCGCTTCTGTTTCTTACTAAGTGTACAAATTCGTGACTAATAGTATAGTGAATATTCACTAGCGTTCAGTTAATTCAACTCTGTAGGGGTCGCAGATAGATGAAAATTACTCAAAAATTGGTTTAACAGGCGTCTGACAAGTAAAGTCTTTCATTTGTGCAATATACTTCCTTATTGTTGGTTCAAAAATGGCTCTGAGCATTATGGGACTTAACTGCTGCGGTCATCAGTCCCCTAGAACTTAGAACTACTTAATCCTAACTAACTTAAGGACATCACACACATCCATGCCACTCCGGCCGGCCCCTTATTGTTGTTCCAGAAACATTATAGGCTCCCTAGGCGATCGAACAATTACTCAAATTTAGCTTTTATGCCAAATTTCTACTTTGTTTGGCGTGTTTGACGTACTTAGGTAAATTTGGATCGACAGTTGATTTGACAAACAAGGTTGACCGTCAAGCTAGCGTTTGTCATATAAGAACTTCCTACCTGGCTGCTGTAATCGTTCCGATGTTTCGCCTCACAATTTCTGCCGAAATGGCCGAGCGGTTCTAGGTGCTACAGTCTGGAACCGCGCGACCGCTACGGTTGATGGTTCGAATCCTGCCTCGGCCATGGATGTGTGTGATGTCCTTATGTTAGTTAGGTTTAAGTAGTTCTAAGCTCTAGGGGACTGATGACCTCAGCAGTTAAGTCCCATAGTGCTCAGAGCCATTCTGCAGAAAACAATTTGTGGCCGGCCGAAGTGGCCGTGCGGTTAAAGGTGCTGCAGTCTGGAACCGCAAGACCGCTACGGTCGCAGGTTCAAATCCTGCCTCGGGCATGGATGTTTGTGATGTCCTTAGGTTAGTTAGGTTTAACTAGTTCTAAGTTCTAGGGGACTAATGACCTCAGAAGTTGAGTCCCATACTGCTCAGAGCCATTTGAACCATTTGAACAATTTGTGTGTTTCAGTTTATCTCGTTGCATCGTGAGTTCTCTCAGTTGTGAAAACAAAGATCAAAGGAATATATCGGCAAGAATAAATGACGACATGCCATTACGAAAATGGTGTATAGCAAAGTAAGACATAATAAAAAAATGGCATTCTGCTCCCGTTCTAACAGTTCTCTGGTGTCCAGTTGGTTGCAGTCGTCGTCGTAAGACGACATTTTGACAGTGTACCTTGCCGCTATCTTCGGGTCATACCTGCAGAATGAGCGTCTTCGCTGCATCCCGCTTCCGTTATTACGTGATCGCCTCCCAGCCTTTCCCACACTACCCGGTCGCACGATGCGTCAGCATGAGTTGCCGGAAGACGGCATCGCCGAAAGTTCGGCGCGAATTTTGGACCATCAGTGCTTCTGTAGTCGCCGTCGGGGATGCATGCATCGAGGCCAAAGGGGATGCAACGTCATACTAAAAACTGGGCTCATACTGCCAAGTTAGCTGCAAACCTGACACGTTTTCACTCAAATAACATCACATACCCTCTCAGACCGTGTAGTTTCATTGCGTTTCCTCCCTCCCTCCCCCCCCCCCCCCACCCCTTTTGTGTGCTCCTTTTTTTTTTTTTTTTTTTTTTTTTTTTTGTGAGGCGTTATGTTTTCATTTAAGTGGTACTACTTACGTTGCGTTTCCACGTCTCCACCTATACTGCATATTTCCAATGATCAGCAACATGGTTGGCTTTGTCATTTTCTTTGATAAGGTTTGCCACTGTGCAAGTTTCGCCCATTTTGGGACATATCATTATGTGTCAATGACGCTGTATTGCATCATATTCACAGGAGACGCTCTCTTCACACCCCCATTTTATCATGCTGGTATTCGAACGTGTGACGCCAATTCTTAAGCTGTTAAGCGCCCTCCACGTCGGAAACAGTAGATGATTCCCAGTAGCCATTTGTTATTTTGGATTTGTAAGCCTATGGCTAACACAGTTTTGCCATAAATTTTCTATCCGTGTTGCAGGTTGCACATCTAAATGGTTGGTCATCAGCATAATACTTAGGCCCAGTCGGCTGTGCTGTATTTGGTAGCCACATAAGGGGTGAATATGATCATCAGACTGTTCCCTCATTTCGGACTCGGCTGCCGCTTGCCTTTTGATTGTGGGTGGAGCTATGTCGCGAATTAGGGAAAATTTCTTGAAGTGGCGTTGGTTTTAGGCAAGTAGACACTTACACGCACTGAGCCATTAATTGCCACGTTGACATATTTCACATGAGCAGAGTTATACCAGACAGATGCAGCATACTCTCTTGCACAGAAACATAGTGCGAGAGCCGATGTTCTCAGAATTTGAGGTTGACCTCTCCACTTCGATTCCTTCGATTCAACGTTTCGAGGCTGCTCGTTTGTTGAGATGTTATACAAAATTGAACACTGTCTTGGGTTAGGGCATTCCTTTGTCTTCTTCACGGGTTGTTTCTTCCCTGCAGCGTTACATAAAAACGTCATTTAAAAACGTCTACTTTGAAAGAGATAGAGGCAATAAGAAAAGTGTGACATGTAAATGTCCAGTACACTCATGTGCCTACGATAATTGTAAGGCTACTGTAACTACGTATGATCAAACAGAAATTCAGTTTACAATACATATTGCCGGGTGAGATGGCGCAGTGGTTAGCACACTGGACTCCCATTCGGGAATACGACGGTTCAAACCCGCGTTCGGCCATCCTGATTCAGATTTTCCGTGATTTCCCTAAATCGCTTCAGGCAAATGCCCTTTGAAAGGGCACGGCCGACTTCCTTCCCCATCCTTCCCTATTTTGATGGGACCGAGACCGATGACCTCGCTGTTTGGCCCCATCCCCAAAATCAAGCAACCAACAAATACTTATTTTAATTTCCCACACTACTACCATGAAGACTGTGCATGTGTTTTTTCGGACATGATTCAGCAGACACAAGGGAATTACAAACATTGTATGTGAGTGGACACTAAGTGAAATCGACAGGGAAAGTTGAAAATTTGTGCCCAAACGGGATTGGAACGCGGGTCTCCTGTTCACTACGCAGATGCTCTGACCACTAAGCCAGCCGAATGGACTATCCTAGTTCCCCTCTCGTCAGATCCAAATTGTCAACTTATCCACACGCCACCAATGTAATGCCCCTTGCCCATGATCCTCATTACTCGGACATGTCCGCAACAATAGACGCCATATATATATATATATATATATATATATATATATATATATATATATATATATATATATATATATATATATGCACACGAGGCTCGAACTCTTACGGGAATCGGCGAAATGTCGCGAGTAATGAGGCGCTATATTAATAGTGTGTGCATAAGTTGAGAACTTGGATCTGACGAGAGGTGTGCTGGGGTAGTCCGTGTAATTGCAAAGACCGCTGTGTCAGGGTGGCTTAGTGATGAGAGCAGGAGACCCCGGTTCGAATCTCTTCCCCACGCAATTTTTCAACTTTTCCTATTTATTTCAATCATTGCCCAATTGCAGCCAATGTCTGTAATTCCTTTGTGTCTTAACATTTTTTGGCTGGTGGCGATTTATTGAAGATATGTGTTCAGAATGATGGGGACCTTTTTGGACTAGAGTAAGGGACTTTAAATCTTTCTGAAGATTATTCATATCTTCTCTAAATCTTCGCTCGAACGAAAAAATGGCTGACATCGAAATAAGTGTCCAAGGAATAGAAAAGCAACTGAAATCACTCAACAGAGGAAAGTCCACTGGACCTGACGGGATACCAATTCGATTCTACATAGAGTACGTGTAAGAACTTGCTCCACTTCCAACAGCCGTGTGCCGAAAGTCTCTATAGGAACGGAAGGTTCCAAATGATTGGAAAAGAACACAGGTAGTTCCAGTTTTCAAGAAGGGTCGTCGAACAGATGCGCGAAACTATAGGCCTATATCTCTGATATCGATTTGTTGTAGAATTTTAGAACATGTTTTTTGCTCGCGTATCATGTTATTTCTGGAAACCCAGAATCTACTCTGTAGGAATCAACACGGATTCCGGAAACAGCGATCGTGTGAGACCCAACTCGCTTTATTTGTTCATGAGACCCAGAAAATATTAGATACAGGCTCCCAGGTAGATGCCATTTTCCTTGACTTCCCGATGGCGTTCGATACAGTTCCGCACTGTCGCCTGATAAACAAAGTAAGAGCTGTGTGGCTGAATTGAAGAGTTTTTAGCAAACAGAACACAGCATCCAGAATGAGATTTTCACTCTGCAGCGGAGCGTGCGCTGATATGAAACTTCCTGGCAGATTAAAACTGTGTGCCCGACCGAGACTCGAACTCGGGACCTTTGCCTTTCGCGGGCAAGTGCTCTACCAACTGAGCTACCGAAGCACGACTCAGGCCCGGTACTCACAGCTTTACTTCTGCCAGTACCTCGTCTCCTACCTTCCAAACTTTACAGAAGCTCTCCTGCGAAGTAGCTCAGTTGGTAGAGCACTTGCCCGCGAAAGGCGAAGGTCCCGAGTTCGAGTCTCGGTCGGGCACACAGTTTTAATCTGCCAGGAAGTTTCAGAACACAGCATGTTGTTCTCAATGGAGAGACGTCTACAGACGTTAAAGTAACCTCCGGCGTGCCACAGGGGAGTGTTATGAGACCACTGCTTTTCACAATATATATAAATGACCCAGTAGATAGTGTCGGAAGTTCCATGCGGCTTTTCGCGGATGATGCTGTAGTGTACAGAGAAGTTGCAGCATTAGGAAATTGCAGCGAAATGCAGGAAGATCTGCAGCGGGTAGGCACTTGGCGCAGGGAGTGGCAACTGACCCTTAACATAGACAAATGTAATGTATTGCGAATACATAGAAAGAAGTATCCTTTATTGTACGATTATATCATAGCGGAACAAACACTGGTAGCAGTTACTTCTGTAAGATATCTGTAAGTATGCGTGCGGAACGATTTGAAGTGGAATGATCATATAAAATTAATTGTTGGTAAGGCGGGTGCCAGGTTGAGATTCATTGGGAGAGTCCTTAGAAAATGTAGTCCATCAACAAAGGAGGTGGCTTACAAAACACTCATTCGACCTATACTTGAGTATTGCTGATCAGTGTGGGATCCGTACCAGGTCGGGTTGACAGAGGAGATACAAAGAAGAGTGGTGCGTTTCGTCACAGGGTTATATGGTAAGCGTGATAGCGGTACGGAGATGTTTAGCAAACTCAAGTGGCAGACTCTGCAAGACAGCCGCTCTGCATCGCGGTGTATCTTGCTGTCCAGGTTTCGAGAGGGTGCTTTTCTGGATGAGGTATCGAATATATTGCTTCCCCCTACTTATACCTCCCGAGGAGATCACGAATGTAAAATTAGAGAGATTCGAGCGCGCGGGGAGGCTTTCCGGCAGTCGTTCTTCCCCGCGAACCATACGCGACTGGAACAGGAATGGGAGGTAATGACAGTGACACGTAAAGTGCCCTCCGCCACATACCTTTGGGTGGCTTGCGGAGTATAAATGTAGATGTAGATGTAGATCTGTAGTATGAAAGAATAAATGTTCCTTCGAATACAAATTTACGTCAGCTTGCACGTGAAGGTCACAGATGTTTAAAACAGATTGTGTTTGGTTTGTTGACTGAGGCTCAGTGTTGAGGGACACGAAACTGCGATATTGGAGAGAAACATTGTGCCTCTGAACGACTATGCATATCGCCTCGGGCAGTGACAAACGCTCGAGCTACGGGGCGAGCAGCGGCGCCAGATTGACCAGGCTGAGGGAGCGGTTACGCCTTTAGCCCGGGAGTCGGGAGGGGTGCGGTGAGAGCCCGTAACGCGGTAATGGCCGCCGCCTAATGGAGTGAGCGCCGCCAGCCCACATCTAATTATTCTGCAGCCGGAGCCGCGCAGACCCCGATTAATTGGTGGACAGCCCAACACCTGCTCCTGCGGACGTGTCAACCGCCCTAACTGCTAACAAATACTGTCCTCAGTCACATGTCCCGCAACCACTGTGGAAAGAGGTTATAAAATCCCGAGCACTCAGCACTAAAATTTTACAGCTTTTGGCACAGCACAAATGTACACGCAATGCTGTTGTCTCAAAATCCCAGTACCGAAAACAGGAGCGGACCATCAGGAGTACAGTGCGATAATATACCATGGTGGCATCAGGTTAGGACACACCAAATCAGATTAACGACAGTGTGATAATATACCGTGGTGGCATCAAGTTAGAACACACCAAATCAGATTAACTACAGCCTGGAAACTCCCACGGACCTTAGTCTTCAACACAGACCAATTCTCTGCTTCTGGAAGCAGTCTAAATTCTTCCCCACATTTGGCACTTTGGAAAAGAAAATCGAGGATGTGTTAGATGGCGATCAGCTAGGTTTTAGGAATAGTAAAGGCACCAGAGAGGCAATTCTGACGTTGCAGTCGATAATGGAAGCAAGACTAATGAAAAGTCAAGACACGTTCATAGAATTTTTTGACCTTGGAAAAGCGTTCGACAATGTAAAATAGTGCAAGATGTTCGAAATTCTGAGAAAATTAGGGGTAAGCTATAAGCAGAGACAGGTAAAATACAATATGTTCAAGAGCTGAGAGGCAGTAATAAGAGTGGACGACTAAGAACGAAGTGCTTGTATTAGAAAGGGTGTAAGACAGGGATGTAGTCTTTCCCCTGTACTGTTCAATCTGTACATGTAAGAAGCAATGAGGGATATAAAAGATAGATTCAGGAGTGGAATTAAAATTGAAGGTGAAAGGATATCAAAGAAACGATTCGCTGATGAGATTGCTATCATGAGTGAAAGTGAAGAAGAATTACATGATACGTTGAATTGAATGAACAATCTAACGAGTACAGAATACGGAATGAGAATAAATCAAAGAAAAACGAAAGTAATGAGAAGTAGCATAAATGAGAACAGCGAGAAACTTAACATCAGGATTGAAGCTCACTAAGTAGATGAAGTAAAGGAATTCGGCTACCTATGCAACAAAATAACCAATGGCGGGCGGAGCAAGGGGGCATTAAAAGCAGACTAGAACTGGCAAAAAGGGCATTCCAGGCCAAGAGAAGTCCACTAGTATCAAACGTAGGCCTTAAATTGAGGAAAAAACTTCTGAGAATGTGCGTCTGGAACACAACATTGTATGGAGTGAAACATGGACTGTGGGAAAACCAGGACAGAACAGAACAGAATCGAAGCATTTGAGATGTGGCGCTACAGACGAATGACGAAAACTAGGTCGACTGACGTGGTAAGGAATGAGGAGATTCTGCACAGAATCGGAGAGGAAAGGAATATGTGGAAAGCACTGACAAAGAGAAGGGACAGGATGATAGGACATCTGTTAAGACATGAGGGAATGACTTCCATGGAACTAGAGGGGGCTGTAGAGGGCAAAAGCTGTAGTGGAAGACAGAGTTTGGAATACATCCAGCAAATAATTGAGGACGTTGGTTGCAAGTGCTACTCTGAGATGAAGAGATTGGCACAGGTGAGGAATTTGTGGCGTGCTGCATCGAACCAGTCAGAAGACAGATGACAAAAAAAAAAAGAAAAAAAATTCTCTAGTTCCTAGTAGTGAAAAATGCAAACTTTGGAGTTTTTAATGAAACAACATAATATTTAGTTTTTTTGTCTCATGTCTTTTCGATTGTATTATAAAATCACCCTCTTCTCTAATTACGTAATGATGATAGAGTTCCTTTAGAAAATTTTGCACTTTTTTTAATGAATATGATATTATTTTAGTGGAAATGGAACTCGTAGAAAAGAGGGATGATTCAGTTTCATAATCAATAGAACAAAGTACTCGCCGTTTGTATGTCGTTAATGATGAATGGTGGTTGTTGTTCGGGCAGTATCAGGTCTCTCCGGTCTTCTTAATTACAGGAAACTGTATGTTCAATTTTTTATTTGCTTCAAACATATCACATTGATGTTAATAAACTATTTTACACATCATCACATTAAAAGAGAATTGACAATTTCTTGTTATCCAAGAGCATTTTCAACCACAACATATTTGCACAAACCAAAGAACTTCATTCGCACACAATTTTAGAAAACGGCAGTCATGCTAAGCGAGCACTGCTTACAGAGATACAACACCTAAGACGTATCTTATTCCCCGAACTGATTACTTTGGTGGGCATCTGGTGCTATTTATAACTTAACCTTGCAGCCAGAATATTCAAGAAGTTTCTTTGTTAAATTTGTTATGGTATGGCACCCGATTTTACATACAATTAAATTATAGCTAAAATGTGTCTTTTTACAATTAGAAATATGCGGGAATGAATATAGTTATAAATGATGTTTTATATAGTCATATCTTCTGAAATATTTTAAGCGAAAGATTTTGTTTATATTTCAGAAGCCTAAGTTTTTGTGCCAGGTAAAATAGTTTATGGTAAAGTTAACTACGTTTTCAGAACTGAAAGAAGGCTATTTATCTAATGGGTAATAAATTACAACATGGCATAACATACATAAAATTTTGAAATTATGAGTACACGTGGCATCTGTTATAAACTTTATGAATTGAAAACAAATTGCATATATTACAGGCACAAATTCCCCACTAAACTACTTTTCAGATTGCTTTTTAAAGTGTACTAATGTTTGTACATGCCTGAGTTAGACTGGAATATGTGTCGTTATAATTACGCTCAGTCTGCATGACTACTTATAACCCAATGATGACAGCTGCACTGTCAGTTGAAATCTAAATCTGCAATGGAAAAAAAAGACTGATGACATTACGACCCAAGCTGACCTTTCTGTCCTCAAATCAATAGGATACCTACCTTTTCGTGGCGTAACGTTTAGACATTGTACCTCATAAAATTCTTTTCATAATTTAGAAAGAGATACGGAAACTGTAGGCCTATACTCGAAAATACAGCAACATGGGGCGCACTTATTTAAAATCGGAACAAATTCGACCGAAGAGAAAATGATATCGAAAGATTCTGTAGGTCAAATTATCCTTATTCTTAATCTTTACAATCATCATATCGGTTTCACCTTTTGTAAAGCCTTTCTGTACAATAATCATTTAACTCTTATGTTGTATATCTCATGTGTGTATAATATCTCTGTTTTCAGGCTAATGTTTCTCGTTTATTAAAAAGAAACAATTTGATAAATTTATCAGAACTTGAAAATGTAAGCTTGAATAACTGGAAAGATGGTTTGCGTGGCCTTCCTCTGCAGTAAGCACTAAAATATTTGTGTTGTAAATAAAAACCGCCTTTTCTTACTGCACTGTATTTTATTTTTCCAAGTCGCGTTTCGCCTTTTTTTACTTCAAGGCATCTTCAGTTGGATCTAGAATGGTACAGTTTTGTTTTGATATGTGTTATATGTAGATTATAAAACAGTTCACGTCTCGTTTTTTATGTAAATAAGTGATTACCTACAGTTCTTCGCGTTTTAGGGTGGGATCTGCCTTTGCTATTATCTGGTCACATACTGGAGGTCGCACTATAACTTGGTTTCAGAAAACTAAGCAAGTTTTCCTGTTTCGAACTTCTTTCTTCCCAATTTTCATATTATTCACCCTTGTTGTTGCGGCACACTATTAGTCTTCTGTCATTAGTGGTAGATTTTTGATCTAAAACTGTGATTTAAAGACAGAACTACTGTGAGTTCACTGTGTGAGGTAACGGGCTTGTTGTGGCGCCCTGAAAATATTCCAAGTTCAGAGTTGGCGGCCAGCGCTCGGGCCGTTTGGCAACGCGCGGCTCGTTAGCTAGCGCGTGATGCCGCACAACGGCCGGACCTCGTCGTCCATCGAGCACGTGGCTGGGAATTCCTTGGTGATGCTGTCTCGCTGGGAGTGCCAAAGATGGCGGACTTGTGAAACCTTAATGGCAGACATTTCGCAGTTCGTATAGAAATTAATAGTAGCCAGATGAATCATGGTACCACAAAAAGAAACATGTACATTACTATTATCTGAACGATTATTCTGATGGTGTAATCAGATTTTCAATGTCTTTGTTAGTTTAAAGTTTAGTATCCGACGCTAAATTATACAAGTAACACCCAGCAACGAATTTCCAAAATCTAAACGGTTCATCCGATTTTGTCGAGCGACATGTCTTTAGAAAGCTATTAGTGTAAACCTAAATTGGTATGGATTACAGACATGTAACTTGAATAGTACAGTTATTGGAGGTCAAAGTGACTGAATACTACTGATCGTGTCAGGCCATAAGTACTCCACAGTTACACGTAAAAAACGGTAGCAGCATGCTTATAAAAATATTTATCCGTCTATGTCTTTGTTTATATCGGATTATACTACTCATGAAGAAATTGGTTAAATATTTATTGTGTTTTAGAAAGCACAGAGACGTTAGGCTACTGGCCTGCCTTTTGTTTCTATTCCTTTGATATAGTTTATTTGATTTGTTATGTATTTAATAATGTGTGTTAGAGCGTGTTTATGGTCCAGCCGTAGGAATATTTATTTAATTTCAAGTTTTTTTAAATGTAAATCCAGTATTTAGAATGTGTTTCATTATGTTTGTGAGTGTGTTTTGGCTTGGAGACAGGGCAGGAGCGCTCTAGCCAATCACAGCGATCGTTCCAAAAAGGGCACGTGGAGAGAGTGCATGGAAGTGGGGAGGAACATCGTTTCGAGAGAGGACAGGGCAGTTCTGGACAGTACGGGGGAGGACATGGGGGAGCCCTGGACAGTACGGCGCGGCGGACGCACAGTCGCGGGAAAGACTTGGAGAGTGGAGCAGTTTGCGCGTGGCGCGGACTTGTGCACTTGTGAACTTCCGTAACCTACGTAGTGAAGACGTAGTATGCGTTTAGAAGTGAATATCTCGCGAGCTACGTTGTTGTTCATAACTTATTATGTGAAGTAAGAATCTATTGTTTCCCTGTTATTCAACTTATATTTTATTTAAATGCTGGACCATCGATACGAATAAGTGTTTTACAGTAATAAAGGGCATTCTTAAAGGTACTTCTGCTGTCGTACTCATAATTTAAAGTCGTTAAAATAGTACCTGCAGATTTTATTTAATTGCAATCTTTCATTTATAAATTTTTATGTAACATTCAAAATTCGCAATTGCTGAGTGATAGGAACCTTGGACCATTCGATTCATGTGTATATTCATAATGTAACTGTAGACTCAGCAGTATTAGGCTTGTAATGCGGCAACTACGTATCTCAGCCCCTAGACAACGAAACCACCCAAAACTTTTAATATTTCAACTCTGAGTCTGAGGGTACGTAGGTGAGGGCCACCACATTACATTTTTTGTTTGAAACCGCGCAAGTTGATAAATGCATTGTATCTGCGTGTTAGTCATAATGGCATTCAATGCTGGCTACGTCATTCTCTGCTAAAAACAAAAGAAAAAATGAATCTCAGGTTCACATCCCTAAAGCTGTAAAATGACTGTTCCGTGTCTCAGTACGTTGCAAGTGTCAGTCGCAGTCGAAACAGTGTTGTGTGTATTATGCTGGAGCTAAGTGAATTCGATCGTGGGATCGTTGTTGGTGCTCGTATGGTGGGCATATGGTTTGTTGCGTAAGGAATAGTGAGGGTCTTGTAGGATATGTTTAAATACCTTGATGTAAAATGCAGGGTACTTTATGTGCCCTTATCATCTGACTGAACAGTTCAATTTATTTTTTCTCTGTTTAATTTTTCCTTTCTTGTGGTTTATTGTCCTTCTAGGGTGTTCGGAAATTGCGTTACAGACTTATAGGACTTGTAGAGGGGAGTGAGTATATAATATTTTCAACTGGAACCCATGCCCGTGCTACAACCATATGAAAACATGTTGGTAACGCGACCATTTATACTGTAGTCGAATCCACGAACGATGGCGTTTTGCGCATGTCGAGGCACGGACGGGGTTGGCATTGTTGTCGATTGCAAGCGACAGTTGCGTTATGCGCATGCGTGTGATTTCAGCTTGAAGGAAGCGTATATCTCTCAAATTATGTCTCTCGCTTGCTTATGCAGAATTTATCACTTACTATCACCATCAGCGATAACAACTCGCAAGAAATGAAACAGAAATTCACTAAACAACCCGCTACGATCACGTTTAATGCTCGCATTAGCTACGGCATTCGGACCAGAGCGCTCAGAACACTACTGAACTCTCATTGGCTGTCGGAGTATGCGTGACGTAGGTACGCAGAACAAACCTAGAGATCCTGTATAGGGAGAGAGTGGCCATAGGTGAAGTTGCCCGTGATTGGTTGATTAGCTTTGGCAGAAAAATGGTGCCAAACGTCTCTCGCGCTTCCTATGTTCGCCGTACTTTTGAGTCGAATTGAAGTTCAGAGGACTTTTGGAAACGATTAAAAGGTATTTGAATTATTGAGAGACTTGTTATGCGTTGTGCATGCATGTTAGATTTAGTTGTACTCGTATATCGTTTTTAGTACGTAATTAGCGTTAACGATCTTGAATAAGAGTTGAAATAATGAAGCGTTTTGTGATGAAGTCGGTAGGCCTACATGTTTGAAGTAAACACGTTAGTAATTGTACAGTATTGTTTTTGACATCTGTAATTCGTTCTGCAGACGTTCGTAAACGATGCCAGGTTGTGCTGCATTTGGTTGTTCCAATAGAGGCGAAGGTGGATTTCGCATGTTAGCATTTCCACGCAATGAAGAAAGACGAAAGCAGTGGGCAGTCGCAGTCGACAGGGCTGACATAAATCAAACAGGAGCCTTGTGGAAACCAACCAAGTACTCTTACCTATGCGAAGTAAGTCGTTTTTGCTTTTTACTACATATAAAACAACTTGCAATATACATAGTTAAATTTGAAAACAGACCTGTAAATTGGTTCAAATGGTTCAAATGGCTCTGAGCACTATGGGACTCAACTGCTGAGGTCATTAGTCCCCTAGAACTTAGAACTAGTTAAACCTAACTAACCTAAGGACATCACAAACATCCATGCCCGAGGCAGGATTCGAACCTGCGACCGTAGCGGTCTTGCGGTTCCAGACTGCAGCGCCTTTAACCGCACGGCCACTTCGGCCGGCCTGTAAATTGGCTGTGTGAAAATTATTATAACACATTAATCTTATAAACAAAAGCCATTTAACGAATGATTTCGCCATATTGTCTTGTGCTTTTGATTCGGTGGGTGTGTACTCCACTACTCCAGTACTGGCCATTCAAAACTCCCGCCCGCAGTTTGGCAGAAAAATGTCCGCCGTATTGTCCGGTTGGCCACTCTCTCCATATACAGACTCTCTAAACAAACCGAAACACGACCGCCATCGTTCGTGACTCCAATTATAGTAATCGATTAGTCGCGACCCAGTATATCACTTGTTTTGCAAAAAATGGTTCAAATGGCTCTGAGCACTATAGGACTTAACATCTGAGGTCATCAGTCCCCTAGAACTTAGAACTACTTAAACCTAACTAGCCTAAGGATATCACACACATCCATGCCCGAAGCAGGAGTCGAACCTGCTACCGTAGCGGTCACGCGGTTCCAGACTGAAGCGCCTAGAACCATTCGGCCACACGGGTCGGCACATGTTTTACAATTCCACACATTAATAGCTAAAAAAAATTGCTCATGTACTCGTTGACAGGCTCTCTTCTCCGTGGTACAGTACAGCCTCTTCCGTTCAGAGTGAGCGGCGTCTCCTTTGAGCACAGCAGCCACGCCTGCTGACGGCGAAGGTACCCTTTCTCGCAGTCGTTGCGTAATAGAGGCGCAAAGGTTATGCAAAGGAGTTGGACGTTGTGGAGAACGGTCTTGAAAAAATGGTTCAAATGGCTCTGAGCACTATGGGACTCAACTGCTGTGGTCATAAGTCCCCTAGAACTTAGAACTACTTAAACCTAACTAACCTAAGGACATCACAAACATCCATGCCCGAGGCAGGATTCGAACCTGCGACCGCAGCAGTCGCATGGTTCCGGACTGCGCTCCTAGAACCGCGAGACCACCACGGCTGGCAAACGGTCTTGACAAAGGCGACGAGCAGCACTTCTATAACCGTGAGCTTCGCCATTCAGAAGGATCATGGCGATGTGTTCTGCAAAAATGTACTCAACCACGTTGCTGTAACACTCGCAGACACGTGAATGAGGCTCGAACCAGGTCAGAGAGGTAGGAGGGCTATAAGTTTGTAACGGGAATTTGCTAACATCCTGTATACAACTAGTTTTTTTTTAGTGTCGAAGTGAATGAAATAAATACATTGTATTATTTCAATCTGTCAGGTAATGTATTCTATTAATACTTTCCATTACTTCCACCAGTGTAACAGAACATTAACATTTTCTTCATACAGAACGTTGTTTTGCTCTGTACTTGCAACTTCCTTGCACCGAAAGCTATGTGAAAATGAAGACAACTTTCTACATCTACATCTACATCCATACTCCGCAAGCTACCTGACGGTGTGTGGCGGAGGGTACCTTGAGTACCTCTATCGGTTCTCCCTTCTATTCCAGTCTCGTCTTGTTCGTGGAAAGAAGGATTGTCGGTATGCCTCTGTGTGGGCTCTAATCTCTCTGATTTTATGATCTCTTCGCGAGATATAGGTAGGAGGGAGCAAAATACTGCTTGACTCCTCGGTGAAGGTATGTTCTCGAAACTTCAACAAAAGCCCGTACCGAGCTACTGAGCATCTCTCCTGTAGAGTCTTCGACTGGAGTTTATCTGTCATCTCCGTAACGCTTTCGCGATTACTAAATGATCCTGTAACGAAGCACGCTGCTCTCCGTTGGATCTTCTCTATCTCTTCTATCAACCCTATCTGGTACGGATCCCGCACTGCTGACCAGTATTCAAGCAGTGGGCGAACAAGCGTACTGTAACCTACTTCCTTTGTTTTCGGATTGCATTTCCTTAGGATTCTTCCAATGAATCTGTCTGGCATCTGCTTTACCGACGATCAACTTTATATGATCATTCCATTTTAAATCACCCCTAATGCGTACTCCCAGATAATTTAGGGAATTAACTGCTTCCAGTTGCTGACCTGCTATATTGTAGCTAAATGATAAGGGATCTTTCTTTCTATGTATTCGCAGCACATTACACTTGTCTACATTGAGATTCAACTTTCTAAATATTGTAAAATATGCTAAATATACGTTCCTATTTTGTAATACATACTGTATCACTTGATCGTACATAAAGAAAAGCATAAATAAACAGCACCGAAGGAAAACAAAAATTATTTTTATTTTCTGAAAAATTATGAAATCGTGACGTGCTGCCTTCTTTGAGGGAGGTCTTCATATGCCATATTTTGAAGTTTTCTAGTGGCTCGTCGTCCTCCTCAGCTGGACCGAGTGCGCCACTCGTAGGACTGGGTCGCCGGTCGTGTTCCGTGACTGTCTTGGCCCTCGGCCCAGATTGCCCTCCACAAGAGGATTCGGTCTGTACAAGACGGGACTTGCGGCTGCGACGCGGGTGGCCTATTGTGCCGACTGCAGGGGCCCGGCTCCGCTCTGCAGGAACACAGCGCTGGGCCGCCTTTGTGACGCCGACATGCCGCTGAGGGGTCTCATTTGTGAACGCCGCTGTCGTCCGCTCTCTCGCTTCCCGGCCCGCTGTCCAAGTGACTCGCCTCGCGTGTGACAAAATACTCGGTACAAGCGGTCGAGACCTTTGATCTCGCAGAGCGTCGACATAATGGATATTGCGGCCTTTGTAAACCTGCGTTAGCAGCGGATTGGACGAACTCTCATTTCTGACCAAGCAGAGTGAAGCAGCAGTTCAGTCACGGAACTCGATTTCAGGAGGATTAGGGATAATTTTTTTATTCTACATATTTACAACCTATTATCAGCTATTATCTAATCGCTGGATTGTTTCTTTCCCTCTAGCCGACTCCACATTCCGTAGTTAGCTACACATACTGTGAGAAATGTAGTGCGGCATTTAATTGGCTGTGCTCCATCTCAGTTCCCTTAACTCTGTTTTAACTGGCGTGCATAGCACAAAACGATGTCTGAATGTTACTTTCTAATGAAGATGGTTCAAATGGCTCTAACCACTATGGGACTTAACATCTGAGGTCATCAGTCCCCTAGACTTAGAACTACTTAAACCTAAGTAACCTAAGGACATCACACACATCCATGTCCGAGGCAGGATTCGATCCTGCGACCGTAGCAGCAGAGCGGTTCCGGTCTGAAGCGCCTAGAACCGCTCGGCCACAGCAGCCGGAAAATTTTCTAATAGACGTAGCTGCACTGCGCAAGAAAATTAAAGGACCACGTTTTTGAAACCCCGAAATTACTTTTCATTGAGACGCAGAAATCTGAAATTTGTCTCAAAGGTGAATACGAACTTTCTCTGTAATGGTGCGAAAGCTTGTTGCCGTGCGACGTGGCCGTGCGGTTCTAGGCGCTACAGTCTGGAACCGAGCGACCGCTACGGTCGCAGGTTCGAATCCTGCCTCGGGCATGGATGTGTGTGATGTCCTTAGGTTAGTTAGGTTTAATTAGTTCTAAGTTCTAGGCGACTGATGACCTCAGAAGTTAAGTCACATAGTGCTCAGAGCCATTTGAATTTGAACCGTGTGACATCCTCGGGCTCGGCTTTTTCCAGAAGGTAGGCAAACCGGACCCAAGAGGAGTCGAAGGGTTACTTAAACGTCACGATCTAGAGCCGCTTCCAGCTTGATTTAGAGTCGAAATTCTTGAAGTTTCATGTCTAATATTTTTTTGGTCTTCGGTCTTCTGACTGGTTTGATGCGGCCCGCCACGAATTCCTCTCCTGTTGTTGTTGTTGTGGTCTTCAGTCCTGAGACTGGTTTGATGCAGCTCTCCATGCTACTCTATCCTGTGCAATCTTCTTCATCTCCCAGTACCTACTGCAGCCTACATCCTTCTGAATCTGCTTAGTGTATTCATCTCTTGGTCTCCCTCTACGATTTTTACCCTCCACACTGCCCTCCAATGCTAAATTTGTGATCCATTGATGCCTCAAAACATGTCCTACCAACCGATCCCTCCTTCTAGTCAAGTTGTGCCACAAACTTCTCTTCTCCCCAATCCTATTCAATACCTCCTCATTAGTTACGTGATCTACCCACCTTATCTTCAGCATTCTTCTGTAGCACCACATTTCGAAAGCTTCTATTCTCTTCTTGTCCAAACTATTTATCGTCCATGTTTCACTTCCATACATGGCTACACTCCATACAAATACTTTCAGAAACGACTTCCTGACACTGAAATCTATACCCGATGTTAACAAATTTCTCTTCTTCAGAAACGATTTCCTTGCCATTGCCATTCTACATTTTATATCCTCTCTACTTCGACCATCATCAGTTATTTTACTCCCCAAATAGCAAAACTCCTTTACTACTTTAAGTGTCTCATTTCCTAATCTAATTCCCTCAGCATCACCCGATTTAATTTGACTACATTCCATTACCCTCGTTTTGCTTTTGTTGATGTTCATCTTACATCCTCCTTTCAAGACACTGTCCATTCCGTTCAACTGCTCTTCCAAGTCCTTTGCTGTCTCTGACAGAATTACAATGTCATCGGCAAAGCTCAAAGTTTTTACTTCTTCTCCATGAATTTTAATACCTACTCCGAATTTTTCTTTTGTTTCCTTTACTGCTTGCTCAATATACAGATTCAATAACATCGGGGAGAGGCTACAACCCTGTCTCACTCCTTTCCAAACCACTGCTTCCCTTTCATGCCCCTCGACTCTTATAACTGCCATCTGGTTTCTGTACAAATTGTAAGTAGCCTTTCGCTCCCTGTATTATACCCCTGCCACCTTCAGAATTTGAAAGAGGGTATTCCAGTTAACATTGTCAAAAGCTTTATCTAAGTCTACAAATGCTAGAAACGTAGGTTTGCCTTTTCATAATCTTTCTTCTAAGATAAGTTGCAAGGTTAGTATTGCCTCACGTGTTCCCACATTTCTACGGAATCCAAACTGATCTTCCCCGAGGTCGGCTTCTACCAGTTTTTCCATTCGTCTGTAAAGAATTCGCGTTAGTATTTTGCAGCTGTGAATTATTAAACTGATAGTTCGGTAATTTTCACATCTGTCAACACCTGCTTTCTTTGGGATTGGAATTATTGTATTCTTCTTGAAGTCTGAGGGTATTTCGCCTGTCTCATACATCTTGCTCACCAGATGGTGGAGTTTTGTCATGACTGGCTGTCCCAAGGCCATCAGTAGTTCTAATGGAATGTTGTCTACTCCTGGGACCTTGTTTCGACTCAGGTCTTTCAGTGCTCTGTCAGACTCTTGACGCAGTATCGTATCTCCCATTTCGTCTTCGCCTACATCCTCTTCCATTTCCATAATATTGTCCTCAAGTACATCGCCCTTGTATAAACCCTCTATATACTCCTTCCACCTTTCTGCCTTCCCTTCCTTGCTTAGAACTGGGTTGCCATCTGAGCTCTTGATATTCATACAAGTGGTTCTCTTCTCTCCAAAGGTGTCTTTAATTTTCCTGTAAGCAGTATCTATCCCACCCCTAGTGAGACAAGCCTCTATATCCTTACATTTGTCCTCTAGCCATCCCCGCTTAGCCATTTTGCACTTCCTGTCGATCTCATTTTTGAGACGTTTGTATTCCTTTTTGCCTGCTTTATTCACTGCATTTTTATATTTTCTCCTTTCATCAATTAAATTCAATATTTCTTCTGTTACCCAAGGATTTCTATTAGCCCTCGCCTTTTTACCTACTTGATCGTCTGCTGCCTTCACTACTTCATCCCTTAGATCTACCCATTCTTCTTCTACTGTATTTCATTCCCCCATTCCTGTCAATTGTTCCCTTATGCTCTCCCTGAAACTCTCTACAGCCTCTGGTTCTTTCAGTTTATCCAGGTCCCATCTCCTTAAATTCCCACCTTTTTGCAGTTTCTTCAGTTTCAATCTGCAGTTCATAACCAATAGATTGTGGTCAGAATCCACATCTGCCCCTGGAAATGTCTTACAATTTAAAACCTGGTTCCTAAATCTCTGTCTTACCATTATATAATCTATCTGATACCTTTTAGTATTTCCAGCATTCTTCCATGTGTACAACCTTCTTTTATGATTCTTGGACCAAGTGTTAGCTATAATTAAGTTATGCTCTGTGCAAAATTCTACAAGGCGGCTTCCTCTTCCATTTCTTCCCCCCAATCCATATTCACCTACTATGTTTCCTTCTCTCCCTTTTCCTACTGACGCATTCCAGTCACCCATGACTATTAAATTTTCGTCTCCCTTCACTACCTGAATAATTTCTTTTATCTCGTCATACATTTCTTCAATTTCTTCATCATCTGCAGAGCTAGTTGGCATATAAACTTGTACTACTGTAGTAGGCATGGGCTTTGTGTCTATCTTGGCCACAATAATGCGTTCACTATGCTGCTTGTAGTAGCTAACCCGCACTCCTATTTTTTTATTCATTATGAAACCTACTCCTGCATTACCCCTATTTGATTTTGTATTTATAACCCTGTATTCACCTGACCAAAAGTCTTCTTCCTCCTGCCACCGAACTTCACTAATTCCCACTATATCTAACTTTAACCTATCCATTTCCCTTTTTAAATTTTCTAACCCACCTGCCCGATTAAGGGATCTGACATTCCACGCTCCGATCCGTAGAACGCCAGTTTTCTTTTTCCTGATAATGACGTCCCCTTGAGTAGTCCTCGCCCGGAGATCCGAATGGGGGACTATTTTACCTCCGGAATATTGTACCCAAGAGGACACCATCATCATTTAATCATACAGTAAAGCTGCAAGTCCTCGGGAAAAATTACGGCTGTAGTTTCCCCTTGCTTTCAGCCGTTCGCAGTACCAGCACAGCAAGGCCGTTTTGGTTAATGTTACAAGGCCAGATCAGTCAATCATCCAGACTGTTGCCCCTGCAACTACTGAAAAGGCTGCTGCCCCTCTTCAGGAACCACATGTTTGTCTGGCCTGTCAACAGATACCCCTCCGTTGTGGTTGCACCTACGGTACGGCCATCTGTATCGCTGAGGCGCGCAAGCCTCCCCACCGACGGCAAGGTCCATGGTTCATGGGGGGATTCCTCTCCTGTGCTAACCTATTCATCTCAGAGTAGCACTTGCAACCTACGTCCTCAATTATTTGCTGGATGTATTCCATTCACTGTCTTCTTCTTCATATATTGCCCTCTACAGCTCCGTCTATTACCATGGGAGTCATTCCCTCATGTCTTAACAGATGTCCTATCATCCTGTTCCTTCTCCTGATCAGTGTTTTCCACATGTTCCTTTTCTCTCCGATTCTGCGCAGAACCTCCTCATTCCTTACCTAATCAGTCCACCTAAATTTCAACATTCGTCTGCAGCACCACATCTCAAATGCTTCTATTCTCTTCTGTTCCGGTTTTCCCACAGTCCATGTTTCACTACCATACAATGCTGTATTCGAGACGTATATTCTCAGAAATTTCTTTCTCAAATTAAGGCCGATATTTGATATTAGTAGACTCCTCTTGGCCAGGAATGCACTTTTTGCCAGTGCTAGTCTGCTTTTGATGTCCTCCTTGCTTCGTCCGTCATTGGTTATTTTACTGCCTAGGTAGCAGAATTCCGTAACTTCATCGACTTCGTGACCATCAACCCTGATGTAAATTTTCTGGCTGTTCTCATTTCTTCTACCTCTCATTACCTTCGTCTTTCTTCGATTTACTCTCAATCCATACTGCTTACTCATTAGACTGTTCATTCCGTTCAGCAGATCATGTAATTCTTCTTCAGTTTCACTCAGGATAGCAATATCGTCAACGAATCGTATCATTGATATCCTTTCACCTTGAATTTTTATTCTACTCCTGAACCTTTCTTTTATTTCCATCATTGCTTCCTCGATGTACGGGTTGACCGGAAACTTTTGCCAATGGAGAGATAATCATGGCACTTCTTGAATTACAGGCTACATGTTCTGTGGACACACGTTGCGTGTCTTAAATGCAGTGGTTTCCATTGCCTTAGGCATCCTCATGCCGTTGATCGTTGTTGTTTCTTACGCCTTTAGGGTCAGTCTCCCACCCCTAGGACAAGAGAGTGACCTGATCCTCTGTCCGCTCTTCCGCCCTCTTTGATAACGCCGTTGGCAGAATGAATGATGGTGACTTCTTATGCCGGAAGTCTTCGGCAGCCAATGCTGATAATTTACCAAATTTTAAGCACCGGAGGGATTCGAACCCGGGACCGAAGACGTTTTGATTATGAATCAACGAGGCTACCCCTAGACCACGGGTGGTAATATGATCAACAAATTTATGTATTTGGCACGGAGGGGATCTTAGACAGACCCTTTACCATTTTATTCACAGACGTATTACTTGTGCACTCTCAGGTGATCAAAATACAGCGGATAAACCACGCCTTCATTACCTCCAATCACGTTTCATCTCTGTCGAATGGTTTTCAATGGTCGCTAGTGGTGCAACATGTACACGAGAGCAATAACTGCGGCTGCACTGCACTCCAAAGGGCTATGAGCACGTTCGATGGGGATGCAGCCCTACAATGTAACAATGTACTTAGAGAAGTCTTAATACGTCTGAGGGTGTGGGTGTCAGCTGCGCCAAAGGTTGTCAAGAATATCTTCCTGTCACTTATAACACTCCGAACTGTTGTTTTCGACCGTGAAATTTGTGGGATTCAACGCCCCAGGGAAAAGAGTGGTTTCATCGACGCCCTCTATGCCACCAAACGAGACTTTTCCGTTTAGATTCTGAGCGGCGATGTGTCCCAAGTGTATTTCTCGGCCACCCGCAACAAGATGGCGTGGTTTCAGTGCTGGGTGTCTCGGTTCTGGCCTCCATCGCAGAATCTTTAAAAAATGAGGTGAAATGTAAGAGAGGCTGTGACGATCTTCTCATCGTGTGACACGTCCACGGTGGTGCTGGGGAGATTTGAGCAAAATTACTGCCAATGTGACTGCATTAACGCACCTTACAGATAAAATGAACTTCAGAACTGTGGCCTTTTTTTCGTATGTGTCGACATCTTGTTCCTTAAACCATCGCCGAGCATGAGGGTGATTTGCAGCCGATTTTCAAACTTCTGCCTCTCAGTGAGAGGCAATTACGGAGGCCCGAAAAAGTAATCCTTCAGTTCTGTTGCGCATTGTATTTTGTTTTATGTTATGTTAAATTTTAGTTGATCCTTGTTGTAGCGTATCGAGCGTATTCGGTCAAAAAATATGACAGAGCGGAAGTGAGTTGCAACAGAGACAGCAGCAGGCAGACAAGAGTGATATGCGTTGCGAAGCAAAACACGGCCAATAGGCGTGTTAGCGGCAGCAGACGCTCCATTATGCTAGTGGAAGGATGGAAGCCTTTTCTTACTTGCCACCATGGAAATGTTTAGAGTATGTGCCTTTAGCTGCGCCGCTACGCTGTCATCACGCTCGCAACTGGAGGCGTCGCTGACAGCGGCATTCAGGTGATGCTTTGCTGGACCTCGTTCTTTGGAGTGTCGGCAATGCTTGACCTTTATCGTTTGACATGAGAGGCAACTAGTCGCCTCCACCAAGCTGCTCCTGACTACGGCTGAGGACCAGAATAAAGAAGTTTATTAAACAAATCTACTGTCGCTTTGACACCTCATTTCCCTTTACACGGATGACAATCCAAGGGCTATCAAACACTGTGAACCTTTGGTGTAACGATTTTACCTCTTATAGTTTTTAGCTGTTTTATTTTATTTCTGTTTTGTCTAAAATTACATATTACACTGGTATAGACATACGTGTTGAAATACAGAGATATGTAACCAGGCAGAATACGGCGCTGCGGTCGGCATCATCTATATAAGACAACAAGTGGCTGGCAGAATTATTATATCGGTTACTGCTGCTACAATGGCAGGTTATCAGGACTGAAGTGAGTTCACGTGGTGTTATAGTCGGCGCACGAGCGATGGGACGCAGCATCTTCGAGGTAGAGATGACGTGGGAATTTTCCCGTATGACCATTTAACGAATGTACTCTGAATATCAGGAATCCGGTGAAACATCAAATCTCCGACATCGCTGCGGCTGGTAAAAGATCGTACAAGAACGGGACTGAACAGAATCGTTCAATGTGACTGAAGTGCAACCCTCCCGCAAATTGCAGCAGATTTCAGCGCTGGGCCAGTGTCAGCGTGCGAACCGTTCAACGAAACATCATCTATATGGCCTTTCGGAGCCGAAGGCCCACTCGTGTACTCTTGATTCGTACACGACACAAAGTTATATGCCTCGCCTGGACCCGTCAGCACCGACATAGGACTGTTGTTGACTGGAAACAGGTTGCCTAGTGGGACGAGTCTCGTTTCAAATTGTATCGAGCCGATGGGCGTGTACGGGTATGGAGAGAACCTCATGAATCCATGGATCCTGCATGTCAGCAGGGAAGTGTTCAGGCTGATGGAGGCTTCGTAATGGTATGAGGCATGTGCAGTTGGAGTGATATGGAATCCCTGAAATGTCTCTGACAGGTGACACGTAAGCATCCTGTCTGATCACCTGCATATATTCATGTCCATTGTGCATTACGACGGACTTGGGCAATGTCAGCAAGAGAATGCGACACCCCAGACGACCAGAATTGCTACAGAGTGGCTCTATGGACACTCTTCTGAGTTTAAACACTTTCCCAGGCCACCAAACTCCCCAGACATGAACATTATTGAGCGTATGTGGGATGCCTTGCAACGTGTTGTTCAGAAGAGATCTCCACTCTTACGGATTTATGGACAGACCTGCAGGATTCATGGTGTGAATTCCCTTCACTACCATTTCAGACATAAATCGAGTCCATACAATGTCGTGTTGCGGCCCTCTTGCGTGCTCGCGGGGGCCCTATATGATATTAGACAGGTGTACCGGTTTCTCTGGCTCATCGGTGTACATGTATAAATACTGAAAATTAATACATACAGAATATCACCGATTTGAAAGTTTATCTTCTCAACTAATACTTTGTTGATATCATCGCACAGAATAATGTTTTGTTGACTACGATGTTGGAAAAGTTCAGATCCATTTGCCCTCTGTATTATACTACACTCACACTTACCTTTCATTTTATGCTACAGCTCTGTTGAACAGAGTGTACGCGTATTGAAGCTTCAGTTGAACATTGTACAGATGCCGTTTACGTGTTCTTCTTTTATAGCTGTTTTATTTATTTTTTATCAGAGTTTTTTACCGTCAGGGTGTTTCCATGATAATGTTACTGATTTTCAGAAACGATGGAGAAGAGTAAATATATCAATATGAGGAAAGGGACCATCCTTTGGAAACAAGCGAGTCGAAAATTATAAGCGAAATTTATTTTAATACCTCTGAGAGTGGATCTCTTTTACTACAAGCTCTTTGATTTCCATATTTTGGGAGGAGGTAGTATGGACCAAAACAAGAAAAATGTGTCTATAAACATGGTCTCTAAAGTGCATACTTTAAAAACTGCGAGCACTTGTTCATCTTTGCTGTTGAAAAACCCATCTATTCTAGTGATCAATTGTCCTTGTTTACTAAATAATTTTTTCTTCTTTGCGTCGATACCACTTCCTCACAAAGTACAGAGAGCAAAGCCCTTGCAATAAAAGAAGCCCAGTGTCAGAGGTAGCAAAATGATTTTCGGTTATAACTTTCGACTCCGTCAACAACGGTCCCTTACCTCAAATTTATACATTTACCCTTCTCCATCATCCGTGAACGTTTGTAACAGTATTATGGAATCACCCCATATAACTACTATACACAACTGGTATGTAATATAAGTATACTAAATATAATACCAGCTTGACAGTAGCGACTCCTTGACATCATCTACTTAATAAAACTGTCTGTCTATGTCTCTTTGTCAAATTATAGACAATCATGTTGCGCTCATCCTATATGGAACCTTGACCTATGATTAATTATTTTATTATGTATTGGCACTACTCTCCATTATGACAAAATACGAATTTTTCGACAGAATATAATAAATACACCTGTCACTGGCTTGTAATGACAATATGTTAGTTGCACACAAATACCGATAGACCAGTGTTAGCTTTACTTTTCAGCTATATCACTAGGGACACTAAACAAATCTTCCTTTGGAACTGTTTTTATGTTGTACTAAAATTGTTGCTTGAAGGTAGTTTTTGTTCATCAATTGTTTTAAAAGAAAGCGACATTACATTTTTACAATCTGTTTTGTGATATTTGCTATTTGTGTTAAACAAAGCCTCTCAGCTTTTAGTAATTTCGTTATACACACATCAAAAAAGTTTTGCATCACCTCGGTTCCGAGAGTTCCGGAACCTGTACAGAAAATTGGAATAGAGATCAACATAAACATCATTTCCGCCCTTTTTATTGCTCATGAAAACCACACATTGCATGTTGTACCACCATACAGCGAGACCTTCAGATGTAGTGGTCCAGACTGCTGTACACACCGGTACTAATACCCAGTAGCACGTCCTCTTACATTGATGCATGCCTGCATTCGTCGTGGCACACTATCCACAGGTTCATCAAGGCACTGTTGGTCCAGATTGTTCCACTCCTCAACGGGCGATTCGGCACAGATCCCTCACAGTAGTTGGTGGATCACGACGTCCATAAACAGCCCTTTTCATTCTATCCCAGACATGTTCGATAGGGTTCATGACTGGAGAACATGAACGCCACTCTAGTCGAGCGATGTCGTTATCCTGAAGGAAGTCATTCTCAAGTTGTGCACGAGGGGGTGGGGGGTGCGATTTGTCGTCCATGAAGACGAATGCCTCGCCAATATGCTGCCGATATGGTTGCACTATCGGTCGGAGAATGGCGTTCACGTATCGTACAGCCGTTACGGCGCCTTCCATGACCACCATCGGCGCACGTCGGCCCCACATAATGCCACCCCAAAACAGCAGGAAACCTCCACCTTGCTGCCCTCGCTGGACAGTGTGTCTAAGGCGTTCAGCCTGACCAAGTTGCCTCCAAACACATCTCTGACGATAGTCTGGTTGAAGGCATATGCGACATTCATCGGTGAAGACCACGTGATGCCAATTCTGAGCGGTCCATTCGGCATGTTGTTTGGCCAATCTGTACCTTGCTGCTAGGTGTCGTGGTTGCACAGATGGACCTCGCCATGGACGTCGGGAGTGAAGTTGTGCATCATGCAGCCTATTGTGCACAGTTTGAGTCGTAACATTATGTCCTGTGGCTGCACGAAAAGCATTATTCAACACGGTGGCGTTGCCGTCAGGGTTCTTCCGAGCCATAATCCGTAGGTAGTGGTCATCCACTATAGTAGTTGCCCTTGGGCGGCCTGTCTCTCTGTATCTCCTCCACGTCCGAACAACATCGCTTTGGTTCACTCCGAGACGCCTGGACTCCTTGTTGGGAGCCATTCCTGGCAAAAAGTAACAATGCGGACGCGATCGAACCGCAGTATTGACAGTCTAGGCATGGTTGAACTACAGACAACACTGCCGTGTACCTCCTTCCTGGTGAAATTATTGGAACTGGTCGGCTGTCGGACTCCCCCTCCCCCCCCTGTCTAATAGGCGCTGCTAATGCATGGTTGTTTACATCTTTTGCGGGTTTAGTGTAGTGAAGAGTGAAAGGGGCTTTGTCTGTGATACAATATCCACAGTCAACGTCTATCTTCAGGAGTTCTGGGAACCGGGGTGATACAAAACTTTTTTTGATGTGTGTATATTACCCGCCTTTCCCCTACTCAGAATTTCAACAATCTTGCTCTATTGTACAGGGTGGCGCAGGGGAACTGGAAATTTTGAACGTTACAGTTGGCAGCACTGTAGCGCCGGCAGATGTTCGAAACTTTGCACAATTGATGTGAACGCATTGCCATTTAGCAATCATGGAGAATTGGACTGGTGCAGAAACTGCAGTAGCTGTGAGAGCGTTTTACAAAAATGGTGATAGTGCGACTGTGGCGCAGTTAACATTTCGACAGCATTACCAGCTTGGACGTCATGGACGTGTCCCATCTGCGCATGCGATTACAACGTGGGTGCGTAATTCCACCTGAACGGATTCGTGAACAAACAGAATTTTCGTTATTGGGCACAGGACAATCCTTGTGAGTTTCACCAGCGACCACTACATAGCGCCAAGGTCACAATATGGTGTGCTGTATCATGTCATGATGTTATCGGCCCTTATTTTTTTGAACGTGAGGATGGTAGTGCAGTGACAGTAACATCCGCTCGATATGTCGAAATGCTTTACACCGAGACTGTACGAGCTTAATCTTAACGTCGAAAACATGTGGTTTCAGCAGGACGGAGCCACGTCACACACTGCTTGACAATCGATGGCAGCAGTTCGTCAATTGTTTGGAAGACGCATTATTTCACGTAACGGTGACATTGCATGGCCTGCGAGATCCCCTGATCTTAGTGTGTGCGACTTCTTCCTGTGGGGATATCTTAAATGCAAGGTGTACCGTACACGTCCTACAACAATCCAGGAACTGAAGGAGAACATTGAAAACGAAATCACTGCCATTCCCCAAGATTTGCTACACCGCGCATTCCAGAGTTTTCATAACAGGCTGTTAGAGTGTGAACGCCGAATGGGAGCACATCTTTCCGATGTCATCTTTAAAAAGTAAAGAGACACTTTTGGACATTTTGATTGTAAAGACATACTGAATAATGGCATACTGAATACATTCACTTTCGTTAATAAATTACTAGTTTTATGAATTTATGCATGGAAATGACGTTATTTCGAAATTTCCAGTTTCCCTGCGCCACCCTGTACATTCTCGCATGCTTTTTCCAAATCGACAAATCTTAGGAACGTGTCTTGATTTTGCTTCATTCTTGCTTCCCTTATCAACCACAACGTCAGAACTGCCTCTCTGGTACCTTTACCTTTCCTAAGCCAGACTGATCGTCATCTAACACACCCTCAATTTTCCTGTCTATTCTTCTGTATATTATTCTTGTCAGCAACTTTGTTGCATGAGCTCTTAAGCTGATTGTGCGATAATACTCGCACTTGTCACTCTTGCAGTCCTCGGAAGTCTTTGGATAATAGTTTCCGAAAGTCAGACTCATACATTGTACATACCAATGTGAATACTCGTTTTGTTGCCACTTCCCTCAATTATTTTAGAAATTGTGATGGAATGTTATATGTGCCTTCTGCCTTATTTGATCTGTGATCCTCCCAAGCTCTTTTAAATTATAATTCTAGTACTGGATCCTCTATCTCTTCTACATCGACTCCATTTTTTCTTCTAACACGCCGTTAGACAATTCTGCTGCCTCATAGACACCTTCAATGTACTCTTTCGGTCTATCCGCTATCTCGCAGCATTTATCGGTGGAATTTCCAAAGCTCTCTCAATATTAACACGCTTGCATTTAATTTCACCGGAGGTTTTTTTACTCTTCCGACAATCAGCACTTTCTCGATTTCTTCACATTTTTCATACAGCCATTTTGCCTTAGCTTTCCTGAATTTTCTTTTTATTTCACTCCTAAGTGATTTTTATTTCTGTATTCCTGAATTTCCATGAACGTTTTTGTACTTTCTTCTTTCATCGATGAACTGATGTATTTCTTCTGTTACCCATTGTTTTTTCTCAGCTATCTTGTTTGTACAAAATTTTACTTTCCAACTTCCATGATTGCCCTTTTTAGTGCTGTACATTCTACGTGTGTGCTGTTTCTTGTGGCAGTAACTATACTCTTAGGCAAATTCATTCATTCCTTAGTACTTCCGTATCCTACTTCTTTGCCTATTGGTTCTTTCTGACTAATCTCTTAAACTACAGCCCACTCTTCATCACTACTACATTGTGATATGAGTCCACATCTCCTCCTGGGTACGCCTTACAATCCGGTATCTGATTTCGGAACTTCTGTATGAACATGATGTAATCTAACTGAGATCTTCGCTTATCTTCCGGCCTTATCCAAGTATACCTTCTCCTCTTGTGATTCTAGGACAGAGTATTCACTATTAATAGTTGAAATTTATTACAGAACGTCGGGCTGTTGTGGCCGAGCGGTTCTAGGCGCTTCTGTCTGGAATCGCGCGACCGCTACGGCCGCAGGTTCGAATCCTGCCTCGGGTATGGATGTGTGTAATGTCCTTATGTTAGTTGGGCTTAAGTAGTTCTACGTTCTAGGTTACTGATGACTTCAGATGTTAAGTCCCATAGTGCTCAGAGCCATTTGAGCCATTTATTACCAAAATCATTCAGTCCTTCTCCTCTCTCAGTCCTAGTACAAGCCCATATTCTCCCTTAACCTTTTCTTCTACTCCTTCCCCTACACCCGCATTCCAGTCCTCCATGTTTATTAGACTTTAATTTCCCTTTACGTACTGAATCACTCGTTGAAGTTTGTGATATACTTTCTCTATCTCTTCATCTTCGGCTTGCGACGTTGGCATGTACACTTGAACTATCGTTGTCGTTGTTGATTTGCTATTGATTCTGGTGAGGACACTCCTATCGCTGAATTTCTGTCAAACTAACTTAAAACACTACAAGACGGTCGTTCAGCTACAGAGGATATACGGAAGTGAAGGTCTTTTTAGTCGGTCAAGAAACGTAACCGACAAAAATCCTAAAAGTAGAGAGAAGAATAGCTAGAACATTCATAAATATCGATATGATAGACAATAAGGGATAGTGCCAAATGAACTGGCTTATAGAAAACTGGAGCCCATTATAGATACTGTAGGGAAGAAAAGGATATCTGTCCTGGGTCACATTATGAGGACACCAGGAAACAGATTACCAACAAAAATTACAGAAAGACTTCGGAACATTAAGCAACAAGTAGGATGGATAAAGAAATACAGAGAATACATTGGAAGAGAAGTAACACGTCTAGACTGAAGTAGAAGCATACGTTAACATCTTCGACAGTGTGGTGGTAATGCAATGAAAAAATAAAAATTGAACAGTACATAAACAACAATGGAGGAGACAGGAAAACCTTTAACACAAAATAGGAATAGCACGCTTACATAACAGTTTATTAATAAACAAAACTAATAAAATAAAATAAAATAAAATTAGTGCTATACAAAGCTACATCAGGAGGTATGAAACATGAAGAGTGATAACCAAATCAATTAAAAGAAGAGACAATTATCAATGTAACTATAGAATGCATAAGGAACTTAAGCAATATATAAACAAAAATAAATAACTGCAGGAAAATGGAGGTGTTTGAGGGAACCTACAGTAAATGCAATCTTTGAAAGTGTGGAGGTACTGCATTTTGACATTAACATTATAATGAAAACAGTGGCTGTGTAACAGTTTGTATTAAATAAATGAAGAAAGTAAAATATGAACAATATTTGATGAGACAACTACAAGGGGTGTTAAACATGGACAGTAACACAAGTACCAGTTAAAAGAAAGCCTTAACTAGTGAAACTACAGCCTATATGGAATACAAAGACAACTTCAACAAAACAAAATAACTTAATGAGTACAGGAAAATGGGAATATGTAGGAAGAGACAGTGTGGGAAGTAATGAACAACAGAGATGATTATATGAAGTTTAGGAGAGGGGAAGTGTTGAGCTGTATCTGGTCATTTAGGATTAGATCTGGACTGTGAGCAACATGTTTATTAATTTCCAGGGCTTCCAGCAGGTTGAGTTTATGGCCTTTGTTTACTAGGTGAAGTACACGGGACACTGGCTGGTAGGCAGAGTCTGAATTCTGCAACCTCCAGCTGCGTTCATGTTCCGCCAGCCTAGTTGCTATATCTCTGCCTGACTGACCAACGTAAAATTTGTCACAATCAGAACAGGTGATTTTGTATACCCCACTGTTGGCTAATAATTGGATCTTATCTTTGCTATTAAAAACACACTGGGCCGTCGTGTTCCTGACATAGTAGGAGAGCCTATACTTGCAGGATTTCAGTGCTTTGGCTACAAACAGTGATACCTCACCTAGAAATGGTAGTGTACTCCATTTTTTGCAGACAGTGAATGGGGAAGCAGGTGGGGCATAGAGGAGAGGTATAATTTTCCGTTTTTGTTTCCTGTGCAAGATGTGGTCAATAAGAACTGGATTGTAGCCATTGGCTGTGGCAATAAATTTTATTGTATCTAACTCCGCCTTAAAATCATCTCTGTTCATGGGGATAGATATGAGTCGGTGTACCATTGAGTGGAAAGCTGCATGTTTGTGAGCTATGGGGTATTGTGAGCAAGAAGGAATTACTGTGTCTGTAGTTGTAGTTTTTCTGTAAATTTTGAAACAATGTGTGTGTACTGATGTCACTGGTGAGATCTAAAACGTTTATGGATTTGTTGCCAATCTCCATTGTGAACTGAAAATTTTTATGTTGACTGTTGAGGTTTTTCAAAAATTGTTGAGTTGTCTTGTAGTACCAGTCCACATACACAGGACATCATCTACATATCTAAACCAGTATTTTATATTTGCACTCAAAAGTTCTGTTTTTAGAAAATTTTGTTCAAAATGGTCCATAAACATTTCAGCCAAGAGTGGACTAAGTGGGGAACCCATAGCTACGTTAAATAGTCGGACTAACTGTCACTTGAGGTGTGACACTGGGTAGTCAATTTATGGTTTTGAGTCCAGGAGTGACGTTCCGCATAGAAACTGCAACCAATCCCATCTTTTACATTGCGAGTTAACTGTCCAAGCGACCACTAGGGCAATGTTGATGATGATGAGCTCGCATACTCCGAGGAGCGTAGGGGACGATACGGGAGACCCGCACCGCCGTACTAGGCAAAGGCTTGGGGAGGTGGTTACTAGGGCAGTAGGGAGAGATGAATGCCGCAGCTCTTCTCTAGCTCTGAGACAATAAGGTCACACTGAAAATAAAGGCTGCTTTGGGTCTTGGTTCCAATCTAGGTCGATCCCCATTTTTTACATATTTTGTGACAGAGCTACAATCAGACTGAAAATCAAGAAGAAATCTTAAGAAAACTTCTCCATCGTAAATCTGTTCAATACTTACAGTATACGATAGTGTAAGGGCGAAAAACTAACGATAATGCACACTTGATAAAGCTTTTTTATTCTTCTGATGACATAAATTTTGATTTTTGAGAATACACAGTTGTATTTATGACATTGTAGTACAAAGAAATTTATTAACTGGGTTGCTTTATATACGGTTTTCAACTGACACATTTCCATGCTACATGAGTGTGACAGAGGACAGCACATAAATGGAGTCCAAATTGTGTAATATCTTATCAGTTTGTTCCAGTTTAGGCATGCTGATGTTAAATATGATTTATGTTTTATTAAAACAGATATTTGTGACATGTTTATTGTGGTAAGTTGTAATTTATGCATATAGTGCATATTTTAATAGCGTTTTCCGTTAGTTAATTGAACGCAATAGTAAAAATAAGAGAAAAATTAATCATGAACAATGTCTTCCCTCACATTATCTATGCCTAGATAGTTTACTGATATCACCCCTGTAGAAACCTACTGGTCGCGAGTTAAAGATGTCATCATGTCAGGTTTGAATACAATTTCGCCTGCCGAATGCAAATGTCGCACTGTTAAATGGTCACGGTTCATCACATATGTAAATTAATGACGACTTCTGAATGTGGGAAATCTTTCATGTTACAATGATCTTTCATGAATCAAGAACAACCTTTTCTGACGTGATTTTTCCAATAGGATTCGCACCATAAAAATGTTTCAAGATGCCTCTGTTGCCTTCAGCTCTTTTTTAAACCCAAAGCGAACAGTCTGTCACAAATGTTAGACCTTTTTCCACTTGCGACTCTACTTTATAACGCTTAAAGAACTTTCATAACATTCAACTTTGCAAAATCTAATGTGTAACTGTAAGACAAATACAACAACTTGAAATAAGAAATTTACAATTGATAAAGACACTCATATCAACCTACACGTATTGTGTTACCACACTGTGATCACTCGATTTATCTGCGTCATTTAGCACGGATAATCAGACTCCAGTCATAAAAAACTTTTATGTTTGAAACTACCTGGCAGTTTAAAATCAGACCGAGACACAAATTTGGGACCTCTACCTCTAACAGGCAAATGCTCCACGAGCTGAGCTATCCCAAGATGACTCACGACCCTTCTTCACTGCTTTACTTTTTCCAGCACCCCATCACCTATCTTCCAAGACAGGAGGTGAGGTACTGGTGGAAGGAAGTAAAGCTGTGAGGATCGGTTGTGAGAAGTGCTTGGGCAGTTCAGTTGGTAGAGCACTAGCCAACTAAAGGCAAAGGAACTGAGTTGGAGTCTCGGTTGAGCACACAGTTTTAATCTGGCAGGGAGTTTCGTATCAACGCACACTCCACTGAAGAGTGAAAAATTCAGTCTGGAATTTTATTCTTGCCAGTGCGAGGACAAAAACGTGCCAATGTGCGCCGCGCCGCCGTCCGGCGGCGGGTCTGTCGGTATTTGGTGGGCGCTGTATGGTGAACAAACTCTCGAGCATGAACTGTCGCAACCTTGATACAATCACAAGTTCTTTCATGGAAGGGTTTCCGAAATGCGTTTTAAAAAATGAAGAAAGGAGTGTACTCGAACTCGTGACTTTGTGTCTACATTCGGAGACGCTTACCACTAGACCACGTGCAGGTACAGCGCTGTAACAGCTCGAAGAGTAGTCAACATTTCCTCCAGAAATCTTGGTATCCCACAGTGTTGAGATATCTTTCAGATAGGAGAACTTAAAATTCTGAGGGGTCGCCAGTTTTATTGCCACCTCGAGTGGACACAGCATTAATATCTGCAGTGACTGGCCAGCGGCCAGGTTTTCAGTCTCAGGCTGTACTAAAATCATCTATTTTAACTTTTAGTTTCCCTCTTAGAAGCAGAAAGGACAACAATTTTAAAGGTTTCTACACAGACGTTTTTTCCTATTCTTATTGTAGATTATAAGGCTAGGAAATATGTACCAAAGATCGATCAAGATTGTAAGAATATTTCATGAGTGTGTGTGAAGTAAAAAGCGGGTGTACAGGGGGTTCTAATTGCCTTGAACACCACAAACAACTTGCTGTCCAAAATGTACGAAACAGATGTTGTTTACGTACCAGGGGACACTAGCTTCGTTCGTTACGAGGATGTAGCCAGCGATACGTATGTATCATAGTGCACCACTCATGCAAAAATGACGTTATTACGGAGAAAATACAAAACTGACATTTGACTCTCATATACTACCTTCCAGTGTTGTTTCCCGATGTAACAAACACTGACAGAAAAAAAATTAGTACACCCTTTTCGAGGTTTCCAATTCACTCAAGATTTATTGTTGCAACGGTGCATATTGAGTACATAAAATGATTACATTTACAGTTCAATAGCACAATCGGTTCTGAGGTATCAATTTATTTCATTTATTTATTTACACGTCAAGTTCCGTAGGACCAAACTGAGGTCATGGAACGTATCAGTACATGCAGTACAAAATAAAAGTAATAACAGATAAAAATAAAATGTTTGTGAACCCGAAAAAAGGCAAGCCATAAGTGTACGTAAACGCAATCAACTATACAACAAGAATCAGTTTAATTTTTCAAAGAACTTCTCGACAGAATAGAAGGAGTGACACATGAGGAAACTCTCCAGTTTCGATTTGAAAGCGCGTGGGTTACTGCTAAGATTTTTGAATTCGGTTGGTAGCTTCTTGAAAATGGCTGCAGCAGTATATTGCACACCTTTCTGCACAACAGTTAAGGAAGTCCGAGCCAAATGTAGGTTTGATTTCTGCCGAGTATTCTTATTCTTGGGAGTAAGATAATATTGTTAACAAGAAATGACAGTAACGAATATATGTATTGAGAGACCAATGTCAAAATAACCAGACTCGTGAACAGGTTCGCAGAAGAGCCTCTGTGAAGTTTGGAAGGTAGGAGACGAGGTACTCCCAGAACTGAAGCTGTGAGGACGGGACGTGAGTCGTGCTTGGGTAGCTCAGTTGATAGAGCACTTTTCCGCGAAAGGCAAAGGTCCCGAGTTAGAGTCTCGGTCTGGTGCACAGTTTTAATCTGCCAGAAAATTTCGTGGAGAGGTGTCGACGAGAGGTTCATGAACTTACTGTTGTGTCGATTCCCTAAGGTCTCGACACAATGAGTGGCTAGGTGCACGCGAAACTAACGCAGACGGGCGTAAATTCTGAAACAGGAGACTGGATGAAAACTATAAAGAAAAGAAGAGAGATTTTAATATACTTAACTTTAATGTAGTCTTGTTCTTGTTGAAATACATCTCGTGCATAGTAGTAAGCAATTAGCAATGATACACATGGCGCCTTGCTAGGTAGTAGCGATGGACTAGCTGAAGGCTATTTAATCTGTCTCTCGGCAAATGAGAGGAATACTTGGTAGGTCTAGTCGCAAGCTATGTCGTCCGTACAACTGGGGCGAGGTCAAGTCCGTGTCTTGTGACCTGCCCTGTGGTGGCGCTACGTTTGCGAATACACAGTGGCGACACGCGGGTCCGACATGTACTACAGGACCGCGGCCGATTTAAGTTACCACCTAGCAAGTGTGGTGTCTAGCGGTGACACCACACTTACACCACTTACTGCCCGTACCACCCGTTTCTGAGCCAAAAATATCCTTTTAGAATGGGAAGCGTTACGCCAAAATATACACTACTGGCCATTAAAATTGCTACACCACGAAGATGACGTGCTACAGACGCGAAATTTAACCGACAGGGAGAAGATGCTGTGATATGCAAATTATTAGCTTTTCAGAACATTCACACAAGGTTCGCGCCGGTGGCGACACCTACAACGTGCTGACATGAGGAAAGTTTCCAACCGATTTCGCACACACAAACAGCAGTTGACCGGCGTTGCCTGGTGAAACGTTGTCGTGATGCCTCGTGTAAGGAGGAGAAATGCGTACCATCACGTTTCCGACTTTGATAAAGGTCGGATTGTAGCCTGTCGTGGTTACGGATTATCGTATCGCGACATTGCTACTCGCGTTGGTCGAGATCCAATGACTGTTAGCAGAATATGGAATCGGAGGGTTCAGGAAGGTAATACGGAACACCGTGCTGGATCCCATCGGTCTCGTATCACTAACAGTCAAGATAACAGGCATCTTATCCGCATGGCTGTAACGGATCGTGCAGCCACGTCTCGATCCCTGAGTCAACAGATGGGGACGTTTGCAAGACAACAACTATCTGCACGAACAGTTCGACGACGTTTGCAGCAGCGTGGACAATCAGCTCGGAGACCATGGCTGCGGTTACCCTTGACGCTGCATCACAGACAGGAGCGCCTACGACGGTGTACTCAGCGACGAACCTGGGTTCACGAATGACAAAACGTCATTTCTTCGGAATAATCCAGATTCCGTTTACAGCATCATGATGGTCGCATCTGTATTTGGCGACATCGCGGTGAACGCACATTGGAGGCGTGTTTCGTCCTCGCCATACAGGCGTATCACCTGGCGTGATGGTATGGGGTGCCATTGGTCACACGTCTGGTTCACCTCTTGTTCGCATTGACGGCACTTTGAACATTGGACGTTACATTTCAGATGTATTACGACCCGTGGCTCTACCCTTCATTCGATCGCTGCGAAACCCTACATTTCAGCAGGATAATGCACAACCGCCTGTTGCAGGTCCTGTACGGGCCTTTCTGGATACAGAAAATGTTCGACTGCTGGCCTGGCCAGCACATTCTCCAGATCTCTCACCAATTGAAAAAATTGAAAACGTCTGGCCAATGGTGGCCGAGCAACTGGCTCGTCACAATACGCCAGTCACTACTCTTGATGAACTGTGGTATCGTGTTGAAGCTGCATGGGGAGCTCTACCTGTACACGCTATCCAAGCTCTGTTTGACTCAATGCCCAGGCGTATCAAGGCCGTTATTATGGCCAGAGGTGATTGTTCTGGGTACTGATTTCTCAGGATCTATGCACCCAAATTCCGTGAAAATTTAATCACATGTCAGTTCTAGTATGATATATTTGTCCAATGAATATCCGTTTATCATCTGCATTTCTTCTTGGTGTAGCAATTTTAATGGCCAGTAGTGTAATACCATACGACATAAGCTGATGAAAATAAGCAAAGTAGACCAATTTTCGTGTCGAACGGTCACTTACTTCAGACACCGTTCGAGTAGTAAAAATGACAGCATTAAGTCTTTGAACAAGATCCTGAACGTGGGCTTTCCACGACAGTTTACTATGTATCTGAACACCTCTTATTGATCGATGTTGAAACGCTCGTGTTAGTACGTGGTGTAGCTTTCACAGGTGACAATGCAGGCGCTGACTGTGGCATCCAGTCGATAGTACAGATGGTGAATACTGTCATAGGATAAAACGCCATCTTGTTACAGGTATGGTAAAATAAATAGTCTAAAAACATTCTGCATATAACGAGAACTAATTAGATTCCCTTCAGAAACACCAAATGTGAACGAGCGTTGTAGCTGATCGCACCTCAGACCATGAGGTCTGGAGTGGTGTCGTGTGTCTTGGACGGATGCACAATAGGAGACAGCGCTTATCAGGTCTACGTCGTACTCGTTAACTACCATCATTTGCGTACAGTCAGAATCTTCTTTCATCGCTGAAGTCCACAACGCGGCATTCCATTTTCCAAGTTATTCGCTGACGGCACCATCAAGCCGTGCACGTCTATGATGTGTCGTCGGTGTAAGACGGGCTGGATGAGTGCGTGGCCAGTGATAACAAATGGTTCGGAACAGTTCTTGTTGACATGTCTAGGACCACAAGCCCTCTTATCTGTGCTGTGGTGGTTGTACGATCTGCCACTACTGCTTTACAATTCGACGATACTGGATGGCTTCTGTGCCGCATGGACATCCAATACCTCATCTAAAGGTGTGTAAATACTCACGTGACCCCTGATAACAGCATCGTTGCACAACTGACGCAGCACGTTCAACTTGGTGTAGCAATTCTCTGAAAGAACCAACCCGTCACTCGCAAGGCTGCAATTTGACCCCTTTGAAACTCGCTCATTTGGGTGTAGGAAAAAGGAGTGTGTCTTCGTGGCATGGTTGCCTGCTTGATCCACACGTCTGCACCACACAGAGCCTTCTGGTTGTGAACATTCCTATTAAAAGGTTGACACCTCTGGTCCTCTAGTAGTAATGCCCCTAAGCTATAAATTGGCGGACGAAGCTGAAACCCCTATTAATACATCTACTGTCTCTTAGGTGGTTTACGCAATCATCGGATCAAAATCGTCTTTCCAGGTGTACTAATTTTTTTTCCGGCAGTGAAACTTGTCCACTTGCTGGACAGTACACAAGTGAAAACATAAGGACATTGCACCTGGGGATTTAGTCAATCGTCTTCAGGTGAAGTTTATGTGAGTTTGACGTAAGTTAGCAGAACAGTAATTGCAATAATGTTTTCTTATTTATAATATGAGAACATTTAGTAAGTACTGCAGTACTTGTAAATTGTATGTTAGTACAATAAAGGCAATCCGTGATTATTCACACAAACCGTCAACTGAAGCCGTTGACTAAATGAGCGCTGTGCATTTCCTTGTGTTTCTATTTGTTTATTGTCAGTTCCAGCAAGTGGATGAGTTATGTTACCCCAGGAATCTGCACTTTGTGCTAGTCTGTGAGAATCAAAGTCAGTTTTGTGTTACGTTTTTAATAACGTCATGTTTACGTTTTTCTTATAAATGTCTTCCTCAAATTAAGGCTGATGTTTGATGTCAATAGACTTCTTCTGATCAATAAGGCTCTCTCCGTTTACACTAGTCTGCTTTTTATGTCCTTGCTTTGTCCATAATGTGTTATTTTGCTTCCAAGCTAGCACAATTCCTTCACCTCTTCTATTTTGTGGTGAACAATTTTGATAGTTTATCGCTAATTTCATTTCTGTTGTTTTCATTCTTTTCTTCGCCCAATTTTCAGTCCAGAGTGTGCGCTTATTAGACTGGTGATTTCATTCAACTGGTGCTGCAAATACTTCCTCATTCACTAAGGATGGCAACATCAACAGCGAATCTTATCACTGATAACCTTTCACCCTTTATTTCAATCTAATTTCAGGACCTTTCTTTTATTTCTGTCATTATTTCTACGATGTATAGATTGGAAAACAGGGGCGAAAGACTACAACCCTGTTTTCCCTTTCTAATCCGTGCACTACATACATAATGAACCGGATAACATTGTACAAACGACTGTTCGTAAGTTCTCTTAGTCCACAGGTATATGAGTTGGACCCATAGCCCTCGTGAACTGGATGAGGGTGGGCTTGTTTTTGTGTAGTGCAGGTCTTTTCAACTTGGTAACGCTCTACACGAGTGACCATCTCGTTCTCTTTTTTTTGTACACGTAAGATATTTTCAGTTCTACCTGTTACGTCGATTCACTTTAAAAATTGTCACATACTTCCATCTCGAATGTCAAAATACGCAGAAGCTCAGATCTTTCATAGAAGAGATTTACAATGACGAGCTTCCTGAATTTTCCAGGTGCTGCTTAGCGAGGTATATATCAACAAGTAATATTCTTAGTAGATTTTGCCGTTTAGGGGATCGTATCAAAAAATTTCTCTAAGAAAAAGTAAAATTTTTCCTCTGATGACCCACAGCTTTTATTACAGATGTTATTAAGTATTTACAAACGTTAAACACACCATTACAAAAATTGGAAAACTTGTTTCTGTTTCAGCGCAAAGTGTTTTTAGCTTTCACAACAAATTAAGACTATTTTGGAAATATCTTGATACTGAACATTCACTCATGTAATTACTGAAATCTATCCTGAAGTTCCAGTGGAAACTGTTGTGACCAGACAAATGGTTCAAATGGCTCTGAGCACTATGGGACTCAACTGTTGTGGTCATCAGTCCCCTAGAACTTAGACCAACTTAAACCTAACTAACCTAAGGACATCACACACATCCATGCCCGAGGCAGGATTCGAACCTGCGACCGTAGCGGTCTCTCGGTTCCAGACTTGTAGCGCCTAGAACCGCTCGGCCACTTCGTGACCAGACAAAATTGTGGGTTCTTTGACTGCTCTGGGAGATGGGACATTGCACGAGGGCTATTCGGGAAATAAAGTCCGATCGGTTGCGTAATGGAAATCACAGTGATAATCAAAAATGTTTTATTTGCAACAGTTTGCCACGTCTTCCAGCTACTCCTCTACATAGCCGCCACTCCGACTTAGTCATTTGCAATAGCAGTGTACCGATTTTCCATTACAAATGTCACAGAAGGCAGCCACCTTTGCTTTCCGCCATTTCTATATGCTGCTCTACAGTTTGTTCAAGAAATGGTTGAAATAGCCCTAAGCACTATGGGACTTAACATCTGATGTCATCAGTCCCCTAGACTTAGAACTACTTAAACCTAACTAACCTAAGGACATCACATACATCCATGCCCGAGGCAGGACTCAAACCTGCGATCGTAGCGGCAGCGCGGTTCCGGACTGAAGCGCCTAGAACCCCTCGGCCACAGTGGCCGGTTACAGTTTGTTGTCCATGCCAAAATATTGTCTTCAGAGCTAGCGGTTCATGTGAGCAGAGATGAACAACAGATGGAGACAAGGCTGCACTGTTTGGTGGGTGATCAAACACTTCCCATCGAACACATTGCACGAGCGTCCTCATTGCTCCTGTGATATGAAGCCGAGAATTGGCATTGATAAGGAAATGCGAGACAGATACGTTATGTGGGGTTGCATGAAATCAGGAGCAAACTCACAGCGGACACCAATACTTGGCGGGAGATACTATTGTTCCAGGCATTTTTAAGTGCCCACTGTACACTGTGTGCTGAGAACTGAAGAGAGTGACGTGTCGCTGTCGACAGTAATACTAGAGACACTGCCGAAGACATCTGTGCAAAGCTTCATCAGATTTACACTGTTGTGTTCATTTCGCGAACTATCGGACCTTTCTTTCCGAATAGCCCTGGTAACTATAACAGATGAAATATCAGTTCATTTTATCACATAAATGAATAAAATATTTACTTATCTTTGACACAGTTCTTTGCAACAGGATTGCTTCACAATTTACAATTATTATTGACTATGGAGGCATTAGTTGATGCGCAGATCAACAAACTGCAAGATTTACGTAAGTACGTTTCATCAGAAACATTATCATTGTCCTACACAATGATGTTGACTGCTGTAGTTGAGGTCTCGAACTGGGCTGCGCACCGAGCGAGGTGGCGCAGTGGCTAGCAAACTGGACTCACATTCGGGGAGACGACGGTTCAATTCCGCGTCCGGTCACACTAATTTAGGTATTACGTGATTTTCCTAAATCGCTCCAGACAAATGCCGGGATGGTTCCTTTGAAAGGGCACGAGCTACTTCCTTCCCCGTCCTTTCCCAATCTGATGAGACCGATGATCTCGCTGTCTGGTCTCCTCCCCCAAACAACCCAACCCAAAATGGGCTGAGCTCTTGCATGCTTGACGCTATATTGACTTCAGAATAAGGACGCTACTGTGCTGAGAGGGGAGGCATAGTCTTCAGGTGCTCCTCCCATACATCGTGCGGATTGCAGTGAGCCCTCGCAAATGTCTGTGGTATCGATTCATGTTTCCGACTTTCGTGTGGCACGACGATCTCTGGATGATACCACAGAAACAGACCATATGAGTAAAAAGGGTGTTGAAGAAAAATCTCCACGAATAAAAGTTTAAAGTAAGATATATCAGTATTTGAGACCACTTGCGTGCGAATCACTGTACTCAGCACTCAATTTCATTAAATCTAAATATATGTCTGAACTAATTGCGGAAAACTTAAGTGAACCTTTACGATTTGCTCTCATCAGTTATCACCCAGTTCAAACAGATTACAGCTAAAACGCTTGAAAAGGGGCACCATGAAAGTAACTTGTTATATGATCGAATTTTCTCATTTTGAGAGTACTGAAGGCGCGATCTGCTTTACTTACTAAAATTATTCAACAGCCTAGATCGCATGAAATATTTCTTTATGAAACGACCGGCTTCGACTGACTGCTCTGTCACCTTCAGGTCTTAAAAATCCTTTTATTATGAAACGTCTTCATTTCATTTTGAAACTGACGCCAAGTTGTAAAGTGGATAACAATTATCACGTTATAACAGGTTTGTCATCACTAAAATATTTAAAAATATAAAACACCTTGTGCAAAAGGCTATGTCCTTATACGTATCACCTACAGATGATTTTTACATCCCAAAAATACAATACACAGTAGCACATCTACACTCCTGGAAATTGAAATAAGAACACCGTGAATTCATTGTCCCAGGAAGGGGAAACTTTATTGACACATTCCTGGGGTCAGATACATCACATGATCACACTGACAGAACCACAGGCACATAGACACAGGCAACAGAGCATGCACAATGTCGGCACTAGTACAGTGTATATCCACCTTTCGCAGCAATGCAGGCTGCTATTCTCCCATGGAGACGATCGTAGAGATGCTGGATGTAGTCCTGTGGAACAGCTTGCCATGCCATTTCCACCTGGCGCTTCAGTTGGACCAGTGTTCGTGCCGGACGTGCAGACCGCGTGAGACGCCGCTTCATCCAGTCCCAAACATGCTCAACGGGGGACAGATCCGGAGATCTTGCTGGCCAGGGTAGTTGACTTACACCTTCTAGAGCACGTTGGGTGGCACGGGATACATGCGGACGTGCATTGTCCTGTTGGAACAGCAAGTTCCCTTGCCGGTCTAGGAATGGTAGAACGATGGGTTCGATGACGGTTTGGATGTACCGTGCACTATTCAGTGTCCCCTCGACGATCACCAGTGGTGTACGGCCAGTGTAGGAGATCGCTCCCCACACCATGATGCCGGGTGTTGGCCCTGTGTGCCTCGGTCGTATGCAGTCCTGATTGTGGCGCTCACCTGCACGGCGCCAAACACGCATACGACCATCATTGGCACCAAGGCAGAAGCGACTCTCATCGCTGAAGACGACACGTCTCCATTCGTCCCTCCATTCACGCCTGTCGCGACACCACTGGAGGCGGGCTGCACGATGTTGGGGCGTGAGCGGAAGACGGCCTAACGGTGTGCGGGACCGTAGCCCAGCTTCATGGAGACGGTTGCGAATGGTCCTCGCCGATACCCCAGGAGCAACAGTGTCCCTAATTTGCTGGGAAGTGGCGGTGCGGTCCCCTATGGCACTGCGTAGGATCCTACGGTCTTGGCGTGCATCCATGCGTCGCTGCGGTCCGGTCCCAGGTCGACGGGCACGTGCACCTTCCGCCGACCACTGGCGACAACATCGATGTACTGTGGAGACCTCACGCCCCACGTGTTGAGCAATTCGGCGGTACGTCCACCCGGCCTCCCGCATGCCCACTATACGCCCTCGCTCAAAGTCCGTCAACTGCACATACGGTTCACGTCCACGCTGTCGCGGCATGCTACCGATGTAAATGTGTTCTTTTTTCCATTTCCAGGAGTGTATTTATATGTCCAGCTTACATAAACAAATGTGCTACTGTGTACTGTGTTTTTGAGATGTAACAAGCATCTGTGAGTGATATGTACGAGGGTGAGTCAAACGAAAACCTTAAATTTGTAATAACAAATCGAAATTTCACGCCGTTATCCTGTAAGTTGGTAAGCGTACTACAAACAGCGTGCAGAATGGCTTGTAGGTGGCAGCATAGTGCAGATGCACACATACCGTCGCAGTATTAGTATAAAAATGGCCGCCCCACTTGCGACTTGTACCAGGGAAGAACAGCGTTCTGTTATTCGGTTTTTGCATAGTGAAGGTGTCAAACCTACTGAAATTTATCGACGAATGAAGGTTCAGTACGGTGATGAATGTTTGTCACAGCAACAAGTCTACAAATGGAGTAGGAAGTTCGCAAATGGTGTGACTTCAGTGGAAGATGCTCCTCGTCCAGGTCAGGCACAACCAGTTGTGACTCCACAGAACATTGCAGCAGTTGAAGCCACAGCAAAGGGAAACTGCCGAGTGACACTGAATGACATTGTAGTATCTTTACAGATTAGTCATGGGTCAGCACACCACATTGTGCATGATGTGCTCCAGTTTCACAAAGTGTCTGAAAGATGGGTGCCACGGCAGCTGACTCCTGCAATGAGAGAACGTGTTGATGCTTGTGAAGAACTCCATCGGCGCTTTGAACGAGAAGCTGATGGCTTCTTTGCAAGAATCGTTACTGGGGACGAAACCTGGGTTCACTTCCACCAACCGGAAACGAAGAGAGCGAGCAAGGAATGGCGCCATTCCTCATCACCAAAACCAAAGAAGTTTCGAACAGAACCATCCGCAGGGAAGGTTATGCTGACTCTCTTTTGGGACGAAAAAGGTGTCATTTTAGAGCATTACATGCCTAGAGGGACCACTGTCGCCAGTGCATCATACACAGATCTCCTAAAAAATCACCTGCGGCCTGCAATCAAATCAAAGCGACGTGGACTGCTGTCTGCAGGTGTCCTTTTGCAACATGACAATGCAAGGCCCCACACTGCCCGTGCAACAGTTGCAACTATCACAGACCTGCATTTTGAGTGTCTTCCTCATCCATGATACTGACCAGCCCTTGCCCCAAGTGATTTCCATATGTTTGGACCACTCAAAGAAGCAATGGGAGGAAAGAAGTTCCGTTCTGATGAAGAGGTACGCCACGCGATGCATGAGTGGTTGCGGGGACTACCAAAAGAATTTTTTTCTATAGGAATTTATGCACTTTGTAAGAGCTGGAGGACTTGCATTGAGCGTGGGAGAGATTATGTTGAAAAATGACACAGGTTTGTACCACTTCTGCACAATAAATAATATTTAAAATATATTTAAGGTTTTCATTTGACTCACCCTAGTATATGGACGGAGCCTTTTGCACAAGAAGCTTTATATTTTTAAATATTTTAGTGCTGACAGACCTTTTATGATGCGTTTATTTTTATCCACTTGATAACTGGGCGTGAGGGTCAATATGAAATGAACACGTTTCATAACAAGAAGATTTTTAAGACTTGAAGATGACGGCAAGTCTGTCGAAACCGGTTGTCTTAAATCAAGAAATATTTTATGCGATCCAAGCTGCTGCGTGAGTTTTAACGTGTTATTTCTTGTTGGGTAACGAAATGTCCAATGACATAAGTTTTAAAATACAAAAGTATATCGTAGGAAACGTTGATAGACCAGTTAGTGTAAACAAAGTGTTTCATCAAGATGGTGTACTATATCATGTTGTGTTAAGAGTTCTCTGTTCACCAGAGAAGATATTGTCTGCGTGGTACTGGTCTTTCGCACTCAATACTTATTGTTCTCTATGCTGCCCGTCTTTTGTTCAGAATCCATTATCTGTTTTAATATGTTATGATCACTCTCTTTGCTAAGGCAGATCAAGAAGCAAGACGTGTGTCATTCTGTCTGTGCAGAATATGTAGCGATTATTGTGGTTTAAGAAACATAGTAATAAAATTCGCCATCATTAAAGGGTGAGATGTAAAACTTTAGTTAAGAGTTCAAGTACTTTTCTCTTATTGGAGGATCTTTTTTTTCCTTCCAAGATTATATTTTGTGGCATGGTTCATATTAGCAGCTAATGATGCAATGATATAGAGCGTCTGCAGTCGGCGACGATTTTAATCATGCTATCCATGTGTAAGGTAGCTTAATTATTCATGTAGCGCCACCGTATATATTTTTGTGCTCTAATAGTCAGAATGGGTGACTGAGATGTTCCTTTCGTAATTCATATTACTACTTGCAAAATGCATATGTAATTTCACATGTTGCATATGGTCAAGCTAAGAACTGAATTAGCTGTTCTGTTTGTGAATAGGTGTATTTGTCCATTTACTTGGCACAGCAGCCTAGCAGAGAGAGACGGCAGAGGGACGCAAGCATTCGACATTCACCACAGCCATAAATGTGTACCTTTAAGTGGTGTTCAGGGTCGGTGCCTCCCCAACCCTTGCACTTCTCCCGATTCGGGGCAAGCCAAGTTAACACGTCAGAAGGCAACACAGTAGGTGGCTGGAATGCGCTCGTACAAAGGCGCAATGCTTTTTCGGAAACAGCAAAACACAGCATCACAACGGCTATTCTGGAATGTGGTTAGAAAGACGGTTAGCTTCTGCCCGAGCCCCCATCCACAATGTCTCACTTTTGCTTGCGCTCTGTCGGAATCCTGCAATTTCATAGATGCAGTGGTCGCAATCTCAAAACCTGGCTAGAGATTGGACAGCACTTGCAATCATTACCGTCATTGGTGGATGACTTGGAGTTTTTCCAAAACTTGAGCCAGAAGTTTGGATTTCAGATCTGAGACTCTGCGTCCTGCCTCCACGAACGATGGTCTCTCTGGTGGCCTAGTGACCGCAGACGTGAAGATGGGGCTAGTACGCTATTAATTGCCGCTCACAGCCGGTGTGCATGCAGTCAAGTACTGGAACTTTATGTTGTGGGATTCGCCCAGTACTGCTTTTCCGTGGTATAATTCAGGGGAAGCGTTATTTGTTAACTTTGCTAAGTTTGTCGTTTCGGTAGCTGATGTCCGCACTTATTTGCCTGACTTGTAGATGCACTTTGAATCTGTGAATGGTGTTTGTTCTTCCGAGTTCACTTCTCATGAGCATTCTCTGATATGCTTTTCCCTTGATTAAGGCAATATTCATTACGTGATCCTAAAATTTATACCAAGATCGGAATTAGACCTAATTGTCTCTTTAACTTTGCATTTATTGCTGTTTTGTTGAAATTTTTCCCACCTGAAAGGATGCCGAGGCAAATAAATAACATCTTTTTTAAGTGTGCGTTTTTATTCAGTACATACCTCCCTTAACTAAAATGTGATATCATGTGATGATTGACCTGTATATTTCATGCATGACTATTAATTTTCAAAGGTTGTCCTACTAATGTTAAATTCAGAGTTAATAAAACATTATCCATTGTTGCCGAGAATTCTTCCGGCTTGTATGGCCGTGGTCCATGGAACTCTTCTATCCCTGAAGTTTCGTCCAAAGCTACGTTGGACAGGAAAGAAGAAAAGAAGAATCCATGAAAGTTAGCGATGTATGGACAGTGGCGCTACAGAATCGATGAGAAGTTTTTAATCTTTGACATACTATGACCGATAGTTATATTTTATCCTTGACAAGGTTTATCTCTGCTATCACGTGAAATCCAGACCACGCCCACTTTCCACGATAGTTAGGCCGTTCTTCGACGTCCGACTCGTCAGTCAGCAAGACACAGCACAACCAGGAGCACCTCCGAAGATGTCCAAGGTAGCTTTGGACGAAACGCCAGGGATAGAAGAGTTCCATGGAGACGGCAATACAACGCGGAAGAATACTCGGCAGCTGAAACATCCGGTCGTGAAAGCCTTCATTGTATGATTATCCATTGTGCGATTTGTTTCATTACATCTCAAAAGTAAATTCGCATGATTTCATTGGGAGCTTCACTCCGTTTTCCAGTCATGGAGACTTTAATTTTGCATCTCAGGGTTATGCACACTGCAACCACACCCCATCTAACACATACTGTTCCGAAATTTTTTGTCCATGCCAACTGCTACCTGCACAAACAATCGAGCACTGGACTACCCTACGCTACGTGCCAGCCTTTCAAAGGAGAGTTCATTTAACTTAATAAGTAACGTATTACCCTTTATTGGAGGGCAACGGTGTGTAAGAATGGAGAAGCAAGTTCGAATATTCCAACGTGTAAAGGTTGGGTTGGGTTGTTTGGGGAAGGAGACCAGACAGCGAGGTCATCGGTCTCATCGGATTAGGGAAGGACGGGGAAGGAAGTCGGCCGTGTCCTTTCAAAGGAACCATCCCGGCATTTGACTGAAGCGTTTTGGGGAAATCACGGAAGACCTAAATCAGGATGGCCGGACGCGGGGTTGAACCGTCGTCCTCCCGAATGCGAGTGCAGTGTGCGTGTAAAGGTACCAAGGCCTGAGCAAAGCAGTTATGTACAGAGAAAGAGAACTGTTGTAAATGCATATATCATTACATACAAATAACGTCAACTAAGCTGTTTATACAGCAATAGGTCTGAATAGTGCTGACAGCAGGCCTTTATAGGGTCCAACGTAGCTAACAGCTTCTGTTCCAAGAGAACCGCAATCAGTATAAACAAAAACATTTTCAGTGACTAACACGAATCCTCAGCACTAATTACTTGCAGAATCTATGTGCATGTATCTATTTATTCAGTGTATATCATGTTGAACACAAAAAATGTTGACTGTGTGTGTTTGGGAAAGATGATGTATATTTATATAACCCACAATTCCAACGTGATGCTATCCTTAGTCAAATAATATGTGAATACTGAAAAGGTTTTGGCCTTCAGCTTGAGGATTTCGAACAATGAATAGTAACAGCAAAATTTTGTAAGTGGAATGGAAGCACAAACATTATACTGAAATGAAGTGTTAAGTAAAACTTCAGGATGGATTTGAGAACTTTTTTTGATGTGGTAGGGTAACAAATTTGCGATATCGACTATGGCGGCCGCACATATGTGTGGTGTTTTGGTGGCCAGGCAGCATGGCGTTGCCGCCGGCTGAAGGCGATAACCAAACCCACGCTCACGCCCACGTTCCCCCCACAATTAGCGAGGCATTGCGCGCGATCTGGAATGTCAGAGCAACCTATATTAGCCCCCGGCACTGCCAGCCCTTCGAAATCCAGCTGGAATTCCAGCGCTGATGAAGATACTTGGGGCGTTCCGTGGCCCCCTCTGGAATGTGGCTGCGAACGCCTGCAGGCGGACGTTGCAACTCTTCGTTATCTCTGCTACCCTCTTGTTAGCGGAAGCATGCACCAAAGAACTGCGGGCGCATTTCTCTATACTGCAGAAAGCGATGTTAATAGATAAATTTGTGTACTAGATTTCTTTGTGAAAAGAGGCCTTAGTTTCACTGTTCGTATTGATGCCACAACCAGCCTGAGACTGGAAAGAAAAGTAACTTCTAAATCGGGCCCAGAGGATAATGTGTTCCCCCTGTCGTGTAGCATCATTAGGACGCGTTATATTGAGACATTTAGCCAACATCAAAGACCCTACAGACCTCTACGGACGCACCAAACGACCGACCGACAAATTGGACGTGTGTAGGCGGTTTGGCAAAGCAATCAGTCAGTTGCTCTTTTCGGGCGGTAGGATGAGCGTCATCATCCGACAACCAACCCGCCATCTCCTCCATCACCACCACTTCACCCAAAAAATTGCTTCGTTTATGCCAGCTACCCGAGAAAAGGTAATCTTGCACCAGAGGCGGGAAAAAGACGTTGTTCAAATACGGCTAACATGAGAGTACGAGGCATACGGAATTTTGATGACAGTTTCCAGTTTCCTCTAGCATTTTAAAGACTGCAAATGTTTGAAGGACAGGTCGAGAGAGGAATAAAGGAAGACAGATTCGAGAAATGAAGGACTCGTTTCATTTTTTGACTAATCTATAACGATTTCATATGACATACGGAGACGGTGATCGGACTATGTGGTCAAAAGTATCAGGACACTTGGCTAAAAAAGACTTAAAAGTTCGTGGTGCCCTCCATCGGTAATGCTGGAATTCTGTACGGCGTTGGCCCACCCTTAGCCTTGATGACAGCTTCCGCTCTCGCAGGCATATGTTCAATCAGGTGCTGGAAGGTTTCTTGGGGAATGGCAGCTCATTCTTCAAGGAGGAGCGAGTATCGATGTCAGTCGGAGTGGCCTGGCACGAAGTCGGCGTTCCGAAACATCCCAAAGGTGTTCTACAGGATTCAGGTCAGGACTCTGTGTAGGCCAGTCCATTACAGGGATGTTATTGTCATGTAACCACTTCGCCAGAGGCCGTGCATTATGAACAGGTGCTCGATCGCGTTGAAAGATGAAATCGCCATCCCCGAATTACTGTTCAACAGTGGGAAGTAGGAAGGTGCTTAAAACATCAATGTCGACTATGCTGTGGTAGTGTCATGCAAAATAACAAGGGTGCAAGCCCCTCCATGAAAAACACGATGTAATATAATAAAAAAAGAATTGAAAAATTAAAAGGAAGGAATGAAAAAAATTGATTGGTAATTGTCCTTTCGCTTGCAATATAGAGAGAATATTAGTACAATTGCATTATTATGAAATGTTCTGCGCGTACAAAATTGTGCTATTGTTAATTTACTTTGCCTCGCGTTGTTTCTTTTTATATTCATTATATTTCTCGTCTTCTGAAAGCTTCCCTTGTTAATTATACGAAAGTATGACCGTGGACTTCTTTTCCTCCATTTCAATTGTAGATGCAGACAGCCGACTCCAGGGACACTAGTGACTCTCAAGATGATGCAAAACATGAAGAAATTTTTCTTGACTTGGGTCTATTTCACTTTAATAAAAATGCTTGACACTGTCATTAAGTCTTCTCTTATTCGGAAAACACTTATGATACAAAAGACCCGTAGCCCGTCATACTCCGAGCAGTACAGCGTAACAAAGCTTCTACATACGAGACAGCCTGACTGACACTGTCTAAAAAACAAAATCATATACAAATAATTGCATGAAAGTTCCTTCATTTGTCTGCGCCTCATCGCACATTCACAATTAACGTCTTTGCCAATGCTTATGATCGATCGGTGTTTTAATTTTTTTAAAAATAAACATTAACTTTACCGTATCCTCGGGGCCCTTCATCATGTAGCTACACAACTGCCCCCACACTGTGCGTTGACATAGTATGGAGACGTACAGTGTTTTTTTTTTTTGTTGGTATTTATACTTGCCTATAGCGGTCGATGCCCTTTATTGTTGGCTTCCTTTTTTTTTTTAATGGTATGGACATGTCAGCTTATCCTATCCATGCTAGAGTTCTACAAGAAATTAAAATATTATATGCGTAATATTTGAGTCCATTACATATTAAATTTAGCGCGCCAGATGTCAAGTTTGCTCCATTATCGCTGCCGGGTTTCGCGCTGGCGCACTGAATGATTTGGCGGCAAGAACGAGTTGCCAACGGTCAACATGCTATATGCTACCGTTGCACGTGCTTGCACTCGTTTTCTTGATGTTGATGTCGCACTGAGTGTCGCACTTTCACCTGAGCGTCACGTATCGAAGAATTGCTTTGGCGTTTGTCTTCATTCTAGGTGCAGTGAGTGTGTGCTTATTGTTCCAAAATCCGGCGCTTTGGCAGAAGATCTCCATTTTTACGGCCCGGGCGTCGTTACTACCCGTCGTACTCTCATTTTCAGCGGAGAGAACCCTGACCAACAGCATCCGTCGATGAGGTGAGTACCTGCTCGAACAACTATAGTTCACTTGTCCATGTATCAAGCGTTGTGAGCCACGATATTCATTAGTTATTTCGTTGCACATGCATGTTCTTGTCACCACACTTGATCGTGCACTTGTTGAAAGACATATATAGCCGTCCAAAACATTGTATAAATTTCTTGTCTTTGAAGTTAATTTCTTGATATAGAGTTTGGTTGTCAATGAAAATTCATACAAGTATTGAGTTACAACAGTATACGTAACACGACAGCTTATACCTATGGCTGACATTTCATACATTGGTTATACTACCAACATAAATTTCTTAAGTTGTAAAATGTCATAAAATTTTTCGTTAACTGTTTTCTGTTACTATAGTTTGTTTGTTAGCTTCAACTTATCGTCGTTCACATCACATATACAAATTAATTACATATCACATTTGCATGACACAATACAAACAATGATACATATTTGCTTCATTTTATAGATAGGCCTTTATCACTTATGGAAGCACAACTCTTTCTTAGGTAGAGGAGGAAGAAAAAAAACATTGGAATTAGGACTAAAACATCGCGCATTGCTGGCCTAACTACAATTGGCGCCGTCTCCTTTGTTTGGAAGCGAAGATAGGAAACACTCATCTACTGGTTCAAGGATTTATGTGAAAATGTTACTCGTACAATCATGGAATTGTTGCCAAGAAACTTTTGCTTCATTGAAATAATGTTTACCGACTAATCATTGACGAAGTGTTAGATTGTTCCTTCATATACTAATGCTGTTTACTTCAAATCACGTGTAGCTTAGTGTGAAATCTATTGGATTAACCATCATCTTTCTCAAATACCTGGAAATGTCATTATTCAAGCTTTCAAGTGTGACGATAAAATATCAATTAGTTTTTGTAAAATCGCATGCTTAAATGTTTACGTGTACTCTGCAGCGCATAAGTAGTGATAATTGTTACTTAGACACCCTGCGACGATGCATATTTCATTTCTCATTTTCCTTATGACCTTTATTATAAATATCCTTATAACTAAGTTGTTTATTCGAGCTGCGGCACGTTTCTTCATTTGGTACCTGCTACTCTCGACGCAATTCTCTTCTTCTGAGCCGTGACGATGCACTGGTCGCTGAAAGAAAAAACTTAAAACTAACTTAAAACTAATTGCATTTGGTAGCTCGATGGCCACTGATATTTTATTAAAATTCATAGACATTTGTTTATTCTGTTACTCTTTATGATCATTTGCTCTGCAAAGAAAATTGTTTGATATTTCTCACGGTATTTTGTCGTTAGTCCTTAGATTACACGTCCCGTATGGTTTTTTCATAACTCTTCCTTTCGGTTGTAAATATGTTGTATATAGCTTAGTATTTAATTAATCTGTGTGTACATGTATCAATAGGTTCCTTAGTTTCGTAGACAGTAGATGTATTTGCATAGTATTTCCGTTTACTTTGTATTTAGGTTAAGTACACCTTGCATCCCTATTTTGGCTGCGCCTTCAACCAGTCTGTTGCGCATGGGCACAGGTCAACGTCTCCTCTCCTGCTACTGACGTCAGCGCGTATTGTTGAGCGCGTGACAGCTGAGCCATAAGCTAATTTCGTTTACTCGAGTACCTTCGCTTCACATGAAGCGGTGTGTTACTACTCATTGCTGTTAATTTTTATGCCTACGTGTACAAATCAGAAGAATTACTTATGCCTATACACATTACTTTATCTTAAAATACACTCCAGAAGAAAAATTACACTTAGAATTATGCACACCAAGTACAATTATCTTGCAAAAAAAGAGCTGTTAACACGCTTCGTCATTCTATAAAGGCTTTTATATCTTTGTGAGGGTAGAGACCCTTGTCTCTTCCTGTTTTCTCGTAGACTAATCTGTACGTCCCAAGATATTGTGCCGGCCGGTGTGGCAGAGCGGTTCTAGGCTCTTCAGTCTGGAACCGCGCGACCGCTACGGTCGCAGGTTCGAATCCTGCCCTGGGCATGGATGTGTGTGATGTCCTTAGGTTAGTTAGGTTCAAGTAGTTCTAAGTTCTAGGGGACTGATGACCTCAGCTGTTAAGTCCCATAGTGCTCAGAGCCATTTGAACCATGATATTGTATCTTGGAAATTACATATGGTCCTGAATAGAGTAAGTAAGTGCCACTTCTTATTCAGCTTGCCAGATTTTGTCGATTTAGGGTGAGTCGGTAAGAGGACTCGTTGCCCTTCAAAAAACTGTGTAACAAGTTTCAGTTTCTTACTATAAATTTTCTTTCTATACTCGGCCCTGTTTGCTAGTGCAATCATGGCTTGTTTGATTTTGTCTTGTAGTGTCATTTCTGTAGTGCGTATCTTTGGTATGGGCGACTCCCACTCATTCATTTGCTTTGTCTGGAACATCAATTCATTAGATGTGAAACCTGTTGAAGAATGTGGAAGATTATTGACAACTTCCATGAAAGAAGTTACGTATTCTAACCATTGGGTATGTTTGTGAGGGGTGTATGTCCTAATAAACCAGTTAAATTCTTTAAAGACTCATTCAACTGGGCTTGCTTATGGGTGAAAAAAGCTAACTAATATGTGCTTTATGCCCTGTGAGGTCATAAATTGTTTCCACTTCCGCCCAACGAAATATGAAGCACTATCAGTTAGTCGTGCCTTTGGTTTCCCCACTCTTCTCAAATAGTATCCCTTAATTCTTTTTCTGGTGTTTGTAGCTGTTGCATTTTTAGCCGGCCGGGGTGGCCGAGCGGTTCTAGGCGCTACAGTCTGGAACCGCGCGATCGCTACGGTCGCAGGTTCGAATCCTGCCTCGGGCATGGATGTGTGTGATGTCCTTAGGTTAGTTAGGTTTAAATAGTTCTAATTTCTAGGTGACTGATGACCTCAGAAGTTAAGTCCCATAGTGCTCAGAGCCATTTGTTGCATTTTTAATGGCATACATTTTGATATGTTTCGAGAAAATGTCGTATACTGCTACTACGTGTTTTACTCCTCCTTTACTTCTTGGATATGGACCAGCTATGTCGAGGGATACAATATCTAGAGGGTTTTTGTGAGTATTGGATGTAGCTCGGTATATTTTGGCACATTGGACTATTTTGATTTTTGACATATCGCACACTTTCGTAATACCTGTAGGACTCGCCTTGTCAAATTTGTAAAATAATAAGTGTTGCAACTTTTGCAGTACATTTGCTCACTCCATAATGTCCCCATGCTTCATGTGTGTGTCCTATAAATTCGTCGATATAATCTCTCGGGATACACACACACCACTGATCAGATTTTTCGTTTCCCATGAAACAAAACGCCGTTGTACTGCTGATACCTTTTACTTACCTTTTTACCTTCATGGTGCTTAAGGTTTTGCATGACTTTACTCCATCTGCGATCTTGTTGTTGTATAATTTTTATCTGCTTACAAAACTTATGATAATCAGACTGTTGTGTTGTACCTTGCATTAATAACGTTTTCATTTCTGCTTCTTGCTCTGTTAATTCACTAAATTCCTCTAAACCTAGTGGCAGCCTAGACAAGGCGTCTGCATTAACGTTCTTCCTTTAACATAAATGATCTAAAATTGAATTCTTGTAAATATAGACACCACCCAGGTAATCTATGGTGCATTAGTTTACATGTTAAGAGAAATGACAGTAAACGTAGTGGCAGCCTAGACAAGGCGTCTGCATTAACGTTCTTTCTTTAACATAAATGATGTAAAATTGAATTCTTGTAAATATAGACACCACCCAGGTAATCTTCGGTGTATTAGTTTACATGTTAAGAGAAATGACAATGACTGGTGGTTACAGTAAACTTTGATATTCTTTCCCCACAAAAAATATTTAAACTTTTTAAATGCCCAAATTATCGCTAAACTTTCCAATTCTGACAATGTGTAGGACCTTTCTGGTTCTGATAACGTGAGACTAGCAAAACTGATGATCTTGTTGGGTACGTTCTTACCTTCTTCCTCTCGCATTTGGAATAAGCATGCCTCCAGCCCTTGAGATGAGGCATCTGTGCATAGACAAAAATCCTTGGACATATCAGGGTGGCTAAGAATGTTTGCGTTGACTGATACCTGCTTAATGTCATTTAAGTCCTCTTGACACTTATCATCCCATAACCAAAGCCTATTTTTTCGTAACAAGTTGAGCAACGCATCACTGTTCATTAGTTGTTGTGGTACGAATTTATGTAAAAACGAAGCTAGTCCTGAAAAGATTTTTAGTTGTTTTTTATTCCTTGGAGCTGGACAACTGCGTATAGCATCAAGTTTTTTCGTATCAGGTAATATACCTTGTTCTGACACAACTAAAACTTTGACTTGCTCCTTACCAAAATTAGACTTTTTTAAATTGGCTCTTACTCCGCAATCTGCAAATCGTTGAAGCACCTGCTCAATGACCATTTCTAACCAAGTGGGTGTGGCTATTAGCAGGTCGTCTACATAGACAGTGACTTTGTTAAGCAGTTCTGGTCCTAAAACCTTGTCCAGTGCTAACATAAACACTCTTGCCCTGATGTTCAGTCCAAAAGGTAGAACAAAGAATTCGTAACACCTGCCCCCATAAACAAATGCAGTATATTTTCGACTTTCTTCGTGGAGCTTTATTTGCCAGTCGGACATTTTGAGATCAAGTATACTTTAGAAGCTGTTCATCCAAGTTGTCTGGTCTTATGCGTACTGATACTATAATATTATTGATACATCCAGCATCGAGAACTAATCTTACAGAAGCATCTGGTTTGCTTATTGGTAATATTGGACTACAAGAGGGTGAAAATGAAGGTTGTATAATTCCCCAATTAATCATATGATTGATCTCTTCCCTTACTGCCTCTCGTTTTGCCCATGAAATAGGATATGACACTACACAAAATGTCTCATGTGGATAAACTTAAAATTTATATTCATAGTCTTTGATTACTCCCGGCTCCTTACTGGAACAACAAGTTAGAAACTTCTTATCATTGCATCTCATTTAGTATCTGTGATTCACTTAGTTTCTGCTCTACCATTTTGTAACTAATCTCAGTGTTCGCTCCTTGTTCAGTATCAAATTTGTTTGTGAAATACGCAGCTGGAAAGGAATATTGTACTACGACATTTGACTTTGATTTCTTTTTCTTACTTTCATCAGGTGTTTTGACTAAATCAATAGAAAAAAATCTGATCCTTTACATAAAAATGGCATTTACCATTACCTAAGTCAGTCTGTGTTTTGTACGTTCTAAACGTGTCCATGCCAATAAGACAATTAACAATAAGTTTTGTCAATTATAAGAAAGTTGCACTCCACTGTAAAATGTTCAATTTGTACTGGAATAAGTGCCTGGTGCTTAACCAATTTAGTCTTACTGACTGTCGCAGTTTGTACCTTGCAGTTTTGTATAGGAAATGTAGGGAATTTGCCTCTCTTCTTCAATTCACAAAAAATGAGTTTGACATTAGGTTGGTAGTCGAACCTGAATCTAAAATTAATGTGTTTCAATGTTAAATATTTTCAGCTTAATGATTTCTTGTACTTCTTCTTCCTTGATTTTATTTACTATATCTAACTCATGCTGATACAAATCATCTTTGATGCCACCGCGTTTGCCAAACCTTATGAAACATGTTTGTAGCTCTGCCTTGCCCCCAGTCCCTGAGAGGTAATTAGCCTGGGGCTTAACTACCTACGGTTGGTGTTTTAGCGTGACTTATGTCATTACCTGGAGAAATTTCAGTGAGTTACACTGTGTGTGTACTTCGCCAATTTGTGTCGTTAGCTGCTGTGCAGTTATTTTGCTGGCTAAAGGTCGGCTGCGGTACAGCGTAAGGCAAGGCATTGTTGCCGCGCATCGGCTACTGCTGCGGCTGACTGTTTCTATTCATACTCAGCATAGGGCCTTCTGATGGTGAACTGTAATTCGCTCATGCGTTGAAATTACCCCTGTTGTTTTGAAATTTTTTTAAATAGTTTGTTTTTTCCGTTCTCGTTAACGCATTCATTACCTCTGTGTATGTAATTTTGTTGTTGTGGGTACCAACCTTGCTGTGTGTTTAAATCACGTTTTACTGACTGATTTACATAATTATGTTGTTGTTGTGCCTGGTTTTCTATTGCTCTAAGGGGAACAGGTCTTTTCTCATATATTAAGTCGATAGAATCGATCACTGAAAGAAAATATTCAGTGTCGTTCTCGGGCGTTGTGACTAATTTTTCTCTAATGTGCGATGGTAAGCGATTTTTCAAAATTTTTAACACGTCTGCCTGTGATATTCGGTTCGTCCAGTAGCGTGTCTTGTTCAGGTATTTTTCAAAGTATCCACGTAGACAACCGTATTTGACACTGAATGGTACAGGATTCAAAACCTCGCATCTGAGTCTTTCTTCCACTGTCTCAGACCAGTATTTGTCGAGGAAAGCGCGTTCAAATTGGGTATAAGTCTGCAACGTTCGGCCACTTCAGTTGCCCATAAAAGCTCATTGCCTTTCGTATATCCCACGACAAATCTGATTTTCTGTGCTTCCGTCCAGTTGCGTGGAAATACATGACAAAAAGCACTAAAAATATTGAGAGATTCATTCTTTTACCTTCGGTAGTAAATGTAGGAAACAGTCGATGTCTCACCAAACCTTCGTCTGCAAAAATAGTTGATAGACTCGTGGCATTTTCGATCGTATTTATGTTGTTATTGTATTTACCTGTAATTCCGGCTGGTAATTGTTCAAGTATTGGAGTTGTGAATATGTTTTCACTTTGCAATCGACAACTGTCACTGTTACCTGCTGTGGGACTCGTGACAATTTTTGAATACAAACCAACAGGTTGTGGTTTGTTCACGGTAGCCTGTGTATTATTTACATTCATATTTCGAGATCCGGTAATATTTTTCTTCTAACAGATTGCGGATCCTATTTTTCGCGGCTTGTAGGTTAATGTTTACCTTGTTAACGATTTCATTTTCCGTTTTCTGAATAGCCTTTTCTACTACATCTGTGTATAACTTACAATCGGTTATTAACTTCGCTGCAATGGTGTTACCATTATCTAGTGTACCTGCTTCAGCTTGACTAATGATATCACTCAGATTTTCATTAATGTTCTCTCTCTCCTTCTTAGCCCATGTTGAGTCAACTTCTAATATTGCTAGCCTTAAAGTAAGCTCTTCGACAGCTAGAGGTACACCTTCATTGTCTTTATTTAGTTTGTTAACGACAGTGGTTACCTTTTTTACTGTCGAAAGCAACTGGTTTTGTGTGGCTTCAGTGTTTGTGTTTGCGTCTGCGATTTTCTTTATCTGTTGTTCCACTAGATCGCGTTGGTCATTAAAAGAATCTACCTTCCGTTTTACCTCCGTAAACTGCCACTCGTGGCAGTATATCACGTGCCACATACACTTACCGACGAAGAGTTTCTAGAAAGCCTTTACGAGCAGAATCTAAGCGGTGACACCACGAAAGAAGACTTCGACAGAGAGGTCAAAATAAGATTCAAAACAGGGCCTAGGGGAAGGGGTTTCAGTCACAAGATACTGGAGGTCAGCCCACACCTGTACAGAATCCTTACAAGAAGACAGAGAGTCTACATAGACTTCGAATCACTTTCTGTGAAAGACTATACAGTAGTAAACAAGTGTTTTAAGTGTTGAGACCTAGGACATACGACTAAAACCTGCAGAAAAGCCGACGTCACGTGTGCCAAGTGCGGCAACCAAGGACACAAGCGCAGTGAGTGCAGGTCCGCGGTTTGCGTCTGTATCCCCTGCAAATACAGAGGCCGCGTCTGCAATAAAACAAAAGGAGGTGATTCTCAGACCTATAAGCAGCTGCATGACCGGCTCCTGGACAGTATAGACTATGGCAGCTAAAATCAGCACACACGCAAGAAACACGAACGCCCAAAGCCAATCACCCAAAACACATAAATACAAATCACCGTCAACATTACAGAGAAGCTACCAAAGAGCAATTTCCTGGAGAAGACAAATGAATCTTCTGCCGGGGAATTACGTCGTTAATGAACCCATCCCGCCCCTAACACACTCAATGACGTTACAGGATAGCTGCATTAATACGATAGAATATATAGATGACATGACAATCTGTGGTTCCATCCACTACGAGGTGGCAAAGCAAATTAAAAGACAATTACACCACTGGATAAACTTCCAAATAGCATTAATGCAGAGGATAGATGAGTTGGAAGATGAGCTTACATATATAGTGCACAAGAAAATGTACAAACAAAGCCGACATACTCCCTCACAATTTCCCCCAGCCGAAGTACATCACACCACACATACACAGGATGAACACAAACCAGAATCATCATCACATGGAAAACCCTACGACACACGTAAATGTGAACAGTACATCAAACCAGTCAAATTTGTCTCGGGAGGCACTCTTCACCCCGGGAAAAAGGAACAAGGAACAGACAGGCATGCAGTCCCTGAATCAAAACACATCGAAACACTCAGGCTACAGACCAATACAAAACTCAAAACTACTGGACCCAGACTTATAAAAGTAGACCAATTAGATGAGGACAAATCTGAGGGAGAGACATGTGACATTTGCAACGATGTCAACGTGCGTCTAGCAACAAACTCCACTCCAAACACAAACAAAGGCAACATAACACATACAGTCAGTCCCATACAAATCACCACCATCGCCGACACCATGCCAGCAAGCACCACCAACATCAGTGAAAAACGTGTGATGGCAAACAGCATTGAAGAGGCGTGTGACAAAACGAAAAGTAACCGTGTGACATCCCAAAGAGGTCTTAAAATGTCCCCCAATCAGCGGCCAACACCAAGCCACAATCCGTCCAGTACCACCTCAGAGACCGCAACAGAAACCAGCACCAACAGCAAGCCAGCTGCACCTAATTATGATAATTTAGAACTTAACTTACTTTTAAGTAGGCTAGAGAAAAAAGAGATACTGCAGACAGCGCAGCGGATGCTACTTAGATTGTGCCATCCAAAGGGAGATTCTCTCTGTTTTCCAGTAACTGAGCAAACAGACAGAATCATCCTAAAGACAGAAAATATTCCTGCATCAGCAGAGCCGCTGCTCGACCTCATGCTCCAGGTCTGCCTGCGCAGGTCAGAATCTTTCGACTTGGGCAAAATATGTATAGATCATGTAAGAGCACACGGACGAACATATTTTGATTACTCACAGACTGGCAGTAAATGTTTTGTACACGTAAAACACCCAGAACACATCGACAAAAAATGAATATCTTACAACATAATACAAAAAACAGTACGACAGTCAGCGCGGAAATCCCTAAAATAGCACAAGACCTACAGGCAGACATCATGTGCTTACAAGAACCCTATAACAGAAACGGGCAACTGATATGTCTACCAAAACATGCTACCACAATAACAGGCAGCAATGACTGTAAGGCTGCAATAGTAATTCTAAATAGAACTTATAACATAGTTAAGGTAACACAGTTATGCAATCAACATTTGGTTACCATAGAGATAACTAAGGGAACGTCACATGGGTTATTGCATCCTTGTAGGCCCAATACAGCCATCAAATACAGCCGTATGCAGACTACATCAGAGACCTAGTAATGTATGCCAGAGGCAAAAAATTAGTGATAAGTGCTGACATTAATTCCAGATCGACCCTCTGGAACTCAGACAGAACAGATGACAGAGGACGCATAATCACCGATCTAATACAAGAAACACAGTTACATGTAATGAATACGGAAGGACCTATACCAACATATGCAGGGTTCGATGGTACGCGCAGTAATATCGACTTCACGCTAGCAAATAATGCAGCAATGGCATACGTAACAAACTGGACTGTACACGACAACATAACCAGTAGTGATCATAATGTCATAACATACACACTAACTCACACTCAGAACACAATGACCAAATCACATACCAGACACTTGCTGTTGCACAAAGCAGCTGGAACAAATTAACGGAAATTATCCAACGACACGATCTAGAAAACATCAATGGAAGTATCGATTATAGAGCACACAAGTTAACACAGGTGATACAACATGCACAAAACACATCAATACCGACAGCAAAGAACACAAATTGCTCACCAGTACCATGGACCAACGAACTTACGAGACTCAAACAAGACGCAAGACGCAAACGAAAATTATATCAAAGGGCGATAGCAGATAGGGACCGACGAATAAGACTTGAAGCATATAGGCATGCACAAGACTTATACAGACAGACCCTATGTGGTGTCACTGCCAGACACCACACTTGCTAGGTGGTAGCTTAAATCGCCCGCGGTCCATTAGTACATGTCGGACCCGCGTGTCGCCACTGTGTGATCGCAGACCGAGCGCCACCACACGGCAGGTCTCGAGAGACGTACGAGAACTCGCCCCAGTTGTACGACGACGTTGCTAGCGACTACACGGACGAAGCCTTTGCTCTCATTTGCCGAGAGACAGATAGAATAGCCTTCAGCTAAGTTAATGGCTACGACTTAGCAAGGCGCCAATTGTCACAGTGCATGTATCTTACGAGTCTCATTTGTATAGTCAAGAGAGATGTATCACAAGGAGTGATTAAAAGTTAAGTATATCCCAAAGCTACGTATTTTCTTTATAGTATTCAATACGTATCCTGTTCCAGACTTGACGCCAGTCGGCGTGTGTGTACGGGTGCCTTTCGGCTTCCTTCTCAGTGTGGCGTAGCGAGCTTGTTACGCCACAACACCCTATACAACACGCGTAGACAACAATGGGAGCTATTTGTAACAACACAAACAGAGAAAAATATATGGGGGGGAACCATACAAAATACTGACAGAGAAGATAAAAACCCCACTAGTTCTGGGAACGCTAAGGCAGGATGACGGCACGATGACGAGGGGATGGAGGAATACAGCGGAGTTTCTGCTGTATAAACTGCTCCCTGACGACGTTATCGATACAGACACACAATATCATGCAACACTAGAGAAAACCTACACACACCATACAACACTGCAACTGTCACCTGTCCTTTTGCGCAAGAAGAGGTTGCGCTAGCAATCTCAGAGCTCAAAAACAAAAAAGCACCTGGACCAGATGGTATCCACTCGGAAACACTGAAAAAACTAGCACCGCAGATCACCCCGTTCCTAACAACGTTACTGAACGATGCCTTACTGCTGGGCAGGGTACCTACAGTATGGAAAACCTCCAAAGCAGTCATTATTAAGAAATCAGCGGACAGGGATCCTTCAGACCCAAAGACTTACGGGCCAATATGCCTAATAAACACCCTAGCAAAGATTCAGGAGAAGCTACTGTGTAAGCGCCTGCAAACACACAGAGCTCTCAGGGGTATGAGCCAACACCAGTTCGGCTTCAGATCTGGCAAATCAATAGATGATGCCATCAACCAGGCCCTGCACATAGTTAACACCACAAAACAGAAATACGCCATGGCAATAATGATTGACATTGCCGGAGCATTTGATAATCTTTGGTGGCCAGCACTGTTTCAGAGGCTAAGACATCAGGAGGTACCGCAATCACTGTACAACAGTTTTCTGGACTACTGTAAAGACCGAGTAGTCGAATGGCAGATGGACAGCCGGAAAGTAATTAAAAGAATTACCAAAGGCTGTCCTCAAGGGTCGATCTGCGGCCCCATCTTCTGGGACATAACAATCGAACCCCTCCTACAACTTCTGGATGGGGATGACAGGTCAGACGGAATTGTCGCCTACGCAGATGACCTATTAGTTGTAGTCACTGCAAACGACAGAGCCCAGTTAGAAGAGAAAGCCAGTGGATTACTACAAACAATTACTCAGTGGTGTCACAACAACAAACTCAGGATAGCCGAAACCAAAACAACATACACTTTACTGAAAGGATCACTCCAAAGGAATCCTTCGGTTAAAATTGGGAACACAAACATCAAACGAGCACGCATTACGCGCTATCTTGGGGTACACATAGATGAAAAATTGAATTTCCACGAACACATAAGGCTAACAACAGACAAAGCAGAAAAAATACTCCACAAACTGGTGAGGCTAAATTCAAAACAGTACAGACTACCTCTACCAGTCATACGCACATACCACTGTGCGCTCTTCGAATCAGTACTCAGCTTTGCAGCTAGCACGTGGGCACATAGACTGAACGTGGTCACCAACAAAGCATCCGTCAGACGAGGGTAGAGAAGTGTCCTACTTAGGCTATCTGGAGCCTTCGGAACCACCTCAGCGGATGCACTGTGTGTGGTGCTCGGAATATGCCCCATAGATATCACGATCAAATACAGAGCTGCAAGGTACTGGTTAAAGGTGGGGAGACTAGATAAGGTACACACTATAACCGGTGTGCCCATAGAGACGATACGTCACCTTAAAAGTTGGCATTTGGATACATGGCAAGGTGAGTGGGATGTAAGTGATAAGGGACGTAGACTGCACGACTTCCTCCCTGACATAAGGGAGCGGTTGAGAATGAGACTTATCGATCCCAGCCGCGGTATGGTACATTTGTTAACCGGGCACGGACCTTATCCCACGCACTTAAACCGCGTGAGTCTGAGGCAGACACCTACATGCACATGGGGGGAAGAAGGTTCCCCAGAACCCACCGTCTTTTTCTGCGGGCAATACGCGAACAATAGACATACACTACACTTAGATTACACAGATACAGACATAGATATATACCCAGCAATAAGAGACGAAGAACAATGGGCACAATTAAACGCACTGACAAACAGTATTTCAAAAACAACACATGAAGAGTATATGCGGACACGACATCACAGACATGCCTATGTGCAGCGTAACAGAAATCTCCAGAGGATGGACAGCGATACCCACAGTGACAGCGAAAATAGTGACAATGAGGTGGAACAGGAGGAGGAAGCTGAGATGTGACAGTAAATAAGCAAATTGCTGGCAATCTAGCCAAGAAAACACCAAATGCTGTACATGGATGCGCACCTAATGTAGTTAATACATAGGATTAGTAACAAATAGGATAAGAAACATTATTTCTCTACTAATAACCATTTGTGTGTGTGTGTGTGTGACTGGCGGTCAACGGCTCGATGAAACCATTCCGAGGTAGCCTATTCACCGTCAGTCACACTCGGTGATGGTACTAACAAATCTCTCATCTATCCTATCTTCTTTTTATATTCTTCTTAAAAACAACAAAATTTTATTTATATTTCAACCTCAAATTACTGTCATTTTGAATCATTCTTTGTAAATGTTGTAGATAAAACAAAAGGAATGTTTACCTCCGTAATGTTAACGTTAACTTCAGAAAGTACTTCATGCTTTACCTGTGTTTTCATATCATTCAATTTTTCCTCGATTTTAGTGCGAAAATTTTTCGCTAAATCATCGAATTTCTGTGAGACCGTGTCTTGCAAATCCTTGAATACTTGTTTTTATTCTTTCTTCATTGTATTTACGTCTTGTGTAATAGTGTTTGTTGCTGTTGTACCATGTTCATATCTTGTGTCAAATTACTGAGACTGGTGTTTATATTGTGTTTCATATCATCAAATTTCGCATTTATGTTAGATAGTAGCTGCCATAGCAGTGCTTCAGTTATACTACTTTGGTTGCTGTCAGCCATACTTCGCAAGTTAATGTTTGTTTTGAGACCAAGTGGTATTTGTAACGTGTTGTCAAGATTCATATTTAGATCGCTCTCCGACGTTTCATTCATGAGCGTGACATTGTCTCGTCAAATGTAAACATTGTGTCGTCAAGGTTATTCTGTTGCGGAGCGTCGCTATCATTTGTCACTCCTGTGACACTCATCTCTGATCTACTTAAACCTTCTGCAGTAGGGCATGCATGGCGCCTGAACTTCACTTGTTCGTTTTCGCAATTCTACGCCATCTTGGCTGATTGCGTTTTCGCTATCGCTATCAACAAAAGGGCATATATTTTTCGGCCATGTTATATGAATTTGCAGAAAACAAAATTTCTCAGAAATGTTAAAAATTTCATACACTAATTATTACGCTTGATAAATGTAAATTACGTAATGTCAAAGCCTGTTTTACGTCTATTATGCTGCTCAAACTATCGTGTCACAAATCTTTAAAACTGACAATGTGTATCACACTGAAAAATTTCTTTTAATTTTTCGCCAATAAAATCCAATGAAGCAAATATGCGGAAAAGATTTCTACCTACATCAAAAGAGGCGCTACAAAGCGTAACCATGCAAGCTACTTGCATAGCCGTCCTACCTTTGCTGCGCCACATAAAAAAACTTACTATGGAATATGTCTTACGTAACCTGCGTTCAATTCTTATTCCTTTCAAAATTTTTGTCCTCAATTTTTCTCTTTTTGTAATACTTGCTCCCCGTCGTGATTCATGCAAATAGAAAATACATACAATTAGTTTTTATGACTAATAAAAATGTCATAGAAATTTCTTACGATACCAATAGTTAACAAACCTTGCTGGTGTCCTGAAGTCGTGGCAATGATGTCACCAGTTGTAATATAATAAAAAATAATTTTAAAAAATTAAAGGAAGGAATGAAAGATGGTTCAAATGGCTCTGAGCACTATGGGACTCAACTGCTGTGGTCATAAGTCCCCGAGAACTTAGAACTACTTAAACCTAACTAACCTAAAGACAGCACACAACACCCAGCCATCACGAGGCAGAGAAAATCCCTGACCCCGCCGGGAATCGAACCCGGGAACCCGGGCGCGGGAAGCGAGAACGCTACCGCACGACCACGAGATGCGGGCGAAGGAATGAAAGAAATCGTTTGGTAATTGTCCTTCCGCTTTCGCATTTATGTCGCCAGTTGTAATATAATAAAAAATAATTTAAAATTTTTCTTTACTTGGTTCTATTTCACTTTAATAAAAATGCTTAACACTGTTATTAAGTCTTCTCGTATTCGGAAAACATATGATACAAAATACTCGTAGCCCGTCACACTCCGAGCAGTACAGCGTGGCAAAACTTCTACATACGAGACAGCCTGACTGAGACTGTCTAAAAAACAAAATCATATACAAATAATTGCATGGAAGTCCCTTCATTTGTCTGCGCCCCATCGCGCATTCACAATCAACGTCTTTGCCAATGCTTATGATCGATCGGTGTTTTAATTTTTTAAAACAAACATTATCTTTATGGTATCCTGTTGGCACTACACACACTGGCAGTGACGTTCACCGGGCATTAGCCATACCCACACCCTGCCATCGGACCGCCACATTGTGTACCGTGATTCGTCACTCCACACAACGTTTGTCCACTGTTCAAAGTTTACGCTCCTTACACAAGCGAGGCGTCGTTTGGCATTTGCAAGCGTGATGCGTGGTTTATGAGTGGCCGTTCGTCCATGAAATCCATCTTTTCTCACCTCCCGCCTAACTGTCACAGAACTTGCAGTGGATCCTGACGCCGTTTGGAATTTCTGTGTGATGGTCTGGATAGATGTCTGCTTATTACACATTAGATCCCCCTCAACTGTCGGCGGTCTCTGTCAGTCAACAGACGAGGTCGGCCTGTACGCTTTTGCGCTGTATGTGTCTTTTCGCTGTACGTTTCCACTTCACTAACACATCGGAAACAGTGGACCTAGAGATGTTTATGGGTGTGGAAATCTCGCATACAGACGTATGACCCAAGTGACACCCAATCACCTGACAACGTTTGAAGTCCGTGAGTTCCGCGGAGCGTCCCATTCTGCTCTCTCACGATGTCTAATGACTACTGAGGTCGCTGGTATGGAGTACCTCACAGTAGGTGGCAGCACAATGCACCTAATATGGAAAACGTGTTTTTGGGTGTGTCCGGATACTTTTGATCACATAGTGTATTTGTATGAATAAAAACTTGTCGATCTTATGTATTTCAGTTCTTAGGCTTCGTTTCCGATACATTTCGGAGGTGAAATCTAGAAGTCGGAAGAGAGACATTAAATTTTAGATTTATCGAAAACAAAAAAGACTAAATACAGACAGATTACACTTCAGATTTCATTTCCAATACGTATCCGAAACAAAGCTTAAAAACCGAAATATAGACGTTGAAAGGGTACAGTACCGCCCGAAATGAAAATAGGTACAACATACTTCATTATTCTTGTCTGAAGTACATATTTTTTCTAATAATAACTCAATTTCAATTAATACAGCGAAGCCGGATACCAGTGTGGGAAAGAATGACAATTTATTTATTTAATTGATCACATGTGCACTCCCACAAAATAAATCCCTACATCCAGTTTGGTGAGATCTGTGAAATGAATGAATGTATGGTCGTCTACTAACCGCAGATACTGAATGTGAATATATGATCATCTTTGAGACGATCCTTTGGCCACCTTTGGTGGGACCAAAGAGATGAAATTTACCTGAGCTTTGAGTGCCTGAAATGTGGCTGATCAATACGGTAGCAAGGTGCTCCCCCACTTCGACAGAGGTGCGAGAGAACCTGAAGAACGGCCGTGTTTCAGCACTCTGCCGCTGGATCTTGTGCTGTTAAGACCTGTCTTAGTTGTGCTCCGTAAAGACAAAAGAGTGGAGACATGGTATGCATGTGGAATATTTAAGAGTAGTTTGAAATAATAATTTCTCTATTTCAGGAACTTTTGTGGGGAGAATTAAATGTCAGGCAGGTAATATTAATGGGATCATAGTAATCTTCAGAAGTGACCAACGGTCACAATGAAACCACGTGTAGCAATAAGTTGAAATACTTCCGTGTGCTTAAGTTAAGCTGAATTACTAGCGTGTGTACTAAAGTTGAAATATTTAAGACATAGCGTGTGCAGGACTTGAAATTAGAAGCGAGTACTTCCACGTGGTGAGTACTGTGTGAGTCTCAATCTGTGTATGAGACAAAGGATAAAGAGAAGTACTCGTCCATGGTATCAGTTGAGGACTCGTGTGTGTGACGAATATGTTCTTAATATTACTTTGCGAGATATGTTTCTGTATGACGCTTGATTCAAACTATAACACTCTGAGAGAGAAACAAGGCGAGTCAGCCGTCTATCCAGCAACGCCACTTGGCTTGCATTGCACAGGAAGACGTGCATATATCTCCAGAGTTCATAGTAGGAAAGTAGAATTACGAAGTGGGGCAGTGTCGTGTGAAACTGGGATAAATATTAATTGAAGTGGGATACCTGAAAGTGATAATGTTGTGACTATTCCCTGTGTAGTATTTCATGTTGTAGTGTGGTGTATGTCATGTAATTTAAGTATGTGTGGTTTGCGTGGGAGAGTAGCAAGGTAGTTTCAGAGGTAGTGGGTTATGCGTGTTCCTTTTGTACTGCTCGGTCTGGAGGAAAGATTCGTGATGAAGATTGTGAGAGTCGAAGTGTGAGAAATAATAAAAGATCCACCATCCTATCCAGAAAGTGCACCGTAGCGTTAAATAATTACGAGACCATAAGATAGAGATTCACCAATGTAAAGCCATGCCCACTGGGCGGAATTTCTCATGTGTTATTGTTGTAGGTTATAGAATTTGTGTGTTTAGGTTATAGAATTTATCGGAATAAATAAGATAGTGAAAAGAAAAAGATTGGTGGCCTTTTCCTTCGAATTGTATGTTGTCATGATATCCAGAATTTATAATGTGTGCGCCACTCACATTCAGTGCGATGGCCACGTGTTGATAAAAGCAGTTAAAAAAAAAAAGAATAAAAGAAAATGTGGTATTGCCAAGCGTAGTGAACAGTCAGAGTTCTGTAAATTACTGATAGTCAGATGTGCGTTTCCGTTGCGTATTACTCATATAGGAGGATAATGTGTAACTTAATTGTGAGTACGAGAGTTCATGTTACTCGATAAATAAGAATGAATCCACTCGCTTGGCAGACCACTCATCTTGCAGGCCTGACTGCTTGATGCCACAGTATGAGCAAGGCATGTAGGTGCCTCTCAACGTAACAGTTGCTCTGCATTTTACATAGCCAAACAGGAAGAACTTACCATACACGCTACAAAGAACACATCGATGCTTTTAGACTTCACCACTTTGACAAACCCACAATAGCTAACGCCATGTATCTTAATACACTCCTGGAAATTGAAATAAGAACACCGTGAATCCATTGTCCCAGGAAGGGGAAACTTTATTGACACATTCCTGGGGTCAGATACATCACATGATCACACTGACAGAACCACAGGCACATAGACACAGGCAACAGAGCATGCACAATGTCGGCACTAGTACAGTGTGTATCCACCTTTCGCAGCAATGCAGGCTGCTATTCTCCCATGGAGACGATCGTAGAGATGCTAGATGTAGTCCTGTGGAACGGCTTGCCATGCCATTTCCACCTGGCGCCTCAGTTGGACCAGCGTTCGTGCTGGACGTGCAGACCGCGTGAGACGACGCTTCATCCAGTCCCAAACATGCTCAATGGGGGACAGATCCGGAGATCTTGCTGGCCAGGGTAGTTGACTTACACCTTCTAGAGCACGTTGGGTGGCACGGGATACATGCGGACGTGCATTGTCCTGTTGGAACAGCACGTTCCCTTGCCGGTCTAGGAATGGTAGAACGATGGGTTCGATGACGGTTTGGATGTACCGTGCACTATTCAGTGTCCCCTCGACGATCACCAGTGGTGTACGGCCAGTGTAGGAGATCGCTCCCCACACCATGATGCCGGGTGTTGGCCCTGTGTGCCTCGGTCGTATGCAGTCCTGATTGTGGCGCTCACCTGCACGGCGCCAAACACGCATACGACCATCATTGGCACCAAGGCAGAAGCGACTCTCATCGCTGAAGACGACACGTCTCCATTCGTGCCTCCATTCACGCCTGTCGCGACACCACTGGAGGCGGGCTGCACGATGTTGGGGCGTGAGCGGAAGACGGCCTAACGGTGTGCGGGACCGTAGCCCAGCTTCATGGAGACGTTTGCGAATGGTCCTCGCCGATACCCCAGGAGCAACAGTGTCCCTAATTTGCTGGGAAGTGGCGGTGCGGTCCCCTACGGCACTGCGTAGGAGCCTACGGTCTTGGATTGCATCCGTGCGTCGCTGCGGTCCGGTCCCAGGTCGACGGGCACGTGCACCTTCCGCCGACCACTGGCGACAACATCGATGTACTGTGGAGACCTCACGCCCCACGTGTTGAGCAATTCGGCGGTACGTCCACCCGGCCTCCCGCATGCCCACTATACGCCCTCGCTCAAAGTCCGTCAACTGCACATACGGTTCACGTCCACGCTGTCGCGGCATGCTACCAGTGTTAAAGACTGCGATGGAGCTCCGTATGCCACGGCAAACTGGCTGACACTGACGGCGGCGGTGCACAAATGCTGCGAAGCTAGCGCCATTCGACGTCCAACACCGCGGTTCCTGGTGTGTCCGCTGTGCCGTGCGTGTGATCATTGCTTGTACAGCCCTCTCGCAGTGTCCGGAGCAAGTATGGTGGGTCTGACACACCGGTGTCAATGTGTTCTTTTTTCCATTTCCAGGAGTGTAGATACAGACCAAAGGAGATCCACAACAACATAGCTGTACTGTGCAGGAAACCATGGTAATAAATCTCGATCTACTAGAACAACTGTTGTTGCATCAAGGCCAGGGGACATCGGCTGGTTAAGTAATTGTCAATGACAATAAAATTCAACAGCCGTGTGCTTTAAGGGGGGACGTTGATGAACTTGACCAAAAATTTCAATTTTAGATTTATTTTTTATTTGTTATTACAATTAATGGACAATAAGTACCCAAGGTTTCAATGTTGAAAGCGCATCGGAAGTGCCTGAAAATTAATTAAAAGTGTGACGCGGCCACTTTAACTGGTGTAAATATCTACAAGCTCAGAGGAATAACAACCCTTACATTCACAAGGAAAGGCTTCCAAATTGTATCCTGGATCTTGTCAAGCCCACTTACAGGTTTCTGGCCGATCCTACACTTCTCAAAAAGTGTGTTCATGCAAAACCCAAAATCCAAAGGAGTCTCTAAATCCACTCATATGGAAACGATGCCCTAAAAACACATTTGAATCTGATACAGTTGTCAGAATTGCAACTTGTGATGCAGTTATTGTATTTAATGGTAGGAACGTCGGGAGGATGAAGGCAGTAGAAAGAATGGGCTTCAAGATAGGAAATTTTACTCAAGACATCCTGAGAAAAATAGATTTACAGCGCGTCTCTGCAGCTGAAAAGTCAGTTGAAGGCTTGGTAAAGGAAAGAAGACAGACAAGAAGAAGCCAGAAGAGAAGCCTTGAAGGGAAAGACGACCCAGAATACAAATGTGGAGCCTTCTGAAGAAGTGACATAAGGAAAAAAGTTAGCTTGAACTTTAAATTGCGTTTCCTGAAAAGTTTGTTTTTTAAAGTTTATTTACCTCTTCCTCAGATTCTATGAATGATAGAATTATGAAATTTTGTACACATATTTCTGTAAACCTAATAAACGTTGTCTCAAGAGCAAATTTTGAAATTCTGATTTCAAGCTGAGATATGGGACAAAGTGCTTGGAATTTTGCATGAAATTAAAATTGTACTTGTGGAATTATAATTAAAAAATTATGAAAATTGTCCTATCTGACCCATTCCAAAGTTTCATAAGAGAAACGTATTACATATAAAGAGATGAAACAGAGATTTTTTTCTAGAAATCTCTTGAATACTTTCTGCGAAAAAGGAACATACATTATTTTTTGAAAATAAAACTTCAAATTACATTAAAAAAGTTGTATACATATAATTAAAGGATTTTATATGTAAATATGTTACTTTCATGTAAAGCGTGGTACAAAATTTGATTGCCATATCTTCAAAACTATGGATTTGGTGCATTTTTGAAATAGTGTGTGTTTTTCATCAACGTCCCCCCTTAAGATATTATTTTATGATATTGTGAAGGCTAACAGTTTCAGCATTTTATTATGCCATCTTCAGGCCCTATACGCATCTATCCAAATAAACTAACTTGTCGTATAGCGCCATAAATCCCTAGATATTGTGAATTCAATCGTTACGCTATTGCTTCATTATAAGACGTGATAGAAGCTATCACATTCGCTCGTATTGTACAGAATGTTCTTCAAACCACTTGCGAACAAATGTGGCCTGGTGACACGGCGCAATGTTGTTTAGGAACATGAAGGCTGCGAATGGTTGAAAATTGTTTCCAAGTAGTCGAACATAACCATTTTCAGTCAGTGATAGGGTCAGTTGGACCAGAGGACCCACACCATTCTGTAGAAACACATCCCACACAGGCCGGCCGGAGTGGCCGTGCGGTTCTAGGCGCTACAGTCTGGAGCCGAGCGACCGCTACGGTCGCAGGTTCGAATCCTGCCTCGGGCATGGATGTGTGTGATGTCCTTAGGTTAGTTAGGTTTAATTAGTTCTAAGTTCCAGGCGACTGATGACCTCAGAAGTTAAGTCGCATAGTGCTCAAAGCCATTTGAACATCCCACACAATTATGGAGCCACCACCAGGCTTTATGGGGGTCTGCGCTATACTCGAACCGTACCGTGAGGTCTTACCAACTGAATCGGGACTCTTATGATCAGGCCCCAGTTTTCCAGTCGTCTAGGGTCCAGCAGAAATGAACATGAGCCCAGATGAGGCGCCGCAGGCGATGTGCTGTCAGCAAGGCGTTCACGTCGGTGGCCTGCTGCCATAGTCCAATAACGCAAGATTTTGCCGCACTGTCCTAACGGATACGTTCGTCGTACGTCCCACGTTAATTTTTGTGTTTATTTCAGACAGTGTTGCTTGTATGTTAGCACGGACAACTCTAAGCACACGCCGCTGCTCTCGGTCGATAAGTGAAGGCCACCGGGTACTGCGCTGTCGGTGGTGAGAGGTAATGCCTGAAATTTAGTATTCTTAGCGGGGTCTTAACACTCTGGATCTCGGAATACTGAATGCCCTAACGATTTCCGAAATGAAATACCGCATGCGACTAAAACCAACTACCACTCGGCGTTCAAAATCTGATAATTACAGTCGTGAGGCCATACGCACGTCGGACACCTTTTCACATGTATCAGCCGAGTACAAATGACAGTTTCGCTAATGCACTGGCCTTTTTTGTACCTTATGTACACGGTACTACCACTGTGTATATACTTGCGTGTCTCTATTTCATGGCATTTGTCACCTCAGTGTGTTACAATGATGAAGTAATGTACAATTAGAGGTGTACGTATTATGTGTGTAGTTTTCATTGTAGGTAATTGTCACATTGCATTGATTTCCCTTCCGCTTCTCTCATGGTCGAGTCTGATGTGCGTGCTGACTGCCTCTAGTCAGAGGACTGGTCCCCTTCCCAGACGCCTGATTCGCTTCTTATTCAAGTAGCTCATCACAACTGCCCGCATGATACTGACTGCACCCATCCCAGTCTTCCTACTGAGAAAATACACCTCGGCTCCCGAGATAAATGGAAATGCCGTGTGGCTAGGGCCTCCCGTCGGGTAGACCGGTCGCCTGGTGCACGTCTTTCGACTTGACGCCACTTCGGCGACTGGCATGTCGATGGGGATGAGATGATGATGAAAAGGACAACGCAACACCCAGTCCCTCAGCGGAGAAAATTTCCGACGCAGCCGGGAATCGAACCCGGGCCGTTAGGTATGACAATCCGTGGCGCTGGTCACTCAGCTACCAGGGGCGGACAGGCTCTCCAGATGGCAATCAGACACGTTGACCGCTGACTAGGGAGGCGGACCGACGCCCCACGACTTACGTAATATACGAACACTCAGTTGTGGCCCGAACGGCTTTGAACTATACTCGTATTATAAATTTTTGCAAATGACGTGAAATACGTGATACTGAATTATTTCTATTACTCACTTCCAGAGGTTGAGGACTGGGCTTCGATTATAAGGTATCTCAAAGGTTTAGTATGAAAATTATACATATGGTAGATTATTCTGAGCTGATTTGATTGAGACGTGGAACGAATGGTTATAAATGAATATTTCCCATTAACATAAACGTACACCTTACAGTAACAAGCTGGTAGCAACTGTTTATAGGTCTAGAGGAAAGCGGGGCAAAATGGTGATGCTAATGAAAACGTTTATCTCTGAAATCATGTTATAGATAAGCAAATCAAACTGAGACGGTCCAGTCACATTAATGTGCCACCCCCCTACGTTTGACGCCAACGTGCGAAAACTACTCACAGACGGTAGGTGACGGCACTAGCAATGGAGAGTATATAAAGCGCGTTGTGTAGGGGATTGCGGTCGTTGTAGTAATGGGGAAACGCAGCGATTTATCTGACGTTCAGAGGGCATGACCACTGGTTTTCGGGCCAAAGGTGGAAGCATTTCAGAAACAGCTAAGTTTGGAAACGGTTCGCTTGTCGCCGTGGTTAAAGTGCAAAATGGGGCTAGTCGGAACCGGCGCCGAGGAACTATGGTGCGCCGGCCGCGGGGGCTGAGCGGTTCTAGACGCTTGAGTCTGGAACCGCGCTACTGCTACGGTCGCAGGTCCGAATCTTGCTTCGGCCATGGATGTGTGTGATGTCCTTAGGTTAGTTAGGTTTAACTAGCTCTAAGTTCTAGGGGACTGGTGACCTCAGATGTTGAGTCCCGTAGTGCTCAGAGCCATTCGAACCATTTGAACCATCAGAACTATGGTGCACCGCGGGCCACAAGTGATAGAGCTCTACGACGACTGCGGAGACGAGTACTGGTGAATAGACGAGCAACTGTTGAGTGACTGGCTGCCCGACTGAACTAAGGGGCTACCAACAGTGTTTCCTCAACGACTGTTCAGCGAACACTGCTGCGTATGGGACCCTGCCTGGTTCATGCACCCATGCTGACTGTTGCTCATCGGAGATGAAGGCTGGAATTTCCACGCCAGTCCGCCACCGTACATCTACTGATTCCAACAGGTGGCCTTTTCAGGTGTATCACCTTCTATGTTCCATCGGACAGACGGTAGTTGGTGTGTACAACATGAAACGTCTGAAAGCAATCACCCTGCAAAGAGTTGTGGTCTGGGGAATGTTTTCGCGGCATTCCCTGGGTGGTCTCATCTTTCTGTAAGGTAAAATGGATCGACACAAATACGCATCTATCCTTGGGTACCATGCAGTTTGCTTTTTCTCGGTACGATGGCATCTATCAACAGGACAATACAGCGTGTCACACAGCTCGCATTTGATTCGAAGAGCCCCAGAATTAGTTTACCGTATTCCCCTGGCAACCGCCGGCCGCGGTGGCCGTGCGGTTCTAGGCGCTCCAGTCCGGAGCCGCGCTGCTGCTACGGTCGCAGGTTCGAATCCTGCCTCGGGCATGGGTATGTGTGATGTCCTTAGGTTAGTTAGGCTTAAGTAGTTCTAAGTTCTAGGGGACTGATGACCACAGCAGTTGAGTCCCATAGTGCTCAGAGCCATTTGAACCATTTTGAACCCTGGCCACCAGAGTCCATGACCACCCTCAGCGTGATGGTATCTACCAGCAGGACAATCCAACTCGTCACACCTCTCGCAGTATACGTTGGTGATTCGAAGAGCATCGGGATGAGTTTACCATACTCTCCTGGGCAACCTGCTCCCCGGATTGAAACTCAATAGAGAACCTGTGGAACCACCACAGATCCTCTAGCGAGAAACCTACTGCAGCTGGCCACGGCACTGGACTCCAGATCCCTGCCAGTACCTTCCAGAATTTCAATGACTCTCTCCGTGCACGTCTCGCAGCGGTGCGCGTTGCAAAAGGTGGTTATTCAGGCTTTTGACAAGTGGTAACATTAATGTGACTGTACAGAGTATTTGTATAAACTGTATACATTTTACAACTACGGAATAAATGTATTATTGTTTCAATACTCCTTTTGCAGTTGAAAAGTGAGCTGAAATGAAAGTCTGCAAAATGACTGTTCTGCCCAGTACGCGAGGAAAATGGCCAGAGACAGAGGAAAAGGAAGTGGAATCTGGTTTTCTGAGGCTCATGTTTGCATACATCTTTCCAAACGGTGTCACCCATTCCTAGCCTGCCATTTTTTTCTCATTGTTGGATGGGGGTGATAATTATTCCGATCAACAAGTGAAATGCCGGGTGGCGTAAATCGGTTACTGATATGCCATAATATCTTCGATACATGTCAAAAATATGGTTAATGAGCTCTTCCTCTTATTCTGGGTTGAATACACATCTGAAGTTACCAAGAATTTCCTTGTCTTCAGGAGAACCACGTTTTCTTTTTATAAGAACTCTTATTTTCAGTGTGTTTCTTGAGACATTGAATCGTTTTCCTGGTGTGGCAAGCGGCATCTTTCTTTTATTAGAGCATCCAGTGCCTTTACGTAGCTCCGGAATCCCATGATTGTTGTAGTCATTGTCTTAAATAACATGCACCGGTAACAGGACAGGAGTACATAACTTTCCAACAAGTTGTTAATACAATAATACCTTAGAATGCCTACTTTATGAAATACTCTTGTCTTATTGTCAGTGTCGTTGTATTGAAGCAAGGTAAATACAGGCTGATTCAAAAAGAAAGAACATTTGGGATTGCTTATTACATACACAAGGTAACACATGAGTCGTTAGGTAGAGAGAGGCTCAAAGCTTTATGTCTGCACAGACTTTATACCACACACTCAACACGATCACCATCGATTGCTCGAGGAAACTCGAAAAGGTAGTCCATTTCATTCCACACACGATTCATCAGGTCTCAGCTTCAACAATTCGATTGGTTTGATGTCGAAGACTAGATGCCATAGGTGGGACAAACACTCTTTCTTTTATGTACTTCCACAGCAAAAATAAAATCACAAGGTGTGAGGTTAGGTGAATTGGGAGGCCAAAAGCAATGAACAAGATCTTGTTGTCCACGTCTTCTAATCCAACTTTGTGGGATGATGTTCTTACGATAACGCCGCACCTCAAGGCGAAAGTGAGGTGAGACTCCGTCTGCATGAAAGTGAAATCACTGGATCACTGTGAAGTTGAGGAAACGAGCAATTTTTGGACATGGCCAGGTATGACATTCCTCTAACATTTCCTCTGCAAAAAAGAAATGTCCATAAACTTTGTGAACAGAAGCAGCACAAAACAGATTCAGTTTCGGCGAGAGTCTTTCATGCTCAACGACGAGGCCACGATTTTGTGGCCCCCTAAATTCTTTGCTTATGGCGGTTTACTTTACCCGATAGGTGAAACTTCGATTCGTCCGAAAAGATGAGTCCTTAGGAAAAGTGTCTTCTCCCATATCCCGGAGAAATGAAATGCAAAATTCATATCATCTCTTATGGTCGCTGGGAAGCAATTGCTGCAGTAACTACGAATTATGGATGTAGTGCAGCAGGCAGGTCCCGCATCCCCAGATTTCCCAAAAGCATTTGACACGATACACCACTGAAGACTGTTAACGAAAGTACGAGCTTACTGAATCTGTTCCCAGATATGCGACGGGATAGAAGCCTTTTTAAGTAATAGAACACGATGTGGTTGAAATCTGGTTTCTCAGGACAGAGCGGATCAAGTTATGGTTGTGAAGGGGGCCGAATCAGTTACTGTTAGTTGCACAAAATACACAAACTTTTCTTTTCCTAAGAACCACTTAATTACATATTGCCTTAAAAGGATCAAATTAAAATAATATGGCTGAAGGCCCAGTTACGAAAACTTGCGATACCTCCTGGGCTGAAGGCACAAAACCGCACCAAAAGCAAGAACGGCTGAAGGCCTGAACACAAGTTATAAAAACTGCTTTAAAGAATACACACGGCTGAAGGCCTTACTTAAAAAAATTTTTCACGTAAATACTCGACTGAAGGCCACAAACAAGACATTGAACAACTCAGGGCTTAGGGCCTTGATAACAAGAATTTCAGACAGAGGAATTTTTTTAAAAGTTTTAAACAAATCAATTTTCAAAATTTTAATTTAAGATGGCTGAAGACCTTATCTTAAAAACATTTCACGTAAAAGCTCGGCTGAAGGCCACACACTGGACATTGAACAACTCAGGAGTTCGGGCCTGGATAACAAGAATTTCGGATAGAACAAACTTTCAAAATTTTAGTTATTAAACAATCAACCTTCAAAGTTTAATTTAAGTTGGCTGAAGGTCTTATCTTAAAATTAAAACAAACTAAATTAATAGACAGCTGAAGCCCTCGCACAGTACATCAGACTAAAACGAAAATCACAATCTAAAACCAACAGAACAGTGGTGCTCAGAAGTGTTCCCAGGGTCGGTGGGCAACGAACTTCGTAGCTCACGCAGCTAGGGCCTCACCGCCCGTGCGCGCCGCCAGCGGTCCCAGCCTGACCTCGGGCCGCAGAAACTTCCTTGCTACTCTGTCCCAACCGACCGACTGCCACACACACTACCGCACGGAAATATAGCGGTCACACCAAAGATGGTACAGCAGTACTAGTATCGAGAAGCGCTGCTGCTGGCACTGACGGAGGCAAGTCAGCAACTGATTATGGTAGTAACTCAGGGAGAAATAAGATGCCACTCGATTACGAAAAACTGACAAAGGACAAACGGCATCAACGCTAGCCGGCCACAACTCAATGGTTTCCTCGACGGCGAATGTTCATTAAAGACAAGGGTATCGTCAAGTGTGTTCCAGGGAATGCTATATACACTCCTGGAAATGGAAAAAAGAACACATTGACACCGGTGTGTCAGACCCACCATACTTGCTCCGGACACTGCGAGAGGGCTGTACAAGCAATGATCACACGCACGGCACAGCGGACACACCAGGAACCGCGGTGTTGGCCGTCGAATGGCGCTAGCTGCGCAGCATTTGTGCACCGCCGCCGTCAGTGTCAGCCAGTTCGCCGTGGCATACGGAGCTCCATCGCAGTCTTTAACACTGGTAGCATGCCGCGACAGCGTGGACGTGAACCGTATGTGCAGTTGACGGACTTTGAGCGAGGGCGTATAGTGGGCATGCGGGAGGCCGGGTGGACGTACTACCGAATTGCTCAACACGTGGGGCGTGAGGTCTCCACAGTACATCGATGTTGTCGCCAGTGGTTGGCGGAAGGTGCACGTGCCCGTCGACCTGGGACCGGACCGCAGCGACGCACGGATGCACGCCAAGACCGTAGGATCCTACGCAGTGCCGTAGGGGACCGCACCGCCACTTCCCAGCAAATTAGCGACACTGTTGCTCCTGGGGTATCGGCGAGGACCATTCGCAACCGTCTCCATGAAGCTGGGCTACGGTCCCGCACACCGTTAGGCCGTCTTCCGCTCACGCCCCAACATCGTGCAGCCCGCCTCCAGTGGTGTCGCGACAGGCGTGAATGGAGGGACGAATGGAGACGTGTCGTCTTCAGCGATGAGAGTCGCTTCTGCCTTGGTGCCAATGATGGTCGTATGCGTGTTTGGCGCCGTGCAGGTGAGCGCCACAATCAGGACTGCATACGACCGAGGCACACAGGGCCAACACCCGGCATCATGGTGTGGGGAGCGATCTCCTACACTGGCCGTACACCACTGGTGATCGTCGATGGGACACTGAATAGTGCACGGTACATCCAAACCGTCATCGAACCCATCGTTCTACCATTCCTAGACCGGCAAGGGAACTTGCTGTTCCAACAGGACAATGCACGTCCGCATGTATCCCGTGCCACCCAACGTGCTCTAGAAGGTGTAAGTCAACTACCCTGGCCAGCAAGATCTCCGGATCTGTCCCCCATTGAGCATGTTTGGGACTGGATGAAGCGTCGTCTCACGCGGTCTGCACGTCCAGCACGAACGCTGGTCCAACTGAGGCGCCAGGTGGAAATTGCATGGCAAGCCGTTCCGCAGGACTACATCCAGCATCTGTACGATCGTCTCCATGGGAGAATAGCAGCCTGCATTGCTGCGAAAGGTGGATATACACTGTACTAGTGCCGACATTGTGCATGCTCTGTTGCCTGTGTCTATGTGCCTGTGGTTCTGTCAGTGTGATCATGTGATGTATCTGACCCCAGGAATGTGTCAATAAAGTTTCCCCTTCCTGGGACAATGGATTCACGGTGTTCTTATTTCAATTTCCAGGAGTGTACATAAATGATCTGGCAGACATGGTGGGCAGGAATGTGACATGTATGCTGGTGATGCTGTGGTGTACGGGGAGGTGTCCCAGATGACATACTGTAGGGTGATACAAGATGTGTTAGACAAAATTTCTAGTTGGTGTGATGAATGGCAGCAGGCTCTAAATCTGGAAGAATGTAAGTTAATGCGGATGCATAATAAAAATACACCTCTAATGTTCGTATACGGCATTAGCAGTGTCCTGCTTGGCACAGTCACGTTGTTTAAATATGTGGGCGTAACGTTGCAAAGTGATATGAAACGAAAAGAGCATGTGCGGATTACGGTAGGGAAAGCGAATGGCTGACTTCGGTTTATTGAGAGAATTTTAGGAAAGTGTGATTCGTCTTAAAGGAGACAGCATACAGGACCCTAGTGCGACCTATTCTTAAATATTGCTCGAGTGTTTGGGATCCGCACCATGTCGGATTAAAGGAAGACATCGAAATGATTCCGTGACAACTGCTAGATTTGTTAACAGTAGATTCGGACAACAAGCACATGTTAGGGAGATGCTTCGGGTTCTCAAATAAGAGTACCTAGAGGGAAGGTGAAGTTCTTTTCAAAGAACGATATTGAGGAAATTTATAGAACCGGCATTTGAAGCTGAATGTGGAACGATCCTTCTGCCAGCAACATGTATTTCGCGTAAGGACCACGAAGATATGATACTAGAAATTAGGGCTCATACGGAGGTTCAAAATGGCTCTGAGCACTATGGAACTTAGCTTCTAAGATCATCAGTCCCCTAGAACTTAGAACTACTTAAACCGAACTAACCTAAGGACATCACACACATCCATGCCCGAGGCAGGATTCGAACCTGCGACCGCACCGGTCGCGCGGTTCCAGACAAGCGCCTAGAACCGCACGGCCACTCCTGCCGGCTCTTATTCAAAGATGTGATCCAGATATACGTAATGATATCAAGACGTTGGTTTGTTTGTAACGCAATTCTAGCGGAAACCGTCCATGTTTATTCAATGATAGGGCAGTATATGCAGTCTTTTGCTCCTATGTCACACTTAAACACTGCAGTATCTGTGCTAGGTGTCATTACGAGAGCTGTGATGCTTTAAGATGATTCAGACAACAATAACGTACAATCAGCGGCTGCCTAATGTCAGTCTAATGAAGCAAGGCATGAGACAATTAATGTCACAGCAAATCTCTCTGTGGGTCACAGTGATGTCTCTAAAATCCGGAGCAACTTTTTAGCAACATGATTAGTTGAGAATCTTCACAGGAGTGGCTGTAGAAGATAACAACAGGTGTGCAGGAGCAAGCCCTCAACACAATGCTACACGTCTGCGGTGGTACTTCCAAAACAGCTAAAAGAGTGCAGGTGTTAACACAAAAGATACGAAACGGCTCCATGAGAGGACATTACGTGCTAGACAACTTCTAAAGGCTTCTGCTCTAAACCGGGTTCAGAATGCGACTCGTGTCGCGTGGGCACCAAACAACTGTTTGTGGACTGGGCAGCAGTGGAAAACAACGTTCTTTTCTGATGAGACCCGAATCACTCTCCACCCTGACAATACGGATGCTTGTGTGGAGGAAAAGAGAACGATGTTTAGACCCTAAATGTATCGTAGACCTCCACCTTTATTAAGGCGCTTGTGTCATGTTTTGTATAGGCATCATGTATGGCTACAGTTTATTCCTTGTGAGCATACATGGGAGGATGGAGTACCGGGACAACATCATTGCACGCATTGTGTCTCCATTTGGTGAACATATTGGAGGGGGCTCGTGCTGCTGCAGGACAATGCACGCCTCCAGCGACAGAATCTTGTGAACACTTTCCTTGTAGAACATAGAATCAGAGGGATGGAATGGCCTGCATATTCTTCAGGTCTCAATTGCATTGAAAAGGCATGCATCATGCCAAAGTGAGCAGTCTCCAATCGTCCTATTAAAACATTTCGTAATTTTAGACCTAATTTTAATTCTGACAGTTAATAATGTAATGATGTGTAAAAAAGGAAAATCGTGGTTTAGTTTTAAAAGAAGTTATGAGTTTGATATATGTCCAAAGACTGCAGATAACATACCGAAATTTACAGGAGCTGTAAAAGTGGTGAACGCAGAAACACTGAGAATAAAGGAAAGGGCGCTATTCTTTTATCTTCTTCTCGCACTGTCACCTTCTGTCGTCTGGAGCTCGAGTATCGTTGTTGTGACTACATATTTGTTTGATAAAGATTATTTAAATCTACTTGTTTTGTCGGCTCCTTTATTAATTCAAGCCATTACCTTGTGTTTTGATCATATAGGCTGATTTCTCCACATGTTACGGGCAAAAATTTCTGAGGTTGGCAATGGATTGTTCGGACTCGAACAATCGGACATGAATGTCCTCTCGTTAATTTCTTTTCAATTAAGTGCCTAAACCCACTTGAGATATTTATTCCGATTATTTCTCGGCTGTATGCAATATTTTGAAATTAAAACTGCGCATGTGTTATCGGTTTCCGTTTCCGAACTATGACATCTGCCAACCTACTCAATAACATACTCCAAATCTGCAAGTAAAAAATAAAGAGGGTGGAGTTCAATAAGGTAAGTTGTTGTATTTAAGCAGGGAACTTACTTATGCCGCACCACACTGTGTACCTTTTAGTAAAATTATCCGTCCTCAACACACTTTCCATCTATGTCGCCGCTATTCTATTGTTGCAAATCGCCCCTTTTGCAAACTGCTAAATTATTTCCACCCTTTTGAGTAACTTCTGATCTAGCTCTCATCTAGAGACCGGAGGGAAACGCTTCATTGTCCCACCAGAGATCCTACAGGCATCATAGAGAACACTGTGGAGAAATGGGACAATATCCCCCATGCTTACCTGGACAGTTTGGTAACGAGTGTGCCTACCGCACTCTAAAGTATCTTCAGTTACAAGGAGGGCCAATAGTTCGCAAACAATGTGTTGCGCAAGATGACAGTGAGAAGAAACTGTAGTGATTGCAGTGGAATCTTTTGTAAGATTTTGTTTTCGATTTTTGCCGGTGTTTATCAAGTGGAAATTTGTTTTACTTTTCTTATGACTGTAACTGACAGATGAACATCAGTTTCATTTCCTATTATTTTCAGTAGTGACAACAAAGCAATGTGCAACATTTATGTCGGCCAGTGTACTTTTAAAACCGTAACATAAGGAAGCGAGATAGCAGAGGAAAATGTGCGGATATGGCGACTCAAGGCTCCTGCTTGCGTTTTGAGGCGATTCTGCACAATACCTGCTTTTTAGGATATGAACTAAGAGCGAGGGCGTTAACCCTTAAATACACAGTGTAGCTGATCAGCTGCAAACCATTCCTTTTCTGTTCATAGAGCATGAGTTTCTTTCTTAATCGTAATATGTACCGTTTTTGTTTGTATATATTCAGTTCGACACATAGTACAAGAATACTGCAACAGATGGCACCACAACGCTGCTACAATCGGTATTTCGTACAGTTGTGTCGCTGCTGAACCGCGCATTTTGTTCGTGAAAACGGAAGCACAGAAAGTGTTTTGTACGCCGATTACTGTGTTTAAAAATTTTCTGGGACATGAGTAAGATATGTGGAAGCTACTGAAGTCATAATATGTTTATATTCTAACGTATGAACTGTAGAAAATCGTTAAACACTATTTGTAGCTAATCAGCTGCACTATGCATTTACCGTCTTTCAGAACACAACCTAACATGACAAGAAGAGATCAGGAGAAAGGTATATTGAAGTGGCTGGAGATCCCTTTATGCATTAGAGATAGTTTGGACTCATCATCTGATGACGCTTCACAAGACGCAACTTTCTTTATGCACGAATATGAAGATTCTGGCAACAGCAGTAATAATGAAAGACGAAGAGTGGGAACAATGTAGACTTCACAAAGCTTACAATCTACTCCTGGGACAGTGCTACCTACGTCTTCCGTAAATAGTGCAGGGATAATATCGCCATGTAGTAAAAGAAATAATCAGGAATCTGCAAATACTAACAATGAATCCGATTTCACACGTATGAGTGCGCCAAAGAAATGCAGAGATGTTGTTTGGAAAGTGAAACACTTACTTATTTCTGAAATTCCAATCAAAATTTCGCACCAGCTGAAATAATGAACTTAGACACTCCTTATCAGTTTTTTACCCACATATTCCCGTTCGAACTTTTTGAAATAATTCTTGAGGAATCGCACAGGTAACGTGTTCAGAAATATCCCAATAAACCACTACCTATATCCTTTTATTGGTATCTATATTGTAATATCTGTTGTACATATTCCAAACACAAGAGATTATTGGGATATTGCCACTGGGAATAAATTGATTAGCAGTACAATGTCAGTAGGCAGGTTTGAGCTCATCAGACAAAATCTTCATTTCAGTGACAACAGTAACATGATTCCTAGGGGAGAAAATGGGCATGGTAGACTTTTCAAGTTGAGGCGTATAATTGACCTGCTCATATCTCGATTCCAAACAGTTCCTATTGAAGAATGCATGTCTGTCGATGAGCAAATGTGTTCCACAAAAGCGAGGAGTTATCTCAAACAGTATATGCCCAATAAGCCACATAAATATGGGTATAAGCTATTGGTTATTAGTGGAATCTCAGAGTTCATCACCAGTGAAATTTTCACTGGTGATGAAAACTGCCCTGAGAAAACATTGCCTGGGGAGTAGGATTTAGGAGCCAGTGCAAATACTGTTGTTCACATTAGCCGAGTACTGCAAAGAAATGTAAACCATAAACTTCATTGTGACAATTACTACACATCATTACCTCTCTTAGTTTATTACATAAACAGGATATTTATTGTTTAGGAACTGTGAGAAAAAACCGAGTGACAGATTGCAGGCTTCCAAAAGAAGATGATTTGAAAAAACTGGAAAGAGGTACATGTATCGAACATGTGGCAACTGTTGAAGGATTTGAAGTCTCCAGTGTTGTTTGGAAAGACAACAAAACTGTTATGCTTCTATCTACTCTTACTGGAAAGGAATCTATGGGGGACGTTCGCAGGTATAATAGGAAAACAAAAACAAGAATAATAGTGCCATGTCCTCAATTGATAAAGTTGTACAACAAACATATGAAAGGTGTAGATTTGTTAGACAGTACTATGAGTAGACATAAAATACTTATGAAATCTCGGTAGTGGTATCATGGAATATTCTATCATCTGTTAGATGTGGGCATAGTAAATGCATGGATTTTGTACGAAAATGTAGCAGAGTGTACAGGGAATCAAAAAAACCATAAAGCTAAGCAAATTTCGCATTGAAGTTGCTGAATGTTTATGTCATGCTGGGACCACAACCCCAAAACGTGGGAGACCAAGCAATGAATTGGAACAACAAATCCAAGCAAAGAAATGTAGAGGGCAAACTGCTCAGATGCCACCAAAGGATGTAAGACTGGATCAAGTGGGTCATTTTCCATCTCACTTGGAAATAAGGCAGAGATGTAAATTTCCTGGATGTAATGGATTTACATGGGTTTATTGTGAAAATTGTGTAGTACCATTATGCTTTCACAAAAATAAAAATTGGTTTAAGGAATAACATATGCAATAGGACTGCTACACATTCCAAATTAAGTTGAAAATTTGTTAATTAGTTCTGTGCTACATTTAAATGAGTTTTTGTGTTGCTTTTGTAGCCTACTGAAGCTTATGTAATTTATTTTATTTTATTATTTTTCCTTGCTTAATGTCCGTGAATAAGTCTCTGTGAGTGCGTATGGACAATGTTCACTTTTGCGATGAGCAGATTTCCAAAGCGCTAGTTGATGTAAAGTTGTCACTGTGGTATATCAGTTAACTGCTAAATGCATTTTGTAGCTGATCAGCTACAAACCATTAATTTGTATCTCAGAGCCTCAAATTTCGAAATAAATTTTTTAACTATTTTACTGGCTTCTAACACCCCTCAGCAATAAAAATAAAAATAAAATGTTCATGCATTGAAGGGTTAAGTTCAATAGTGCCCGAGAAGGCAAATAAACTCAAGGTCTCATTTAAGTAGAACCATTGCTGCGCCTATAAGTTAAAAAAAAATATTCACGTATTTCTTCTCTGTTGCTGCTATCCTCCTCTGTAACAAGCCATCCTGCAAAATTAAATGCCCTGTTGCTTATGAAGATGCTGCAACACTTCTGTTTGTCAGCCTCACAATGTTTTTCCAAAAAGTAATGTATGTGGCTGGTTTTTCGCTCTGCCAAACACTAAGGCAAATGTTCTCATCCTCTCCCATTCTCGCTACTTTCTCTCTTCATTTCTCAGTCACGCCACTTTCTCTTTCCTTATTTTCATTGTATTGTATCACGTTCTTCTTCATCACTGTCTTCTACATCATCTCTCACGTCCATTGCTATTTTTTTTTCTTTATTGTTATTTTAATACCTTACAAACAAGGTAGGCCGGCAGTGGCCTATTTACGCCGCTCTTCGGCCATAGGAAAGACACAGAGTATAACAGGAATACAGAAAAACAAACATACATGGAAGACAAAAACGGGATACAAACATAGTAAAAAATAAGCGAAGTCGTTTACCGACGTACTGCTCGGATAAAAAAAAAGTTGAACACTGCACACAACGGAGAATACAGAATGTCACACGTGAACAGAGGAGCTCGGACGGAGATACACTGATGCACTGACGGGACGACAAACACGAGCACTGCGGAGCGATCTCCGGCGCACGAAGATGCACTGTTCACACAGAAAAGCCGGGGGTCTGCCAGAGGGAAAAAGTGAGGGTAGGAGGGAGAGGGGGAGTGGGTTGATGCCAGTGGGAAAGAAGAAGGGAGGGGGAGGGGAGAGGGTAGGGGGGTGCGTGGAAGCCCAGTGAGGGGGAGGGGAGGGAGGGAGGAAGAGAGGAGAGAGAGAAGGGAAAGAGGGTGCCCTGGAGGAAAAACACAGGGGTCAGAAGGGGAGGATCAAAGTTGCTTGGAGGGGTAGATGGAGAGGATGATGGCGTCATCAAGGAGGGGGAGTTGGCGGAAGCCACCGTGGGCAAGGGTATGGAGTGTGGAGTGATGAAGAGCAGGTGGGATGTGGGAGTACAGGCGCAGCAGCAGACGGGGGTGGGAAAGGATGGGAGAGACCAGCGGGTGAGGGGGATCAAGTTTGCAGGAGGTCTAAAGGATCCGTATCTGTTCGAGGAAAAGGAGGAGGTGTGGGAATGGAATTAAGTCATAGAGGATCCGTATGGGGGAGGGGAGATGGATGCAATAGGGGAGGCAGAGTGCAAGGCGTTCCTAGATTTGAAGGGCTTTGTAGAAGGTAGGAGGGGTGGCGATCCAGGTGGGATGGGCATAACAGAGGATAGGGCGGATGAGGGATTTATAGGTGTGGAGGATGGTGGAGGAGTCCAGACCCCCTGTGCAGTCAGAAAAGAGCTTGAGGAGGAGGAGTCAGCAGCATGCCTTGGCTTGGATCGTCCGGAGATGGGGGTCCAGGAGAGGCGACGGTCAAGGGTGACGCCAAGGTACTTGATGCTGGGGGTGAGGGTGATAGGATGGCTGTAGATAGTGACATAAAAATCAAGGAGGCAGAAGGAAGGGGTGATTTTGCCTACAATGATCACATGTTCTATTGCTACTAGCCCTCTTAGTTTTAATCTGCCTTCTTGTAACTTGTCATTATTGCGTTCTAAACAGGAACGAAAGTAAGCCGCGGTATATACTCTCTTTCTGTAGTGTATTAATCACTAAATGTTTTATGATGTTATACGTGGGGCGTTAATAACTAATGCAACACTTTTTTTCCTCGGCAAATTTCTGTTCAGAAAATGCTGAATTTGTTGTGGCACATCGTGGAATGTTCCCTTTTCAGTCCCTACAGTTTGATGAACTTCCTGTAGATGGTGGCACTATACGTAGCCTTCAAAATGGCGTCTGTAACCTAGGTGTATTCCTAAGAGAGAGCTATCATTGAGTTTCTTCTGGCGGAAAACCAGAGCATCGCAGATATTCACAAGCGATTTCAGAATGCCTATGGAGACCCGGCAGTGAACAGAAGCACGGTGAGTCTTTGGGGGAGACGTCTGTCATCACTGCAACAAGATCGCTCAGACCTGCCCGATCTCCCGCGTGTCGGCCGGCTGCACACAGCTTTCATTCCTGTGATGTTAGAACGTGTGGACACTCTCATTCGAGGTGGTCGACATATCGTAACTAAACACCTCGCTAAACATCTGAGCGTGTCTGTTGATAGTGCTTAACACTCGTCCACCAGTTTGGGACTCAAGGGGGGGCACCCCCTAGATTCCTCTCCGCTTAACAGAAGACCATAGAGATCGACTTGCTTGCCCCTTACGAGACTGATCGTAACGATTTTTTGTCAAATATCATCACAAGCTATGAAACACGGCTTCATCACTTCGGACCGGCAACAAAACGACACACCACCTCCCTTCCAAACAAAAAGTTCAAAACCGCACCTTCAGCTGATGAAGTCATAGCGACAGTGTTCTGGAACACTGAAGGGGTCATTCTGTTTGATGCCCTCTCTCATGGTGCAACGGTCAATTCTGAAGTGTAATGCGCTACCCTCAGGAAATTGAAGAACGTACTTCAGCGTGTTGGTCGCCACTAAAATGCAAACGAACTTCGCCTACTCCGTAGCAGCGCATAGTCTCACATAACTATGTGCACCCGAGAGTAGCTCACAAAACTTTATTGGACTGTTCCTCCTTATCCACCCTACAGCCCGGATCTCGCACCTTCCAACTTCCATCTGTTTGGCCCGATGTAGGATTTAAACTGCGCTTAGCAGTACGTGGGTGATACGGAGATTATTGATGCAGCAAAATGTTGAATGGTTCAAATGGTTCAAATGGCTCTGAGCACTATGGGACTTAACATCTGTGGTCATCAGTCCCCTAGAACTTAGAACTACTTAAACCTAACTAACCTAAGGACATCACACACATCCATGCCCGAGGCAGGATTCGAACCTGCGACCGTAGCAGCAGCGCGGCTCCGGACTGGAGCGCCTAGAACCGCACGGCCACTACGGCCGGCGCAAAATGTTGACTCCAACGTCGACCAGTAGAGCGGTACCATGCTGGCATACATGCACTCCGAGTAAAGTGGCGTAAGGCCGTCGCATTGAACGGAGATTAGGTTGAAAAATACGTTTCTATGATGTATTGGAATCCTGAATAAGACCAACCTGTTGTCAGAAAAAAATTTGTTGCGTTACTTATTGAACGCCCTTTTACATTTGTTGTGATTTATAGCACGGTTACCATAATGAATGTAATGTACAATATATAGAATGCCTGGTGATGATTAATCTTGCTAGGTTAGATATATCGATAAATAAAAAATAAATAAAATAAGGGTGGTTTGATAAGTATGGTTAAAAGGCAAGAAAACATGCGTGTTACGTAAACAGCTCGCTTTACATCTCGACATAGTCTCCTTTGAGGAATATACACTATGTCCAGCGATCCTCCAGTTTTTTCATCTCATAGAAAAAAGAGGTTTTCTCTAACTCTGCAAAATACTCGTTGAGTGCAATTATAGCTTCCACATTTGATGTTAATTTCTTCCCAGCGAGTCAAAGTTTAAAGTTAAGGCTTAGAGCTAAGTTCGGGGAATAGAGTGGACAAGGAACCAATTCAAAGCGAAATTCACGCACTTTCGCCATTTTCACCGCTGTGTGTAGGATGCTGCATTGTCCTTTCGAAAGAGCTCTTTCTGCATGTCAACTTTGGTCTCTTTTCAGCCAACATAAGTTTCAAAAGATCCGACAATGAAACAAAATAGTATCCAGTTATGGTTCTGGCTCTTTCCAAATAATCTATGAGGATTATTCCTTGGCGATCCAAAAAAAAAAAAAAAAACTGTGGTCATCACCTCACCAGGTGACAAAACGGCATTTGCCATCTTCGGTGCACTTTCATAAGCCTCTGCCCATTCTTTTGCCTGCCGTTTTGACTCTGGTGCGGTGGACGTTTAAATTCATTATTCCAAAAGCAAATGATCTTCAACGATGGTGCAGAGTCCACGTGAGCTTCATCCAACTCTGTTTTGATTTAGATGGCAGTGCACTCCTTCAATTGAAAAGTTTAATAACAGCACGAAACTCCATTTTCTCCATTTGCAATCGCAGTCGGCACACTGATAAATACAGACGGCTGTCAACTATGAAACTGTACGCTGAACAGTGCTGACATTTCTTATACGATCCTTGGAATAATCAAGTTTGCCGACAACGAAGGCAAAACAAAAATGTTCCATTCTTTAAGGCTTATCAGACCACCTGTATGTTAGCCAAAGATCTCGTGTACAAACTGACCCCACCTGTTCAGAGTGAGGAATGGGGTGGGCCTTCAAAGAGCAAATGGGTTGGCAACATAGAAGAAGCTAAACGCCATAAGGTCAACGATTTACATGGTCAAACAAGAAGTAACTTCTAGAAATTAAATGCACAATAATTACTGATCAACAGTGTTGCATGGCCGTTTGGGAAAAAGCTAAACTAACTCACCTGGTATTCCCAGCACATCCAAGCACCACATAGCGGTATGCGCATAAACTCTGTTTGTGTGTCAAAAATGTGACACAGTTCTTCGTGTGATTTCTACTACGCTCAAAGGAATTCTGTCTGCTTTCCTCATCACGGCTCATTCATGTGAAATCCATTCAGAATACACGCAGTTTTTACCAGGCTTCATGTGTTCACAAATTATTTTTAGTGACCTGTCCAAACAATAGACTGTTTTTCATTACCCCTATCCATCTCACAACACTGGAATGGATTAAAGGTCACAGGCGCATCTAATCCAACGACGAATTCAGATGGTGATAAATCAAGATGGTGGCTGGATGATAAAATGGTAACTAGCTTTTGAACCAGACAAGACACAGGGATCACCACGAAGAAGGTCGTACCAGCATATCTCTCGTACGTCAACGTTAGGTGAGTAAATTGGACACCATTTGCACGATACCTTGGCGTCACGCTAAATAGACGTCTAACGCGGCGCCAACGCAAAAGTAATACGTGGCAAGGCCCTTGGAGAGTCAGGGACCTGTAACTAGTGCTCCATCAACACTCTACACTGCTGAACTTCACTGGCCTTGTTATCTGCGAAAAGTGCCTTATACGAATTCTTGTTGTGTGTCTTGTGGGTTAAGGGCGCTGAACGATTAGGTTATCAGCGCTCTTGCGACAATTAGTACTGAGTCAAACGTCTAAAATGTTATGAAAGAAGTAAGAGAAAATCTGACATAGAATCATGCTCGCTATCTCCCAGCGTCACCCACGGTCACACGCAATATCGCACCATCTCACATTCTGTAAGATAGCAAGGGAATGAACAGATGTTCTAATACTGTCAATTAAAAAACAAGTAATACAAGATAAAAATTAAAATAATTACGTAGGGGCATGTAGCTGACTGAACACTTCCAAAATCACGGATTAGCAGCCATTCAAATAACGCATTAAAAACTTCCTAATTTGAGGGAACAAGCAGGACATTTTACAGAATCTAAAAAAAATTGTCGTACCACACTCGCGTCATTTCTTTTAAGAAGATCGTTTAAACACATTGATCCACAATGATCCACTTTAGTGTACCGTAGAACTGGGAAATGTAATGAACTGTAATCATTCCAACATAATTTGAACTTTGCGTTCAATGAGGAATGTTCGATAGTCGGCTGTCTGGGTACCGCATGCCTTAGGGCAAAATCACAAAAATCAGCGGGTGGCCATCTGTGCATCTCTGTTTGTCCTTTATCAATTGGCCCGTGGACGACACCTATCATTCCTAGTCTTTATCGTTACTGGTGACGAGAAAAGATGTCTTTATGGTAATATAAGGAAAAGAAGGGAATGGTTGAGCCCAAACACAGCAACAACTCCCTGTACAAAGTCCTGCAAGCATCGACAAAGGTAACGTTGCATCTGGTGGAACGTTGAGGGTGTGTTTTACTACGATTTGCTTCCCGAGGTGTAACCATCACTGCTGACATTTATAGTCAACAACTGAGACGTCTTGCAGACGCAGTCCAAGAACAACGACCAGAAAGACTGCGTGAAGTGATACTACTCCACGATAACGCCCGCCCGCCTTGTGCTACACTGACAAAGAACTCTATTTGGGAGTTGGATTGGGAAATTATTCCACACCCGTCCTATTCACCCGATTTTGCGCTCTCAGATTTGTTTTCTTTTCCACGCTCTGTCCAACAGCCTTGAAGGGGCTTCCTTCCCGGATCAAAATGCGCTTCCAACACGGCTCGACAGAGCTCTTCGCCTCAAAACCAAGTTATTTCTACAATCGCGGAATCGAAAAGCTACCTCAGCGTTGGCAGGTTCTTGTAAATAGCGAGAGTGAATATATTATTGATGACCAGAGTCTCTGTTATGTGTATCTGATGTTTATTACACATACAGAAAAATGCTACCAATCCAGTAATAGATTTCTTTTTTCTTTTCTATTGGTGAGAATGTGATTAAACTAACTTCTTGGCGTTGTTGGTGATGCTGGATGCATGACTTTGTGGCTGTCAATGTGCAGTAGTATGAGAAGTGATATAATCCATTTTAAAGATGAAGTGAAAAGTAGGTGTTGTGGGTTTTCGTGGAACAGTGTTTGGAAAACATGATGGGAAAGCGTAGGAAAGCCGACAATTAACCAAGCTAAATGGAACGAAGGGGAATGTAGGGAAGAAAGGCCCTGAAACAGGAAGGGGAAGGGATATTCTGATAAATCAGAAAGGTTGAGTATATCTGTGCCGTTTTCTTCGTCAGGTAGGGGGTAGTGATCGAAGTTTCGTTGGAATAGGGTGTGTAGGATGTGTATAATGGGGTAATTTGTTGGTGTAAGGATCAAAAGTACAAAGATGGAAAATATGGGAAAAATCTTTTGTTGTGGTGTCGAGGAAATGTAAGAGATTGGAAGGCGCACAATCTATCAGTGGAGAAATTAATAAACTGACACATTATTCGCACAATGGATTGTAAGTGGTTGTGGAACATTAGGCCGAGTGCATGCTGTTCAAAGTTTGGAAGATGCGATAGAATTTCTGTGGAGAAGAAATCCAGGAAGATAGTTGGGGTCAAGGCTTTTTAGGTTTGTGGAAAGGCAGATAAATGCAGTCACCACGTTTCTCCGGTTAGCGACTGTAATGTATGTTGAGTTTTCTGTTGTAGAGTTAATAGGAGGGGGTTTCATGACCTACTCTCCCTCACGTGAATCCTGCGTCGACTTATTAATCTCGACTCTCTAACAAGAGGTACGCCTTTGAATCTCTTACTTTTCGTTAATATTTGACGCCACTTTGAAACTGTTGCATCCCTGATATTCTATGCGAGTACACTACTGTGCTTCTGCTAGCATATTCCCGTCGAGTTACCAATGCTCTACATTCTTTCCTAACGAATGTTTAACCACTTATCTCCCTATCAAGATGATATCGGTCCATAGTGTTAAGCGATAGCTGATTGGATTCCATTGTTGTAAATAGAGAGATGGAAATCAGGGGGCTGACACTGGTAAAATAACGAGGAGGATAACTATTGCTGCGTAAAATGCCTGAAGTGATCTGTAGGTCAGAATGCGAAGGTGAACAAACTAATTTTTTATTGTAGTTTCATCCCTCCTTGCCGTTGGGAATGCGGATTCGTCAGTCACTGGCCCAAATATCACGTTCTTCAACCTGAAGATGTAATTGAAAGATGAAACATTTGCACATGTTTTTACAATTACGATGTTCTTGAGTGGTTTTAAAATAAAATTTAACTCGTAACTTTCTTTGTTTTTATTAAACAAAAATTAGAGCAAAACTGAAGAACAATGATAAAAAAGCTATGAAATGAAATGATAAAAGCGACGACGTTATTAGCCAGGAGAACCCATCTGCGGTTGCTCGACCCCTAGCCCAAGTCTCTCTATCCTTATCGTAAACTTCGTCAGTACTAAAAGTACGGTAAGTAATGACATCATGATTACTAAAACTTTCAAGGCCACCAATATTCTCAATACGTCCACAGCGAACAATAGCCACTATAAAATATCTGGAATCTTGACTAAAAACATCAGACTTTATAATGGTAAAATTCAAAATACCACCTACAAACACGCAAGGACCATCAACCATAGCAACTTGTGCGCCTTTGTGATGAAATGGTTGGGTCAACACCCATTACCTAAGTGAATAAATATATAACCTGGCCAGGATCAGACCAGGGATTCCTCAGTCAAAAAGCGGCGAAGCTAACCACTAGACCACGGGCTGCAGGCATAAGAAACCTGTATCAGTAGGTGGTGTAGGCAGGTAACAATATAAAGTAATGCATAGAAAGTGAAAGACGGAGGACCTGAAATGGGAAACGAGAGGGGAGTGAACGTCAGACTTTCCGTATGGTTCTAGGGACTGCGTTTATGCAATTGGGTACGGTGCGTTGTAACTGCAGAGAAGAGATGGGCATTGGGATGTGTGGTAGGGAACAGAAAGGGCGTATGTCATCGTCAGTGAGCAGGGCCATAATATAAAAGGGCTAAGGAAAGGTGGAGACGACAACGGGTGCACCAATATTGGCTGGGGTTGGTAGATTGAATAAAAATCACGGAGAATTTCACTGTCTGAAAGTCGGATGAAGTGTCGTTTGGAGATGGTATGGACTGCGTAGATATATACTGCTATGAAAAAATTAGTAGACTCTTTTAGAGATTTCCAATTCAATCAAGGTTTGTTGTGGCAGTGGTGCACGTGGAGTACGTGAAATGACTACATTTACTGATCAATAGCGGTTCTGAGGTACCCAGTATCGACCCATGCTAAAACATGCATACCAGTATGCGCTGTAGCTCCACGGGCAGCAATACAGGCAATGACTGTCGGATGCCAGTAGTATAAATGGCGAACACTGTCCTGGGATACGTTATGCCACGCCAACTGAACTGTTATTGTAATTCTGTAAGAATTGTTGGCTGACGAGTCGAATGAGTCAGTCTCCGTCACATCATATCACACACGTCCTCGAATGGAGATAAGTCCGGAGATTATGCTAGCCAGGAAAGTTGCTGCACGTCTTGCAGAGCATGTTGAATTTGGCGGGCAGTTTGTGGGAGAGCATTATCTTGTTGGAACAACATATCACTTTCCTATTGCAAGAATGGCAAAAAAAGGAGGCTAACAAAGTTCTGCAGGTATTGAACGCTGGTTAGCGTTCCATACAGAAACACGGAAGGTGAACGGGAGTTGTAGCATATTACACCCTGATCATAAAGCCTGGGGTGGGACATTGTGTCTTGAACGAATGCACTCTACGAGTCAGCGCTCATCAGACCTACGTCGTACGTGCAAAGAAGACCACTTGTGTGCAGGCAGAATCTGCTTTCATCGCTGAACACCACGGCGAGCCATTCCATTTTCCAAATGGTCCACTGATGGCACCAATCGAACCGTGTAATTCGATGCTGTGGCGTGAATGGAAGACAGCCTAGAGTTGTGCATGCCTGTAGTCCCATTGCTAATAACTGGTTTGCAACAGTTCGCGTTGACACGGCTTGCCTCAAAAGACCTCTTATCTATGCTGTGTTAGCTGTACAACCTGCCAGTGATGCCATTACAATAGCGCGTCTGTGCAGCGTGGACGTGCAGAATTTCGTCTAGGCTACTACTGATACCAGCATCTTTGCACAATGACACGCAGCACGTCCAACTTGCGTGTCCATTCTCCGAAAGTGCCATCCTGCCAGTCAGGGGGCCACAGTTTGACACCTCTCAAATTCACTCAGTTGCTTGTAGGAAGCACGAACCTGCCGCCTGTTTGCTTCAAACATCTGCATCACACTGAGCCTTCTGGCTGTCAGCATCTACATCTACATCTACATCTACATGGTTACTCTGCAATTCACACTTAAGTGCCTGGCAGAGGGCTCATCGAACCATTTTCATACTACTTCTCTACCATTCCACTATCGAATGACGCATGGGAAAAAGGAACACCTAAATCTTTCCGTTCGAGCTTTGGTTTCTCTTATTTTATTATGATGATCATTTCTCCCTACGTAGGTGGGTGTAAAAAAAATATTTTCACATTCGGAAGAGAAAGTTGGTGATTGAAATTTGGTAAATAGATCTCGCCGCAAAGAAAACCGCCTTTGTTTTTAGTGACTGCTACCCCAACTCGCGTGTTATATCAGTGAGACTCTCATCCCTACTGCGCGATAACACGAAACGAGCTGACCTGCTTTGCACTTTTTCGATGTCCTCCGTCAATCCTGTTTAGGATCCCAAACCGTGCAGCAATATTCCAGCAGAGGACGGACAAGTGTAATGTAGGCTGTCTCTTTAGTGGGTTTGTCGCATCTTCTAAGTGTTCTGCCAACAAAGCTCACTCTTTGTTTCCCATTCCCCACAATATTATCTATGTGGTCTTTCCAGTTTAAGTCACTCGTGATTGTAATTCCTAGGTACTTAGTCGAATAGACAGCCCTTAGATTTGTGCGCTTTATCGTATACCCAAAATTTATCGGATTTCTTTTACTAACCATGTGGATGACCTCGCAGTTTTCTTTGTTTAGTACCAATTACCACTTTTCGCACCATACAGAAACTCTCTCATGATCATTTTGTAACTGCAATTGATCATCTGATGATTTTACTAGACGGTAAATTACAGCATTTGCAAACAATCTAACGGGGTTGCCCAGATTATCACCTAGATCATTTATGTAAATCTGGAACAGCAGACGGCCTATGACACTACCTTGCAGAACGCCATATATCACTTCTACGAACTGTGACCTCTCTGGGAGGAAATCACGAATCCAGTCACACAACTGAGACGATACTCCATAAGCACGCAATTTGATTAATAGTCGCTTGTGAGGAACGGTATCAAAAGCCTTCTGGAAATCTAGGAAAATGGAGCCGATCTGAGATCCCTTGTCGAGAGCATTCATTACGTCATGGGAATAAAGATTAATAAATTAATAAGGATTAATAAAAAGTAATGGGTAAACGCAGATGGCGCACTGGTAGGTACGGCACTACGCTATCTGTTGGCGGACAGCGAGGAAACCGTTATGAGTAAAACATTTGTTATGCTCCAGCTGGCATATGCCGTCAACCGATCAAAATCGACGTTGTTTTTCGAGGTGTACTGTTTTTTCCCGGCAGTGTAGGTTCGAGGAATGTGGCGGCATGGACGCGGTAGCATACCTGCACCGGAAATTAGAGGATGAACAGGGACGCTACATCCCTCACCGTGGTGACTTCCCCGAGAAATGATTCGAATGAGAGTGAGTTCAACAATTCCGCATCGTCACAGATAAAGTACACCGCTAGCCATTAAAATTGCTACACCAAGAAGAAATGCCGATGATAAACGGGTATTCATTGGACAAACATATTATACTAGAATTGACATGTGAATACATTTTCACGGAATTTGAGTGCATAGATCCTGAGAAATCAGTACCCAGAACAACCACCTCTGGCCGTAATAACGGTCTTGATACGCCAGGGCATTGAGTCAAACAGAGCTTAGATGGCGTGTACAGGTAGCTTCAACACGATACCACAGTTCATCAAGAGTAGTGACTGGCGTATTGTGACGAGCCAGTTCCTCACCCACTATTGACCAGACGGTTTCAATTGGCGAGAGATCTGGAGAATGTGCTGGCCAGGGCAGCAGTTGAACATTTTCTGTATCCAGGAAGGCCCGTACAGGACCTGCAACATGCGGTTGTGCATTATCCTGCTGAAATGTAGGGTTTCGCAGCGATCGAATGAAGAGTAGAGCCACGGGTCGTAACACATCTGAAATCTAACGTCCACTGTTCAAAGTGCCGACAAATCGAACAAGAGGTGACCGAGACGTGTAACCAGTGGCACCCCATACCATCACGCCGGGTGATACGCCAGTATGGCGATGACGAATACACGCTTCCAATATACGTTCAGCGCGATGTCGCCAAACACGGATGCGACCATCATGATGCTGTAAACAGAACCTGGATTCATCCGAAAAAATGACGTTTTGCCATTCGTGCACCCAGGTTCGTCGTTGAGTACACCATCGCAGGCGCTCCTGTCTGTGATGCAGTGTCAAGTGTAACCGCAGCCATGGTCTCCTAGCTGATAGTCCATGCTGATGCAAACATCGTCGAACTGTTCGTGCAGATGGTTGTTGTCTTGCAAACGTCCCCATCTGTTGACTCAGGGATCGAGACGTGGCTGCACGATCCGTTACAGCCATGCGGATAAGATGCCTGTCATCTCGACTGCTAGTGATACGAGGCCGTTGGGATCCAGCACGGCGTTCCGTATTACCCTCCTGAACCTACCGATTCCATAGTCTGCTAACAGTCATTGGATCTCGACCAACGCGAGCGGCAATGTCGCGATAGGATAAACCGCAATCGCGATAGGCTACAGTCCGACCTTTATCAAAGTCGGAAACATGATGGTACGCATTTCTCCTCCTTACAGGAGGCATCACAACAACGTTTCACCAGGCAACGCCGGTCAACTGCTGTTTGTGTATGTGAAATCGAAAATGGTTCAAATGGCTCTGAGCACTATGGGACTCAACTGCTGAGGTCATTAGTCCCCTAGAACTTAGAACTAGTTAAACCTAACTAACCTAAGGACATCACAAACATCCATGCCCGAGGCAGGATTCGAACCTGCGACCGTAGCGGTCTTGCGGTTCCAGACTGCAGCGCCTTTAACCGCACGGCCACTTCGGCCGGCTATGAGAAATCGGTTGGAGACTTTTCTCATGTCAGCACGTTGTAGGTGTCGCCACCGGCGCCAGTCTCGTGTGAATGCTCTGAAAAGCTAATCATTTGCATATCACAGCATCTTGTTCCTGTCGGTTAAATTTAGCGTGTGTAGCACGTCATCTTCGTGGTGTAGCAACTTTAATGGTCAGTAGTGTCGTTTCGGGGTGGGCAAGCCTCCAAAGGCGGTCTGTGATAGACACGCTCCCTGGCTATGCAACCGTCGGACCACTCAGACGTGCGAGCACCCTCGGCCAGCGGCAGGTTATCGAATGCGAATTCCCGGCGGCGCGAGGGCGGGTGCGCTGCATTATGCAGCGGTCTCTGGACGCGCCTTGCTGGACTCGATTAGCGACTGCTGGTAAATAATGCAGCCACCAGATGGCGCCAGGCGGGGCCATGGCCGCAGGCAGCCGGGGCCGTGCGGCAGATGCGTTCACGTGCTCCAGCCGCTGGAGGGTGCCTGTCTCGACGGTACCCCAATATCGCGCCAGAAGAAGGTGAAGAATTTGGGTGTATTGGTGGATGAGCACCTGTCAACATCTGCAGCAAGACTTCAGTTGATGCCTTAGAGTTAACAAGGAAAGCCTTGAGAGGTAGATCGCAAGTTTAATCTTTAGTAACAATTAGCTGTTAATGACTCAACATGTGCATCAGGAGGGCGACAGAAAATGATTGTCCGAGAGTTGTAGACATCAACAGTCTGTGGGATGTATGTGTGACACTTTACAAAATGGACATCGTCGGCATTCAAAGAAATGATCAAAACAGACTATTAACTTGCACCAAGAACACCGAATGAAAATTGGCGCGCCACAGTGATCACAAAAATTCGCACCATCAAGATCGAAGGCGAACTCCCTGGGAGTTGCAAACCGTGCAGGACGTTCAGTTAGGTATCCACTCTTAAGGAATGCGTATAGAATCACATTGCTGTAAAGGGGTGAGAGAACTGATGGAATGTGATGGCATGCAACTGAATGCGATAGAGTCTATCGTGGAGACTGTATTGAAACTGGCTATCCTTTAAGGCGTAGCTGTAAATAGTGGGATAATATCCAGGATGAGACTTTCGCTCAGCAGCGGTGTGTGCGCTGACATGAAACTTCCTGGCAGATTAAAACTGTGTACCGGACCGGGAAGTTTGGAAGGCAGGACACGAGATACTGTGAGGACGGGGCATGAGACGTGCTTGGGTAGCTCAGACGGTAAAGCACTTGCCCGCGAAAGGCAAAGGTCCCGAGTTCGAGTCTCGGTCCGGCACACAGTTTTAATCTGCCAGGAAGTTTCAGTGGGATAATATGTTTTGTAGGCACGGGAATATCAAACATTCAGAGGCCGAATTTTTCCAGTGGTTCCACGTGATACGAATTGCAACGTAACTCCCTTTTCAGGACGGATGGTTCGCTCAAAAGGAGTAGGATTTTTGTACGCAGACGAGGAATCAAGCAAAAGCAAGTTATTTTGACTAGCTATTGCCCAGAAGCAGCGCTCATACCATTGTTGTAGTTCTCTTAGGCTCATTTTCTCATTCTTGCTTGCTGTGACATAAACACTCTCTACTGCCCTTGCAAGATCACGCACACGAGAAAGAATCGTAGGTAGCGGAGCTCCTCCAACTTCTCTCAACACATTAAGTAACTTTCCAACCAATTTACCATCCATATTTACAACCGGCATAATTGTGTACAAAAGCAGTAAGTCATTGATGTTAGATGATCTTGATACAACTCTCTTGGTTCCTCTAATTTCCAGGGTTGCTTTGATATACATTTCCTCTTCAAATCCCGATTGGTCGGAGTTGAAAACAAATTCCTTACTGACGATGGTATAAGTTTGTTTATTTCGTCTGATTCACAGTTTTTGTGCATCGTCAAGCTGACGCTTTGTTTGAAATTTCATTATCTTTCGTTTTCCGATTCTGTAGCACTGTTTGACGTTATTAAACTATCCACTGCTTACCTTTAAATCACTGTGGTCTATGTCACCCGCAGTATGTGCATAACGTAGTAGCTCACTATCATGAACATCCTCTAAATTGTATCGAGTATCCTTAAAACGCACAAACACTAGTTTTTGTAATAAGTGCATCTTGCCTTCCCTTCAATATCCATAATATTCCTTATGCGCTACACGGTCACATTTCTGTGGATCTATTTGAAATCTGTTCATAATTTTTTTTAAATATTCTGCGCATGATCTTCCATGCATGCAATTGTGTTTAATATCCACTCCTTGGAAAACGACTATCCGTTACTACGTTTCAACGGAGACGGGATTTGTTGCTCCCTGTCCAACAAGCATGATGAAATACATGGCTCGATACCTGTTTCAGTATCACTTACACTTGTTAGGCACGTACCCAAGCACGACTCACGCCCCGTCCTCACAACTTTACTTCTGCCAGTACCTCGTCTCCTACCTTGGGTTCTTTTCTGACGAAATGTTAACTTCGATAACTATTGTTGCAGGTATAATGCAATGTTTTCTTTGTTCATCATTGTCATTGCTCTTCTTTGTGTCAATACCAATAGCACTTTTGCTCCATTGTAAAGTAATAATAGACTAATCAGTTCAACTACGCTGCGTAGCCTCATGCTGTGCTTAGCGTTGGATAACTCCAGTCTCCCCCCCCGCCCTCCCCATCATGTTGCCATTATCAGCGGACATTGTGGTTCCAGGATAGACAATTTGAGGGGCGTTGAATGCCGTAAACGTCATTCTCCTTTTGCGACCTGTCACTCAAAGGGTTCCTTTAAGGTTTTACTAATATACTCTATGTATATTTAGTTGTTCACCCACACTTTCGTCTTTAATACGTGACATGTCTAGGTTAGTATAACCGAGTATGAGCAAGTATGTGACTGGACTCGGTATTGCGTAAAGATGCATACTTCTAGGAGAGAGCGTTGAATCTAGAGAATCGTGTATCTTGGAACACATGATGTTTTTTGGGTGGTACTTCAGTCTAGTGACTGATTTTATAACGATAAGAAGGAATACTCAGTAGAGACAGTCATAAGCAGTTTCCGCCATTTCCTATAGTCTTTGTTGTGGTTTTATATGAGATTGCGTTTTGTGCAGCATTGGTAAATGTTTCGCGTTGTATAATATGTATAATAGGTTTAATCTATTTAGCTCATATTGTCAAGTCTTCAGGTACAGAACTTTTTGGTGAGTAAATTGCGATATTTTTGAAGTATCTGTTTAACATCACTATAGTTAACCTATACTTCGTCGGTCGTGCATCATTTTGCATCTTGAACCAGAAGAGGGTCTTTTACTCGGGAACATGTGATACTTTCAAATGAACTGATTTTCTTTAATGTCTTAACAATTCTATCTGACTTTAAAATGGATATTTTTGTTTGCTTCCAATAGCTTCTGTTTTAAAATGTTTTTAACCTGTAATTGGTTTTTGATAATACTTCTGCTTAAATTGATTTCTTTTACTGATTATTGGTGTATATTACAGTAACAACATAACAGAAAGATGATTAAATACAGTGTTGACAGGATTTTCTCGATTGTAACACTTTTAAATTTCAGTTGAATTTATGTTCCTATGAAGATGATCATATTGCACCTTGGAATATATTTTCACATTTGAAAAAATCTTAATTTTCGAGGGTAAATTTTGTGTTTTCAGAAAAAGCCTGCAGTACTTAAACAGTGAATGCCATCGTTTAAAAATGGAACATGAAAATATATTAAACTCCTATTACGATGCTGGCTACAGGCAGGAATCTAGAGTGTACCAAGGTACAACACTCACTTATGCGGTCTTTTTTTAATTTTTTGAGCAATCACTCTTCTGAGTGCTTTTATGCGGCCTGCCAATAATTCCTCTCCTCCACAAACTTCTTCATCTTAGAGTAGCATTTGCACTCAACATCCCAAGTTATTTGCTAACTGTATTCCAACCTCTACCTTACTCTACAGTTTTCACACTCTACAGCACCCTTTAGTACCATATAGTTTATCTCCTTATGTCTTAACAATTATCATCCTGTCCCATTTTCTTGTCAGTGTTTTCCATATGTTCCTTCCTTGGGAGATGCTGTGGCGTAGCTTACCTTATCAGTGCACTCAATTTTTAACATTATTCTGTACACCACATCTCAAATGTCTCGATTCTCTTTTGTTCCAGTTTTCTCACAGTACATGATTGACTACCACACAAGTCTGTGCTCCAAACGTACATTCTCAGTAATTTATTCCTCACATTAAGGCCTATGTTTGATACTAGTAGACTTCTCTTGGCCAGGAAAGCCCTCCTTGCCTGCTCTAATATGTTTTTTATGTCCTCCTCGGTTCGCCCTTCATGGGTTATTTTACTTCCGAGGTAGTAGAATTCCTTAACTTCTTGTACTTAAAAAAAAAATAAAAAAAAATTCAAATGGGTGTGAAATCTTATGGGACTTAACTGCTAAGGTCATCAGTCCCTAAGCTTACACACTACTTAATCTAAATTATCCTAAGGGCAAACACACACACCCGAGGGAGTACTCGAACCTCCGCCGGAACCAGCCCCAGAGTCCATGACTGCCGCGCCTAGACCGCTCGGCTAATCCCGCGCGGCTCTTCTACTTCGTGACCACCAATTTTCATGTTCAGTTTCTCGCTATTCTCATTACTTTTGGTTTTCTCCAGTTTACTCTCAATCCTTATCCTGTACTCATTTGACTGTTCATTCCATTCAACAGTTGCAGTAATTCTTCTTCACCTTCACTGAGAACAGCATTGTCATCAGATAATCTTTTTACTGATATCCTCTAACCTTGAATTTTTATCTCATGCTTAAACCTTTTTATTTCTGTTCGTTAATTCGTCTTCTGGATACAGATTCAACAGAGGAGCGAAAGACTGCTTTCCTGTATTACACCCTTGTTAATGGAGCACTTATTCTTGGTCTTCCAGTTTCCTTCTGTACGTAAAACTAAGTAGTTCCAGACATGTCCTCCCAACAACACGTTATCTGATCACCCACGAAGCTTAGCCATTCTTCTGTGAGACTTTATAATCGCATCATTATCCCACTGCTGCCAAAATTCAGCACATATATTTATTGACCAACACCCAATGTAGAAACCCATCCACCTACCAGCCTTTGTCAACCAACATTGTCAAATCCAAAATAACATGCCAACCCTTGCTGGAGACATTGAATAAGATCTGTAATAAGAAGACTACTCATCACCTTCGTATTTGGTATGTTTATTCGTGAGGCATAGTAAACGCGATACCCACTGAGGTGACGTGACAAAAGCCGTGGAACAGCGATATACACGTACATAGATGGCGATAATGTAGCGTGCATAAGGTAAAAAGGGGCAATGTGTTGGCAAAGCTGTCATTTGTTCTCAGGTGACTGACGTGAAAAGGTTTCCGATGTGGCTATGGCCGCAAGACGGGAACTAATAGACTCTGAACATGGAATGGTAGTTGGAGCTGGACGGATGGAACACTCAGTTTCGCAAATCGTTAGCGAATTCAATATTACGAAATCCACAGTGTCGAGAGAGTGCCAAGAATACTAAATTTCAGGCGCTACCTCTCTCCATGGACAATGCAGTGGCCGACGGCGTCCACCTAACGACAAAGAGCAGCGGTGTTTGCGTAGAGTTGTCAAATAGAGAAGCAACACAGCGTGAAATAACCGTAGAAATCAATGTGGGACGTACGGCGAACGCATTCGTTGGGGCAGTGAATTTAATAATGAATAAAAAAATAGGAGTCCGGGTTAGCTACTACAAACAGCATAGTGAACGCATTATTGTGGCCAAGATAGACACGAAGCCCACGCCCACTACAGTAGTACAAGTTTATATGCCAACTAGCTCTGCTGATGATGAAGAAATAGATGAAATGTATGACTAGTTAAAAGAAATTATTCAGGTAGTGAAGGGAGACGTAAATTTAATAGTCATTGGTGACTGGAATTCGTCAGTAGGAAAAGGGAGAGAAGGAAACATAGTAGGTGAATATGAATTGGGGGGAAGAAATGAAAGAGGAAGCCGCCTTGTAGAATTTTGCACAGAGCATAACTTAATCATAACTAACACTTGTTTCAAGAATCATAAAAGAAGGTTGTATACCTGGAAGAATCCTGGAGATACTAAAAGGTATCAGATAGATTCTATAATGGTAAGACAGAGATTTAGGAACCAGGTTTTAAATTGTAAGACATTTCCAGGGGCAGATGTGGATTCTGACCACAATCTATTGGTTATGAACTGCAGATTGAAACTGAAGAAACTGCAAAAAGGTGGGAATTTAAGGAGATGAGACCTGGATAAACTGAAAGTACCAGAGGTTGTAGAGAGTTTCAGGGAGAGCATAAGGGAACAATTGACAGGAATGGGGGAAAGAAATGCAGTAGAAGAAGAATGGGTAGCTCTGAGGGATGAAGTAGTGAAGGCAGCAGACAATCAAGTAGGTAAAAAGACGAGGGCTAATGGAAATCCTTGGGTAACAGAAGAAATATTGAATTTAATTGATGAAAGGAGAAAATATAAAAATGCAGTAAATGAAGCAGGCAAAAAGGAATACAAACGTCTCAAAAATGAGATCGACAGGAAGTGCAAAATGACTAAGCAGGGATGGCTAGAGGACAAATGTAAGCATGTAGAGGCTTGTCTCACTAGGGGTAATATAGATACTACCTACAGGAAAATTAAAGAGACCTTTGGAGAGAAGAGAACCACTTGTATGAATATCAAGAGCTCAGATGGCAACCCAGTTTTAAGCAAAGAAGGGAAGGCAGAAAGGTGGAAGGAGTATATAGAGGGTTTATACAAGGGCAATGTACTTGAGGATAATATTTTGGAAATGGAAGAGGATGTAGATGAAGACGAAATGGGACATACGATACTGCGTGAAGAGTTTGACAGAGCACTGAAAGACCTGAGTCGAAACAAGGCCCCGGGAGTAGACAACATTCCATTAGAGCTACTGATGGCCTTGGGAGAGCCAGTCATGACAAAACTCTACCATCTGGTCAGCAAGATGTACGAGACAGGCGAAATACCCTCAGACTTCAAGAAGAATATAATAATTCCAAACCCAAAGAAAGCAGGTGTTGACAGATGTGAAAATTACCGAACTATCAGTTTAATAAGTCACAGCTGCAAAATACTAACGCGAATTCTTTAGAGACGAATGGAAAAACTGGTAGAAGCGGACCTCGGGGAAGATCAGTTTGGATTCCGTAGAAATGTTGGAACACTTGAGGCAATACTAACCTTACGACTTATCTTAGAAGAAAGATTAAGAAAAGGCAAACCTACGTTTCTAGCATTTGTGGACTTAGAGAAAGCTTTTGACAATGTTAACTGGAATACTCTTTTTCAAATTATGAAGGTGGCAGGGGTAAAACACAGGGAGCGAAAGGCTATTTACAATTTGTACAGAAACCAGATGGCAGTTATAAGAGTCGAGGGGCATGAAAGGGAAGCAGCGGTTGGGAAAGGAGTGAGACAGGGTTGTAGCCACTCCCAGATGTTATTCAAGCTGTATATGGAGCAAGCAGTAAATGAAACAAAAGAAAATTTCGGAGTAGCTATTAAAATTCATGGAGAAGAAGTAAAAACTTTGAGGTTCGCCGATGACATTGTAATTCTGTCAGAGACAGCAAAGGACTTGGAAGAGCAGTTGAACGGAATGGACAGTGTCTTGAAAGGAGGATATAAGATGAACATCAACAAAAGCAAAACGAGGATAATGGAATGTAGTCAAATTAACTCGGGTGATGCTGAGGGAATTAGATTAGGAAATGAGACACTTAAAGTAGTAAAGGAGTTTTGCTATTTAGGGAGTAAAATATCTGATGATGGTCGAAGTAGAGAGGATATAAAATGTAGACTGGCAATGTCAAGGAAATCGTTTATGAAGAAGAATAATTTGTTAACATCGAGTATAGATTTAAGTGTCAGGAAGTCGTTTCTGAAAGTATTTGTATGCTGTGTGGCCATGTATGGAAGTGAAACATGGACAATAAATAGTTTGGACAATAAGAGAATAGAAGCTTTCGAAATGTGGTGCTACAGAAGAATGTTGAAGATTAGATGGGTAGAACACGTAAGTAATGAGGAGGTATTGAATAGGATTGGGGAGAAGAGAAGTTTGTGGCACAACGTGACTAGAAGAATGGATCGATTGGTAGGCCATGTTTTGAGGCATCAAGGAATCACAAATTTAGCATTGGAGGGCAGCGTGGAGGGTAAAAACCGTAGAGGGAGACCAAGAGATGAATACACTAAGCAGATTCAGAAGGATGTAGGTTGCAGTAGGTAATGGGAGATGAAGAAGCTTGCACAGGATAGATTAGCATGGAGAGCTGCATCAAACCAGTCTCAGGATTGAAGACCACAACAACAACAACAGCCTGGAATAACCGTAGAAATCAATGTGGGACGTACGGCGAACGCATTCGTTGGGACAGTGCGGCGAAATTTGGCGTTAATGGGCTAAAGCAGCAGATGATCAACGTTAGTGCTAACAACACGACGTCGCCTGAAGCACCGCTCCTGGGCTCGGTTGGACCCTAGACAACTGGAAAACCGTAACCTGGTCGCCTGAGTCCCAATTTCAGTTGGTGAGATCTAAGGTTCAAAAGTGGCACAGACACCATGAAGGCATGGACCCAAGTTGACAACAGGGCACTGTGCGGGTTGGTGCTGGCTCCTTAATGGTGTGGGCTGTTCATAGAATGAAGGCTTTCACGGCAGGTGTTGTCATCGCCTAACACTTCCTGGCTGCGATGCCGTGGTCCATACATAAGACTCTCCCCTGACGGTTCGCCTTCCACTGCGGAAGGCATCCTCCGAGGACAATCGGCGAACTGCAACGAGAGCACGAGTGAGCGCCGTATATATAAGCCATCCAGAGGGCGCCGCTGTCAATCAAGTGACGTCGGCTGTGCTATGATCCCTGATATTGCCAACTTTCCCAATTGAAATTAATCTATTGTCACGCTGTTGCTGCAATGTTGACATCCATATGTTATCCAGCTTAATGCCTTCATCTTTTCTATTAAAATTATTGCAGTGTTTGGCAATCTCAATGGCCTCTCTGTACATTCGCGCATAATAATGCGACGTCTTTGCAATGACGGTCATCTCATTAAAACTTTATTTCATGATCACCTTCTTGAAACACATATTCCGCTACAGCCGATTTATCAACATGTCCGAGGCGGCAGTTCCTTTTATGTTCACCCAGACGGGTGTTGACGCTTCTTTTTGTTGTGCCTGCATAGATCTTTCCACAACTGCACGGAATTTTATAGACACCTGGTGTAGGTAGAGGATGTCGTATATCTTCTGCGGATCTTGAACATTCTTTTCTTTTCGTGGTGGGTCTGAAAACAGTTTCCACATGGTACTTGCTTAAAATTTTTCCAATGCGATCAGTGACCTTACTGATGAATGGTAAGAACACTTTCCCCTTGGGCTGGTGTCGATCCTCGGCCGTCCTGGTTGTCAGTGTAGAGGGTAGTGCACGATCTATCTCTCTGTTGGGATACCCATTCTTCTTGAAGATCGCTCTAAGGTGTCCAATCTCATCATCTAAGTGAGCTGGTTCACATATTTTGTGCGCCCTGTCCAGTAATGTTATAATCACCCCTCATTTATGTCTTGGGTGGTGGTTAGATCTTTCTGCAGATAACGATTAGTGTGTATGTCTTTTCTGAAAACCTTATGACCCAATGATCCGTGCACTACGCCCTACACTGACAACCAGGACGGCCGACGATCGACACCAGCCCAAGGGGAAAGTGTTCTTACCATTCATCAGTAAGGTCACTCATCGCATTGGAAAAATTTTAAGCAAGTACTATGTGGAAACTGTTTTCAGACCCACCACGAAAAGAAAAAAAAAATGTTTGAGATCCACAAAAGATAAACGACATCCTCTAGCTACACCAGGTGTCTATAAAATTCCGTGCAGTTGTGGAAAAGTCTATGTAGGCACAACAAAAAGAAGCGTCAACTCCCGTCTGGGTCAACATAAAAGGAACTACCGCCTCGGACATATTGATAAATCGGCTGTAGCGGAATATGTGTTTCAGGAAAGTGATCATGAAATAGAGTTTAGTGAGACGACCGTCATAGCAAAGACGTCGCATCATTATGCGCGAATGTACAGAGAGGCAATTGAGATTGCCAAACACTGCAATAATTTTAATAGAAAAGATGAAGGCATTAAGCTGGATAAGATATGGATATCAATATTACAGCAACAGCGTGACAATCGATTAATTTCAATTGGGAAAGTTGGCAATATCAGGGATCATAGCACAGCCGACGACACGTGATTGACAGCGGCGCCCTCTGGATGGTGTATACAGGGTGGTCCATTGATAGTGACCGGCCAAATATCTCACGAAATAAGTCAAACGTAAAAACTACAAAGAACGAAACGTCTCTAGCTTGAAGGTGGAAACCATATGGCGCTATGGTTGGCCCGCTAGATGGCGCTGCCATAGGTCAAGCGGATATCAACTGCGTTTTTTTTTAAATAGGAACCCCCATTTTTTATTACATATACATGTAGTACGTAGAGAAATATGAATATTTAAATTGGACCACTTATTTCGCTTTCTGATAGATGGCGCTGTAATAGTCACAAACGTATAAGTGAGCCGTATCACGTAACATTCCGCCAGTGCGGACGGTATTTGCTTCGTGATACATTACCCGTGTTAAAATGGACCGTTTACTAATTGCAGAAAACGTCGATATCGTGTTGTGTGGCTATTGTGATCAAAATGCCCATCGGGCGTGTGCTATGTATGCAGCTCGGTATTCTGGACATCATCCAAGTGTCCGGACCGTTCGCCAGAGAGTTACGTTATTTAAGGAAATAGGAAGTATTCAGCCACATGTGAAACGTCAACCACGACCTGCAACAAATGGTAATGCCCAAGTAGGTGTTTTAGCTGCTGTCGCGGCTAATCCGCACATCACTAGCAGATACATTGCGCGAGAATCGGGAGTCTCAAAAACGTGGGTGTTGAGAATGCTGCATCAACATCGACTGCACCCATAACATATTTCTATGCACCAGGAATTTCTTGGCGACGACTTTGAACGTCGTGTACAGTTTTGCCACTGGGCACAAGAGAAATTACGGGACGATGACTGAGCCGGCCGAAGTGGCCGAGCGGTTCTAGGCGCTGCAGTCTGGAACCGCGCGACCGCTACGGTTGCAGGTTCGAATCCTGCTTCGGGCATGGATGTGTGTGATGTCCTTAGGTTAGTTAGGTTTAAGTAGTTCTGAGTCCTAGGGGACTGATGACCACAGCAGTTAAGTCCCATAGTGCTCAGAGCCATTTGAACGATGACAGATTTTTTGCACGCGTTCTATTTCGCGACGAAGCGTCATTCACCAACAGCGTTAACGTAAACCGGCATAATATGCACTATTGGGCAACGGAAAGTCCACGATGGCTGCGACAAGTGGAACATCAGCGACCTTGGCGGGTTAATGTATGGTGCGGCACTGTGGGAGGAAGGATAATTGGCCCCCATTTTATCGATGGCAATCTAAATGGTGCAATGTATGCTGATTTCCTACGTAATGTTCTACCGATGTTACTACATGTTTCAGTGCATGACAGAATGGCGATGTACTTCCAACATGATGGATGTCCGTCACATAGCTCGCGTGCGGTTGAAGCGGTATTGAATATCATAATTCATGACAGGTGGATTGGTCGTCGAAGCACCATACCATGGCCTGCACGTTCACCAGATCTGACGTCTCCAGATTTCTTTCTGTGGGAAAAGTTGAAGGATATTTGCTATCGTGATCCACCGACAACGCCTGACAACATGCGTCAGCACATTGTCAGTGCATGTGCGAACATTACGGAAGGCGAACTACTCGCTGTTGAGACGAATGTCGTTACACGTATTGTCAAATGCACTGAGGTTGACAGACATCATTTTGACCATTTATTGCATTAATGTGGTATTTATAGGTAATCACGCTGTAACAGCATGCGTTCTCAGAAATAATAATTTCACAAAGGTACATGTATCAAATTGGAACAACCGAAATAAAATGTTCAAACGTACCTACGTTCTGTATTTTAATTTAAAAGACCTACCTGTTACCAATTGTTCGTCTAAAATTGTAAGCAATATGTTTGTGACTATTACAGCGCCATCTATCACAAAGCGAAAAAAAGTGGTCCAACTAAAACATTCATATATCTTTACGTGCTACACGAATGTGTAATAAAAATGGGGGTTCCTGTTTAGAAAACTCAGTTGATATCCGTTTAACCTATGGCAGCACCATCTACCGGGGCAACCATAGCGCCATCTGGTTTCCCCCTTCGAGCTAGGCAAGTTTCGCTCTTTGTAGTTTTAGATATTTGGCCCGGTCATGATCAATGGACCACATTGTATAACGATAAAAATTATAAATATATCGTCTTATAGACGGAAAAAATATCAACGGATCGGCCAAAAGAACATATCGGCTGCTCATTAGAAACATACTGTCAGTTTTAGAGCTGTATTTTAAGTATTGATTTATTATTAGATATTTTGTACATCTACAAGCTAGAAGCCTGCTTATCCTCCATAGAGGGAGAATTGAAAGGAAAACGATGCACGTTCACGCTTGGCGATAGCTACTTTGCTGACGATGGTACTGCACGTGGGTGGCACAAGAAAAGGTGACCGATGGGTCCGTCGTTCGGTTGCATCACATACCGGTTCAAAAATGGTTCAAATGGTTCTGAGTACTGTGGGACTTAACGTCTGTGGGGTCAGGGATTTTGTCTCTGCCTCGTGATGACTGGGTGTTGTGTGATGTCCTTAGATTAGTTAGGTTTACGTAGTTCTACGTTCTAGGGGACTGATGACCATAGATGTTAAGTCCCATAGTGCTCAGAGCCATTTGAACCATTTTTTGAACATCTGTGGTCATCAGTCCCCTAGAACTTAGAACTACTTAAACCTAACCAACCTAAGGACATCACACACATCCATGCCCGAGGCAGGATTCGAACCTGCGAGCGTAGCAGTCGCGCGGTTCCGGACTGCGCGCCTAGAACCGCTAGACCACCGCGGCCGGCGTCACATACCGGATTTGTCTCGAACACATCATGTCGACATCCCTGTTTTTTTATTTCTGGAAACGCCATAGAACTAGCAGCCGTAGGGTCAAAATTGCATGGTGAAATTAAACGTTGCAGTTTCTGCTGGTAGCGCCGAGTGCCGATTTCGTCAGCATCTCCCCTCACTCGACTCCCCCCACCGCAAAGACCAGTCTTGTCATTTAGGATTTTGTTCATGCGTTTCAGCAACTATTTTTCTTCACACAATCAAAGAGAGGAACTGGACTGATGAAAGTTCAAAAAATAGTAAGACCCCTTCAGACAGTGAATGTAAAAATTATTTCTACTACAATTTGAGAAGAATAATTTCGATATTTATCGCCAATTGCGGAAAAAATATAATATAAAATAAAAATATAGTCAGTAGATATTGCACTTTCGATACGATATACTGATACATGGGTGGGAAAAATATCGTTGGCTCATATCAACCTCTGTTGGTGGAAATATCGATATATCGATACATCGAAATTTTACTACCAGCTCTAGAGAGGAGTCGCCACACAATTTCCGCTTCAAGGTTCGGTCGGTCAGTGAAGTACACAACACGCTCCTTCGCACGGTACATCCAAAGGTTTGCAGCAGACCGCAACCGAGGTAATAATACACTACTTGCCATTAAAATTTCGGCACCAAGAAGAAACGCAGATGATAAACGGGTATTCATTGGACAAATATATTATACTAGAACTGACATGTGAATACATTTTCACGCAATTTGAGTGCATAGATCCTAAGAAATCAGTACCCAAAACAACCACCTCTGGCCGTAATAACGGCCTTGATACGCCTGGGTATTGAGTCAAATAGAGCTTGGATGGCGTGTACAGGTAGCTTCAACACGATACCACAGTTCATCAAGAGTAGTGACTGGCGTATTGGGACGAGCCAGTTGCTCGGCCACCATTGACCAGACGTTTTCAATTGGTGAGAGATCTGGAGAATGTGCTCGCCAGGGCAGCAGTCGAACATTTTATGTATCCAGAAAGGCCCGTACAGGACCTGCAACATGCGGTCGTGCATTATCCTGCTGAAATGTAGGGTTTCGCAGGGATCGAATTAAGGGTGCAGCCACGGGTCGTAACACATCTGAAATGTAACGTCCACTGTTCAAAGTGCCGTCAATACGAACAAGAGGTGACCGAGACGTGTAACCAATGGCACCCCATACCACCACGCCCGGTGATACGCCAGTATGGCGACGACGAATACACGCTTCCAATGTGGGCTCACCGCGATGTCGCCAAACTCGGATGCGGCCATCATGATGCTGTATACAGAACCTGGATTCATCCGAAAAAATGACGTTTTGCCATTCGTGCACCCAGGTAACGCATCTGCCTACTAATCAAAAGATCCCGAGTTCGAATCCCGGTCACCTACACATTTTCGTTCGTCACCGGTCTGTCCGTGTGATGTGCCGATGCAGCTGACATCAGTAATCCCTTCCCTTTTTTTCGTTACTTCCCCCCCCCCCTCCAAATGCAGTTTACATATACAGCCACTAAACGCCAGACAGTGTTATTAGTGAGACGTCATTTTTCTTCACAGCTCACAATAAGGGTAGATTCTCATATTTTGGGAAAGGTGCGGATGTACCGCCGATTTCTTGTATCTTCTGGGCGCAATGTTTTGAACATTATTCCTGTTAGTCACTAAGTGCCCCTGATGTACAATTACGACATAATTACAGTCCCAACGAGGGGAATACTGTTGCGCTGTAAGAGCGACCACTAATTACTTATTGGCAACGACCTATTTGCAATCAATGTCCCTTAAGCGGCTAATACTGAGTGCGACCCGAGCGATTATTTAGTGACGATGTGAAATTTCCCGTTTGCATCATTCGTATTCGGCTTCACCAAGTGAAGTAGTAATGAAGACACCCCTTACGTTCTGCACCTGACAGTCGTGGCGTTTACCGATACCTGAGTCGTATCAGTCACTACAATCTCCTTTCATACAAATCGCTGCATCAACCCATAAAGTCGTTAACATGGAATCTCCCCCTCTCCCCTCCTCCACAGCATTTAAATAAGACATCCTTCTTTCAATGCTGAACGTTAAATGTTACCATCCTGGGTAAATATCTAGCTCTCTAAAACACAGTGAAAAATCAGATCCGTGTTAATCAGTTAAGAACTAAGGGAAGTCATTAGGTAAACAGAATCCGAAATGGAGAGATTCTGGAATATACCAATAAATTATCCTCATTAGGCAAAAATAAAATTTCTACGAGAGCGTGATCCACGTAATAACTGATAAAGGTACATTCAGGTATAAATGTGACTTTAAAAATGTGTGTGAAATCTTATGGGATTTAGCTGCTAAGGTCATCAGTCCCTAAGCGTACACACTACTTAACCTAAATTATCCTAAGGACAAACACACACACCCATGCCCGAGGGAGGACTCGAACCTCCGTCAGGACCAGCCGCACAGTCCATGACTGCAGCGCCCTAGACCGCTCGGCTAATCCCACGCGGCAAAATGTGACTTTCACTTTGTTTTTAAACTAAGAAGGACTTCGAATTTTCAAGTCTAACAAAAAAACGGAGTGCCTAACCTAGACAACATTGGTTTGTTTCAGTAAGTTTTTCTACTCTTGAAAACATCATTCGCTGAAATTGACACTGAAATTTACGGTGCACTGGAGATTAGTACACGGTTTTTCGGCGATTTCCTGAAGCTTCCTGCCGTGTCAGTTCCACGAACTGTCAGTCAAGGAGCACATAGTCAAGTGGTGTCTCTCGTGTAATTGATGCTGCCGTATTTTTATAGCCGAGTTACCGTTAGTGGCGTCACTAGTGCAAGACAGTACAAGGTAACGTATTCGACACTCACCCATCCAGCCCGCTTCAACATTTCGATGGCCGTGTCCCGAGCTCTGCTTAAATATAGGAAACTTCCTTTATTGAGGGAGTTGAAATTATTATCTCCGCCGTTATCTTTATAACGCTATCACATAAAGCATTTGTCTCTTTAGTGACGGATGTTTCGACGAATGCAATTCGATGTCCGTTTTCTAGAGAATGTTCTGCTATCGCTGCATCTCAGTAAACCGTAGGCGGAAACACCTTCTAGACGGCACTATTCAATGATACGCACAGTCTCTCCTACACTCAGACAGTGTCTCATTTTATATTCTGTATTCATCTTTCACAGGCCTCATGAGCGGTCGGATTTTTGCTCGAGCCCTCAAGACTAAATCTATGCTCATTTTCAGCCATAATGGCTATGTTTGTGAACCGTGACTGTGTGGGATAATTATTTATTTCAAGTTTCTGCTACCAGTCACTTTTTATTTTATATTTAATCTAACATTGTTAAATTAGATTAATCTAGAACACTTTGTCCATTGTTTTTTACTGTAGCTGCTGGTGTGGCACTTGGGGGGGAAGGAGGGGGGCAGTGTATGGCTAGAAATCGAAATCAGTGTTGTCTTCTGCTGGTTTTCTTCTTTGTTGTTGACTATGGATAACACAGCCTGTATAGGATGCAGATAGATTTTCATCAGTTATGTGTTACGAAGATAGTGGCCTCTTAGCTGAAATATTTATCAACCATACAGTAAATAAAATTCTAACAGTAAATGATAACACCACAAGCAAAGTTAAATTCTATAAGAGATCTGTAGATGACACCCTCATTTAATTTGATGGCACAGAGGATGAAGTGACAAACCTTTTTAACAAATTCAATAGCCTACATAAAAATATTCAATTCACCCTTGAACAGGAGAAGACAACACCATACCTTTTCTTGACATAAAAATATCAAAACAGAACCAAAAGGTAGCTTTCAATGTTTACAGAGAACCTACTGGCACTGACACCACTATACCAAACTCCTCAACACATCTCTCCTCCCACGAAAAAGCTGCTTATAGATCAATGCTGTACAGAGCACAAAAATTTCCAGTTCAGCATACAGAACACCAACAAGAAATATAAACCATGAAATATACTGCAATAAACAATGGATATAACCCTTCTCTAACTAATACCATGTCACAACAGATAAAAAATAAACTGAACAAACAACATCAAACTACACTCACAACTGACAGTGCCCCAGCAGTCAAATATGTAAAAATGCCATATCTTGGAATAGTATCTGACAAATTAGCAAGACTATTCAAAAACACAAAAGTAAAAATCAGCTTCAGCACCAACAACAACCTAAGTAGGAAGTTTATTCACAATATAAAACCACCAGATACAAGCTCAAAATTCTTCAACAATCTGAAGCCCGTTCTAACTCAATAGATTCAAGATATGTCAATGTAAATTATTGACTACAAATCTGTCAGTACCAAGAATATCGATACAAAACCTCGATAATCGATACAGACTCACATGCTACAACCCACCATCTTGTTTTGTGTGTAAAACATCGAAGCAATTTGTGCAGTGAATTACGTTGTGAATCACTGACAAAATATAATATGCAATAGTGTAATCTCAATCAACATCTCCGCCATTACACCAGTGATGCAAGTGAAGCAGCAAGATGATGAAATTGTAAGTGATCAACTGTCATATAAAAGCCTTTCACGCTATTTTCGTAACACATAACTGATGCAAATCTATCTGCATCCTATACAGGCTGTGATATACATAGTCAACCACAAAGAAGAAAACCAGCAGAAAACATCACTTATTTCTATTTCTAGCCATACACTGCCCCCCTCCTTCCCCCTAAATGCTACACCAGCAGCTACAGTAGAAAACAATGAACAAAGTGTTCTAGGTTAATCTAGGTTAACACTGTTTATCTTTAAGTAACATTTCTCTATGTATGTATGTATGTATAAACGACTGAAGATGAACAGAACATGTTCGAAACGTGTTGCATTATGTTAGATTAAGCATATAATGAAAAGTGACTGGTGGCAGAAACTTGAAATAAATAAATCTATGCTACTTTAGAAACCGGCTAATCTTTGCTCTTGGTGATCCACAGAGTGCCATAAACGCAGACTTCTACGCGGGCTGCTCGGGAGTCTTCTGCGTCGGTGAAATGGCTTACTAAACCTGTCGATTCATGTATGGACTTTCCAAAAGTTCAGTACGAAGGAAGCAGCTCTATGGCCCATTGTGAGTATCATTGGATCTCTGATTTACAGACTCGGGAAAGATCTGATCAGCATCTTTATTATGCTCGTAAGTTACTGTGTCCACCATATGAAGAACACGATGGATTTCATCGGCCAGATTAAATGTTTGCGCCTTGAAGGAGATATGCTGGTTGGCTCTGACTTGGTCTCATTATCGATATGCTTTCCCATCAATGAGTCTATTAATTATGTTCTGTTCCAGTTCTTTGACTACACTGTTGTGAATTAATTTAAACATATTTTTAAAGTCATTTGTGTGCTGAAGCATATTTTAACCAGACGAACGGTGTCATACCGATAACCCCACTACCGGCAGAAATAGTCAGCCTGTTTATGGAGTAAATGACCTTGGACGCGGCCCCAACGAAGTATAGTCTTTTTTATCGTTACGTGACGAGACATTCGATTTGTGGCCTCATGAATACGTCGCCCATGTCTATTAAATTTTCGTCTACCTTAACTATTTGGATAACTTCTTTTATGTCATCATACAGCTCTTCAGTCTCTTCATCATCTGTGGAGCTAGTTGGCGTATAAACTTATACGACTGTAATAGGTGTGGGCTTCGCGCCTATCTCGGCTACAATAATGCGTTCACTATGCTGTTCGTAGTAGCTTATCCACGTTCCTGTTTTTTTATTCGTTATTAAACCTACTCCTGCATTACCCCTATTTGATTTTGTATTTATAACCCTGTATTCACCTAACCAGAAGTCTTGTACCTCCTGCCACCGAACTTCACTAATTCCCACTATATCTAACTTTAATCTAACCATTTTCCTTTTTAAATTTTCTAACCTACATGCCCGATTATGAGATCTGACATTCCACGCTCAGATCCGTAGAACGCCAGTTTTCTTTCTCCTGATAACGACTTCCTCTTGAGTAGTCCCCGCCCGGAGATCCGAATGGGGGACTATTTTACCTCCAGAATAGTTTACCCAAGAGGACGCCATCATCATTTAACCATACAGTAAAGCTGCATGCCCTCGGGAAAAATTACGGCTGTAGTTTCCCCTTGCTTTCAACCGTTCGCAGTACCACCAAAGCAAGGCCATTTTGGTTAGTGTTACAAGGCCAGATTAGTCAATCATCCAGACTGTTGCCCCTGCAACTACTGAAAAGGCTGCTGCCCCTCTTCAGGAACCACACGTTTGTCTGGCTTCTCAACAGTCACCCCTCCGTTGTGGGTGCACCTACGGTACAGCTCTGTGTATCGCTGAGGCACGCAAGCCTCCCCACCAACGGCTAGGCCCATGGTTCATGTGAGGCAGGAGGGGAGGGGTAGCAATGGTACAAGAATTTAAAGACACTGATAGGATTGCCTATGAGGACTTTTGCGTGGAAATGTTACATTAGTTGGATGAGGAGGAAGATTTTAATGGAAAGTTTATCTTTAATGATGAGTCGACTTTTCATGTAAATTGTAAAGTTAATAAAGACAACTGCAGGATATGGGGCAGTACAAATCCACGAAACTCCCTGGAACATGAACGTGATGGCCCAAAATTGAATGTATTTTGTGCACTGGGCAAGAGAAACGTTTACAGACTTTTCTTTTTCCAAGAGAAAGATTAAGATTGATGACCAAGAACGCAGCGTACAGTTAATGCAAGATGGTGCATCACTACAGTATCTCTCCGACATGCAGGGTTTCCTAAATGTCCGTTTTCCATATAAATGGAAGGGCCTAGAAGTGACAATTGTTTGGCCCTCTCGTCCACCGGATCTGACACCTCCAGGACTTCTTCTTCTGGAGGTCCATCAACGATAGTGTATTTTTTGCACCATTCTCGGCTTCTCTGCTACAGCTCAGAGCCGGAACACACCTCGTAACTGAACGATTCACACGTGACACGCTGAAGCGAGTTTGGCAAGAATTCGGCTTCGGATGGAATGTGTGCTGCATAACCAATGGAAATCACATTGTACCTGTTTGCTATAAGGTAAGAAACTTGTGTTTTGCTACAAAATGACACCAAAACCAAGTCTGTAGGTTAAATAATAAATCAATATGAGCTTTCACAGTTGCAAAATCATTTCTGCCACATGTGTTATAAACAGCGTGACATTTTAATAATGTATTAACCAGCCCTTACATAACTTTATGAGACCTATTATACTGTCACCTCCCCCCTCCCCATGAACCATGGGCCATGCCATTGGTGGGGAGGCTTGCGTGCCTCAGCGATACACAGAGCTGTACCGTAGGTGCAACCACAACGGAGGGGTGACTGTTGAGAAGCCAGACAAACGTGTGGTTCCTGAAGAGGGGCAGCAGCCTTTTCAGTAGTTGCAGGGGCAACAGTCTGGATGATTGACTGATCTGGCCTTGTAACACTAACCAAAATGGCCTTGCTGTACTGGTACTGCGAATGGCTGAAAGCAAGTAGAAACTACGGCCGTAATTTTTCCAGAGGGCATGCAGCTTTACTGTATGGTTAAATGATGATGGTATCCTCTTGGGTAAAATATTCCGGAGGTAAAATAGTCCACCATTCGGATCTCCGGGCGGGGACTACTCAAGAGGACGTCGTTATCAGGAGAAAGAAAACTGGCGTTCTACGGATCGGAGCGTGGAATGTCAGATCCTTTAATCGGGCAGATAGGTTAGAAAATTTAAAAAGGGAAATGGGTAGGTTAAAGTTAGATATAGTGGGAATTAGTGAAGTTCGGTGGCAGAAGGAACAAGATTTCTGGTCAGGTGAATACAGGGCTATAAATACAAAATCAAATAGGGGTAATGCAGGAGTAGGTTTAATAATGAATAAAAAATAGGAGTACGAGTAAGCTACTACAAAAAGCATAGTGTACGCATTATTGTAGCCAAGATAGACACAAAGCCCATGCCTACTACAGTAGTACAAGTTTATATGCCAACTAGCTGTGCAGATGACGTAGAAATTGATGAAATGTATGAGGAGATAAAAGAAATTATTCAGGTAGTGAAGGGCGACGAAAATTTAATAGTCATGGGTGATTGGAATTCGAGAGTAGGAAAAGATGGGCGAAGGAAACATAGTAGGTGAATATGGATTGGGGCTAAGAAATGAAAGAGGAAGCCGCCTGGTAGAATTTTGCGCAGAGCATAATTTAATCATAGCTAACACTTGGTTCAAGAATCATGAAAGAAGTTTGTATACATGGAAGAACCCTGGAGACACTGAAAGGTATCAGATAGATTATATAATGGTAAGACAGATTTAGGAATCAGGTTTTAAATTGTAGGACATTTCCAGGGGCAGATGTAGACTCTGACCACAATCTATTGGTTATGAACTGTAGATTAAAACTGAAGAAACTGCAAAAAGGTGGGAATTTAAGGAGATGGGACCTGGATAACTGACTAAACCAGAGGTTGTACAGAGTTTCAGGGACAGCATAAGAGAACAATTCACAAGAATGGAGGAAAGAAATACAGTAGAAGAAGAATGGGTAGCTTTGAGGGATGAAATAGTGAAGGCAGCAGAGGATGAAGTAGGTAAAAAGACGAGGGATAGTAGAAACCCTTGGGTAACAGAAGAAATATTGAATTTAATTGATGAAAGGAGAAAATATAACAATGCAGTAAATGGATCAGGCAAAAAGGAATATAAACGTCTAAAAAATGAGATCAACAGGAAGTGCAAAATGGCTAAGCAGGAATGGCTAGATAAATGTAAGGATGTAGAGGCTTATCTCACTAGAGGTAAGGTAGATACAGGAAAATTAAAGCGAACTTTCGAGAAGGGAGAACCACTTGCATGAATATCAAGAGCTTTGATGGAAACCCAGTTGTAAGCAAAGAAGGGAAAGCAGAAAGGTGGAAGGAGTATATAGAGGGTTTATACAAGGGCAATGTACTTGAGGACAATATTATGGAAATGGAAGAGGATGTAGATGAAGATGAAATGGGAGATACGATACTGCGTGAAGAGTTTGACAGAGCACTGAAAGACCTGAGTCGAAACAAGGCCCCCGGAGTAGACAACATTCCATTAGAACTACTGACAGCCTTGGGAGAGCCAGTCCTGACAAAACTCTACCGTCTGGTAAGCAAGATGTATGAGACAGGCGAAATACCCTCAGACTTCATGAAGAATATAATAATTCCAATCCCAAAGAAAGCAGGTGTTGACAGATGTGAAAATTACCGAACTATCAGTTTAATAAGTCACGGCTGCAAAATACTAACGCGAATTCTTTACAGTCGGATGGAAAAACTGGTAGAAGCCGACCTCGGGGAAGATCAGTTTGGGAAAAGGGATCGGTTGGTAGGACATGTCCTGAGGCATCAAGGGATCACAAATTTAGCATTGGAGGACAGCGTGGAGGGTAAAAATCGTAGAGGGAGACCAAGAGATGAATACACTAAGCAGATTCAGAAGGATGTAGGTTGCAGTAGGTAATGGGAAATGAAGGAGCTTGCACAGGATAGATTAGCATGGAGAGCTGCATCAAACCAGTCTCAGGACTGAAGACCACAACAACAACAACAACTTTATTTTACTCACATTTTCTGTTGTTTTTATCTTACAGCAATTTTTAAATTTTTGTTCTTTATGGTACATTCCGTGTAGCATATCCCAAGGAAGAAGCGGCCAACGTATTTCAATTTGTAGTTAATTCCACCTAGATTTATGGGTGGTCTTAGCTTTTCGGGCTTTAGAAGCTCATATAATGTGGATCACTCTCAATAATTTAAAGAGCTCTTTTTGTTTATAAGGCCGTAGACTTACGCCGTACGTCAGTCAGACCGAAGCCACCTTTTTCTGGAGGCAACATAAATGTACCGACAATTGCTCTAAAACATTCCATGTCCATATAAAGCTCAAAATTATACTCATAATGTTCCTAGCTAAGACCTTCGGGACTTGCAGAATTTGACCTACTGATGCGTACCGCCACAAAGCAATATATTGCCTTGTGACTGTACCTAACGGTACACCGTATCGTATCTCAAAAGAACACAGCAACGGACTGACATATTTTACAAATCAAGCACAGTTACTCTAATCGGTTACTTTAATTCTTTGCATAATTTTTTAGATGTCTGGTCTGATTGCATGTTGTCGCGGCTCTGATTCTATCAGTCACTCTTCTCCAGCTGTTGGTTACTATTTAAATCGGAAATTGGTAAATGGTGACACCTAGAGCGGTGTGATAATCCACGGAATTTGCCTATCCCAAACGAACGTCTTTAAGATTCTCTACAATTCAGAAAGAGCTTTCCATCGCGTTAACTTTATCGTATGCTTTATCGCAACAGACCTATGCGTCCCTAGCTAATCTTTCTAAATCTTCATTGCTTCTAATAATGACGACAACATTATCAGTACATGCATTTGTGACGTTTCTAATGTCTAAGGTTGTCATACCCTCGAAGTTCATATTTGGTATCCTTAGAAAGGGTTTAAGTATGATGTTACACAGGGTCACTGACAAAGGACTCCCCTGCAGGACACTGTTTTCTATCTCAGTGGTCTGAGTAAAAAGACCATTATAGAAATTCAACGGTTGATTAAAACCCGTGCAAGGTCTTCACCAAAGCCCACATGTATCAATGTTCTAAATAAATATACGTGGTTGAACCTGTCGAAAGCTTTTGGGAAATCTATAAAAGTAGTATCACCTTTCGCGGATGTTTTTGAAACGATGGCAGTGACATCCTTGCATCCTTATATTCACAAGCAGCTTTAAAAATATCCCCCCCCCCCCCCCAGAGATACAGGTCGGGTGGTCGATTATTGTCTTTTCCATTATTGATCTCACTCCTTCCGGTATACATACAATTATCTTATAGTCCTTCATCAAACCAATCGCTCTCATTTTGCCGAGGGCTTTCATGTTTTTTGGTCCCTTTGGTATTAATACGCTTAATGAACAGTCACCCATTAAATGCCTCATTTATCACATCCGTAAACTGATTACCTATTAGAAGCCAGAATTTTCGATAGAGCTCTGCAGGCAAGCTATCAGGCTCTGCTGACTTATAGGTAGCCTGAGACATAATTATGTCCAATATCTCCTCGCACGTTAAAGAATTTGTGTAAGATCTATTGTTCTCATCAGTTCTTGTGTTACCTATACTTGTATTTTGTAGCAAATCTCTCTCAGGACCTGGTTAAGCTGAGTATCACTTTCAGTGTACGATGCCTTTTTGTTCTGACAGCACCCTGCTGTCTTCCGCTCTGAGGTAACCGCCTCCTGTTTCTTTCATGTTTAATTGAGTGATGAATTGAAGAATTCTCTTCTTCCTCTGTTTCTTGACTCGATTTAGTTTTTAATCCCTCTAGCAGTTTTTTCTTCATACTTATAAGTCTGGCATTGATTTTTTATATTGAGTAAAGTGTCTTCAGACGTCACTGGTGCAAACGACAGTAGAACTCAATGGTATGGCGAAACCACCTCGATTTCTTCCTCCCGTAAACTATCAGGGTTGACCTCAATTACTTTTTAGCACATTAAGTCCACCAGTGGATGCTGGAACTGTATTTATGTCGCATACGGACCGAGGCCTTCCGTACTGTATCTGTTTGTCTGTCAAGGATATCCTCCAACACATACTGAAATTGTTTCAATAAAAGGTGACCACAATGTATTTCATACCTCTTGAGCCTAATGCTGCATTTGCCTGCGAGATTGTCCGAGAAGGTAGTGGAGATTACTTCAGTTCCACTTAATTTATTTTATAAGTTTGCTCTTACATACATTGTCAATCCTGCCTTGCGATCGACTTCTAAAGTATGTACATTTCACCATCGTGGGGTACTTAACTTCCATTTACTTCTCTTCCACTTCATGTTTGTCACCAAAGCCTCCAGCTCCCTGGAGGAGTTAAGATTTGGCCGTTGAACTTTTCTGTGGAGTACAATATTAAAATCACCACCAATTACAGCTTTTGCCCGATTCCCTTTGAGTAAAAATAGTAATTCGCTTTTAAAAAAATTTGGCCCAGTCAGCTCTTGCGATGTTCCCAGAGTGGGCATAAATATTTAAAAAACCGGTAATAAAATTTTTCCAACTGATGCCCCTCCCAGTTTCGAAAAAAGACAAATATCTTTAACTTCAATGCCTCCCTTTATGAGGATTGCAGTCCCACTTTTCGCTTCTGATGTCACATTTACAATCTCTTTGTAACCTGGGGATTAAAATTTGTTGATAACAAATTCCTGGAATAGAGCTACATCAGTATCCGAATGGTATAAAAAAATCTTTTGATAGGCAACTTATGCTACACTTTATCTTGTTGATGATGGTCGTGGCCACGTTGTAAGTTATTTTCTGTACATATCTTCAATTAAGGAAGTTAGTTAATGTTGGGTACCCCTGTACATTTCCTTTCCCCTTCATCAAAAAGCTCTGATTTTGAGAAATTTAAATTTGAGTTTTATGTGGCTCGCTGTTACATATCTTGTTGCTGTTTGCCCTGATGGTTGTCCTACCAATCCATTCTTTCTTTTGTAATAGATGGCTGCTTATTCGATTCGAGTTCAGCGTCCAAATTTGAGATGTCAAACGGCGCTTGTGTTAGTTTTCTTATGTCATCCACATCGGCCTGACTCGGTTTCCCTTCCAAACGTCCTCCCAAACTTTCTGTTATATAATTTTCTTGCATTCTTTCATTTTCCCTTAGAGTTCTTTATTTTTCTTTTAATGCAGGAGCAAAATTCTCTCCGCTTTACGTGCCAATCTCCTCCTCTTGCTTTTCTTCAAAGATTTCTTTAGCGGCATAGAACGAAATACACAACTGGCCATTAAAATTGCTACACCACGAAGATGACGAGCTACAGACGCGAAATTTAACCGACAGGAAGAAGATGCTGTGATATGCAAATGATTAGCTTTTCACAGCATTCACTCAAGGTTGGCGCCGGTGGCGACACCTACAACGTGCTGACATGAGGAAAGTTTCCAACCGATTTCTCATACACAAACAGCAGTTGAGCGGCGTTGCCTGGTGAAACGTTATTCTGATGCCTCGTGTAAGGAGGAGAAATGCCTACCATCACGTTTCCCACTTTGATAAATGTCGTATTGTAGCCTATCGCGATTGCGGTTTATCGTATCTCGACATTACTGCTCGTGTTGGTCGGGATCCAATGACTGTTAGCAGACTATGGAATCGGTGGGTTCAGGAGGCCGTGCTGGATCCCAACGGCCTCGTATCACTAGTAGTCGAGATGACAGGCATCTCATCCGCAACGGATCGTGCAGCCACGTCACTATCCCTGAGTCAACAGATGGGGAGGTTAGCAAGACAACAACCATCTGCACGAACAGTTCGACGATGTTTGCAGCAGCATGGACTATCACCTCGGAGACCATGGCTGCGGTTACCCTTGACGCTGCATCACAGACAGGAGTGCCTGCGATGGTGTACTCAACGACAAACCTGGGTGCACGAATGGCAAAACGTCATTTTTTCGGATGAATCCAGGTTCTGTTTACAGCATCATTATGGTAGCATCCGTGTTTGGCGACATCGCGGTGAACTCACATTGGAAGCGTGTATTCGTCATCGCCATACTGGCGTATCACCTGGAGTGATGGTATGGGGTGCCATTGATTACACGTCTCGGCGACCTCTTGTACGCACTGACGGCACTTTGAACAGTGGACGTTACATTTAAGATGTGTTACGACCCGTGGCTCTACCCTTGATTCGATCCCTGGGAAACCCTACATTTCAGCAGGATATTGCACGACCGCATGTTGCAGGTCGTGTACGGGCCTTTCTGGATACAGAAAATGTTGAACTGCTGCCCTGGCCAGCACATTCTCCAGATCTCTCGCCAATTGAAAACGTCTAGTCAATGTTGGCTGAGCAACTGGCTCGTCACAATACGCCAGTCACTACTCTTGATGAACTGTGGTATCGTGTTGAAGCTGCATGGGCAGCTGTACCTATACACGCTATCCTAGCTCTGTTTGACTCAATGCCCAGGCATATCAAGGCCGATACTACGGCGAGAGGTGGTTGTTCTGGGTACTTATTTCTCAGGATCTATGCACCAAAATTGCGTGAAAATGTAATCACATGTCAGTTCTAGTATAATATATTTGTCCAATGAATACCCGTTTATCATCTGCATTTCTGCTTGGTGTAGCAATTTTAATGGCCAGTAGTGTAGATTTAGCAATTTTTCAGGAGATGTTACGGAATTGTTCGGTAAATCATCGGCGACTCTAGGGCCCGAAGTTACAATACGGCTGACACCCGGCTGCACGAGAAAGATTTCGACCCCTCTCCGCCGGCAACAGGTCGCCTGAGATATGGTGTGCTACACTTGCGTCTGATGTCGACTACATCTATTTCATGTAACTTCTTTGCTTTCTTATGCTTAATGGGATATATATGTCGTTATGTTCTTTGGTTCAACCTTTATGTAAATATTTGTTCAATTTTTTTTTCGGGTCATTAGTCTTCTGACCAGTACGATGCGTCCCGCCACGAATTCCTCCCCTGCGCCAACCTCTTCATCTCAGAGTAGCACTTGCAACCTACGTCCTCAATTATTTATTGAATATAGTCCAGTCTCTGCGTTCCTCTACAGCTTTTGCTCTCTGTACTCTCTCTAGTACTGTGGAAGTCATTCCATGATGTCTTAACAGATGTCCTATCATCCTGTCTCTTCTCCTTGTCAGTGTTTTCCACATATTCCTTTCCTCTCCGATTTTGCGGAACCTCCTCATTCCTTACTTTATCTGTCTACCTAATTTTCAACATTCGTATGTAGCACCACATCTTGAATGCTTCCATTCTCTTCTGTTCCAGATTTCCCACAGTCCATGATATACTACCACAAATTGCTGCGTTCCAAACGTACATTCTCAGAAATTTCTTCCTCAAATTAAGACCTTCGTTTGACACAAACAGACTTCTCTTGCCCAGGAATGCTCTTTTTGCCAGTAATAGTCTGCTTTTAATGTCGTCCTTCCTCTGTCCGTCATTGGTTACTTTGCTGCCTAGGTAGTACAATTCCATAACTTCATCTACTTCGTGACCATCAATCCTCATGTTAAGTTTCTCGCTGTTCTCATTTCAGTGGATGATGCTTTTCCGAAAATTAGACTCATACATTCTACACACCAACGTGAATAGTCGTTTTGTTGCCACTTTCCCCAATGATTTTAGAAATGCTGATGGAATGTTATCTATCCCTTCTGCCTTATTTGATCTTAAGTCCTTCAAAGCTCTTTTAAATTCTGATTCTAATACTGGATCCTCTATCTCTTCCAAATCAACTCCTGTTTCTTCTATCAAATCAGACAAATCTTCCCTCTCATGTAAGCCTTCAGTGTACTGTTTCCAACTTCCCCCTCTCTCCTTTGCGTGTAACAGTGTAATTCCCGTTGCACTTTTAATGTTACCACCCTTGCTTACAATTTCACCGAAGGTTGTTTTGACTTTCATGTGTGGTGAGTCAGAACTTCCGACAATCATCTATTTTTCGATTTCTTCACATTTTACACGTGGCCATTTCGTCTTAGCTTCCCTGCACTTCTTATTTATTTGATTCCTCAGCAAACTGTATTTCTGTATTCCTATGTTTCCCTCAACATTTTTGTACGTCCTTCTTTCATCGATCAACTGAAGTATTTCATCTGTTACACATGGTTTTTCGCTGTTATCTTTTTTGTACCTATGTTTTTCTTTCCAATTCTGTGATTACCCTTTTTAGAGGATTAAAGCATGCATGTAATTTCAAAAACTATATTCTGTTAAAATGCTAATATATTAAAATAGTATTTGTAGAATTAGTTCTTAGATAGGCCCCTTAGGTTTTTATTACGTAAAACCAGGAGGAAAGTCACGACTGGTGGGAATAGAAAATTGGATTTGGCAGTAGAACTTTATGATCGTTTGTGGCACGAAACAGTCGGTGGTTGGCATGCAAACTGTCTACATCTAATATGTTGAAGGAGGCGAGGAAAGCAGCAGGACTGATAATAATGGCTGGGACGTGGAGGATCAGTGGCTATTTATTCACGGTATTCATTGTTTGGTTTTGAATCGTAAAAACTGGGACCCAGGAAGATAATTTTCAAAGCAGTTATACTTCAAGAGACACGATTACTTTTGACGCCTTTACTTTAGTCGCAGTAGATCGCCAAAGCCACCACCTTCACCTCGTAAAAGTTTTGTATTGTATTTGTTTGTATGGAACAGTTATTTGCTTCAGCTGTAAATAATAAACTCTTTATTTTCAACTTTGAATTGATAACATCGATTCGTTCCTTAGTCACTGTACGTAGACAGGATCACTTTTTCCTAGTAATGTGATACGCTGAAGTGTCCTTTACTACTGAACTGCAGAGAGTTAACTGCTTTAATAGTGCTCATTAACTTTCGTAGAGTAGAAGCTTTCGTAAGTGATCAGTTAGTTTTGATTTTGAAGTACCTCACGTGATCTGCATAGATGAATAGTTGAAGTAATGGAAACAGTGAAAGCTAAAAAAAGAACTGTTTGCTTTATTTGATTGTCATTATTTCCAAAATATTTTTCAGTGCTAAAAGCAAATGAGTAAAATATCGATCATAAGAAGCGATTACAGGCCATTACAATTTAAGGACCTACAGGATGATTACCTGCTTCACAGATTTTGAAAAGTGTTGTTTTATTCATATATTTGCGTTTATATGTCTATCTTTATTGTGACTTTCCAGAAGTACTTGTTCTCACCCCAGTCAATATATACAATAGTTTCTGGGTTCCCATATTAAATTTTGAGCCAGTATTACAAGCATTATTACAGTGAACGAGTGGAAGCGTTTATGAAGTACAGTAATAATTTTAATAGATTTTGTTTTTTTGAAAGATTAAACGGCTGCAAGTGGTTAGATCATATTAGACTCAGGGCTCTATCACGTTTCGCTTACGCTCCACTTACTGCGAAGAAGTATGTGATCACTTTGAAAACATGTAGTAACCGAATCACTTAACATAACAATTAAATGATCAGTTCTATGTCAACGTTGGTTTTCAGTGGTTACCTGGTAAAACTTCCTCGTGTCCAAATTAGTTGTGCTCCTCCCTTATACAGTGACGCTGTGTAATGAATATGAGCTCTCTCCCTTAGAATAGAGACAGTATATGTTCGTGGGAGACAATTTGTCACCAGAACGGTTTAACCTTTATCTGTGCTGCTTATCAGAAACTACTTTACCAATATTTGCTATATTGCGCTAATATTTCGTGCCCTATTTGTAAATCAGACTTCAGTACCAATTAACGCTAAATTACTTTTCGTGATCAACAGTACAGTTACTTGGTATCACCTAATTTGACAAGTGACTCTTTTCTTTTTATGTAACTTACAGTTTATTTTAAAACCACCATTACATTGGTTGATTCACTTTCTCTCTCAAAAGTAAGCACTCGAGTAACGGAAAATAGTCTGACAGCTTAATCATTAGCATTCACGAGCAACTAAACTTCCTCTCGTAGGAGTAAAAATACCGGTGAATTACGCCTTTACAAGTAGTCAGTAGTGTTGTGGGTAGTTCGCAGCGGCAGCGTATGTAAACTTCATACTGAAAACAGGGACGGGTCCCGCGGACTCCTTAACCCGTCTGCACAGGGACCGTGCATCCTAACGTTGAGCGTTGAGCGTGCCGAGTTTCTGACGTCATAGCGTGGAACAGCACGTTCGGGAGTCTTTCCGAACGTGCAGAGCAGTATCTGGCATGTCAGATATTCTGAGCTGCGTCTGAGCATTAACCAATGAGATGGCACACCGCCACCTACGTCACGTGGACGCCGTCTCCCTTCAGTACAGAGTTGTGAGGCGCCATATTGGCATTCATTTCAAGCCTATACGTATATATGGCGTTTCTGAGCACCAGAAAATTGAGAATCACTGGAAAACCCGTTGTTAACTGTGTGATTCGTTCCAATAAAATAATGAGAAACATCATATTCGTGGCAAAAGAAATATTGTAACTTGCGTATTATGAGAGTAGACTATTTAAATACAGCGACACGCTGAAGATGCAACCAAAACGCATTGTTCTTGGTACAGTTTACTATAATTAAATTTCAGTTAGTAACATATCTACGATTAAGATCTTCAGCAAGGGGTAAGATACACTGGGTGCTAATTGTTGGTTTGCCGGCATGGTAGCTCAGCGTTTTCGGTCAGAGGGTGAACTGCCCTCTGTAATAAAAAAACTGAGTTAATCGATCAACAACGAACTTAAACGGATGTCTTACGACGTCCGCCCCGAGCAGATACAACGAACAAAATGAGATTTAACAAAAAAAAAAAAAAGCGTTCGATCAGAGAGCTGGCTGCCCTCTGTAACAAAAAAAGAAAAAAAAACTGAGTGAAAAGATCAGCAACGAGCTTCCACAGATGTCATGTGACGTCCGCTGCAGCGAAATACAAGGAACCATAACGAACAAAATGAAAAAAAAAAAGCATAATGAGTAGCGTCGTTGTCTATATGTAGTTGTTTATTGGGGGCGATGGTTCGCCTCTTCACACTTCCAAATATTTTCCCGAACATTCGCGTTTTTATTAGGTTCTGATACTTTATTATTTAATATAAGTATGTACTATAATATTTGATGTTACGTAAATATAAGTTCACCTTTTTTTAGTGGTGACTTCGTTCGATTGGCTTAATCTACGGACGGCTTGCGCTACTTTTATAAAGATATTTTGCTCCTTTTTCGTTTACGCTTCATAATTCACATGTTGCAAAGATCCTGCTACTGGGTAGGATCAGTAATCAAGACTGATCTAGGGGTTTTACTAAAATGTGGGAATGATGAAATAATGTTTATCTTATGCGGGTAAGTATTCCAAATTTGTAACGCACTGTTTGTAATGGAACTTTTATAAGCCTGTGTCCTTATTGATTGGACATGGTACTTTCCTTTTCGTGGACGATGGAGGAAATGTGCGTTTTAATAGAGCTAACGTGGAAATTTTACGCGCACCCGTTGAGTAATCAGTGTGATTTACGAAGTAGAAACATCCCTCAACTGCCGCTGGAGTGCGCTGCGATCGCGTATGCCACGTTGGGGCCCACGTACCGTATGCACAAGTCGCATCGTTCCTGAGCGTTCAGCAGCACGTTGAACTTGGCACGTTCAACGTTAAAGTTCGACAGTACGGTCCGTGTGACGACGGCTTTACGGAGTAACTGCAGGAGGCACCTCCTTGAACAATCTGCGCCAATAAGCTCTACTGAATTCCATTATGTGCGTGACCTGTTATCTGCGTTGTGGCAGCTGTAGAATTTGCCCAAACTGCCCTTACATTACGACGACCAGCCGTAGTAAACGCAAACGACCGTCACTTGCGAGCACGAATAATGTGCTTCCATCGCTGAAGTCCACGGCACGCCACTCCATCTTCTTAGTGATCCTCTGCCTACACAAGTCGAGCAGTGCACGTCGATGCTGTGGCGTGATTGGGAGAGGGGCTCAAAATTACAGACCAATATCCTTAAGATCGGTTTGCTGCAGGATTCTCGAACATATTCTCAGTTCGAATATAACGAATTGCCTTGAGACACAGAAGTTGCTGTCCATGCATCAGCACGGCTTTAGATAGCGTCGCTCCTGCGAAACGCAACTCGCCCTTTTTTCACATGACATCTTGCGAACCATGGATGAAGGGTATCAGACGGATGCCATATTCCTTGAATTCCGGAAAGAGTTTGACTCGGTGCCCCACTGCAGACTCCTAACTAAGGCACGAGCATATGGGATTGGTTCCCAAATATGTGAGTGGCTCGAAGACTTCTTAAGTAATAGAACGCAGTACGTTGTCCTCGATGGTGAGTGTTCATCGGAGGTGAGGGTATCTTCTGGAGTGCCCCAGGGAAGTGTGGTAGATCCGCTGTTGTTTTATATCTACATAAATGATCTTTTGGATAGGGTGGATAGCAATGTTCGGCTGTTTGATGATGATGCTGTGGTGTACGGGAAGGTGTCGCCGTTGAGTGACTGTAGAAGAATACAGGATGACTTGGACAGGATTTGTGATTGGTGTAATGAATGGCAGCTAACTCTAAATATAGATAGATGTAAATTAATGCAGATGAATAGGAAAAAGAATCCCGTAATGTTTGAATACTCCATTAGTAGCGTAGCGCTTGACAGAGTCACGTCGATTACATATTTGGGCGTGACATTGCAGAGCGATATGAAGTGGGACATGCATGTAATGGCAGTTGTGGGGAAGGCGGATAGTCGTCTTCGGTTCGTTGGTAGAATTTTGGGAAGATGTGGTTCATCTGTAAAGGAGACCGCTTATAAAACAGTAATACGACCTATTCTTGAGTACTGCTCGAACGTTTGGGATCCCTATCAGGTCGGATTGAGGGAGGACATAGAAGCAATTCAGAGGCGGGCTGCTAGATTTGTTACTGGTAGGTTTGATCATCACTCGAGTGTTACGGAAATGTTTCAGGAACTCGGGTGAGAGTCTGTAGAGGAAAGGAGGCTTTCTTTTCGTGAATCGCTACTGAGGAAATTTAGAGAACCAGCATTCGAGGCTGACTGCAGTACAATTTTACTGCCGCCAACTTATATTTCGCGGAAAGACCGCAACGATAAGATAAGAGATATTAGGGCTCGTACAGAGGCATATAGGCAGTCATTTTTCCCTCGTTCTGTTTGGGGGTGGAACAGGGAGAGAAGATGCTAGTTGTGGTACGAGGTACCCTCCGCCACGCACCGTATGGTGGATGGTGGAGTATGGATGTAGGTGTAGAGGTGTGCTTGCCTGTTGTCCCATCGACAATAACCGGTTCTCAACAGTTCGTGTTGACACGTTTGGGCTCACAGGCCCTCTTATCTGTGCTGTGGTGGGTGTGCGATCTGCCATTCCTACTATTACAGTACGACGATCTTGGCGGGCGTCGGTGCTGCGTGGACGTCCCTAACGGCGTCTACGTGACCACTGATACCAGCATCGTCGCACCACTGACGCTGCACGTCCAACTTGTATGATAGTTCTCTAAAAGGACCATCCCGCCACTCGGAAGGCCACAATTTGACGCCTTTCAGACTCGCTCAGTTGGCTGCAGGAAACACGGCTGCGTCTCCGTGGCCTGCTTGCTTCACACGTCTGCATGACACTAAGTCTTTGGCTGTCAGCATTACCTATTAAAGGGTAAATGGTCAGCTGTGACTTGTTGGCGGAAGACTATAAAACTATTATCAGTGCATTTACACTACTGGCCATTAAAATTGCTACACCACGAAGATGACGTGCTACAGACGCGAAATTTAACGGACGCAAGAAGATGCTGTGATATGTAAATGATTAGCTTTTCCGAGCATTCACAAAAGGTTCGCGCCGGTGGCGACACCTACAACGTGCTGATATGAGGAATGTTTCCAACCGATTTCTCATACACAAACCGCAGTTCACCGGTGTTGTTGTGATGCCTCGTGTAAGGAGGAGAACTGCGTACCATCACGTTTCCGACTTTGATAAAGGTCGGATTGTAGCCTACCGCGATTGCGGTTTATCGTATCGCGACATTACTGCTCGTGTTGGTCGGGATCCAATGACTGTTAGCAGACTATGGAATCGGTAGGTTCAGGAGGGTAATACGGAACGCCGTGCTGGATCCCAACGGCCTCGTATCACTAGCAATCGAGATGACAGGCATATTATCCGCATGGCTGTAACGGATCGTGCAGCCACGTCTCGATCCCTGGGTCAACAGATGGGGACGTTTGCAAGACAACAACCATCTTCACGAACAGTTCGGCGACGTTTGCAGCAGCACGGACTATCAACTCACAGACCATGGCTGCGGTTACCCTTGACGCTGCATCACAGGCAATCACAGGCAGGAGAGCCTACGATGGGTAGTCAAGGACGAACCTGGTTGCACGAATGGCAAAACGTCATTTTTTCGGATGAATCCAGGTTGTGTTTACAGCATCATGATGGTCGCATCCGTGTTTGGCGACGTCACGGTGAACTCACATTGGATGCGTGTATTCGTCATGGCCATACTGGCGTATCACCCGGCGTGAGGGTATGGGGTGCCATTGGTTACACGTCTCGGTCACCTCTTGTGTTGGAGCTGCATGGGCAGCTGTACCTGTACACGCCATCCAAGCTCTGTTTGACTTAATGCCCAGTGTATCAAGGCCGTTATTATGGCCAGAGGCCGGCCGGAGTGGCCGAGCGGCTCTAGGCGCTTCAGTCTGGAACCGCACGACCGCTACGGTCGCAGGTTCGAATCCTGCCTCGGGCATTGATGTGTGTGATGTCCTTAAGTTAGTTGGGTTTAAGTAGTTCTAAGTTCTAGGGGACTGATGACCCCAGAAGTTAAGCCGCACGGTGCTGAGAGCCATTTGAACCATTACGGCCAGAGGTGGTTGTTCGGGGTACTGATTTCTGAGGATCTATGCACCCAAATTGAGTGAAAATGTAATCACATGTCAGTTCTAGTATAATATATTTGTCCAATGAATACCCGTTTATTATCTGCATTTCTTCTTGGTGTAGCAATTTTAATGGCCAGTAGTGTCATACACCCCATGTCGCATCTGCTGGCATCAGATCAAAATCGACGTCATCTTTCGAGTTGGATGTGTTTCTGTAGTTCTATCTTTATTATTCTAACGCTGTTCGATTAGGTAATATGTGAGCTTCGGACCATTTTTCTACCAAGTTTGATAGTACCCTACCTTAAGCTCCGAGGGCAATATTTACTTCTTTCAGTGGAATTTCGAAAGAGAGTTCAAATACTCTGATTGTACTGACGCCAAAGGAAGCATGACTAACTGCAACGTCACTGACACTCCTGTCTGAATGACTGAACTTTCCTAAACCCCTACGTCTATCTAAAGTTGAACAACATAATTTGGGACTTTTCATTTTCAGATACACAGCGTTGATCACATTCTGCATCAACCTCATTTATCAAGTCTGTTTCGATAAGCCATACTTTATGTCGTAAGCCTTCAGCCGAATAAAGCTTCGTTCAGAGGAAAACGTGATTCTGTCTTTCCTCGGATAAATCGCATTATTCATTCTAGAAGCTTATGAATTCAAACATAATGGCGATCTAGCAACCACTAACCACCCAAACAGCGCCCCCGCCATTGTTTTCACCAGCCAGACTTCCATTGCCGCCACACTTCCGTCCCGCATAGCGGCTGCCGCGAAGCGTACCTTGTGCTTGTAATTATACTGGCGGTATTCTGAGCTTTGAAGTGCGGGCTGTATGCATCACAATATGATGGAATTCGTAGATATGTTCGTTAGTCTGTGTGTTCGTGAAGTATTCTGAAAAAAAAAAAAAGGTATGACTTTCTGCCACCAGGTGAAAATATGGTGCTGTAAGCAGTCAGAATGTGCTGTGGATGCAGGAAAATGGGAGGAACGATCAGACACATGATAACGGTGGTTATGACACGTTTATTAGGATATGGTCATAAGTAACAACATATGTTTAGCACGGTCTCCCGAGTTAGCAACATGCTGCACCTGTAATACAGCATGGTCAGCAGTCGATCACAGCATATACGATGTACTCAGAGCAATATGTCGTCTTATGCTATCGTTCAGATCAGGAAGAATCCGAATACATCACTGTTAGGCATAATCTTTCAGGTGTCTCCACAACCAGAAATCAAATAGATTTAGGTCGGGGAATATGGAAGGCCAAAAATCTTGAAATTGCCTAAAGGTGATGTGGTCGTTACTGAAAATTTATCAGAACAAATTATGCATATTGTAAGCGACGTGTGTTGCGGTGTCGCGCCATCTTTCATGCAAATAATAGTACGTTCAAGCCAAGCTGGAATTACGTGTTTCACAAGAGGGTCCTTGTAACTTGCAGATGGCACTGCGATGTATCAGCTCCTCGAAGAAGAACAGTGGCGGAGTAGAACTCCATATGCTACAATTCTGCGCATTCGAGGCATCGTGTAGAGTAAAATGTGCCTCGTTCGTCCCAAGAAAATTCCCCAGCCACATGCCATTCATTTCCACGCAGGCCAAAAAATGAACGGCGAAGTCACGGCGTTGTAGCCTATCTTGGGCCTTCATTTGGTGCACATTCTGAGTTTGTAGAGATACCAGTGTAAAATGCGCCGCAAAATCTTTTCAACAAATGACAAGGCGAGAGACAATTCCCGTGACACAGCTAGAGCACTGGCAGCAGAACGGTTGGCTATAGCTATAGCAACTTCATCAACAACTGCCATGGGAATGATCTGCCGCCTTCTCCCTGCTGCACCACCTATTTCATTCCGTTGCTTGAAATTTCTTGATCGTATTTTTCAGCCTATTTATTGATATGCGGCCTCTTCGCATCTGCTTTTGTCAGCGCTGTTCCCGCAATGCAGCGCCGCTATTGCTGTCGTTCTGATAAAATTTTACAGTCTTTCTATTCAATAGCTATTGCGTTTCGTACAGAAAACTTCAACCTTCTTAACTCCTTACACGAACAGTCACTTCACAAAAGAGATCAACAAAGAACAAACAGAATACTGACAATAAAACAGGGAACATACCGTATTGGCTCCTTAATGTGACATATTTTCACCTGATGGCAAAAAAGTGTAACTATTACTTTTTCAGAATACTCCGTGTGCGCACTGATTAAGGAATGTACCTACGATGTTTCTGCGTTCTGTGACGTATACAGCCGGCACTGCAGCACTCTGAACACCGTCAGTTTAATTATAAATCCATACCAGCTGAGCCACCCGAACATACTAATGACCTGTCCTCACAGCTCTACTTTCCTCCTATACTTCATCTCTCGCCTTACAAACTTCGCAGATATCTCCTCCGTAACCTGTGGGACCAGCATTCATCTACAATATCCTTTCTTCCAGAAGTGTTAGTCCCACAAGTTACACAGCAGAACTTCCGTGAAGTTTGTAGTGTATTCAGTGAGATACTGGCGGAAGTAGAACCGTTAGGAGGATCGTGAGTCATACTCGGGTAGCTTAGCCGTTAGAGCGCTTGTCTGCGAAAGGCAAACGTCACCGGTTTGAGCGTCGCTACGGCACACGATTTTAATCTGCCAGAAAGTTTCATATCAGAGCACACTTCACTCCCGGGAGCAAAATCGTAATAAATCAAAATGTTCCGAAGCGAACTCGAGCCTCAATCCTGTGAATACTCCTTTGCCTGAACGTAACTACCTTTTTAACCAGAAAATTTCTTTGGCGTTTATTGCAGTTTTCACTCTTTGCCGTTCTAAAAATCCTTCCCGAGGGCATGCATTGATGGTCAATGGGTTTTCTCCGTATCAGCCATCTGATAAATACATTTCCAGAAAAAAATTAGTACACGCTTTTAGATGTTTCCAGTTCAGCCAATATTTATTGTCGCAACAGGACATACAGAGTACATTAAATGATTACATTTACGGATAAATAACACAAGTGGTTCTTAGCGACCAGGTGTCGACCTGTGTGTGGGGTCCTTTGCCGTTTGACGTGGTGTAGCCTCCACGGGCGGCAATGGAGACGCTGACTCTGGCATCTTGTCGAACATACAGCTGGTGAATACTGTCCTAGGACACGTTATGCCACTCCTGCTCGACCTGTTCAAGTAGTTCTGTACAAGTTAACTGACGAGTCACGCGAGTCACTTCTCGTCCCCTCATATTCCACACGTGCACTATTGGAGGCAAGTCCGGAGATCTTGCTGGCCAGAGAACTTGATGCCAATCTTGCAGAGCATGCTGAGTTTCACGGGCGTCGCTAAGGGACACAGTTTTAATCTGCCACAAGGTTTGGTATCAGAGGACACTTCACTGCATGGAGAAAATTTATAATAAATCAACATGTTTCAAAGCATTACCCTGTTGGAACTTCGAATCACCTTTCCGTTGCAAGGGCGGCTAAAGAACGGGTCTAACAACATTCTGCATGTATCGAGCGCTGATTTGAGTCCACTACAGAAACTACAAAGGTGAAAGAGAATTGAAGCTTATCGCACCCCAGACCATAAGGTCCGGGGTGAAGCCAATGTGTTTTGGATCAATGCAGTCTACGAGACAGCGCTCACCAGGCCCACTTCGTACGCGCAAACGACCATCACTTACGTGCAGGCAAAAATCTGCTTTCATCGCAGAAGACCAGAGGGCACAATTTCATTTTCCAAGTGATCCACTGACTGCTCCATTGAGCCGTACACGTCGGCGCTGTTGAGTGAAAGTCCGGGCTAGAGGTGCGCGTCCCCATAGTCCCACTGCCAGTAACCAGTTTGCAACACTTCATTTTGAACGCTTGGGCTCATGAGCCCTCTATGCTGTGCTAGCTGTGCAATCTGACATTTCTGCCCCTAGAATACAACCCTGGCCGGCGTCTGTGCTGCGTGGACGTCTGGGACCTCGTCCACAGGTGTGAGAATTTTCACGTGACCACTGGCCAGTGTCTGTGCTGCGTGGACGTCCGGAACTTCGTGAACAGGTGTGAGAATTTTCACGTGACCACTGGTCGGTGTCTGTGCTGCATGGACGTCCAGAACCTCGTCCACAGGTATGAGAATTTTCACGTGACCACTGGCCGGTGTCTGTGCTGCGTGGACGTCCAGAACCGCGTCCACAGGTGTGAGAAGTTTCACGTGATCACTGGCCGGTGTCTGTGCTGCGTGGACGTCCAGAACCTCGTCCACAGGTGTGAGGATATTCACGTGACCACTGGCCGGTGTCTGTGCTGCGTGGACGTCCAGAACCGCGTCCACAGGTGTGAGAATTTTCACGTGACCACTGGCCGGTGTCTGTGCTGCGTGGACGTCCAGAACCTCGTCCACAGGTGTGAGAATTTTCACGTGACCACTGGCCGGTGTCTGTGCTGCGTGGCCATCCAGAACCTCGTATACAGGTGTGAGAATTTTCACGTGACCACTGGCCGGTGTCTGTGCTGCGTGGACGTCCAGAACCTCGTCCACAGGTGTGAGAATTTTCACGTGACCACTGGCCGGTGTCTGTGCTGCGTGGACGTCCAGAACCTCGTCCACAGGTGTGAGAATTTTCACGTGACCACTGGCCGGTGTCTGTGCTGCGTGGACGTCCAGAACCGCGTCCACAGGTGTGAGAATTTTCACGTGACCACTGGCCGGTGTCTGTGCTGCGTGGAAGTCCAGAACCTCGTCCACATGTGTGAGAATTTTCACGTGACCACTGGCCGGTGTCTGTGCTGCGTGGCCATCCAGAACCTCGTATACAGGTGTGAGAATTTTCACGTGACCACTGGCCGGTGTCTGTGCTGCGTGGACGTCCAGAACCTCGTCCACAGGTGTGAGAATTTTCACGTGACCACTGGCCGGTGTCTGTGCTGCGTGGACGTCCAGAACCTCGTCCACAGGTGTGAGAATTTTCACGTGACCACTGGCCGGTGTCTATGCTGCGTGGACGTCCAGAACCTCGTCGTCTGGTGTGAGAATTTTCACGTGACCACTGGCTGGTGTCTGTGCTGTGTGGACGTCCGGAACCTCGTCCACAGGTGTGATAACTTTCACGTGACCACTGATACCAGCAGCGTGCACATCTGATGCAGCACGTCCATCTTGTGTGACAGGTCTCCGAAAGGACCATCCCGCCACTTGGAAGCCCACAATTTGATGTCTTTCAAACTCGCTCAGTTGGCGGTAGGAAGCACAAGTCTGTGGCATGCCTGCTTCACATGTTTGCGGCACACTGACCCTTCTGGCTGTCAGCATTTCCTATTAAAGGATAAACAAAGAGGGCGCTATGGTAGCGATGCTACCACGTATCTATTGGCAAACGAGGCTCAAACCGTTATCAGTACATCTACAACCCACCACGTGGCATATGCCGTCATCTGATCAAAACCGACGCCGTCTTTCCAGGTGCACTAAGTTTTTTTACCGCAGTGTATATCGCCGGTTACTCATCTGCACTAACGTCTTTGATGTGAGAGACATGCAAGTAATATTTGTCGCCGTGTCTCTGTCTGGCTCCTCTGTTCGTTTTATGTCGTCCTGTAACATTTCATAAGAAGTTAATTGAAGCTTCTGAACTGTGACATAGAAGGGTATTGAAAGTTAAGTGGACTGTTAAGGGATAAATTAGAATCGGCGAGGATAGAAATATGTGGAAAAAAGATAACAAGAAGAGACGGAATAATAGGACACCTGTTTAGGCATCAGGAAATAACTTTTATAGTACTTGGAGGGATAATTTACATAGTCTGCAATTTCCTGAACTGGACACAGATCAAGTAATAGCAATGCAGAGATACAAGATCAACAAAATTAATTATTTATAACACTAAAAGAAGTCGTCAAAGACATAGGATAATCTTTAAAAACAAAATGAAGCTAGTGCAATGGCCGAAAATTTAAATTATTTTAACATATGGTACATGGTTAGCCAATGTCTAAAACATTCGTATTAAGAAAAACAAAGAAATTTCTTTACTGCTACATGACACATCGTCCATACGCAATCTCAAAATGCTTCTTTATTTCATCATCATCTTTGTTAAAACCTGTTCCCTCAGTCTTCCAAGGTCTCTCCTGCCGGAAGATGAGAGTCCACTCATCACTTCCGTAAGGTTCGCCAACATTTCAGGCATTTTTGCATCTGACCTCCACCCACCCTCTCTCTCTCTCTCTTCGTTATTTATTTGTTTATTAATTTTTTTGAGTGACTGTATCCTTGACTAATTCGTTCTCGTTACACTTGGCGCGTCACCCTTCCACACTGCGATCTTGTGCTCGCCATCTCATCAGCTCATGTTTACCAACGATGGTGAGAGCCAAGGAGGAGGAAACGAAGGAAAATTTGGGTTTATAATCCTGTCGACGACGACATCATGAAGTTTCGCTGATGCAAATAACATGTTAGAAGCAAGATAAAATTAAAAAGAAATCTATCTGATCTTGTACGCATGTACATGTTAATTCTCATTAATCTCTGGTAGTGCATATTATGTAAACCGTTCTAAGTTAACTGTTGTACATAAAAATGGTGTCAATTACGTTTATGTCAGTGATAAGTTTCCATTCTTTTGTAGACTATAAATCATCAATACCGAGCGTTCAAAGAAAGAAGTAATATTCAAAAAATGTTCAAATGTGTGTGAAATCTTATGGGACAACTGCTAAGATCAACAGTCCCTAAGCTTACACACTACTTAACCTAAATTATCCTAAGAACAAAGACCCATGCCCGAGGGAGGACTCGAACCTCCGTCAGGACCAGCCGCACAGTCCATGACTGCAGCGCCTTAGACAGCTCGGATAATCCAGCGCGACGAAGTAATATTGAAATAGTGAGAAAACAATTTAACTTTTCTGGATAAATTTCAATGAAGTGGCTACCAGTCGTCATTAAAACGAATTCCCGTCACGTAACATAGGAAATCCCTGATATCATAATTGGTATGCGTGTCGTACTGACAATGCCTGTAACAGAAGCTCATAATTTCGTCTGTTATAAGATATTAGGAACATGTTTCAGATAATTCCCACTTTTAATTTTTTCATACTTGGCTCTATAACCTCTCCAAGAAAAGGTATAGAAGAGCTTATCTATCTCGAAACAAAAACATTGCAAAATTAATTGAGTTTCGATTTGACTAATCTTGTCACAATATATAAATAACAAGAAATAGTGTAGTTTGGAACACTCGCACTAGTCACTTTCTACGATAACAAATTAACTGCAATCCGAAATAGTATTAACGAATGTAGAGAAGAGTCTTTTCCGAAGTGAAAGTGTTTATTGAGTAAACAAGTGACTGATAAAGGGGTTAAGGATAGTATAACTGCTAGTGAACTGAAATAAACGCTGTAAAATTATACGTGAATGTAATGCATTATTATTGAGAAACATTTTCGTTTAACCTTAATCCATACAAGACAGGCGCTGTGAAGTATTACAGACACAGTCGCCACAATATGTAGAGGGCAGTATTCTAAATCGCTAACACTATTTAAACTTCACTGTTGCCTTAGCGTATAAAAGGAACATAGGAAATCCCTGATATCAGAATTGGTATGTGTGTTGTAATGACAATGCCTGTAACAGAAGCTCATAGTTTCGTCTGTTATAAGATATTAGGAACATGTTTTAGATAATAATTCACACTTTTAATTTTTTCGTACTTGGCTCTATAACCTCTCCAAGAAAAGGAATAGAAGAGCTTATCCATCTCGAATCAAAAACATTGCAAAAATGGCCATTAAAATTGCTACACCACGAAGATGACGTGCTACAGACGCGAAATTTAACTGACAAGAAGAAGATGCTGTGATATGCAAATGCTTAGCTTTTCAGAGCATTCACACAAGGTTCGCGCCGGTGGCGACACCTACAACGTGCTGACATGAGGAAAGTATCAAATCGATTTCTCATACACAAACTGCAGTTGACCGGCGTTGCCTGGTGAAACGTTGTTCTGATACCTCGTGTAAGGAGGAGAAATGCGTACCATCACGTTTCCGACTTTGATAAAGGTGGGATTATAGCCTATCGCGATTGCGGTTTATCGTATCTCGACATTGCTGCTCGCGTTTGTCGAGATCCAATTACTGTTAGCAGAATATGGAATCGGTGGCTTCAGGAGGGTAATACGGAACGCCGTGCTGGATCCCAACTGCATCGTATCGCTAGCAGTCGAGATGACAGGCATCTTATCCGCAAGGCTGTAACGGATCGTGCAGCCACGTTTCTATCCCTGAGTCAACAGATGGGGACGTTTGCAAGACAACAACCATCTGCACGAACATTTCGACGAAGTTTGCAGCAGCATGGACTATCAGCTTGGAGACCATGGCTGCGGTTACCCTTGACGCTGCGATGGTGTACTCAACGACGAACCTGGGTGCACGAATGGCAAAACGTCATTTTTTCGGATGAATCCAGGTTCTGTTTACAGCATCATGATGGTCGCATCCGTGTTTGGCGACTTCGCGGTGAACGCACATTGGAAGCGTGTATTCGTCATGGCCATACTGGCGTATCACCTGGCGTGATGGTATGGGGTGCCATTGGTTACACGTCTCGGCCACCTCTTGTTCGCATTGACGGCACTTTGAACAGTGGACGTTACATTTCAGATGTGTTACGACCCTTGGCTCTACCCTTGATTCGATCCTACATTTCAGTAGGATAAGGCACGACCGCACGACTGCAACAGCAGGTCCTGTACGGGCCTCTCTGGATACAGAAAATGTTCGACTGCTGCCCTGGCCAGCACATTCTCCAGATCTCTCACCAACTGAAAACGTCTGGTCAATGGTGGCCGAGCAGCTGGCTCGTCACAATACGCCAGTCACTACTCTTGATGAACTGTGGTATCGTGTTGAAGCTGCATGGGCAGCTGTACCTGTACACGTCATACAAGCTCTGTTTGACTCAATGCCCAGGCGTATCAAGTCCGTTTTTACGGCCAGAGGTGGTTATTCTGGGTACTGATTTCTCAGGATCTATGCACCCAAATGGCGTGAAAATGTAATCACATGTCAGTTCTAGTATAATATGTTAGTCCAATGATTACCCGTTTATCATCTGCATTTCTTCTTGGTGTAGCAATTTTAATGGCCAGTAGTGTATAATTATGAAATGGTTACAGTGCTGTCTTTTGCTGATGTTGTTAGCATCTACGACGTTTACGCAGTATTGTCGATTGTGATTCAACCACCACCTGCTGCTTGTAAGAACAGATTCCATCTAAAGATATTGCAGTGCTCCGCAGGTCTATTGTAAATTTTACCACCTAATGAGCCTACTAAATACCGACATTTATATAATTAGACTAACAGAAATTTTGAAAAATAATTTCAGTTGGTAGTTATACCTTCGGGATGTATCCTCAAAACACACGACAGTCGCAACAGTATGCAACAATATCAACATAATTTACATCTATGCAGTGCACGTGACCTTGTGGCGTGTGGCGATGAATATACCACTGTCGCTTCCTTAATTCCCAGCCGCAAATGGTGGGCAGGAAAGAGAATTGATGAAACCCCCTGGCATATTAAAAGTGTGTGCCTGACCGAGACTCGAACTCGCGACCTCTGTATTTCGCGGGCAAGAGCTCCGCCGACTGATCAATCAAAACACGACTCACCTCCACTCTCACAACTTTACTTCCGTCAGTATCTCATCTCGTACGTTCGAAACTTCCCTGTGAGGACCGGTCGTGAGTCGTGCACGGGTAGCTCAGACGGTGGAGCCCTCGCCCACGAATAGCAAACGTCCCCAGTTCGAGTTTTAATCTAGCAGGAAGTTTTATAGCGCTGCACGCTCCGTTGCAGAGTGAAAAATTCAATCTGAATACATCCCCCAGGCTGTGGATAAACCATGTCTCTGCAGTATCATTTCCTCCAGCTGTGCTTATCTTGGAAGCTACGTAGGAGAACTTCTGTGAAGTTTGGAAAGTCAGAAGAAAGTACATGTTCCTGGTTTCCTGCAGACGTAGCTCTGTTGTGGTACCCATAACAGGTGCATCCCAAACTAAATGTCACAACTGGAAATGTACTCCAAAGTGGGCAAAACGCATAATTTGCACGCAGATTGACAGTAAAATTCTGGTAGCATATGGACCTAATGCAATGCCGCTCCAGCCGTAGTTGCCAACAGTTTGACCAAGCCACACGGTCATCCTGAAGAGGACCACAGCAAGTAGGTTGAAACGTGGATAATTTAGTTGTTTTAGTAGCTTACAATGATGCGGTCCAATATCGGCCCAATATCCAAAATTATTTTATCAAAAATGGCACCGGCCATGGAAACCTACAAACTTATAAGGGTGGTGCTAGTCGGCAAGTCCACATCATGAACCATACAGTTACCATGTGCTGAAAGAATACTTGGAGGGGGAAGGTGAGAGTAGAGTGCTGTTTATCGAACGATAAGTACGTTGACACAGCGGTTCTCTAATGGTTCCGTGACCTAGGAAAGCATTTATACCGTCGAGAAACTGAATGGTTCAAATATCTCTGAGCACTATGGGACCTCACTTTTGAGGTCATCAGTCCCCTAGAACTTAGAACTACTTAAACCTAACTAACCTAAGGACATCACACACATCCATACCCGAGGCAGGATTCGAACCTGCGACCGTAGCGGTCGCGCAGTTCCAGACTGTAGTGCCTAGAACCGGAAACTGAATGATTGGTAGAAGATTCCGGCCATTGTTTCCAATGATGGCGACGTGTTGCAAAATTCCGTCATGCATCTGTGTCACTTTGAAGTATAGTGCAACACTCATATGTAACTTACTTTCTGGGGATCTATCGTACAAATTGTTAACAGTAATGATCCTGTAACACTCCTTTGTGATATAACACATGTTACTACAAAGTCTGGAGCTGTCTTTCCAACATGCCGTGTTCCGTTTGCTAGGAACTACCCAGAAAAAAGCAAACTCTTACTTTGTTGACTGAGCTTCAATGTGGAGCAGCATCGAACATCTTCTGGGAGTCAAAAACACGGCATCAACACGGGTGTCATTATCTGTTGCCCTATAGAAATCGTGGACAAACGTGGCGGCAACAGAAGGCGAGGCGAGTTTAATCAAAATGCTCCACGAACTGGAATGTGTAGTGCAGCACTCCACCCGCTCGCTCGCACACCACGGCAGTTCGGTGCTGTCCCCACACAGCCCGTGGCGAGTGATCCCGTCGACGGGCTTGTAACACGGCGCGGCCGGCCCCTGTAACATATGCAGGCCCGCGTCGCAGGCAGCAGGCAGCTGGTGGCGGCCACTCTATAGGCGGACAAGCTTGCTGGATACACAACACGGCAGACACCCAACACTGTCGCTCAGCCACAGCCGGACGAGGGCCTACGTCTGGGCAGCGTACTCAAACACGGATGCGATATCACACAACTGCTTTACACGACTTTAACCGAAGAAGATAATCGGCATCTACATTAGATAATTTTTATTTTGGCTGGAGTCACAGTCATGGTAATTTTTTTGAATGATTTCGATGCGATTTGCCTCTAACAATTTTTACTTTATTGTTATATGACCCAGATATTGGCCTTAGGACAATTTCAAGTACAATATCTTCATTACATTTATGTTATTTTTCGACATATAACTAAGTTTTTGTAGTTGAAAATGGCCCAAATCCAAAATATGGAGAGCATAACAATAAAATAAAATTTATACAGCAGCATCATTCAAAGTGTCTACATCAGGGCTTAGACCAATTCCATTTCTTTACAGTTGATCCTGTCACCTCAGGTTTTCTCAACGATCATTTACTTTATGATGCGATATGGTCACTAGAATGGGTCCAGCGTTGCCAAACTGTTAGGCTTTTAAAAAGAGTCCTATTTCAGAACTGCCAAAAGATACTTATTATCTCTATTTACTACCGCTTCGGTCATCTTATTACCAGACATCATAAAATTCTTTACAGCAGTCCATATGGTAGCATCAAATAAAATAAAAACCATCCTACCCCACTACTGTGAATAGTAAAAATGCATAACTTAGTGAATAGTAAAATGTAGTAGACGGGGGGAGCCGCGCGAACCATGACAGGGCGCCCCTAGACCGCACGGTTATCCCGCGCGGCGATGAGTAATGTAGTGTCATGTCAAAGACAAGTACTTCAGCTTAATAGCTCATACATCCTAGGTGCGCACAAGAATAATATTTAGAAGAATAGAAAATAAACTGGGGATCTATTAAATGAACATTAGTTTGCCTGTAGAAGGATCAGTTGCCAGAGAGTCCTGACGTCGCACTTAATAATAGCAAGATGTATGAAACATCAAGTCACCTACATAGGATTCACTTTATGTGAAATCGGTATTGGGGCGGAATAATGTAAGACACAGGCATATAAAAAGAAGAGTAGCTCGAATGACGTCTTTGATTTTCGCATGGAGAGGTGTAACATATAGGAAAATGGTATTAAAGTATCCACTGATGGGTAAAATCACTGATCAACTATAAGTGAGTACCACCTACTCCTGTCCTGACCTACAAGTACAACGGTCATACCCTTCCTCAGAACATTCCAGTGTTTGCTTTAAACGCAGGAGGTAACATAAATTCTGCCAAGTTCGTCAGTGCGCTTGGACTAAACGAGGTATTGATTGTGTCGTACTAATTATGAAGGTAATGCAGTAGCTGAACCAACACGAATTAAAAAAATGAAAATGTTTAAAATAAGAAGGAGATTCAGGCTTGTATTTTACTCTGACGGAAAATTTTCGTTAGTCACGTCGCAATTGTTATAACTTGGATTCAGGGTTTCAGAACAGTTTTTACTAATACCGTTTCATGGCATCTCATCCTCAATGATTTCGTCGCTATTGATTTCATTCATTCCATTTACGTGAATTTAATTCAGCTAATACACAGGGTTATTCAGATTTATTTTACAAGCAGTTCTCCTATAAAAAATGCAACGGGTATTTTCTTGAACATAATGTGTTTTGAGGCAATTAGATAAGGGCAAATAGAACGCTAAACCATTATCTTTGACTTAGTGGCTAGGCGTATCTTAAATTAAACCTTTTCTGGTCGATGTATTGGTAAAAGTTGTCGAATGACCTGTCCAACATGGGTACTAGATTTAATCCCATTGATCATTTCTTTTGGGAATTCGTCAGACACGTTGCGAATCAATAGTTTCCTATAACGGAAGATAAATCGAAAAACAGAACGGTGAGGAATGGCTGTCGCTTCCAGATGCAGAAATACTTTGGAGTAGTCAAAGATCATAAATGAGGACATGGTCATGCTTAGAAAAAAGTAAAAAGCATTATGAACACGTATTACTGAAAACTAATACAGAAAATTTTATAATAAGTTTGTTAAAAGTTTTAGAACAGTAAACGACTTTTTGGCGACCTATTATGAACTATTATAGCTCCTTCTTTGTTCTTTCAAACACACACACACACACACACACACACACATATATATATATATATATATATATATATATATATATATAATTTCCTAATGTAGTCCTCAGTCAGCATTAGGTGTGCATTCTTATTTTATTCTTCTTCAATTATTTAACAGGCATTAAACAGTTAACTTTCAAATTTTGTGTTCTTTCTCATTAGTTTACCTATAAAATTTCACCAGCTTATAGCTGGCTGTAAGCTACGAGGTTCTATTAGAAATGGGCTTGTGACATAAAGGTAAATTAATAAGGTACTATACGTTTCGTTTCCATGTTGACCGATAGCTACTCATGGCGCCACATCTACGAATGGCAACTTCCTAGCCATAGACGTAGGCTTATCGTTTAGCTTCGCACCGCTCATCTCCATGGGAACAGACGCTACATCGGCGTGTTATGGTACTTTCGTTTCTGTAGTGACTGATGGCGTTCCCTGTCGGTACATCTTTGGTTGAACGACTGTCCTGCCACGGATGTGTTTCATTGATGGACTCTAGACCGCTCGTTTCCATGGCGATTGGTGGTGTCGTTTAGATACATCTTTGCATTGCTGTCTTGTTTCTTATAATCTTTGACAAAGACTTCTCAGTTTATTATTTCCACGTATTGACCATAGGTGGCAGCGCTACTTACTTTACCTGCTTTCTATCAGTTGGCCTCTTCATTGTTGTTGTTGTTGTGGTCTTCAGTCCTGCGACTGGTTTGATACAGCTCTCCATGCTTCTCTATCCTGTGGTGCAAGCTTCTTCATCTCTTCATCTGCAACCTACATCCTTCTGAATCTGTTCAGTGTATTCATCTCTTGGTCTCCCTCTACGATTTTTATCCTCCACGCTGCCCTCCAATGCTAAATTTGTGATCCCTTGATGCCTCAGTACATGTCCTACCAACCGGTCCCTTCTTCTTGTCAAGTTGTGCCACAAACTTCTCTTCTTCCCAATTCTATTCAATACATCCTCATTAGTTATGTGATCTACCCATCTAATCTTCAGCATTCTTCTGTAGCAAAAACATTTCGAAAGCTTCTATTCTCTTCTTGTCCAAACTATTTACCGTCCATGTTTCACTTCCATACATGGCTACACTCCATACAAATACTTTCAGAAACGACTTCCTGATACTTAAATCTGTACTCGATGTTAACAAATTTCTCTTCCTCAGAAACGCTTTCCTTGCCATTGAAAATCTACATTTTATATCCTCTCTACTTCGACCATCATCAGTTATTTTGCTCCCCAAATAGCAAAACTCCTTTACTGCTTTAAGTGTCTCATTTCCTAATCTAATTCCCTCAGCATCACCCGACTTAATTCGACTACATTCCACTATCCTCGTTTTGCTTTTGTTGATGTTCATCTTATATCCTCCTTTCAAGACACTGTCCATTCCGTTCAACTGCTCTTCCAAGTCCTTTGCTGTCTCTGACAGAATTACAATGTCATCGGCGAACCTCAAAGTTTTTATTTCTTCTCCATGGATTTTAATGCCGACTCCGAATTTTTCTTTTGTTTCCTTTACTGCTTGCTCAATATACAGATTGCATAACATCGGGGAGAGTCTACAACCCTGTGTCACTCAATTCCCAACCGGTACTTCCCTTTCATACCCCTCGACTCTTATACCTGCCATCTGGTTTCTGTACAAATTGTAAATAGCCTTTCGCTCCCTGTATTTTACTTCTGCCATCTTCAGAATTTGAAAGAGATTATTCCAGTCAACATTGTCAAAAGCTTTCTCTAAGTCTACAAATGATAGAAACGTAGGTTTGTCTTTCCTTAATCTTTCTTCTAAGATAAGTCGTAGGGTCAGTATTGCCTCACGTTTTCCAACATTTCTACGGAATCCAAACTGATCTTCCCCGAGGTCGGCTTCTACCAGTTTTTCCATTCGTCTGTAAAGAATTCGCGTTAGTATTTTGCAGCCGTGACTTATTAAACTGATAGTTCGGTAATTTTCACATCTGTCAACACCTGCTTTCTTTGGGATTGGAATTATTATATCCTTCTTGAAGTCTAAGGGTATTTTGCCTGTCTCATAAATCTTGCTCACCAGATGGTAGAGTTCTGTCAGGACTGGCTCTCCCAAGGCCGTCAGTAGTTCCACTGAAATGTTGTCTACTCTCGGGGCCTTGTTTTGACTCAGGTCTTTCAGTGCTCTGTCAAACTCTTCACGCAGTATCGTATCTCCCATTTCATCTTCATCTACATCCTCTCCCATTTCCATAATATTGTCCTCAAGTACATCGCCCTTGTACAGACCCTCTATATACTCCTTCCACCTTTCTGCTTTCCCTTCTTTGCTTAGAACTAGGTTTCCATCTGAGCTCTTGCTATTCATACAAGTGGCTCTCTTTTCTGCAAATGTCTCTTTAATTTTCCTGTAGGCAGTATCTATCTTACCCCTAATGAGATAAGCCTCTACATCCTTACATTTGTCCTCTGGCCATGCCTGCTTAGCCATTTTGCACTTCCTGTCGATCTCATTTCATAGACGTTTGTATTCCTTTTTGCCTGCTTCATTTACTGTGTTTTTATATTTTCTCCTTTCATCAATTAAACTCAATATTTCTTCTGTTACCCAAGGATTCCTACTAGCCCTCATCTTTTTACCTACTCGATCCTCTGATGTCTTCACTACTTCAGCCCTCTGAGCTACCCATTCTTCTTCTACTGTATTTCTTTCCCCCATTCCTTTCAATTGTTCTCTTATGCTCTCCCTGAAACTCTGTACAACCTCTGGTTTAGTCAGTTTATCCAGGTCCCATCTCCTTAAATTCCCACCTTTTTGCAGTTTCTGCAGTTTGAATCTACAGTTCATAACCAACAGATTGTGGTCAGAGTCCACATCTGCCCCAGGAAATGTCGTACAATTTAAAAAGTAGTTACTAAATCTGTCTTACCGTTGTATAATCTATCTGATACCTACTAGTGTGTCCAGGGTTCTTCCATGTATACAACCTTCTTTCGTGATTCTTGAACCAAGTGTTAGCTATGTTTAAGTTATGCTTTGTGATAAATTCTACCAGGCGGCTTTCCCTTTCATTTCTTACCGCCAATCCATATTCACCTACTATGTTTCCTTTTCTTCCTTTTCGTACTCTCGAATTCCAGTCACCCATGATTATTAAATTTTCGTCTTCCTTCACTACCTGAATAATTTCTTTTATCTCATCATACATTTCATCAATTCCTTCATCATCTGCAGAGCTAGTTGGCAAATAAACTTGTACTACTGTATTAGGCGTGGGCTTCTTGTCTATCTTGGCTACAATAATGCGTTTCCCATGCTGTTTGTAGTAGCTTACCCGCACCCCTATTTTTTTAAATCATTATTAAACCTACTCCAGCATTACCCCTATTTGATTTTGTATTTATAACCCTGTATTCACCTGACCAGAAGTCTTGTTCCTCCTGCCACCGAACTTCACTAATTCCCACTATATCTAACTTTAACCTATCCATTTCCCTCTTTAAATTTTCTAACCTACCTGCCCGATTAAGGGATCTGACATACCACTCTCCGATCTGTAGAACGCCAGTTTTCTTTTTCCTGATAACGTCGTCCTCTTGAGTAGTCCCCGTCCGGAGATCCGAATGGGGGGCTATTTTACCTCCGGAATATTTTATCCAAGAGGACGCCATCATCATTTAACCATACAGTAAAGCTGCATGCCCTCAGGAAAAATTACGGCTGTAGTTTCCCCTTGCTTTCAGCTGTTCGCAGTACCAGGATAGCGAGGCCGTTTTGGTTAGTGTTATAGTGCTAGATCAGTCAATCATCCAGACTGTTGTCCCTGCAACTACTGAAAAGGCTGCGCCCCTCTTCAGGAACAACACGTTTGTCTGGCCTCTCAACAGATACCCCTCCGTTGTGGTTGCACCTACGGTACGGCCATCTGTATCGCTGAGGCACGCAAGCCTCCCCACCAACGGCAAGGTCCATGGTTTTTTAATATTATTACAAATGTGTTTGTGTCTGACAATTAATATTGATGTATTACAACTTACCTGTTCATATATTTCAGTTTTTCAAAATACTTATCTATATAATTCGATGTATTTTCTCCTCATTGGTGTCTTCTGTTATCATGCACTTTAAACTCGTCGTACTTTTACGCTGTTCAGTAGCAGATGAACATGCTGTCCGACTTACAGGTCGGTTCCGCTCAGTGCCTCCGCGGCTCGCTGAAGGATATAAATGTTTTTTATTTTATCGTAATTTATATTGTCTTCCCTATGTACTGTAAACGTGCTTAGAAGTTCCCGATCCCCTTCTAAAAAAATTGTGTTAAATTTTCAGAGATTCTTTAAGGTCTGAAGATGATCTGTGTAGACTGAAACCAGTTACAAACAATAAAACACCTTTTATCCCAATTAATACTGATTATTTTACTACAGTTTAATTTGGATTACTGTTATTCCAAATATGTTGTCAAAAATCAATAAGGATTTCCTTATTAAAACATATCCCTTCACCTACAAATATACTTTTAAACTATTGTCCAAATTGTCAGGTTAAGGAAGAGTGTTGATGATGTCGCAGAATACAAAAAGTATTTCGTAGGTCAGTTTTGAGAGATTTACTCAGCGGTGCTAACTTTGCCCACGTTGGTGCTTGCAATCGTACAATTGAGTTAGCTTCCTCTATTTTCCAGCAGCTCCTAAATAATGTAACCTTCGCCATTGTATTTGTCCTAACTTGTTCGCCTAAAATGCATTTTTTGCCAAAAAGTTTGGATGCAGCCTTTCCAAGAAATAATGCTCTTACATTATGTGTGAAATTCATTGTGTAACGCTTTCAAAGCGAAAGCCATGGTCCTCCAACAAATACATTTCCCACAGTAATAATGTTCTTACATACACTATGGATTTATTTCTTGGAATTAATAAAAATGAAGTTCAGTGGCGAAGTCTAAATAAAGCCTGGAGACGCAGTGAGATTTTATTTTATTTTCACAATGAATAAATCTTTTATTTTTTCCTAAAGATTTTCGTGGAGTTATAGAAAATGAACAAAACACCAACAAAAATTCAAACATATAAGAATATATTGAAATGTAAATAAATTATATTTAATGAATTAGTTGCCAGAAGTGATACAGATAAGCAACAAAAATGAAGGTGAAAAAATAGACATAAACATATAAAAACATAAGAATAATAAATAAATAGAAAAATCTAATAAAGACTAATTAAACATAAAGAAGAATAATGATTGGTCCAATAGCTCACGAATATCGGTAAATAGTGCTCCGAGCCCAGATCAGGCCAGAGTTTTCATTTGTTATAGTATGTGTAGTTCTTTATTAATTCTTCACATTCCATCTTTGTATCTATCAAGGCAACATTTCATACATTAAAAGCCTTTTACAATGAAACAGACTTATTATGTGTTAGATGGACCACCAGCCTGTTGGAATCTTGTAAACTGCTTTCAGGAAACATAAATTCTGACGTTAGTAATAGCAGAAAGTACAAGAAATGTGAGGACGTCTTCTTAGCTTTCTTAACTTTGACCCTGCTCTTATGTTAGTAATAGTATAAAGAATAGGGATGTGTGGTTGCCTTCTTAGCTTTCATTCATTATAGAGAAACACTTCGACAGTCTAAGGTGGAATTAAATTCCTGAAACCCTGAGAACAGGTAAAGCACAGACACAGACGAGATGTGTACAATATTTAAAAACAAGCCCACACAAAAGTTGAAGACTAGTTTGTGCTAGTATATTAGGCAAAGCTGAAGACTGTCACCACTGTTACTTAGCTCGTGATTTTAGAAATTTTGGTGCTGTCCTGTCTACAGTCATGGAGGATGTAAACATTTACAGAACATTGCCAAATCATAGTCCCTAATTTTTCCTCTGTCCCTTGCTCGACCAACCCTTATCGAGCTACAATGCTGTCATATCCCTTCGTCTCCAAATACACTACCAGCCCCAAATCATATGAGGAGTTTCTCCGCCTCCTTCCGCACAATTTAACGACAGTAATCGTTTGCGCTTTAAAGTTAGTGCATTTTTCCGTCGGTGCTTGGCAGACTATGATAATAAAACTGAAAAAGAAAAACACTTTTTGATGTTGTGCAAAATTATATTTATTTGGTCAGGAACTGGCTTTCGGTTTCTCAGGCCGTCTTCAGGTGACAACTGTAGATTTGCGGCTTAGACAGATGTTATTTCAACAAAAGATACAAAATATGACAAAGTGTTTACATAGGAAAACGATTACAATAATTACATTAACTAAATAAGCGTAAACGAAATTTTATGTGGAGATACATATAACAAATCAAGAGAAATAAAATGAATCTATTATTTGTAAAGAAAACTTAATTTAACAAGGGGAAAAGTTTAAATTGAGTCTGATTATTTAATTCTAGGACGACATTCTGTGCAATGTGTTTGCAGATTTCCATTATTTCTAAGAGTGCCATATTTCTACTGTTTTTGACAGAATGTAAAACTTGATATTATGCATCATAAGCACGGTTTTCTGCTGAAAGATGATCATCAAATGTCGAATCTTTCTTTCTTAATCGCCAGCTTATCTCATTTTCACGTAGATTGCCACAGCTCTGCCTCACTGACCAGTGTACACTTTTTTACACTGTTTGCAAGAGATTTTACGTATTCTACACTGTGCCAACGGCTGCATTCTGTCCTCACTATTGAATAAAAATTTGCATATGTTACTGGTATTATAAAATGCAGCTCTGTAGTTGTGAGACTTTAACAATTCTGCAAGTTTGTCTGAAATGTTAGCAATATATAGAATTTGCACAAGGCTTTGAAACTATCAAGTGAGTGCTGTTGGTCAGCGTACAGAACTGGTGTAATTTTATTCATTTTCTTTTTTCGTATACTATTATCAATCAGGGCAGAGTTATACCCATTGCTGGAAGTGATTTGCTTGATGGGTTGTAGTTCTGCTTGAAAGGCTGCTTTTGATAATGGAAAAGATGTGAGTATCTGCACAACTGAATGGAAAACTGCATGTTTGTTGCTGTTTGGATGCAGGGAGCTTGCGGGGATTACTGTATCAATAGCTATGTTTTTTGTGTAAAGGCTAAATACGTGTTTTCTTGTACTAATATCTATATTAAAGTCCAAGAAATTTGTATGAGAGCAACAGGGGGCATGTCTACAAATTTCTTGGACCTAAATATGGATATTAATGCATTGAAACACATATTTAGTATTTTGTAGAAGAGCCTCCCTGTTCCTATGTAAACTGAATTTTCTTATGTTGTGAGTTTAAATGCTGTAGTGATGTATCTAACTGACTAGTGGTACTGGTCCCCAAACACAGCATATCATCGACATATTTGAACCAGAAATTAATTTCACAATTCAGTGGCTCTTGCTGTGAGGGTTTTTTTCCGAAATGGTGCATGAAAATCTCGGATAGTATTGGACTAAGTCATCAGACAGACTTCAACACTTGTATTGAATACTTGTTTTGTTTATTGTTTACAGGTGAGCATCTTCAGCTTGCTGAGGACAAACAGGTTTGTAAGGTAGAGAAATTTTAGTAGATTCTAAAAAAATATCATTTTATCTGTAGGTGTTCCCATCTGTGCTTTATCTGTGGACTCAAATGCCACAGCTGGGGAAAGAAAAAAATGTCCTTTTCTGCATTACAGCAGGCAAACAAGCTGTGAAATTACAAAGTTGAAAGAATATCATCTCCAGAGGTTGCCACCTTCTCGAACCAAATGCAGTGCAACATGCAATCATACAGTTACGGATTGTGAAACGAAGTCGGCAAACCTCCACGCTATGTTGTCAAGCTGGGTAAGTTTTGACTGAGTCGAAGGCTGTGAAGGGTCGCTTATAACTGCCAACTGGAGGACAGTTTTGGGAAGTTTCCCACACATTGGGTTTATGATTACATTATTCAAGCAACTCGAGGAATATAGCTTCCAAAATACAAACTAATGCAAGATATCCCTTAAGAGAATCAGATGGAGAACATTGTAAGCAAACAGAGTGTTATAGATAGAAACAAAATTTAATAAAGTTTAAAGGTTATTTCCTATATCTGGTTTGAGGAGTACTAGTCACTGTTATCTATCACTAATTAGTTCTGGTAATGTCCAACAGTATCAGTTCTGTTTCTTTTTCCAATTTCAGATTGTTTAAGTTTCAGTGTGAACCCCACATTGTTCGTATATGAATAACAGCAATTTTCCTGAATACCTTCCACCATTATTTCCTAACGCATTCGGTTCAGCGGACAAAATCATATAAAAATGTAGTTCATGATATTTAACCCAAAGAAGGTGCTGTCCATAGTTATAATAATAACATAGAAAGATGTAATATTATCTTGAGTGTTAATAAACTGGTGCAGGTGTTTTTACTCCCTTATTTTTAGATCATTACCGATTTCATCCCCTGAAACCCACATGGTGAACATCTGCATAACAATAAATCAAGAAGGAATGGCAACCCTGAGACATCCACTGATATGATAATTTTTTAAAATTAAGATCGGAAGAAAGTTGCGCTCCAAAATTATTGAACCACCTTCCTTCATTCCCGGTAACGCTGGTGCAAAGTGTAGAAACAGAGAACATGCCACTTGTTCCAAATGTTATGCAGTCTAGGTGTATTGCATTACCTGCAGTAATTGTCCCATATGGTACATTGGACACAATGGCAGTAGCTTTAATACCAGGTTTAAAGAATATCTTAGGGTTTCTAGCTCAAAATCTGCCTTGAGCACACACTTTCGTGATTAGAGACATTCCGTCACCGATCTCCCTAGTAACGTAACAACATTACATCGAGAAAAGAAGAGACACATCTTGAAGAAGGTCGAAATTATGAGACCCTTCCAGGCCAAACCCTGAGTGGACAAACAGATTTGAGGCATCGTAGTATTTTGGCAAATTTCGACTGCCTAAGCTATATGGCGTAATATTCTGCACTTATTTTACCTAATTCAATTTTTTTTCGTCATGAGCCTTTCTATTTTACTTCCCCATCTCACCGCCCCCCCATATCACCGCCACCTGCTACACACTCGTTATTAGCTTGATTTTGCAAATCTTCCTTTCAAGTTTGTTTCTAAAAAAATTTCTCGTGTTTTCACTATTCTTAAAAAAAGTATCAAAATCCACTAGTCTTCATTCCTTTTAATGAAAAACTAATAAAATATTTTTCAAAAACAATAATTTTTAGAATTTTAATATTTTTAAAAGTTTTAAGGTTTATTCAGTGGACACTGGCGGCAGATCTGTTCCTTTGCCATAATATACTATATGCATCTGACGTTCATCTTTTTAGTCATTAAGCGTCCTTCAGTCAAAAGTTCCTTTAGGTTAGCATAACTTACCAGCGTTAATAATGAAAATAAATGTCATCTGTCACTATTATATTCTGAGGATTGTTTTCGAAAGATTTTGTACCTTTTATTCCAATAATCTTTGTTCTCATTCACCATTCGTGTGTTCTGCAGAAGATCACCGACCATGCGGTTGAGCCCACGCATCATCAGAACTAAAATGACCCGTATATAGGCAAGCTGTTTACTTCATGCAGTTAGTAACAGACAGCACGCAGTATTGTCCCCTGTTCGTGATTGCGTATAGACAAGATGAGCGGTAAGTATGGTTTTCAGATTCTACTTTTCCGTCAATAGCTATTTAATTGTTTCCTCCAGGTTACTTAGAATATTCCTCCACTTAGTTTTTCATGCTAGCCACATATTAGTTCTTAACAGCTTTTTATATGCTTTCACCTCACCGATGGATCACAGTGTTATAATTTGTTTATGCCCCATCCACCACATTAGATTGGAATCCCTGCATCTGGTTGTTTTATTCAATGATATAGCGGCTTTTAGCGGTGTTGTGTTCTGGAAGGCAACGAATTTTAGGTTCATATTTCGGAGCTTTTTAGCTCTAATCTGTTAGTTATGTACAAATATTTTAATATTCTTATGTAAAAGTATCAAAGTTTTATAATAATTTTTAAAAATCTTAAAATATTTTAGAAAATGGTCATATTAACTGATGTATCTGTTTCATTGTTATGCAGGAGTTCACCTGAAGATGAGGCTTTTAGGACCATAAAATAAAGGACTAAATACAACTGAAGCGTTTATTAATACCTAGGCTGATTACTCGTAGCTGTGGTTGCCGTCTCTACAAGGTTTTCTCCAGATTCATTATAAATACCCCAAAAAATTCGTTTAAATTTTTCTTATTTTTATGTATTTATTTGACATGGTTAGGTTAGGGCATTCAACCCCTCTTATATATTGTAGCAGGTTCTTATATGCACAATATTATATACACATTAGTTAATCTAGAGATTATAATAATTTTAATCTCATAAGTAGTAACGATTTGAAGGTATCTAATGACAATGTGAATAATGATGCTGACTGAGAACTTATAAAGAAATATTAGCTATACTACTACAACTACTACTAGTAATACTACAATCAGTAAAGCTGCTGCTGCTAGTAGTAGTAGTAGTAGAAGTAGGACTAATAGTAGGTATGATGCTGATGATGATACTGATATTAATTAGATATTAATGCATTTATAACTGCATGAAAACGATATTTTCTGACTTGGCGAGTTTTGAGGGAGTCAAATTTAGGCAGACTGCAGCAGCAAAGGTATCAAAATCATCTAAAAAGTTTCGAGTGAAAAGCTGTCACTACTTTGATATGTAATAGTTTTTGTGTGTGTTCTGTAAAACATAGTTGTTGTAGCATGAGGCAAGTCTAAATTAACAAACCATTTATATAAAAAAATGAAAGTTTTAGAATTTTGTCACCTTTTGAATAGAATTTTGCAGAAAATGTCATGTCAAGCTGAGAGACGTCACAAATTGAACTGGCTGACATCAAATTACTAAACTTTCAAACAACTTAATGTTCCGCACCATGAGGAAATATGTACGTGTCGCACCGAATCCAGTTCTGGCAAGAACAAAACAAAAAGGCCGTTTCGCTACGTTTATCGGGGAAAATGTTTCAGGAAGTTTGGACTCGAAGGCGTTAGCTGGGGAGGACACAGGTCGCCCCCGCTCTCGGCCACTGGCGGCGGTAGACCCGCCCCCCGGTGTAAAAACCAATTTCACAGAGAGAAAAGATTCCGCCCTCTCCCTCCGCAGCAACAAAGAGGGCAGGGGAGAAAAGAAGTGGAAAAAACAACAATCTCGCCGGCTATTATATCTGTCTCGTCTCCTCCCGCCGCCGCCCCTCCTACTCGGCCGGCTTTCTCCGGGGCGCTGTAGCGCACGTCTTTTGTTCGCGTCTGCCGCTGCGTGGCGCGTATCGAGCTTCTTTTGTTTCGCCGCTGGTAGCGTCGCGAGTGGCTGGCGTGCCTAATGACGCGAGAGGGGTTAAGAAGACCGGGCGCCGTACGAGACAATTCTGTTTGCGGCGCGCTCGCCGAGGCTGCAAACGAGTCCAAAGCCTCTGAGCAAGACGTTGGTCTTTCCGCAACCGCTGCTAAGCTGAGGAGCTTTACAATTAGTACAGATAATAAACGCAGAGTAAAGGCACAAAAATTCAAAACCACCATTATCACACTTATTTTGGTATTACCTGCATTAATATCGTTCCTCATAGATGAATGTTTTATATCTGTTTCTTTCTGCGCACTTAATAATGATTTGACGTCAGAGGACACAGGGTACTTTTGAATTATGGAAAAGCCAAAATATCTTTTATTACTTTATTAAATTATATTTCCTTTCTTGACTACCTTGACATACACTTAATTGGGTTCAGAATGAAAAATGACCGCTGTATACTGAATTTTAAACCCATAGTCATTTACGCTACCATTATCCTATTATTTACATTCTTGAAGAATATTGGTATTTCACGAAAAAAGAAAAAAATTCCTGGGACGTTTTGCTTCCAGAGATTGTGGTATCAATGTAGGGTTTATGTCGGTAACACTGCTCGTTTCCTGCATCAGTAGATGCTCACCTTTGCTCCTGTTTATTTTCGCTTTGTCGAAGTGTTTTTGTTCTTTATGTCTTACTGCAAGTTTGTTCCCTAAGTGCTAGAGATATCTGTGCTTCTAGATATTCATCAATGTGCAATAAATGATAACAATGACACACATCAAGAAATTCCATAAAGGAAAATTTGGGAGTTCTCAGTTTCCAAACAAATTAGTCCACATCATTCAAAAGACATATATATCAATTCTTCAGGGATGATTCCAGTCTTTGTGTTAAGGGTGATATTGTTTGTAGTGGATCCTAAACCCTTCCTACTAGTGACTTTTAGTTACTTTCAGGTAATCTACACCATCACATTGTATACATTTCACCACATACTTTATCAAAGAAGATGTTTCGATAACCAATAATTGGTTATGAGATTATATCACAATACCGTCCAGCCCCCCCCCCCTCCTCCAGAATTTTACCAATAATGATGACTTAAATGTAGAATTCTACTGCTAGACATTTATAATTTCTTTTAAGCACTTGTATATTCATTTATGTAAAAGAATTTATCTTCATAGAAACACTATGGAATCAGATGAATTTCATAGTTATTTTTAGTAAAGTATGTCGAAAAAATATAATTAGTACACATTCACCTATGAAGCAATGGGCCCTAAAAAGAATGCCAAGAGGAAGCTAGAAGATGAAGAAATGCAGCATGATGACGACTTTGCTTCAGTGATGTTCTGAGGCACATTTGAATATGACTCAAATCTTAATTCGCAATTTGGAAGTTTTCAGAATTTAGATACACGTATCTCCTTACTTTCTAAAGTATTGCACTAATTTTTTCTAGTTATTAGTTATGCCTATCTAATAGACAAAGTTTATTGCAGATTCACTTAAATCACAGAGGAATAAATATTTTAATTAGGCAAAATATTCTAAAGGTTAAAATATAAGATATATCAATTTTTATTTTGTTTGCTGTACTTAATGTGTGGAATTAAACAGGTCTAGTGTCTTAACCAACATGACATGTATATCTGGTAAAAGTTTGGTCTCCTTCACATATGTATTTTTTCATTTAATGGTACCTGAATTTTAAAGAAACCTTTTAAGTAATGACTTTTAATTATTGTCCTTTATAAACATCAGTAGGTCCTAAATTGTTCAAAGAAGTTGCAAATTATTTAGAACGTGTTCTGCATTAACTGTGGTAAACTACAGAACTGTAAAGCAAGGAAGTGATACATGAAAGAAATATATGTTGATTTTCACAAAATATCGAGCCGAAAAAGTATCCTGTGTCCTTACAATCACCCTCACTTCTCAGTTGTCTTTCATCATGCTGATCATTAATATGTTTTTCAACGACTCCCAAATGTTTTAGCAGATTGTTTTTAATACTTTTGGCTAGCTAGTCCTATGGTAAGACCTGTCAAATCTGTAACATGATGTTTGTTTTTCAGGACACAGTCATTCCAGCAAAATAGTACGATTTATGGAAACTGAGATGTTATGCAGTATGTCATAAGCTCAACTCGGCAACACTTATTGCACCGTGATCACGCTCCGGGCACGTAGTCAAACACGTGAAACGACTGATAAAACGTTTCTTGTCTTCTATTGGCGGTTCATAGCAAGCCCTTATAAGGAAAAGTTTTCTTTTTTGGCAGCATACGATAAAAGAGAATACAGAACGACCTGATACCAAAGGGCGGCTGTAGTCTGTGAGTGAACATGCATGGAGCAAGATGTAGGGGACAGTGTTGTACCTTCCTGGCTGGTGTTTCAATCTAGTGACCGATTTTAGAATCACATGAGGGAATATGTATTACTGACCGTCGTAAGAAATTACTAGTACTTCTTATTGTTTTTGTTGTTGTGAGACATGAGGTTGTATTTCTTGCAGCTTTTCAAAATGTTTTGAGTTTTACATATTTAAGTGCTGTATGATATATGTATAAAAATATTTGGAATATATTTTTAGTTTTCACCAACAGAATTTTGAAGTGTGTAAAATTCTATATATTTCTGAAACTAATTATATAACGTGTTGCCTGTTAAGCAATACATCGTTGTTTGTGTACCATCTTGCACCCTGAAGCAGAAGGATGTTTTCTACCGTGAAGCATGTGGTATCTGCTAATGAACTGAGTTTAACTTTCAATATAATATTTATTCCTACGTAGAGAACCATGTAGAGCGAGTATCATTGAGCATTTTTTCATATTTACAAAAACCTCACTTTTATGGAGTAATTTTTATGATTTTTTAAAAAGACTGCAAGACAAAAAAAGTGAATGCCATCACTTAAAAATGGAGTCAGAATACACAGAGTGAATCCACGTAAAACTTGCACCACCGCAGATATTGCGGAAATGGGAAGTGCTGTTGATGTGCAATTGTCACAGAATGTATTGGTAGTGAGAGGCTCGTATTGTTAGCTAATAAAAAGATTGTAATAATACTTTTGAAAGTGTATGTTTGTGCAAACACACACGTTTTTAAATGGAGCAATGCCTATTGATATTAACTATCTAAAAGTAGGATATATTCAAAAGTAAATGGTGTTAGTTGCAGGATTATAGTGCGAGTCGTTTAAGAGATATCATATTACTCTTAAGTATTTCACATGCATAACATGTCTCCACTCTTTTGTCTTTATGGAGCACAACTAAGACAGGTCTTAACAGCACAAGATCCAGTGGCAGAGTGCTGAAACATGGCCGTTCTTCAGGTTCTCTCGCACCTCTGTCGAAGTGGGGGAGCACCTTGCTACCGTATCGGTCAGCCACATTTCAGGCACTCAAAGCTCGGGTAAATTTCATCTCTTTGGTCCCACCAAAGGTGGCCAAAGGATCGTCTCAAAGATGATCATATATTCACATTCAGTATCTGCGGTTAGCAGACGACCATACATTCATTCATTTCACAGATCTCACCAAACTGGATGTAGGGATTTATTTTGTGGGAGTGCACATGTGATCAATTAAATAAATAAATTGTCATTCTTTCCCACACTGGTATCCGGCTTCGCTGTATTAATTGAAATTGAGTTATTTTTACAAAAAATATGTTGTTCTGACAAGAATAATGAAGTATGTTGTACCTATTTTCAATGTCGGGCGGTACTGTACCCTTTCAAGTTACTAGGTACAACGTTGTTATTTTTGCTTACAGAGTACTACTGTGTTCTCTGAATGCAGTGGAACTTGCTAGTCAGCAATGTGTGACAGTCCAAGCAGTAGGTCGTAAGTGGGCGATGGGACTTACCGATACTGGAAAAAACAGTGTATGGAGGGTTTAGGAAGAATGTAGTTCGTTCTTGTGCGGTGTTTGTGGCAAGATGCCACAACAAACGTCAACCACCTCAAAAATCATTTATCAACTATTCAGTCAATTACTTGAAAGTGGTAGTGTAACATATAGACTACGTAACAGAAGGAAACAAGTGACGACAGAAGAGGGGTAAATTAATGTTGTAGCTACTATTCCAGTTGATCCGCACGTCAGCTCCCGCACAAGGAAGTGGCATAAGTCAAGCAAGTGTCTTACGCATTCTCCATCGATATAGGTTCCACTCCTACCACATCTCTTTCCTTCGAGAGCTATATGGAAATTATTATGAGAATCGTATTCTGCACACCGGCATTTAGAAATGATACTCCAGATGTATCTTGTTTAGTGTTGAACTCACATTTATCAATCATGGCGAGGTAAACCTTCGAAGCATGCACTGCTGATCTGTTGACAGTCCGCATTGGCTTCGTCAAATGGTACGTCTGCGTCCATTTAGTATAAATGTGTAGTGTGGGATAGTGAACCATCATCTGACATGCCCGTTTTTCATAGACGGAACACTGAAAGCGCACAAGTATCGGAATCTCTTAAAAGGCCATTTTTCACGGATGCTAGAAGGCAATTCTCTGAAAACTAGGAGAGATTTGTCGTACCAACATAATGACCGTACAACCCATACTGCAAAAAATAGTACAGCATGTCTTCATGACCTGTTTCCAAACTGTTGGCCTGGACGCAGAGACCTTTACCTTGGCTGACTCATTCTCCAGTTTTGACGCCTGTAGACTTTTTTCTGTGCATTGACGCTGCCAGTGGTCGTTACGAACGCAAGATGTGATGGTCAATAGTCTCCTGACTCGTCAGAATCCATATAACGTGTGTATGCATTTGTATTGTTCTTTAGTGCATGCTACCACAGGAATTGTACAAATTTTGGTGTGGGTACTTTTCAAAATACGATATCTCGTAAACGACTCGCACTAGAATCTTCCAACAAACACCACTGAGTTTCTAATATATCCTAATTTTAGTTTTTTATTGTCAATAGGCATTGTTACATTTTAAAAAGGATGTATTGAGACAAAAATTCACTTTCTAAGTATTATTACATTCTGTGAAAACCGCACATCAATAGCACATTTCATTCCCACATTATTTGCGGTGCAAGGTTTAGGTGACTCACTCTGTATATTAAACGTCTGGCTGGTTAGAGGCGGAAGTCTGAAAAATGTTCCATGGCTCAATATTCTCCCCTATACAAGGCGGCTGTGTGTTGAAAACAGTATGGATTTTTTTTATACAGGGGGACTACAAATAATCTTTACTACTTAAGACCTTTAAAATCATACTAATATAATTAAAATTGTACTAGATATTCACAAATGGTTTTCAGCATGTGATAAGATAACTCATAAAGTTTTGTTTCCTTATTCATACACGACGATGTGTGCACCTTAAGTGACAAGCATAATGCCTAGTTGGAATTCCATTTTTCTCCATGTACGATTCAAGATCTTCGCAGTGACATGTTCAGATGCACTGCGAATGCTTGCTTCAAGTCCTGTAGATCTCTAATCTTGGTTTAGTACACCAGAACTTTTACAAAACCCCACAGAAAGAAGAATGGTGGTGGCGGTATGGGTCAGGGAATCGTGGCGGCTATGGAATTGGACCATCTCGTCCAATACACCTATCCGGAAACCTTTCGTCTAGAAATTGAGGGGACATTTAGGGACCAGTGGGGTGGTGCCCTATTCTGTTGGAATATGATATCCGGTTGCAGATGTTCTAGTTGTGACACAGCAAACTCTTGTAACATGTCCAGTAAACACCACTATTGACGGTAGAAACGATGAAAAAGAATGGACCAGTGATGCAACTGTGCATCAGTCTGCACCAGACATTGATCTTAGGTGTGTCTCTTTCCATTCCCCGTGTAACTTTAGGAGGCTGTGAACCCCACATCCGAACGTAACGACGATCCAGTTCGCCGGATATGTGAAACGTTGCCTCATCGGAGTATTGCGTGGTATATCCACTACGAAATGTTCACGCTGAGGTTTGTCCGTAGGCTTTAACGCCTGAAGTAGCTTCACCTTGTAGGGATACAGCTGTAACCTCTTATGTGAGACTCCGTGTACTGTTGATATTCTCATTTCCAAGTCTCTGGCCACCGTACCTCGTCCACGTTGGTGTATGAAACAGATGGGCGACCAGTCCCCTTTTTGTGACGAACACTTTCAGTTTCTATAAAAGACGTCTACCAAACCCGAACAGATGGTAGAGACGGTGGTTTCCTTCCATAACTTGTTCGAAAGTTTCATTGTACTTGGGAATCGGAGGTCATCTCTATGAACCAAGCCACTTCTATGATGTCCACATTTGATCAAGTCTCCAAGTTCAAATTTGTGTCAAAATTGCGTCACCTAGAAGTCAAAAAAGCTTTATGAGCTATCTTATATCTAGTACAGTTTTAAAGATATTAGTTGTAAAAATAATTTATGGGCACCCAGTATTTTGCTTCAATTGTGTACCATTATTGTTCAAAGTGATTATGTATGCGAGTAGTCCTCAAGATAAATAAAAAGTATCATGGCTTAAAAAAAAATATTTGAATGCTCAGTTCCATTAACCGAGTAGCCTATTGATCATTTACAGATTTCGTCATTGCGGTCAAGGTGTAATGTCAATGACTATATTTTATTCAAAACAATATTCACGACAGCATAGTGTGTGGAACTTGAGTGTACATTCTTGTGATATTAATAAAAAAGGAGCTCATCGATATTAAAAAAAACAGTAAATAATTATTGCCAGTGACATCATTTAATTTTCTGTAAAAACAATTATATCTCAGACAATACTCATGGAAAAACATAATGAAAATCTCCACCTTTCGTTATCTATGGTTCTTCTAGAATAATCCTTCTTCTTGTTCGAACTGTTGTAATGATCGGACGTGACTGATGTCTTGTTGCACTGAGGTCCGTAAAAAGCTGTATTTTGGTGCTAATTTATTATTTTAAAAACAGAGTTTATCTGTCATCAAAATCAATCTTCTTGTTGGAATTTTATTTCATTGTGATTCTCATTATATATAAATGTTAAGTTTTCTGATCAGCTACAAACGAGCACTGCCATTAGCGCTATTGATCTACAGGGCGGATTATTGGCAAATGCTGAATAATAAGTGATTAACAGGGAGAAATATTTTTAAATGTTAATGCATATAGTTAAGGCACAGAAAAGATTTAATAATATTGTTTGTTGATAGTAAAACAATGCCTGAACCAGATTCGATAAGTGATTGTCTTATGTTAGCCGCCATGTTAGTGAAATATTGCAACGTTAGTTTTAAATCAAACAACTATGCAGACATGAATACTGATGGTCAATTTTTACGATTATAATTGTGTATTGGTGGCCCAGAACCCACTCAGAAATAATAAATTCGACTTAGATTGTGAATAATATTTAAGTATGATGCAAACAGCACGTTACGTGATAAAAATTGTTCTCTGCTAATGTGTGAACCCTGATTATTTCGTAAGAACTTTTATGAAATATTTTTGACAGGAAATAATACATTAGTGTTGGGCATGTGTGGTATTGTACGTAAAAATAGTTCATATTGTTTAAGAAAAAATGTTGCTACCTTGAATAATAGTTCTGTAAAGTTATGAGATCACTCTGGTGCAAAAATATACACTGCTTGACAGACAACATTTGTACATGTTCCCAGGTGGAGATTTCTTTGACAGAATAATTATCTTTAGCCGGGAGAGGCAGAGATTAAATGAAACTTCATGTTACGCTACCAACAAGTAATTGTTTTTTTTTAGTCCTGCTCCACTGTTTGTAAAATACCGCTATCCTAAGCGCACGCCACACAGGTCAGCGTTGTCAATGGACCTACGCTATCTTCTGTTTATGGCAAACAGGTAAAGAAGCCGCAAGGTAAGAGGAAATAACACTCAAGACATGTGATCCAAGTCTAAATGTCTTCCTTAAATGCCAAAGTGGAAACTCTGGCTAGTACAAGTAGCCCACATAATGTTTTCGGCAGAAATATCGAATGGACATGTTGCAGATTTAAGATGAAGCAGGTCGGAAATTCTAGCAGCAACTTGTCTTGAATAAGCTCCGTTGTACATTGTGAGGAAAGTTTATATAATCCTCGATCGTTCGATACCAAACAACGTAAAAACTGGCATATGTCCTTGGAGATAAAATCGGCAATCACGGGTTTTAAAAACATATTTATTAAGTTTCTTGATTGCATTCACTTTTTTAAATGATTGGTTTCGGTTCGGCATGAACCATTCTCAGATCTAAGTGTATCGGTCACAAGAGTAACTCGTCCAACTATCAATAAATTTTACGTTCTGCGTTACACGTTATAGCCATGATATGTGATGTAGCATGTAAATTTTGCTGATAGTTGCAGAGGCTAATCTTGTAACTTATACAATCAGATCTGATGATGCTTCATGTTGAGCTGAAACTGGAGATTTAAAAAAGTAATGCGATCAAGACGGATAATAAATGTTTTATAACAAACACTGCCTACCGCAATGATGTTGGTGGCACAATCTTGAAATATGATATGTCCATCGTAGAGTTTACCACTGACAGCAGTTCATTACCGGTTGTCGATGATGGAGTATCAGTGGCGTGACTAGGGTGTGGCATACGAGGCGTTTGTCCTGGAATCTGTTTCCAAGCATTTCCTCACAGATGACATTCGGATTGGACTTTTTTGATAGATCTGCTTTGTTTCTGCTGCTTTGTTTTCGACTAATGGATATCGTCATTCCTATTGAACGAACTCAACTAAAGAGTAATATGTATATTTCGTTACGACTTTACATTGATCAGCAATGAAGCAAAGAAAATGGAAACGCTTTATTATTGTAATAAATGTGACTTTATTCTACGTTTTTAAATGTTTTGAATTGAATCACGAACTGAAATACGAGTATGTACGTTCTACTGATGAGTAAAAGAAAAACATAGCCTAGATCACTATTTTTTATGAATGATGACGGGGGTCGACACGACGAGCAGATTATTTTCAAGTCTAGTGCTACAAGCTGCAATTTCTCAGTGGTGGGAGGCTGGAACAAAAAAAAAAAAAAAAAGGGGAAAAGGATCTTGTTTTTTATATTTTAGTCTTACCACTACTGACAATTTGTCATCTATAATTACTGGTGTGTGCATTATTGATAACTGCTCCTACACACAGCTCAGTGCCCTCTGTCAGTTTGTATCCTGTGCACTATTCAAAGGGAAATATCAACGAAAGTAACTTTAATAACCAATGTTCAATTTTCTTAAACATTTATTTCCAAATTAATGTGCCTAATTGGGCTGGCGACCGTTCATTTTTTTTCATTCACATATGGTTTTTACCACTTTCATTAATTCCCAAGGTTAAAGTCCGTTTTGTTTTCCTGCTAATTTAACCGTATTCAAAATTGTAGTCCGATACCTTTACCCATTAGACACACGCAAGGTCAAAATCTCAAAATCCTCTCAGAGGTAACATTAGCTTGTTTCACAGTACGCTAATCATCTCGCCAGATCGAAACTGATCATCATTAACAAAAAATGGTGTTCCAGACAGTGTTTATCATGCATTATACCAAGGTAGAACATGATTGTCAGAGACTTGCCATCAATTATGAAATCATACTAAAGTAGTGTTGATCTCAATTGCTGAATAAATAGGCTAAGCAGCTATTATATTTAGGACTAAAAGGCGACATAACGAGGCGGAGTGTCGATGTTTGCCTTGGGTGCCTGGTCCCCTACTAACCGCCACTGTTTTGAAATAATAGTTATAGAAACTTGCAGAAATGTGTTCAACATGTGGTTCAATAGGACGTAGTGCGCGAAATGGATAAAAAATCTACAGATAAATTTCTAAGAACAGACATTGCTCGAAACAGAAGCTAATTATCGCCGCTGGAGCATCCACGGTACAGTCCTGACCGTGCTCTAAATAAATTTTACTTTTTTGGTCCAATGATGAACCATCTGCATGAATCTAAGTTTTCGTTGGATGACGAGGTTGCGAAAATGGTGCAAGAGTAGATGTACAGGATGCCACAAACATTCTTCCAAGACGGAACTTGGCACCTGTTCAGAGATGGGCCAAATGCATGAAGGCTGACGGAGATTATGTAAAGAAATTATGTTACCTGAAATGTTTTCCTAATAACTTTTTAAAGTACTGGCTTTATTTTTTGATTGCCATTGTAGCATGTGTAGGAAATCCTTATATAAACTGAAAAGAGCTTGATTGGTATGGCTTTATTTTGGCCTTCCTGTACGTCTAATGACTGCTGAGCGTCAATTAATTACATGAATCGTGCAGGGGATGTCAAATTGATTCCATATTTTTTGATTTCCAGAAGGCTTTCGACAACGTTCCTCACAAGCGTCTTCTAATCAAACTGCGTGCCTACGGAGTATCGCCTCAGTTGTGCGACTGGATTCGTGATTTCCTGTCAGAAATGTCACAGTTCGTAGTCATCGAGTAAAACAGAAGTAATATCCGGCGTTCCCCAAAGAAGAGTTATAGGCCCTTTATTGTTCCTGATCTATATTAACGACGTAGGAGACAATCTGAGTAGCCGTCTTAGATTGTTTGCAGATGATTCTGTCATTTACCGTCTTGTAAAGGCGTCAGATGATCAAAACGACTTGTAAAATGAATCAGATAAGATATCTGTATGGTGCTAAAAGTGGCAATTGACCCTGAATAAAGAAAAGTGCAAAGTTATTCACATGGGTACTAAAAGAAATCAGCTAAATTTCGATTACGTGATAAGTCACACAAATCTGAAGGCTGTAAATTCAACTAGATACTTAGGGATTACAATTACAGATAATCTGAATTGGAACGATCACATAGATAATATTGTGGGTAGAGCAAAGACTGCGATTCATTGGCAGAACACTTAGAAGGTGCAACAGGTCTACCAAAGAGACTGCTTACACTACGCTTGCCCGCCCTATTCTGGAGTTCTGTTGTGCGGTGTGGGATCCGCATCAGGGGGGACTGACGGATGACATCGAAAAAGTACAAAAAAGGGCAGCTCGTTTTGTATTGTCACGAAAGAGGGGAGATAGCGTCACAGAGATGATATTGGAATGGCAATCATTAAAACAAACGCGTTTTTCGTTGCGACGGGATCTTCTCATGAAATTTAATCAGCAGTTTTCTCCTTCGATTGCGAAAATATTCTGTTGGCACCCACCTACATAGGGAGAAATAATCATCTCGATAAAATAAGAGAAATCAGGGCTCGCACGGAAAAATTTAAGTGCTCGTTTTTCCCGCGTGCGGTTCTAGAGTGGAACGGTAGAGAGACAGCATGAAGGTGGTTCATTGAATCCTCTGCCAGGAGCTTTATTGTGAATAGCAGAGTAATCACGTAGATGTAGATGATCTCTTCTGGAAGACAGTTGGAGTATTTGAGGGGGCTAATTCGCCCTCAAGAGAAGAGCTGAGAAGCTACTGATGATTGTAAGTCTTCACCACTGTCCTATCTTTGGATCCTCTGATTGACTGGCGTCCTGGCAGAAGGCGTGAGTACCACAGTGATTCGCTCGGTTTATGGCTGCTTACGAGTGAGGAAAAGGCGAGACCTGTGTGGCGGTTGGCGTGTTGTGGGTATGAGGCGTCGGCAGGTACGGACTGGGGGCCGATCTGTTGACATGGTGGCCTCTGTTGCCTCTTGGTGTATTCCGAGCCTTATGCAAGATAGAATCCACTGAGGCTGAGTTCTTAGTTTTGGAGAGCGAGTGCACCAGCAATTTGGCTTCTGGAATTGATCTCGCCGTGTGCGTTTGATGTTGCCGGCCGGAATAGTGCTTCCAATGATGACAAATGGAGTACTAAAGAAGCGACGGTGCGTACTGTATTTATTCCCTCAGTAAAACTTGCCTGTGAAGTTTGAAAGATGAGGTTAGCTTGCAATTACAGTAACCTAATTCAACCCGCGACTGTAACTTCGAGTTAGACCTGGAAGAAGTGCCGCTCCTGCTAGCTTCGGCCGCTCAGATCGGCCCAGTCTCCAACGGGATTAGTGCTACGCTATCAGATTGTCGTGATCCATATCTAGTGTTTACTTGGACTTTGTGTATAGCAAGAACGTTACTGTTTTCGTGTCGCCTCTCGCTAGCGACATTTGCTGTAATCAGAGTTAAGTATTAACAATTTGCTTTCTATAAATAAAACTACTAATGTTGTTTGTTTGAATTGTCGTATGCCATTCCCAGAACGCAACATCCTTTAGGCACCCTATAAGCAACGAGTGGGCAAGGCCCCACACCCTCTAAATTTTTACACCTCTAACCCCCAAACTTCCGTCGAACACAGTTCAAAACAGAGTTTTTGATGCCCTCAGCACGTGCCCTGTTAACCGATCCCTCCTTTCTCAAGGCGTGCAGTAAATATCTGAAAGGTAACGCCTCCGAATTTTTATTTGAAAACTCCTAAAGCTTTTTAAATATAACAAACGTTACTAACATTCTATGTCTTAATTCTTCATTTCTACATACACTACTGGCCATTAAAATTGCTTCACCACGAAGAAGATGTGCAACAGAAGCGAAATTCGAAATTTAACCGACAGGAAGAAGATGCGTTGATATGTAAATGATTAGCACTTCAGAGCATTCACACAAGGTTGGCGCCGATGGCGACACGTACAACGTGCTGACATGAGGAAAGTTTCCAACCGTTCTCATACACAAACAGCAGTTGACCGGCGTTGCCTGGTGAAATGTTGTTGTGATGCCTCCCGTAAGGAGGAGAAATGCGTACCATCACGTTTCCGACTTTGATAAAGGTCGGATTGTAGCATATCGCGATTGCGGTTTATCGTATCGCGACATTGCTGCTCGCGTTGGTCGAGATCCAATGACTGTTAGCAGAATATGGAATCGGTGGGTTCAGGAGGGTAATACGGAACGCCGTGCTGGATCCCAACGGCCTCGTATCACTAGCAGTCGAGATGACAGGCATCTTATCCGCATGGCTGTAACGGATCGTGCAGCCACGTCTCGATCCCTGAGTGAACAGATGGGGACGTTTGCAAGACAACAACCATCTGCACGAACAGTTCGACGACGTTTGCAGCAGAATGGACTATCAGCTCGGAGACCATGGCTACAGTTATCCTTGACGCTGCATCACAGACAGGAGCGCCTGCGATGGTGTACTCGTCGCATCCGTGTTTGCGACATCGCGGTGAACGCACATTGGAAGCGTGTATTCGTCATCACCATACTGGCGTATCACCCGGCATGATGGTATGGGGTGCCATTGGTTACACGTCTCGGCCACGTCTTGTTCGCACTGATGGTACTTTAAACAGTGGACGTTACATTTCAGATGTGTTACGACCCGTGGCTCTACCCTTATTCGATCCCTGCGAAACCCTACGTTTCAGAAGGATAATGCACGTCCTGTACGGGCCTTTCTGGATACAGAAAATGTTCGACTGGTGCCCTGGCCAGCACATTCTGCGGTTCTCTCACCAACTGAAAAGTCTGGTCAATGGTGGCCGAGCAACTGGCTCGTCACTATACGCCAGTCACTGAACTGTGGTATCGTGTTGAAGCTGCATGGGCAGCTGTACCTGCACACGCCATCCAAGCTCTGTCTTATTCAATGCCCAGGCGTTTCAAGGCCGTTATTACGGCCAGTGGTGGTTGTTCTGGGTACTGATTTCTCAGGATCTAGGCACCCAAATTGCGTGAAAATGTAATCACATGCCAGTTCTAGTATAATATATTTGTCCAATGAATACCCGTTTATCAAATAGCAAAACTTATCTACCACTTTCAGTGTTTCATTTCCTAATATAATTCCTTCTGCGTTACTTGGTTTAATTCGACTACATTTCATTACCCTTGTTTTATTTTTGTTGATATTCGTCTTATGAGCTCTTTCCAAGACACTACCAATTCCATTCAACTGCTCTTGCAATTCCTTTGCCGTCTCTGACAGAATTACAATGTCCTCGATAAATCTCAATCATTTTGTTTTGTCTCCTTCAACTTTAACTCCTTTCCGAAATTCCTCCTAGATGTCCTGCACCGATCGTTCAATGTACGTACTGAATATCTCATACAGTTCAAAATTACTTCTTCACCATCAAGTCCTTCGTGTCATATAATTGCAGTCTGATTTCTCTACGAGTTGTAAATAACCTTTCAGTCCCTATTTATTACCCAGGCTACTTTCAAAATTACAAAGAGTGTATCCCAATCAAAACTTTCAAAAACTTTATCTAAGTCTACGACTATATAGACGTAGGTTTAACCTATTTTCTAAGATAAGTCGAAGGATCAGTATTGTTTCAAGTGTTCCTACATTTCTTCTGACCCCAAACTGATCTTCCCCTTTGTCAACTTCTATCACGCTTTTCAGTTTATGTATAAAAATCGAGTCCATATTTTGCGGTCTTGGCTTACTAAACTGAAGCTTCTACAATATTCATCCATATCATCACTTGCCTTGTTTCTGATGGGAATTATTACATTATTCTTTAAGTCACAGTGTAGTTTCTCTGTAACATGTTTCTCGTATACTAGGGGTTTACATATGGCACGCTCTCCCAAGGACCTCGGTAATTCTGACAGAGAGAGACTTGTCAATAGTTTGTTGTTTTAGTGGCCGTTCATATTCTTCTTTTAGTATGATATATCCCACATCCCATTCGTTTACTTTGTCTTCCTTTCCAAATTATCGTCTTCAGTTTCGTTTACGTTGTATATACACCGAAGCGCCAAAGAAACTGCTATAGGCATGTATATTCAAATACAGATATATGTGAACAGGCAGAATACGGCGCTGCGGTCGGCAACGCCTATAGTATAAGACAACATGTGTGTGACGCAGTTACTGCTGCTACAGTGGCAGGTTATCAAGACTGAGTTTGAACGCGGTGTTACAGTCGGCGCGCGACCGATGGGACACAGCATCTCCTAGGTAGTGATGGAGCGTAAGACCTTTTCACGAGTGTACCGTGAATATCAAGAATCCGGTAAAACATGGAATCTCCGATATCGCTGGGGTCGGAAAAAGATCCTGCAAGAACGACTGAAGAGAATCGTGCGACGTGACAGAACTGAAACCCTTCCGCAAATTGATGCAGATTTCAATGCTAGGCTATAGAAAAGTGTCAGCGTGCGCACCAATCAACAAAAAATCATCGATATGGGCTTTCAGAGCCGAAGGCCCTGTCGTGTACCCTTGATGACAGCACGACATAGAGCTTTAAGCATGGCCTCGGCCCGTCAAGGCCGACATTGCACTGTTGTTGACGGTTGTCGCCTGATCGGATGAGTCTCTTTTCAAATTATATCAACCGGATGGGCGTGTACAGGTATGGAGACAACCTCATGAATCCATGGACCCTGCAGGGGACTGTTCAAGTCGATGGAGGCTCTCTAATGGTGTGGGGCGTGTGCAGTTGGAGTGACGTGGGACATACGACTCTGACAGGTGATACGTACGTAAGCATCCTGTCTGATCACCTGCATCCATTCACGTCCATTGTGCATTGCAGAGAACTTGGACGTTTCCAGCAGGACACTCCGACATCCCATACGTCCAGAATTGCTACAGAGTGGCTCCCGAAATACTCTTCCAAGTATAAACACTTCCGCTGGCCACCAAACTCCCCAGACATGAACATTATTGAGTATATTTGGGATACCTTACAACTTGCTGTTCAGAAGAGATCTCCAACCCCTCGTACTCTTACGGACTTAAGGACAGCAATGTAGAATTCTAGTGTCAATTCCCTCCAGCACTACTTCAGACAGAGTCCATGTCATGTCGTGTTGCGGCACTTATGCGTTCTCGGGGGGCCCTACACGATTATTCAGGTGTACCACGTTTTTTGGATCTTCAGTGTGTATGTGTGTATATAGGGTGGCTAGAAACACCTGAGAAGCTTGTAAGGATATTTACAGATGGGTTATACTGAGAAATAATTGTTAGGAAAAAATTAGGTACGCTGCGCCGTTTCTGAGTTAATTAGCATATAAGTTAACCAATCATTCCTTGAAGCGTGCAAATCGAAACGGCCCCCCAGAGACTGTGTTGCCAAACGTGTCTTTCGTTTGGTTTCCTAAAACCGAACAAGGCAGCGACACAAAATTGTAGTGGGGTGGTAGTAACCATCGAACCCGAGCCAGAGGCTGACCTGTCCCGTGCGCTATCGTCTACGCTATGAAAAGAACTAATTCTAATTGTGTCTGGCGGGCAGCTTGAATTTGCGCCCACAACGGTCTGATTGGCTAACTTCAATGATAATTATCTCGGAAACCGCGCAACGTATCGAATTTTTTCTTAACAGTTGTTTCTCAGCACAACCTGTCCTGTAACACATTTACAAGCTTTTTAGGCTGTTTTCGACCACACTGTATAGAGATGTTTCTCTTTTGTCCAAGATATAATTTTCCTATTGGCGGCGTCTATCCCATAGTATGTATCAACAACTTTACATTTCTCCTTTAGCCCTTCCTGCTCCACCCTTTTCAAAAGTCCTATTTACCCCCTTTGTTTGGTTCGTTTTCTATTTTCTCATTTTGAAATTAAATTCAGTGTCCCATGTGTTATCCAAGGTTTTCTACAGGGCTTCATCTACATCTACATACGTACTTCGTAATCCACCATACGGTGCGTGGAGGATGGTACCTCGTACCACAACTAGCATCTTCTTTTCCTGTTCCACTCCCAAAATGAACGAGGGAAAAATGACTGCCTATATGCCCCTGTAAGAGCAATAATCTCTCTTATATTATCTTTGTTGTCTTTCCGCGAAATGTAAGTTGGCGGCAGTAAAATTGTACTGCAGTCAGCCTCAAATGCTGGTTCTCTAAATTTCCTCAGTAGCGATTCACGAAAAGAACGCTTCCTTTCCTCTAGAGACTTCCATCCGAGTTCCTGAAGCATTTCCATAACACTCGCGTGATGATCAAACCTACAAGTAACAAATCTAGCAGCCCGCCTCTGAATTGCTTCTATATGCTCCCTCAATCCGACCTGATAGGGATCCCAAAGGCTCGAGCAGTACTCAAGAATAGGTCGTATTTCTGTTTTATAAGCGGTCTCCTTTACAGATGAACCACATCTTCCCAAAATTCTACCAATGGACCGAAGACGACTATCCGCCTTCCCCACATCTGCAATTACATGCTTCTCCCACTTCATATCGCTCTGCAATGTTACGACCAAATATTTAATCGACGTGACTGTGTCAAGCGCTACACTACTAATGGAGTATTCAAATATTACGGGATTCTTTTTCCTATTCATCTGCATTAATTTACATTTATCTATATTTAGAGTTAGCTGCCATTCTTTGCACCAATCACAAATCCTGTCCAAATCATCTTGTATCCTCCCACAGTCACTCAACAACGACACCTTCCCGTACACCACAGCATCATCAGCAAACAGCCGCACATTGCTATCCACCCTATCCAAAAGCTCATTTATGTAGATAGAAAACAACAGCGGATCCACCACACTTCCCTGGGGCACTCCAGATGATACCCTCACCTCCGATGAACACTCGCCATCGAGGACAACGTACTGCGTTCTATTATTTCAGAAGTCTTCGAGCCACTCACATATTCTTCGTCTATTTGCCATTTCTCAGAGGCACCCATCCACCCTCTATTTTTTTTATTTACGCGTCAAGTTCCGTAGGACGAAATTGAGGAGCAAATCTCCAAGGTCATGGAACGTGTCAGTACATGAAATTACAACATAAAAATAATAACAATAAAAATAAAATGTTTATATACCCGAAAAAAAGTCAAGCCATATGTTTAAGTAAACGCAATCCACAATACAACAAAAATCAGCCTAATTTTTCAAGGAACTCCTCGACGGAATAGAAGGAGTGACCCATGACGAAACTCTTCATTTTCGATTTGAAAGCGTCTGGAGTATTGCTAAGACTTTTTAATTCTAGTGGTAGCTTACTGAAAGTGGATGCAGCAGTATACTGCACACCTTTCTGCACGATAGTTACGGAAGTCCTATCCAAATGCAGTTTTGGTTTCTGCCGAGTATTAACTATTCTTGGGAACAGACTAATATTGTTAACAAGAAATGACAGTAAGGAATATATATTCTCCTGTTTCAGTCAATCATTATCCATCTGCCAGCGCCCTCTGTTTCTTTCAATTTATCCAGGTCGTCACATATCACGGTCGTTTTCCTTTCTGGAATTACATCAGTTTTAGCCTCCAGTCCACAACCAACAGTCTAAATTATGGTCTCAGTTTCCATATACTAATGGAAGCAGTCTGCAGATTAAAATTGGGTTTCTAAATCTGTGTCTTACCGTAAGATAATCTGTCTGAAAACTTCCGGCGTTTAGAGGTCCTTCTCACATATACAACCATATTTCATAATTTTTAAACCATCTATGAGCAATAATTAAATTGTGCTCTGCACAGAATTTGAACAGGCGTTTATTATTGTCCCCCTGGTCCATATTCAAATGGTTCAAATGGCTCTGAGCACTATGGGACTTAACTACTGAGGTCATTAGTCCCTAGAACTTAGAACTACTTAAACCTAACTAACCTAAGGACATCACAAACATCCATGCCCGAGGCAGGATTCGAACCTGCGACCGTAGCGGTCGCACGCTTCCAGACTGTAGCGCCTAGAACCGCAATGCCACCCAAGCCGCCAGGGTCCATATTCCCCTACAATTATTCCTTCTCGTCGTTTTCCTACCCTCGAATTTCAGTCCCTTATCACAGTTAAGTTTTCTTCTTTTTTAATTACCTGCATAATTTCCTTTATCTCTTCATACATGATTTCAACTACTATCATACCTTCGGCCAATCCTGTTTCACACATTTCACACTCCGGCACGCAGCAATACGTATTGTGTTTGTTTCCTTCAGGCTGTGACGAAAGAAGCGCTGTATCATTTGAAAGATACAGAGGCGAGCGAGTGTGCCAGGACTTACCTCAGTTCAATGCTACTAGCACCAAGTCATCAAAACAAGCCTGTTCAAATGGTTCAAATTGCTCTGAGCACTATGGGACTTAACATCTATGGTCATCAGTCCCCTAGAACTTAGAACTACTTAAACCGAACTAACCTAAGGACATCACACAGCACCCAGTCATCACGAGGCAGAGAAAATCCCTGACCCCGCCGGGAATCGAACCCGGGAACCCGGGCGTGGGAAGCGAGAACGATACCGCACGACCACGAGCTGCGGACAACAAGCCTGTGCGCAGCATATAAACTATTCCGCCATAATCTAAGAATGAAATTAAAAACGAAAGTAGCTTTTTAAAACTTTATGAACATGTGCTTCAGTATATTAATGGTAAAATTGTTAAATCTCAGAGTGATCAGATGAATATGTTTCCTTAAAAACACTGTTTTAAGAAGAAAAACCAGTGGCGATAAATAATAAAGTTAGAAAGCCAAAAATTGTTCATAATGTGCAAATGTATGTCACAATCAACAGTTACAAGTTTCAACTTGATCGGAATAAAATTTCGATCAAAATCGGCGTTTTTAAGAGAAAACGTAAAATTCGTATGAAGCTTCAGTTTGATATAAAACCCCATTAAGCTACATCTTATGATTTTCAAGTAATTAACTAAAAACTAAATTTGGATCAAGAGCGTCCCATTTTGTAGTAGGTTAAGTATCAGTTCTATTCATAATAGTTCTTATTACAGCCCTGGATTACATCCATTCAATAATGGCGCTATAAAAAATTTCAAGACTTTGATGTAAATACCAATGAATACAAGGTCTCTTAAAGTTGTAGTTTAGAGGTATGTTCTACTGTCTGTTCCGCATTAAAAATTCTAGCCGGTAAAGTTGAAATGCAGTTGAGCTAAAACTTTTTCTGTAATTAAATACAACTTAACTCCATTCATATAAAAATGACGAAGATTCTAATTCGATTCATGACAGTGTTACAAAATAATGTGTCCGAGCAAGTGGACATTTAGATGCTGCTACTTGTGCATACAGCATATGACAGCAGACGTTCCTTTCGGCTGTCCACTGCGCCAATATACAGGGTGTTACAAAAAGGTACGGCCAAACTTTCAGGAAACATTCCTCACACACAAATAAAGAAAATATGTTATGTGGACATGTGTCCGGAAACGTTTAATTTCCATGTTAGAGCTCATTTTAGTTTCGTCAGTATGTACTGTACTTCCTCGATTCACCGCCATGACTTCATACGGGATACTCTACCTGTGCTGCTAGAACATGTGCCTTTACAAGTACGACACAATATGTGGTCCATGCACGATGGAGCTCCTGCGCACGTCCGCAGCTCGTGGTCGTGCGGTAGCGTTCTCGCTTCCCACGCCCGGGTTCCCGGGTTCGATTCCCGGCGGGGTCAGGGATTTTCTCTACCTCGTGATGACTGGGTGTTGTGTGATGTCCTTAGGTTAGTTCGGTTTAAGTAGTTCTAAGTTCTAGGGGACTGATGACCATAGATGTTAAGTCCCATAATGCTCAGAGCCATTTTGTTCGTACGCTTCTCAACAGCAGATTCGGTGACCGATGGATTGGTAGAGGCGGACCAATTCCATGGCCTCCACGCTCTCCTGACCTAAACCCTCTTGACTTTCATTTATGGGGGCATTTGAAAGCTCTTGTCTACGCAACCCCGGTACCAAATATAGAGACTCTTCGTGCTCGTATTGTGGACGGCTGTGATACAATACGCCATTCTCCAGGGCTGCATCAGCGCATCAGGGATTCCATGCGACGGAGGGTGGATGCATGTATCCTCGCTAACGGAGGACATTTTGAACATTTCCTGTAACAAAGTGTTTGAAGTCACGCCGGTACGTTCTGTTGCTGTGTGTTTCCATTCCATGATTAATGTGATTTGAAGAGAAGTAATAAAATCAACTCTAACATGGAAAGTAAGCGTTTCCGGACACATGTCCACATAACATATTTTCTTTCTTTGTGTGTGAGGAATGTTTCCTGAAAGTTTGGCCGTACCTTTTTGTAACACCCTGTATAAATACGGCCTGAGAGGCAGTGACACACTTCACTTCTCACCCCACTATCATAAGGTCTGCGTCAGGTAAACGCCGGCTCGCGCGATGCCCAAGGCCCACAAGAAATACAGGCCGCGGCGCGTACATCACGAAGGTAGGCTTGACTCGATCGCTCCGTCAGCAGACTAATTACGCTTCCGCACCTATTAACTCGTTTTACGTGTTTACGTACAAATGAGAATTGCGTCTTCTACTGGAATCCTCTATTATGGAGTCTTATTGTTTATTACTCCAACAACGATCGAAAATCCATATGCTCATTAACAATTTGTTATGTTTGTACTGGATATAATGAAATTTTATTGCTTGGATGAGGCACATCTTGTATGATATAAGGACTGTTAAGAAGAAGAGACTACATGCTATAAACGATTTGTTATCTGATTTATGCAGAGCGTAGGTGTTAAATACAGCTACTGCACAGTTGTGTATTTTGTTGTAGTACTAATTTAGGCGTGGCGCCATTGAGTTAGTAGACTGTTTTGTCTGGCGCCACTGCCTCAGGTGTAGTACCGACTATCCCTCTTGCGGCCCCATTGTAAATATCTATGAGGAAGAGTTGGTATCTGTAGGTTTTGTCCTTAGAAGGTCTTTTCTTGCCGATATATACAGGGTGGTCCATTGATAGTGACCAGGCCAAATATCTCACGAAATAAGCATCAAACGAAAAAACTGCAAAGAACAGAACTCGTCTAGCTTGAAGGGGGAAACCAGATGGCGATATGGTTGGCCCGCTAGATGGCGCTGCCATAGGTCAAACGGATATCTACTGCGTTTTTTAAAATAGGAACCCCCCATTTTTTAATTACATATTCGTGTAGTACGTAAAGAAATATGAATGTTTTAGTTGGACCATTTTTTTCGCTTTGTGATGGATGGCGCTGTAATAGTCACAAACGTATAAGTACGTGGTATCACGTAACATTCCGCCAGTGCAGACGGTATTTGCTTCGTGATACATTACCCGTGTTAAAATGAACCATTTACCAATTGCGGAAAAAGTCGATATCGTGTTGATGTATGGTTATTGTGATCAAAATGCCCAACGGGCGTGTGCTATGTATGCTGCTCGGTATCTTGGATGACATCATCCAAGTGTCCGGACCGTTCGCCGGATAGTTATCCCCACATCAGTAGCAGACAAATTGCGCGAGAATCGGAATCTCAAAAACGTCGGTGTTGAGAATGCTACAACATCGACTGCACCCGTACCATATTTCTATGCACCAGGAATAGCATGGCGACAACTTTGAACGTCGTGTACAGTTCTGCCACTGGGCGCAAGAGAAATTACGGGACGATGAGAGATTTTTTGCACTCGTTCTATTTAGCGACGAAGCGTCATTCACCAACAGCGGTAACGTAAACCGGCATAATATGCACTATTTGGCAACGGAAAATGCACTATGGCTGCTACAAGTGGAACATCAGCGACTTGGCGGGTTAATGTATAGTACGGCATTATGGGACGAGTGATAATTGGCCGCCATTTTATCGATGGCAATCTAAATGGTGCAATGTATGCTGATTGCCTACGTAATGTTCTACCGATGTTACTACAAGATGTTTCACTGCATGACAGAATGGCGATGTACTTCCAACATGATGGATGTCCGGCACATAGCTCGCGTGCTGTTGAAGCGGTATTTCATGACAGGTGGATTGGTCGTCGAAGCATGGTCCGCACGTTCACCGGATCTGACGTCCCCGCATTTCTTTCTGTGGGGAAAGTTGAAGGATATTTGCCATCGTGTTCCACCGACAACGCCTGACAACATGCGTCAGGGCATATCAATGCATGTGCGAACATTACGGAAGGCGAACTACTCGCTGTTGAGAGGAATGTCGTTACACGTATTGTCAAATGCATTGAGGTTGACGGACATCATTTTGAGCATTTATTGCATTGAGGTGGTATTTACAGGTAATCACGCTGTAACAGCACGCGTTCTCAGAAATGATAAGTTCACAAAAGTACGTACATGTATCACATTGGAACAACCGAAATAAAGTGTTCAAACGTACCTACGTTCTGTATTTTAATTTAAAAAAATCTACCCGTTACCAAGTGTTAGTCTAAAATTGTGAGCCATATGTTTGTGACTATTACAGCGCCATCTATCACAAAGCGAAAAAAGTGGTCCAACTAAAACATTCATATTTCTTTACGTACTACACGAGTATGTAGTAAAAAGTGGGGATCCTATTTTTAAAAAACGCAGTTGATATCCCTTTGACCTATGGCAGCGCCATCTAGTTGACCAACCATGGCGCCATCTGATTTGCCCCTGGAAGCTAGACAAGTTTCGTTCTTCGTAGTTTTTTCGTTTGATGATTATTAGGGGATATTTGGCCCGGTCACGATCAGTGGACCACACTGTATACGCGGTTTGCTGGCCCCAGAGCGAGGCACTAAGTTTGGGGATTGGCGATAGCGTTGCGACAAGAGGTGGTCACAATTTCCGAGCAGCCAAAGCCACGAGCTCCGCAAGGAGGGCCTACGCAGAGCGAAGATACCGGAGTACTTCACTGCGTTCAGCGTCGGCTGTAATCAACAGGCAGACAACCCGTCGGTTGGTTGGCAACATTCGTGTCGAACGACCGCTTGTAGCGTGGCTGCCCTCTTCTACCTGACTTTCATCGGCACCACTCAGTAACCGCTGCGACGCACCGTGTATCTATGGACCTGCTTGCTGATAAGGGTGAGTAACATTCTCTAATCGTCGTGGTGATTTGTTTCATTGTCTACGTGCCCTCCTGATTAGTTTGTGGTTTGTACGCGACCCTCAAGATTTACTCGGTCGGCTCTGTGGTCGTAAATATAGGCAGCACTATTTTAATAAGACACTAGTTGTCGTTGAAAATTTGTTCCACCATTATATTGCCTTTCCTTTATGGTTTGTACCCGATCAATTATGTTCTAATTAATCAGCTCTTGGTCGCAAATACAGCCCGAACAATTGTACTAAGGCACAGGTCGCCGTTAAACAAAAGAGGGAACTTGTGGTTGGATTTCGTTGTTAACCGGATCAATTCTTTGATTGTAATTGCATTTCTCAGTCATTAGTTATAATTTGAACAACCTGTTGTACTAAGATGTTCGTGTCTGTGTTTGAAAGGTCGGGTCATTATTGGTGTATTTTAGCTGGGTCTTGTGCTACCGCCGAGTGAGTTCTCTTGTAATTAGTGTTCACAAGTAATGTTTTAAGACAAACTGCCTATTGGCTTCTGTCTCGGGTTTCATCTAATCATTATTCGTTAGATGAACGTCGGCCGAAGAACCCGAGACAGAAGCCAATAGGCAGTTTGTCAACAAGTGGCCACGAAAGCCTTAACAATTATGTAATGTTTTAAGACGTTCCTTCAGAGCGGTCTTCATAACTGACAATCAATTTATGAAAATATTATCAGCCAACTGTCACCAGGGCTTTAGTGAAAATAAAATTGTCAGAAGGGACGGGATGGCAGCCAGTCGCCCCTTGGTTGCCGATTGAAATTAAGAGGTTGCTTGCTTTTAACTAAGCTTTATCGTTCTCTTCTTGTTTGCTAATCTGTTCAACATTTAAACACACGTAGGCGTCTTAAACGCCGAACCTTTCGACGTACAGCTTCCAAATTAAAAATTGAGTCATCTGTTTTGAGTAATTGAATCACTCTAGTCCTCAATGGTGCTTATATAGTTTCCGTGTGTTGCAGAAGGGCATTTAATAAGACAGACTGTGTCCAGCGCGGTAGTAAACACCGCTGTTTCACCCGATAACGGGCGGGCTGCAGGTAGAGCCGTCTTGTAATCATTGTCATATTGTTTCCTGTTTTGCAATACAGCACTTCAGATTTCTTTTGCAAACATTAAGAGCTTATTTAAGTGAAGGTTCAAGGTCGAAAGAATTTTGAAAATTCATCCTTTTCGCTAGAGAAAATTTTATGGTTAAATGCTTCGATTATCTGTAAAACACAGTTTATATATTGTTAAACAAACAGGTTGTGTGAAAACTAAGTTATATTGGTGGGTCCTCCCTTCCACGTTTTCCTTAGTTCCAGTAAGTACCACGTATCTCTATAAAAGTAGATTTCAGTGGAATATGCAATGCTCGTTAGTTCATGAACATCCAGTTACGAGTTAAAACCATTAAAAAGGCATTTAGATTGCTGAACTGAGCGAACGAGGTAACTCAGGTCTACCCTCGTGACGTACTCGACGTAGCCTGTCTTTCTCATAGGCCACGGCGATGCTGAGGGGGACGTCACAGCCAGGCTGCAACTAAAATCATTTTTTCGGTACAATTAGGGAGTGAACTTGCGAGGACTGTACACCGTCCTGGATCGCCTAGATTTCGCGGAAGTAACTGTTTGTGTGCCGCTCTTAATGTTAACAAAACCGCGCGGCGTGTGGTAAGATTGCTTTCATTTTTGTGACGAGCAATTAACCTTGAAGCTTATAAGTCAGGGCAGAAAACCAATTTAATGAGAACTTACCGTAGAGGTCGCCTCTGACATGCTCTAGTGCTGTTTGACAGACATCATTATTATTATCAGGAATAGTACTATACTTATGCGTATGAACTCTTACTAAATACCTTAATCAGTTAAAACTCAAAACTTTTATTCGTAATCATAGTTCCTGATCCTGCTGAGTAAATCGAGAGCTGAAGCATTTCTTTCAATGACCGCAAAATAAGTTTCCAGGCTCTCGTAAAAGACAGCGAACGAAATATAATTCAATTCATAGAATATTCACTACTGGCCATTAAAATTGCCGGTGGCGACACCAACAACGTGCCGACATGAGGAAAGTTTCCAACCGATTTCTCATACACAAACAGCAGTTGACCGGCGTTGCCTGGTGAAACGTCGTTGTGCTGCCTCGTGTAAGGAGAAGAAATGCGTACCATCACGTTTCCGACTTTGATAAAGGTCGGATTGTAGCCTATCGCTATTTGGGTTTATCGTATCGCGACATTGCTGCTCGCGTTGGTCGAGATCCAGTGACTGTTAGCAAAATATAGAATCGGTGGGTTCAGGAGGGTAATACGGAACGCCGTGCTGGATCCCAACGGCCTAGTATCACTAGCAGTCGAGATGACAGGCATCTTACCCGCATAGCTGTAACGGATCGTGCAGCCACGTCTCGATCCCTGAGTGAACAGATGGGGACCATCTGCACGAACAGTTCGACGACGTTTGCAGTAGCATGGACTATCAGCTCCGAGACCGTGGCTGCGGTTACCCTTGACGCTGCATCACAGGCAGGAGCGCCTGCGATGCTATACTCAACGACGAACCTGGGTGCACGAATGGCAAAACGTCATTTTTTCGGATGAATACAGGTTATGTTTACAGCATCATGACGGTCGCATCCGTGTTTGGCGATATCGCGGTGAACGCACATTGGAAGCGTGTATTCGTCATCGCCATAGTGGCGTATCACCCGGCGTGATGGTATGTGGAGCCACTGGTTACACGTCTCGGTGACCTCTAGTTCGCATTGACGGTACTTTGAACGGTGGACGTTACATTTCAGATGTGTTACGACCGATGGCTCTACCCTTCATTGGATCCCTGCGAAATCCTACATTTCAGCAGGATAATGCACGACCGCACGTTACAGGTCCTGTACGGGCCTTTATGGATACAGAAAATGTTCGACTGCCGCCATGTCCAGGACATTCTCCAGATCTCTTACCAATTGAAAACATCTGGTCAATGGTGGCCGAGCAACTGGCTCTTCACAGTACGCCAGTCGCTACTCTTGATGAACTGTGGTATCGTGTTGAAGTTGCATGGGCAGCTGTACCTGTACACGCCATCCAATCTCTGTTTGACTCAATGCCCAGGCGTATCAAGACCGTTATTACGGCCAGAGGTGGTTGTTCTGGGTACTGATTTCTCATTATCTATGCACCCAAATTGCGCGAAAATATAATCACATGTCAGTTCTAGTATAATATATTTGTCCAATGAATACCCGTTTATCACGTGCATTTCTTCTTGGTGTAGCAATTTTAATGGCCAGTAGTGTATCTTATTCAATTATATCAATCCACTGCCCCACAGGTCTCCGCCAGGCAGATTCTTTACCTTTTATGGTGTCATATTAACAGTTGTCATCTGCACGGCGCTTGCTGGGGCTAGGGGTTGACTCTCTCTTCTTCGATGGAGTGGAGGCGACAGCTTGTCTGCCTTTGCTCAGTGTGCTACGAATCTGTGTAAGTGGAAACTGGAAACGCTCGTGCAGGCCTGATAAACCGTGTCACCGGAAACCTCGATGTTATCAACAGAGAGTCCTCGTTTAGGACGACACTGCTTTCATCGTCCCCAATCCGTCGGCAAGGCCACGCGGCTCCAGAGATGCAAATCTACGCTGTGAGACCAGCAGCAAGAGCGTCCGCCTCTTTGCTGTGTGTCCAGCCGTATTAGTTAGCGCCTCTGGTTTCGCCTCTCGGTTTCTCCACCGGTAGCACTAGTGGCCGTTTTCGTAAGCCGCGAGAGGATTTGAGCTGAAGGTACAATTCGTAATTCAACGTACACGTGACTGAAGAGGGGCTGTGACCGTTAGCAATGACCCAAGACCTTACAGACACGGGACATTTATTGAACTACGATTTTTTGCAGGATTATAACTTTTAAATGGAAAGCTGCTAAAACGTATGCGACAGAATAAGGGTCGCAGTGGTTCTCACGAGTGAGGGCCACAACGATCTGGAATCTCACGTCAGTTTTTGAAGATAATACTTTTTGAGACAGGATTTACAACTCCGCTTCCTGTTGCTCCTGAGAGGACATCGAGACCACCTTGAGAATGCCACATTGATCGTGGCATTAGAAGTCATTCAGAGTTAAATAATAATAAATTCGGTAGCGATACTCTGAAAGACCTAAGTCGAAACAAGGCCCCGGGAGTAGACAACATTCCATTAGAATTACTGACAGCCTTGGGAGAGCCAGTCCTGACAAAACTGTACCATCTGGTGAGCAAGATGTATGAGACAGACGAAATATCATCAGACATCAAGAAGAATATAATAATTCCAGTCCGAAATAAATCAGGTGTTCACAGATGTGAAAATTACCGAACTATCAGTTTAATAAGCCATGGCTGCAAAATACTAACACGAATTCTTTAGAGACGAATGGAAAATCTGGTAGAAGCCGACCTCGGGGAAGATCAATTCGGATTCTGTAGAAATGTTGGAACACGTGAAGCAATACTGACCTTACGACTTATCTTAGAAGAAAGATTAAGGAAAGGCAAACCTACGTTTCTAGCATTTGTAGACTTAGAGAAAGCTTTTGACAACGTTGACTGGAATACTCTCTTTCAAATTCTGAAGGCGGCAGGGGTAAAATACAGGGAACGAAAGGCTATTTACAATTTGTACAGAAACCAGACGCCAGTTATAAGAGTCGAGGGACATGAAAGGGAAGCAGTGGTTGGGAAGGGAGTGAGACAGGGTTTTAGCCTCTTCCCGATGTTATTAAATCTGTATATTGAGCAAGCAGTAAAGGAAGGGAAAAAAATAGGAGTAGGGATTAAAATCCACGGAGAAGAAATAAAAACTTTGAGGTTCGCCGATGACATTGTAATTCTGTCAGAGACAGCAAAGGACCTGGAAGAGCAGCTGAACGGAATGTACAGTGTCTTGAAAGGAGGATATAAGATGAACATCAACAAAAGCAAAACGAGAATAATGGAATGTAGTCGAATTAAATCGGGTGATGCTGAGGGAATTAGATTAGGAAATGAGACGCTTAAAGTAGTAAATGAGTATTGCTATTGGGGGAGCAAAATAACTGATGATGGTCGAAGTAGAGAGGATATAAAATGTAGACTGGCAATGGCAAGGAAAGCATTTCTGAAGAAGAGAAATTTGTTAAGGGGCTCCGGAACGCCATATACTTGCAATGTTAAAATAACGCTTATAAATTACATCTTCCCTCACAAAGTATTTGAGGTAGGAAGTTGAACTTTTTACAGATTATTTATTGGAATATGGGCTACAACTTAACACAGGGATTTTACAAAATTTTAGTTCAGTTATTAAAGATGATTTTTTTTCAATTGTAATGAAAATTCACAACATTTTTTTGCAATTTTTTATTTATATATTCAGAAATATACAGTTTTTTGGAAAAAGGCTGTGTAACATTTACTGAAAGTTTGAAACAAATATGTTTGGAAGATCCTTAGAAAACATGTAATTAGTATGAGAAAATAAAAGTTTTGGGAATCGAGCGACAAAGATTGGATTAACTTTTTAGTGCATTCCAGGTCCATAGGATGGATTATCTTCATCCTCTGCAAACTCCTCCTCCAGCTTCCTCTTGTTCCTCCTCCTGTTTACTCTTGATTGTATTTCTAGACTCTTTACAGCCCTGTCTGCAGCCTGAAGGCGTTCCTTGTATAAGGCAAGCATCGCTCGTACCATGTTAGAACCCATCTTCATTCCCATATTTCTAAATACCTTGCACCTTACAATGTTGCCATCATTGAAAGTCGCAACAGCATCATACACACCAAAGTGAAGTGTTTCAATTCCAACAAATACAGTCTTGGGGATTCTCGACCATATAACACTATTTACACCTTCATTGGGGTTTTGAGTTTTTCCGTGAATACACTTTTTCAACAGTTCAGGTGCTGCTAAGTCTCTGAAAATAGGTTTTATCACCTCCATTATTGCATGAGGCAGACTATGCTTATGAGTGTACACTTCACCAGTTAGCAATCCTTTGTTATATTTACACCAACTGTCTTCTTCTTTGTGACACAAGCTATGTTGGGGATTTTCATCGTCTTTATTGTTTACAGTAATAACACATACCTTTGGCTTTCCAACATTTCTCCTTTTCTTAAAAGCCTTCAGAGGATTTCTAATAACTTTACTTTTACTCATTATTATACTTCAACAAAACAGAGACTCAAGAAACAGAATTAATTACGAATATTTTCGAGATAACGACAGAGTAAATAAACATGAAACAATCGACAATCACACCAGCGATATATATTGAACCATCACAGGTTAGCCACAACACATACTTTATCTCACATCACTAAAATGTACCTGATGAACACGGACGTTAATAATAACACCATTTGACAGCAGTTTAACAGCGCCACAGTGGGTCACGCCCATGTAGAACACATTTCAAAAAAAATTTAAAAATAGTTGTAGTCTTCGGAATTGAATAAATTATATATCTATTAAAAGGTAATAGTCTGCAGATTCAGAAAACGCAAAAAAGGAAAAATTGAACTTTTCATGATTTTGAGCCTTTCCGGAGCCCCTTAACATCGAGTATAGGTTTAAGTGTCAGGAAGTCGTTTCTGAAAGTATTTGTATGGAGTGTAGCCATGTATGGAAGTGAAACATGGACGATAAATAGTTTAGACAAGAAGAGAATAGAAGCTTTCGAAATGTGATGCTACAGAAGAATGCTGAAGATTAGATTGGTAGATCACATAACTAATGAGGAGGTATTGAATAGGATTGGAGAGAAGAGAAATTTGTGGCACAAGTTGACTAGTAGAAGGGATCGGTTGGTAGGTCATATTCTGAGGCATCAAGGGATCATCAATTTAGTATTGGAGGGCAACGTGGAGGGTAAAAATCGCAGAGGGAGACGAAGAGATTAATACACTAAATAGATTCAGAAGGATGTAGGTTGCAGTAGGTACTGAGAAATGAAGAAGCTTGCACAGGATAGAGTAGCATGGAGGCTACATCAAACCAGTCCCAGGCCTGAAGACGACAACAACACCTAATCTAAAAATACCAACAGGGACAGAAAGTCGGAGCTGTTGTTTCACGTCGTCTCTGCCTTGTTAAGAATAAACGACAAATGACCTTTTCGGGGCTTGGAGGGAACCCTTTGTGTATTTTAACCATCGTCCCAGTCAGAAAATGTGGCTCACATAGTACACGAGTGCTTTAGATGGCGATCTACCGCTCTGGTATAACTTCATAGCGTACACGTCGTATTTTACTTCACAAAACTTTGCACAGTTGTTTGCAAACACCTTTGAAAGAAATTCCATCTGTTGGAAAGTTTGCAAAGCTAAGTTCTATCATTATACGGACACATTCGCTGTAGGAGGGGGGAGGAGAGTACTATTTAACGTCCTGTCAACAACAAGATCAAACAAGACCTAGAATTAGGGAAGGATAGAGAAGGAAAGCGGGCGTGCCCTTTCGAAGGAACTATCCCGACATTTGCCTTACGTGATTTAGGGAAATCACGGAAGACATAAATTAGGATGGCCAGACGTGAGTTTGTACTGTCATCCTCTTAAATAAGCGTCCAGTAATCTAAACCCGGTCTGTGTGTTCGCTGGAATAGTGATTTTAATTTGCGGATCCCATTCTGACAATATAAGCCCGGGCGCTTGCTCGGACTTGTCTTAAGACACACCCAAATAGTCACTGTTGTTAGAGTATGCAGTGAAAAATTCTGTGGATCTTAATGCAGCGTATAATTCTTTCCCCAAATATTTGTACTGCCTTTTTATTTTGGTCGGTGGGTTTACTCGTTTCTTTACATGAATCGGAACCTTACGTCATTTATAAATTTCTAAGATTTCTTTCAGTAGCGTAGTATTTACGTACAAACTGCCTACTGGCTTCTGTCTCGGGTTCTTCGGCCGACGTTCATCTAATGATTATTCTGACGTTTCGCCAGCACGAGTGGCTGGCATTGTCAAAGCTTCACCCTCCATTGCCGGTGGTGAACTGGAGCCGAGCTCGCGGGCGCAGACTATATGTACCTGGCGCGCCAACGTCCGAGGGCTTCTCCGCGGTCATTAGCAAGAGGAGAACCGCACCGGAAATGACCGCGGAGAAGCCCTCGGACGTTGGCGCGCCAGGTACATATAGTCTGCGCCCGCGAGCTCGGCTCCAGTTCACCACCGGCAATGGAGGGTGAAGCTTTGACAATACTAGCCACTCGTGCTGGCGAAACGTCAGAAAAATCATTAGATGAACGTCGGCCGAAGAACCCGAGACAGAAGCCAGTAGGCAGTTTGTCAACAAGTGGCCACGAAAGCCTCAACAATTTTGTATTTACGTACTACTAACTTGTGATCCAATATGAATTGTTGTGCAGCTGTCGTAGTGCAGTACGAGAGCTATTTTATCATATCAGCTCGATGCACATTCACTAGTCATAAAAACCGCGAACGCTGTGCATAACTCAGGGATAGCCTTTCAGTATTACGCGGCAATCTCGGAGATAATACGCATTCATACTTCAACGTCCTATCAAGATGACCATTTCTTCTAAATATTCCCGCTCGAAACAGCATTGTAGTTTTTTACAAAATTATCTTTAACTGTTGTTTTTACATAAGTTCAAGACAAGCTCGTTTCGGCATCTGTGCCATTTTCAAGTGCTCTACGTCTATGTAACAGTACTATGAGATTTTTATGTTATACGCGCATCTAGATGGTGTGATGTTTAGCTTGGAACCGAATTTCATCTGTTTACTACATTGTTGCTATAGGCCATGTATTTAGCTTCTATAGAAATTTCGTGTTATTTTTTCACACCTGTCGAATGAGAGATCGTTCCATTATGGTTATGTTTAGAAGAAAATTATGTCTTAGAGATACTTCTGTTTTTTGCCAGAGATATTTTGCATTATGTTGTTGTGCGATGTTAATGTTGTCTATGGTTTATCGTTACAGTGTTGTGTTCATCTCTTTTCTTTTTCTATAATTTTGATAAAGTTTTTCCGATAATTTTTATGATTAGAGGCTATTTGTTCGTTTTTGATGCCGTTCGCATATCTATTTGTGTGTGTATGAATTTCTAGTTCTTCCAAAATGTTCATGGTTGGACCTTTTGGTATTCTATGTAGAATTTTCAAAAGCGTTTTCGATTGTGCTCAGTCAAATGGTTTTTTTTTTCTTAAGTGTAGTTAAAACTTGATTTTTTTTCCTTTCACATTCTCTCGTGTGTTCTTTTAAATCTTACACGTACTAAAACTTCCTCCTGTTTGTCCAATGTAGAAGTTATTGCAGCGGTGACCAAAAATTTTGTATACATCTGGAGTAGGAAAGACAGGGGCGTCGCTTGTTCCTGATCTCAGCTTTGTTCTTAAGTTGCTGGTAGTGCGAAATGCTACTTGTATTTTCGTACTTTTTAACAATTTATTTTCTGTGATGTTTTACTAAAGTATGGGACACAAATATTTTATATGTAGGTCTTTTCGCCTTCGCTAGTAATACTGTCTACGTAAGAACAGAATGCATCTAGTAGCGGAGGCGAATGAAACAACACCTGCAAACTTTGTATCCCGTAGAATAGGATACTAATGCTAACGGAAACGGGAAAGTCGACGTATGTTAAATTTGTATCTCGTACTGCAGCTGTGCTATACAAGTCGCAGAAGTTCGAGATACAACTCATTTATACGTCAACTGAGATATTCCATGCTACCGTTAATTATGTCCCTTTTCTTCTTCACTTTTTACAGAAGTAATAGAACTCAAACAAACGATATCCTTAACATTATGTTCGAAATATTACTGGACGTGATATACGTCCAACATCTGTTTTCTCTCCTGCATACCTTTGTTTATGAACACTCGCCTTTGCTGTTAAATCTGTCTAATAAATCACCTTTGGCAAATTGTGACATCATGGGTTGTGTCCCGTTCTTCAGTAGTCACTGGTATCCTATGTAGAATTTTCAAAGCGTTTTCGATTGTGCTCAGTGAACTGTTTTTTTTTTCTTAAGTGTAGTTAAACCTTGATATTTTTCCTTTCGAATTCTCTTGTGATCTCTCTTTTTTTTTTTTTAATCTTATACGCACTAAAACTTGCTCCTGTTTGTCCAATGTAAAAGCTACTGCAGCGATCACAAAAACTTTTGTATACATCTGGAGTACGAAAGATACAGGCGTCGCTTGTTCCTAATCTCAGCTTTGTTCGTAAGTTGTTGGTAGTGCGAAATGCTAGTTGTATTTTCGTACTCTTTCACAATTTATTTTCTGTGATGTTTTACCTATGTACATTGTTGGTAGATATATCAGTCTGCCTTTGGTTTTATCACCTCTTTTCATTGTTTTGTCTTCATGTGTGATGTCTGCTTCAGGTTTAGTATCGTCTTGTAGATTCTGGGTCAAAATTATTTTTTTGTTGCGTATTGTAGTATTGTAATCTCATTTTTTATTGCTTGCTCTTCCAGCGGTCAATTTATGATGCTATTGATCATTAATTAAAGTACGCATATTTATGCAACGTAGGGTAGCATGAATTTTGTTGATGATGTCTGTAGCTGTTGGTTTTCTGTAAATCTCAAATTAGTGTTATTATTGTTTTATTTAGGTCTATTTTTGGATGTAGATTGTTTAATTCCTGGTCAATTGTTTGTATATTTTTGTTTTCTCCATTTATTAGTAATAATATCGAGAACCTATGTAAAAAAGTATAGTGGTTGTCTCACGGCCATATCACCCTGCTTGAAATAGCGTGAGGGCGGAGTGTCGGGAATATAATCTTTTCGAGTGCTTCGAAAGCATTGGGGACTGAGGCGTCTGAAGTTCAGCGCGTGCCCGCTTTGTGTGTGTGTGTGTGTGTGTGTGTGTGTGTGTGTGTGTATGTGTGTGTGTGTGTGTGTGTGTTCTTCCAGCCTGAAGTCCACAGAGGTGCACATGACAGACATTAATGCGCCGTCACGGGAGACCCGGAGAGGAAAAACGAAAGCGAAGCACTCAGCGCGGATGTCGAGGCAGACAGAGAAAGAAAATGGAAGAGGATGGAAGCGTCGATGGGAGGAGGAAGGAAATACTGCAGACAAGGAAGGGAGTGTTGTAGTCGCTCTCCAGGTTAGGAAGTCCCCTTCCAGTCGTACAGTTGGTTTAACCCTTATGCGAGTGATGGGAAGCAGAGTATTTAAGACAAGAGTGTTACGGACATACAGCTTGAAACTTTTGACGAGGCAAAAACATTTATAACTGTTGTTTAGTCATTTGTTAACTTTCACACAAGTTAGTGTGTTCACTCAACTTCAATCTGTGCATTCAAAGCAGTCTCATACATGGAGCACTTGGCAAATACCATAGCCTGATTTCCCAGAATATTCGCTCAGTGGAAGACGGGTAATAATAAGCGATCACGTGTCTCGATAGTTTCAGAAAAACCAATGTTCAAGGCTTTCGAGCTATTTCCGAGGTCCTTTGTGTCTTTTTACCATAGAGGGGGGCGTCAAAAGGCGAACCTGTGGCACAGTGGTAAGTATCAAGGCTTGTTAATTTTGCGTCCCTGTTCGAAATCTGATTATTACGTTTATTTTTGTTTTTCATTTACATACCCGTGTCCGCAGACAATTACTACGCGAATTTTTTCACTGTATAATGATACAACGTTGTCCTTATTCGTCAGTTGAATGAATTTAAAGCCGGCCGTGGTGGCCGAGCGGTCTAGGCGCTACAGTCTGGAACCGCTCGACCGCTACGGTCCCTGATTCGAATCCTGCCTCGGGCATGGACGTGTGTGGTGTCCTTAGGGTAGTTAGGTTTAAGTAGTTCTAAGTTCTAGGGGACTGATAACCTCAGAAGTTAAGTCCCATAGTGCTCAGAGCCATTTGAATGACTTTAAAAAATGATAAATTTATTTGAAATTGTTTTCAGTGAAATTCATGTAGTGTGTCTTGATTCATAATCAACTGCAAGCACAAATTTTCGGGAAAGTGATCCGTTAAGCACGGTTTGCTTCGAAAATTTTTCAGCCATTGTTAATGGCGTTTCTTTACCGAGTGAAATTCATACGGAAATGTCACTGTGGCAAACATGCCTTCGCACGCTGCTTATGGTGTTCGGAATATCTGTGTTTCGAAAGTTTCTACGATCTGTGTGTTTCTACAATCAGTATCATCCATGAGAATACACCAAAGTTTCCTGAAGATTAAACATACGAATAAAATATAATAATTCATATAAGAAAATAAATGTGTGACTTATCTCTTAATTTGAAAGAAACATCCCTATAGTAACCTAAAGTCATGGAGGCATGGGTAGCTAAATGAAAAAAAATAAAAATAAAATAAATGAAAACAGTATTACGGTTTCGAGCACAGGGCGCGAAATTAACAAACCGCGGCCCAATTACTGAGCCACCATTTCGTCTGAGAGTTTGGTGTGCGAAAAGGCACATACAGTACCCCGAGAATACCTAGAAAACTTTGACCGTCGTATTTTCAGTAACGTTTGAATAGCTACGGATACGCTGAGCTGAGCTTATTTTGGCTCCTCTTCCACTGAGCGTTCCTGGGAAATCGGGGGTGGCACTTACCGCATTTTACATGTCAGGGAAAGAGAGCAGGAGAGCATGCAGGAAACCAGCACCACGTCCTAATGGGGGTGATTTGGTGTTACCTTTCTTCTATCTACTGTTAAGTGCCAAGTGTGTATTTCTGCATTGTGGATGATTGTGACGAATGCGTGTCTGGTGTAGTATGGAATGGATAGAGGGAGTGAAGAGGGTGAAATTCGGTGCCAACACATAGGGTTAGTTCTTTCGAATAGCACAAGCAGACCGCCGAGTTTAATGTACCCATCCGACGGACGGATCGGCAACAGTGTCACGTGGTCTGACTGTTCAAAAATGTTCAAATGTGTGTGAAATCTTATGGGACTTAACTGCTAAGGTCATCAGTCCCTAAGCTTACACACTACTTAACCTAAATTACCCTAAGGACAAACACACACACCCATGCCCGAGGGAGGACTCGAACCTCCGCCGGGACCAGCCGTGGTCTCACTCCATGAGAGACTGCAGAGTACTTTGGAATTTGATCCAGGGCACTGGCGTAAAGACTGGTTGTCAGAAACTTCACATCACCTCTTCTTACCTTCCAAACGCTGGCAGTGAAAATTTTCCACCACCAGGATGCGAACTGGCTTACTTCCTAATCGAGTGCTACTACACATACGTGCGTTATCAACCCCAGCTGAGGAGGCAGTTCTAACATAATATTATAATTAAATATTTTAACGTTTAAGGTGATGGAGTAGTTACCATATGTTAATACACCACGTGATCAAAAGTATCCGGACACCCCCAAAAAATACGTTTTTATATTAGGTGCATTGTGGTGCCACCTACTACCAGGTACTCCATATCAGCGACTTCAGTAGTCATTAGACATCGTGAGAGAGAAGAATGGGACGCTTCGCGGACCTCACCGACGTCGAACGTTGTCAGGTCATTGGGTGTCACTTGCATTATAAATCTGTACGCGAGATTTCCACACTCCTAAACATCCCTAGGTCCACTGTTTCCGATGTTATAGTGAAGTGGAAACGTTGAAGAACACGTAAGCACAAAAGCGTGCAGGCCGACCTCGTCTGTTGACTGACGGAGACCACCGACAGTTGAAGAGGGTCATAATGTGTAATAGGCAGACATCTATCCAGACCATGACACAGGAATTCCAAACTGCTGGATCCGCTGCAAGTACTATGACAGTTAGGCGGGAGGTGAGAAAACTTCGACTTCATGGTCGAGCGGCTGTTCATAAGGCACACATCACGCCGATAAATGCCAAAAGACGCCTGGCTTTGTGTAAGGTGCGTAAGCATTGGACGATTGAACACTGGGAAAACGTTGTGTGGAGTGACGAATCACGGTACACAATGTGGAGATCCGATGGTAGGGTGTGGGTATGGCGAATGCCCAGTGAAATTCATCTGCCAGCGTGTGTAGTGCCAACAGTAAAATTCGGAGGCGGTGGTGTTATGGTGTGGTCGTGTTTTTCATGGAGGGGGTTTGCACCCCTTATTTTGGGTGGCGCTATCGCAGCATAGGCCTACATTGATGTTTAAAGCACCTTCCTGCTTCCCACTGTTGAAGAGGAATTTGGATATGGCGATAGCATTTTTCAGAACGATCGAACACTTGTTCATAATGCGCGGCCTGTGGCGGAGTGGTTACACGACAATGACATCCCTGAATTGGACTGGCCTGCACAGTCCTGACCTGAATCCTATGAACAAATTTGAGATGTTTTGGAACGCCAACTTCGTGCCAGGCCTCACCGGCCGACATCGATACCTCTCTTCAGTGCAGAATTCCGTGAAGAATGGGCAGTCATTCCCCAAGAAATCCTCCAGCACCTGATTCAACGTTTACCTGCGAGGGTGGAAGCTGTCATCAAGGCTAAGGGTGGGCCAACACCATATTGAACTCCAGCGTTACCGATGGAGGGCTCCACGAACTTATGGGTCATTTTCAGGCAGGTGTTCGGATACACAGTGTACGTTTCTCTAGTTCAATACTTTTCAACTGTCTCGACGATGGAGTAGGAAAGTGCATGAGAGGCTCTGACTGCTGTGACATGGCTTAGCTACTATACATATTTTGAATTCCAGTTAACTGTAAAACCAAATGTTGCTTTCAGGTTTAAGGTGATCAATGAGTCCCAGGCAACGTATGATAGAATATGATCCAATGAAATGATACACAGACACAGAGATACCGTGATAAACTATTTACTGAACGATTTTGCATGTGTTTGTCAATATGTAGCACTGTATTACGTGTTTACGTACTAATACCTTCGCAGACATAAGATACTGTAATGAACTGGAATTTTTCGTTATTTATTCTTGTTTTAGAAATAAACGCGCTTATGTTTTACTTGTGTGAAGGAGCTACAGATGTTCATATACTAGAAAGCGTTGTGTAACTCTGAAGGGATCCCTTTATTCTACTTTTCCAAATTTTAGATGTCTTTGGTTTATCCAAACAGATCACCGTTCGAATGAGTCATACAGTCTTTTTCACTTTCTTAGTGATGCAACCGCAAATGCCACTTCAGTCCACCGATGTCCTTCGCAATGTTAAAATATTTCCATGTATTAAAAACTTAAATGGACGGTATTAACATTCCACAGTAATATTATCGTAGAACATCAATACTATATATCTCTAAATCTACATCTACATCCATACTCCGCAAGCCACCTGACGGTGTGTGGCGGAGGGTACCTTGAGTACCTCTATCGGTTCTATTCCAGTCTCGTATTGTTCGTGGAAAAAAGGATTGTCGGTATGCCTCTGTATGGGCTCTAATCTCTCTGATTTTATCCTCATTATCACTTCGCGAGATATACGTAGGAGGGAGCAATAGACTGCTTGACTCCTCAATGAAGGTATGTTCTAGAAACTTCAATAAAAGCCCGTACCAAGATACTGACCATCTCTCTTGCAGAGTCTTCCGCTGGAGTTTATCTAACATCTCCGTAACGCTTTCGCGATTACTAAATGATCCTGTAACGAAGCGCGCTGCTCTCAGTTGGATCTTCTCTGTCTCTTCTATCAATCCTATCTGGTACGGATCCCACACCGGTGAGCAGTATTCAAACAGTGGGCGAACAAGTGTACTGTAACCTACTTCCTTTGTTTTCGGATTGCATTTCCTTAGGATTCTTCCAGTGAATCCTAGTCTGCCATCTGACTTACCGACGATCAACTTTATGTGATCATTCCATTTTAAATCACTCCTAATGCGTAATCCCAGATAATTTATGGAATTAACTGCTTCCAGTTGCTGATCTGCTATATTGTAGCTAAATGATAATGGATCTTTCTTTCTGTGTATTCGCAGCACATTAGATTTGTCTACATTGAGATTCAATTGCCATTCCGTGCACCACGCGTCAATTCGTTGCAGATCCTCCTGCATTTCAGTACGATTTTCCAATGTTACAACCTCTCGATATACCACAGCATCATCCGCAAAAAGCTTCAGTGAACTTCCGATGTTATCCACAAGGTCATTTATGTGTATTGTGAACAGCAACGGTCCTACGACACTCCCTTGCGGCACTTCTGAAATCACTCTTACTTCGGAAGACTTCTCTCCATTGAGAATGACATGCTGCGTTCTGTTATTTAGGAACTCTTCAATCCAATCACACAATTGGTCTGATAGTCCATATGCTCTTACTTTGTTCATTAAACGACTGTGTTCCTCCGACTGCGGATGGAGTAATCCATAAAAGTTATTACCTTACGTATAAATCGGATAGTTTCCTGCTTTCTATAAGGGTGTGCTGTTAATGTATATCATCGTATAGATACGAAGGGCGTTCAATAAATAACACAACACATTTTTTATCTCTGGCGATTTCGATTTTTTGTGGGACATGAGGAATTTCACCGCTTGATCCGCTGTAGTTTCACGAAGTTCCGGTAGGTGGCTGCACCATTTGTAGCCTTCAAAATTGCCTATGTAACAGTGAAGCGTTCCAAGCAGAGAGCCGTCAGAGTTTCTTTTGACGGAAAACCAGATCATCGCAGATATTCATAGGCGCTTGCAGAATGTCTACGGAAACCTGGCAGTGAACAATAGCTCTGTTAGTCGTTGTGTGAGGTGTCTGTCATCATCCCAACAAGATCACCAAAACCCGTCCCATCTCCCGCGTCGCGACCGACAGCACGCACCTGTGACTCCTGCAACGTTAGAACGTGTCGACACTTTCACTCGAGGTGCCCGGCAAAACACAATTGAACACTTCTCTGCCTATCTGTATGTCTGTGTTGCTAGTTCTGACACACTCATCTACCAGTTCTGGTTGTCAAATGTGTGTGTCCGCTGGGTTGCCCCAATGAAGGATGCACTCTGCGGGAAGCAGTCATGGCTGATAGTGAGGTTACTGATAAAGCAAGGCGTTGGTTCCGACGTCCACTAGTAAAGTGGTACCATGTGGACATACAGGCCCCTCCAGTAAGGTGACGTAAGGCCCTCACATTGAACGGAGATTATGTTAAAAAATACGGTTTTGTAGCCAAAATACAGTACTGGCCATTAAAATTGCTACACCAAGAAGAAATGCTGATGATAAACGGGACAAATATATTATACTAGAACTGGCATGTGATTGCATTTTAATGCAATTTGGGTGCATAGATCCTGAGAAATCAGTACCCACAACAATCACCTGTGGCCGTAATAACGGCCTTGATACGCCTGGGCATTGAGTCAAACAGAGCTTGGATGGCGTGTACAGGTACAGCTGCCCATGCACCTTCAACACTATACCACAGTTCATCAAGAGTAGTGACTGGCGTAGTGCGACGAGCCAGTTGCTCGGCCACCATTGAAAAGACGTTTTCAATTGGTGAGAGATCTGGAGAGTGTGCTGGCCAGGGCAGCAGTCGAACATTTACTGAATCCAGAAAGGCCCGTACAGGACCTGCAACATGCGGTCGTGCATTATCCTGCTGAAATGTAGGGTTTCGCAGGTACCGAATGAAGGGTAGAGCCACGGGTCGTAACACATCTGAAATGCTCAAAGTGGCGTCAATGCGAACGAGAGGTGACCGAGACGTGTAACCAATGGCACCCCATATCATCACGCTGGGTGATACGCCAGTATGGCGATGACGAATACACGCTTCCAATGTGCGTTCACCGCGATGTCGCCAAACACGGATGCGACCATCATGATGCTGTAAACAGAGCGTGGATTCATCCGAAAAAATGACGTTTTGCCATTCGTGCACCCAGGTTCGTCGTTGAGTACACCATTGCAGGCGCTCCTGTCTGTGATGCAGCGTCAAGGGTAACCGCAGCCCTGGTCTCCGAGCAGATAGTCCATGCTGCTGCAAACGTGGTCGAACTGTTCTTGCAGATGGTTGTTGTCTTGCAAACGTCCCCATCTGTTGACTCAGGGATCGAGACGTGGCTGCACGATCCGTTACAGCAATGCGGATAAGATGCCTGTCATCTCGATTGCTAGTGATACGAGGCCGTTGGGATCCAGCACGACGTTCCGTATTACCCTCCTGAACCCACCAATTCTATATTTTGCTAACAGTCACTGGATCTCGACCAACGCAAGCAGCAATATCTCGATACGATAAAACGCAATCCCGATAGGCTACAATCCGACCTTTACGAAAGTTGGAAACGTGATGATACGCATTTCTCCTCCTTACAAGAGACATCACAACAACGTTACACCAGGCAACGCCGGTAATCTGCTGTTTGTGTATGAGAAATCGGTTGGAAACTTTCCTCACGTCAGCACGTTGTAGGTGTCGCCACTGGCGCCAACCTTGTGTAAATGCTCTGAAAACCTAATAATTTGCATATAACAGCATCTTCTTCCTGTCGGTTAAATTTCGCATCTTTAGGACGTCATCTTAGTAGTGTAGCAATTTTAATGGCCGGTAGTGTAATAGAGAACAATATAATGTACTGGAATCTTGAATAAAACTAATCTGCTTTCAGAAAAAAAAATGTGTTACATTACTTACGAACGCCCAGTGTGCAAATGATGATTATCGGACACATGTGCTGTAATTAACATCTTTTTACAGGTATAGGCTACGTGACGATTGTTTTATTTATAACTGATAATTGTTTTTTGTTTTCGTGTTTGTTATCACTGCACCTAATTATGCCATTTCCGTTGCACGTAGAACCTAAGGATGATCTGTTGCTTCAGAAAGAGTGTTATTATGCATTTACGCTAAAAATGAGAAATAAGAAAAGATTTCTTTATTATTTTGAATGAGCTTGTAAATTGAGAACAACAAACAGATAATCTCCCTGCTGCCCACATGCAAAAGTTTAGAAAATTAACTACTCGTTAAATAAACCAAAACTATTACACTTCTCAGATCAAGTCGTAACTCTGTAGTAAACTAAGCGGCTAAAAATCACGATAAGGGGTATCCCATTAAACGATGTCTCTGGTGTGACGCTCTTAATATGCGACAAGATGCGGCGTACGGCTCGATTGTAGAATTGACTTCTGAGCAGTCTGTTAGAGATACGTATCCAGTGAACTAGGCAGTACGTCTGATAGTTCCAGAATCTTTGCTGTATAGAGACATTAAATCATTCTCCAACTTTTTGTCGCATGCGATATTCGACGCCGGCCGGTGTGGCCGAGCGGTTCTAGGCGCTTCAGTCTGGAACCGCGCGACTGCTACGGTCACAGGTTCGAATCCTACCTAGGGCGTGATTGTATGTGATGTCCTTAGCTTAGGTTTAAGTAGTTCTAAGCTCTAGGGGACTGATGACCTCGTCCCATAGTGCTCAGAGCCATTTGAACCATTTTGAGCATTCGACGTCGGAATAAATACCCACTAACCTGCGTCTGTTGCACCACCATGCTGCTTCCAGAAGGACATTTAAACTTGTAAAATGTAAACTTACACGGCCCGAAATATCAAACACGAAATTTGCAACAGAAATTGTTTCGTTAGGAGTCCCGACACCCATCGTGCACTATTGTCAGACACTTTTAGAAGCAATCAATACGCCGAACATACACCACGATTCACTGGCTGTCGCAGGTTCTATCTTATCCAGTGCACACAACCGTCTACTGTACAACCGTTAATCTGTCCTTGGCAAATTCACACCGAATGTATTTTTTGTACTTGATACCTTGTATGAAGAGATGAAGAGAACGAGGCAGAAAAAAAAAAAACAGCTGCAGATGTCACGTCGGTACACCCGAACCTCAACACCAGGAAAGCTGGAGGTCTGGCGACCTCAATAATTCCCCACTGAAGCAGTCGGCACCAGCTGCCGCCGCACATCTGGTCAGCATATTCAGTGATATTTTATGGACCAATTCTATTCCTAAGGTTGGAGACACGCAGAGATGCTTCGTTAGTTAAGATTTCCTCGTTTTCGAATCCCAAACCTAGTTTCCGGCTAAAGTTAGGAGAGGATGTACGTAAAATAGGTCAATGTTGAATCTTTTTGCCACCAGATAGTTCTGATAGTTCTGTAGCATGTTAGAAATATTGTCTCCAATTATGAGAGTTAAATTCGTGCTACCATTAATGTAAACACTATCTTCTTTCAACTCATCCGCATTGCCATGCCTCCTTTTCTAGACGTTTCTGTTCTTGTTTTAAAATTTTTGTTGTTTCTCGTCAGAAAAGACATCTGTAGAGTATAGAAGGCTGTGAGCCCATTTACGATGAGATCAATTCCAGTTTATTGAAGAATGCACACATGGTGAAACACAAAACCGGGACGAAGCTTTAATAACCGCATTTGGAAGAAACGCCTAAAGACGTTTTGCTCACCTGCTACCGTTAAAACGCCTCATATGATACTTGTCTGGTGTTCCACGATGGTGGCACTGGAAAAACCAGCACCCTTATGAGACTAGGATTTGATGCAGGTTGTTTCAATGAAAAGCTATTGAAGAAGACTGATGATGTGGATATTGCTAGTTCAGAATTCTCAGTGACACTTATTGCCGAAACGGCATCTCAGAGGGAGCAGACTAGAAGAAGAGAGCTACGTGAAGACCATACAGATCAAATTCATGGTTATGGCCATCAATGAGGTACTTATTTCTGGCATAAATGCTAGTAAAATCTTTTTTCCTCGTTTCTCCCAACTTCTGTTTTTCAATGTATAACGAACATTTTCTGCCGAACTACTGAGGATGCAAAAGTGAAATATTCTACAGATCTTGTGCATACTGCGACACAACTTCCTGCAGTACAAAGTGCATTACTGTCAGATTTATTTAAATTTTTGTGAAATAAAAATTGCTATGTATTGTATACATCAATTTAAAAAAATGTTGTGGGAATCCTACGATTGATACTGAAAAAGTGGTGCACACATTTATTTTAATTACTAAGAACACCCTACCAGACATTGAAAGTGATAAGTGACCTTTGATAAAGTGTTTCTCATGTGACAGTATGTGTCCTAAAAGTACCCAGCAATGTCCTGATCAAATTATTTCATAAAAATGCTGAAACATAAACCAGATTATAGCCAGTAACATAAACAAGTGAAAATTTAGTTTAGTTATCTCACGAACAGTTAAATGGCCTTACATGTACCCATGTATATTCTCATGAGTTTCCCCTTTTTTTAACTGTGGTATACTTCAACAAAGTATTCTTCTATTTCTAGCCACGTTATTTGGAATAAAATCCTCCACCTTTCCACAGCTGTCTTTCGTCATCAGGAGTAAAGAGATCTACGAGGGCTATTCGAAAAGTAAGATCGATCGGTCAGAAAATCGAAACCACTGTGAAATCAAGTGAAACTTTGCCCAGATGACTTGGACGCAGTCTCTAGTCTGCCTGTAGATAGCGGCACGTCACCCCTCTCAGTTCTGAGCACACAGTGAGCTCGTGAAGTTGCCTAGAAATTAATGTCTCTCGCCCAGTATTGGTGCCCGCCGCGAGATCGCCTGATTTCACGCAACCCCACATAACGTATCTAGTCTTCATGACAGTTCTCGGCCGCACACTTCAGGGCCAATGACTACATTCATGCAGCTTTTTCAATGGAAAGTGTATGATCACGCATCATACAGCGTGGACTTGGCTCACTCTGATTTTAACTCTGCTCAAATGAACCGCTGACTATGAAAACAACATTTAGGCAAAGTCAACAAGCTGCAGTCCAGCGCAGAAAAACTGGCTCTGAGCACTATGGGACTTAACATCTCAGGTTATCAGTCCCCAAGAACTTGGAACTACTCGAACCTAATTAACCTAAGGACATGATACACATCCATGCCCGAGGCAAGATTCGAACCTGCGACCGTAGCGGTCGCGCGGTTCCAGACTGAAGCGCCTAGAACCGCTTGGCCACACCAACCGGCCCAGTGCAGAAAATTGTCGGAAAGCGCAGAAGGCTGCCTTCTATGACCAGAGTATTGGAAAGTTGGTAACACAACGACAAATGCCTGAGTTGGAGTGGCGGTTATGAAGAGTACTAGCTAGAAGGTGTAGTTAACTGTTAAATAAAACATTTTGATTTTCACTGGGGTTTCTATTTCGCGACCGATCGTTCCTTACTTTCCAAATAGCCCTCATATGAACTGCTGGAGCTACACCACGTGAAAGATCATCAGAGCTCAGTGCTACACCACGTGAAAAATCTTCAGAGCTAAGCATAATTCTGCACACATTTTTGGAGTTCTTAACATGTAGCTGCTTTCCTTCCTGTTCTTTTCTGATTTTTCGTCGATCACCTAAGACTGTCTTCTCGTTTATCTCTTCAGCCTTCTGTCAGTAGCAGCTCCCTACGCACCTAGCTGTTGTGATTATCTTATACCGACGCTACACTAAACGTTTCGGCCTAGCGCTTGAATTTTCATGTTATGCAAGCGCCGCGTTTTCTCGAAGAATATGCGGGTAGTAGGTCCACAACGGGCCCTTAGATGTGCGTCTTCGTGTAGCTGGGCTGTCGAAAGATCCTGGGAAGTTGCAAACCGGTCCGCGTGAGTGCTTGTACAATCTTTAAAGCACCTGCAAGTGCATTTTGGTGACTTCAAACGATGGCAGCGTATTAGAGAACAAGGCGTAGCAGCGCCAAGAACATAATGATATCAGGCTTCGGCGGTAGCGTGGGAGACAGATTCACCAATGGGTATAGCCCGTTGAGCTGACCATTGCTTTTGTTCCTGACGTCTCGGGTGTGCTAGAGTCACGTAAAGCCGTCCTCACACGGACAGTGCTGTCGAACGTTAACGTTTAGCGTGCCAAATTCAACGTGCTGCTGAATGCTCAGGAACGATGCGACTTGTGCATACGGTACGTGGGCCCCAACGTGGTATACACAATCGCAACGCACTCCAGCGGCAGTTGAGGGATGTTTATAGTTCGTAAATCACACTGTTTACTCAACGGGCGCGCGTAAAATTCCCACGTTAGCTCTATTAAAACTTACATTTCCTCCATCGTCCACGAAAAGGAAAGTACCATGTCCATTACAAACAGTGCGGTACAAATTTGGAATGATTCTCTGTCTAAGATAAACATTATTTCATCATTCTCACATTTTAGTAAAACCACAAGGTCATTGTTACTTGATCACTGTTCCTACCCAGTAGTAGAATCTTTGCAACTTGTGAACTACGAAGCGCAAAAGAAAAAGGAGCAAAATATCTTTATACAAGTAGTGCAAGCTGTCCTGTAGATTAAGCCAGTCGAACAAAGTCACCCCTCAAAAAAAGGTTAACTTATATTTACATAACATCAAATATTATAGTATATACCTATATTAAACTAATAATAAAGTATAAGAACCTAATAAAAACGCGAATGAAAAAACAATTGGAAGTGTCAATACGCGAACCATTGCCTCGATGAACGTTTCTACAATACATTGACGCAACTTTTTTTTTTTTTTCTAAATCTCATTTGGTCGCTTTTGTTCGTTGCATCTGCTCGGGGCGGACGTCGTAAGACATCCGTTTTTTAAGTTCGTTGTTGATCGATTAACTCAGTTTTTTATTACAGAGGGTAGCTAACCCTCTGACCGAACACGCTGAGCTACCGTGCCGGCAACTCATTACGCTAAACCAACGACACAACTCTTATGTCTATTCATATTATGTTACGCCTTGATGAAAACCTTAATCGTAGATATGTTACTAATTGAAACTTAATTATAACAAACTGTACCAAGAACAATGCGTTTTGGGTGGATCTTCAGTGTGTCGCTGCCTTCAAATATCCTACTCTCGTAATACGCAAGTTACAATAATCTTTTGCCACGAATTGATGTTTCTCATTATTTTATTGGAAACGAATCACACAGTTAACAACGGATTTTCCAGTGATTCTCAATTTGCTGGCGCTCAGAAATGGCATGTATACATATAGGCTTGAAATGAATGCGAATATGGCGCCTCACAACTCTGTACTGAATGGAGACGGCGTGCGTGTGACATAGGTGGCGTTGTGCCTTCTCATTGGTCAACGCCCAGACGCACGCTTAGAATATCTGACATGCCAGATATTGCTCTGCACGTTCGGAAAGACTCCCGAACGTGCTATTCCACGCTATGACGTCAGAAACTCGGCACGCCCAACGTTCGGATGCACGGTCCGTGTTAGACGGCTTAAGACGGCGGTTATCGCACCGTGACACTCCTTTACATTATTCTCATCATTGCTTCTTCGATGAATGATTTGAACATTATGGGCCACTGCCTTACATCCTTTCTAATCCGAGCAGTTCCGTTATTGGTCTTCCACTGTTACTGTTCCCTCTTGGTTGTTGTACATATGGTACATAACTCGTCATTCGCTATATCTTACTACAATTTTTCTCAGAATTTCGAACATCTTGCATCATCTTAGATTGTCGAACACTTTTTCCAGGCCGATAAATCTTATGAATGTGTCTCGCTTTTTTTCCAGTCTTGGTTCCATTATCAACTGCAATGTCAGAATCGTCTCTCTGGTGCCTTTACCTTTCCTAAGGCCAAATTAGTCGTTATCTTAAAGCTTTAAACATGGCTAGGTTGTCAGCGACCATTACAAGGTAAAATTAAAACAACTGCAGCCCTCGGTCGCGAAAATGAAGTCTTTTTGACCTAGGTACCGGCCACTTCTAAGAGTGCTTTCAAAGAAATAAAAAATTTAAAACTAGCATGTCACGTATAAAATAAATATGAAGCGATAACTCTTTACTCACAAAATATTAAAGTAGAAAACATAGAGGCAGGCCGCCTAAGGGCTGCACCACATGTCGAGCTGCAGTAGCACCAGTCATAGTGGACTGTCTCTATGTTTTCTATTTCAATATTTTGTGGCTAAAGCGTCATCGCTTCATATTTATTTTATACGTGACATTACAGTTTTAAATGTTTTATTTCTGATGAAGGCACTCTTAGAAGTGGCCGGTACCTAGGTCAAAAAGACTTCATCTTCGCGACCGAGGGCTGCAATTGTTTTAATTTTGATCGTTATCTGACAGATCCTCAATTTTCTTTTCCACTCATCTATACATCATCCCTGTCAGCAACTTGAATGTATGAGCTGTTAAGCTGACTTCGCGATAATTCTTGCAATTATAAGGTCTTGCAATCTTTGGAATTGAGTGGTGATGTTTTTCCGAAAGTCAGATGGTACATCGCCAAACTCATACATTCTATACACCAACGTGAATAGTCGTTTTGTCGTAAGTTCCGCAATTATTTTAGAAACTCTGATGAAATGTTATCTATCTCTTCTGCCTTATTTGACCCCAAGTCTTCCAAAGCTCTTTTAAATCATGTTTCTAATACTGGATGCCCCATCTCCTATGTGGACTCCTGCTTCTTCTTCTATCACGTCAGACAAATTTTCCCCCTCATAGAGGCCTTCAATGTACTCTTTCCACTTATATGCTCCTCATTCTGCATTTAACAGTGGAATTCCCGTTGCACTCTTCATGTTACCACCCTTCCTTTTAATTTCACCGAAGATGGTTTTGACTTTCCTATATACTGAGTCAGTCCTTCGGACAGTCATTTCTGTTTCGGTTTCTTCACTTTTTCATGCAGCCATTTCACCGTAGCTTCCCTGCACGTCTTATTTGTTTCATTTCTGAGTGACTTGTATTTCCGTATTCCTGAATTCTTCTAAACATTTTTGTACTTATTTCTTTCGTCGATGAACTGAATTATTTATCCGTTACCCAGGGTTTCTTAACAGTTACCTCCCTTCTACCTATATTTTTCTTTCCAACTTCTGTCACTGCCATTTTTAGAGACGTCCGTTCCTCTCCAACTGAACTGCTTAATGCGCTATTCCTTATGGCAGAATCTTTAGCCACAGAGAATTTCAAATATAAGCCTTCACTTCTTAGTACTTCCGTATCCCACCGCTTTGCGCTTTGGTTCTTCGTGACTAGTCTCTTAAACCTGAATCTACTCTTAATCACTACTAAATTGTGATCTGAGTCTATATCTCCTCCTAGGTACGTCTTACAGTCCAGTGTCTGATTTCGGAATCTCTGACATCGATCTGTTGTAGAATTTTAGAACATGTTCTTTGCTCGCATATCATGTCATTTCTGGAAACCCAGAATCTACTCTGTAGGAATCAACATGGATCCCGGAAACAGCGATCGTGTGAGACCCAACTCGCTTTATTTGTTCATGAGACTCAGAAAATATTAGATACAGGCTCCCACGTAGATGCCATTTTCCTTGACTTCTGGAAGGCGTTCGATACAAATTCGCAGTGTCGCCTGATAAAGTAAGAGCCTACGGAATATCAGACCACCTGTGGGGCTGGATTGAAGAGTTTTTAGCAAACAGAACACAGCATGTTGTTCTCAATGGAGAGATGTCTACAGACTTTAAAGTAACCTCTGGCGTGCCACAGGGGAGTGTTATGGGACCATTGCTTTTCACAATATATATAAATGACCTAGTAGATAGTATCGGAAGTTCCATGCGGCTTTACGCGGATGATGCTGTAGTATACGGAGAAGTTGCAGCATTAGAAAATTGCAGCGAAATGCAGGAAGATCTGAAGCGGATAGGCACTTGGTGCAGGGAGTGGCAACTGACCCTTAACATAGACAAATGTAATGTATTGTGAATACATAGAAAGAAGGATCCTTTATTGTATGATTATATGATAGCAGAACAAACACTGGTAGCAGTTACTTCTGTAAAATATCTGAGAGTATGCGTACGGAACGATGTGAAGTGGAATGATCATATAAAATTAATTGTTGGTACGGCGGGTGCCAGGTTGAGATTCATTCGGAGAGTCCTTAGAAAATGTAGTGGCTTACAAAACACTCGTTCGACCTGTACTTGAGTTTTGCTCATTAGTGTGGGATCCGTACCAGTCGGCTTGACAAAGGAGATAGAGAAGATCCAAAGAAGAGCGGCGCGTTTCGTCACAGGGTTATTTGGTAAGCGTGATAGCGTTACGGAGATGTTTAGCAAACTCAAGTGGCAGACTCTGCAAGAGGGGCGCTCTGCATCGCGGTGTAGCTTGCTGTCCAGGTTTCGAGAGGGTGCGTTTCTGGATGAGGAATCGAATATATTGCTTCCCCCTTCTTATACCTCCCGAGGAGATCACGAATGTAAAATTAGAGAGATTCGAGCGCGCACGGAGGCTTTCCGGCAGTCGTTCTTCCCGCGAACCATACGCGACTGGAACAGGAAAGGGAGGTAATGACAGTGGCACATAAAGTGCCCTCCGCCACTCACCGTTGGGTGGCTTGCGGAGTATAAATGTAGATGTAGATGTAGATGGTGTAATCTAACTGAAATTTTCCATCTCTCTGCCTTTTCCAAATATACCTCCTGTTCTTGTGAGTCTTGAACAGAGTAGCTTATAAGTGTTAATTTCTAAACAAGTCGCGGTACATTGCCTACCTTCGGTGTGCGTGTTATAACTACCATCAGGTTCCTACCGATACCTGTCCCCATCGAACACCGCATTTGTCCAGCTACGCAAGCGCTCCCCCTCCCTCTCCTCCTTCAGTCCTTACAGCTTGTGCTGCACGGCCCACGTAGATACCAGCCCCACGTTTCAATCCTGACGGACCATTCGTTGCTGACTGACTGTCGCGTCATCTTCTCGCTTAAGCGTTGGACGTATTATGGAGGGGCATCTAGTCAGAAGATCACTCTTGTGACATTTATCAGCAGATCCTGCAGCCCCTACATCTCACTCAAGTAGCTCTCTAGTTGGCCTCACGAGGCTGATTGCACCCCTATCGATACCTACCCGTCCTACCACCAGCTAAAATCCCCGGGGAATGTAGCCGTGTCTTCTGCAAGGCTATCGAACGCAAAGACTACTCAGCCATGGAGGCACCGCGACCCAAATGTTCCGTTGCACGTGAGATGAACCCGAGATGGAGCGTTGTCTCTGTTGAGAATCCACTCGAACCCAGACAGCTCAGAGTGCAAAACCGCGCTCCCCTTCCCCCCTCCCCCTTCCCTGACGCCCCGTGTTACAGACGACCTACGCTGCAGTGAAACCCGCGGTGCTCTGTTTTGCTGGCGGCGCCGCCTCATGCCGATGACAGTCACTGATAGCGAGCTGCGCCAAGACATTCGTTACCGGACCTCTGGCGGCAGCTTACCGCCACATTACAACGCTCAAATAGACGCCAGAAACTCCAGCGTTCGTCATGTTACTCAGTCGCACAGCAGGTACTGAACCATGATCAAAACGCCGAGTAGCTAATTTTCTGGGGGTGAGGTTGGAGTGTTCGGTCCTGTCGGCATCATGATGTGTACGGACAGCGTACTACACTACTATGCAGAACTTAAGAACGAATATAACTTTCGCATGATGCGCCACTGAGAAGGAATGCATCTCGATGAAACTTGCTCCACACGTAGAAAGAACTGCTACAGTGTAGTACCAAAGACAACTGGAAGAAATACACAGTGTGAAGAAGAGAACTGACACTTATTCTAAGGCAATAATTACACTGAAGCAACAGCGATTTGTGGTGGTCCCCTGGACATTCTTCTTAATAGGGTGTGTGATCACCACTGATAGCTCTGCAATGCACTCGCATGCTGGCCTCAAAGCCCGTAAGGAGGTCTTGCTGTAGAGCGTTGCATTCCCCCACCATCACTGTTGACAAATTCTGGATGGTCGTTGGTGTATCTGAGCGTGCTGCAATACGTGGTATGTAGGTGGTGGGACGGGCAGGCCAGTCCGTTCACCGAATATCCCCACGTTACAAAAACTCGTCCACCAGTGCCACAATCAATCTGCCCAGTGAATGTACCGTGCTCAACGTTGTGGAGTCAATACGCCCAAGCGAAATTACGCTACCCCACATCATAACACTTGGACCTCCACAACGGTGGTGCTCGACAACGTTCCTGGGTGCACGTATCGTCTTATGATGGTACGTCCAACATAGTCAAATATGATAATGTGTAATATCATAATGTTGTCGAACAATATCGTTCATAATGATTCATGGGCGTATTCATCTCGAGACCTTCGAACGTGGTACATTAAGCCGGTGAACTTTATTGTACACTACTGGCCATTAAAATTGCTACACCAAGAAGAAATGCAGATGATAAACGGGTATTCATTGGACAAATAGATTATACTAGAACTGACATGTGATTACATTTTCACGCAATTTGGGTGCATAGATCTTGAGAAATCAATAACCAAAAGAACCACCTCTGGCCGTAATAACGGCCTTGATACGCCTGGCCATTGAGTCAGACAGAGCTTGGATGGCGTGTACAGTTACAGCTGTCCATGAAGCTTCAACACGATACCACAGTTCATCAAGAGTAGTGACTGGCGTTTTGTGACGAGCCAGTTGCTCGGCCACCATTGACCAGACTTTTTCAATTGGTGAGAGATCTGGAGAGTGTGCTGGCCAGGCCAGCAGTCGAACATTTTCTGTCACCAGAGACCGACCGAGGTGGCGCAGTGGTTAGACACTGGACTCGCATTCGGGAGGACGACGGTTCACTCCCGAGTCCGGCCATCCTGATTTAGGTTTTCCGTGATTTCCCTAAATCGCTCCAGGCAAATGCCGGGTTGGTTCCTTTCAAAGGGTACGGCCGACTTCCTTCACCGTCCTTCCCTAATCCAATGAGACCGATGACCTCGCTGTCTGGTCTCCTTCCCCAAACCAACCAACCAACCAGTCTGTCACCAGAAAGGCCCGTACAGGACCTGCAACATGCGGTCGTGCATTATCCTGCTGAAATGTAGGGTTTCGCAGGGATCGAATGAAGGGTAGAGCCACGGTCGTAACACATCTGAAATCTAACGTCCACTGTTCAAAGTGCCGTCAATGCGAACAAGAGGTGACCGAGACGTGTAACCAATGGCACCCCATACCATACCGGGTGATATGCCAGTATGGCGATGACGAATACACGCTTCCAATGTGCGTTCACCGCGATGTCGCCAAACACGGATGCGACCAACATGATGCTGTAAGAAGAACCTGGATTCATCCGAAAAAATGACGTTTTGCCAATCGTGCACCCAGGTTCGTCGTTGAGTACACCATCGCAGGCGCTCCTGTCTGTGGTGCAGCGTCTAGGGTAACCGCAGCCATGGTCTCCGAGCTGATAGTCCATGTTGCTGCAAACGTCGTCGAACTGTTGGTGCAGATGGTTGTTGTCTTACAAACGTCCCCTTCTGCTGATTCGGGGATCGAGACGTGGCTACATGATCCGTTACAGCCATGCGGATAAGAGGCCTGTCATCTCGACTGCTAGTGATACGAGGCCGTTGGGATCCAGCACGGCGTTCCGTGTTACCTCCTGAACCCACCGTTTCCATATTCTACTAACAGTCATTGGATCTCGACCAACGCGAGCAGCAATGTCGCGATACGATGAACCGCAATCGCGATAGGCTACAATTCGACGTTTATCTAAGTCGGAAACGTGATGGTACGCATTTCTCCTCCTTACACGAGGCATCACAACAACGTTTCAGCATGCAACGCCGGTTAACTGCTGTTTGTATATGAGAAATCGGTTGTAAACTTTCCTCATGTCATCACATTGTAGGTGTCGCCACCGGCACCAACCTTGTGCTAATGCTCTGAAAAGCTAATTTATTTATTTATTTATTGTTCCGTGGGACCAAATTAAGGAGAAGTCTGCATGGTCGTGGAACGAGTCAATACATGAAATTATAACACGATATTAGAAACAAGTAAAATGAAATATAAAAAAACATATTCAGGTGACAAGTCATAAGTTTAAATGAAGAAAATCAACAATGTAACACTGGAATTTGCTTAATTTTTTAGCTCTTCCAGGAGCTCCTCGACAGAATAGAAGGAGTGAGCCATGAGGAAACTCTTCAGTTTAGACTTAAAAGAGTTTGGGCTACTGCTAAGATTTTTGAGTTCTTGTGGTAGCTTATTGAAAATGGATGCAGCAGAATACTGCACTCCTTTCTGCACAAGAGTCAAGGAAGTGCATTCTACATGCTGATTTGATTTCTGCCTAGTATTAACTGAGTGAAAGCTGCTAACTCTTGGGAATAGGCTAATATTGCTAACAACAAACGACATTAAAGAAAATATATACTGTGAGGGCAATGTCAGAATTCCCAGATTATTGAATAGGGATCGACAAGACGTTCTCGAACTTACACTATATATAGCTCGAACAGCCCGTTTTTGAGCAAAAAATACCCTTTTTGAATCAGAAGAATTACCCCAAAAAATAATACCATACGACATAAGCGTATGAAAATATGCGAAGTAGACTACTTTTCGTGTTGAAGAGTCACTTATTTCAGATACTGTTCTAATGGTAAATAAAGCAGCATTTAGCTTCTGAACAAGATCCTGGACATGGGCTTTCCATAACAGCTTACTATCTATCCGAACGCCTAGGAACTTGAACTGTTCCGTCTCGCTTATAATATGCCTATTCTGTCTGATCAAAATATCGGTTCGTGTTGAATTGTGAGTTAGAAACTGTAAAAACTGAGTCTTACTGTGATTTAGCATCAAATTATTTTCCACAAGCCACGAACTTATTTCATGAACTACATTATTTGTTACTGTTTCAATATTACACACAAGATCCTTCACTATCAAGCTGGTGTCATCAGCAAACAGAAATATTTTTGAATCACCTGTAATACTAGAAGGCATATCATTTATATAAATAAGAAACAGCAGTGGCCCCAGCACCGACCCTTGGGGAACGCCCCACTTAACAGTGCCCCATTGGGACTGAACATCACTACCACTTTGAATATTGCGGAGAATTACCCTCTGCTTTCTGTTCTTAAAGTAAGAGGCGAACCAATTGTAAGCTACTCCCCTTACTCCATAATGGTCCAACTTCTGCGGTAATATTTTGTGGTCAACACAGTCAAAAGCCTTCGTTAAATCAAAGAAAACACCTAGCGTTCGCAACCTCTTATTTAATCCGTCCAAAACCTCACAGAGAAAAGAGAATATAGCATTTTCAGTTGTTAAACCATTTCTAAAACCAAACTGAACATTTGACAGCAAATTATGTGAATTTAAATGCTCCAGTAACCTTGTATATACAACCTTCTCGATAACCTTAGCAAACACCGATGGCATAGAAATAGGTCTAAAGTTGTCAACATTATCAATGTCTCCCTTTTTATAAAGTGGCTTCTCTACCGAGTACTTTAATCGGTCAGGAAACCGACCACTCCTACAGGAAAAGTTACAGATATGGCTGAGAACTGGGCTAACATACATAGAACAATACTTCAGTATTCTTCTAGATACCCCGTCATATCCATGAGAGTTCTTGGTCTTTAGTGATTTAATTATTAACTCAATCTCCCTCTTGTCAGTATCATGGAGTAGCATTTCAGGTAACAGTCTCGGAACACTTTTTTCTAAGAGCGCTATATGATTCCCTGTTGGGACTAGGTTTCTATTTAGTTCACCTGCTATATTTAGAAAGTGATTATTAAATACTGTACATATATGCGACTTATCAGTAACACGGACATTCCCAGTACGCACTGATTCTATATCCTCGACCTGTCTCTGCAGACCAGCAACTTCCTTTACGACTGACCATATGGTTTTAATTTTATCCTGAGACTTAGCTATTCTATCTGCATACCACATACTTTTTGCCTTCCTAATAACATTTTTAAGCACCTTACAATACTGTTTGTAATGGGCTGCTGCATTTAGATTTTGACTGTTTCTAACGTTTTGATATAATTGCCACTTTGTTCTACAAGATATTCTTATCCCTCTAGTCAGCCACCCAGGCTGCCTGTTTGTGCTAGTACCCTGTTTTAAACGTTCTAACGGAAAGCAACTTTCAAAGAGCATGAGAAAAGTCTTGAGAGAAGCATTATATTTATCGTCTACTGTATCAGCGCTATAAACATCTTGCCACTCTTGTTCCTTGATAAGGTTTACAAAGGTCTCTACAGCAATTGGATCAGCTTTCCTGAACAGCTGATGACTATATTTAACACGTGTTGCAGCACAAAAATCTTTTAAAGTTAAAATTTGTGCATCATGATCTGAAAGGCCATTCACCTTTTTGCTAACAGAATGCCCTTCTAGTAATGAGGAATGAACAAAAATGTTGTCTATGGTTGATCTACTGTTCCCTTGCACTCTCGTTGGAAAGAATACGGTTTGCATAAGATTATATGAATTAAGGAGGTCTACCAGCATCCTCTTCCTTGCACAATCACTTATACAATTAATATTGAAGTCACCACATATAACCAACTTTTTGTATTTCCTATAACGTGAACCAAGAACCTCCTCTAGCTTTAACAAAAATGTTGTGAAATCGGAGTCTGAGGATCTATAAATAACAACAGTTAGAAGTTTAGCTCCGTTAAATTTAACCACACCTGCACAACATTCAAACACCTTTCCAGTGCAGTACTTTGAAACATCAATTGACTCAAATGGGATGCCGTTTTTCACATACATGGCTACTCCCCCACACCGCAAAGAGCTCCTCGAAAAGCTGCCAGCCAACCTGTATCCTGGTAAAGGAAGCCTCTGAATTATCTCCTTATTTAAGAAGTGTTCAGATAGACCAATAATTTCAGAGTCAACATCTATAAGCAGTTCACTAACTCCATCATTTGCATATCACAGCATCTTCTTCCTGTCGGTTAAATTTCGCGTTTGTAGCACGTCATCTTCGTAGTGTAGCAATTTTAATGGCCAGTATTGTAATTAACTGTGAAATGTATGCATATACAGGGTGTTCCATAAATGTTTCGATAAACTACCAAAGATTTTAGATGGTGCCTCCAGGAACAAATTGGGGATAGGAACCCATGTCCAGAAATGTTATCCAACGACACTACAGAGTGTCGAAGAATTTATAAGCACCGCTGCCTGACGCTAGGCAACCCCTTTGGCAGTAAACGTGACTCAGTATGCTGACGAACCTTAGGCGGAACGTCTTGTGATGTTGTTTGTTGTTCAGTGATGACCATTCGTTAGCACGGTCGCCTGTGGAAACGCTGGAGCTAACTTCTGCGTAGAAAGGCCTTGTCTCCTACGAAGCAATGCACTGTTGTGCTGAATGACAATATCAGAGACGGGATTCAATCCACAGTTCACTTTTCTCCTGGAATCGTCTAAAATCTCCCATGTTTTTCGATACACAGGAGAAAAATAAACTGCTGATGGAAACTTGTGTGTGATATTGTCATCCACCACAAAAGTGCAAAGGAGACAAGGCCTTTCTGTGCATCAGTTAGCTCCATCTTCTCCACTGCTGATCCTGGCAATCAGTCGCAATGGATGTAAAAGGACTACTTGAATGAAGGATCGTAACATTCTTCATAAATAAAATAGGAAAACTATGTTAAGAACGATCAGACAATGTGTTTTTCCTTGCTCCTCAACAACATGAGTGAAGTATGTGATTAATATCTCACCCCATTCAAAATTATACAAAATTTTTAATCATGTTTTTAAATGTGTGGGAATACTTAGAGTAAAATGAATACGTCAGGGAACACTAAAACCAGACACCACAACACTCTAGCCAAACTGGCAATTTTTGTATGATGCAGAACTTTTTATTCAATAATACCAGAGAAATTAGAGAAGAAACGAAACGTAAATTACAAATTGTTACTCCAAATAACAACAGAAAGATGAATTCTTACACAGTAGAAATGTGGGAAAAATATGTTATACATTAAGAAAAGATGGAAGTTACATTCTATGTCTTCTCAACTATAATGTCCAGCCGAAGAAATAGAATGAAATTTTCACACTGCACTGGAGTATGCGCTGATGCGAAACTTCCTGGCAGATTAAAACTGTATGCCGAACCGAGACTCGGAGTCATGACATTTGCAAGTGCTCTATGGAAAGAGCTACCGAAATACGACTCACAAGGTAGGAAATGAAGTACTGGCGGAAGTGAAGCTGCGAGGACGAGTGGTGGGTCTCACTTGTCTTCAGTCGATAGGGCACTTGCCTGTGAAAGGCGAAAGTCCTGAGTTCGAGTTTCGATCGGCCACACAGCTATGATCCTCCAGGATGTTTCAACCGATGAAGTATTTCATCACCCTTATAAGATTTTGAAAGTTAAAAATCTAATAAATTGCATTTTGGTCTATTGAATTTCTTACAAGAGTAAACAGTGTAACTAGCGTATGCGAAAGCAGAAATTGTGGATATGAGACACCATACAAAGCATAAACTTAGAAATTCATTATGAAATGTCAAGGAAAAGGATGTGTTGAATCCGACAGTTTCACAAAGCTAATGAAAAAAAATATGTAAAAGAATGAAGAACTAATGAAAGAAAACAAAAAAGTGGATAACATTCGAAAAATGAATGCGTTGAAATATTTTACTTGGGCCTTTCATGGCTAACTTCTAGAAGAAAGTCAAGAAGAAGAAAAGAACGCAGAAGTAGAGGTAACTTATTCTATCAAATGGCCAAATCATTTCGATTCCTTGGCAAACATACCTTGGCACTGTTGTTTTTTAAAACACACAAACGAACGTGAATACGATTGGAAGTAAATTGCCTACGCATAATTCTATAGATAAAGCCAAAGTTATATAAACACAGAACATTTTTGTAAAATTTCTCGAAATTTATCAGTATTAACGACACAGCAAAATCGTCGAACGTTTTGCGTGTAATTAACTTGCGGATATGAGAGGGAGAAAGAGAGAGACAGGGATTTATTCGTTAATTTAAGGTACTAACGGTTAAATATATTATTGGCAGTGCCACTCGGTGGGACTGTTTTTATGCCTAGAACTGTTTGTCTGGTTTGGGCTTCGTCCATAAATTTCAGTCGATGACGGCATGAACGCACGTGTTCCTGAAAACAGCTTGATAGTCTTCGCACACAATGATGAAAACCTGGAAATAGATATCTTTTGCCTCAGTATGGTAGTGATCCTTTCCAGAAAGTAACACCACTGCGTCGTGTTTAAAAAAAAATCGGTTGGGTCTGATGGGCTAGGATGCTGAGAAATCCAACGTGACATGCATCATCTTCGGAATGATCTACTCCCAGCATCGATTCCGTGACAATCAGTTCGATGGATACCCACTCAGGTGTAACTACCGACCGTGCTGCAGCAAGAGTGGAAACAAATTTCGCTTTTATTGTACTAGAAATTAGTGGATTACTTTCGCCACACATTACAGGCTTTAACAGTAGCAAAATGGTACAGTATTAAACTGAAGAGCCAAAGAAACTGGTACACCTGCCTAACATCGTGTAGGGCCCCCACGTGAGCACGCAGAAGTGTCGCAACACGACGTGACATAGACTCCACTAATGTCTGAAGCAGTGCTGGAGGGAACTGACACCATGAATCCTGCAGGGCTGCCCATAAATCCGTACGAGTACGAGGCAATGGAGATCTCTTCTGAACAGCAAGTTGCATGGCATCACAGATATGATCAATAATGTCCATGTCAGGGGAGTTTGGTAGCCAGCGAAAGTGTTTAAACTCAGAAGAGTGTTCCTGAAGCCACTGTGTAGCAATTCTGGACGTGTGGGGTGTACCATTGTTTTGCTGGGATTGACCAAGTTCGTCGGAATGTACAATGTACATGAATGCATGCAGGTGATGAGACAGGATGGTTACGTGCGTGTCACCTGCCACAGTCGTATCTAGCCGTATCAGGCGTCCCATGTCACTCCAACTGCAGACGTCCCACACCATTACAGGGCCTCCACCAGCTTGAACAGTCCCTTGCTGACATGCAGGGTCCATGGAGTCAAGAGGTTGTCTCCATACCTGTACATGCCCATCCACTCGATACGATTTGAAACGAGACTCGTCCGACCAGGCAATATGTTTCCAGTCATCAACAGTCCAATGCCGACGTTGATGGTCCCACGTAAGGCGTAAAGCTTTGTGTCATGCAATTCATCACGGGTACACGAGTGGGCCTTCGGCTCCGAAAGCCCATTTCGATGACGTTCGTTGAATGGTTCGCGCTTGTTGATAGCCCATATTTGAAATCTGCAGCAATTTGCGGAAGTGTTACATTTCTGTCACGTTGAACGATTCTCTTCAGTCGTCGTTGATCTCTTTCTTTTTCCGGCCGCAGTGATGTCGGAAATTTGATGTTTTACCGGATTTCTGATATTCACGGTACACTCGTGAAATGATGGTACTGGAAAATCCCCACTTCATCGCTGCCTAGGAGATGCTGTGTCCCATCGCTCGTGCGCCGACTATAACACCACGTTGATAACCTGCCATTGTAGCAGCAGTAACCAATATAGCTACTGCACCGGACACTTGTTGTCTTACATAGGCGATGCCGGCCGCAGAGTCGTAATCTGCCTGTTTATCTACAGGTATCTCTGTATTTGATTACGCAATCTGTATGTTGCATAAGTTGTTCAGATGTTCACTGTTTGTTCTACTAAGGAGATTGTAACTGCCAACTGTTGCATATATGGCAGCTGAAGACAGAGACAGAAATCCGTAGACAATCGCAAAATTAATTAACACGCTTTCTTGTAACTGAATATAGTGGATGTCACGATTCACCGTCTCCGTAAGGAAAGGAGCCAGGTGATCCGCTTCGCTATATGCTGAAATTAGTAGCGCGGCAAGTAAATGAATACGTAAGTCTGCCTCGAGGCACCTAAATAAAAGCGCTTGCAATGGAAATCCTGCAAGCGATATCGTTTAGGACATTGTCTCAGTAGAGTGCTTAGCCAAGAAAGAGAGCTAAATAACAGTTCTCCAAGGCGAGACGCACTTAAAGTCGAGGGTGTAATCCATTCCGCAGAGCGGGGCGGAAATATTGGTGGCGAAGCTATTCGGGACTAATGCGAGAGCTTATTAGCGGAAGAGAAATGTTAATCTGCTGCAAAGCGATAATGGAGGCAAGAGGATTACCCGGGCCTCTGAATAATGAACAAACGGGAGGCGGCTGGAACTCGCGCCCTTCCCCGCCACCCCTTAACCATCCTACCCCCGCGACCACTGTCACCCCTTCCCAGCCGTCCTTCTTCAAAAACAAGGCGCTTATAAAAGGGGAGGAGAGTGAGGGATGCGAGAGAAGTGTCTTCCTTTGCGGTGCCAGGATCACAAAACGAGCATCAACAAAGGCCGTGTGTTCCATTTTCCCGCTCTAAACTCGGTCAGTCGGTGCTACTTAGTACTAGGAAGTCTGCAGCAACATACCGATATCTACAGACACTAAACAGCATTGGTTTCGTGGAATCCTACGGTATTTTCCGCGCTTGCTACATTTACGGAAAAAAGCCGCGACACCAAGAAAGAGTTGTGAGACATAAATAAATGTTGGTACGAGTGTTTCTACATCTGAATGACGATGTATATTCAGATTTCGCACCAGTCACACAAGACTGGCGTTACTGGCACCAGTATGAGGATGCAAGTCAAGTTTGCTTCAAATACACAGTGGAACGGTTGTGAGCGTTAGCTATCTCTGAAATCGGACGCGGTGAGCTGATGTTATTCAAGAATACCTTTTAAGGCGACAAAGACACCATTATCAATACATCACAGTGTTTGAACGAGGTGGTGTAATAGAGCTAGTAGAAGCTGGATGTTTCTTCTGCAATATTGCAGAAATACTTGGCAAGAATGTAGCTACGGTACTTGACTGCTGGCAACGGTGGTCATGACAACATATGGTCGTAAGAAGACCGGGCTCAGCCGAGAGAGAAGACCATCGTAATCGGCGTATGGCGCTGGAGCGTCATACTGCATCTGCAGCAGCAATTTTAGCAGCAATTGGCACCACAGTGACACAACGACCCTGTTACAAATCGGTTACTTGAAACGGTTCCGAGCCAGACGCCCTGTGGATTTCGTTGCATCGACCCCAAGCCTCCGCCATTTTAAACGCCAGTGGTGTCAACCGAGGCCTCATTTGGAGGGTAGGATGAAGATCTGTTACGTCGATTCTGCCTTGATGCTAGTGATGGGCTTGTGTTGATTAGGAGGTCAGCTGACGGTCTGCAACCAAGCTGTCTGTGTGTTAGACGCAGTGGACGCAAACATGGAGTTATGGTCTGCGGCGTGATTTTGCAGGAGCACTCTCGTGGGTATCCCACACACGCTGACTGCAAAATTGTTCGTCAGTCGGGTGATTCGAGCTGTTGTGCTACCGTTCATGAACAACATTCCGGAGGGAGTTTTCCAACAGCATAACGCTCGTCCACATACCGCTGTTGTAACCCAACATACTCTAAAGAGTGCTGCCATGTTGTCTTGGCCTGCTCGATCACCAGATCTGTTACTAGACGAGCATAGACAGGACACCATCGGACTACAAATTCAGCGTCATCCGCAAACAGCGTTAACCATCCCTGTATTCACGGACCAAGTGCAACAGGTGTGGAACTCCATCGCACCAGCTGACATCCAGCACCTGTACAACATAAAGCATTCACGTTTGTATACTTCCGTACAATATTTTGGCTGTTACGCTGTTATTAATGTTCCTGCATTTCACATATGAAATGGCTTATTTCGCGCTTACATTGACCTGTGGTCTTGCAATGTTAAACACTTATATATGTTACCTAAACATATGTATTCCTGAAATTTCATTATCCTAAACGAATTATTTTTTGTGTTGGATTTTTTTTTTTCGCCAGTGAACTCTATCATACGTAGAACTGCCGATCGCCGGCCAGAGTGGCCGAGCGGTTCTAGGCGCTTCAGTCTGGAACTGCGCGACCGCTACGGTCGCAGGTTCGAATCCTGCCTCGGGAATGGATGTGTGTGATGTCCTTAGGTTAGTTAGGTTTAAGTATTTCTAAGTTCTAGGGGACTGATGGCCTCAGCAATTAAGTCCCATGGCGCTCAGAGCCATTTTTTTTTTTTGAACTGCCGATCAATTGTGTAACAACAGTTACCGTTGCACTGTTGTCTATTATAACAAAGTTCTTACAAAATTCAGACTATAGTTAAACACCACCATTACTCGGTAAGCGTGGTTCTTAAGTTGCTACTCACTTACTAAACGAAGACTGATATGAAACAACAGCGACAAACAATTCAATACAAAATCTACTCCCAGTTGCAGGTTGCCTGTCTATCAGCTCCCAGCGGCCACAAAAATTTAATTTTCAATATTTCATATATTATTATGGATCGAATTCAAAAATTTTAAATGCTGTCATAATTACTCATTAAGAGATATAATCCAACATTAAAGTTTCAACATTATGAGTCAATTATTAGAATTGTAAACGGTGAACAGAATGAGCAGAAAAGAACTTTACACTTTCAAAAATTCATGGAAACGAAACCATACGATACAACTTACACCCATCAAATCTTAACCTCCTAATGAAGTTTCGGTTGAAGCTTTCTTAACATACGGGCACAATTCGTTAGTTGCAAGTTGCCACCGCCGTAGGGTGATAGTGTAGAATATAACAAGTACACCACAACAGAAGTGCTGGTGTGTCTTTCAGCATTTTTGGAAGTTTGTTTCTGGGACCTTGAGCTCACGACTTGCCCGACGTGTGGATTCCTGTGTGCTTGGCTGGATTGAAGGTACAATACGACCAACCTTTTCTACCGATACAGGTGACAGATCATGACTTTTATCTTTGTAAATGCAGCCTTTCTCCTCAATTGTTCGTACGAAGGTGAGTCAAATGAAAACCTTAAATATTTTTTTAAATATTATTTATTGTGCAGAAGTGGTACAAAGCTGTATCACTTTTCAACATAATCTCCCCCACGCTCAATGCAAGTGCTCACAAAGTACATAAATTCCTTTAGAAAAAAATTTTTTTGGTTGTCCGCGCAACCACTCATGCACCGCGTGGCGTACCTCTTCATCCATTGCGTCTTTCAGTGGTCTAAACATATGAAAATCACTTGGGGCAAGGTCTGGTGAGTATGGTGGATGAGGAAGACACTCGTTTCCGGTTGGTGGAAGTGAACGCAGGTTTCGTCCCCAGTAACGATTCTTTCAAGGAAGCCTTCTCGTTCAAAGCGCCGAAGAAGTTCTTCACAAGCGTCAACACGTCGTTCTCTCATTTCAAGAGTCAGCTGCCGTGGCACCCATCTTGCAGACACTTTGTGAAACTGGAGCACATCATGCACAATGTGGTGTGCTGACCCATGACTAAAATGTAAACATGTTGCAATGTCATTCAGTGCCACTCGGCGGTTTTCCTTCACTATGGCTTCAACTGCTGCAATGTTCCGTGGAGTCACAACTCGTTCTGCCTGACCTGGAGGAGGAGCATCTTCCACTGAAGTCACACCATTTTCGAACTTCCTACTCCATTCGTAGACTTGCTGCGTGAAAAACATGCATCACCGTACTGAACCTTCATTCCTCTATGAATTTAAATAGGTTTCACCCCTTCACTGCGTAAAAACCAAATAACAGAACGCTGTTCTTCCCTGGTGCATGTCGCAAGTGGGGCGGACATCTTTATACTGATACTGCGACGGTATGTGTGCATCTGCACTATGTTGCCACGCACAGGCCATTCTGCACGCAGTTTGTAGCACGCTTTCCAACTTACTGGATAACGGGACGAAATTTCGATTTGTTATTACAAATTTAAGGTTTTTCATTTGACTCACCCTCGTACAACTCATAAATGAAGACTCCGCTGAGTGGCTCCCGGTGAAAATATGTGCGAAAGTGTCGTTGAACAATAGTCATCGACGCCCTTTTTACTAACTGTAGGCCACGACAACTCTTCTGTTGTGGTTTACTGGCCATTTACTACACTGTCCCTTCTGGCGACCACAGCCTTTAGCAAAAGAGCTGTGTCTTTACGTAAAGACTATTCCTGCGATACGCTTTTAACAGGTTTGAAGCGAACAAAGTGTGAAAGTGTAAAGTTCATTTGTGCTCATCCTGTACATGTATTAAGGCAGCATAACTAACTACGCACAAATTACCCACATTATAGCCATCCAGTGTTTGAGAATTGGAGCACTTATAAAATTCCAACAAACTTTACAAACAATTTCAGGACTTTCCGAAACTTTTACTTGCTGAAACTTCCCATAAAATAATGAAAGATAAGAAGTCAATCATTTATTATATTTTCGCTATTCATGTATTAAAACTGCAGCATCAGGCACGACATTTTCATTTATCACTTCTTTACTGCTAACTCTATTTGCAACACAGTTTGTAAAATAGTTTTACACATCGGAATTCGATTCTTTAAAGAATCGGAGGTGGGGGTGTACTGGTGCTTCAGAAAGGCGATTATTGAACCGTAAGGTGGTAAGACAAAAAACTCGTATTCGGCAGGTCGGTGGTTCGACTCTCCATCCAGCCATACCGCTTTAGGTTTTCAATGACTTCCCGAAGTCTCTTAAGGCTAGTGCCGGGATAGTGGCTTTGACGAGCACGGACTATTCCCTTCCTCCAACCTTTTCCAGTCCAAACTAGATCCGTTTCTAATGACCTCACAGTCGACGGGACGTTAAACCGTAATAACCTTTTCCTTCCTTCCTCCGACTTCGCGCTTGAAAGTAGCTGGATGTGCACACCGAAAGGTGGAAATGGGTAAACATTTACTTTCAGGAAACATTGCATAAGCTGTGTAATTCGTGGCGAGTGACGAAATGAAGGTAATTTTAGTGAATCAACAAATAATATGTTTGGCATACTGATCTCTTCATGCTCCAAAGAATAGAAGACTTCAGAGAAGCTCTAACGGCCTCAGCCTTAAAAATCAAAGCATTCTGGAGATCTCTTCGCCGTACTGTATGAGAAGAGGAGCAAGTTTCTTCTATACTAAACAGCATTTCATCCGTTCGTAGACTAACTCCTATTGCCTCCTCGACGATGTGAGGAGAGCGCCACAGTTACTGACATTCATACTGAGCTACATTTTCCTAGTGAATTACATATCAGAGTTTGTTGTCTCGATTCACGATTGTAAGTAGAAGAGTAGGATGTTCCTTCACGTTATCAACCAGAAGACGAATGCTGTTCTTTTATCTGAAGCTGGGAGGACACAAATTAGCCTTGTACCTCAACCCACGTCAATGTCTCAATGCCGGCAGAAAAAGCAGACGTGGATCCAAAAACTTTTCCCTGTCAGCTGTAAGTGAAAGTGGGTATCACATTAACCAGTAATTCGTGCTACAGGCGAAAGTCACTTGCTTCTGAATATTAACTTCGACCGTTCAGCGCGTCCTCTTGAAGAAATGACCAGGTACGTTGCTTTGCATTCAAATGGAAAACGTCACTGTGAGATCCACCAAGATTTTGTCAGTCTGTCTGACATTTCTGCCCCATAAATGGCTGATAGTATAAGCACGATCTCGTTGTTTTCCACGGAAAAAGCATTTCGTAGTGCAGAAAGATATTAAAAATATTTACATCCATCATGTATTCGGAAACAGAAACGAAATATCATTTCTGTTTACATGAGAACAATGAGGATCATCTAAATCAGACATCTAAATAAGGTGGTAAAGAGGTATATAAATACACACATGAAAAAACCTTTTGCAGCACCCCGATTCCCAGAACTCCTGAAGGTAGACGTTGACTATGGATATTGTATCACAGACACAGTCCCTCTGACTGTTCAGAGTGACACTAAACCCGCCCAAAGATGTAAACTACCTTGCATGAGCAGCGCCCATTAGACGGAGGGGGTCCGACAGCCGATCATTTCCAGACATTCCACCGGGAAGGAGGTACACGGCTAGTGTTGTCTGTAGTTCAGCCATGCCAGGAACTGACGATGACATGCCTCGCTCAGACCGCCCAAGGGCTACTACTGCAGTGGATGACCGCTACCTATGGATTATAGCTCGGAGGAACCCTGACAGCAACGCCACCATGTTAAATAATGCTTTTCGTGCAGCCTCAGAACGTCGTGTTACGACTCAAACTGTGCAGAATAGGCTACATGATGCACATATTCACCCCCGACGTCCATGGCGAGGTCCATCTTTCCAACTACTACACCATGCAGCGCGGTACAGCTGGGCCCAATAACATGCCGAGTGGACGGCTCCGGACTGGCATCACGTTCTCTTCACCGATGAGTGTCGCATATGCCTTCAACCACACAATCGTCGGAGACGTATTTGGTGGTAACCCTGTCAGGCTGAACGCCTTAGACACACTGTCCAGCGAGTGCAGCAAGGTGGAGGTTCGCTGCTGTTTTGGGGTGGAATTATGTAGGGCTGACGTAAGCCGCTGGTGGTCGTGGAAGGCGCCCCAACGGCTGTACGATACGTGAATGCCATCATCCGATCGATAGTGCAACCATATCGGCAGCATATTGGCGAGGCATTCGTCTTGATGGACAACAATTCGCGAACCCATTGTGCACATCTAGTGAATGACTTTCTTCAGGATAACGACATCGCTCGACTAGAGTGGCCAGCATGTTCTCCAGACATGAAACCTACCGAACATGCCTGGGATATATTAAAAAGGGGTGTTAATGGACGACGTGACCTACTAACCACTCTGAGGTATCTGCGCCAAATTGCCGTTGAGGAGTGGGACAATCTGGACCAACAGAGCCTTTATGGATTTGTGGATAGTATGCCACGACGAATACAGGCATGCATCAATGCAAGAGGACGTGCTACTGAGTATTAGAGGTATCGGTGTGTACAGCAATCCGAACCACCACCTCTGGTCTCGCTGTATGGTGGTACAGCATGCAATGTGTGGTTTGCATGAGCAATAAAAGGGGCGGAAACCATGTTTATGTTGATCTCTACTCCAATTTTCTATACAGGTTCCGAAACTCTTGGAACTGAGGTGATGCAAAATTTTTTTAGGTGTGTGTAAAACGAATGCATGAAGAAGATACTAGAGCTAAATTGCATCATGTTTAGTAACCTCTGCTCAAACTTCTTCATATTCACGACGTTATTGACAGAGAGCATAAGCGAGAGTATTTCTTTAACAACGAAGTTCATTTGTCAGATTCTAAGATTAATTACACTACTGGCCATTAAAATTCCTACACCACGAAGATGACGTGCTGCAGGCGCGAAATTTAACCGATAGGAAGAAGATGCTGCGATATGCAAATGATTAGCTTTTCAGAGCATTCACACAAGGTTGGTGCCGGTGGCGACACCTACTACGTGCGGGCATGAGGAAAGTTTCCAACCGATTTCTCATACACAAACAGCAGTTGACCGGCGTTGCCTGGTGAAACGTTGTTGTGATGCCTCGTGTAAGGAGGAGAAATGCGTACCATCACGTTTACGACTTTGATAAAGGTCGGATTGTAGCCTATCACGATTGCGGTTTATCGTATCGCGACATTGCTGCTCGCGTTGGTCGAGATCAACTGACTATTAGCACAATATGGAATCAGTGGGTTCAGGAGGGTAATACGGAACGCCGTACTGGGTCCAAACGGCCTCGTATCACTAGCAGATGACAAGTATCTTATCCACATGGCTGTAACGGATCGTGTAGCCACGTCTCGATCCCTGAGTCAACAGATGGGGACGTTTGCAAGACAACAACCATCTGCACGAACAGTTCGACGACGTTTTCAGCAGCATGGACTATCAGCTCGGAGACCATGGCTGCGGTTACCCTTGACGCTGCATCACAGACAGGAGAGCCTGCGATGGTGTACTCAACGACGAACCTGGGTACACGAATGGCAGAACGTCGTTTTTTCGGATGAATCCAGGTTCTGTTTACAGCATCATGATGGTCGCATCCGTGTTTGACGTCATCGCGGTGAACGCACACTGGAAGCTTTATTCGTCATCGCCATACTGGCGTATCTCCCGGCGTGATGGTATGAGGAGCCACTGGTTGCACGTCTCCGTGACCTCTAGTTCGCATTGACGGCACTTTGAACGGTGGACGTTACATTTCAGATGTGTTACGACCCGTGGCTCTACCCTTCATTCGATCCCTGCGAAACCCTACATTTCAGCAGGATAATGCATGACCGCATGTTGCAGGTCCTGTACGGTCCTTTCTGGATACAGAAAATGTTTGACTGCTGCCCTCCGCAGCACATTCTCCAGATCTCTCACCAATTGAAAACGTCTGGTCAATGGTGGCCGAGCTACTGGCTCGTCACACTACGGCAGTCACTACTCTTGATGAACTGTGGTATCGCGTTGTAGCTGCATGGGCAGCTGTACCGGAACACGCAATCCAAGCTCTGTTTGAGTCAATGCCCAGGCGTATCGAGGCCGTTATTTCGAATAGAGGTGGTAGTTGTGGGTACTGATTTCTCAGGATCTATGCACCCAAATTGCGTGAAAATATAACCACATGTCAGTTCTAGTATAATATATTTCTCCAATGAATACCCGTTTATCATCTGTATTTCTTCTTGGTGCAGCAATTTTAATGGCCAGTAGTGTATTTATTGACTGATTTGTCATAAACAATAGCGCATAAGTTTAGTGTGCATAAGAATTAAAGGGTCACTGTTTCATAACACCTTCGTTTTTCCTACTGCAAAGCAGAACTTTCAAATTTGACTCAAAGGTGCCTACAACCTTCCTGTGTGCAAAAGCGTGCGTCCTGCGACGTCACTCTTCTACTCGGTGAAGCTTCAGACAACATGTTGTCGACACATGCGAAAGAAGAAGGCCAATGCTCAGAAGTTCATGTGAGGTGTAGTTCTGTTTCATGATGTCAGATTGGCACCAAATTTCACCATTATTCTTTCCACCATCACCGTCAACTTGTCACGTGATTGATCAAACCCTCCTCCCCTTATCTACATCTCACGGCTTCTCTTGACGCCTCAAGGATTAAGGTCCGTACAGCGACCCCCAGCGTTGAAATCACGCGGTGTTCTGATGGGTGGTGTGCTGGTTGGCACATCTTTTCCTATCAACGGGTTTGTGTCGGTCGCTGAGCTGCGTGTTGTGCATCGCTGGGAGGATGGTGGCGGCAAACATAACAGAGGGGGACCGCGGAAGGAAAACAAGCAAGTGCGGGCAATTATGGGCAGGACGTAACGGAACGTTTATGGGACAAGTGGGGCTTCGGCAGCTGGTGTTCTGTAAACGACGTCGATGTCTGTACTGATTCCTGTGATTAAGTCTGTGGATATTCTGAGTCACTGTCTTCAGAGAGGGACGAGGCCCGTAGAGCATGGACATGATGGTACGTTGCTTTAATGGGGCCTGGTAAATGAGAGCAGCTTCCTGTTGTGTAGCGCGGATGAGCCGAGTCAAGAGACTTATGTGGTAGGCCTTCTGAGCAATTCCGCATTGAATGGGCTTTGCTGCTCTGAACTGGCATTATTCATTGCTTTTTGTCACTGTGTTTTGCCGCAAGGTTCTTTGTCTTGTGGCTCACTAAGCACTACAGAACTCACATAACGGAACAGACCGTAATGGTGATTCTTTATCTATCTTTATTATTTATTCGTGTCAGAAGGCCGGCCGGAGTGCCCGAGCGGATCCAGGCGCTACAGTCTGGAACCGCGCCATCGCAACGGTCGCAGGTTCGAATCCTGCCTCGGGCATGGATGTGTGTGATGTCCTTAGGTTGGTTAGGTTTAAGTAGTTCTAAGTTCTAGGGGACTGATGACCTCAGAAGTTAAGTCCCATAGTGCTCAGAGCCATTTGAATCGTGTCAGGAGTACCAGGACACAGACTGTGCTGATTTAAAAATATACGTATTTGTATACATGAGTAATTCAAAGATATATAAACATAATAAAATGAACACAAAGGGAAAAAGAGTATGGAATTAATATTTACATAATACACACAATAGTAAGAAATCAATATTTACATAATACGCACAGGAGTAAGAAATCATTTTTTACATAATAAACACATTCACACTAGTTGTGTCCAGAATTTGGCAACATTGATTTATGTATCTGGTTAGTGCGTATACTGCGGTGCGAATATAAAGTCTATAGTACGGTGGTGTGCGGACTGCTTTATAGTGCATTTTTGGTATCAAATCATTTTCACCTAATTTTGGAGTCCTAACCATGTTATTGGACCTCAGGTGCATGTTTCTGTATCTACGTGGGCAGCAGGAGCTATATCGTAAGTTATTTCTGTTTCAGATAAACCTTAGAGACAGTAACTACCAATTACCTGTGTGGACTGCAAATAGAAAGGCCCAAACAAATAACGGCGGTTAGAGGACTGGAAATCTACCATGCTGGTGATAAAAGATGCAGCTGCATGAACCACTTCCTCGACGTTTTCAAGTTTTGTAAATGTTTGTTTTGTATTTTTATGTCCTACGTTTATGTGCTTTTAAAATTATTAATGAGTGCATTATATTACAATTTTGGATTTTAGTAATGCTATTGTTGGTTTCATATTTCAGTAATTCCGTTACTGGTTCAAATGGTTCAAATGGCTCTGAGCACTATGGGACTTAACATCTGAGGTCATCAGTCCCCTATAACTTATAATTACTTAAACCTAACTAACCTAAGGACATTACACACATCCATGCCCGAAGCAGGATTCAAACCTGCAACCGTAGCGGTCGCGCGGTTCCGGACTGAAGCGCTTAGAACCGCTTGGCCACAGCGGCCGGTTGTTACTGGCATTAAGTGAAAATTTTCAAATACGAGTAGAGAATTATAATGTAGAGAAGTGTGGATGTAGAACGACTGCGAGTACATGAATGGTCCACACTAAAATCTGTGTTGGAATAATTCTGAACTGGCTCGTTTTGGAGCCGTATACTTCCTGTTAGTATTACGAGGTTGTTATTATGGCTATGAAATTTGGGATAACTTATATGCTTGGAAATGGTTAGAGAACCGGCATGGTGTAGCTTAAGAATCTAGGGGGAGTTGAAGAATCATTTACTTTGTGTTTCTGCAACGGGTTATTGCTCATAAACTACTCCTGTTCCGGATCCCAATCGTACGCATATTATCTTCCCTATGAATATTTTGTCATCAGCATTTTGGTGACATACTAAATAAATGTGTTGTTGTGATTTTCAGTCCAGAAACCGGTTTGATGCAGCTCTAGATGCTACTCTATCCTGTGCAAGCTTCATCATTTCCCAGTACCTACTGCAACCTACATCTTCTGAATCTGCTTAGTGTATTCATCTATTGGACCCCCACTACGAATTTTACCCTCCACGCTGCCCTCCATTACTAAATTGGTGATTCCTTGATGCCTCAGTACATGTCCTACCAACCGCTTCCTTCTTCTATTCAAGCTGTGCCACAAATTTCTCTTCTCTCCAATTCTATTCAATACCTCCTCATTAGTTATGTGATCTATCCATCTAATCTTCAGCATTCTTCTGTAGCACCACATTTCGAAAGCTTCTATTCTCTTCTTGTCTAAACTATTTATGGTCCACGTTTCACTTCCATACATGGCTACACTCCATACAAATACTTTCAGTAACGACTTCCTGACACTTAAATCTATACTCAATGTTAGCAAATTTCTCTTCTTCAGAAATGCTTTCCTTGTCATTGGAAGTCTACATTATATATCCTCTCTACTTCGACCATCATCAGTTATTTTGCTCCCCAAATAGCAAAACTCTTACTACTTTACGTGTCTTATTTCATAATCTAATTCCCTCAGCATCACCATACTTTATTCGACTACATTCCATTATCATCGTTTTGTTTTTATTGGTGTTCATCTTATAATCTCATTTCAAGACACTGTCCATTCCGTTCAAGTGCTGTTCCAGGTCCTTTGCTGTCTCTGACAGAATTACAATGTCATCGGCGAACCTCAAAGTTATTATTTCTTCTCCATGGGTTTCAATTCCTACTCCAAATTTTTCTTTTGTTTCCTTTACTGCTTGCTCAATATATAGACTGAATAACAATGGGGATAGGTTACAACCATGTCTCACTCCCTTCCCAACCGCTGCTCCCCTTTCATGCACCTCGACTCTTATGAATGCCATCTGGTTTCTGTACAAAATGTAAATAGCCTTCCGCTCCCTGTATTTGACGCCTGCCACCTTCAGAATTTAAAACAGAGTATTCCAGTCAACATTGTCACAAGCTTTCTTTAAGTCTACCAATGCTAGAGACGTAGGTTTGGCCGGCCAAAGTGGCCGTGCGGTTAAAGGCGCTGCAGTCTGGAACCGCAAGACCGCTACGGTCGCAGGTTCGAATCCTGCCTCGGGCATGGATGTTTGTGATGTCCTTAGGTTAGTTAGGTTTAACTAGTTCTAAGTTCTAGGGGACTAATGACCTCAGCAATTGAGTCCCATAGTGCTCAGAGCCATTTGACGTAGGTTTGCCTTTCCTTAATTTATTTTCTAAGATATAAGTCATAGGGTCAGTATTGCCTCACTTGTTCCAACATTTCTATGGAATCCAAACTGATCTTTCCCGAGGTCGGCTTCAGCTAAACAAATGTAACATTAATGTTTTAGTAAATGTCAGTCTGTTCTCACTTTCCGAGTTTAATTTGAATAGTTGAAAACACAATGCCTCTCAGAATCGATATGAAAAGGCCTTAGGAGTTGTCATACAGGACGTTAATCAAACCACTGGCGGTCGGAAACAGCAGTTTGCAGAGCAATGCGCAACAGAAAGACGTTCTTAATAACCTATGGCAGTACTGACACCCCGTCCCCTCCTCGTTTGCAGTGTAGCGCGACCGCAGTTTTTGCCCTTGTATACAGGGTGGACCCACTAGGGAGTTTTCAAAATTATTCGGAAGAATTCGAACGTGAGCCGAAGCAGCAAAGGGTGTTTAATCTGTTTGCAGCCCTTCTGTGGGGGGGGGGGGGGGGGGGGGGATTGCGAAATAGACATGTGCATGAATAAGGTGGCAAAGACCCCCAGTTCAGCAATATTTTTTTGAGCGCTTTAAAAATGCGCTTGTACAATATTGAGTGTTTATGGAAAAAGTTCAAGGCAATCGTAAAATGCGTTTTAGACAGGTACGTGCCGAGTAAAACTGTGAGGGTCGGAAAAAACCCACCGTGGTTCAACAACAAAGTTAGGAAACTACTGCGAAAGCAAAGAGAGCTTCACTGCAAGTTTAAACGCCGCCAAAACCTCTGAGACAAACAGAGGCTAAACGATGTCAAAGTTAGCGTAAGGAGGGTTATGCGTGAAGCGTTCAGTGAATTCGAAAGTAAAATTCTATGTACCGACTTGACAGAAAGTCCTAGGAAGTTCTGGTCTTACGTTAAATCAGTTAGTGGCTCGAAACAGCATATCCAGACACTCCGGGATGATGATGGCATTGAAACAGAGGATGACACGCGTAAGGCTGACATACTAAACACCTTTTTCCAAATCTGTTTCACAGAGGAAGACCGCACTGCAGTTCCTTCTCTAAATCCTCGCACAAACGAAAAACTGGCTGACATCGAAATAAGTGTCCAAGGAATAGAAAAGCAACTGGAATCACTCAACAGAGGAAAGTCCACTGGACCTGACGAAATACCAATTCGATTTTACACAGAGTACGCGAAAGAACTTGCCCCCCTTTTAACAGCCGTGCACCGCAAGTCTCTAGAGGAACGGAAGGTTCCAAATGATTGGAAAAGAGCACATGTAGCCCCAGTCTTCAAGAAGGGTCGTCGAGCAGATGCGCAAAACTATAGACCTATAACTCTGACGTCGATGTGTTGTAGAATTTTAGAACATGTTTTTTGCTCGCGTATCATGTCGTTTCTGGAAACCCAGAATCTACTCTGTAGGAATCAACATGGATTCCAGAAACAGCGATCGTATGAGACCCAACTCGCTTTATTTGTTCATGAGACCCAGAAAATATTAGATACAGGCTCCCAGGTAGATGCCATTTTCCTTGACTTCCGGAAGGCGTTCGATACAGTTCCTCACTGTCGCCGATAAACAAAACGAGAGCCTACGGAATATCAGACCAGCTGTGTGGCTGGACTGAAGAGTTTTTAGCAAACAGAACACAGCATGTTGTTCTCAATGGAGAGACGTCTACAGATGTTAAAGTAACCTCTGGCGTGGGACCATTGCTTTTCACAATATATGTAAATGACCTAGTAGATAGTGTTGGAAGTTCCATGCGGCTCTTCGCGGATGATGCTGTAGTATACAGAGAAGTTGCAGCATTAGAAAATTGCAGCGAAATGCAGGAAGATCTGCAGCGGATAGGCACTTGGTGCAAGGAGTGGCAACTGACCCTAAACATAGACAAATGTAATGTATTGCGAATACATAGAAAGAAGGATCCTTTATTGTATGATTATATGATAGCGGAACAAACACTGTTAGCAGTTACTTCTGTAAAATATCTGGGAGTATGCGTACGGAACGATTTGAATTGGAATGATCATATAAAATTAATTATTGGTAAGGCGGGCTCCAGGTTGAGATTCATTGGAAGAGTCCTTAGAAAATGTAGTCCATCAACAAAGGTGGCTTACAAAACACTTGTTAGACCTATACTTGAGTATTTCTCATCAGTATGGGATCCGGTCGGGTTGACAGAGGAGATAGAGAAGATCCAAAGAAGACCGGCGCTTTTCGTCACAGGGTTATTTGATAAGCGTGATAGCGTTACGGAGATGTTTAGCAAACTCAAGTGGCTGGCTCTTCAAGAGAGGCGCTCTGCTTCGCGGTGTAGCTTGCTGTCCAGGTTTCGAGAGGGTGCGTTTCTGGATGAGGTATCGAATATATTGCTTCCCCCTACTTATACCTCCCGAGGAGATCACGAATGCAAAATTAGAGAGATTCGAGCGCGCACGGAGGCTTTCCGGCAGTCGTTCTTCCCGCGAACCATACGCGACTGGAACAGGAAAGGGAGGTAATGACAGTGGCACGTAAAGTGCCCTCCGCCACACACCGTTAGGTGGCTTGCGGAGTATAAATGTAGATGTAGATGTACATTATTGTCCAAAATAGACAACACGCTGCATCCGCCCTATCAAGAACTCGTCAATCTAGTGACAAATGCCCGCATCTCGTGGTCGTGCGGTAGCGTTCTCGCTTCCCACGCCCGGGTTCCCGGGTTCGATTCCCGGCGGGGTCAGGGATTTTCTCTGCCTCGTGATGGCTGGGTGTTGTGTGCTGTCCTTAGGTTAGTTAGGTTTAAGTAGTTCTAAGTTCTAGGAGACTTATAACCACAGCAGTTGAGTCCCATAGTGCTCAGAGCCATTTGAAGTGACAAATTTTGTTAGATACCCCATTTTACTGCACTTTTGTTAATGTTTGTGTGCTACCGAGTCAAATGCTTTTTAGAAGTCAACTTCGTCGAATGTGTCCTGAACTGGATGTAGCTGAAGACGTAAATCTCGTCTGAGCAACGGCACGATTTGCCTATGCGGGTTGACCCAGAGGGTGGACGGCCATTTATTAAGCTGTCAGCAATGCCAGCGGATGCTACGGTTGCAAGAAAACTGCCGAGTGCTCCGGAGTTCGCGTCTGCTGGTGGCACCATTCCAGGCAAGTCAAGGAGCGAGCGGTGGCAGCAGAGACGGCCAGACCACTTGACCCGGCCGAGTGCAGCCAGGAACCGGGACATCGCAGGCAGAACAGCCCCGGCACTGATACATGGCCCCAGGCTGCTTTGGCAACCGATATCTTAATCACTGGCTCCGCTTCGGGCGACCAGCAGACCACAGGGATAATCGAGCTTTCGTACTTCCTAAGTGACCAACTCACTCACAGTATTACACGCCACCATCTCATCAACTAAAGCTAACTGATTGGTGACGCAGTCGCATATCTTTGTCTCTTGCGCCCTCTACCATTCGGCTGTAACTTTTCCAATTCATTCCTCTGGCTACACTTTGGTGAATGGAAGATCTCAGCTTGCATCTTTAATTTTACGCCATTGTAATGGTTTGAAATACCGGGTGATCAAAAAGTCAGTATAAATTTGAAAACTTTATAAACCACGGAATAATGTAGATAGAGAAGTAAAAATCGACGCACATGCTTGGAATGACATGGGGTTTTATTAGAACAAAAAAATACTAAGTTCACAAAATGTCCGACAGATGGCGCTGGACAGCAAAACGTCAGTGACTGCGCATGACAATCGTGTATAAAAGGAGCTGTAATGAAAGAGAGAATCAGATGCGGCAGCAGTCGCAGCATGTTGACGTTACCTGAAAAGGCGCTTTTAGTGAAGCTGTATTATCAGAATGCGGAATGTGCTAGTTCAGCGTTACGATCCTATCGCCATAGGAAGGGGATTCAAACGGGTAAAGGTCCGTTGACAAATGCAGCGAGAATGATTTCGAAGTTCGAAGCCACGGGTTGTTTAGACGATAGACCCCGTAGAGGCCGACCGAGCACAAGGCGCAATGCTGCTGAGACAGTTCAGGAAGAAATGGAGACTGTAGCGGATTCGTCTATGCACGGGGAAGTCAGCGCTCTTGCAGTTCACGTCGCACCAGCATTCCATACATTACTGTTTGGTTGGCACTTAGGCGTACCCTCCGATGCTATCCGTACAAAATCAATCGGCATCATGAACTGTTACCTGGCGATTTAGTGAAGCAGAGGGCATTTGCGATGTGGGCGTTTCAAAAGATAGCGGAAAATGACGATTGTTTGAGTAACGTGTTGTGGACCGACCAAGCTCATTCACGTTCCGAGGGTCTGTCAACGCCCACAACTGCAGAATTTGGGCCACCGTACATCCTAGAACTGTCGTGGAAACTCCATTACACGACGAGAAAGTCACGGTATGGGTTGGATTTACCACAGCTACCGTTATCGGGCCTTTTTTCTTCGAGGAAATGCGTGATTCTGGTTTTGTAACTGCTACCGTGACGGGTGAGAGGTACGGCGATATGTTACAGAATCGCATCATCCCCAGCCTGGCTGATAAACACCTGCTGGAACGTACGACGTTTATGCAGGATGGTGCTCCACCCCATATTGCTGGACGCGTGAAAGATCTTTTGGGCGCGTCGTTTGGTGATGATCGTGTGTTCAGCCGCCACTTTCGTCATGCTTGGCCTCCCAGGTCCCCAGATCTCAGTCCGTACGATTACTGGCTTTGGGGTTACCTAAGTCGCAAGTGTATTGTGATCCACCGACATCTCTAGGGATGCTGAAAGACAGCATCCGACGCCAATGCCTCACCATAACTCCGGACATGCTTTACAATGCTGTTCACAACATTCTTCCTCGACTACAGCTATTCTTGAGGAATGATGGTGGACATATTGAGCATTTCCTGTAAAGAACGTCATCTTTGATTTGTCTTACTTTGTTATGCTAATTATTGCTATTCTGATGAGATGAAATTTTGTATTTTTTAGTTCTGATAAAACCCCATGTCATTCCAAGCATGTGTGTCAATTTGTACCTTTCTATCTACATAATTCCGTGATTTATTCAGGTTTCAAATTTATGGTGCCTTTTTTGTCACCCGGTACTTCAGCTGATCGACGAAAGTAGGGAATACAAAAATACATACACTTTCAACATTTTTTTAGTTTAAATAGTGTGATATCTTTAATGAAGAGGTGGACTACCTGTTTATTTAATTCAATTTATAATTTCGTAAATGCACTTCCTTTCCCTAATCCTACCACGTTGCCTTCGGTTGATTAAGTTTGGGGTTTCTATTAAAAGTTCGTCTGCTGGTAGAGCCAAGGCAGAGGTGTGGTCACCCTGTAGGTCGGTTAGTGCCAACCTAAGCCTGGAGTAAAGACAGAGATGATGCACCTGTTTGCCAGGGGGCAGGCCGGGGTTGGTAACAGGTCCCTCTCCCCTCCATGTAAGGGAACGGCCGTTGAGGGCCACCATGATAGGTACTCTTGGGGTGGCGGCTGAACTGAGCAGACGGAATCGAGGGCGATCTCAGTCTTTGCCGCCAATTTCATCGTGGGATGAGGTATTATGTTTTACAATGTTACTAATCCGCTCTTTTTCACGATTGAAATAGTTAGTGTGTCGTTGCGGCCATTCATTCATTTTTTGAGAAATTTTGCCTTTACAATAAAGTTTTCAGTTAGGTTTTCTTTTTCAGAGGCGAGCACGGGGGCTCGCGTTATTCATGCATAGTGCTACAATCACTTGGTGCCTTCAGCACACGAGAGCAGCAATAGCTCTTTAAAAAAAATCGTATAGTTTCACTTTCAGAAGCAGTTATTTTTTGCAATGTCAAAGTAAACTGGGGCCTCACCCCGCCTAGTTAACACTTGGTCGTAACGGCTGATGAGTAAATTTGAATGACGATTCCGTGTGAAACCTGGTAGGAGATGCGTTTGTGACATACTTGAGGTTCTAAGTGTGTGACGTAAAATTTTTCTAGGCCATCTCATAAATTTTGTTCACGGTTCTTTTTTAACCCCCATTTGCAAGCAGCGCGTCCTAACTACTTTGATAAAGAATAGGTTGAGCGTGTGAATGGTTGTATAGTATGGAAAGCAAGAACGAACAGAGGGGGGAGTACAAAGAAGTTAGCTGTTGGTATCGGTCACCCACGTGGTGCCGGATTGCACTACCAGCGAGCTACCAATTCGTTCTTGGAAATTAGTTAAGGAGAGGGTGCTTATGTGTGCTGTTAATTCATTATTTGCGTGTGCCGTATTTCACAGGATGTTTTATTTTTTAAGAACTTGCTTTCTTTTGTGAGTATGGGAGATGTTTGTGTCTGCTCTGTTCCTCCGTTTTTCCGCCAAAGAGAATTTTTGTTATTCGGTCCTAGTAGTAATCTTGGGTGCGAATTTCGAGCACTGTCCCAGCCGACAGACCACAAGGGCAGCAACGTAGTCCCATCCTCTTTCCCAGTGCTTAAGTAGAAACGAGATGCCTGTTAGTTTCATCACCTTCAGTGCGAGACAAAAGTAGAAGATATTTGACTTGACTTTGTTTGCTGCAATTATTAAATTTGTAAAGTTTTGCGGAATATAGATAATAAATGTCATATTAAGTTTGTAAAATTTCTGGGATCTAGACAATAAATGACCTATAAACTGGATTTCATGGATTTAGTGGTCACTACAAACCCCAGTTCTGTGTCGAGGTCAATGTCATGAATTTAATGATCATTACAAACCCCAGTCCTGTATAGAGAACAATGTTACCAACAAAGTGGTGTCCTTATAGATCATGATAGAGCGTGGCCTTTACTGACTTTCCCACTCGGCTGTTTGAGCCCTCCCCCGCGTTATCCGTTGCGCAATATTAACATAATAATCATCAGATCATTTAACTAGACGTCGGGCCGGCCCATTAAATTCAATCCTTCCGAGCAATGTATCAAGCGGGCAAGCACGTGTCAGTGAGGCAACTTGGCCACACACACGTCCGGCACGCTCTAGCATAGAAAGAAGGAAACAGAGGAAGAGAGATCCCAAAAGGTAACGATGCATAACTAAACAGAAAGAACCTTTCAAAGTCACTTACAAATCAAGTGAATAGGATATGCAGCGAAACTAGGACGAAATGGCTACAAGAAAAAATGTGGAGGAATCGAAAAAGAAATGATTGTCGGAAGACCTGACTCAGCAAACAGAAACGTCAAAATAACCTTCGGTGAAATTAAAAGCAAGGGGTGTAACATTAAGGCTGCAATCGGAATTCCACTGTTAAATGCAGAAGGGAAAGCGGATAGATGGAAAAGGTACATTAAGGACATCTATGAGGGAGAAGACTTATCTGATGACGTGATAGAAGAAGAAACTGTAGTTGACCGGGAAGGGATAATGGTCCAGTATTAGAATTTAGAAGAGCTTTGGAAGATTTAAAATCTAATATGGCAGAAAGGATAGATAACACTCCGTCGAAATTTCTAAAATCACTGGGGGAAGTCGCAACGAAACGATTATTCACGTTGGTGTTCAGGATGTATTAGACAAGCGATATACCATGACACTTTCGAAAAAATATCATCCACACAATTACAAGAACCTAAATGTGACAATTACTGCAGAGTCAGTAAAACCTTTCATACATCCAAGTTAACGACAAGAATAATATACAGAAAAATCAAAAAGAAAATTGAGATGTGTTATGACGACGAGGAAAGGTAAGGGAACCAGAGAGGCAGATCGGACATTGTGGTTGATAATGGAAACAAGGCTGAAGAAAAATCCAGATAAGTTCATAGGATTTGTCGATTTGGAGAAAGCATTCGACAACGTAATATGGAGCGATATGTTCGGAATCGTGAGAAAAATAGGGATAATCTATAAGGAAAGACGTGTTATATACAATATGTACAAGAACCAAGAGGAAGCAAGAAGAGTGCACGACGAAGAATGAAGGGCACAGATTAACATGTATGTAAGACAGGGATGCAGCCTTCAACCTCTACTGTTCAGTCTGTAGGTCGAAGAAGCAACTATGGAAATAAAGGTAAGTTTCAAGAGTGGAATTAAAATTCTTGGTGAAAGGATATGAATGATAAGATTTGATGATGACATTGCTGTCTTACATTACAAAAATCAAATGGCTCTGAGCACTATGGGACTTAAAATCTGAAGTCATCAGTCCCCTAGAACTTAAAACTACTTAAACCTAACTAACCTAACGACATCACACACATCCATGCCCGAGGCAGGATTCGAACCTGCGACCGTAGCGGTCGCGCGGTTTCACACTGTAGCGCCTAGAACCCCTGGGCCACCCGCAGCCGGCGAAGAATTACAGAATCTGTCGAATGGAATGAACAGTGTCGTGAGTGCAGAGAATAAATCGAAGAAACAGGAAAGTAATGAGAAGTAGCAGAAATGAGAACGGCGACAAACTTAACATCGTCACTGGTGATCACAAAATAGATGAAGTTAAAGAATTCTGCTGCCTAGGCAGCAAAATAACGTATGCAGGTGGAGAATGGAGGACATGAAAACCAGACTAGCACTAACAAAAAGGACATTCCTGGCCAAGAGAAGTCGACTAGTATCCAACATGGGTTTTAATCTGAGGAAGAAATTCCTGAGGATGTACGTTTGGAGTGTAGCACTGTATGGCAGTGAGACATGGTCTGTGGGGAAACACGCTAAATAGAACACGTACAAAAAATCTGTGATCGTCCCGTAATTTATCTTGTGCCCAGTGGCAGAACTGTACATGACGTTCAAAGTCGTCGCCATACATGTTGATGTAGCATTCTCAACACCGACGTTCTTGAGATTCCCGATTCTCGCGCAATTTGTCTGCTACTGATGTGCGGATTAGCCGCATCATCATTTGTTGAACGTCGTGGTTGACGTTTCTCATGTGGCTGAATACTTCCTGTTTCCTTAAATAATGTAATTATCCGGCGAAAGGTCCGGACACTTGGATGACGTCTTCCAGGATACCGAGCATCATACATAGCACACGCCCATTGGGCATTTTGATCACAATAGCCATACATCAACACGATATCAACCTTTTTCGCAATTGGTAAACGGTCCACTTTAACACGGGTAATGTATCACGAAGCAAATACCGTCCGCACTGGCAGATAGTTACGTGATACCACGTACTTATACGTTTGTGACTATTACAGCGCCATCTATCACAAAGCGAAAAGAGTGGTCGAACTGAAACATTCATATTTCTTTACGTACTACACGAATATGTAATAAAAATGGGGGTTCCTATTTTTAAAAAACGCATAGCATCGCCATCTATCGGGCCAACCATAGCGCCATCTGGTTTCTCCTTTCAAGCTAGACGAATTTCGTTCTTTGTAGTTTTTTCGTTTGATGCTTATTTCGTGAGATATTTGGCCCAGTCACGATCAATGGACCATCCTGTATATATATATTGTTTAAAATTTAGCAATGGCACATAGGATGCATTACATTAACAAAGTCGTTCCACAGGTTCAATTTTCACAGTATTTTCCAAATAACTGTTTCTTGTATGCACAAAATTCCGCAAAGATTTCCCTCTGTTGAGGGTTCACAAAACTTGGGTATTTCATCCGTAAATTTAGCTTGGGAGGACTCCATAGCTATCAAAGTCGACTTTGGCACTCTATTTATACATGAACTAAAGCACTGTTCTAAATGATCTACTGAGAGATAGTTCACAATCTCACTGTATACAGCTTGAGTACATGGTAGTCTTCGCTCAGATCTCTCTAACATAATGGATATCGCCATCCTTAATCCAAGTATGTTCACTACAGTTGAGTGCTTTAAATAAATAGATCGGTCTTCAGATTTTATTCTGAGTGCTGCATCATCATACATTGATATGATAGGTAGCATCAGGCCAGCATAGTAGTTGTCCTGGAGGGGAAGGGAGATGGGTTGCACTATGTAGTCATGTACTGATATAGAGTATTGCATGACACAGTTCTTCCCAATGCAGCTCATTGCATTTCCTCTCTTTATCACTACATGTCGATCAATGTCTGTTGCTTCCGTACCTACATTCAGATGCTTTGACTCACTAGCAGTTAAATTGCATGGGGAAGTGAGTAATAGTACTGCACAGGGAGCAGTTGGTATGTTCTCAACTACTACATCTACACTCTGTACTTTTAGTATCACTGGAATGTTCAATGGATGGTGCAAATGTTGAAGTCTAGTACTGACCTACACCATGCTGTTTGAAATCCTTGGTGCAATTCTGCGAGTCAGGAAGAGGCTGGGTGTCTCAATCAATGACTGGATCAGGCAATAGTATCTCTTTTTTCTGGTCCTAAATGCTGACCAGATGGGCTACAGGATGCCATGTGCTTAAGGTGACTGCCCTTGCTGCAGTTCCCGACATGTTGGAGGCCGCTGCCACAATTGCAGGTCCTCACAAGCTGGAGGTCACCTCAACTGCTGAACAAAGAAGAAGGACCACTACACGTAGCACAAAGAAATGGAGTTCGACACAGAACAAGACATGTAGCAAAGACATGTAATTAATACTTACTCTTCTGCTTCTTCCTAGTCTGCTGGGGTGCTGAATGATCTTAGTTGCTTCTGCTGTTGACGTCTGATGATCCTTCCACTGACATGTGTCAGTGAGCTGCCCCACTCGCCTGTATCGTTAATGTCACGATCACATAATTAGATGCAGTGTTGTCATTGGTTCCCACCAGTTTTTTCACCCATGGTGTCACAATTTCGAATACCCTCAGGTATCTGAACTGTGAAATAGGTCAGTTGGGCTGGGGTCGTTGAAGAGAACACCTTAGTTTCTCAGGCACATTGACTGGGGGCCTTTCAAAAAGCGGTCACAGTTGCAGCACAAGCAACTATCTGCATGAATTGCCTAAAATATTCTTCTTCTGATCCTCCATTGTCTTTCCTTTCTGATCCTCATATAGGGCAATATGGAGACAGTCCTCGTCTGCATGCTTACAGATAATACAATTATTAGGGTCTTCTCTGTTCAACACCAACATCTCATCAATTGAACACACTGGGAGTGTTTCCTGTCAATTTCCAACAGGAGAACACCCAAACAAAGAAAGAAATAATGAGATCCTATCTCAGCAACAGCTCAGTACAGACTGAGCGATTTTTCTCGCTAATTTTTTTCTGAGTGATGGGGGAGAGTAGGGGGAGGGGTAGGAGTCGGAGGACTTAGGAAAAACCCGTGAAATCAAGAGTGTGATGTCACATCTGCACCAGGGGGCAGGGGGCAGAGGGAGGAGAGGGTCTGCCATGTTGGACAAATTAAAAGTGACCAATAAGTGGCTTTCTGCCACTAATTGTTTCACTATAAAGAACAACATGGATTGAGTTAATTTAAAGTGGAGGGATCTCCTTTTCAATTGTTTTACTTCAATACAGAGCAATCTAGGGCCTTATTATATGTTTTAGAACAATATCGTAAGTTTTTGATATATATATATATATATATATATATATATATATATATATATATATATATATATATGTAGGTTTGGTGTCACAAATAAATCTGAATATAACATTCAGCTGATAGATGTAATGCTGCTGCATAAGTAACCTTACCGATTATCATCCCCAAAAATGAAAGATGGAGTAATCCGTCCATTCATGTCCTCTTATGCACCCCCAATATTTTAGGCATCAATGATCAGGGATTCCATCCAGTGGTCGAGTGCCATCAGTTGAATGAGAAAGTGATCTTAGTTTTAGATCTATTTCCAGATTTGCATGATTAATTCACCTTGTTCTCAGAGCCATAGTATTTTTCAGTGCTTAATATGTACCAAGCGTATCACCACTTACCAGCTGGAGAAGAGTCCAAGCCCTTGGTCACTTACTGTATGGACTGGAATTTATGTGAGTACAACCAAACGCCTTTTGGATTGGAAAAGGGGGCCGCAGTCTTGTCCTGACTTTTGAATTGTATTTTGTGTGATTTAAAGTTCAAGAGTGTATAAAATTACTTAGATGATGTGGCTATTTGTAGCAAAACGTGTGAAGAACACCAGAACTATGTAGGGCAGCTATTGTGTTGCCTGTAGGAGACAGGATTAACTGTTAAACTGTCAAACGTTAATCTGCCAAAGAAGCAGATCCCCATCCTAGATCAAGTAGTCTTTGACAATGGTGTAAGGATAGACTGTCAATCAGTTTCTGGTGTTGAAGAATAAGAGAGAAATTACGAGATGCATCAGCACGATTAATTTCTCTCGAAGATTCGTCCAGAACTTAGCCCAGCTGGGAGCTCCTGTCAACCAACTGAGGTAAACGGGAGTGCTGTAAAACTCAGCAGGCATCTTTTGGCGCTCCTAAAGTGCTGTTAGCCAACACACTATGTTTGACCACATCATATTCTGAAAAGGAGTTCTTTCTGCAAACTGACGCCTCAGACCCAGGAACTGCTGCAGTCCTCTTGCAGGAAAGTGAAGGAGAAAGACGACACACCGCTTGCACATCTAGATTTTTGTCTCTTGCAGAGAAGAAGTATTCAGCATTCGTGCTAGAGGCACTGGCGGTGTTGCTTCTGTTGGAAAGTTTTAAATCCTATCTTGAACGTAAGTCGTTTCATTTTGAGATGGACAACCAAGCTTTGTCATGGGTTATGGCCCAACCTTGTAACATTGAACATGTGGCAAGGAGGGCCGTAAGGATTCAGCGTTCTGTTGTAAGGTGCATCACGTAAAGGGTATTTACAATGAAGCAGCCAATGCCCCAATTCTAATGTTTTCAGAAGGGTGAGTACAGGGAATCCAATGAAGGTGCAAGGGGCAATGCGAACAGTGTTAGGGCAGACTCCAGATCCTCAACTAAATAGGATTAAGCAGCAGTTCTGAGAACGGAGAAAAGTTTCGGGATACTCCTTTAAAAAAGGAACACTTTCTTCCACGGGGTTGGTTCCTGCCATGTTCCAATATTTTCATCGATCATTGTCTGGGGGTAATTTGGGGACGTATAAAACTACTATGAATATAAAAAAGACCTAAACTGATATAGGTGTTCGAAAATTAGTGAATCGGCACCAAGACTAAAGTAAAAAAAACCAATCTGAACAATCATAGAGGGGAACTTGCTTCAACATGGCATAAAAATCCGATGGAAAAAAATTTTGTCTACTGTCTTGAGCCATTAGCGCGTGTTATATATGGGAAGCGCTATTTATTTTAGGAGTGGATGCTTTTTCTAGGTTACTGTAGCTGCCGTCGAACAAGTCAGGAACAACTGGAACCACGACTGAACATCTGACATATTTGCTGCGTTTGGTCCACATTGAATATTAGTGAGTGATAACACGCCGCCATTTCTCTTAAAGAAATTCAGAAACTTCTGTTTTAATAGTGGGACATCCCACTTTACCACAACTCCTGACTACTGTTAGCCGTCCTTCGCTGAATGGGGGAAGCACAATTTGAAGTTGGATCTTACTATCTTTCATTCGCAGTCAGAGACCAAATAGGATCAGTCGAGCGTGTAGTTAAATTTCGCATTGAAAACACCTACCTGCGTCTCATGATAGGCGATTTAAGTGCGTCCGCATTGGGCGACATCCTCAGTTAATTACGGGCAGAAAATGTACTGCGAAGGAGGTCAGTGAATTGTGGTTGGCGGTACACTTGGGAGGAGCTGCACTTAAATTGGTAGTCTGTGCTATCCGAAATGGTGGTTGCTGCTGTCAGGTCAGTGACGATTGTAAACTTACTTTTGCATGGCATTTGAGTACCTGGAAGAACCCTATGCCATTTACGGTGGCGGGTTTGCTTCCAGTGAGTCAGCAAGGGCTGCCTGTGTATTGCTTCCTGTTGGTCCCTGAACGACAGCTATATTGTAGAAGGGTGCACTTGCTAGCAGTCTCTATTATTTGGTCTATTCATCTATATTCCAAAGTTGCAGTGAGGATTTATTTTTTTGTTTTTACAGATGTGTAATTATGTGAGCTAGGTGCTCGGTGCTCGGTGCTCTGTGTCCTGGTCACCCAAATTTTGTCAAAAGCACGGCAGAGTCAGTGAACTAGTTATGTTAGGTTGCTTATTAATTGACTGCATAGCGATTGTTAGCAGTGCATTTTGCGGTACTAGTGGAGTTCATTCCCCAAGTCTGGACGTGTTGATTGAAGGTCCTGTTAAAAACTATAAAGTCTTATGTGATTTAAATCACTCCTGAGATATGGTAGTTAAAGCTTCATTTAAAATTGTTTATAGCACCTTGAGGACGAGCTCTCTCGATCTCAAGGTATTCTGTTCTGTATATGCATAGTTTTTAGTATTTAAGATTGTTCACCCATGTCTCGTGTGTTACAGGAAGAGGACCTGGTAACTCTCTCTGTTCTTTATGTGTACTCATGGATCATGGAAGCGGGGCCAGCATGTTATAAGCAACGCCTTTACTGAAACTGGTGGTTGCTTTGCTGTAAAAAAAGTTTTATGTTATCTATAATCTGAGCTAATGAAGCTAAATTAAGAAACTCGTTAGGCTGTCCAGCTGTTAGCCCGCATCTCGTGGTCGTGCGGTAGCGTTCTCGCTTCCCACGCCCGGGTTCCCGAGTTCGATTCCCGGCGGGGTCAGGGATTTTCTCTGCCTCGTGATTGCTGGGTGTTGTGTGCTGTCCTTAGGTTAGTTAGGTTTAAGTAGTTCTAAGTTCTAGGGGACTTATGACCACAGCAGTTGAGTCCCATAGTGCTCAGAGCCATTTGAACCATTTGTCCAGCTGTTACGTCGACGGCTGCTAATCCAAATTTCTGTTTTGGTGCGGCTTCCGTTACCGTCTGACGGTCCTATGATACAGACAGAATATTATACTACTTCTTGGTATGATTAACGGTATTGAGTTTTGGTCAAGCTAAAATTGGAGTGCTTACACTCTTGTAAGTTGGCTGGTTGAATGTGTGTACCGTTTGTATTGACGTTCATTAGTTGAAAGGGCCTTGCTGGTTGGGTACTAGTAAAGGTATTTGCCCCCGTATTTCGGTGGACTACCCACTCTGAATTAAATTCTGCTTTCATTTAAATTGCCAGTAAATTTTAATTACGCCTAAAGTGTTTTTAAATGATTACCTTGTTGCCATTTAATGTTTAACTTTGTGCTTGTTTGATTGTTCTATTAAATTCTCCCAGCAATTTCTTTTCGTAAGTCACTACAGTAGATTCTGCTGGCGGTGGTTTCTGAAATTGGTTGTGCCAACAGTTGCTTCTGTTAAGTTGGAATGTTAGATCTTGTTGGTAGTAATGCTTAATACCTGATGTTAATAACTGTCTTTATTAAATCTGCTGTGTGTTCAATTCACGAAGTCTCAAGATTCAATATGGCTGTGCTTAGTTTTTTAGTAAATACTTCTGGCAGTTCCTCAAATTTGTCGTGCCAACAGTTGCTTAACTTAAATTGTAATAGTAAACCTTGTTGGCAGTGTGGCTTAATACTGAAGTCAATAAACTGCTGTGTTGGGTTTTTACTAAGTTCTGCCACCAGTAGACGTTTCTAAAGTCACATTAATAAGTCCTGGTGGTTGTGTTTTTTTACCTGATGTGAGCTAAGTTTATCTCAGAGTTTATTTTGGTGTGAAATGTTTTGCTTGTTTAAATAAAGTTATTTGTTTTAATTTCAATAAACTTATTCTTCTCCAGTACTTTACTGTTCAAATACTAGCTCTCTACTGCTTTCAACTAGCACGTGTAACTTTGCAAATAGACAAAATGTAAGTCAAATTGACAGTAGATGCTCCATATAAGCATAGGATTTTTGATCGACACTATATGTTGTTTTATAAGACCTGCGTTTTGGTGAGAGAACTCTTTAAATTTTTTAGGTTTTCATTCTTTGTAGCCTCTCATTTTTATGTTCCTTTAATCTTCATAGCAGATGTGTCGACCAAAGTCTTGAGCATGGCTGTCAGCAGTAACTGTGTGTAAGCTTCGATTGGACAAATAAACAGTTAATCAACTGCCAAAAGTGTTTTTATTGAAACGTTACCTAGGTTTCAATACTACTATTAGTAACTTCTTGAGAGGTACGTGGCGTTAACTAAAAATTATGCCAAACAGCAGAGTCATTTCTGGCTACTAACTGTGATGTAAAAAGAATTAAAATTCCAAATTGAAAATTTAAACCTTTACTTACTTATTTTCGATGATTAAAATGTGTTACATGAGGCATGAGCTAACCAGCTAAGGTCACCTGCAGTAATTAACATCAAAGTAACTATTAAAACTCCAACGGTGAAATACATATGGCTGTTTAGCAAAGGCTAACATCAAAGTAAATGTGTATTATCTTGCTACAGCGTTTATGTGAACGACCATAGAGCAAGCTGCAGATAACATAATGCACTTCTAAAGAAGATAGTCGTAACAGACCAAAACCTTGGTGAAGTAAAATAATTAACGTCAGGAAACTGACTGGCTCTTTCTTTGATTAATCAAAGCTTACTTACAGTTGCTGTTTACAGCCACGTTAAAGTTTGTGAATTTCCTATTTGTCCACGTATCCAAGCCTGTAACAAAAGTATGACATCAGAAGATAAATACTTCACAGTGGTATCCAATTCAATAGACATTGTGAAGAAGCGGATCTACTACTAAACAAACTATATAAGATCTTACATCAACATCAAACAGTGTGCCAACGAAGCTACAAGATTATTTCAGCTGATAATCTCATTTAGAATATTGTACAGAGAGAAATTCAATGTGAATGAAGAAGCATGTTATTTACTTTTATATATTGCTTACGTTTTTTGTGTGCATTTTAATTTTCAAGTAGACATGGTATGTGCATTGATAAATGACTAAGTGACTGTAAATACGAAATTTAAGAAAGATATGAGAGGAAGCTAACAAAACTTAAAAACATATTTCTTGTAAGAAAATGTACTAATGTGAATAGTTTTCAGAAATCTGACCATAAATATTTCAGTAGCGTGTTCAATAAAATGTGAACAAATTTCACACAAGAAAAATATCCTTTTGGGGAAAGGGCTTAAGTATAATGTAACGTATAATGTTAAAGACCCAAATGTAGTAGAAAATGTAATTGTAGCCCTTAAAATAGGTTTAGATAATATAAAAATGGAAGGTTCAAAACTGGTCAAAGTAGTACATAAAATTTGTAATATTATTAATGAAAGCGATGTTAGCAGAGAGTACTCACAAAATAAAGGATAAAGTAGATTAAAAATATTGATAAAGAATTTAGAGTAGGGGAAAATTCAGTGGTTATCCCTAGTAAAGAGGAATATGTAACCAAAATAATGTAATTCTTAAAGAGAATTATGTTTCTGAATTGGAGAAGGATCTGACTATAAATAGGAAAAAAGAAGTTAGGATTGCTATAGGTGAATTTAAGTACTTGACAGCTATATTTTAAAAAAAGCAGTTGATTAGCAGAAACCCAAAGCCTCCCAAGTTACGAGACCAGTTTATGGTGTGTCAAATACACCATTCAATTCGTCCACTAGTTAACAGTTTAAGTAGTGGATACAGTGAAGTAGCAAAATTTTTGCACTGAAAGATTAAAAATGTCATATATATTTCAAGACGATTTTGTCAGTAACTAAGAGACAGGAGTTGGCAAATAAACTAAAAATTCTGAAGTGTAATGATGAAACTAAATCAGTTTTATTCAACATTACCAACCTTTACACCAATGGGCCAGCAGTTCAAGTTACTTTAGAAATAGTAGAGAAGAAACTAAAGGCTAATAAAAAATGCCAAACATGAACAGATTACAGAATTAATACAGCTGATAAAGAGGTAGCAAACTACAATTATTTTTGAGTTTAATGAGTTTCATCTGATGACCTTGCAATGGGTAACTCACTAGCTAGCATTCTGGCCAATCTATTTATAAACATGTTAAGTGGAAAATTTTTTGAGTGAGGCACCTAGAAAATTAGGAATTCAGTTTTATTCGAGAAATGTTGATGGAATTATGATTGTTTTTGATAGCGTAAGGGATAAAACTCATCAATATTTTAAAATATTTGATCGTCTTCATGAAAAATCATATTTGCTACCAGGTTATAAAATGAAAATTGTGAATTGAATTGTTTGGCCCTCAAACACGCAATTACTGTAATAAAATAAATTTCGGTCTTTTTTGCAAAGCAACTACTATGGATTATATTGCGCCATTAGACTCAGTAGACCTTCACTTCCACAAGATGGCTTTTTTGCGCACTGCCATAAACTGTGCAGCAGTAACGCGTTTAACTCCAAAAAATAGAGAAAGAGATGAAGTTAATGAATACTGTAACCTATAATAATGGGTAAAAACCACCTCTAAGGACAAAAGTACTGAGGTAAAATAAAAAATAAAAATACCACCTTAGGCGACTATAAAAATGGGAAAAGTGAGAATGTAAGACACATGTCAGTGCCATTTATAGGCAATGAATCTTATAGAATTAGGCGATTATTGGTTAAAAAAGTGGATGTGAGGTAGCATTATCCACTGAACATATCCTAAAGTAAAACTTAACTTTTAATATTTCTTATGCAGTTCAGGTGTTTACAAGGTGATACACGATGTGTATCCTGTACTTTACATGATACAAACTGGAAAGGCATTTAATATTAAATACAAACAACATCTTACACTGATGTATATAATTCAAAACTGGCAAAACGCTTGCTGACATCGCGTCATAATCCACGAAGAATCGAAGAAATTGAGATCTTGTATTTAGAAATCAAAAGATGGAGATTATATTGTTGCTGTTGTGGTCTTCAGTCCTGAGACTGGTTTGATGCAGCTCTCCATGCTACTCTATCCTGTGCAAGCTTCTTCATCTCCCAGTACATACTGCAACCTACATCCTTCTGAATCTGCTTAGTGTATTCATCTCTTCGTCTCCCTCTACGATTTTTACCCTCCATGCTGCCCTTCAATACTAAATCGGAGATCCCTTGATGCCTCAGAACATGTTCTACGAACCGATCCCTTCTTCTAGTCAAGTTGTGCCAAGTCCTTTGCCGTCTCTGACAGAATTACAATGTCATCGGCAAACCTCAAAGTTTTTATTTCTTCTCCATGGATTTTAATACCTACTCCGAATTTTTCTTTTGTTTCCTTCACTACTTGCTCAATATACAGATTGAATAACATTGGGGAAAGGCTACAACCCTGTCTCACTGCTTTCCCAACCACTGCTTCCCTTTCATGTCCCTCGACTCTCAGCTGCCATCTGGTTTCTGTACAAATTGTAAATAGCCTTTCGCTCCCTGTATTTTATCCCTGCCACGTTCAGAATTTGAAAGAGAGTAGTCCAGTCAACACTGTCAAAAGGTTTCTCTAAGTCTATAAATGCTGGAAACGTAGGTTTGCCTTTATTTAATCTAGCTTCTAAGATAAGTCGTAGGGTCAGTATTGCCTCACGTGTTCCCATATTTCTACGGAATCCAAACTGATCTTCCCCGAGGTCGGCTTCTACTAGTTTTTCCATTCGTCTGTAAAGAATTCGTGTTAGTATTTTGCAGCTGTGGCTTATTAAACTGATAGTTCGGTAATTTTCACGTCCGTCAACACCTACTTTCTTTGGGATTGGAATTTTTATATTCTTCTTGAAGTCTGAGGGTATTTCGCCTGTCTCATACATCTTGCTCACCTGATAGTAGAGTTTTGTCAGGACTGGCTCTCCCAAGGCCACCAGTCGTTCTAGTGGAATGTTGTCTACTCCCGGGACCTTGTTTCGACTCAGGTCTTTCAGTGCTCTGTCAAACTCTTCACGCAGCATCATATCTCTCATGTCATCTTCATCTATATCCACTTCCATTTCCATAATATTGTCCTCAAGTACATCGCCCTTGTATAGACGCTCTATATACTGCTTCCACCTTTCTGCTTTCCCTTCTCTGCTTAGAACTGGTTTTCCATCTGAGCTCTTGATATTCATACAAGTGGTTCTCTTTTCTGCAAAGGTCTCTTTAATTTTCCTGTAGGCAGTATCTATCTTACCCCTACTGAGATAAGCCTCTACATCCTTACATTTGTCCTTTAGCCATGCCTGCTTAGCCATTTTGCACTTCCTGTCGATCTCATTTTTGAGACGTTTGTATTCATTTTTGCCTGCTTCATTTACTGCATTTTTATATTTTCTCCTTTCATCAATTAAATTCAATATTTCTTCTGTTACCACAGGAGTTCTACTAGCCCTCGTCTTGTTACCTACTTGATCCTCTGCTGCCTTCACTACTTCATCCCTCAAAGCTACCCATTCTTCTTCTACTGTATTTCTTTCCCCCATTCCTGTCAATTGTTCCCTTATGCTCTCCCTGAAACTCTCTACAACCTCTGGTTTAGTCAGTTTATCCGGGTCCCATCTCCTTAAATTCCCACCTTTTTTGCAGTTTCTTCAGTTCTAATCTACAGTTCATAACCAATAGATTGTGTTCAGAGTCCACATCTGCCCCTGGAAATGTCTTGCAATCTAAAACCTGGTTCCTAAATCTCTAACCATTATATAGTATATCTGAAACCTGTCAGTATCTCCTAGTTTCTTCCATTTATGCAGCCTTCTTTTATGATTCTTGAACCAAGTGTTAGCTATGATTAAGTTGTGCTCTGTGCAAAATTCTACAAGGCGGCTTCCTCTTCCATTTCTTCCCCCCAATCCATATTCACCTACTATGTTTCCTTCTCTCCCTTTTCCTACTGACGAATTCCAGTCACCCATGACTATTAAATTTTCGTCTCCCTTCACTACCTGACTAATTTCTTTTATCTCGGCATACATTTCATCAATTTCTTCATCATCTGCAGAGCTAGTTGGCATATAAACTTGTACTACTGTAGTAGGCATGGGCTTTGTGTCTATCTTGGCCACAATAATGCGTTCACTATGCTGTTTGTAGTAGCTAACCCGCACTCCTATTTTTTTATTCATTATTAAACCTACTCCTGCATTACCCCTATTTGATTTTATATTTATAACCCTGTAATCACCTGACCAAAAGTCTTGTTCCTCCTGCCACCGAACTTCACTAATTCCCACTATATCTAACTTTAACCTATCCATTTCCCTTTTTAAATTTTCTAACCTACCTTCCCGATTAAGGGATCTGACATTCCACGCTCCGATCCCTAGAACGCTAGTTTTCTTTCTCCTGATAACGACGTCCTCTTGAGTAGTCCCCGCCCGGAGATCCGAATGGGGGACTATTTTACCTCCGGAATATTTTACCCAAGTGGACGCCATCATCATTTAACCATATAGTAAAGCTGCATGCCCTCGGGAAAAATTACGGCTGTAGTTTCCCCTTGCTTTCAGCCGTTCGCAGTACCAGCACAGCATGGCCGTTTTGGTTAGTGTTACAAGGCCAGATCAGTGAATCATCCAGACTGTTGCCCCTGCAACTACTGGAAAGGCTGCTGCCCCTCTTCAGGAACCAGGCGTTTGTCTGGCCTCTCAACAGATATCCCTCCGTTGTGGTTGCACCTATGGTACGGCTCTTTGTATCGCTGAGGCACGCAAGCCTCCCCACCAACGGCAAGGTCCATGGTTCACGGAGGGAGATTAGATATGTTGGAAAAATAGGAGGTTTTTAGATACGTGAATGAAAATATGGCCTTCTTTTAGCTGAATAATTACAATTGTGAAACCCGAAAGTTCTTTAACGGTTTCAAATCCTTACTCACGACTGTGTCGTACTTTGACGTGATACCTTGTTTGTCAATATGATTTGCTCATTGAAAACGCTGTTGTTCCCACTCAGAGCTGTAGTATTTTTCCAGTACTTTCACTAGACGGCATTACTTTTAAAAGGCTACTCTACCAAGGCAGGGCACTGTTACGTATTTTCTGTAACGTCGTATTCAGTGCAATACTCTCCTCAATAATTTTTGCTAGAGAACCATGCAATTTAAGATTTTGCGTAACCCATATTTTTAGACCTGTATACTATGGAAAAAACGTAGTACGTAGTTCATTAAAAACAATTTGGCACAGTTCTTCATTTTCATTTTAATTTCCCTGTGATTACAACATTAGTGTTACGACGTTTTATATTGGTACAATATATTTCACTGTTTGTGTGTTTCGACGGTATGTCGGTGCAGAAAAGAAAAATATTATGTAAATGAGATTTTTATTATCGTATTAGCATGCAACTCTAGAGTAGTTTACCTAAGCATTGTACCTAGATGCTACCCATTTAGTTTGACGTTTACCTTCAGTTTGACGTTTGCCTTTGTTCAGCAACCATAGGTATTTCATATTTACAGTTTTAATGGACACTTTAATGTTATTTACTGCGTGTATCTTGAGCTTTTAGCTCGTGATTCAAGTAACATAGTTAATTTAATGAAGCCATTAAGTAATGGTTTCAGTATTCACTGGGAAATGTAATTATTTTTTATCATAATTAGTAGCCATAAATTGCTGCCTATTTTGTCATAATTGTTTAGATATCACCACGTACGTCTGAAGGAGATATGGTAGTATCGAAATCTAAGTCACACCTACATAAACTTCCAGTAGCCGGCTGGCTATTTACTTTATTAATCCGAAATCTGATGATGGCAGTAGTAGAAACGAAATTGTAAACAAACTGACGTATGAAGTGTAACTACCTTTTATTGTCAGAAGTAGAGCGATCTCTATAAAAGTGCCAAAAAATTTTCCAAAATAGTTTTATTGCCCAGACCGCAGCTGATACATATACTAATCACTTCTATGAGCAAAGTTATATTTCCATCTTCAGATCAGTGAGTGCTACAAATGTTACAAGATTTTTAACTGTCATACGTAGTTCGGTAAAACGTTAACTCTGTTTTACCCAAAATTGGATAATTGAATTAGAAGGCCCATAGGTGGGGCACATTGCCATCTCGCTGTTGAAAATGGTTCAAATGGCTCTGAGTACTATGGGACTTAACATCTGTCGTCATCAGTCCCCTACAACTTAGAACTACTTGAACCTAACTAACCTAAGGACATCACACACATCCATGCCCGAGGCAGGATTCGAACCTGCGAGCGTAGCGGTCACGCGGTTCCAGACTGAAGCGCCTAGAACCGCACGGCCACACCGGCTGGCCCACTGTTGAAAACATGAAGGTAAATTGTGAAATTAAAAATATTACATAAAAGGAAGCACAGAGTAAAATAATGTTTACCTCACGGAAATGAAACTAAGTACACTAAAATAAAAGACGAAAGTGTAACATCAAGGCACAGAGGTGCCAAATACATCAGATACAGCACATCCACTGCTGTCAGGTGTGTGTATGTTGATAATCGGCTCAACATACACACATCTGAGAACAGCGGATGTGCTCTATCTGGTGTGGCTGACAGCTTGTTCCTTGCTGACGCAGTTTTGGCTTCTATTTTAGTTTAAATAGTGCTGCGTGGCAGTCTACGACGATGGAGTCACTGTTGGCGCTTTCTTTTGCGTAATGTTCTTAATTTCACAGTATATCTGCATGTTTTCAATAGCCAGATGGCAATGCATCAAACGTACGGGCCTTATAATTCAAGTATCCGATGGTACATAAAACTGAGTTAACGTTTCTCGAAATTACATATGATGATTATAAATCTTGAAAGATATTTGTGACACTTATAGGCCTGAAAGTGGCAATACAGCTTTACTGAAGCTAGTACTCCAGATATGTATCTGCTGCGGCCTGAGGAGTAAAACTGTTTTGGAAGTGTTTTTTTTTACATTAATATATGAACCATTGTGGACGGTTTTATTCACAAGATATCCACAATAATCGCAGACTCATTCAAGGAAATTATTTCCTTCATTAACATGTGTAGTCAAGCACAACTTCCCAACTTTAGCTTCAAAACAAAAATGAGAGGCGATAAATAAACCCATAGCAACTTGAGGACTAACATGCGTAATAAAGACTGTAACTGTAACCAGCCAAATTAGGACACGTGGTGACGAACGTCTTTTTGCAGTTAGTCTATATTACCACCTCTTAAAATATTTAGAAGTTGTATATGAAAAGCAGCGGTCCCAGAATTGAACCCTGTGGAATGCCGTTAGTAATTTGTTCTGATTTTTAAATGAACACACCGCCATTTGCCTGTATTGTTGTTTGTTTAACTACGACCCGCGTTTTGGTTTTTTATGCCATTTTCAAGTGACATGTAATTAGCATATGATGACATAAACTCAATCACTTGACAATTGCATCAAAGGCCGAAACCTGGGTCACAATTAAATAAACAACAATGCAATCAAATGGTGGTGTTTTCATTTAAAAATTATTGTATGAATGTTGCTGAGCAGCATCAAAAAATTTGTTCTGACTCCGTAGAAGACGTCGTTTGGATACTCCCTCTTTTTCCTGCTACCACTTTGCCCCTTGAGTATGAGTTGTTGAGGTTATGTCTGTTCTACAACGCAATTATGAAACGAGTAGAAGGAAAGTAAATATAAGGGTGGCACCAGTGGCGGCAGAGAGGTTTTGGCATACACCACGTCGCGTGCCTCGGAATTCCTGCCCGTCGTTTAGCCGCTGTTGGCACAGAGTACGCGAGGCTGCGACTGTAAGGCCGTGCGTGTGCGGCGGGAAGTGGCCAGCGGCGGCGGCGGCGGTGTTTACAGGTGTGTGCGCTGCTCGGCAGCCGCCCTCGAGGGCCGTCCAGCGCTCTCGACTGGAGTGCGCGCGGACACGTTGCCCGCTGCCCGCTGCCCGCTGCCGGCAGTGAAATCCGTCAACGTCACACACAGACACAGACGCAGAGAGGGGCGGGCCCGCAATTACTCTGCACCTGTCCGCCGCAGCGCGGCGCCGGCGCGCGGCCCCCGCTCCACGCACCCCGCGCCGTGCCCAGCGGATGCCTTCGCGTGTTACGCCTGAGCTATTGCAGGTATTACTCACGCCGGTACACATTCTTTACCCAGGCCGCTGCTACCACAGTAGCAACTCGGTCTTTCAGTTACCTTGTCCAGTGCGAATACAGATTTCCAAAAATTCGTAGACGTACACCGAGAGATGAATACAGTATGCAAATTGAGAAGGATGTAAGTTGCAGCAAGTTATTCGAAGATGAAGAGGCTTGCACAGGGTAGAGTAGTGTGGAGAGCTGCATCAAACCAAACTTGAAGAGCACAACAACATCAACATTTTTTCAGTAGCCGTCCTTAACAGGAACCTCGTGAAATATCGATAATTCTGTATTAATTTCTGCTTGGCTTAGGGGCATTGTTACGATCCTAGAAATCACTGATTTGAAATATGCCTTCTTACCCTCTTCTAGTCAAAAGTATCCCGACACCTATTACAGGAAATGAGACGAACTGCTAAACCCGCAGGACAGGACAGGTAGTTTAAATTGTGGAAAACGGCCAAAATAAGCGGCTGTCAGTTACCTCGAACATACAACTTTATTAATTTCACCAAACATTAAAAGAGCCAAGAAAATAAAAAAAAACACAGCATTAATTTTTGGAAATTACTGCCTGAATGCGCCACACAATCTCATGTCTTAAGGGCAAGACCACTTTAATATAAAATCGTCTGAAAGCCAATAACTTACGACTCAAAGCAAAATCAGAAATCTAAAAGGCAGATAGCCTTATCTTAAATCAGTTCTTTAAATTAGGCTGAAGGCCCAAACAATCTCACATCTTAAGAGCAAAACAAGTTTAATTAAAATAAAAAGTCGTCTGAAGGTCCATCTCTTAAGACTAAAGAAAAAAGCACTCCGTCGTTAGCCCACGAGTGGCCTACCGGGACCATCCGACCGGCGTGTTATCCTCAGTGGAGGATACGGATAGGAGGGGCACAGGGTCAGCACACCGCACTAATGGTCGTTATGATGGTATTCTTGACCGAAGCCGCTACTATTCGGTCGAGTAGCTCCTCAACCGGCATCACGAGGCTGAGTGTACCCCGAAAAATGGCAACTGCGCATGGCGGCTGGATGGTCACCCATCCAAGTGCCGGACACGCCCAACAGCGCTTAACTTCGGTGATCTCACGGGAAATAGTGTATCTCTTAAGACTGAAACAAAAATAAATTTTTAAAAGGCCAAAGACCTTACCTTAAAATAGTTCTTTAATTAGGCTGAAGGCCCAAACAATCTTACACTTTAAGGGCAAAACAATTTTAATTTAATAATCGGCTAGAAGATATACAAATACCAACAACAAGAACAAATAAGAAAAGGCAGTACACCCAACGGCGTTCAGAAGTTTCCGAATTCAAACACTAACACTCGCTTAAGTGAGACAGACAGTCGGCCCAACCGTTCTCGATCCGACGACAACCCAACCGACAAACAGTCAACAGTCCCACCGGCAAGATAACTTCAGCTTCACCCGACCAGCACACAACAGGGAGTTCAGTGGGACAACGTAGAAGGTATTGGCGCTCACAACCAATTATACATTGGGCTGTGAAACTACACACCGTGCCGGACAGCGACAACACGATCATGAAAATACGCTGCCTGAAATCACGTCAACGGCGAGGGCAGGTAATCGGAACGTTAACGGCCACAAGACAGAAGATTCCGCTGGTGCACTTCAATTCAGAATAACCAAGTACAGTTAAACTGCACCGGAGGGTGGCTAAAATTTGCCAACTTGAAAACACACGTTGTTGCTCGCGGGTATGTCCCAATAGCCGACAACGAAATCCAAACGACACAATGTGAACAATCGTGACTTGCTGGTAGATTAAGTCAAAACTCAACTTTCGTGTCCAGGATCGGTGAGCCGTGGACCTCGTAGCAATGGGAACAGCCCCTCACACTCCGACCGCGCCACGGATACTTCCTCGCTGCCCCACGTCAACCGACCAACTGCCCAGGCCCGGGAACTGTGAAAGGACCAAATATACGTCGGCCAATGAGACGACCAACCGAACAACCAACCAACGGTCGTTCCTGCTCCAACCTCCCTCCGTCGGACAGTTCCTGTGTGTCGCCAGCGGTCGGCGAACACTGGCTGTCGGCGCCTCACCGGCGCTCTGTCCCCCGACTTCACTGTTGCTCCGTCCTGACTGCACTGCTGGTCCGTCTGAAACTGACTGCCAGACACATGACGACCCGGAAATACGATCGGTCGCTCCAGAGATGGTACGACAGTGCACTTATCGATACGCGCTGCTGCTGCTGCCACTCACGGGCAAGTTAGTGCCACCAGTAAATGGAATAAGAAAACGAGGCGGCAGTACCATAATAGAAGATGACAATGAATAAATGGCATGAACACGAGCCGTGCACGGCTCAGGAAATTAATGTGGAGTGTCCATTCTGAGCCTTTACGAAGGCTTTTACTCTGCTGGGATCACTTTCAATGGCGTGTCAGGAGGTCTGTGGAGGAACAGAATCCCATTCTTCCTCAAGAGTCGAAACCAGTTGGATGCTGTTGTTGGACTTTGGCGTCTACAGCGAACTCTACGTTCTAAACCCCCCCCCCCCCCCCCCAAAGATTTTCTGTAGAGTTCAGGTCGGGTCTCTGGGCCAGTCTATTTCAGCTCTGTTATTGTCCACAAACCATTGCCACAAAGATGCTACTCTATAACAGAATGCATTGTCATGTTGATACAATGTCTTCTGTTTCTCTACTGTACACACTACTCAGTATTGTAAAATGTATTCGTATCATTCCACATTTAGCTTTTTCTTAAAACCAGTAAGGGGCCACCACAATTACTCCCATACCGAAACACCATCTCCTCGGTACTTCGCTGTTGGCACTACACATGATGGTAAGTGAACTTCTCCATGCGTTCGCCAAACCCAAACACTTCCATCTGATTGCCAAAGGGTATAGCACGAATATCTCGTTTCCAATGATTTACTATCCATTGGCATCGCTCTTTGCACCACCTCAAACATCACTTAAGATTGACTACAGAAATAAGTGGCTTACGAGGACTGTTGTACTCGGTTCTTTTTAAGTCCCTACGCACAGTCATTGTGCTAGCTGGACGGTTGGTAACACTTTGGAACCAACGAGTGATTTCATCTGCTGATTTTATGCAATGAACCACCCTCCGGCATGATCGACAGTGTCTGTCCGTCAGTACATGAGGTATGCCTGCTCTTGGTTTATCTCCGGTTGGTTGGTTTAAAGGAGGAGGGGAAGGGACCAAACTGCGAGGTCATCGGTCCCTTGTTCCCGGTAAAATAATTGCCCAAGGGAAAGAAGAAAAGAAAGACGTACAGCACAATAACAGGAGAATGGAAGAACCAGAAGAAAGACAGAAGGACAGCCAACACTACTATCGACATAACAGGAAAGGAAAACCACAGAGAGAAGCAAGAAACAGGATAAAAATAAGAGAGCAGATGACCGTGGCTGACCAACCACGAGAATAGAAAGGAAAAGCCAGCCACTCTGCGACACATTAAAACATCCAGCCTAAAAGCATTAGAGTGGAGAACACATTGTCATGTGAAGGGCGTCCGCAATCTCGACATGAGACGCTGGAAGTACAGTGGAAAGACATATGGCCAAATTTCCAATATTTAAAGCACCGCATCGGGGGAGGAATATAGGGCTTTACATCACAGTGGTAGACCATCACCATCACCTTCTCGGGTAATGTATCACCCTCGAAGGCCAGTATGAAGGCACCAGTGGCAACCTGCTTATCCCTCGGACCTCGGTGGACACGCCGAACGAAATGTACACCTCGCCGCTCTAAATTGGCGCGCAGCTCATCGTAAGACTGAAAAAGAAGGTTCCTGTGAAATATGATACCCTCGACCATATTTAAGCTCTTACGGGGTGTGATGGTTACAGAAACATCCCCCAGCTTGTCACAAGTGAGTAACGCCCGTGGGTGGTCAGAAGATACTGTTTCGATCAAGACTGACCAAGATCTCATTTTTTACAAGCCTTCCACCTCCCCAAACTTGTTCTCTAAATGCTCAACAAAAAACTGAGGCTTCAGCGTCATGAAAGACGACCTATCAGCTCTCGAACATACAAGGTACCGTGGCGAATAAGAGCCGCTGCAATCCTTAGCTTGACATTCCTCCCATGATATGGCCAGAGAGGGGAACGATTTGGGATCGTACTTCTGTGAGTTGAATTCAGCCCGTGAACGCTTGGAGACTGCTGGTGTTGGACCACCAGCAAGATATGATGTACTACGCTTCATCGCATGTCATCCGCCCTGAGGCCACCCACTCTGACCAGGGGCCCTTCCCACAGGCCCCACCCAGCCACAGCAAAGGCCACCTGGCAGGATGGCCATTGTTGGGAGTCCTGATGCCCTAGGATGACGGCCATCTACTCCTTGGCATACATGGGGAGTTAACCGCGTAGGCATCAGCAAAGCGATCCCTGTGTGGGTAGGGGGCTACAACCAAGAGGGTACATGGCGGCCCCACCACAACGGACTGGCTACCGCGCTGGATATTAGGTGCAACCCACCAAACAAGTCCATCGTCATCGTCAGTGTAGAAAACGATATTGCAGAGTTGATGGAAAAATACGCACCCAGAAGGGTGACCTCATCCAACAGTTGGAGAATGAGCAGAAGTGCAAATCCACGTCGACGAAGGATGCGACAGGTCTCAGCACATGATGGACGCGATGCACCATGTAAGGCGCCCTTCCCCAATTGACTCGCTCTTTGGGAAAATTTTGAAAAATGGAAGTCAACCCTACAGGAGACGATCACATAAAGGCCGAAACGTGTGAGACTCCTTTTATTCGCATCTTACGACAGGCAGGAAAACCTCGGGCCTGTTCTAACCCTCAGACCCACAGGGGGAAATAATTCTTGTTGTTCCTTGGTGTTTTCACTTCCAAACACATCACCAACATTCGACTTGCACAGTGTTAGAAAGGTTAACAAGTCGCTGACTTATTTGTTACTGAGAAGACATCCAATGACCATTCCATGTTCGAAGTCACTGAGCTCTCCTGACTGAACGTTCTAATGTTACTGCCTCTCTGCCGACAATATTCCCACCCCCTTTTACACTGGTGGGTCCACCTCTGGTGACATCTCATGGTCAATTCCGCGTTACATAGGGGAGGCCACAAACTTTTGACTCCTAGAGGAACACGGAGTTGTGGATTACCATTCTTGTAGGCTTCCAGTAAATGCTGAAGTCTTAGCTTCTATTATTATTAGTGAGGATTACATGTAGCAAGTCAATTCTCGACTGCTGTTCTCTCCAATATCTGGATGCAAATTATCAATTGCACCAACATAATATCGATCTCATGTGTATTTCCACTGAGCAGGCCAGCGTATCATCTAAGTATTTCATATACTAAATGAACTTTCCTCTATACATCTGTTTTTATCAAAAAAAAAAAAAAAACGTTGGTTATAAGCGTTGCAATTTAATGAAAAGTAGTTAAAAGATAAAATCAGCTGCTATCAGCTGTAATGTCTTCAACCTTTACCATGATAGCTTTTGAATCAAAGTTGGCTATCTGTTATAACATCATTGGTTACTGTCACTGGTACATAACAGCATCGATTTCTGATGCCACATGACACGAATTTCGCTCCAACTGGGACATACACTTTCTGTTTCCTTCATTATTTCCACTAAATTACTCACGGAGTATATTTTTTCCATTGTTGGAAACTTTTCAGTATCTAAAATATTGGCCGAATTCTCCGATATGGACTGGTGCAAAAGAGTTCCGAAAAATTGTCCGAATTTTCCACTGTAGGCTCGTACAAAAGAAATTTGAGATGATTCGCCGAATTCGCCTCTTTGTACACATACAAAAGGCTTTTTCAAAGATTGGCAGAATTCGCCCCGTGGACTCTTACAAAAAAATAAGTAAAAGGTCGAAGTCATAGTAGACCAATTCAAAGGACTTTGGAAAAGTGTGGCAGAAATCCGCTGTGAACTCGTACAAAATATTATCGAAAAGACTGGCTGAATTCTTCGCTGTGGACCCACAAAATACTTTTGAAAAGATTGCCTTAATTGTCCGATGTAGACCTGCACTAAAGGCTTTTAAAAAGATTGGCCGAGTTCTCCACTGTGGACCCTCCAAAAAACTTTTCCTATCTTAACTTTTCATCTCTATGTCAGCAGTACACCCATAATCCTCTTCAAAGTTTAACGTATTCTGATTTTTGTCTATTATTCCCCTCTACTTGCCTCTTCCAGTGCCAAGTTTAGTATTCCTGAATGGTTCAACAGGTTCTGATAACTTATTCTTCCTGGTGATAGTCTTCCTGACCCATTACTTTTAGTATTACTTCATCGCTCCATCCCTAAACACCTTGTTGTCGAAGGGACGCTAAACTCTAGTCTTCCTTCCTACCCTTCTGTTTAATTTTTAACGTTGTTCAATTTCACTACATTTCAAATGCTTCCAAATTTATCTTCTGCACATTTCCGATGGTCTACATTTCACTTCATACACTACTATTCTCCAAGAACTTCTTCCTCGGTTAAAAATCAATATTTGGTTCGTTCTAAGTCAAGAGCAATGGTGCAAGAACAAACACACAATTTTAGTGGTGCCACGTGCACACAAGTTGACGGTGCTAGTGATATTGGTTTTACGACAGCGACGACATTTGCACCCACAAGCACAACGACAGTAGAAGCCCTTCAAATATAACATGTTTAGGGATTCTTACGACCCTCCTGCTTAATCTCAATCAATTGACCATCTTGTACTGCAATGGCTTCTCAAATTAACTCTACCAAACCAAGGGAATAATTATCGCATGAATCACCCGCAACTTCTGCTCCTACAAATTTTACCATACCATGTACGAAAAAAGTTCTATCCACTTAACTAACCCACTAAAATATCTTGCACTAACGCCTAATCTCCAACAAGGATACTTCATTTCCTAACCATTCAGCTAGAAGCCCACAGCAGACTAAAACTATTAAACCTATGAACTGTCTCGACAAGGGGATTGCACCTTTCCACAATCTTCCACACTGTAAGATGGCGTGGTCTCCCGACCTTCATTTCTTACATATTCCGTCCTCACAATCGTATTCAGCACATCAAGACGCTTCATTCGAACCCAAGCTCGATAAGGTAGTCAATTTCGTGTGAATTCATGTAAGCGATATGCAAATCTAATAATTAAATTCCATATGCCCACCGAGGTTGAAAAACGTCGAGGCAGGCATACATAACATGACCGCCACAGGAATTTTCCTTCTTAAGAGGAAACCAGCCCACTGGGAAGACTGTCCCTTCAGAAGGCTGGGTCAACAACATATCTCCTTCGGCCGAAGTACCGCCCAGAGAGTAGACAGATTTTGCCGGAGCGAAGGGATAACGACCCTTATGTTCGACTTAAAAGCAAATTCCGCCACATCGTGTGGGAGCGCCCAGAAGACGCATTTTTTCACGGACCGACTGCGTAGTTACGGAGTTCTCACAGGAGAACAGTATAAGCCCAACGGAGATGCTACAGATTTCCATTGACGCTCTTGGAGCAGGAACATGTAACGAGAGCGAGTGCGCTTGTACGTGTACGCAAAGAGCGAGGAACAAAGTCTCTCCTCAGTACTTCACTGGGACAGTACCTCTGTCGTTAGTGAATTGGAGTGATACTCTATATTGAGTCGCTCGCGATTAAGTGTTGTTCACTGTGTTGGCCGCCACACTTATTGTGCGGTGTGAACATGGACAGAGTACTAGTTAAACGCCTGCGAGCGAGTATTGAGTGGTATCGTGGTGGACTGGTTATCTGACCGGTGTACCACGCCAATAGACTAGGGGCGGATAGAAGTCCTTGACTTCATCAAGGCGTAGGGAGAGTTTGATTAGCGAAGGTCAATGCAGATAGAAAGAGATAGTTGTGTGATTTGTCAGCAGCGAGCGATGCAGGCAGCAGTTGTCGCAGCTCACGGTATTGTGCACTACAGCGTATGTGAGCCCCATCTGTCCTCCATAACAGTACACTCCATTACATTTCTCACGTGACAGCCTTGACCATACCTAGAAAAGTTATTCAAGTTGTGTAAGTGTGGCTCTCAGCCATTCTGCCGAGTAAATAACATTCTTAAAGAAAAGGGAGAAAAGAACCTTTCCACACTTTGTAAAATAATAGCATTCCTATCCATAAGAGGCAATCTACTGTTCTGAAAAGAACCTGGAAATTTATTATTATTTTATAAGAAAAAGTTTCACTTGATTTCTCAGAATTTTTTGTAATGAATAATGGTTTTCGTTCGTTTAATGTTTTTCTTACACTAACTAGCAATACTCCCGTACCCAAGCATTCCACTAGTTATGTAAGAATATAGAATATTTGTGTATCTTTTCCTTACAGCAGACGACTTCAGAAGATATTTGGGGCTGAATGTTTTTCAAGCAGTTCTGTCTGACTTTTGTAGTAGTGTGGGGTGGAAATTGTTTCTTGCAGGAGCCAAAGGGTACTTGTTGGATTAATCCATTGCGCAACTTGACAAAATAAAATCCACACACTCACAACACCTACAAACCCCTGATCCAATACGTCCTTTGCTATGCAATTGTAGAATTGATTTCTGCACCTTCCAATTTCCGTCATGACTTACAGATCGCAGAACGCCACAAACTCCGCCTAGCCTTTCGGAACAAGTTACCCTTCCCCACGCGAACCCTGTATCATCTTATAAAACCCTACATTTCCCTCCCACACAGAACACCTTCAATATCCTACATTACCCGCAAACTCAACAATAACCACCCTCTACTTTCTCCTCTGGTCTACGATCCTTGTTCTCTTCCGCGCCTATGCCAACACATTCCCCTGACACTACACAACCACAGCCTTCCAACGAAACTTTAATCAGCTCCATCATGATAGATAACGGTCATGCCAGCTCTAGCAGAACTCATCCCTCCTCTCCTTGAAGTTCTCCAGTCCTCGCCACTCCCCTAAGACTCAGTTCGAAACCTCGCCCGTGGTCGCCTTCCCAGATCCCTCAACCACACATCTACCGACATAAAATACATCCCACAACCGACCCAAACTCTACAAATCCCACAATATCCCTATCCCCGGCAGCCTACCTAAACTGATCACTTCATTCATCCGTGTAAATATCTTGTACAGTGAACAACTCAGCTTTTTACCTTTTAACCAGCGTAACTCACTATTTGTATTTCATGTTTTTGAAACATTTATTTATTAATGTCATGTGAAAATTTTAATATACTGCTTGACATTTACCAAGGAACTGAGATGTTGTTGGACAGAACTAATCAAAGGCGATGATGAATGACATGTAACACAGAAAATACGTAAAAGAGATGGAGTAATATTTATAAAGAAAAATTGTACAAATTTCTCGACAAGGAAAGTCGGATAATAGACATAAATAACGTACAGTTTGTGACAGGTCAGACAACATAAATGTCGATATCAGACCGTCAGTGAGAAATATGCCCGCCGCGGGCATTAATGCACATTTTTCACGTATTATTCATGTTGGCTACCAGACCGTTGGGGACTCCTTGGCGGATATTGTCTCACTCCTCCCTCAAGGCGGTTTCCATTCTTGCACGGTTTAAGTAGAGGGTGTTCGTTGAGAGACACGTCAGCCAAGAGCGTCCCAGGCATATTCTGCAGGGTTTGGTCCATGGAGCACGTAAATCGCTCCATATGTTCAGTATCTTCACTTTCCTCTTTCCAACATGTCAGAATTCCTGCATGGACGGGCATTGTCGTCCATAACAGAAATTCTGGACCTTCCGCACACTTTAACAGACAGACGTGACCCAGAATATTCTCCCTGCAACACAGCTGTGGTGTAACGCAAAGATATGCAACAGTGTTCGGCTATTGTCAATACTGTCTGACCACACCATAACGCCTAGGCCATACCGATGATGTTCATGACACAATGTGTTCCCCCTCTCTCCACACTAACTAATGGCCAGAGTCACTTACCACAGTGAAGTGGAATTCCTCGGAGAACATCACTCTGGACCACTGTTGCTGGTCCCAACGAACATGGTACCTACACCAACGAACTCTCTCTCAACGATGACTTGGTTCAAGTGGGAAAGTTTAACAAGATTCCGAGCTTACAAACCAGCCTGATTAATCACCGTGAAATTGTTTCTGGCAGATACACGTGTACCTGTAACGGTTGGAAGGTCTGCAGCGATCTGCCTTGGAGGCAGATGTCTGTTCCTTTTCGCCACTACGGCTACGTATCTATCCTCTTGCGGTGCTTTCTCATAGCATTTCCACCTTCAACGGCTTTTTTAAAAATTAAGTGACGATATTTTTGGACTGTGACCACAGTAGTGACACTGACCTGCTTCGAGCAATCCAACTACTCGTCCACAACCGTAAGTACTCAAATGTTCTGCAAACATGTTGCCTTACCATACGGAATGTCGCATTATTTGGTTCCGCAACAAACTTCATCAAACACCATACTGCATGAACTGTCGAATGCATACAGGGCGTTCGTGCACAGGCTTCGCTGCAGTTAATACGTTCCGTCCTCACTTCCATTGGTCGGGTGTTTCGGGGCACTTGTCTGTTGTTCCATAGTTCAAATGGTTCAAATGGCTCTGAGCACTATGGGACTTAACTTCTAAGGTCATCAGTCCCCTGGAACTTAGAACTACTTAAACCTAACTAACCTAAGGACATCACACACATCCATGCCCGAGGCAGGATTCGAACCTGCGACCGTAGCGGTCACGCGGTTCCAGACTGGAGCGCCTTTAACCGCTTGGCCACACCGGCCGGCCTGTTCCATAGTAGTTGGCATTAATAAGTGTCAGTTGTTCCTTAGCAATCATCAGGCAGTCAATGTCTTAAATTTTTAAATTCGTTTCGCTAAAGAACTGCAAAATCTAACCACTGACAACCCACACCTGATCCTGTGGGACGAGGGGGATGAAATAACAATTAAAAAAGTAACATTATTGTGGCATCGCTGATTTTTTTTACAGATACTTGAAAATGTTGTAAGGCCAAAGTTATATAATAGTACACAAACAAAAAAGAGCAAAGTACAGCTGCAGGCGGTATCAGACCGCTAAAACAGTTAATTTTTTCTTTCTTTCTGACTCGTAGGAATATATTCAGGTATCATGTCCCGTAGCAAAGATGCATGCGGATTTTTCATTTCCTCGGTCGCATCTTTTTTCCCGAGGATTTCCTTAAACAAACCTATTTTTGAGTTTATGTAAAGCTGTGTGGAATCCATCACGAACAGATCTTTTTCATAGCTTAATATTCATGCAAAACCAAATGTACTGCAGCCACTCAACAAAAACAATCCTGTGGCATCTCCTTTTCCTTCACAAAACTGTTTCTGTAAAAGCTCACTGTAAAGAAACTACCGGATCATTTCGTTGCCACTGTTTTAACAATAACAAGTAACAAACTTTAAAACAACAGTGATGTCAAATATCAATGTACCATCTGGTGGTCCTTCGTAAATTCATAAAGACTATTTACGTAGCAGACTAAAGCTATGTTACGTTCAGTACGTTTTCAAAACACTTCTTTACATCCACCCAGCAGGCCTTTTCTGTCAGCGAACCTTAATATTATATCTCTTCAGAAATATTCCTTCCCCTCGTTTGTTTTTTCTTTCTTGAACGGTAATTGTCATGAGCTCCAATGATAACTCACACCCTTCATAACAGGCAGTTGCCTTTCTTGCCTTTTCGCTTTTGTTACTTCGACTTGATATTTGTAGATCTTGATTACTCGTTTATGTGTATAGTGGAGCACCTATCTTCTAAGAATTATGAACATCTTGCATAACGTGTGCTAGAAAGGTACCCTCGCTTTTCTCCAGTCTACCTCACGTTACGAAGACATGGATTAATTTACCGAAAGTGGCTCAGAGCCACTTGAACCAAAAATCTCCGAAGTGTGTTAATGAATTGCCAATAATGAACTGCACACACAGTATGTACACCTTTAATGAATTCATAATTTCTCGTCCATAATATTTGCATATTCTTCCCATCTTGTTTAGAAACATCGTAGTATCAGAAAATGGTACCATGATTCATTTACTGAGCAATTTATCTGTTTAGCAAGAGTAATAGAAGGCAGATTTCAGACTACCTAACAGATCAAAACGAAAATTTCAGTTTCGACACTGACAATGTTGAGTGTTTATGGAAAATGTTCAAGGCAATCGTAAAATGCGTTTTAGACAGGGGTTCAACAACAAAGTTAGGAAACTACTGCGAAAGCAAAGAGAGCTTCACTGCAAGTTTAAACGCAGCCAAAACCTCTCAGACAAACAGAAGCTAAACGATGTCAAAGTTAGCGTAAGGAGGGTTATGCGTGAAGCGTTCAGTGAATTCGAAAGTAAAATTCTATGTACCGACTTGACAGAAAATCCTAGGAAGTTCTGGTCTTACGTTAAATCAGTAAGTGGCTCGAAACAGCATATCCAGACACTCCGGGATGATGATGGCATTGAAACAGAGGATGGCACGCGTAAGGCTGAAATACTAAACACCTTTTTCCAAAGCTGTTTCACAGAGGAAGACCGCACTGCAGTTCCTTCTCTAAATCCTCGCACAAACGAAAAAAATGGCTGACATCGAAATAAGTGTCCAAGGAATAGAAAAGCAACTGAAATCACTCAACAGAGGAAAGTCCACTGGACCTGACGGGATACCAATTCGACTCTACACAGAGTACGCGAAAGAACTTGTCCCCCTTCTAATAGCCGTGTACCGCATGTCTCTAGAGGAGCGGAAGGTTCCAAATGATTGGAAAAGAGCACAGGTAGTCCCAGTCTTCAAGAAGGGTCGTCGAGCAGATGCGCAAAACTATAGACCTATATCTCTGACATCGATCTGTTGTAGAATTTTAGAACATGTTTTTTGCTCGAGTATCATGTCGTTTTTGGAAACCCAGAATCTACTCTGTAGGAATCAATATGGATTCCGGAAACAGCGATCGTGTGAGACCCAACTCGCTTTATTTGTTCATGAGACCCAGAAAATATTAGATACAGGCTCCCAGGTAGATGCCATTTTCCTTGACTTCCGGAAGGCGTTCGATAGAGTTCCGCATTGTTGCCTGATAAACAAAGTAAGAGCCGACGGAATATCAGACCAGCTGTGTGGCTGGATTGAAGAGTTTTTAGCAAACAGAACACAGCATGTTGTTATCAATGGAGGGACGTCTACAGACCTTAAAGTAACCTCTGGCATGCCACAGGTGAGTGTTATGGGACCATTGCTTTTCACAATATATATAAATGACCTGGTAGATAGTGTCGGAAGTTCCATGCGGCTTTTCGCGGATGATGCTGTAGTATACGGAGAAGTTGCAGCATTAGAAAATTGTAGCTAAATGCAGGAAGATCTGAAGCGGATAGGCACTTGGTGCAGGGAGTGGCAACTGACCCTTAACATAGACAAATGTAATGTATTGCGAATACATAGAAAGAAGGATCCTTTATTGTATGATTATATGATAGCGGAACAAACACTGGTAGCAGTTACTTCTGTAAAATATCTGGGAGTATGCGTGCGGAACGATTTGAAGTGGAATGAGCATATAAAATTAATTGTTGGTATGGCGGGTACCAGGTTGAGATTCATTGGGAGAGTCCTTAGAAAATGTAGTCCATCAACAAAGGAGGTGGCTTACAAAACACTCGTTCGACCTATACTTGAGTATTGCTCATCAGTGTGGGATCCGTACCAGATCGGGTTGACGGAGGAGATAGAGAAGATACAATGAAGAGCGGCGCGTTTCGTCACAGGGTTATTTGGTAAGCGTGATAGCGTTAAGGAGATGTTTAGCAAACTCAAGTGGCAGACTCTGCAAGAGAGGCGCTCTGCATCTGGGTGTAGCTTGCTCGCCAGGTTTCGAGAGGGTGCGTTTCTGGATGAGGTATCGAATATATTGCTTCCCCCTACTTATACCTCCCGAGGAGATCACGAATGTAAAATTAGAGAGATTCGAGTGCGCACGGAGGCTTTCAGACAGTCGTTCTTCCCGCGAACCATACGCGACTGGAACAGAAAAGGGAGGTAATGACAGTGGCACGTAAAGTGCCCTCCGCCACACACCGTTAGGTGGCTTGCGGAGTATAAATGTAGATGTAGGTGTAGAAGTACCAAGAAGTGAAAAATTTCTTCTGCTATAATCAAAGTCAATTTATAAAGTAATATCATGACTGTTCTATGGTAGAAAAATATTCTCTATGATATTTAAGAGAAAAATAAAATTGAAAATGAGAGAAAGTGAGTCATAAAATAGACTCAGTATTTTCACGCAGCAGACCTCGAACTTTATGCATCACAGTACATGAGAGCTATCTCTCTAGACCACAAAAAATTATTTCTAACTGAAACTTGAGAATATATAGTTCTGTATTAGATGTCTGTTATATAATCCGAGGCTGTTTACACGCATTATTTGGCGATTAGTTCGTGTAAAAGACTAATAATCTCTTCTCTGCTGACAATGCTGAAGGAACCTAGACGGAGAGCACACATTTGCACACAGTTCTCCCTCATTGTCTCTTCATTGCTCTCCAAAACTGTTGTGGATGTCGAATGTATCACATTTTTGCACTTACGTTTTATCATGATTGTAGAGATTCTCTTGTATATGAGTAAGATTGCATCACCTCTCGTTGGCATCCGCCTGCTTAACTGGGTGGTAACGTGCTTGCCTATTGTACAAGAGGGCCCGCGTTCGATTCCCGGGCGGGTTGGTCATTTTCTCCGCTCGTGGACTGGGTGTTTGTCATCATCATTTCATCCTCATCACCGGCACGCAAGTCGCTCATTGTGGCGTCGACTGCAATGACACTTGCACTTAGCGGCCGAACTTTCCCGAATGAGGCCTCCCGGCCAACAATGATAATTTTCAATTTACCTCTCTTAGGCACTCATCGTTACCCAGAGTCGGAGCCACAAAGACAGTAAGCCTTTGAGCCACTATCTGGAAGTGAAAATAGTGATAATAAAATTTGTTCTGTCGAATACTTCTTTAAAATAGTGCGGTGAATAAGACAAAAATGTAAATCGGAAAATATTATGATCGTTATCCCTAAGTTGAAAGCAGGTGGATACTCCTAAAATCGAAGGAAGGGAGTCAGGGACATTAAAATTCCGTCTTAGAGTGGCTAGATGTGGACAGTCCACCAAAAGGTGGACCACTGTCAAACGAGAACCGCAGTGACAACATGGTGGGGCCTCACGCCAGAGAGGATAGCCATGCGTCAGCCACGTGTGCCCCATGCGAAGGCGGCAGAGGACCACAGAGTCCCTGCGAGAAGCCCGTAGGGAAGACTGCCACGCATTTGTGCGCTCCTTGATGGCGTGGAGTTTATTGGGCGCAAATAAGCTGCGCCATTCAGCATTCCAAAGCCCTAGAACTCTGCGGCGTAACACCGTTCGGAGGTCAGGTTCAGGTACACCAGTCTCCAGAAGTGGCTTATGAGTGGTCTGTTTGGCCAGCCTGTCAACGAGCTCATTGCCCAGGATTTCAGCATGCCCCGGGGTCCATACAAAGACTACTAATCGACCAGATCGTTCGAGGGCATAAACCGACTCCTGGATAGTTGCTGCCAGAGGATGGCGTGGGTAGCACTGATCAGTGACCTGTAAACCGCTCAGCGAATCACTGCAGACCAGGTAGGACACACCTGGGCAGGAACGAATATGCTCAAGGGCACGAGAGATGGCTGACAGCTCGGCAGTGAAGACACTGCAGCCATCCGGCAAGGAGCGCTGTTCGATATGCGCCGAGTGAGCATAGGCAAAGCCTAAGCGGCCATCAACCAGCGAGCCGTCGGTGTAGATGACTCCAGAGCCCTGGGACGCGTCAAGGATCGTTAAAAAGTGACTGCGGATTGCCCCAGGAGCAACGGAGCTCTTATGGAATTGCGAAAGGTCCAGCCGTAGTTTCGGCCGAGGCATAGACACGGAAGCGAATGTGTATGGACCCGCACGAAACGCTGTAAAGTAAATGACTCGAGTTCAGACAATAGGGAACGGACACGTACAGCGATCGTTATCCCTGACTGAGGCCGCCGTTCCGGGAGATGAACCACTGTTTACGGGAACAAAAGACGGTAATTCGGGTGCTGAAGCGAGCTATGGACTGCGCTGCATAGTGGGCGAGCAGTTGGCGGCGCCTGATGTGCAATGGACGAACTCCGGCCTCCACTAGTACACTGGCCACTGGACTCGCTCGAAAAGCGCAGTGGTGCACAGGATCAAGCAACTTCAATGCTGAGGGCGCTGACGAACCATACGCTACACTCCCATAGTTAATACGTGACTGAACTAGGGCTTTGTAGAGCAGCAGCAATGTAGAGCGATCTGCCCCCCAAATACTGTTGCTCAGGCAGCGGAGGGCGTTAAGATGCCGCCAGCACTTTCGCTTAAGCTGACGAACATGGGGGAGCCACGTTAGCCGGGCGTAGAAAATCGGTCCTAAAAAGCGATACGTTTCGACTACCTGTAGTGGAGGGCCGTCAAAGAAAAGGGCAGGGTCAGGGTGGACTGTTCGTCGCCGACAGAAGTGCAAAACGCAGGTCTTGTCCGCCGAGAAGTGAAACCCGTGGGCGAGAGCCCATGACTGCGCATTCTGAATGGCTCCCTGTAGTCGGCGTTCAGCAACACCAATAGTGGAGAAACTGAAGTAAATGCAGAAATCGTCAGCATACGAGGACGACACTAACGGCCCTACAGCTGCTGCTAGGCCACTTATAGCGACTAAAAACAGTGGAACACTCAATACAGAGCCCTACTGGACACCATTTTCTTGGATATGGGAGGATCTAAAGGAGCCTCCGACTTGAACACGGAAAGTACGGAGGGAGAGAAAGTTCCGTATAAAAATCGGGAGTGAGCCACGGAGGCCCCACTCATGTAGCATGGCAAGGATGTGGTGGTGCCAGGTCGTGTCGTAGGCCCTCCGTAAATAAAAAAAAGACGGCTACTAGATGTTGGCGCTTGGAAACAGCCGTTCGAACGGCAGACTCAAGGCACACCAAATTATCTGTCGTTGAGCGGCCTCTGCATAAACCACCCTGGGATGGAGCCAGAAGGCCCCGAGACTCCAGGAGCCAACACAACCTCCAGCTCAACATTCGTTCGAGTAATTTGCAGAGAACGTTGGTGAGGCTAATGGGGCAGTAGCTGTCCAGTGCTGCAGAATTCTTCCCATGTTTCAACACTGGGATGATGACGCTCTCTTGCCACTGAGACGGGAACACTCCACCGCCCTAGATGCGATTCAAGATATACAGAATCTGACGCAGTGAGGCCACAGGCAGATGTTTGAGAAATTGGGAGTGAATTCGGTCAGGGCCTGGAGCTGTGTCAGGACAATGGGCGAGGGCACTGAGGAATTCCCATTCAGTAAAAGGAGCATTGTACGGCTCTAGGCGGCGCGATGTAAAGGACAAATGCTGTCGTTCAGCCTGCTCTTTTAAGGAACGAAAAGCCGAGTGATAATTGGCAGATGCAGAACTCCGAGCAAAATGCTCGACGATTTCACCTGAGTCGGTGCACACTGCCCCATTGACTAAAATCCCAGGCGACCCCAGAGGGATTGGGTAACCATAAAGGCGGCGAACCAAGTCCACACCCTCCTGCCTCGGGCATGGAAAAAAAATGGTTCAAATGGCTCTGAGCTCTAAGGGACTCAACGTCTGAGATCATCAGTCCCCTAGAACTTAGAACTACTTAAACCTGACTAACCTAAGGACATCACACACATCCATGCCCGAGGAAGGATTCGAACCTGCGACCGTAGCGGTCAGGCGGTTCCAGACTGTAGCGCCTAGAACCTCACGGCCACTCCGGCCGGCTCGGGCATGGATGTGTGATGTCTTTAGGTTAGTTAGGTTTAATTAGTTCTAAGTTCTAGTCGACTGATGACCTCAGAAGTTAAGTCGCATAGTGCTCAGAGCCATTTGAACCATTTGAACCAAGTCCACACCTGGGAGGGCAGGGGTACGAGAGCCAATGGAGGAAACATATCGTTCCCAGCACTCTTGCTTCCGTCGTTGTATCAGGTGGCTGGCACGGGCACAGAGCACCTTAAAAAGAATGAGAGTCTCCAACGATGGATGCCGCTTATGTCGTAGGAGGGCCCGTCTACGCTCTTTGGTGGCCTCAGCGATTTCCGGCGACCACCAAGGCACCTGGAAGATAGAGGAACCGCACGTTCTGCAGCCAATATGATCAACGCAGTGACGTGCCTGACCATTACATTAATAGCGCCATGAGCGGGAGTGTCAACAGTGGCAGCAGATGTGAAAGCCAGCCAACCGGCCCTATTAAGGGCCCATCGCGGCAGACGTCCAGAAGTGTGACGCTGGGGCAGTGACAGGAAGATCGGAAAGTTGTCACTGCCACACAAGTCATCATGAACCCTCCAATATACGGATAGAGAAAGTCCTGGACTACAAAGCGTAAGGTCAATGGCCGAATAAGTGTCATGAACCACACTGAACTTTGTGGGGTCTCCTGTATTTGAGAGGCAGAGGTCAAGCTGAGAGAGAAGACTCTCGACATCTCTATCCTGGCCAGTAATCACGGCGCCACCGCGGAAGGGCTTACGGGTGTTGAAGTCCCTGAAAAGTAGGAATGGTGGGGGGAGTTGGGAAATCAGAGCAGCCAATTCATTAAGAGATACTTCAGCATTAGGAGGAAGGTAGACATTGCAGATGGTAATATCCAAGGTTGTCCTTATCCTCACAGCCACAGCCTCTAAAGAGGCAGTGATTCAGAGTAAACAGAGGTAAGGACATACAGACATACGCCACCTCACGCCCTGTTACAGTCAGTCCGAATTTTATAAAACCTCCAATAGCCATGAAGGGCAGGAGTCCGCATTGCTAGGAACCAGGTTTCTTGAAGGGCAATAGCGAAAGCAGGTGTTGAGCTCAAAATCTGTCTTAGTTCAGCCAAGTGGTGGAGAAACCGCCGCAATTCCACTGGAGGATGATGTCGTGATCAGGCTGGAAAGACATGAAGCGCTCAAGGAGTCAGGTTACGACCCAGGGTCAGATGCTGCCACCGATTGAGTACCTGTGCAAGTGACATCCTTTGAGTCTGAGAATCCTGCGAAATCTAGGTCATCAGCGGACGCCAGAATCTCCACCTCATCCTCAGACGCAGAGCTTGTAGGTTGCGGTGGGGTGGGTGCCACCGCAAGTTCCTTCGGCTTTGAGGTTTTCTTCTTTGACTTTTCTCGCTGCTCCTTGGGTTTCATTGGCTGGGAGGGCTTCACTGATCCAGTCTCGAGGACTGAAGAGGATCGTGAAGCCCTATGACCAGCTGCTTATGGGCACTTGTGCCACTGGTGGGCGTCATCCTTCCCACTGATGGAAACCTGAGAAAGGAGGGACCCAAGGGACCCCTTGCGAGCGAGAGGAGCCGAAGAGGATGGGCGCTTCACCGGCTTAGAAGCGGGGACAGGCGCCCCCGTTGGGGGGGTGGGGTGGGGTGGGGGGGGGGGGGTGTTGCTCCTGAGATACGTGGCGCAGGAGCAGCAGGGAGGGTAGTGCTCCCCACGGTCAAGGGGGCATGTGTAGTCTTACGGCTCGGGGAGCCGACTGGAATGCACTGAACTGATGGGGCTAGCATTGTTGTCATAGCGGCGGCATTTGAGGAAGTCATTCGCACAGGATTCTGACGTTTCCTCTTAGCCTCAGTGTAGGTCAGTCGGTCCAGGGTCTTATATTCCATGATTTTCCGCTCTTTCTGTAAGATCCTGCAGTCTGGCGATCAAGGTGAATTATGCTGTCTGCAGATGACACTCGGAGGCGGGGCACATGGAATAACATGGAGTAATGGGATATGATGGGCGTCAGCAATTTCGACATGCGAGGCTGGAAGTACAGCGGGAAGACATTTGGCTGAACTTCCAGCACTTAAAGCACCGCATCGGGGGAGGGATATAGGGCTTGATGTCACAGCAGTAGACGATCACCTTGACCTTCTCAGGTAATGTATCATCCTGGAAGGCAAAGATGAAAGCACCGGTAGCAACCTGATTATCCCTCGGACTCCGATGAACGCGCCGGACGAAATGAACACCTCGCCGCTCTAAATTGACGCGCAGCTCGTCATCGGACTGCAAAAGAAGGTCCCTATGGAAAATAATACCCTGAACCATATTTAAACTCTTACGGGGTGTGATGGTAACTGAAACATCCCCCAACTTCTCACAAGCGAGTAACCATCGTGACTGTGCAGAGGAAGCCGTTCTTATCAATACTGACCCAGAGCGCATTTTGGAGAAGCCCTCCACCTCCCCAAACTTGTCCTCTAAAAGCTCTACAAAGAATTGAGGCTTTGTTGCCATGAAAGACTCCCCATCAGCTCTCGTACAAACTAGGAACCGAGGAGAACAAGTGTCGCTGTAATCCTGAGCCTTTCGCTCCTCCCGCGGTGTGGCCAGTGAGAGGAACCATTTTGGATCGTATTTCTGAGCGTTGAATTGAGCCCGAGAACGCTTAGAGACTGCTGGCGGGTGGCCACCAGCAAGAGATATGTACCACGCTTCATTGCGGGTCATCCGCTCCGATGCCACCCACTCCGACCACCCAGCCTCATCAAGGGCCACCTGGCAGGATGGCCATTGCCTGTAGTTCCGATGACCCAGGGAGACAGGCATCTACTCCTTGGCATACGTGGGGGGTTAATGGCGCAGGCATCAGCAGAGCGATCCCTGTGTTGTCAGGGGGCTACAACCAACAGGGTACGTGGCGGCCCCACCACAACGGACTGGCTACCGTGCTGACTATCAGATGACAAATAGTCCATGTTCGTCGTCAGGGCGGAAAGCGACACAACTTAGTGGACGGCAGAAACTGCACCCAGGAACGTAACCACGCCCAAGAGCTGGACAGTGAACGGGACTGCAATCGACAACGAGAAAGTGGGCTAAATATCTAATGCACAATGGACACAGTGCACCTTGTAAGGCGCCCTTCCCCAGTTGGCTCGCTCTTCGGAATAATTTTGAAATATGGAGGTCAAACCCGACAGGGGACCATCACATAAAGGCCGAAACGTGTGAGACTGATTTTAGTCGCCTCTTACGACAGGCGGGAATACCGCGGTCCTATTCTAACCCCCGAACCCGCAGGGGAGGTGGGAGGGAGTTATCTAGAGTCGTAAGTACTATGCTTAATGGGTTTTGGCATCACTTCCGACATGCTGTAGACTCCACTTTCTGATAAATGAAGTTGTCGTAACTTCCTTACTTCTTGGGAAGTAAAGAAACATTTATTATAATGAAAAAGTTTTCTTCTGCCTTTTAACTTTCACTGAAAGTCCACCTCCCCTTACCACAATATCGCCGAATTTGAAAGTTGGCTGTTACCCTGACACCATCGATGTACCTGAAACAAGAAAGTCTTTGACCCTGAGACATGAGCACGTTGCTTTGTGTTCTTTCGTGAAATTAATCGAGAAATGTGACGTCAGCTTCCGTTGCTGGAAAGACAGAACTATTAGTATGAGTAGCCACTATCTACTCGTTGTGGGACGAAGCCTGGTTGTGACCGCGTGAGATGAGTCGCTTTGTCAGCTGTGGAGCTGGTTATTAATTTAAGCCCCTCCCACCGGTGGTTATCGTCCTCCATCGCGCATGTGTGTGTGTGTGTGTGTGTGTGTGTGTGTGTGTTCTTAACATAAGTTAAAGTAGTTTCTAAGTCTAGGGACCGATGACCACTTAGAGATTCATACGCATTTGAACATTTAATTTCATTAGTTAATTTTTTGGCCTACTGCAGCTGAGTGCCTTTTAGCCAGCTATAAATTAAATAAGATACACGTACCACAAACCATAAATTGATGGTATAAAAGCGATACAAGTATAACAGCATTAAAGAGTAACATTGTTGTTGGTTGGTTGCAGAAACCATTTTCCTTGTACATGTTTTAAAAGGCTTTCAGCCTACGTTTTATTTGTAGGTGTGAGCAGATACCGAGTTTTTATGTCGAAACGAACGTTTTGTTGCTACACACTTGTGGTAAGCAACTTTGTGATTAGCACATGGGGCTATATTTCGATACTACTGCAAGTTTCGCAGGTCCAGTATCTTCGTCGGTCGTCCCTATTACTTATTTTACTTATTATCGCTCATTAATTTGCATGACGGCCGAGTGGCAATTCCACTCGTGTTCTGGCCTACACGACAATCTTGCTTCATTATTCTTTCTTCTCATACTTTTTCTCAGTTTGTTTTCACAATGCCTACATTGTCAGTAGTTGGGACTGTAATTTAACCTGCAATATGTGTAGATTTATACCGACGCAATCGGAGGATCCGTAAAACTATCTTTACGTATATTTACCATGATCACAAAGTCGCTTTTTACAATAAAATGAGCTTTCCGAACAGAGAGCGCATTTCACGATTGTGAAATTTCCTGCTCTTTTAAAAAACTGCTTTATTTAATTTCTTTATTTGTGCCACCGTATTGCCAGTAATTAATTTATAATTCTTGATGGTATTTTGTTATGTCGTTGCGACTACAAAAATACGAGATCTTTTTTTTCCCCACACGCGTTTCGCTTTATTGAGATAAAGCATCATCAGTGGTCTGTAATTAAGTTATTTACGTTCTGATTTGCTTTAATATCGAAAAACATTTCGTCAAGAATATGTTGGTTTGTACTTATGGTGATTTTCTCTTGATTTCTCGCTTACATCGGAAAATTCCGACTGCTAGCACATCGTTGACATTTTTCGGCTTTAGAAACTGATAATTTTGGCCTAATTTTTAGTTGTTCTGCAGCACTATGAATTTCTTATGTTTTTCACAGCACGCTTTTACGCACATCAATGTTTTCTGTCTGCTTTTATACATTTAAATATGTGTTGTGGTTTGTGTTTTCTAGTGTTGCCAATATAACCTTTCCACTAGTTTGTCTATAACCTATAATCTTTTTCCGCTTTCTTTATTAGATTATTGTATGTGTGTAATTCTAATTATTTATGTTGCTGTGTATTCATATACTGTGTAAGAGTAGGGAAGGAATAGTGATGGAGTCCTTTTTTATGGTATAGAAGAGGGATAAACCCTGATGGGTGGACATAAGTGTACTAGTATGGAGTGTGAGTTAGAGTAGAAGGTGAGGAGCAAGAAGTTAAATGAAATTATGAGGGGGGGTTGTAAATTTCAACAATCTTATTCTGATCCATCCTTACCACTCAGCACCAGCAGCCTATCGCTTTGTCACTCTGCGTGAAAAACACGCATATGAGGACCCGACGCAAAGGGCTGCGCAGCGCAGAACCGGTGCAGATCGACCTGCCCCTGCGTGCGACCGCAGCTGCTGGCGCCCAAGTTTCGGCCCGGAGCCAGCGCCGTCCCCGGCAGGCGGGGTTCGCGTTACCGAATTACACGGCGTGTTGATTCGCGTTGCCGGCAAACTCAGCGCAACTGCCCCAGGACGGGGACAAGCGAAAGCCGCGCCGTTCACTGCCGCCGCCAGCCGCAGCCGCCGCCGCGGCCCACCCGCAACGCCCCAAGTTAGGCAACCAGGCCGACGCCAGAGCCGTGCAAGTAGACGCAGCGCACGGCGCACACTGCCCGGCTCACAAGCTACAGGCGCCAACAAGGTGTCTTATAATTAGAGTAAATTAATATTTCACCCAAAAATGTAAAAGAAAAAGGAGGATCTATTAGACGACAGTCAAATTCGCTTTAGGGGAGGTAAAGGAACTAGAGGCAGTTCCGGCGTTCCACGTGATTGTGGTAGCAATATTTGACAAAAATCGAGAGAAGTTCATAGGATTTGTCGACCTAGAAAAAGCGTTCGACAATGTAAGTTGGCCGCCCGACTTGCTGTTATCAAATTCTTTGCGGTGGTTTTGCTGCGTCTCCTAATTTCTTGGGTAATTCGTTTGTTCTCTCGAAATTTTCGCATCAGAGGGTTTCTTGCGTAGCAAGCGGGGGGCTATTTGTGGTCGTGTTCGTTGCCGCGGTTCTCGCATCGAGAGTATCCCTGAGGGTTGTGCCATGGCTCCCCACGTGCGCGAGTTCCGCAGGCTGTGACGACAGATGTCGTGGCAGTCGACTGTAGTTTGTCTGAGGCGGCTGTTATTGTGTAGTAACGCGGTCCGGCTTGCCACTGCTAGAGCCACGTGCCTCTCGAAGGGCTCTATTAGCATCGTGAAGAGCAGGTGAGGAGACTGTGTTCTGTTTTGGAATTTTGCGGAGTGGACTCTCGTGGAGCCTGCAATGAATAGGTGCCATTGTGGCAGACTGTTGTGGGAGTCTTGTGAATTATTATTTTGCTGTCGTGTCTCCACCATGTTAATTCTGGTTGGTCTATAGAGCTAAGCTATGTGTCGGTGGTGTTATTCTGCCGAGTTCTCCAGAAAGCGGTGAGAATTTTTCTACCACATATTGTTCCCGCGATCTGGCTATATCTGAATTATGGTTATTCTCATGTCAACATTTGTACAGTGCTGTCATCTCAAGTTAGTCGTGTTTTAACATTCGAATCAATGTCTACTGCACATAAGTGTATAAGTGCCATCCCTTATATTTTATCTATTTTAGTTGCTCGTGGGAACAAATCTGCGCTTCAGCTATTTTTACCAAATTTTCTTTTTTGTTAACGCATTGTAAGGCCACCTTGCTTACTGATGTTTTGTTAAAAACCCAGTAAACAGCGACTTGATAGTGCGGCGTGTACTTGTGTTTTATTATTTGGCGCCAAGCTCTAAAGTTAAGCAACCTGAGTTGCTAGTCAGTGTTTTAATTTGCTGTAAGCTGTTAGCTAAGTCAAGATAGATAATGTTTGAAGTGGCTGTGTGCTTGAGGTTTACGTTTTTTAGTATTTGTGTACGCGGGCTTAAATTTCAAAATGTTCACTAGCTGACGTTGAGTAATTATTGTTACTGTTTCAAAACTCTGTTCACTGCAGTGAATTTTGCTTTAACGTCTGTTACTAGTTTTAATAATTTATGTGGTAACTGGAAGTTCATTATTCTAGAATTGTATTTCTTCAAAATATGCGAAAGCCCAGCTAAGTTTTGTAACTCATGCTTTAGTTAGTATAGTTGTTACCTAATCTCTGTGAAATTGATGTCAGTATTGAAACCTTCTTTTCCTGAGTTACACTCACTGTATAACACTTCTAATTTGAGTTTGATTTCACATTCGTTTGCATCGAACTGTAAATCTGATACTGTTGCAGCATGTTGTCCTTAGAAAATGTAATACGAAGCACGGGTATGTGACGTTTAATTGTGAAGGAAAACTAAGTTTTGACCTTTAATATTAAAACCCACTCTTCGTGTATAAATTATTTTTCTGGTAAAATGTGTAAAGCAATTTTGGCACCACACCGGACCACTTCCTCTCCGCTCCTACCGTCACAATAAAGTGGATCAAGTTGTTCGAAATTTTGTTCGAAATTCACAGGAAAATAGCTATATGCTATAGGGAAAGACGGATGATAATGAATAAACACAAACACCAAGAGGGAAAAATAAGAGCGGAAGGCAAAAACAAGACGACCCAACTAAAAATGGTCTAGGACATGGATGCAGTGTTTTGCCCCTGCTGTTCAATCTCCACGTTGATTAAACGATGACTGAAATAGCAGAAAGGTTCAGAAGTGGTATGAAAATTAAGGGTGAAAGGATGTTAATGACAAGATTCGCTGAAAACATTCCTATACGTGAAAGTGAAGAAGTCTAATGGGCACACACTATGGGTTGAGAGTAAACCGAAGAAAGGTGAAAATAATGAGGAGTAATGAGAAAACCAGCATCAAAATTGGGGAATACGAAATAGACTATGTGAACGAAGTTTGCTACCTTGGTAGCAAAATTACATGTGACGAGCGAAGCTAAGAGAATGTAAGAAGCAGACTATAACAAGAAAAGAGGGCATCCCTTTCTAAAGGAAATCTGTTAATATGAAACACACTACATAAGCTGAGGGTAAAATTGAGAATGTACGTTTGGAGCACGACACTCAATGTAAGTCAGCTATTGGGTGTAGGAAAATCGGAAAAGAAGTGAACAGAAGCGTTTCAGATGGGATGATATAAAACGATGTTGAAAATGAGGCCCTCCTGAAAATTGGTCAGGAGGGATAAGAAGAAGAGATAAGATGATAGGACATTTGTTAAGGCATCAGTGATTAACTTAGTACCTGAGAGAGCTGTAGAGAGCAGAAACTGAACGGAAAAACGTAGATTCAATATGTCCTGCAGATAACCGAAGGTTTTGGGCAAAAGTGTTAATCTGAGATGAATAGGTTACTCTGTTAATCTGAGATGAATAGGTTGGCGCAGGAGACATATTCCTGCCGGGCTGCATCAAACGAGGCAGATGACTGCCTAATACCCATCCCACTCCCACTCAAAAAAAGTCGTGCTTTTACTGATGTTGGGTGGCTGTATTCGTATTTTGGACTTAAATAAATGAAATTAAATGATAAAGCTTGTATCTAGCGTAAAACTTGTAAGTTACTATCATGAGCTGTACTGCAATCAACCTCTTACGGAAATATAATTTAAACGCTTACAAATTAGACCCTAACCTGACTGGAATTCAGTGTTATTCCAATGCACAGAACTTATTCTGTGGAAGAATTTAATTTTAACTTGTTTTACTGATGTAATTATGCCTTGAAATTTAAAGTTTTTCTTATTGCACCACTACGAAAATCAAAAATGTTTTATTTGTAATAGTTACCTACTCCTTCCAACTACTTCTCTATATAGTCCACGTTATGTCTTACACATCTGTCGTAGGCTGGTACCAAATCTCCAGTACCCTCAGCATAGAACTCAGCTGGCTGTGCTTTCCGCCACTTCTGTACACTGGTCTACAGCTCGGTGTCTGTGCGAAAATGTGGTCTTCATAGCTAGCGGTTTATGTGAGCAGAGACGAAACTCACTGAGAGACAAGTAGGGTCTGTACTGTGGATGATCAAACACTTCCCATCGAAAACGCTGCAGGAGGATGTTTATTGCCCCTTCGGAGTGCAACCGAGAATTGTTATAAAGAAGAAAACGTGTGACAGCTATGTTATGTGGGTTGCATGACATCAGGCGAAATATCTCCCCAGGCCCTCACATTCTTTGGGATGCACCACCGTCTAGGCATGTTTACGTGCTCACCGTGCGCTCAGAACTGAAAAATCGAAGTGACGCGATCGAAAGTATGCCAGAAACAATGACCAAAACATCGGTGCAGAGCTTCACCAGATTTACAATCTGGCCTGTTTAGACCTTGCTTTCCAAGTAGCCCTCGTATATCAGATAAGAACGGTACATACCTCCAGAATTTATTAATACGACTTTATGAAAGGATACTGATGGCAGAATTACTACAAAACCTGAACACAGCAATTTAATGACTTCATCATTAAGCAACACTGCCAATCAGATTCACTATTACACTTAATAGAAGCAAGCGTTGGCGCAGCAAATCTGAACAACCAGTGCCAAAAGTAATTATCCTAGTGAATTACAAAATACACTGCCAGCAGAATTTAATAAAATGAACATGTAGTTGAACAGCAACTACCAACCAGATTTATCGTTACAACGTAAAGAATGCAACTGTTGGCAGAATTTAATAGAATAATCAAATAGGAGACAGCAACTGACAACAAGTTCTGCTACTGCAACTTAAGGAAGCAGCTGTTGGCAGAATGTAATAGAATAATTAATGAGGAATACAGCAGTTTTCAACAAGATCTACCATTTCAACTGAAGAATGGTAACTGTCGGTAGAATTTAGTAAAATAATCACTGAGCAAACAGCTACTGCCAAGTGGATTTGCTATAACAACTTAAGGAAAATTACTGTTCACAGACTTTAATGAAATGATCAAATTGCAAAAGAGCAATAAGATTTGCTGATGCTTCTTTAGAAAAACAAAAGTTGGAAGAATTTAAAAATGATCAAGGAGCATATACTTAAACATCAACTGCCAAACAGATTCATTTTTTAAAAAAATTTGATTTCATTTTTTAAATACTGCACTAAATACAGGGTAATTTCAAAACTGATGGCAACTGTGATATATCTTGCGATAATGCGACATTCCTCGATGTGCACTGAACCGGTACGGCAGTGTGTATCTGTAAGCCAACATAAATAAGGGTTCCAGTGTAGGAGGTCACGGTAAAGGCTGAAATGAAACATACGCATTGAAACTATGTGTAAATTTATTGTGCACGAGTACAAAATGGAAAACAAATTGAACCAAAATCAACTATTGTGCTTCAGAATAGTCCTTCAGTGCACACACACAGCGTTGCCAACAATGGGGAAGGCGCTGAATGCCATTGACATTACCATCAATGTGTGCCACCTGTCACCGAACTGCCTTGAGGGCATTCGACCTGTTTGCAAAATGGTGTAGAAGTCACATGAACTGAGGTCTAGTGAGTAGGGTGGATTGGGAGGAACCTAACACTGAACGTTTCAGGCGCTGGTACTGAGCCATCCTCGCAAGTGGTCGCTATCTGTCGGTTGATTTCGAAAGTGTTTGCCGCAGGCTTTGTGTATTTTCTGCGATTACGGTGATGGCACGCGTCGCACAATATGCCATAGTTGCCATGAGTTATGGAAGGACCCTCGCATAATTTAGTATATCACTGAAAATTAAATGTTATTCAGAGTCGTTAGTCCACCAAAATAGTAGCACCGGCTCAGCAAGGCCTTTTTAAACAAAGAAAAATAAACAGTACACACCTTCAATCAGACAAATTCTTGCAGAAATGGTTCTCAAAGATTTAAGAGCCAATAAATAAACAAACATGTTATCCGTACCCTGAAGTATTACCAAATTCTGTCTGAAAGATGGGATTGCCAAACGGTAACGGAAACAAAACCGAAACAGAAAAACTTGGCTTAGGAGAGTTAGAGTAAACAGTTGGACAGCCTAATTGCTTTCTTACTGTAGCTACATTAGCGTGGCTTGTGGATAACATAAGGCTTTTAGCAGGAAGTCATCCGTCTGTATCAGTAGATGTGTTGCTGTTTATAATATCCTGCCCCGGATCCGGGGTCCATGGATACAGAAATGAACAGACGTAACTACAAGATCCACTTCCTGTAACACACGATGCACATATGAACAATCAAAACAAATTTATACATGCACGGAACAGATCACCTTGAGATTAAGGGACCGCTCGTCCAAAGAAGGTACAGTTAATAACAATAAACAAAGCTTCAACTACCACGTCACAGGGGTGACTTAAATTATAAGCGGCTTTGCCATTTGGAACAGCGCTCATACTTAATACCATCCGACTTTGCCTGGCGGCTTCACTGATACCGTAAGATTAATGACAAACAAACGGTAGGAAAGAACAGCCAATCTGACGTAACTGATTCACTGACTCTGCTGCGCTTCTGTCAAGTTTTTGTGTAAGCAGGACTACGAGCATACGGAAGGTATGTCCGTCGTTTTGTTTGACCGTCGTCAAACAAAACGTTCACCCTAGTTTCTGAGAATAAATGAAGAACTCAACAGCAGCCCCAAATAACCTAAACTGCTAGCAACCGGGTGCTTTCGCCGTACAGCTGTAGTTCGGGAACCAACAGGCTGTCCTGCACAGGCAGCCCGTACGACCAATGATCGGAATTGACGGACAGGTAGCAAACCCGCCACCACAGCTGACACAGGGTCCCTTCAGCTAATCAGATGCTGAGTACAAGTAAACGTCGAACTGTTACTTTGAAATAAATTTCCACCAGGTGACATTTGTTGTCCGAACAGCAACAACTGGCATTTCGGAGCAGCACACGCTAACGTTTTAAGGGTAACACCACTGTAGAATTTTCCAAAACTCATTTTTCTTATTGGCTTAGAAGACCATTTGGACCTTCTATAATATGAGGCAAAAAATCTAATTCCTGAAAAACGTTGATCTATGGTATTCCGAGCTTCTCCCCGCGCCTCTGATGACCCGAAACGGCCTACTTGCCACAACTCGAGACCCCGTTCTGGTATCTGGGTATATTAGAAGCATTTAAAAGCAATAATATGTTAGTGTAGGGTAAGCAAGAGTCGGCACATATACGAAAAACAATTTTTTCCCTTCTAATCTTGATTTTTGTTTACAGTATTGACTTTTGAATGTTTATTTGTGATCTTACAGCACACAGTTTTGTCTCTGAAGTAAGAATGAGTGGTAATAAAATGTTCTCGGGAAGAAAAGATACGAAAACATCGCATCCAATGCGCCGTCGAATCAGTATGTCATCAAAGCGTCCAAAGAATAGATATGAAGCAGAGAGCAGAGCGGAAGGAGTCTGTGTCTCTGCTAAGAAACTGAAAGACAATGACCAGGATTTTGATGTGAATTAATGATTATAAATTTTCTTGCTGATTTCTTTGTTATTTGTCAGCACGTGAAATTTAAAACATGCAGTGCAGACATCACTTCGCAAGAACGGACTCCTCGAGGCTTAGGCTTCAAAATAATTATTGCTTGTCAACACTGCCAAGAAGTTGCTATTGCATATGAAATCAACCGCCGAGTCTTTCTAACAGTGTGACGGCTTGGAGTGGGGATGAAAGGAACCGTCAATAATATTTGGAAACTTCAAAACCATTTTTCTCGGAACATGAGTTTTCAAAACGGTACGCGACCTAACGTATTCCATTTTCAGTCTTTTTGTTTGAAAATTTAATTACAACTCTGAAATAACATTTCAGAATGAACAACCACGAAGAAGATTTTCGATTAGTGTATTCCAACAATACTTATTAACAAATGACTGATCTTTGTTGATAACAATTGAACGCTTTCATTCAAACACGCTCACCAGTTATAGTGCTTGCCGCAGATTGCCTCAAATTCCACACGTCTCGAGAAAATTTCTACAGTGTCGCCATTTTGTAACATTTTCGGACAAAAATTTTTTGTTATATATTTAAATATACACTACTGGCCATTAAAATTGCTACACCACGAAGATGACGTGCTACAGACGCGAAATTTAACTCACAAGAAGAAGAAGCAGTGATATGCAAATGATTAGCTTTTCAGAGCATTCACACAAGGTTGGCGCCGGTGGCGACACCTACAACGTGCTGACATGAGGAAAGTTTCCAACCGATTTCACATACACAAACAGCAGTTGACCGGCGTTGCCTGGTGAAAAGTTGTGATGCCTCGTGTAAGGAGGAGAAATGCGTACCATCACGTTTCCGACTTTGATAAAGGTCGGATTGTAGCCTATCGCGTTTGCGGTTTATCGTATCGCGACATTGCTGCTCGCGTTGCTCGATATCCAATGACTGTTAGCAGAATATGGACACGGTGGGTTCAGGAGGGTAATACGGAACGATGTGCTGGATCCCAACGGCCTCGTATCACTACCAGTCGAGATGACAAGCATCTTATCCGCATGGCTGTAACGGATCATGTAGCCACGTCTCGATCCCTGAATCAGCAGAAGGGGACGTTTGTAAGACAACAACCATCTACACGAACAGTTCGACGACGTTTGCAGCAACATGGACTATCAGCTCGGATACCATGGCTGCGGTTACCCTAGACGCTGCACCACAGACAGGAGCGCCTGCGATGGTGTACTCAACGACGAACCTGGGTGCACGAATGGCAAAACCTCATTTTTTCGGACGAATCCCGGTTCTGTTTACAGCATCATGATGGTCGCATCCGTGTTTGGTGACATCGCAGTGAACGCATATTGGAAGCGTGTATTTGTCATCGCCATTCTCGAGTATCACCAGGCGTGATGATATGGGGTGACATTGGTTACACGTCTCGGTCACCTATTCTTCGCAATGACGGCACTTTGAACAGTGGACGTTACATTTCCGATGTGTTACGACCCGCGGCTCTACCCTTCATTCGATCCCTGCGAAACCCTACATTTCAGCAAGATAATGGACGACCGCATGTTGCAGGTCCTGTACGGCCCTTTCTGGATACAGAAAATGTTCGACTGCTGCCCTGGCCAGCACATTCTCCAGATCTCTCACCAATTGAAAACGTCTGGTCAATGGTGGCCGAGCAACCGGCTCGTCACAATACGCCAGTCACTACTCCTGATGAACTGTGGTACCGTGTTGAAGCTGCATGGGCAGCTGTACCTGCACACGCCATCCAAGCTCTGTTTGACTCAATGCCCAGGCGTATGAAGGCCGTTATTACGGCCAAAGGTGGTTGTTCTGGGTACTGATTTCTCAGGATCTATGCACCCAAATTGCGTGAAAATGTAATAACATGTCAGTTCTAGTATGATATATATGTCCAATGAATACACGTTTATCATTTGCATTTCTTCTTGGAGTAGCAATTTTAATGGCCAGTAGTGTATACTCGATAACCACCCTAAGTATTAATTCTCTATCACCTTTCCTTCCACCCACAAAAATTGTCAAGAAAACACTTTTTAAGCCCGCTGTGGTGGTGTTATCGATTAAACGTAGCTGCTGCCCCAGCATACCGCCAGCCCCGAAGACACTGCACTTGATCGCCGCTCACTGCCTGCCCGGAACTGACTGAGAGTTGACCTCCGCGACAGTCAAATCGCACAACACACGGCTTTCTCTCTGGTGGCGGATACACCACTCCTTCCACAGCCACAAAAAGCGGTGCTGCGAGCCAGAGTCGCCTATCGATAGAGAGCGATAGGAAAAGGTCAGCCCGCACGGCACAATGACATCTTCTACAGGAGACTATAGGGAAATCGGGCTGCGCGGTACGATTGTGAGAAGTAGTTTTGGAACAATTGTAATACTCATACTAATACTCATAAGTGGAAGCATTCAACGGCACTTTTGGCCTACACACAGCGCAACACCGCGTTTCGAAAGACAATGCTCTCATCATCAGGTTATAAAACTTAGCATATGAAGTTAAAACGATAAAAAAGTCTACCAATACAATTGCGGCGAGGGGCGTTCAGTAGCTAATGCAACCCATCTTTTTTTGAAAGCAGGTAGGTTTTATCCAGTTTTCCCGTACACTCTATTCAAACAGCTGCACAGTGCAAAATGATGTACATGAAGGAAACATTAGTAGTACGCACCTACATGACATTTGAAGAAAAAGATGTTTCGGAACTAGAGACAGTAAAACAGTAAAAAATAGAGGAATAAAAAATCCGAGAGTAATATATTAAAGCGACTGAAAAAAATGGCACGTAATTGTAACTATTCGTTGAGGATGTGGCTATCGTTCTTAGAAATATGCTTGAAAATCTCCAGCTATTCGAGTACGTAGACACTGTGACCTATCTTTTCCCTGTGTAAAAAGGAAATTTGTTCAACACTTTTCGGTTTGTACTGGAAATTAACAGAGGATTAGCAAAAGTAGAATTATGTACATCAATGTCTCTTTTCCCCACTAAATGTTCCTTATACCTGACACTGAATGATCTTCCAGTTTGTCCTATTTAATATACAGGACACGTATCACAAGTGATTTTATAAACTCCTAACCTGTGGACATGAGATTGTGAATAAAATTTTTCTGCAAATTGTTGTTAGTACAAAAGGCAACTTTGCATCCATGTTTCTTAACTAGAAGACGACGAATTCTATAAGAAATAGGGCATAAAAATGAAATCGAAAAACTTGTCTCATACTCGTTACTTTCAGAAACAACACTGACGTCTGAAGTAGTCTCTGTAGCGTCAGTTTTAATTTTGAAGATGTTTTCAACTAACAACGGATCATAACCGTTATTAACTGCAACATTTTTTATTTAATTTATCTCATCATTAAGCTTGTCTGATGACAAAAGTAGAGAAATTGGACAGTGATCAGTTGAATGGAAAAGGCCTTTAATGTAGATCACATTGTGCATGGTAGTTCAGTGGATCCTCTTTCCCATAAACAATCTACTAATATGACACACGAAAGTACAAAATTCCGGTTAATTTTTGAACACTCTTCGTGTACTGTAAAGGTGGGATAGATGATGGAAAGAATAAAAACCAGATATAATACTTTCAAAATGACTTTTTTGACAGTAATTAAAATGTAGTCGATACCATTGTGCTTTTACGTCTCGGAAATATTTTATTACGCCACAATGGAATTACTGCTCCAGTATGTGTTAGATTGAGACACGTTAGATAAGCTAATGGCTGACGTACATTTGGGGAGCCATCAGAAGGACTCGGACCTTGAGTAGCACCTGCGAGTGACACACTAGCACGAGCGCATCGCCTGTGGCGTCCGCTCGCCTTGTGTGGCTCTAGTGAGACGTGCCAACTACAGAGAGACATCTGGGTCGCCGTGTGATCCGCATGTCCGTGCCTCAGAGGCCAGATCTGGCGCTGCACGACCTCGACCCCTCAGCATTGCCAACTGGGCCCCCGTTACCACCTGTCTGCCAACGTACGGGCTCTGCCTCTCAATCTGTTCTAGAGTTGTAAAACTGCGGTAGGCTGCTGTAGACTACCACAAGTAAGCATAGACTACTGTTTTTTTCCTAGTAGCTTTGGACAGTTAAGGTCATACCCACGTCACCTGTACGTTAGGTGTGTTGCATTCCTACTCTGTCTCATCAGTTGTTGTTGTTGTGGTCTTCAGTCCTGAGACTGGTTTGATGCAGCTCTCCATGCTACTCTATCCTGTGCAAGCTTCTTCATCTCCCAGTACCTACTGCAACCTACATCCTTCTGAATCTGCTTAGTGTATTCATCTCTTGGTCTCCCCCTACGACTTTTACCCTCCACGCTGCCCTCCAATACTAAATTGGTGATCCCTTGATGCCTCAGAACATGTCCTACCAACCGATCCCTTCTTCTGGTCAAGTTGTGCCAGAAACTCCTCTTCTCCCCAATCATATTCAGTACCTCCTCATTAGTTATGTGATCTACCCATCTAATCTTCAGCATTCTTCTGTAGCACCACATTTCGAAAGCTTCTATTCTCTTCTTGTTCAAACTATTCACCGTCCATGTTTCACTTCCATACATGGCTACACTCCATACAAATACTTTCAGAAATGACTTCCTGACACTTAAATCTATACTCGATGTTAACAAATTTCTCTTCTTCAGAAACGCTTTCCTTGCCATTGCCAGTCTACATTTTATACCTCTCTACTTCGACCGTCATCAGTTATTTTGCTCCCCAAATAGCAAAACTCCTTTACTCATCAGAGGCCTCTAAAAATCGGAAGCGGTAAACCATCTAGAAAACGGTGGAAGATATGTGCTGAAGAGTCAACGAAAATGGTAAACCTGCCTAATATCTTTTAGGGCCCTCGCGAGCATGCAGAAGTGCCGGAACACGACGTGGCATGGACACGACTAATGTTTCAAGCCCGGGAGGGGGGGGGGGGAGAGGGGGGGTAGATTGACACCATGAATCATGCAGGGCTGTCCATAAATCTGTAAGAGTACGAGAGAGAAGAGATCTCTTCTGAACAGAACGTTACAAGACTTCACAGATATGCTCAATAATATTCATGTCTGGGGATTTGCTGGGAAGCGGAAGTGTTTAACTTCAGATGAGTGTTCCTGGAGCCACTCTGTAGCAATTCTGACCGTGTGAGGTCTAGCATTGTCTTGCTGGAATTGCCCAAGTCCATCGGAATGCACAATGGACGTGAATAGATGCAAGTGATCAGACAGGATGCTTACGTACCTCTCACCTGTCAGAGTCGTATCTAGACGTAGCACGGGTCCGATATCACTCGAACTGCACACGCCCCGCTCCATTACAGAGCCTCTACTAGCTTGAACAGTCCCCTGCTGACGTGCAGGGTCCACTGATTCATGAGGTTGTCTCCATACCCGTACACGTCCATCCACTCGGTGCAATTTGAAACGAGACTCGTCCGACCAGACAACATGTTTCCAGTTATCAATAGTCGAATGTCGGTGTTGAGGGGCCGAGGCGAGTCGTAAAGCTTTGTGTCGCGCAGTCATCAAAGGTACGCGAGTGAGCCTTAGGCTCCGAAAGCCCATACTGATGATGTTCCGGTGAATGGTTCGCACGCTGACACATGTTGATTGCCCAGCATTGAAATCAGCAGTAATTTACGGAAGGGTTGCACTTCTGTTACGTTGAACTCTTCTCTTCAGTCGTCGTTGGTCCCGTTCTTGCAGAATCTTTTTCCGGCCGCAGCGATGTCGGAGAATTGATGTTTTACCGATTCCTAATGTTCAGGTACACTCATGAAATGGTCGTAAGAGGTAATCCCCACTTCGTCGCTACCTCGGAGATGCTGTGTCCCATCGCTCGTGCCTCGACTACCACACCACGTTCAAACCCACTTAAATCTTGATAACCTTCCATTGTAGCAGTAGTAACCGATATAACAAGTGCGCCAGACACTTGTTGCCTTATATAGGTGTTGCCGAGCGCAGCGCCCTATTCTGCTTGTTCACATCTCTCTGTATTTGTATGCGCATGGCTATAGCAGTTTCTTTGGCGCTGCCGTGTATAAAGGGTCAAGTAACCTACAGAACATAATTGTTCTACATAGTTATCCTCCTGTCTGTTACTTAAGAATAAAGAGTATTTATAGCTGAAATTGTCAATGTTTAATTGAGGTTTTATCCGAAAATAGTTGATTTGTAACGTAAAACAGAGGTATGTTGCAACAAATGTAAAGAAAACGCAACAGAATGAGATCTTCACTCTGCAGCGGAGTGTGCGCTGATATGAAACTTCCTGGCAGATTAAAACCGTGTGCCCGACCGAAACTCGAACTCGGGACCTTTGCCTTTCGCGGGCAAGCGCTCTACCAACTTTTTTTTTTTTAATCTCATTTTTTTCGCTTTTGTTCGTTGCATCTGCTCGGGGTGGACGTCGTAAGACAGCCGTTTAGGTTCGTTGTTGATCGATAAACTCAGTTTTTTTATTGCAGAGGGCTGCTGACCGTCTGACCGAACACGCTGAGCTACCGTGCCGGCAGCAACTGAGCTACCGAAGCACGACTCACGCCCGGTACTCACAGCTTTACTTCCGCCAGTACATCGTCTCCCACCTTCCAAATTTTACAGAAGCTCAGTTGGCAGAGCGCTTGCCCGCGAAAGGCAAAGGTCCCGAGTTCGAGTCTCGGTCGGGCACACGGTTTTAATCTGCCAGGAAGTTTCAAAACGCAACAGATTTATCATATAGCGCTACAAAACGCAATTTCCTCAATAAAAATGTAAAATAAGAAACGGCGAAGCAGAAATATATTAAGCATCGCTCCAATACCTGTAGAACTTAGATTGATCAGCCAGAACGTTATGACCACCGACCTTCTGTAGATGTAAACCCGTCCAGGCGATAGCAGCGTCACCTGGCGAGGAATGACTGCTAGTGAGACACACGTACAGTAAATGTTGTACCAGTGTGCGTGCTGTACGTGTGCAGAATGGGGAGAGTGCACGATTTGTCTAAGTTTGACAGAGGGCAGAGTGTCACGGCCCAGAGGATCGGCACGAGCATTTCGGAAAATGCAAGATTTGTCGGGTTTCGAAGATTGTTGTTGTGAGTATCTTCAACCGTGGTGAAACCACTCTATACGTCGTGGGGTTAGGCGGCGACCCTTTATTACAGATGTCGGGCGCCGTAGGCTGGGCAGACTGGTAAAACAGGACAGGCAGCAAACTGTGGCGAACCAACATAAGACTTTCATGCTGGGCAGAGTACAATTATTGTACTCTCTGGTCGCACAGTGCACCGAACAATCCTAATGATGAACCTGTGCAGCCGACGGCCGATGCATGTGTCAATGTTAACACCACGACATTGGCAACTACTACTGAAATGGGCACGTGACTACCTGCACTGGACGTTGGTGCAGTGGCATAGCGTTGCATGGTCTGATGAATTCCGATACCTTCTTCAAACATACACCGATTGGGGGGCGTGAATCCGTTGTCTTCTAGGGAAACAACTCCTTGATACCTGTCGTATGGGACGGAGACAAGCTGGCGGCTTCTCCATTAAGCTCTGGGGAACGTTCACGTGGGCATCCATGGGTCTAGTGCATTTCGTGCAACGCCCGCGGCGGCAAGGAGAACCGTTCACTCGTTGCAGACCACATTCAGACGCCGTCTTGACGATCACGTTTCTCGACGGCAGTGGCATTTTTAAGCAAAATGTCACAAGGCCAGAATTGTGATGAAGTGGTAAGAGGAACATAGTGGCGAGTTCCAATTGATATTCTGGTCCTCTAACTCACCAGATTTGAACCCGGTCGAAAACATCTGGGATGTGATTGAACGTGGCGTCGGAACTCATCGGCCCCTCCCCGGGATTAACGGGAATTGGGTGACATGTGTGCAGATGTGGTGCAGGATTTAAGCGAGTTTGAACGTGGCGTTATAGTCGGAGCACAAGCGATGGGACACGGCATCTCCGAGGCAGCGATGAAGTGGAGATTTTCCCGTACGAACATTTCACGAGTGTACCGTGAATATTAGGAATGCGGTAAAACATCAAATCTCCGACATCGCCGCGGCCGGAAAAAGATCCTGCAAGAACGGGGCCAACGACGACTGAAGAGAATCGTTTCCGGTTAAGAGCAAGATAAAACAGGATGAAAAGGAGGAGGATGTTTGACATACAACTATGGAGGATGCCAAATGTAGGGTACGTATATGACAAGAAGAAACTTTGAAAATTTTGTATCATGAAAGATTAAGTATAAGATTGATTGCAGTGAATGGCTGGATTTTCCTGAAGTCGTAGATTAAGAAAACAGCAGAGGAGGCTTTAGGAAGGGAATGGAGGAATAAAAACCGAAAGGATGACCACAGATTAGCTGGAGGTGGTTCAAGAAAAGAAGAAACTATATCACATCTAGTTAAGTTCGGGTAATTAAAAGCACTGGAATAGATACAAGGTATATTAAAAGAGGGCTAAGAAATTAACAAAAAGTGTAAGGAAGAGCCATGAGAAAGAGTACGTGGAGAAACAGAAAGTTCTCTTGGCTATAGGAGATCGTTAGAGACGTGGAGGATGATAAGGAAGATGAAAATGACTAGCAATCCCGCACCCTCAATACAATCTGTATGTATTGAGCATTGGAGGAGGGCTGGAGGAGGAGGATTGTCCCAGCGACAATGATGCCATTAGAGAATGTGGACAGAGGAAAACGCACTCTGAATAACTTATCGTAGAAAAAAGTAAAGATCATGTGATAGAAATCTACAACAAAAACAGTACATAAGGTAAAACTGAACCTGCCCTAGAGGAGGAAGTAAAAGACACGCCGAAAAAGGCAAGAAGTGGGAAGACAATTAGACTGGAAGGACTTGTGATAGAATTGTGGAAATATCGACCCTTCAGATGGTGAGACTTATAAGTGAATAAGAAGCACCCAAGCAATTACAGGATGTTTAGTGTTACGGCGTCTATCAGCAGCCTTTTTAGCGCTATACGGAAAAACAAGTTGCAGAACAAGATTGAGGGAAAGATGAGAGGGGACCAGGCAGGTTTCCCTGTAGGACGATCTTGTACGGATTACACTTTTAGCCTTACACAAGTGACTGAGAAAGCGTATTCTAAGGATCACGAAGTACACTTAATACACTCTAAGACAAAAAGAACGATACATCACGAAGGATTTATCCGAATGTGACGGAAATCGGTAGATGTGATGCACATGTATAAACAAACAACTGATTACACTTTCAGACAAACTGGAGGATTCATTCAAGAAAAAGAACAAAAATTGAGCAAGTCAATAATGCTTTGATACACCTCTGGCTCTTACGCAAGCAGTTATTCGGCTTGGCATTGATTGACAGAGTTCTTCATGTCCTCGTGAGGGATATCGAGCCGAATTCTGTCCAACTAGAGCATTAGATCCCGATATAGTTGGAGAATCCTGCCCATAATGCTCCGAACGTTCTCAACTCGGAAGAGATGTGGAGACGTTGCTGGCCGGAGAAGGATTTGACAACCACGAAGACAGACCAGTAGAAACTCTCGCCTTGTCCGGGCAGGTATTATATTTCTGAAATGTAAGCCCAGGATAGTTTGCACGGAAGGAAACAAAACGGATGCAGCGGATGACAACCAAAGGGTCCTGCTATAAATATGAATTTTGCACTTCATACCATCACCTCTGGTTGTCGGTTCGCATGGCGTGTGATAGTCAGGTCAGTATACTACCACTGTCCAGGGCGTCTGCAGATATGTCTTCACTGGTCATCGGGGCTCAGTTCGAAGCGGGACTTATCACTGGAGACAGGTCTACACCAGTCAACGAGATTCTAGGACGAATCATCTGTTTCTCTGTACATGTACATCAAATCAACCGATTTCTGTCCTATTCGGATAATTCTTTTGTGGTGTGTTTTTTTTTTCTTCCTTTGGGTGTATTTGTGGATTTAGGCAAAGTGTATGATTGTGTACCCATCAATGCATTATGGGAAGCAATGGAGTAGATAGGTATCGAAATACAGGAAATATCCCTAATTCGGAGAATTTACCAACGATTGGAGAAGTTAAAGCAGGCAGAAAGTTTACTCAGCCATTGCAAACATCGAAAGGACTTAGACAGGGCTGCAGTATGTCACTGAGATTGATCAAAATATATATTCTATTTATATTGGAACGATGGAATCAGTCCTGTGGAGGTATGGGAATTCCTTCCCAGCATGGAACTACCTAACCATTACTATCTGCTGATGATCAAGTATGAATAGCGCTAAGTAGGGAGGATGTCAAGTTTAGGATAAATAAATTGGTGGAAACTTCTGAACGGGGCAGACTTGGAGTAAATGTGAGCAAAACAGAATATCTAGTAGTGGGAGGAGATGGAAATGGAAGAGGTATAGTGCTGTCGCAAGGAACTGTTGAAGCAGTACAGCAGTTTAATTGTCTAGGACCGATTATACACACATAGGGAACTTGTGAAACAGATATGGAAGGCATGATACAGCATGTAAGAGGAGCAATTAAGATGCTAAATGAAGGTCAGTGGAGCTGGGAGATATCAAAGAAACAAACAAGATGATTCTGGAAACAGTGGCTGAAAGTATGCTAACAGAGGCTGCAAACCGATGGACCATGGGAGAGTAGCGAGAAGTACAGGCAGTAGAGATAGATGAAATAAAGATGTCAGCCAGGATATCTAGAGGAGAAGAAATGAAGAAATTAGGGAGATCAAACAATGGTAAGACCAGGATAGATTAATGACAATATTATGGAAAGTATAGATTGCTGCTCACCATGTAGAGGAGACGTTGAGTCGCAGACAGACACAGCATTTCCTCTGTATGGTTGAGTAGCAATCTACCCTTTTCATAATAGTGAAGTCAGGTAGATAATGATTTTTGAACAACAAATCGTGCAAAGAACTGAGAAAAGAGCTCTTCAATGGTGTGGCCATGTACGGTAAATGGAGCAAGGGATGAGCAAAAGGAATCCTTGAATCAAACTACTTGGTAGATTAAAACTGTGTGCCGGACCGTTGCTTGTATTCGGGACCTTTGCTTTTCGTGAGTGCTCTACCAACTGAGCTACGCAGTTGTGACTCAGTCACAGCTTTACGTCTGAGGCGCGGCAGTCATGGACTGTGCGGCTGGTACCGGCGGAGGTTCGAGTCCTCCCTTGGGCATGGATGTGTGTGTTTGCCCTTAAGATAATTTAAGTTAAGTAGTGTGTAAGCTTAGGGACTGATAACCCTAGCAGTTAAGTCCCATAGGATTTCACACACATTTGAACGGTTTTTTTTCACAGCTTTACTTCCGCCAGTACCTCACCTCCTGTCTTCCAAACCTCACAGAAGCTCTCCTGCGAAACTTGCAAGTCCAGCGCTGCTTGGAAGAAAGGATACTGCTGTGACATGGATTAGCTACAGCCTGGAGGACTTTCCCAAATGAAATTTCTACTTTTGAGCTTTGTGTACGTTGATATGAATGGTCGACATCGAGAAGGAAGAATCGCCAAGAATAACATCAAGAACGGGAATAAGTGGAATAATGATGTTCAGATGGTTCAAATGGCTCTGAGCACTATGGGACTCAACTTCTGAGGTCATCAGTCCCCTAGAACTTAGAACTACTTAAACCTAACTAACCTAAGGACATCACACACATCCCTGCCCGAGGCAGGATTCGAACCTGCGACCGTAGCGGTCGCGCTGTTCCAGACTGTAGCGCCTAGAACCGCTCGGCCACTCCGGCCGGCGAATAATGAGGAAGAAAGGCTGAAATAGGAAGACTACAACAATCGCGAATGCTGGCGAATGGAAGGAAGGCGCCTGCTGAAGAGTGGAGAAGGCCTTTCAAAAATAAGTGGGGAGTTTACAATGTGGCCGTGTGCGCCTAAGTAGATGGAGTCAGCTTTCGTCTATGAATAATATTGTCAAGTGAACTGCAGATTTGTATGACAGGGCTGTGGTGTAAGAGAGTGTAACATTTTGACTGTGAAATTATATACATGATGAGACCACGGTACTGTGATTATATAGTAGTGGTAAGTTATTGTGTATTGTACTGGTTTTCTTATAGTCTATATGGCAGTTAGTTCAGTGTAGTTGCATTGTCTTTTGCTGGTCTGGCAGATAATGGCTGATGGTAGTAGATTTGAGATATTTCAGTGGGCCGTTTGTTTATCTTAATAATTCAGTGTGCATGCTTGTACACTTAATCACAGGCTAAGACAAGTTGTTATTTTTATCTGGAGTCCACATGGATAATATATCTGGGCCAAGCAGCGTTATTTTATCCAAGTGACATATGGATGTGTTTTAGAATTAGTTCTCTTGTTATTGTTGCCCGTTTGCGCCAAGAATTATCATACTTCTTTTCAGGCGAAATATTATTTCATTTCTGATACCATCAGATTTCTTATGTTCTCGCATGTTGTAATCTATTCTATACTTAAGAAGTTATTTACTATAATCTAATGGTCACACAATTCCGAGCTGAGCTTCACTCCATTAAAAACCTGCGCCGCAAATCCGTTCGCCTACCTACATTTCATGGCCAGTCCTATTTCACTTTTGGTCTTGCACTCTATATGTTTCCTGATCTATTTGTTTGTTACCTATCCTAGTAATTTCTGAGGCATGTCTAACCACCGATCTCTGGGGAAACGTCATTGCTTAAATGATTATTACGTAAAAACTGCGAGTATTCTAATCATATGTCGAAACATGGCAGGCTTAGTTTCGAAAACGCTCTTTAGCTTACTGGAAACACTAAACGCTATATTTTACATTGGAAGGCGGCAAGATTTTGCCACCATAAATTTACAATTCAAAAAATGGTTCAAATGGCTCTGATCACTATGGGACTTAACTTCTGAGGTCATCAGTCCTCTAGAACTTAGAGCTACTTAAACCTAACTAACCTAAGGACATCACATACATCCATGCCCGAGGCAGGACTCGAACTTGCGATCGCAGCGGTAAATTTACAATTCTGTAAGGTCTTTTCAATTTATATTTATATAAAATCACTCTTTATGATGCATAATCGGATTATTAATCATTTCATTGGCTGACACTGGCTAACTCTACACTCCAACAATTTCTGTGGTACTGCACGTCTGGGAGTTAATTGGAGCTGAACACTGACAGGAAGGGCAGCCTGAGGCCCACGCTCCCCAGAAGCCACTATCGGCTGAACAAGGGCTGGGAAGATAGTTGTCGCGTTCTGCATGAGTCAACATTTACTGCCCTGAGAGAGAGCAGAGTGATGAGGTGGCAGTTTCCAAAGCTAGAGACCACACAATCCGAGAAGCATAAGCAATGCAGGGTGGAGATTGCGCTCTAATGGGAAGAAAATTAATTTCAGAATACCACACCTGGCGACAGAGTATCGGGGGTGGAACAAGGTGAAAAGACATCCTTCTAGAGCAAAGATATGTGGGGGGTCCCAAATGATGGTCGTGAGCTAACTTCTAAGGAATTCTCACGGGAAGCGCCGGGCCACGCTTTCCACCGGATAGGAGAGAGACATATTTGATTGGCGGAGTGCTAAGGATGTAGGAAGGAAAATGGAACTTCCAGAAAATATTCTGAAAGGAGTATAAGCTTCAGGTGGTGGGTTGGCAGATTCATGAGGTAATATTTTTGTAATGGCCTCTGGGATTCGTCACCCGAACGTAAACGTAGACACCACATGTTCGGGAGAGAGTGGGCATCGACTAAAGATATGTCCATCCGGTATGATGTATGATGATGATGATGATGATGTTTGGTTTGTGGGGCGCTCAACTGCACGGTCATGAGCGCTCGTACAAAGTCCCAATTTTTTTCACAGTCCAATTTTTTACACAGTCCAATCGAGCCACTGTCACGAATGATTATGATGATGATGAAGTGATAAGGACAACACAAACACCCAGTCCCCGGGCAGAGAAACTCCCCAACCCGCCCGGGGTTCGAACCTGGGACCCCGTGATCCAGAGGCAGCAATGCTAGCCACAAGACCACGAGCTGTGGACGTTTGCCTTCGCTAATCGACCTAGGCACTTTGCTAGCGAGAGCCACAGTGGAGAATTTGTTGGTTAGATTTTCGGAAGTGTTGCTTTCGATACAAGAAACGTGTGAAGTCGTTTCTCTGTGAACAGAGTTGTTATTCTGTTTGAGTGACGACTCCTTACCAGTCCGTGGAGTCTGACACATTGAAATGCTTCTTTATTGAAAATACTGTACTTTAGTCGAATTTATGCTTCTGGCTAGTAAGCAAACAGAAACCTTGACTCGTGTTCTGTCTTGTACTGAGGTAATTTCAGCTGTAGGTGTTTCTGGATGACATTTTACGTCCATTGCGTAGGCAGAGAATTGCAGATAAGCCACGTGCATCATCTGCACACTGGTCAAAGCCCCAACGAGCAGTACAACTGTTGTCCATACTTCAATAGGTGATATGCGCACTCTGGTTCGACAGATAAGGGAACACAATAAATACCTGTTTTCTGAAAGTGACAGTCAGGATGTAGGTATTCTGTATCTGACTGTCAATCAGCATCAGCCAATTTTGTGTCCCTCTGATAAAGGGGGTGTAAAGAAAGTTAAACATATGTTCTGTCAATCGCGAAATTGCATTTAGCACAGTATCTGACATAATGTACATCATATTTACACAATTTTTTTGCACTCTTCATGTTTCGTCAGGATACGGTACTTATGGTATCCATAATTCATTCTAGTAGCATCCCGATGTGCCAAACTGAAGTGAAGCCACAACTTCGTTTTACAGAAATCCGTAGGTGCAGGTTGTCCATGATAGCGTCGTTTCAATCATTTGTAGGCGTGAAAATTCCATTGTGGAGACAGTATTAGGCAACTACACGTGCAAATGCTATATGTTACAGACACCATGGGGGTTTACAATATACCTGTTTATTTGTTTTGCTGTTCAGCTAGTCCTTATAATCGGCCGGCCTAAATACAGAAACTCAACTGTTTTATGTTTATGTTGTTAAGCCGGCCGAAGTGGCCGTGCGGTTAAAGGCGCTGCAGTCTGGAACCGCAAGACCGCTCCGGTCGCAGGTTCGAATCCTGCCTCGGGCATGGATGTTTGTGATGTCCTTAGGTTAGTTAGGTTTAACTAGTTCTAAGTTCTAGGGGACTAATGACCTCAGCAGTTGAGTCCCATAGTGCTCAGAACCATTTGAACCATTTTATGTTGTTAATTTGTATTATTTCTCTTCGATTAGTTGGGAAAATAATATTTTTGTATTGCTATAATTGATTTTCAGTGTGGTTGAGACTTTTTCTATGTTCATTATTCAAGATTAAGAACATGAAAAAGTTATCTAAGTCTGCTGAGGTTACTTTTGGTGATATGAAATATCTTTGCTTGACTCATCTTTCGTCATGTTCTTCCACGATTCTTACATGTATTGGAAGATATAACCCTGACATATGCACTGAAGGGCTAAACCATTTCGACCACTGCCCACTACTAGACTGAATATCACCTGGTGACAATGCTGACACCTGATGTACTCAGTGAAGTACAGCACAAAAGCGAAGCACAGGCGACTGAGTAACCATTCCAACGACAATGTAAAAAAGAAGGTGACTGCCTTCTTCCTATTATATTTTTCTTCCCCCCAATTTTTTTTTGCCAAATATCTTCAATAGCGATGTTTTTTGAGATGGGTATAGTATTTAAAAATCTCAAATATTGACTCAGAGCTTAGACAATTTCATTTTATTATCCATTACATACTTTTAGTTGATTTGAACTTATAAATGAAACTAGTTTACCTAAAAACGGTGCTAATTACGGTCACTAGTAATTATAGAACTTCGTTATCATTGTTCATATGCAAATATATACCCAGTTACTAACTTCCAGACAAAGTACATAAAAATGTATATAAATATGTGAGATGTCCTTACAGTTAATGACGATAGTATGTTAGCAAATGTTGCACTTATTTAATACTGGAGTAATTAGCATTCATAGTTACATCATTGTTACTGAAATGGCATGCCATATTTTGTCTGGAAGCAAGTAAAGCAGAATGATTCTAAAGCCACTCACAAACAGAATCAACGAAGTAACAGAGAGACTGTGCTCTCCCAGTACATACATGGAGATCTAGTTCTGCTTCGTACTTCCTTTATGCAGAAAGGGAAGACTAAAAAATTCGCACCTCAGTATGAAGGCTCTTACCTCACCATACTTCTCCTGTTAATGGAGAGATTAAATTGTGTGATCATACTGTGGCGGTACATTTTGACCACTTACAGCCGTGTAACGGCCAGTCTCCACTCCTGGTGGTACCACGTACTCCACTCCAGAACAGTTCACCGCAAAATAGAGGCAATGTAGTGAGGAAAGTTAAGAAGAAACAGGACAAATTACTCCCCGCACGTCCTCTTTATCTTATTTCTGCTACATCTCATTACTTTTCATCTTTTTCCGATTTACTTTCAATCCGTATTTTGTACTCATTAGGCCATTTCGTTCAACAGATTGTGTAATTGTTCTTCATTTCCACGGAGTCCACCCCCGGTAGCTAAGTGGTCATCGCGACAGAATGTCAATCCTAAGGGTCCGGGTTCGATTCCAGGCTGGGTCGGAGATTTTCCTCGTTCAGGGATTGGGTGTTGTGTTGTGCTAATCATCATCATTTCATCCTCATCGACGGGCAAGTCGCCGAAGTGGCGTCAAATCGAAAGACTTGCACCCGGCGAACGGTCTACCCGACGAGAGACCCAAGTCACACGACATTTACATTTATTTTACTTCCACGGAGGATAATAATGTCATCAGCCAGTCTCAGTATTGATGTACTTTCATCCTGCATTTTAATTCCTGTCTTGAGACTTTCTTCACTTATGGTCATTGCTTCTTCGATTTATAGATAGAACAGTAGGAGCGAAAGACTACGCCCTTTTTTTCCGAGCACTTCGTCCTTGATCTCCCAGTCTTATTGTCTCCTCTTGGTTCTTGTACATATTGTATACCAGCCGCCTTTCCCTGTAGTTTACCCCCATTTTTCTCAGAATTTAGAACGTCTTCCACCATTATACATTGTCGAACGATTTTTTCAGGTCGGCGAACCCTAAGAACGGGGCTTGATCTTTCTTCAGTCTTGCTTCCATTATCAGCCGCAACATCACAACTGTCTCCCTCGTGCCTTTACCTTTTCTAAAGCCAAACTGACCGTCATCCAACAGATCCTCAATTTTCATATCCATTCCTAGATATATGACTCTTGTCAGCAACTCGGGTGCATGAACTGTTAAGTTGATTCTGCGATAATTCTTGAACTTGTTGGCTCTAGCTATCTTCGGAATTGTGTGGGTGAAGCTTTTCCTAAAGTCTGATGGTGTATCTCCAGTCTGATACATTTTACACATCAACGTGAACAGTCATTTCCTTACCACTTCGTCCAATGATTTTATAAATCCCGATTGTATGTTATCTATCTCTTCTGACTTAAATCTGATTCTACTTTTAGATCCCCTATCTCTGCCCTGTCGACTTTTATTCCGACATCAGACAAATCCTCTCTCTCTTAGAGGCCTTCATTGTAATCTTTCCACTCATCTACTCTCTCCTCTGCATTTAACAATGGAATTACAACTGCGCTCTGAATATTGCCGACTTTGCTTGTAATTTCACTGAAGGTTGCTTTGATTATTTATACGCCGTGTAATTCCTTCTGACGTCTATTTTTTTTTTATTTCTTCAGATGTCTCACGCAGACCGTTGCACTTCGTACTTGCTTCATTCCTAAGTGACCCGTATTTCTGTATTCCTGAATTTCCCTGACCTTTTTTGTAGTTCCTTCTTTCCTCGACCAAGTAAAGTATTTCTTCTGTTACGCTTGGTTTCTTCACAATTACCTTCCTTGTACCTACGTTTTTCTTTCCAAACTCTGCCGTCTTTAGGGATGTCCATTCCTCTTCAACAAAACTACATGCTGATTTATTCAATATCCTTTTTCTACTCTTTCCCGTGCAACCATGTTCCAAACACTCAGCCGGCCGGACTGGCCGAGCGGTTCTAGGCGCTGCAGTCTGGAACCGCGCGACCGCTACGGTCGCAGGTTCGAATCCTGCCTCGGGCATGGATGTGTGTGATGTTCTCAGGTTAGTTAGGTTTAAGTAGTTCTAAGTTCTAGGGGACTGATGACCTCAGAAGTTAAGTACCATAGTGCTCAGAGCCATTTGAACCATTTGAACCAAACACCCATGATTACAAGATTTTCATCTCCCTTTACGTACTGGATTGCTCAGTTAGTGTCTTCATGTACGTACTTTATCTCTTCATCTTCGGCCTGTGACCGCTGTCGATGACCGTCGGAAACATGTGCCTCCGTTGACAAATGTGACATCGGTGGTAGGGGATGATATCGATCTATGATACCGCACGGTGGAATCGAAGTCTGCATAGATCGGGCATATTGGGATGTATGCTGAAGTTGATTTCATTCATGCTCTTGTAAAATATTTGGAGCGTGGGGTTATTAATATATTAATGCCTTTTTAGGTTTTCAGTGGTTTTTAATAATGAAGAATTAGCTTATAATGTAGTAACATAGAGATAAAGCATAAAGAATTACTATTATGGAACCAAGGAAAGCAGAGTTTCGTTAAAAAAAATAACTCTATACCAGAATAAATTTTACCACATCTTTACATTTACTGCAACCACAATCCTCGGTAGCTTTTTTTTGCATTTTCTAATCCGTTTCGTTCTCGTAAAGATATTTCTCTCTATTGCTGCTTGGGTTGCTAAGTAAATTTTCCTTGGATTTTTTTTCCATAGACATCTTCCCTCCTGTGTTAGTTCTGAGACATTTAATTAGCCGTTTAATTTTGAACATCCTTCTGTAGGTCTTAATATAAAATACCCCCAATGTATACCTCTTATACGTCAGCTAGTCTTGTTTTGACGTTTGAGGCGATACACTCGAATCTGCCATACATTTTAGTCAAATATACAGTCATACGTTCTCGTACTCTGAATTGTCTTTTTACTTTTGCTGTTAATATTCACCTATTTGTTGCAGTTTACTATCAACCGTGTCACATTTTATGGGTGCGAGATGAACTTTGAAACTAAATCATTAAAGGAAAATGGACTAATTACACGACAGGTTAATCTCTACTCTTTTCCAGCTGGAAGTGAAGGAAACTAGTATGGAAATGAGCCTAAACAAATAAACGGATTGTTGCTAGCGAAAGCAGCTCAAGTAGCATCAGAGTTGAGGTTATAAGTGGGCACAAGAACATGCCACTTAAAGCACTTGGCTTAAAATGCGGCATATGAGGTTCGTGCGTGCACTTTCCTTCCGCATGTGGAATCCCGAGTGAAATGGGGGGAGAGGCGGACTTTTCTTTGAGGGTTAGGTTAAAATTGCGTTCTCTTCACACACACTTTCAAACGTTTGAGCGTTGCCCTACAGTATTTAATCAGAAAATGCAAAGAGTTTTGAGAGAGTAAGGTAAAAATCTTAACAATGAAGACTGCACTTCCAGCAGGAGGCATGAAAAACAAAGCACAGAGCAGACGGAAAAATTGTTGGAAAGCACAGTATAGAGGCGACGCGGAAAGGACAGAGATGTCATATAACATAAAAAGGAACATGGCGACTGTTTTTCGTTTTCATTTATGTTTCTATCTTCCTGTTTTGGCTTCCTCTCTTCCTTCTATCTCTGTGACACCCCCCTCCTCTCCACCCCTTTCAATCTTTCCCACAGTTACACGCTTTGGCCATGTATTCATCGCACAAAACAGTCATAAAAATAACAGCTCCTGAGTTATATTGTCGAGGGGAGTTAAAATTGAAAACATTTCAAACCTGCAATATAAGTTCAATGGAAAACAATATTTGTCACCCCCTTAACCCTTAAAAGAGCAGACTGGTCACTTTGGGGCTGTGGGCACTCCCTTCTTCGAAGATGGCAACAGCTGTGCTGCCGTGGCTGCGCGTTCGCGCGCACACGCAAACACACACACACACACACACACACACACAAACTCCTAGTATACCACTCAGGCGCTATATCACACGTTCACTGGCCCGTCAAGTTACCAGATCTTGATCACATAGAAAATTTCTCGCGCTTCTTGGAACAGTGGGTGGAAAGGAGCAAGCTGAATCACAACAATCTGCTGCCTCTACGGAATCTAATTACAATGAGTGACTTCATCAGGATATGGCATATGTGTTAAAACTTATGAACTCTTTTTCTCTGCGAACTGTGGCCCCTACTAAGGACATATGAGTTACACAACAATAACGTGAACTTTTTCTTTTCTTTTTCTTCATTTTTTATTTTTTTTATAATCAACAGATTAGTTTGATGCGGCTCGTCACAAATTCTTCTCCTGTGCCAACCTCATCATCTTGGAGTAGCACTTGCAACCTACGTCCTCAATTATTTGTTGGATATATTCCAATCTCTGTCTTCCTCTACAGTTTTCATCCTCTAGAGCTCCCTCTGGTACAATTGAAGTTATTCCCTGACGTCTCAACACATGTCCTATCACGCTGTCCCTTCTTCTTGTAAGTGTTTTCCATACGTTCCTTTCTTCTATGATTCTTCAAAGAACCTCCTCATCCCTGTCGTTATCAGTCCACATAATTTTCAGCATTCTTATGTAGAACCACATATAAAGTGCTTCGATTCTATTCTGTTCCCGTTTTCCCACTGTCCATGATACACTGTCATACAATTCTGTGTACCAAACGTAGATTCTAAGAAATTTCTTCCTTGAGTTAAGGCCTATGTTTGATAACAGCAGTCTTCTCTTTGCTACGATTGCAATTTTAGTCTGTGTTAGTTCACTTTTTATTGTCTCCTTGCTTCGCCGGGATATCTTGCTTCTACGGTAGCAGAATTCCTTACCTTCGTCTACTTCGTGATTCCCAATTTTGATACAAAGTTGCTCGCTGTTTTCATTTCTACTACCTTCTCATTACTTTCATCTTTCTTCGGTTTACTCGCAGCCTATATCCTGCAGGCATTAGACCGTTCATTCCCTTCAACAGAATCTGTAATTCCTCTTCATTTTTACCGAGGATAGCAGTTCCATTCCATCTTGTCACTGATATCCTTTCACGTTGAATTTTAATCCCACTCTTGAAATTTTCTTTTATTTCCGTTACTGCTTGTGTTCACTGGGGGCCGAACCGCACAATAAGAAATGAGGCCTAGGATATCGTCGACGTACCGCCATGGTGTACGAGTGTTACTGATGAAAACCAAAGGGGTACTGATATGAAAAGAAATACCACCCTAGACCATTCCTCCTAGTTTTGGGCCATATGACGGGTCGCAGTTAGATTGATATCCCATCTTTACCTGGGACGTCTTCGCTGGCCATCGGGTCTCACCACTGAAGGCAGTTCTACTCAAGTCAATGAGGTTACTGGCAAAAGACGTGTCTGGAGACGCCCCAGACAGCGGTGAGATTTGGGGAACAAAATGTTAACACCACCAGTACCAGAATCACCATGGCGTATAAGAATGACCTTCGCTAGTGGTTGTCAGAGGGAGCTACGGATTGCTGTACCAAGCAAATACAGCTACCTGGAATTAGGCACGTACCCGAAATACGGGCACATACTTGTAAACACTTGTGCGTAGACTCAGACATGAACCATAGCCAAGCGCGTTAGCATGCCGTTTACGAGATTCGTGGAGATACGCTGACGCTATCCGGTGCGTTAACGGCGAGAGCCGGTGTGCCGGCAATCCTGGATGAAGTCTGTAGGCGGTTTCCCATATTCGACTAGATGAACGCGGGTTCTTTTCCACGTCCCGCCTCAGCTACACGTTATGCAAACACTTCCATAATCTTCTTACACTTTGTCACTGGGTAACGCTAGACACAGACCGTTGAGGTACATCATCATACCCATCGGGGGTGGGGGGGGAGAGGCGGCGGTGGGGGGGGGGGGAGGGCGGGCGGGGGTTTGTGGGGGGAGGAGTCCGGTGGAAGAAGAGCTGAGGGGATGCCTATAGGAAGGGCGTCTGAGGCCACCCTCTATCACTCTTTTGTTTTTATGCACCATACCTCGACGTTATCTCTGACGGTTGCAATTTTATCTGTGGCAGTGAGGTGATTTGCATCCTACAATTTGGCATGTTGGCTATTTGAAAGAAATCAGAAGGGAAAGCTGGCTTCCTGCTCTAAAAATCACCTTTCAATGCATATATCATCCAATTCAACTTATTAATCACTCGTTTAACACGTGATCTTTGGTTACACCTAACGACGCGAAGGATATTTTGAGACAGTTCGTCAAAAGTTTTTCACGTGTCCTTTATTCGGAATTTACAAGTCTCCCTATACTCTTAACGTCACTACTCGACACACTGGGTCGTTGGGACACCCAGTTCATATAGCTGTGTTGTAATGTTTGTAGGTGCACTTGAAAATGACCGAAAGCTCGAATCCAGCCAATAATGAAAATTAAGTCCATATTTTGGCCAAGCAGCATGGTGAAAGTGACATATTTCTTGGTATTGACTTACGGTTTATTGTCCTCGAAAACGTAGAGAAAAGTGGTGTGTCAAGTATCAGAAGTTTCGCCTTGAAGTGCAGGGTGGAGCGGTGTTTCTTAACTGTAATCATCCGGTTCAGCAACGTGTGCACAACAGAGCAACGAGAGACGTCCAATAAGTACCGAAACGCATTTTTTCTCGGATAATTTCGATTGAAAAAACTGAATTTGCTATGGGACATCGTGGAATAATCCAGTTTCAGCCTCTATACTTTCATGAAGTTTCGATTGGTAGCGGCACTATACGTAGCCTTCAAAATGGTGTCTGTAACGATGGTGCGTTCCAAGCAGAGAGCTGGTTAGCTTCTTTTGGCTGAAAAACAGAGCATTGCAATTATTCGTAGGTGACTGTAGAATGTCTACCGAGACCTGGCAGTGAACAAAAGCACGGCGAGTCGTTGAGCGAGGGGTCTGTCATCATGGCAACAAGGTTGCGCAAACCTGTCCGATCTCTCACGTGCTGGCCGGCCTCACACAGCTGTGACTCCTGCAATGTTGGAACTAAGACTGTTATTGTTTTTTTTAAATATCGGGAAGCCGATATATCGATATTTTAAAAAATATCATTATAGTCTCTCGATATATCGAAAAAAGATATGAATATGTCGAGAGAAAAAAATATCGACGTACCGGCAAAGAAAAAAAAAAAAAATTCGGCTGCGCATTGTACATATAGGGGAGAGTGCCCGATTATCGGATAGTTCCCACCTATCGACAGTGAGGTCTCTAATCAAGTAACGACTGCACTCTATTGGAGGTGGCAGCAATTATTAAGTATTGGTCCGCCGAGAGGCCATTTTGAGTTTTGCCGCAGTGTGAAGGGTGCTTGCTGGTGAAGTGGTTGCCTGAATGAGTTCGGAGTTTAGAAATATTCTGCAGAGTTCACTATACACGCAGACATCGACTAAATGTAAGTGTATGCGGTTTTATTTTATGTATAGTGGGAAAGCTTATAGTTTCAACTTCTGAACAATAGTTGGAATTAATTTGTTTGTTAAATACTGTCTTTATTATATGCTGGTCTTTCCTTTCAAGCGTGGTTTACTTTAATTGGTTAGAGAGAGGGTTCTAATTATCGGATATCCGATAGTTGGCTCAGCTTTTATTTCCTTACGTTATATTTCTTTTGTAGATGTAGTTGTCGAAACCAATCAAGAAAAGGAAACAATGGAGCCGGTAAGCAATGACAGAAGCAGTAAATGACGTTAGAGAGGAGAAATGTGGGTATTTTACCACGTTCCCAAATCAACCATAGAAGACTATGTAAAGAACAAAACTGAAAATGTAGGAAGTTTGATTAGCAAAAAAACCAGGAAAATCTTGTGTGTTAGGAAATGACTTGGAAAAAGAATTTGTACGTTATTGTAAAGTAATAGAAAATAGCTATTTTGGGTTACGGTCCTGTGGCCTCAGGCAACTTACTTTCCAATTAGCAGTGAGAAATGACATCGAACATCCGTTCGCGCTTTCAGAAGGAGGAGCGGGAAAAAAGTGGCTGAGAAATTTTATAAAGTGTCATCCCTGTCTTAGTTTAAGAAGACGAGAGTCCGTTTCTTTGGCTAGAGCTAAGAGTTTTTCAAAGAAAAACATTGATTCCTTTTCGATCTTCTGGAACCTGGAGTAGAAAAGATTGGTTTCAATCCTGCCAAAGCGTTTAACGTAGATGAAAAGGGAATGACCGTTGTTCAAAATCGACGTAAAAAGTTATTAGTGGAAAGGGCAAAAAGCAGGTAGGACGCTTGTCATCACAAGAAAGAGGATCCCTGATGACACTGGTAACTTGCAAGAGTGGAGCTGGCATATTTGTTCCGCCGCTTATAGTCTTTCCTCGTAAAAATATGAAAGCGGAATTGTTGAACGATTGTCCTCTAGGAATAATTGCAAGCTATTACCCTTCAGGATGGATTCAGCTCCATATTTTTACAGAACGGTTCAAGCACTTCTTACAGTTTACAAAACCATCTACCGACAGCCTAGTTATATTGATATTGGACGGGAATTTCTCCCAAACGAGGAACATCGACATGATCGAACTACCTCGGAAACAAGATGGGACCATTCAAAACATATTACAGCCAAGAAACAGATCCTGGATGTCTAACCATCCCTTTAGGGCAGAAACAGCATGTCAGGTCGGGGAACTTATGGGGAAGACATATGCTAAGTGCGCAGATCTTGAAACTGCGATGCGTGGTTTCAAAAAACGCCTTTAAAAGGATTTTTTTTCAGAACTGGACGTTATCCAACTGGGAGATGGGCACGAAAATAATCCTGTCAATGATCCTGAACTTCTGCAGCCCAGCCAAACGAAAAAATTGTTTCACCTTGCCATGCGCGTCCACTTCCAACAGTCAGCCAAACAAATGCAACAGCACATCCCACTGGGAAGGCCTTTCACGAAATCGCTTGAAGAAAAGTTGCAATTACAAGGACCAACAGATAAGCCTAGGCCTAAACCACGTCCATCAAACACAAAATCAGCCAGAGCCCTGTCAGAACGTTCACCTTCGGAAATGTCAACAGCTACTACAGCATCAAGAACCCCTGCAACAAAACAGATAAAAGGAAACAAAAGGCAGCGTTGCTCATCTTCCTCCTCATATGAGGATGATTGTGCTCCTCTCGTCTCCACTGATGACGAAGACAGAGTGGATGAAGATTGCCTATATTGTAATCACTCTTAAAAATTAGACACAAGTGGCGAACAGTGGATCCGTTGCAAAAAATGTCTTGGTAGGGCGCATGAATTGTGTTCTGGCGTTGCCAAGAAGGGATGGAAAACATTTCAATGTGATAATTGTAACAAATTAAGCAAGAAATGCACGGTAAACGAATGAATAACGTCTTTATGTTGTGTAAGTAAGGTTTTTGTATGTTATCTATTAAAAGTACTTTAAAAAAGTATGTTTCTTCTTATATCGAACTGTAGTTAATGCTGACTACTATCCGATAACAGGAACTCGATGTAAAAACACTCAATTGCTCATAAACCAGATAATGTACAATTTGTAACCAAAATAATATCAATAATGAAAATCTTGGTAAGATATATTTTATTGGGATGCTTGTGGCATGTGGAAGTGTATTTTATTTTAACATAGTGTGAAATAAAGTACGTCAAATATAACAAAAAAAAAGTATCCGGTAATCGGGCACTCTCCCCTACTGCCAGTTTTAGAGCTGTATATTTAATTATTGATTTATTAGTAGATATTCTGTACATCAACAAGATAGCGGCCTGCTTATCCGCCTTAGAGCAAGAGTTGAAAGGAAAAAGATGCACGTTCACGCTTGCCCATAACCACTTTTCTAACAATGATAACTGCACGTAAGTGGTACAATAGAAGGTGTTCGATGGGTCCGTAGTTCGGTTTCGTCACATATCGGATTTTTTCTGCAACACTTCATGTTGGCTTCCCTGTTTTTAATTTCTGCTAACGCCAGCGACCTAGCAGTTCTAGTGTCCAAATTGCGTAATAAAGTTAAACGTTGCTTTCTCTATTGGTAGCACCGCATACCAATCTTGTCATTTAGATTTTTGTTCATCAGTTTCCACAACTATTTTTGAAGGATGCCGATGTGAAGAAATAGCACACAAGTTGCGTTAAAAATTCCATTCACACCGCTGGTCCCCCCCCTCCCCCCCTACCCCCCTCCCCCGCCCCTCCTCCAATGCAGTCGTACTTCTTCTTTGTGCCATCTATACTTGCTCCGCACAAAGTCAAAGAGAAAAACAGGACGCGATACATGATGAAAGCTCAAAATGTAGTAAGACTCAGTGAATGGAAAATTATGTTCTACTACAATTTCGAAAGAACAACTTTAATATTTATCGAAAACTCTCCTCTCTCCTCCCGAACAGGCCATGAAGGCCCAAAGGTACCGACCGGCCGCCGTGCCATCCTTAGCCCACAGGCGTCACTGGATGTGGATATGGAGGGGCATGTGGTCAGCACACCGCTCTCCCTTCCGTATGTCAGTTTCCGAGACCGGAGCCGCTACTTCTCAATCAAGTAGCTCCTCAGTTTGCCTCACAAGGGCTGAGTGCACCCCGCTTGCCAACACCGGTCGGCAGACCGGATGTTTACCCATGCAAGTGCTAGCCCAGCCCGACAGGGCTTAACTTCGGTGATCTGACGGGAACCGGTGTTACCACTGTGGCAAGGCCGTAGGCAATATTGATAGAAAATTATGAAAAAATATAAAATAAAATAAAAGTATCGGCACTCGATGATACCATCTCGATATCGATATCTCGGTGAAAAAATATCGCCAATATTCATCGACACATTTTTGAGAAGTTTGGTATATCAATATTTTATCAACAGTCCTAATTGGAACGTGTGGACACTCTCATAATTGGCGGCACACCCTTGTGTTGTTAGTGCTGATACAATCACCCATCAGCTGGAGTACTCAATGATGTGTGCACGCTAGGTTCCTCGCCACCTAACAGACGAATATTAAGAGACACGGAGGACCATCTGTGCGCAATTGCTTGTGTGATATGAGGCTGATTGTGACAATTTTTGACGATCATCATCACAGGCGATGAGACATGGCTTCATCGCTTCGAACGGGAAACGTAATGGCAATCCACGGAGTGGCGGCACACCACCTCTCCTCCGAGAAGAAAAAGTTGAGAGCCTCAGCCGGTATAGTGATGGCGACAGTCTTCTGGGACTCTGAAGGGATGATTATTCTATCTGATCTCGTCCATCATGATGCGAAGGTCAGCTCTGAAGTGTACTGTGTTACCATCAGGGAACTGAGGAAACGACTTCAGCTAGTTCGTCGGCACAAAAATGCAAATGAACTTCTCCTTCCTCATGACAACGCAAGGCCTCACATAACTGTGCATAATCGAGAGGAGCTCACGTAATTTCAGTGGAACGGGCGCTATCGCCGAGCGGTTCTAGGCGCTTCAGTCCGGAACCGACCTGCTGCTAGGGTCGCAGGTACGAATCCTGCCTCGGGCACGGATGTGTGTGGTGTCCTTAGGTTAGTTAGGTTTAAGTAATTCAAAGTCTAGGGGACTGATGACCTCAGATGTTAAGTCCCATAGTGCTTGGAGCCATTTGAACCATTTGGACTATTCTTCCTCATTTACCTTACAGCCCGGATCTCGCACCTTCCTCCTTTAATCTGTTTGGCCCAATATAATGGATGCAATCCACCGGAAGCAATATATGGATGAGTGGGAGGTTATTGATGCAGCAAGACGTAGGCTCCGATGTCGACCACCGAGTGGTTCCATGCGGCCATCTGGGCTCTTCCAATAATGTGGCGTTACTCCATCGCGTTGAACGGAGGTTACGTTGAAAAATACTGTTTTGTAGCCGAAAGAGTGGGGACTAATATGGTGTACTGGAGTCGTGAATAAAACTAACCTGCTTTTAGAGAAAAAAGTGTGATATTGCTTATTGAAGACCCCTCGTAATTGTTCATGTGTTTATCATGGTATGGTGTAGGATGAGAGGGAACCTGATGGAGCCCTGACCCCGATGTCGTACATCTACCCTCTACTCGCACTGCCGTCGCTAATTCTGATTTCCCCTACGGTGCGGCACCCCACTAATATTGACACACGGCACGCGTTGCACACTCCCCAGCATTCGGAGGCAGCTCGCAAGCCCACCTGCTCGGGAACAGCCTGTTGCCCCTGAGCGGAGAATCCGTCCTGCAGTAAGAACCGGCGACAGCCAGCAAACAACTGTAGGCACGCACGTTCCGGGCTGGTTGTTTACAGGGGCGACGCACTTAAGGCTCCTAGCACGCAGCGGGGTCTTGCTGTTATCCATCTGTTTGCTTCACCAGGAATCGCAGCAGGAGATCGATAGTCAGCTGACAACACGGACACACGCCGGACGAAGAAAACTAACTGCGAATAGGGCCCCCGCGCAGCGGGGTTCCGTACAAACTTGTTTATGTATGTAGACAGTTCCTCCATTCCGGGAATCGAGAATCTCGACCATTCATGCCTCTTATCGACGAAGATACTGGCAACATATGAGGCCCAACGATTCCAAGATTTTCCAGAATGTTTTAATTTCAATACATAAAGTCACACAGAAGGCAGGTGACCACTATAAAAATCAGTAGTTCTACACTCAGGCGGACTGGAACGCAATGGTAGAAGTCAACCGTCAGGCAAGAAATAACTTTTTGGTCATATGACGCGTTTCGGAATTTATTCGTTATCAGATATCCAGGAGCGACCAGTGCAAGTAGACACGGCGTTTTAAGTTCTATGTGGAACAAGCATTCGCTCCTGGATATCTGATGATGGATAAATTCCGAAACGTGTCATATGAGAAATAAATCTCGTTTGTTGCCTGATGTTTGACTTCTACCACCGACTCAAACAGCTGGAATGCAGAGCTACTGACTGTTTTAATTTCAAATTCGAGTCGGATAAAAAATAACAAAGAAATATGTTTTTACTTGTAATGTGAAATCATGTTTCTTGCCGAATTTTACTATTCTAGGTCAATGTGAAGCACCCTGTAGATTTTGTTGAGTAAATTTACGAATATCAAAATATATGACATAAATCGTTGTACATTTCGACTTCATTGACGTAGAAGCTAACGTTTATCATAACGCCAAGAGACCATGGACCTCAGTATGTGACTAAAAAATATTAAGATTATGGATGTCCGATATTCAGCATATCTGTTCAATAATACTTTCACTGCGTTGTACCTAATATGCAAAAGATACGTTCCACGCTGAACCCTATTAAAATTTTAATTGGGTATTTTTAATAAGGAGTGTTTTCAATATTCGCATCGTCTTTGGATGACAATGACAGAACCATTCATTTATCTATAAAGAAATACTGTCTAAAAAGACGTGCACAATTATTCATTCAGTTTCTGAAAAGTTTTCAGAGATTGGCATCCCTCTTGAAATGTTCAGAAATGTAAAATTTTGTACTTCACAAAATGATAAAATGTAGTCTTCTACGACTACAATACCACGTCCAATTCATAGGAATATCTGTGTGTAACAATTTGTGGGGATGTGAAATGTTAGGCTCACATAGGCTCAGTCGTATGTAAAGTAGATGGCCGACGTCGGCTCGCTGGTACAGCACTGACGTAATACTGTCAGTCTAAAAAGGAGATTGCTTACGGAACACTTGTACGTCCCATCCTAGAGCATTGCTCAAGTGTGTGGAACCTGTACCAAATGGGTATAGCAGGGGATATTGAACGTACGCAAAGAACGGCAACAAAGATAACTACAAGTTTGTTTGACAATTGGAGGGCATCACGGAGAGGCTCGAACACTGAACTGGCAAATGCTTCAAGATAAACGAAAGTTATCCCTACTTAGAAAGTTTCAAGAACCGAGCGATGAATGTAGGAATATACTGCAATCTCCCAAATATTGCTTCCGAACGGATCACGAAAACAACGTTAGACTGATTGCAGCCCACACAGAGGTGAATAAGTAACCATTCTTCCCATGCTCTATACTTGAATGGAACAGGAAGAAGCTGTATTAAGTGGTACTACAGGAAGCACCCTCCGCTATGTACTTCACAGTGGCTTGAAGAATACAGATATAGATGTAGACAGACATAAATGTTATTAAAACGCTTTTCTTTTTGATTCCAAGACTTAAGAAATTTTAAACGAATCAGAACCATCATGCCTCATTATTGTAATAAGCAGCTTCACAGTTCCGTCACAATCTATTACAGACACGAGGTGGTTATAATTAAAGTACTGTTACTCACAGAGATCCAGTGTCGGCAATAATTACTGCGTGGAAGCGAAACTTGGTAGATATTTTAATGTGTTAATGTGGAACTGATATATGCTGAAAAAAATTAGTTCCAATTTTGGACACCAGGTGCAAATATGGTGCTGTGAATGCAAGGAAGAGGTATAGAAATGTGTGATCTGAGGTTTTCCTGGCTTACAGAGATCTTGAAAATTTCTCGGGTATTCAGCTGGGTAGCGTCGTCCAAAAGGCACGATATTTCGGCAAGCCGACTTCTTGCCATCTTCAGGCGCCTGAAGATGGCAAGAAGTCGGCTTGCCGAAATATCGCGCCTTTTGGACGTCGCTAGCCGGCTGAGTACCCGAGAAATTTTCAAGGTATAGAAATGTTTCCACATGTAATGGATTACGAGCGGGACTTGGGCAGGAAAGGTCAAAGTGAGACAGGCATATGCTGATTTTATTATTAACTGCCATTTGTACAATTTGTTCAAAATCAGCAGCGGAGTTGCCGACGCAGTGCTGACGCACAGCGCCAGATTTGCACCTGGTGGCCAAAATTGTAACTAATTTTTCCAGCGTATATCGGTTCTGAATGAACGCTTTAGCATATCTATCAGGTTCTGCTGCCATACGATCATTGCAGTTCACGCTGGACCTCTTTGCGTAGTTGCACTTTAACTATGACCCCCGGTAGACAGCTTCATGTGGTCAGCGTGTTATTCATGTGCCTGTAACGTATTCGTTCCTTCAGGTCATCCCATCAAAGCTATCCCGCACTCTAGCCGCTATTTATTACTGTAGACAGTCAGCATAAGACGATCAATGATAATTGCAGAGGACTGGCAGCGCAGCTACACTCACCTACCTCAATCAATCACGTAACGCAGTTTTGTTAACGTCTGTACGACAATGCCTCGTTGTTGTCGCATCTATGTAAACGACTATTGTTTTCACCTGCAGCCATTACCGCTACGCATCTGACAGCTGTCAAAAGCGCTTCTATCTCTCATAGATCCTCCAACGCCGACCCGACTGAGCTCCAACAGGGCAGTGTGTTATTGGTAGCTGGAACGTATCTGGCAGTTAAGTCTTGTGTGCTGCCGAGAGCTGAGCCATTCCACAGCTCAAAAAGGGCCACCGTTCCGACGGGAAAGCCATGAAACATTTACATCTCAAAGTGCGTTCTTGACTGCAGTCCTGTATTGTGTGGAATGCAAATGTCGTGTACCATGCAAATCACGCAAAATATCGTTACAGAAACGCTAACTATACTGCTGTGACAAAAGTCTTGGGACAGCGATATGCACACATACAGATGGCGGTAGTATCGCATACACAATGTCTAAAAGAGCGGTGGATTGGCGTAGCTGTCATTTCTTGCAGATGGAACTCAACACGTCGGTCTTAACGGAAGTAAATCGACAGATGTAAAGGTAATATCCAGAGTATCACAGGGAAGTGTGATAGGACCGTTGTTGTTTACAATAATTATAAATGATCTAGTAGAAAGCGTCAGATGCTCTTTAAGGCTATTCGCAGATGATGCAGTTGTTTATATCAAAGCAGAAACGCCAGAATATAGTAAGAATTTGCAGAACGACCTTCAGAGAATTGATGAATGGTGTACACTCTGCCAGTTGGTCCTGAATGTAAATAAATGTAACATATTGCGCATACATAGGAAAGAAATCCACTACTGCACAGCTACATTGTTGATAACAAACCGGCTGGTCCCGGCGGAGGTTCGAGTCCTCCCTCGGGCATGGGTATGTGTGTTTGTCCTTAGGATAATTTAGGTTAAGCAGTGTGTAAGCTTAGGGACTGATGACCTTAGCAGTTAAGTCCCATAAGATTTCACACACATTTGTACTTTTTTTTTATAGAAACAGCTGCAGACAGCGTCTGCCGTAAAATATCTAGGCGTAACTGTCCAGAGTGACCTTCAGTGGAATGACCATATAAAACCGATAGTGGGTAAATCAGACAGAAAAGTCAGATTCGTCGGAATAATCTTAAAGAAATGTAACTCATCCACCAAAGAAGTGGCTTATAAGGCGCTTGTTCACCCGATTCTTGAGTATTGTTCATCCATCTGGGATTCCTATCAGGTAGAGGAGTTAGAGAAGATCCAACGAAGAGCGGTGTGTTTCGTCACGGGATCGTTTAGCTGGCGAGAGAGCGTTACGGAGACGCTAAACAAACTCCACTGGCAGTCGTTACAATACAGATGTTGTGCATCGCGGAGAGATTTACAACTGAAATTTCGGGACAGCACTTTTCTGGAGGAGCCAAATAATATATTACTTCCCCCCACATACATCTCCCGTATTGACCACGAGGAGAAAATTCGAGAAATTACAGCCAATACAGAGGCTTACCGACAATCTTTCTTCCCACGCACTATTCGTGAATGGAACAGAGTTGGAGGGATCAGATAGTGGTACCGAAAGTACCTTCCGCCACACACCATTAGGTGGCTTGCGGAGTATGATGTAGATGTAGATTTGTACTCAGGTGATTCACGTTGAAAGGTTTCCGACGTGATTGTGTCCGCACGTTACTTGAAGCTAGACGCTTGAGACATTCCATTTCGGAGATCGTTAGGGAATTCAATATTCCGAAATCCACAGCGTCAAGAGTGTGCAGAGAACACCACATTTCAGGCATTACCTGTCAGCATGGACAATGCAGTGGCCGACTTGTTCACTTAACGACGGACAGCAGCGGCGTTTGCGTAAAGATGTCAGTGATAACAAACAAGCAACAGTGCGTCAAATAACCACAGAAGTCAATGTGGAACATACGACGAACATATCTGCTAGGACACTGCGGCGAAATTTGGCGTTAATGGGCTATGACAGCAGACGACTGATGCGAGTGCCTCTCCTAAAAGCACGACATTCCCTACAGTGCCTCTCCTGGGCTAGTGACGGTTGGACCCTGGGCGACTGGAAAACTGTGGCCTGGGCAGATGAGTCACGATAACAGATGATTATAGCTGATGGTAGGATTCAAGTGCGGAGCAGACCCTACGAAGCCATGGACACAACTTGTCAACAACGCACTGTGTAAGCTGCTGTTGGCTGTGTTTACATGGAATGGATTGGGTCCTTTGGTCCAGCTGAACTGATCATTGACTGTAAAATGGTTATGTTCGGCAGCGATTCACGGACTTCATGTCCCCAGACAACGATGCCCCATGCCACTGGGCCGCAACTGTTCGCGATTGGATTTAAGAATATTTTGGACAAATTGAGCGAATGGTTTGACCCCCCAGATCTCCCAACATGAATCACATCAATCATTTATGGAACACAACCGATAGGTCAGCTCGTGCATAAAATCCTGTATGGGCAACACTTTTGCAATTATGAATGGCTTCAGAGGCAGCGTGGCACAATATTTCTGTAGGGGAATTTTCAATGACTTTTTGAGTCCACAGTACGTCGAGCTGCTGCTGCACTACGCCGAACGAAAAGGGGGTCCGACACGATATTGGAATGTATCCCATAATTTTAGTCACCTCATTGTATTTTGCTAGTCACACTTTACTTCATGGCGTATGTGTAACGTACGTAATAAGTAATACGTTTTAGCAACTGCTGTCGAGCTGGAATGGAAATATTTTTACCTGTTACTAGTAATTAATAGTTTAACCCATCGATAATGATCAATAAGGTCCTTCACAGAAGCCACGAGGTTGCATACGGAACCACTCTATCATTCACTGAAAGCGATTTGTTGTTGTTGTTGTTGTTGTTGTGGTCTTCAGTCCTGAGACTGGTTTGATGCAGCTCTCCACGCTGCTCTATCCTGTGCAAGCTCCTTCGTCTCCCAGTACCTACTGCAGCCTACATCCTTCTGAATCTGCTTAGTGTATTCATCTCTTGGTCTCCCTCTACGATTTTTACCCTCCACGCCGCCCTCCAATACTAAATTGGTGATCCCTTGACAACTCAGAACATGTCCTACCAACCGGTCCCTTCTTCTTGTCACAAACTCCTCCCCAATTCTATTCAATACCTCCTCATTAGTTATGTGATCTACCCATCTAATCTTCAGCATTCTTCTGTATCACCACATTTCGAAAGCTTCTATTCTCTTCTTGTCCAAACTATTTATCGTCCATGTTTCACTTCCATACATGGCTACACTCCATGAAAATACTTTCAGAAACGACTTCCTGACACTTAAATCTATACTCGATGTTAACAAATTTCTCTTCTTCAGAAACACTTTCCTTGCCATTGCCAGTCTACATTTTATATCCTCTCTACTTCGACCATCATCAGTTATTTTGCTCCCCAAATAGCAAAACTTCTTTACTACTTTAAGCATCTTATTTCCTAATCTAATACCCTCAGCATCACCCGATTTAATTTGACTACATTCCATTATCCTCGTTTTGCTTTTGTTGATGTTCCTCTTATGTCCTCCTTTCAAGACACTGTCCATTCCGTTCAACTGCTCTTCCAAGTCCTTTGCTGTCTCTGACAGAATTACAATGTCATCGACGAACCACAAATTTTTTATTTCTTCTCCATGGATTTTAATACCTACTCCGAATTTTTCTTTTGTTTCCTTTACTGCTTGCTCAATATACAGACTGAATAACATCAGCGAGAGGTTACAACCCTGTCTCACTCCCTTCCCAACCGCTGCCTCCCTTTCATGTCCCTCGACTCTTATAACTGCCATCTGGTTTCTGTACAAATTGTAAATAGCCTTTCGCTCCCTGTATTTTACTCCTGCCACCTTTAGAATTTGAAAGAGAGTATTCCAGTCAATATTGTCAAAAGCTTTCTCTAAGTCTACAAATGTTAGGATCGTAGGTTTGCCTTTTCTTTATCTATCTTCTAAAATAAGTCGTAAGGTCAGTATTGCCTCACGTTTTCCAATATTTCTACGGAATCCAAACTGATCTTCCCCGAGGTCGGCTTCTACCAGTTTTTCCATTCGTCTGTAAATAATTCGCGTTAGTATTTTGCAGCTGTGGCTTATTAAACTGATAATTCGGTAATTTTCACATCTGTCAACACCTGCTTTCTTTGGGATTGGAATTATTATATTCTTCTTGAAGTCTGAGGGTATTTCGCCTGTCTCGTACATCTTGCTCACCAGATGGTAGAGTTTTGTCAGGACTGGCTCTCCCAAGGCCGCCAGTAGTTCTAATGGAATGTTGTCTACTCCCGGGGCCTTGTTTCGACTCAGGTCTTTCAGTGCTCTGTCAAACTCTTCACGCAGTATTGTATCTCCCATTTCGTCTTCATCTACATTCTCTTCCATTTCCAGAATATTGTCCTCAAGTACGTCGCCCTTGTATAGACCCTCTATATACTCCTTCCACCTTTCTGTTTTCCCTTCTTTGATTGGAACTGGGTTTCCATCTGAGCTCTTGATATTCATACAAGTCGTTCTCTTTTCTCCAAAGGTCTCTTTAATTTTCCTGTAGGCAGTATCTATCTTACCCCTAGTGAGATAAGCCTCTACATCCTTACATATGTCCTCTAGCCATCCCTGCTTAGCCATTTTGCACTTCCTGTCGATATCATTTTTGAGACGTTTGTATTCATTTTTGCCTGCTTCATTTACTGCATTTTTATATTTTCTCCTTTCATTAATTAAATTCAATATTTCTTCTGTTACCCAATTAGTTCTACTAGCCCTCGTCTTTTTACCTACTTGATTCTCTGCTGCCTTCACTACTTCATCAGTCAGAGCTACCCATTCTTCTTCTACTGTACTTCTTTCCCCCATTGTGACAATTGTTCCCTTATGCTCTCCCTGAAACTCTGTACTACCTCTGGTTTAATCAGTTTGTCCATGTCCCATCTCCTTAAATTCCCACCTTTTTGCAGTTTCTTCAGTTTTAATCTACAGTTCATACCCAATAGATTGTGGTCAGAGTCCACATCTGCCCCTGGAACTGTCTTACAATTTAAAACCTGGTTCCTAAATCTCTGTCTTACCATTATATAATCTATCTGAGACCTTCTAGTATTTCCAGCATTCTTCCATGTTACAACCTTCTTTTATGATTCTTGAACCAAGTTTGATATGATTAAGTTATGCTCTGTGCAAAATTCTACCAGACGGCTTCCTCTTTCATTTCTTTCCCCCAATCCATATTCACCTATTATGTTTCCTTCTCTCCCTTTTCCTAATGTCGAATTCCAGTCACCCATGACTATTAAATTTTCGTCTCCCTTCACTACCTGAATAATTTCTTTTATTTCATCATACATTTCATCAATTTCTTCATCATCTGCAGAGCTAGTTGGCATATAAACTTGCACTACTGTAGTAGGTGTGGGCTTCGTGTCTATCTTGGCCACAATAATGCGTTCAGTATGCTGTTTGTAGTAGCTTACCCGTACTCCTATCTTTTTATTCATTATTAAACCTACTCCTGCATTACCCCTATTTGATTTTGTATTTATAACCATGTATTCACCTGACCAAAAGTCTTGTTCCTCCTGCCACCGAACTTCACTAATTCCCACTATATCTAACTTTAACCTATCCATTTCCCTTTTTAAGTTTTCCAACCTACCTGCCCAATTAAGGGATCTGACATTCCACACTCCACAGAACGCCATTTTTCTTTCTCCTGATAACGACGTCCTCTTGATAGTCCCCGCCGGGAGATCCGAACGGGGGACTATTTTACCTCCGGAATATTTTACCCAAGAGGACGCCATCATCATTTAACCATACAGTAAAGCTGCATGCCCTCGGGAAAAATTACGGCTGTAGTTTCCCCTTGCTTTCAGTCGTTCGCAGTACCAGCACAGCAAGGCCGTTTTGGTTAATGATACAAGGCCAGATAGGTCAATCATCCAGACTGTTGCCCCTGCAACTACTGAAAAGGATGCTGCCCCTCTTCAGGAACCACACGTTTGTCTGGCCTCTCAACAGATACCCCTCCATTGTGGTTGCACCTACAGTACGGCCATCTGTATCGCTGAGGCACGCAAGCCTCCCCACCAACGGCAAGATCCATGGTTCATGGGGGGGACATCTTATGTAATGAGGAGATTCTCTGCAGAATCGGTTTGGAAAGGAATGTATGGAAAACACTGACAAGAAGAAGGAACAACATGATAGTACTTCTGTTAAGACATTTCAGAATAACTTACTAGGTACCAGGAGGAGATGTGGAGGGTAGAAACTGCAGAGGAAAATGGAGATTGGAATATATCCAGCAAATAATTTAGGACGTCGGTTGTGAGTACTAACCCGAGGTGAAGAAGTTGGTGAAGTGGGCACAGGGGAGGAGTTTGCGGTAGGCTGCACCAAACCAGTCAGAAAACTGGCAATGTTGATTGGCACTAGCATGGATAATTTTGGTTTTGTACAGGGGCAGTGAGGTAATGCCAGGCAGTCTCACGGTTTCTGAAGCTCTGATAATGACATTGCAAATGTGGTGCTGTATTTGACTGCTATCCTGAACGTACACCATATGAGGTCATATGTATGATACTTCTATCTGCCCCGCTGGAACGGGAGGTTGGAGAACGAAGGTCCTAATATCACAAGTGAAGGATTTCTGATTCCTGATCAGTTGCGTATATGCCATGTTTCTAAATGTTTCCATTCAGCAACAGTATTTCAGAATTCTACCAGACCCACCATCTCATCAGTGAAAAATATGTTGAGTAAACCACAATCTGTTACATCCATGTCTTATGTATGTAGCTGTAAGTACTTGTTAATACATGTTTTAGTACTATGAAATAAGGTTATTGTTGGTTATTTTACGTCAGAGTCAGCTCTGGCAGTTTATTAATTTTATTACATATGATAGTGTGTAAGGGGTGTATGTGCAGATTTTTTTATCGGTGATTCAGAACAGTGTACTGAACTTCAGTACATTAGTATTTTCTTCATAATGTCAGAAATCAGTACGTCTGACAACAGAGTTAAGGCAGTATGGAACATAGTGAAGGAAGAGACAGGACAATCAATGACAGAAGACGATAACATTGCTATTGAATTGAATGGAGGGGCTATAAATGACAAGTCACAGGTAGCAAATGTATTTAATAATCGTTTCTCAAACATAGTAGAAAGTATAGGGACCAACAGTTCAAGAGAAATATCACAGCAATATGTTGAAGAAGTTTCTTTCTTTCTTGGGGCCTGTGTCCCACCTCAACGTGGGGTCGGCCGTGTTACTATTGATTTGGAAGTGTTTGTTGCAGGGGGTGGTCGGATGTTCTTCCTGCCGCCACCCAAAATCTCCCTGGGACGGAACTAATGTACCCCAGCCGTCTGCGTCTAGTATAAACCATGGAACAGTGTAAACGTTTTCAAACGTCTGCGAGTCATGTAAGTGAGGCGGAACATGGGGACAGCCCACTATTCACCTAGCGGGATGTGGAAAACTGCCTAAAAACCACATCCAGGCTGGCCGGCAGACCAGGCCTCGTTGTTAATCTGCCGGGCAGATTGGATCTGGGGCCGGAGCGCCTACCATATTCCAGGAAACAGCGCATTTGTGCTCTCGGCTGCCCTGGCGGGTCAGTATGTTGAAGAATTATTTCTTATGAAATTACATCATATGAATGTACCACCATCTTATACGTCTGAAATTAAAAGGGTCATACATGCTCTCAAGAATAAAAGCTCTTCCGGTTATGATGGTGTTTCCAATAGAGTACTACATCACTAACTCAAGGCATTTCTCCAGAGAGACTAAAATAAGCCATTGTTAAACCCCCTTTCTATCTTTAAGAAAGGTGATAAGAGAGGCTTCAGTAACTACCGATCTGTTTCACTGCTGACACCATTTTCCAAAATTTTTGGGAGTTGATGTATTCTAGAATAGTATCTCATCTTGGCAACACTAATGTCCTCAGCAAATCGCAGTTTGGGTTTCAGAAGGGTTGCTCTACTGAAAACGCCATTTACATGTTCACACACCAGATATTACAAGCATTAAATAGCAAAATAGCACCAGCAGGTATTTTATGTGAGCTATCCAAGGCATTTGACTGTCTGAATCATAGTATACTCCTAGATAAATTGAAGTGTTATGGGATAGATGGTGTAGCCAACCAATGGATGATGTCATACCTAACCAAAAGAATGCAGAAAATTGTGCTTAGTAGTAATTCAACCAACAGAATCCAGGGACGAAATTCTGACAGGGGAGAAATCACCTGTGGGGTTCCCAAAGGCTCAATCTTACGTCCACTAGTGTTTCTCATATAGGTAAATGATCTACTGTCTAACGTACAACAAGCAGAATTAGTGCTTTTTGTAGATGACACCAGTATTGTAATCTCTCCCAGCATACATACAGAAATGGAAGAAATGATGAATGAAGTTCTCAAAAGTATCATCGACTGGTTTTCTGCGAATGGTCTCACCCTGAATTTCACAAAGGCACATCATATTCAGTTCTGCACCTCTAGGGATACTGCACGAGTGATAAGTGTAACATATGGTGATGAAATAATACACAGGGTGGAAACTTCAAAACTCTTAGGTGTCCATATTGATGAGAACTGAAATTGGAAAAAACACATCTTGGAACTCCCGAAACAACTTGGTTTGGCCATATTTACACTTAGAATCATAACTATTTTTGGGGAGAGAGAAATCAGTAAGCTGACATATTTTGCTTACTTTCACTCAGTAATGTTATATGGAATAACGTTCTGGGGTAACTCATCTTTAAAAAAGCAGGTCTTCATTGCCCAAAAACGTGTTGGAAGAATAATATGAGGTGCTCGCCCACGATCATCTTGTAGACGTCTGCTTAAGGAGTTCAGCATTCTGACTACTGCTTCACTGTATATTTATTCCCTCATGAAGTTTGTTGTAAATAGTCCACTACAGTTCAAAAAAAGCAATGAAGTACGTAATTACAATACTAGAAGAAAAAATGACATTCATTACTCAACATTAAGGTTGTCTTTAGTACAGAAAGGGGTGCACAATGCTGCAAGAAAGGTTTCTTACCACTTACCCAGTGATATAAAATGTCTAACAGACAGCAATGTAAATTTTGAAAATAAATTGATAAAGTTTCTCCTTGACAACTCCTTCTATTCCGTAGAAGAATTTCAATGTTTGTAATGTGTAAAAGGTGGTGGGTAGGAACTGCTAACTCAATCTGTATATCTTGTTTAATCTCGGGGGGGGGGGGGGGGGGTATAAAATACATATATATGGTGATGTCTGAGTACAGATAGATGTACAAATTAATTTGAAATATGAATGAAAAATGAGTCATTCCACACCATGATAATTTATCGTGCAAAATGATCCATGGAACATGAATGTAACTACGTAACTTCGTTAGCAAGCTAATGATGATAGCTATTAGGAGAAATATATTTTTTGTTTGGTTAGTACCTCTAAGTACTGTGCATGTGGAAAGATCAAGCCATTACTGCCTATTTTCCCTTGTGCTGCAGGTCAGTTGTTGAAGTGTGAATGCGTGGATGCAAGATGGGTAGCCTCTAATGACAGCCATAGTCCACTTAGTGGTGCAGTTACGACCATGCAGAACACATCAGGTAGTAACTTATGTGACATATCTGTGGGGAGACTGTTCGAAAAAGAGAAAAAACAACACTCTAATGTGTATACTTATAAAGGTATCATATGTACAAGAGTTTGCACTTATATCCATAATACCCTCTGTGTGTATGTATTTTAAAAGAAAACTGTATTTTAAACTTTATCCTAATTATTAGGTTAGTGCATAAGTTCGTAGCGCTTTTTTTGGCTCTTGGTATTCCAGTTTCTATAGTTTATTTTTTATTAGTAGTTCACTGTTGCTTTTTGAGAATTCATATTGTCATTTTGTCATTTGGAAATAGTGAGTGGAGCTGTGGACGCTGGAGAATAGAGTGCCATGTGGAGAAATCTGTACATTTACGACTTATTCTTCTGTTTGATAACGATAGTGAGTGACAGCAGCGAAAGCAGCAAGAAATATTTGCACCATGTATGGGGATAATGGAAACTGACAGAGTGTGGCAAGAAAATGATTTTCTCGTTTTAGGGAGCATCATTTTGATATTACTGACTCTCCACGTTCAGGAAACCCTTCAGGGTTTGTTGAAAATCTTTTAAACGCTTTCACCCACAATGACCCACTTCAGTGTACTCGAGAACTGGGAAATGTGATGAACTGTGATCTTTCCAACATCGTGCGATATTTGCATGCAATGGGTAAGTTTAAAAATTCGGATGTATGGGTACTGCATGCTCTACGCCAAAATCACAAAAATCTGCAACTGTCCACATGTGTATCTCTGCTTGCTCGTCATCAATTGCCTAGTGAACAACACCGACAATTCCTGTCCTGTATCGTTACTAGTGACGATAAACGATGTCTTTGCGCTAAAATAAGGAGAAGAAAGGAATGGTCGAGTGCAAACAGAGCAGCAATTCCCCATACAAAGACCTGCATGCGTACACAAAAGATAATGTTCTGCATCTGGTGGTACAGCGACAGTGTGGTGTACTAAGAATTGCATCCCCGAGGTGTGACCATCACTGACATTTGTTGTCAACGAGTGAAACGCCTTGCAGACGCAATCCAAGAACAACGACCAGGAGGACTGTGTGAAGTGAAGCTACTCCACAATAACGCCTTTCGCATCCTGCAAGACTGACAAAAAACACTGTACAGGAATTGCATTGGAAGTCATTCCGCACCCTCAGATTTTTCACCTTTGCCGCTCTCAATGCAACAACCATCAAGAAATTTACTTTCCGGATAAAAATGCGAGCATGGCTCGATGAGATCTTCAAAACGCCGTGATTTGTACAGTGGCGGTCTCTAAATGTTACCCCAGCGTTGGCATAGTGTTGTAAACAGTAAAGAATAATACACTGATAAGCCGAAACATTATGACCACTGCTCACCGCAATGTTAGATGCCGCTTGGTGGAGTTGCGTGGGCATGACGCGGTAGCAAAAGTATGTAAGCGGGACAGACATGGACAGGGGAACACACTAGCCAAGATAAGGGTTGTAAATGGGGAACTCCATTGGTATAAGCATCTTCGACAAAGGGCAGATTATTATTACGCAGGGCCTGTGAACGTGTATCTCTAAAACGGCGAAGCTGCTCGATTGTTCTCGTACAACTGTGGTGAGAATCTACGGAAAGACTTGGAAAGACAGTGAAACTACCACTAGGCGCTAAGTGGTTGGACGTACACGAAACTTCGCAACACGTGGGGTTCGGAGGCTTCTCTACTCTTTAAAGTAGGATAGATGGTGATCTGTGGCATCTCTGCCGAAAGAGCACAATGCTGGTGCACACACAAGTGTTTCGGAGCACATCGTCCATTGTACAGGGTGATTCAAAAAGAATACCACAACTTTAGGAATTTAAAACTCTGCAACGACAAAAGGCAGAGCTAAGCACTATCTGTCGGCGAATTAAGGGAGCTATAAAGTTTCATTTAGTTGTACATTTGTTCGCTTGAGGCGCTGTTGACTAGGCGTCAGCGTCAGTTGATGCTAAGATGGCGACCGCTCAACAGAAAGCTTTTTGTGTTATTGAGTACGGCAGAAGTGAATCGACGACAGTTGTTCAGCGTGCATTTCGAACGAAGTATGGTGTTAAACCTCCTGATAGGTGGTGTATTAAACGTTGTGCCATTTCAGCCAATAAAGTTTTTGGTGCCTTTTTCTTCGAAGGTGCTACTGTAAACTGGACTACAGTATCTGGAGATGTTAGAGAATTGGCTGTTCCCTCAGCTCGAACAAGAAGCACAACAATTCATATTTCAGCAGGATGGAGCGCCACCACATTGGCACTTATCTGTCCGTAACTACCTGAACGTCAACTACCCGAGGCGATGGATCGGCCGCCAGGCAGCCAGTAACAGAGCACTTCATCACTGGCCTCCAAGAAGCCCTGATCTTACCCCCTGCGATTTTTTCTTATGGGGGTATGTTAAGGATATGGTGTTTCGGCCACCTCTCCCAGCCACCATTGATGATTTGAAACGAGAAATAACAGCAGCTATCCAAACTGTTACGCCTGATATGCTACAGAGAGTGTGGAACGAGTTGGAGTATCGGGTTGATATTGCTCGTGTGTCTGGAGGGGGCCATATTGAACATCTCTGAACTTGTTTTTGAGTGAAAAAAAAACCTTTTTAAATACTCTTTGTAATGATGTATAACAGAAGGTTATATTATGTTTCTTTCATTAAATACACATTTTTAAAGTTGTGGTATTCTTTTTGAATCACCCTGTATATTGTTGTACACGGAGCTTCGCAGCAGATCACAACTGCATACTCGCACGTTGACCCAACGACCTTGACAGTTACGATTGCAGTGGCCACGGGATCATCGCGATTCGACCGCTGATGAATGGAAACGCGTCGGCTTGTCGGGCGAAACACATTTTTGCTACACTAGGTCCGTGGTCGTCTTCACAAACGCCGTCATCGAGGCGAACGGCCTCTCGAAACGTGCAGCGCGCCGGGGACGCAGGCTGGTGGGAGCAGTCTTATGCCATGGGAGACTTTCTCCTGCGCTTGCATGTAACCTGTGGTAATACTGGAAGACACGCTGACAGCTGTGAACCACCTGCATCCCTTCATGCTTGATTTCTTCCCCTACCGTGACGTCATCTTCTAGTAATACACTCCTGGAAATTGAAATAAGAACACCGTGAATTCATTGTCCCAGGAAGGGGAAACTTTATTGACACATTCCTGGGGTCAGATACATCACATGATCACACTGACAGAACCACAGGCACATAGACACAGGCAACAGAGCATGCACAATGTCGGCACTAGTACAGTGTATACCCACCTTTCGCAGCAATGCAGGCTGCTATTCTCCCATGGAGACGATCGTAGAGATGCTGGATGTAGTCCTGTGGAACGGCTTGCCATGCCATTTCCACCTGGCGCCTCAGTTGGACCAGCGTTCGTGCTGGACGTGCAGACCGCGTGAGACGACGCTTCATCCAGTCCCAAACATGCTCAATGGGGGACAGATCCGGAGATCTTGCTGGCCAGGGTAGTTGACTTACACCTTCTAGAGCACGTTGGGTGGCACGGGATACATGCGGACGTGCATTGTCCTGTTGGAACAGCAAGTTGCCTTGCCGATCTAGGAATGGTAGAACGATGGGTTCGATGACGGTTTGGATGTACTGTGCACTATTCAGTGTCCCCTCGACGATCACCAGTGGTGTACGGCCAGTGTAGGAGATCGCTCCCCACACCATGATGCCGGGTGTTGGCCCTGTGTGCCTCGGTCGTATGCAGTCCTGATTGTGGCGCTCACCTGCACGGCGCCAAACACGCATACGACCATCATTGGCACCAAGGCAGAAGCGACTCTCATCGCTGAAGACGACACGTCTCCATTCGTCCCTCCATTCACGCCTGTCGCGACACCACTCGAGGCGGGCTGCACGATGTTGGGGCGTGAGCGGAAGACGGCCTAACGGTGTGCGGGACCGTAGCCCAGCTTCATGGAGACGGTTGCGAATGGTCCTCGCCGATACCCCAGGAGCAACAGTGTCCCTAATTTGCTGGGAAGTGGCGGTGCGGTCCCCTACGGCACTGCGTAGGATCCTACGGTCTTGGCGTGCATCCGTGCGTCGCTGCGGTCCGGTACCAGGTCGACGGGCACGTGCACCTTCCGCCGACCACTGGCGACAACATCGATGTACTGTGGAGACCTCACGCCCCACGTGTTGAGCAATTCGGCGGTACGTCCACCCGGCCTCCCGCATGCCCACTATACGCCCTCGCTCAAAGTCCGTCAACTGCACATACGGTTCACGTCCACGCTGTCGCGGCATGCTACCAGTGTTAAAGACTGCGATGGAGCTCCGTATGCCACGGCAAACTGGCTGACACTGACGGCGGCGGTGCACAAATGCTGCGCAGCTAGCGCCATTCGACGGCCAACACCGCGGTTCCTGGTGTGTCCGCTGTGCCGTGCGTGTGATCATTGCTTGTACAGCCCTCTCGTAGTGTCCGGAGCAAGTATGGTGGGTCTGACACACCGGTGTCAATGTGTTCTTTTTTCCATTTCCAGGAGTGTATAATTGTCAGAGTCTCGGAGCCAGAATCGTGCTATAGTGAGTGGTTTTGAGGAGCATTATAGTGGTCTCACGTTGATGTCTCGGCGATCAAATTCGGCTGATGTAAGTCCTGTGGGACACATTTGGGTCGTTACTGACAAGGGAACCTCCCCATCGCACCCGCCCCCCCCCCCAGATTTAGTTATAAGTTGGCACAGTGGATAGGCCTTGAAAAACTGAACACAGATCAAGCGAGAAAACAGGAAGAAGTAGTGTGGAACTATGAAAAAATAAGCAAAATAAACAAACTGAGTAGTCCATGTGTAATATATACAACATCCAGGTGCGTGTACACCAATGAGCGCCGTGGTCTCGTGGTTAGCCTGTGCAGCTGCGGAACGATAGGTTCTTGGTTCAAGTCCTCCCTCGGGAGAAAATTTTAATTTTTTATTTTCAGACAATTATCAAAGTTCGGGCACTCACATATAATGAACTTCGCTCTCCAAAATTCCAGGGCATGTTCAGATTTGCTTGGACATATGCAGGATTTGACGGTCTACACACGGAAAAATTTGAAAACGTTAAAAACATGTTTTGACAGAGCACAGACAAAACTGTGCGACTGTGAAACTGTTGCATTCATTTGTTGCAGTTTATGTGACAAACTCTTATGTTTTCACACTTTTTTGGGAATGATTATCACATACACAAGAAAACCTAAATAGGGCAAGGTAGAAGAATCTTTTTACCCATTCACCAAGTGTACAAGTTAGGTGGGTCGACAACATATTCCTGTCATGTGACGCACATGCCGTCACCAGTGTCGTATAGAATATATCAGACGTGTTTTCCTGTGGAGGAATCGGTTGAACTATGACCTTGCAATCAAATGTTTTCGGTTTTCATTGGACAGGCACGTCCTTTCGGCTACTAATCGCACGGTTTTACGGTGAGGTCGCAAAACACAGACACTAAACTTATTACACTGAACAGAGGCGTCAATGAACGAACGGACAGATCATAACTTTGCAAAAATAAAGAAAGTAAACTTTTCTCTCTAGGGAAGATTTGAACCACGAACCTCTCGTTCCGCAGTTGCTCACGCTAACCACGGGACCACGGCACTCCTGAACCCGGACTCGCCTAGATGTTGCCTATCTTTCACATGGACTACTCAGTTTGTATATTTTGCTTAGTTTTTTCATAGTTCCACACAACTTCTTCCTGTTTTCTCGATTGATCTGTGTTCAGTTTTTCAAGGCCTATCCACTGTGCCAACTTATAACTAAATCTGAAGGGGGTGCGATGGGGAGGTTCCCTTGTGAGCACTATAACCGCCTACGGAAATCAGCGGTGCGTTATTTACGCGAATTACATGACCTATGCGTAGACATCTAATGTCACATAGCTCCACAAAATTATCAACAAACTGCCGGGTCCCTGATATGCAGAATCTGATTTATTTCGCTCCAAAGACGGAAAAACAAGCTATTAATCAGATGGTCACAATGCTTTGGCTCATCAGCTTATATTACTGATGACTAAAGTTGCTGTTATGTGTAACTAACACCACTGTAAATTCATGCCTAGGTTTGACCGAAAAGTACGTTTCTTTTCTCAGACCTCACTGAAATTTGTCCTCATAGAAACTTGGACATGAAAAAGAAAGATCTGGATCTGTCTACCGATTTGCTTCTCATCTGTAGCTTCACTATGTTGCAATGAAACTGAGTATGTATATAAAGGTTACCTTTAACCTGTTTGTATTTAAAATACACTTGTAAGTGAGCGACTCAGTTCACAGATAAACGTAACTGAAATCTAGAGTTAGTGGAGACTTGTTTCGAACGCATTTGTTGATTTTCACACCTTTACCTACGTTAAAAGTTGGTAATTAGCCAAACTGTAAATAACAAATTTTTGTAGCATTGTGTATGTACAAATTAAAATGGTTCATTACAGTGGATACAACACAGCGGAGTTATTCTCATGCGATTAATACGAAAAATTGATACGACATGAAAGTTTTCTGGGTATGGTACCCCGTCATGAAGTATAAAACTACTGCTGCTGGAGAAATAAATCAACGTTTCGGCCACGGTTGTAGCGGTCTTCTTTTGGGTCTAACGGTACGTTCTAGTTTTTTTTTCTTTATTGTTATTTTAACACCTGAACAGTCAGGTAGGCTGGCAGCGGCATGCTACGCCGCTCTTCAGCCATAGTGTTGACAATAACAGTACAATAATGGAGAATTAAAATGAACATAGTGACGGGCAAAAAATAGTGGTCACAGATACACAAAAAACACGGAGCCGTTCACACTCGACGAGAACGACACTGAAAACACGTTGATACGGCGCACATAACACTGATGAATCCGACGGCACAAGTGAACGTAGAAGAGTGACGGCGGACACTAAAAACACAAAACGACGTCACACACACGAGACACTGACGGCGATGATCTCCGGCGCGCGAAAGTCCACGTAGCGTGTGCGAGTCCGGGGACCTGCCAAGAGCGGAAGAAGGGTGAGGGGGGGTGGAGAGGGTGGAGAGGGGAGAACAAAGACGCCAATGGCTGAGGAGATGGGAGGAGGAGTAGAGGGACAGGGCAGGGGAGGCCTGGGGGAGGAGTGGGAAGAAGGGGAGGAGGGACGGAGGGTGTCCAAAGGAACAGACACAGGAAGAGGGAGGGAGGACAAAGTTGGTAGGAGGGGTAGATGGAGGGGAGGAGGACATCATCAGGGAGGGGGAGCTGGCGGAAGCCACCTTGGGAGAGGGTAAGGAGGGTGGAGAGATGGAAACCGGGTGGTACGTGGAAATACAGGCGCTGCAGCGGGCGGGGGTGGGAGAGGACGGGTGAGACAAGTGGATGAGGAGGATCGAGTTTGCGGGAGGTGTACAGGATCCATATCCTTTCAAGGAAAAGGAGGAGGTGGGGGAACGGAATGAGATCATACAGGATCCGCGTGGGGGAGGGGAGACGGATGCGATAGGCGAGGCGGAGAGCATGGCGTTCAAGGATTTGTAGGGATTTATAAAAGGTAGGGGGGCCGGAGATCCATGCCGGATGGGCATAACAAAGGATAGGGCGGATGAGGGAATTATAGGTGTGGAGGATGGTGGAGGGGTCCAGACCCCACGTACAGCCAGAAAGGAGCTTGAGGAGACGGAGTCGGGAGCGTGCCTTGGCTTGGATTGTCTGGAGATGGGGAGTCTAGGAGGCGACGGTCGAGGGTGACGCCAAGGTACTTAAGGATGGGAGTGAGGGCGATAGGACGGCCATAGATGGTGAGATAGAAATCAAGGAGGCGGAAGGGAGGGGTGGTGTTGCCTACAATGATCGCCTGGGTTTTGGAGGGATTGACCTTGAGCAACCACTGGTTGCACCAAGCGGTGAACCGGTCAAGATGGGATTGGAGAAGGTGTTGGGAGCGCTGCAGGGTGGGGGAAAGGGCAAGGAAGGCGGTGTCATCGGCAAACTGGAGGAGGTGGACGGGGGGTGACGGCGGCAACATGTCCGCCGTGTACAAAAGGTACAGAAGGGGGGAGAGGACGGAGCCTTGGGGCACACCAGCGGAGGGGAAAAAGGTGTAGGAATCCGTGTTATGGATGGTGACGTAGGAAGGACGGTGGGAGAGAAAGGAACCGATCAGACGGACGTAGTTAATGGGAAGGGCGAAGATTTGGAGCTCGAAGAGGAGACCGGAATGCCATACGCGGTCATAAGCACGTTCGAGGTCCAGGGAGAGGAAGATTGCGGAGCGACGGGAATTAAGCTGTTCGGAAAGGAGATGAGTGAGGTGAAGGAGAAGGTCGTCGGAAGAGGACGGCCGCAAGCCACACTGGGTAACGGGAAGGAGGCGGTGCTGGCGGAGATGCTGGTGGATGCGTCGGGTGAGGATAGATTCCAGGACCTTGCTGAAAACCGAGGTAAGGCTGATGGGACGGTAGGAGGAGACAGCGGACGGCGGTTTGCCAGGTTTAAGGAACATCAGGATACGGGAGGTTTTCCACAGGTCGGGGTAGTAACCGGTGGACAGGACTACATTGTAGAGCCTGGCCAGAGTGGAGAGGAAAGCGACAGGAGCTTCACGAAGGTGACGGTAGGTGACACGATCGTGACCAGGAGCGGAGTTGCGTTTTGTGCGGAGTGTAGTAATGAGATCCTGTGTAGTGATAGGGGCATTGAGTTCCGTGTGTGCAATGTTGTCCAAGTACTGGAAGTCAGGTTCGAGGTGAGGGACAGAGGTGTCAGTTCGATCGCGGACATCCGGGAAGAGGGAGTAATCGAACTGGGGATCATCAGGGATGGAAAACACATCGGAGAGGTAGGAGGCAAAGTGATTGGCCTTACTAAGGGTGTCAGGGAAGGGGTGATCGTCATGGAGAAGAGGATAGTAGGGGGAGGGTTTAGTTCTGGTAAGGCGACGGAAGGCTGACCAGAACTTGGATGAGTTGATAGGTAGGGTAGCATTGAAACGGGTGCATGTCTGTCGCCAGTCCCGGTGTTTCTTAGCCGCGAGCAAATTACGAATGTGTCGCTGGAGTTTCCGGTGGCGGCGTAGTGTGTCCGGGTCACGCGTGCGGAGGAAGGCACGGTAGAGACGGCGGGATTCACGGAGGAGGAGGAGGAGGAGGAGGAGGAGGAGGAGGAGGAGGACGGCCTGTGGGGGTGGATGGCGACAGTAGGGACGTGGGCCTCCACGGCCTCAGACAAGGCCTGCTGAAGAAAGGAGGCGGCATGGGTTACATCGTCAGGGTGGTGGTATACGTTCTATTTTTTTTTTTTACTTTATTGTTATTTTAAAACCTGTACAAATCAGGTAGGCTGGCAGCGGCACACTACGCCGCTCTTCAGCCATAGCGTTTTACAATAGTATAAAAACGGAGAATGATAATGAACAAAGTGACGGGCAAAAGAGAGAGGTCACAGAGACACAAAAAACACGGAGTCGTTCACACGTGACGATAACAACACTGAAAACACGTTGGCACGGCGCACAGAACACTGACGAATCCGACGGCACAAGTGAACGTAGTAGTGGGACGGCGGACACCAAAAACACTAAACGACGTCACACACACGAGACACAGAAGGCGATGATCTCCGGCACGCGAATGTTCACTATGCGTGTGCGAGTCCGTGGACCTGCCAAGAGAGGAGGAGGAGGAAGGGGAGTGGGAGAGCGAGAGGGGAGAGCAGAGATGCCATGTGCAAAGGAGAGAGAGGGGGAGGGAGGAGGGGGGAGAGGAAGCCCGGGGGAGAGGGGAGGAGGGAGGGGGGAAAGGAAAGAGAAGGGAAGGGAAAGGAGGGAGGGAGGGTGCCTAAAGGAAAGGACACAGGAGGTGGGGGGGGAGGATCAAAGTTGATAGGAGGGGTAGATGGAGGGGAGGAGGACATCATCAAGGAGGGGGAGCTGGCGGAAGCCACCTTGGGAGAGGGTAAGGAGGGTGGAGAGATGGAGACCAGGTGGGACGTGGGCATACAGGTGCGGCAGCGGGCGGGGATGGGAGAGGATCGGGGAGACGAGCGGGTGAGGAGGATCGAGTTTACGGGAGGTGTACAGGATCCGTATCCTGTATACGTTCTATCTTTTTTTTTTTCTTTATTGTAATTTGAACACCCCATACAAAGGTGGGCTGGCAGCGGAACAGTGTACTCCGCTCTTCAGCCATAGGCAGTACAATAAAAAAGAAAGGGAGACAGACAAGTAACAGAATGGCGGTTTAAAAAACAGGAGATACAATAGTTAAAAAACATGAAGCCGTTCACACTCGACGAAACAACAAGAAAAAAACGGCGGCACTGGGCACAAACACTGACGAGGTAGACGACGCACGTGAACGAAGGAGCGTGGACGGCGAAAAACACTGATGCACAGACACGACGGCACAAACACTAAACCGAGGGCGACGATCTCCGGCGCGCGAAAGTTCACGATGCGTGTGCGAGTCCGGGGACCTGCCAAGAGAGGAGGAGGAGGAGGAGGAGGAGGAGGGGGAGGAGGAGGAGGGGGAGTGGGAAAGCGAGAGGGGAGAGCAGGGACGCCATGGGCAAGGGAAAGAGGGGGTGGAGAGAGGAAGGGGGAGGGGAAGCCCGGAAGAAGAGGGGTGGAGGGAGGGGCGGGGGAAAAGGAAAGAGAAGGGAAGGGAAGAGAAAGGAGGGAGGGTGCCTAAGGGAAAGGACACCAGGAGTGAGGGGGGGGCAGGGTCAAAGTTGATAGGAGGGGTAGATGGAGGGGACGAGGACATCATCAGGGAGGGGGAGCTGGCGGAAGCCACCTTGGGAGAGGGTAAGGAGGGTGGAGAGGTGGAGACCGGGTGGGACATGGGAGTACAGGCGCGGCAGCGGGCGGGGGTGGGAGAGGATCGGGGAGACGAGCGGGTGAGGAGGATCGAGTTTACGGGAGGTGTATAGGATTCGTATCCTTTCGAGGAAGAGGAGGAGGTGGGGGAAGGGGATAAGATCATACAGGATCCGCGTGGGGGAGGGGAGACGGATGCGATAGGCAAGGCGGAGAGCATGGCGTTCAAGGATTTGGAGGGATTTATAAAAGGAAGGGGGGCGGAGATCCAGGCTGGATGGGCGTAGCAGAAGATAGGGCGGATGAGGGACTTATAGGTGTGGAGGGGTCCAGACCCCACGTACGGCCGGAAAGGAGCTTGAGGAGACGGAGGCGGGAACCTGCCTTGGCTTGGATTGTCTGGAGATGGGGAGTCCAGGAGAGGCGACGGTCGAGGGTGACGCCAAGGTACTTAAGGGTGGGGGTGAGAGCGATGGGACGGCCATAAACGGTGAGATAGAAATCAAGGAGGCGGAAGGAAGGGGTGGTTTTGCCTACAATGATCGCCTGGGTTTTGGAAGGATTGACCTTGAGCAACCACTGGTTGCACCAAGCGGTGAACTGGTCAAGATGGGATTGGAGAAGGTGTTGGGAGCGTTGCAGGGTGGGGGCAAGGGCAAGGAAGGCGGTGTCATCGGCAAACTGGAGAAGGTGGACGGGGGGTGGCGGCGGCGGCATGTCCGCCGTGTACAACAAGTACAGAAGGGGGGAGAGGACGGAGCCTTGGGGCACACCGGCGGAGGGGAAAAAGGTGTAGGAATCGGTGTTATGGATGGTGACATGGGAAGGACGGCGGGAGAGAAAGGAACCGATCAGACGAACGTAGTTAATGGGAAGGGCGAAGGTTTGGAGCTTGAAGAGGAGACCGGAATGCCATACGCGGTCATATGCGCGTTCGAGGTCAAGAGAGAGGAAGATTGCGGAGCGACGGGAATTGAGCTGTTCAGAAAGGAGATGAGTGAGGTGAAGGAGGAGATCGTCGGAAGAGAAGGACGGCCGAAAGCCACACTGGGTAACGGGGAGGAGGCGGTGCTGGCGAAGATGCTGGTGGATGCGGCGGGTGAGGATAGATTCCAGGACCTTGCTGAAGACCGAGGTAAGGCTGATGGGACGGTAGGAGGAGACGGCGGACGGCGGTTTGCCAGGTTTGAGGAACATGAGGATACGGGAGGTTTTCCACAGGTCGGGGTAGTAACCGGTGGACAGGACTACATTGTAGAGCCTGGCCAGGGTGGAGAGAAAAGAGACAGGAGCTTCATGAAGGTGACGGTAGGTGACACGATCGTGACCAGGAGCGGTGTTGCGTTTGGTGCGGAGTGTAGTGATGAGATCGTGTGTAGTGATGGGGGCATTAAGTTCCGTGTGTGGAATGTTGTCCAAGTACTGGAAACCAGGAGCGAGGGGAGGGACAGAGGTGTCAGTTCGATCGCGGACATCCGGGAAGAGGGAGTAATCGAACTGGGGATCATCGGGGATGGAAAACACATCGGAGAGGTAGGAGGCAAAGTGATTGGCCTTACTAAGGGTGTCAGGGAAGGGGTGATCGTCATGGAGAAGAGGATAGTAGGGGGAGGGTTTAGTTCTGGTAAGGCGACGGAAGGCTGACCAGAACTTGGACGAGTTGATAGGTAGGGTAGCATTGAAACGGGTGCATGTCTGTCGCCAGTCCCGGTGTTTCTTAGCCGCGAGCAAATTACGAATGTGTCGCTGGAGTTTCCGGTGGCGGCGTAGTGTGTCCGGGTCACGTGTGCGGAGGAAGGCATGGTAGAGACGGCGGGATTCACGGAGGAGGAGGAGGAGGAGGAGGAGGAGGAGGAGGAGGAGGACGGCCTGTGGGGGTGGATGGCGACAGTAGGGACGTGGGCCTCCACGGCCTCAGACAAGGCCTGCTGAAGAAAGGAGGCGGCATGGGTTACATCGTCAGGGTGGTGGTATACGTTCTATTTTTTTTTTTTTTTTACTTTATTGTTATTTTAAAACCTGTACAAATCAGGTAGGCTGGCAGCGGCACACTACGCCGCTCTTCAGCCATAGCGTTTTACAATAGTATAAAAACGGAGAATGATAATGAACAAAGTGACGGGCAAAAGAGAGAGGTCACAGAGACACAAAAAACACGGAGTCGTTCACACGTGACGATAACAACACTGAAAACACGTTGGCACGGCGCACAGAACACTGACGAATCCGACGGCACAAGTGAACGTAGTAGTGGGACAGCGGACACCAAAAACACTAAACGACGTCACACACACGAGACACAGAAGGCGATGATCTCCGGCACGCGAATGTTCACTATGCGTGTGCGAGTCCGTGGACCTGCCAAGAGAGGAGGAGGAGGAAGGGGAGTGGGAGAGCGAGAGGGGAGAGCAGAGATGCCATGTGCAAAGGAGAGAGAGGGGGAGGGAGGAGGGGGGAGAGGAAGCCCGGGGGAGAGGGGAGGAGGGAGGGGGGAAAGGAAAGAGAAGGGAAGGGAAAGGAGGGAGGGAGGGTGCCTAAAGGAAAGGACACAGGAGGTGGGGGGGGAGGATCAAAGTTGATAGGAGGGGTAGATGGAGGGGAGGAGGACATCATCAAGGAGGGGGAGCTGGCGGAAGCCACCTTGGGAGAGGGTAAGGAGGGTGGAGAGATGGAGACCAGGTGGGACGTGGGCATACAGGTGCGGCAGCGGGCGGGGATGGGAGAGGATCGGGGAGACGAGCGGGTGAGGAGGATCGAGTTTACGGGAGGTGTACAGGATCCGTATCCTGTATACGTTCTATCTTTTTTTTTTTCTTTATTGTAATTTGAACACCCCATACAAAGGTGGGCTGGCAGCGGAACAGTGTACTCCGCTCTTCAGCCATAGGCAGTACAATAAAAAAGAAAGGGAGACAGACAAGTAACAGAATGGCGGTTTAAAAAACAGGAGATACAATAGTTAAAAAACATGAAGCCGTTCACACTCGACGAAACAACAAGAAAAAAACGGCGGCACTGGGCACAAACACTGACGAGGTAGACGACGCACGTGAACGAAGGAGCGTGGACGGCGAAAAACACTGATGCACAGACACGACGGCACAAACACTAAACCGAGGGCGACGATCTCCGGCGCGCGAAAGTTCACGATGCGTGTGCGAGTCCGGGGACCTGCCAAGAGAGGAGGAGGAGGAGGAGGAGGAGGAGGGGGAGGAGGAGGAGGGGGAGTGGGAAAGCGAGAGGGGAGAGCAGGGACGCCATGGGCAAGGGAAAGAGGGGGTGGAGAGAGGAAGGGGGAGGGGAAGCCCGGAAGAAGAGGGGTGGAGGGAGGGGCGGGGGAAAAGGAAAGAGAAGGGAAGGGAAGAGAAAGGAGGGAGGGTGCCTAAGGGAAAGGACACCAGGAGTGAGGGGGGGGCAGGGTCAAAGTTGATAGGAGGGGTAGATGGAGGGGACGAGGACATCATCAGGGAGGGGGAGCTGGCGGAAGCCACCTTGGGAGAGGGTAAGGAGGGTGGAGAGGTGGAGACCGGGTGGGACATGGGAGTACAGGCGCGGCAGCGGGCGGGGGTGGGAGAGGATCGGGGAGACGAGCGGGTGAGGAGGATCGAGTTTACGGGAGGTGTATAGGATTCGTATCCTTTCGAGGAAGAGGAGGAGGTGGGGGAAGGGGATAAGATCATACAGGATCCGCGTGGGGGAGGGGAGACGGATGCGATAGGCAAGGCGGAGAGCATGGCGTTCAAGGATTTGGAGGGATTTATAAAAGGAAGGGGGGCGGAGATCCAGGCTGGATGGGCGTAGCAGAAGATAGGGCGGATGAGGGACTTATAGGTGTGGAGGGGTCCAGACCCCACGTACGGCCGGAAAGGAGCTTGAGGAGACGGAGGCGGGAACCTGCCTTGGCTTGGATTGTCTGGAGATGGGGAGTCCAGGAGAGGCGACGGTCGAGGGTGACGCCAAGGTACTTAAGGGTGGGGGTGAGAGCGATGGGACGGCCATAAACGGTGAGATAGAAATCAAGGAGGCGGAAGGAAGGGGTGGTTTTGCCTACAATGATCGCCTGGGTTTTGGAAGGATTGACCTTGAGCAACCACTGGTTGCACCAAGCGGTGAACTGGTCAAGATGGGATTGGAGAAGGTGTTGGGAGCGTTGCAGGGTGGGGGCAAGGGCAAGGAAGGCGGTGTCATCGGCAAACTGGAGAAGGTGGACGGGGGGTGGCGGCGGCGGCATGTCCGCCGTGTACAACAAGTACAGAAGGGGGGAGAGGACGGAGCCTTGGGGCACACCGGCGGAGGGGAAAAAGGTGTAGGAATCGGTGTTATGGATGGTGACATGGGAAGGACGGCGGGAGAGAAAGGAACCGATCAGACGAACGTAGTTAATGGGAAGGGCGAAGGTTTGGAGCTTGAAGAGGAGACCGGAATGCCATACGCGGTCATATGCGCGTTCGAGGTCAAGAGAGAGGAAGATTGCGGAGCGACGGGAATTGAGCTGTTCAGAAAGGAGATGAGTGAGGTGAAGGAGGAGATCGTCGGAAGAGAAGGACGGCCGAAAGCCACACTGGGTAACGGGGAGGAGGCGGTGCTGGCGAAGATGCTGGTGGATGCGGCGGGTGAGGATAGATTCCAGGACCTTGCTGAAGACCGAGGTAAGGCTGATGGGACGGTAGGAGGAGACGGCGGACGGCGGTTTGCCAGGTTTGAGGAACATGAGGATACGGGAGGTTTTCCACAGGTCGGGGTAGTAACCGGTGGACAGGACTACATTGTAGAGCCTGGCCAGGGTGGAGAGAAAAGAGACAGGAGCTTCATGAAGGTGACGGTAGGTGACACGATCGTGACCAGGAGCGGTGTTGCGTTTGGTGCGGAGTGTAGTGATGAGATCGTGTGTAGTGATGGGGGCATTAAGTTCCGTGTGTGGAATGTTGTCCAAGTACTGGAAACCAGGAGCGAGGGGAGGGACAGAGGTGTCAGTTCGATCGCGGACATCCGGGAAGAGGGAGTAATCGAACTGGGGATCATCGGGGATGGAAAACACATCGGAGAGGTAGGAGGCAAAGTGATTGGCCTTACTAAGGGTGTCAGGGAAGGGGTGATCGTCATGGAGAAGAGGATAGTAGGGGGAGGGTTTAGTTCTGGTAAGGCGACGGAAGGCTGACCAGAACTTGGACGAGTTGATAGGTAGGGTAGCATTGAAACGGGTGCATGTCTGTCGCCAGTCCCGGTGTTTCTTAGCCGCGAGCAAATTACGAATGTGTCGCTGGAGTTTCCGGTGGCGGCGTAGTGTGTCCGGGTCACGTGTGCGGAGGAAGGCATGGTAGAGACGGCGGGATTCACGGAGGAGGAGGAGGAGGAGGAGGAGGAGGAGGAGGAGGAGGACGGCCTGTGGGGGTGGATGGCGACAGTAGGGACGTGGGCCTCCACGGCCTCAGACAAGGCCTGCTGAAGAAAGGAGGCGGCATGGGTTACATCGTCAGGGTGGTGGTATACGTTCTATTTTTTTTTTTTTTTTACTTTATTGTTATTTTAAAACCTGTACAAATCAGGTAGGCTGGCAGCGGCACACTACGCCGCTCTTCAGCCATAGCGTTTTACAATAGTATAAAAACGGAGAATGATAATGAACAAAGTGACGGGCAAAAGAGAGAGGTCACAGAGACACAAAAAACACGGAGTCGTTCACACGTGACGATAACAACACTGAAAACACGTTGGCACGGCGCACAGAACACTGACGAATCCGACGGCACAAGTGAACGTAGTAGTGGGACAGCGGACACCAAAAACACTAAACGACGTCACACACACGAGACACAGAAGGCGATGATCTCCGGCGCGCGAATGTTCACTATGCGTGTGCGAGTCCGTGGACCTGCCAAGAGAGGAGGAGGAGGATGGGGAGTGGGAGAGCGAGAGGGGAGAGCAGAGATGCCATGGGCAAAGGAGAGAGAGGGGGAGGGAGGAGGGGGGAGAGGAAGCCCGGGGGAGAGGGGAGGAGGGAGGGGGGAAAGGAAAGAGAAGGGAAGGGAAAGGAGGGAGGGAGGGTGCCTAAAGGAAAGGACACAGGAGGTGGGGGGGGAGGATCAAAGTTGATAGGAGGGGTAGATGGAGGGGAGGAGGACATCATCAAGGAGGGGGAGCTGGCGGAAGCCACCTTGGGAGAGGGTAAGGAGGGTGGAGAGATGGAGACCAGGTGGGACGTGGGCATACAGGCGCGGCAGCGGGCGGGGGTGGGAGAGGATCGGGGAGACGAGCGGGTGAGGAGGATCGAGTTTACGGGAGGTGTACAGGATCCGTATCCTGTATACGTTCTATCTATGCAGTAACCTTTATATTTTGTTGTTACTGTTCATTGCGCATGCCATTACGCCATAATTTTTTTTTAAAAATGGTAGTTAGTTTCATTGGCCACTTAAGGAAGAAGGAGAGGGAACATTATTTTAATAGGTTATTGCGGTAGAGCGAGAACGAAACCTCTGTTGTCTATTGGCTCTTGTGTTATGTGCCATGATTGGTGGTCACCGTCGAATGAGAAGTTGGCTGCTGTTTACCAACTGCTGGACGTCGGCCGCGCGCCGGCAGTTACTCGCCGGTAGTGCTCGTGCCTCGTGTTGACAGCGCGGTCTGTTGGGCTCTGATTGCTGGCAGCCAAGATGGGGCAAGCCTAAGCCCATCCTCCCTGTTCATGTAATTAGGGTGTTTAAGTATTTCTCTGATTTTGTGTTTCGTCGTAAACGACTGCTTGGCCAATACACAGGCTTCGCTGAATTTCATATCTTTTCCGCAGTCTTGCTGATATTCTGCCTCTGCAGATTTGTTGTGTTGCCTCAGACGAATATAGCGCTCGTGTTGCCGAATGCTCGTTGCTATTGGCCTACCAGTCACGCCGATGTATGCCTCTCCACATTCGCAATGCACCTTGTAAACGACTGCAGTGTGTAATGCATCCACCTTGTCCTTAGTGGAGCCTAGCACGTCCTGGATCTACGACCACTACGAAAGACAGACTGCACCCCAACACGGAGAAGGTGTTTGCCTATTCGGTCAGTAACATTTTTCACATAAGGTAAGCGCACTGTTGGCTGCAGTTTGTCTATTTCTTGCTTATCTCTATTACTTGTGTTCGTCGACAAGACTCTGTGGATCGACTTATGGCTGTAGCCATTGGCTAGAAACGTTGTGCGTAGCCTTTTAAGCACAGGTGCATAGCTAGAACGCACCATTAGACCTAGAAGATCACGACAACCGTGTCCGAAACCATTGTATTTCTCCAGTAACAGTAGTTGTATACATTATGACGCGGTACCATACCCAGAAAACTTTTATGTCGACTCTGGCCGCGGAAGCCTACGCAATTATATAATACATTTACCTTTCGTTCTGTGGTCAATGGTTCACTTTTCATCTTTCTGTATCCTCGATGCTAATAACTGCTGTGCGCAAAATCATCTGATAGCAAAATGTGGTTAGGACAGTTTGAAGGGCACCATCTGTTTTCATTATGTATTTTTTCACGAACAGTTGTTTACAGTTATTAATAGCCATCAGACCGCTGCATCAAGCTATGGCCACCAACTTACTTCTGTAATGGATCATGTCGTTTCTTTAAACTATGTAGTGCTCATTCATTAACTTCTTCGGTCCCTTTGTAATCCATGTAAATACCTCCCATTCCTCTAGTCCGTTCAGTTTCATTCCCTTCTCAGTTTATAATTTACAAAGTATATTGATATCACCTGTTATGTGTTTTGTACTTCGTTGTTCAGGCTAATCTCCTCCTTAAATTTATTCCAAAAATTACAACTAGTTTGGCCTATACAAAAACCAACACACGGTGTACATAATAATCTTTGCACACGAGTTTCATTTTTTTCCCCTTTTACGCTTTTATGTCTTAGCTTTAATATCAATCAGCTTGCGGCCATAAATTATGCTTTGTATTTCTAGCGTTTGAGAAGGGGGGTAGCACACGCAAATCTTTCTGTAATATCTCCATTATACGGCGTGTTCAAAAAGTCTCTGCAGTGCCTTATGATTGCTAGCCGCTCGTGCCGTATGCCGCGGTGAATATACCGAAATGAAACTCGGTGAAATACAAGTTATTAATTTATTGAATATTCATTTTTAGTTACAAATTTTCATATTAAATGTTGAAAGTGTCCCCACTCGAAGGGAAGTAACCCAGGCAGGCGAACATACGGAACTCGCGGCTAACAATCATACGGCACTGCGGAGAGTCTTTTTGAACACCCCGTACTTCAGTGCAATAATTTTCTTGTGCCTGAGTGGATTCCTGTCACGTTGCTTGTAAATTTTTAGAATTTGTGTGACTAACCCACTCATGAATCCGTCGTTATTGCCCTTGGTTTGAAAGTACATTACTCTCGTTTTGCTTCTACTGTTACAATACTCAAAACCTGGGTACTACTTTAGTGGATCCCATCTGAGGCCTGTGATCATTTTTATGTTAATAATTGGCAACCAATGCTGTACAATGGCAATAAAGTCATGAGATGTTCAATTTTATTAGACTATATTACGCGTTTCGGGATTACACCCATCTTCAGACATCAGAAACTTCAACTCCTTTCTAACCAACCAGGCGTACAACCTTGACAACTGAAAGAAAACGTCCAGTAACATATGACTATAATTGCGACACAAGCAGTTATAGTCATATGTTTTTGGACACTTTCTTTGAGTTGTCAAGACTGTACGCCTGGTTGGTTAGGAAGGAGTTGAAGTTTGTGATGTCTGAAGATGGGTGTAATCCCGAAACGCGTAACATGTTTTAATAAAAGAGTCAATTGAACATCTCATGACTTTATTGCAATTGTACAGCATTGGTTGTCAATTATTAGTTACACGTCTATTCGCCAATATACATCTTCGCAGACGTTGCTCACTCCTGTCATCTATAGCCTGTGATGCACCAGAGTTCTCTCAGTTGTCTCGGCACCGGTTTTGGATGGCGTCATTTTGCCATGCACGGCCTGCTTTAACCACGGCGTCAAGCGAACAGTGTAACGACTTAGCCGTTTCGGAACTGATTCCGCCCTTGGCCCGAAAGCCAATGATCCCACCTTTGTCCGCAGCTCGTGGTCGTGCGGTAGCGTTCTCGCTTCCCGCGCCCGGGTTCCCGGGTTCGATTACCGGCGGGGTCAGGGATTTTCTCTGCCTCGTGATGACTGGGTGTTGTATGATGTCCTTAGGTTAGTTAGGTTTACGTAGTTCTAAGTTCTAGGGGACTGATGACCATAGATGTTAAGTCCCATAGTGCTCAGAGCCATTTGATCACACCTTTTGGATGTCAGGCAAATCGCTTCGTTTCCACTTTATGACAACGAGTGGACTGTTTCCCGCTTCCCCCAACACGCAACATATATCCATGCAAGAACCCTTCATTCGTTATTAAACCTCCAGAAATGTCTCAGTTTAGCCCGTGAGTCCGCAGATAGTGGTATAAGTGGCGTACAGTAAAAATGGCCATGTTTTCCCACCCTAGTTTTGCGATGATTAAATCAGCCCGTCCTTGGACTGACTTAGTAAGCTGCCGTGTAGGAATTCTTCCTACCTGTTATGTGGACTTGCTCTCGTAGTTTTATGTCCCTTTGCAGAGCCGTAGCTGCGCCTTCAGATTCTGAAAGTGCAATACCATTGCCTGTCTTTCATGTTACGAAGCAGGAAGAAGAATTTGGGCAAATAATTTTTACACGAGATGCCACTATGGTGCGATTATTTAAGGAATACTGTAAAATTAACTTGTTCGCACTGATTATAAGCTAACTGTTAACGGTACGAGAACAGTGTATGACTAGATCGAATGGCACCCTATCGACGTCCGCCGACTATGGCACAGATCTCCAACTTGTGCACACAATCGGTATAGTTGGTATACGATAATACATACGATAATACATCTTCAATTATGCCAAAGTTAATTATTTATTTATTTATTTATTTATAAACGTTTCCTGGCACTGTAAAATTACTGAAAGATATTGTTTATGACGTACAGACTCCTCCTAATTTCTGAGTGGCAAATGGCAACCGTTGTCAGCAAATATTTATGAATAACAATTACTTATTCGCGCCAGAATAAATGTACTTTCCCTACATATCTCTTCACTGACGTCACGAACGATTTCTGCATCGGGACCTCATCGCACTGCCTCTGAAAGCGCCAGATGGCCGACCGCCTCTGCTAGCCGGCTTGGAAATCTACCGCTCATTCGTAACCCCATACGTACTGCAGCGCTGATACATTCACTTGACGTATGTGAAATAGCAAAACTCTAGATAAAATAAAATGTGCTCTTATCTGCAAATAAGGGGTATCTTACTCCACTGTCATCTACATGTGGCTATTCGATGTCGACGTCGAACATGTGCAGTTGGTCACATTGTGATTGGACTGTGTATAAGGTGCAAGCTGTTTACACAACAAAACGTAAAAGTTCGTTTATGACCGTTACATTCTCATCGCCAATACAATTGAAGTACCGCATATCTACAATCTCCATGATTTTTTCCCTTAATACTTAGGACACCCTGTAGAAATAGTCATAATTCACTACTGCTATACTCGAATTTTAATCAGAATCATCCAGCGAAAATTACTAACAGGAATAAACTTCAGAGAAGTTCTTGCATGTCCTCAAATAGCATTTCCGGGAATTATATGATAAGAGGTCTGCTATTAGCGATTATATTTTGAAATAAAAACACCAGGGTAGTATTACATGCAGTTATTCCTCTGATACTTCTGATGCCGGAACTGTTAACGGCACTGGTCATAGCCTGTACTGTGGTCGGTACGTCAGCTGGTCATCCAACACAGTGCTCCAGTCATCAATCTATATCCCGGTGATGCTGGATGCCAGGACGTCTAACATGTGCACGTTTCTTTTCGCGTAGGTATCATCACTGATACGCAGGTGACACGTCTCCAAAGCCTCGGTTAATGCTTGAGGAGATTCGTGCAGTTTCGCACACTTCTACAATGTAGCTACTCCTCACGGCACCAGTTGCACCCATCGACCCCGTCCTAATGCAGAGAACAGCCCACTTCCCCCCCAACTCAGTACTTGTTTGTCCCATTCCCTACCCGTAGGAATTGGTTCAAATGAGTGAGGTCTATAACGTCCCTGTTACCGTTATACAGGGTGATTCAAAAATAATACCACAACTTTAAAAATGTGTATTTAATGAAAGAAACATAATATAACCTTCTGTTATACATCATTACAAAGAGTATTTAAAAAGGTTTTTTTTAACTCGAAAACAAGTTCAGAGATGTTCAATATGGCCCCCTCCAGACACTCGAGCAATATCAACCCGATACTCCAACTCGTTCCACACTCTCTGTAGCATGTCAGGCGTAACAGTTTGGATAGCTGCTGTTATTTCTCGTTTCAAATCATCAATGGTGGCTGGGAGAGGTGGCCGAAACACCATACCCTTAACATACACCCATAAGAAAAAATCGCAGGGGGTAAGATCAGGGCTTCTTGGAGGCCAGTGATGAAGTGCTTTGTCACGGGCTGCCTGGCGGCCGATCCATCGCCTCGGGTAGTTGACGTTCAGGTAGTTACGGACAGATAAGTGCCAATGTGGTGGCGCTCCATCCTGCTGAAATATGAATTGTTGTGCTTCTTGTTAGAGCTGATGGAACAGCCAATTCTCTAACATCTCCAGATACTGTAGTCCAGTTACAGTAGCACCTTCGAAGAAAAAGGGACCAAAAACTTTATTGGCTGAAATGGCACAGAAAACGTTCACCTTAGGCGAGTCACGTTCATACTGAGTTGTTTCCCGCGGATTCTCAGTGCCCCATATACAGACATTGTGACGGTTGACTTTCCCGTTAGTGTGGAAAGTTGCTTCATCACTAAACACAATCTTTGAAACGAAAGATTCATCTGTTTCCATTTGAGCAAGGATAAAATCACAGAAATCGATTCTTTTAATCTTATCAGCTGCAGACAGTGCTTGAACCAATTTCAGACGATAAGGTTTCATGACTAACCTTTTTCGTAGGACTCTCCATACAGTTGATTGTGGAATTTGCAGCTCTCTGCTAGCTCTGCGAGTTGATTTTCCTGGGCTGCGAACAAATGCTTGCTGGATGCGTGCTACATTTTCATCACTCGTTCTCGGCCGTCCAGAACTTTTCCCTTTGCACAAACACCCATTCTCTGTAAACTGTTTATACCAGCGTTTAATACACCACCTATCAGGAGGTTTAACACCATACTTCGTTCGAAATGCACGCTGAACAACTGTCGTCGATTCACTTCTGACGTACTCAATAACACAAAAAGCTTTCTGTTGAGCGGTCGCCATCTTAGCATCAATTGACGCTGACGCCTAGTCAACAGCGCCTCAAGCGAACAAATGTACAATTAAATGAAACTTTATAGCTCCCTTAATTCGCCGACAGATAGTGCTTAGCTCTGCCTTTTGTCGTTGCAGAGTTTTAAATTCCTAAAGTTGTGGTATTCTTTTTGAATCACCCTGTATTTAGGGAACGCAAAAAAAAAAAAAAAAATAGCAATACGATGCTCGTAACAAGAGAACACTTTCGGGGTCTTTCTTTCATAGGATGATTGAATCGTAAATATAATGATCCCAACTTCCGTCTTTAAGGATGTTTCTTTCCTCAGTAGCATACGATGCCGCTGCCAGCGTCATCTCTTTAGAATTTCAGTGGCGTACATGATATTACCGAAACATTAGTTTCGGAAATCATGATTGAGAAAAACTAACACGAAATACTTATAGAACAATGGAAAGAGTGGTAGATACCGAACTGTGGGAATCTGTATAAGTTCCAGAGAAATTTTAGGAACAACATCAAGTCAACACGTCCAATCTCAAAGATGACCTAAGTAGTTTGATACCTTAAAAATTCACACACACACACACACACACACACACACACACACACACACACACACACACACACACACGTTACAATGTGTATTTAAAGCAAACCTACGAGGGTTATTCGGAAAGAGAGGAACGATCGGTCGCGAAATGGAAAATATGGTGAAAATCTGATGAAACTTTGCACAGGTGTGTTGGGCACTGTGTCTAGTACCCCTGTCGATTGCATCATGTCGTTCTTTTCAGTTCTGAGCTGACAGTGAGAATGTAAAGGTGGCTGGAAATTAGCGTCTCCCGCCATGTATGAGGGTCTGGCGAAAGATTTCGCCTGAAACTATGCAATCCACATAACATAACTGTCATGCAGTTCATTCTACTCGACAACTCTCGGCCGCAGTCTGCACGGGCAATGAAGATGCTCCTGCAGCGTTTTCGATGGGAAGTGTTTGATCAGCCACAATACAGCCCGTAATTGGCTACCCTTGAGGTTCATCTCTGCTCAAATGAACCGCTGGCTATGAAGGAAATATTTTGACACAGACAACGAGCTGCAGTCCAGAGTAGAAAATTGTCGAAAAGCATGGGCGGCTTTCTTCTATAATGAGGGAAAAGTTGGTTCAACGCTACGACAGATGTCTAAGTCTGAGCGTCGACTGTATAGAGAAGTAGCTGGGAGGTGTAGCTAACCGTTGCTAATAAAACAGTTTTGATTTTCACTATGGTTTCAATTTGGCGACCTATCGTTCCTTACCTTCCGAATAGCCCTCGTAATTAGCGGTCTCATAGTGGAACTGCATCTCCTCTCTTATGCGACTGACTCGAAATCTGAACAGACGTCATCTTCCAGATGTAGAAACACTCCTACCAAATTTCGTTTATGTCGGACAACTCCTTTTTGATGCTGCGATTTGCTCTCCGTCGTTTAGTAAATAAAAGAATATTCTATACCAGTTTTAATTTCCCTAGTGCGGAAGGTGGATGTTTATCTTCCAGCCAGTATCGAATTATACACTGAAGGCTCGCACTGTCCGGTCTTTTATGCACCAAAATGTTGCTAATCGCTACAAGTAATAAGTAACGCACAGGTCGTATTGGGTCCGGGGCCTCTTTGTAAAAGATTTACAATCTATGGTTTAGTGAAAGTATAGCAGAGATGCTGTTTTGTGATTCATGACACGTGAGCGTCTCGGAACCAGTTTTGGTACTCTAAACACAGCAAATTTAAAAGCTTAAAAGCTACGCTTTTCGAAGTATTTTTACGTGTTACAAATGTCTGTTGCGTAAAAGCAGCAGTGGAAATATTCATTTGTTTTGGAAAGTGTCTCTTTAGTTAAGGTACTCTGAGTATTTGCAAGAATTATAGCTACGATTCTGCGAGTGCCGAAACAATTTTACTTCGGAGATGTACTGTCGAAATGTGCTACATATTTCAGAATCAAGTGTTTTGGAGAAACAAATCAGGTGAATAATGTAGACCTTGTCACAGCGCTAGGGTTTTGTTGCTGTATTTATCACCGCCTGTTTTGCCTCTACTGAATATAACATCACCAATTTGAGGCTTTCGCTAACAGGGCTTCGTCTGAAACGTTCAATCAGGCGTCCATTAAATATTGAGGAGCGTAATGGTTTTCTGCTATGTACAGTGCGTTAAGGTCGTATTTTCATTCCCTGTGAGCGCAGTAATTGCCTTCCGGGGCAATCTGTAGAGCTATTTGTGTGCTGCAGCTGATGTAGTTCCACCGCACTATTCCGGCTACGCGAGAGGGCGGAGGAAAAGGGGAGAGGCGTCGGAGGCTGGAGTCTGGTATCGGGAAAATTTGTGGAAGATATGTGCTACCTTATTTTGTAATCACTGCATGTCTAATGGGTCTACTTGGTATTACGAACAATAATAAATGTAATTTAATAAAATACAATGCCGAAAAGAAAACACCCCCTCCCTATGACTGTGTTCAGTGGCGCCTGGCTATAATATGTGTATACTGATTGTGAGTGGTTGTATTGTTAGTGATCCGCTTGTCACGGTCATCGGCTGTCAGATGGCGCTCAGTAGGCCTGTCTGCGTGGCCTCTGTTTTTTCTCTGCAGACAAAAGTGCTTAGAGGTGATCAGTGACTGCAACATTTATTCTTGGGTACAACCATGCCCCATCAACTACTCTATATAGGATGACTCAAAAAAAGGAACAGATTTCAATTGCTAATACAGACAAACTATGAAAGATTTAAACATATTGAGCACGCCACTAGATACAGAAAGGTTCGAAGTTTTATGTTCGCACAGACACCATAACGTACATTCAACATGAGCATCACGAATTGCTCTGCAAACATCAGAACGGTAGTCCATTTCATTCCGCACACGAATCAACATGTCGCCGTTTATTGAATCGATAGCTTCAGCAGTTCTGTTTCTCAGCTCTTGAAGAGTAGCTTCCATAGGTGGGACAATGACGTCTGTCGTTTATGTATCCCTTGGAAAAAAAATGGCGTGTTGTGAGATCTGGTGACCTGGTAGGCCAAAATCAATCGACAAGATCTTGTTGTCCACGTCTTCCAATCCAACGTTGTGCGATGTTGTTCTTAAGATAATGCCGCACCTCGAATTGAAAATGGGTGCGACGCCGTTATGCATAAAAATAAAATCATTGAAATCTTTTGTAAGTCCTCGTCACCAGTCTTGTAAAGGCCTCGTCGCTACTGCTGTGGAGGCCGTGTTTGCGAGTTCGTGAAACGGCTTCTGGTGCAGTACACCGCTAAGACAGTTTCTCCCTGCCACTGTTACACAGCTATGCCCCAGGGTCAGGTAACAGGATAGGAGAACGAAGGCCCTACAACACTCCAACAAATCAATAACAAAGTCACACATATGGGTTTTACTCATCTTTGTGACTAGTTGAATAAGGAAGTCTGCTACACTCCATGTAATATAACACAAAAAAGGCCCTCAATGGCCAAGTGCAAATAATAGCAGGTAAACTTCACAGTACATAGAAAATGCAATTACAACAACTTACCAGCTCAATTTTAAGAGTTCACTAAACGACAGGTCGGCCTCTGTGGCCGAGCGGTTGTAGCCGCTCCAGCCCGGAACCACGCGGGCGCTACGGCCGCAGTTTCGAATCCTGTCTCGGGCATGGATGTGTGTGATGTCCTTAGGTTAGTTACGTTTACGTAGTTCTAAGTCTAGGGGACTGATGACCTCAGATGTTAAGTCTCATAGTGCTTAGAGCCCTTTGAACCAGCTAAACGACATTTCCTGTCTACGTCAGCCCTGGACTATGATCTATAAGCAAGTGGGTGAGAGCTTCTCTTCTGAGTAGGCTTCTGTCCATTGTCGTCCAGCCATTGGCGGGTTCTACTAGGGCGGCAATTGGCCGAGGCGAGTCGATATACATATTCATCCTAAGCGCCGCCCGTGACCCTGGTGAAAATCGCTCAGCGGCGAGTCTCTATAGCACTGGCAGCAGCTCGCATCTTTGCGCCTGTGGTGCTTTTGCCCTGGCTGTGTCTTGTTCGGACAGCACAGCATAGTCTTCGTGAAGTTGAGGAAATACCAAATTTTGCAGCAAGTCCACTTATGACATTCTTGTCACAGTATCCTCCGCGAAAAAGAAAGATTTAAAATTTTGTGGACCTAACCGATCAGTGCTTCTCCCTTTGCATATGCAACCAACTTACAAGAATTTTGTATGTCAGGCATAAAGCCACTTGTGCAGAGGCGACTCCTTTCTGAATCGGCGGCGGAATACACGTTGCACTTAAACAATAAATTGACTTCGCACAAATTCCAACATACAGAATTATTTCTTACGTGATGTAGTCACCGTGTTGCTACAAAGAACAGCGCAGCTCTGTTAAGACTTTGAACCTTTCATTATACATTAACATGATCAGTGTGTTTCTACCTTTTATAGTTTGTATGTAATAGACAACTGAAATCTGTTTTTTTATTTATTTCTTGACTCATTCGGTACTGCGGTTCAGCAGCTGTAGTCATTTGAATGGAATCGCAATATAGACCTGAGGAGAACTGGATGATGGATGCATCAGCCGATTGCTGCCCATGTTGAGCACAATGTACTGGTGGTGTGTCGCTGCCTTCAGGAGTAGCTTGTCGAAGATTCCCACACCAGTAGACCAGATTCTGGATGTCCGCGTAGTAGAGACGCACGCCGGGATCGACTCAGTGGTCGAACAGCGGTGGCCGACCGAATATTATCGAAATATGAAATTCGGGCACATATTGGACCTGCTGTGTCAGCGAGGACCATTTGGAACCGTCTGATTGCTGTAAGACTAAGATGACGTGTGCCTCAGGTCAGGCAGACCCCGACACCATGACACTATCAAGCACGATTACTCTGGCGTCGAAAAAGAATTGACTGGAGGCTGGAATGCGTTCTGTTGTCTTCAGTGATGAGAGTAAGTTCTGTCTGTATACGAGCGATGGACGTACACGACCTGGTTAGACATGATGAACGAATGCAGCCACAGACACAGGTCCCACCACAGGCGTTATGATTTTGGGAGCCATCAGTTACAGCCCACGGTCACATTTGGTGTTTCTGTGGGTTAAAGTAACCAGTGACCACTACATTACACAGGTCGGTATCCCCCTGGTAGTTCCATTTCTTTGACGGGAAGGTGATGTGCATTTTCAGCGAGACGATGCATCTTCACATAACGCTGCTGCTACCCAACATTCTCTTCATGGTGTACAGCAACTGCTCTGACCAACAACACCACCGGACATCTCGCCAACTGAACACATACGGGACATAGTGAAGTGGCAACTACCTCACTCTCTTCCTCCAGAGCCTAGAAGAATCATTGCCGCATTATAACAAAAGGTGCAAGATGCTTGGGACAACCTATTGAAGGATCCCACTCGGCATCTTTGTGATCGTTTGCTGTAATTCTGCTACAAGTATGATAAGTTTGTTATGTGAGCAAGAGGAAGAATTCAACGATTCTGGATAAGAAGATGAAATAAACTAGGGGGTTCAGTCAGAAGAGGATTCTTTTTCAATTAAGCTACAGTCTGCTACGATTTTTGCCACTAATATTGTTGCTACAGATGTTTCCTTTCTCGCACGTCTCTGTTTTTTAGATGAATCTCATGACAAAGAAGTATTCAACATGCATTTCTAAAAGTAGGTTGGAGAATACGAGACATTTAACTGGCAGAACAACCGTGAAAGAAACAAGCTGGAATCGCCCTGTTTGCAGCATACCTTTCTGCTAGCCAGAATACTTCAGATTTTTCCATATATATATATATATATATATATATATATATATATATATATGGAAAATTAGTTAGTATACAATATGTAACCAATCGGAGAAGTAAAATGAATCTGAAAATAAATCTTGAAGCTTGGTCTTCTTTAGTGTTTTTTTATCTTTTAGAACGTATCATACACAAAACAATCGGTAACATTTTAAATAATGACATAAAAGTCTCATTTTCTGGAACAGAAATTTTTCTGAGTGTCTAGGCCCCAAAATTTTAACTACGATTGTCTGAAAGCACTTTCAGGTTTAGTGACTAAATCGTCGACTGCCAATGGACAGCTAAGTTATTTCGATTCATTTGTATTTGATGTAGGCTTCCAATGACACGCATCCAGCTACTATGGAAGTTAAGTACATTTATTGTAAATATTCAATGTTAATAAATTTATGCTTTCAAATTGTATGGCCACATTTATGTTGTCATGCCATCCTGTCACAGCCGCGTATGTTAAGATACTGATAGCTTGCATGTACTGCTAGTTTATAGAGAACAATAGTAGAAATTTCATTTTTGTTTCAGACGTTTGTGTTTGGGCTGAATTTATGGTAACATTCAGTTACAACACGTCAAAATTTTATTTAACTTATTTTAAATGCCCGTTTATTATTTTATTAAGCTTTGAAAATTACTTCACTACGACATACCTCACTCAAACGGTCATATCGTATTATTGTTCAATTATAGTTCAAATACCATAGAACGGGCAATGTTTTATGCGAATTAAATACGAAGAAATATTATGCTGTGTGCTCATGGGTTAAAATTAGGAGGCGTTGGTTGCTTTCCAGCAGGCTAATAATCCGAAAACTAGCTGGCAAATATGGAACAGTGGCACATTATTGTCTCTAGGAATCATGCTTCACGAAGTACTCCGGTGAAATAAACAGTTATTATGTTTTCCCCATGTTATTATTGTTCTTCAGAGATTTCATTATTTGTGGTAATCGGTGTACAAGTAACTTCAGTTACGGTAATTGTTATCTTTTTACCAGGTGCTTGGCAGTCTAGGAACGTTTTTACTGATTGGAACTACTATTTAGATTCAGTTTAGAGGGGTCGCCCTGTTTGGCGTCTAAGGTTTCCAACGTTAGCGTTACAGATAACATAAGTTTCTGGAGATGATGATGTCAAAAATTAGACTTACTTTTCCTGCTTTCATTCACTAATATCTTATTCTGAGGTAATTCTTCAGTGAGGAAACAAGTATTATACTGAAGTGGCTAAAAACGTTAACATGAACATCTTCTAGAAAGACGTTTAAACAACTGGGCATACTGAAAACAGAATTTAAAAAAATGGCTCTGTGCACTATGGGACTTAACATCTGTGGTCATCAGTCCCCTAGAACTTACAACTACTTAAACCTAACTAACCTAAGGACATCACACACATCCATGCCCGAGGCAGGATTCGAACCTGCGACCGTAGCAGTCGCGCGGTTCCGGACTAAAACAGAATCACAGTACTTATAGTCCCTTATGAAAGCTAATGTCAACAATAACATTCGATGCCGTCTTACGGAATGAAATCAGATTGAAAATAAGAACACGGGGCTCGATAATAAAAGAACTAACGACTGTTAGAAATGACAGAACTAACATGATTCGTTGGTACCTCAGCTACATCCAACAGCGAAAAATGACGCCATTTCAAGAATTTAAAGAGTCTGTAGACCCGCATTACAAGAAGTTATTCATAAATATAACATAATAGACTGAAGAGCCAAAGAAAATGGTACACGGGCCTCATATCGTGTATGGCCGCCGCGGACACGCAGAAGTGCTGCAACACGACGTGGCATAGACTCGACTAATGTCTGAAGTATTGCTGGAAGGATCTAACACCATGAATTCTGCAGGGCTGTCCATAAATCTGTAAGAGTACGAGCGGGTGGAGATCTCTTCTGAACAGCACATTGCAAGGTATCTCAGATACTCTCAATAATGTTCGTGTCTGGGGAGTTTGGTGGCCAGCGGGAGAGTTTAAACTCTGAAGAGTGCTCTTGGGCCACTCTGTAGCAATTCTGGCCGTGTGGAATGTCGCACTGTCCTGCTGGAATTGCCCACGTCCGTCGGAATGCACAATGTACATGAATCGATGGAGGTGATCAGACAGGGTCGTTACGTACGTGTCACCTGTCAGAGTCGTGTCTAGATATATCAGGGGTCCCATCTCACTTCAACTGCACACGTCACACACCATTATAGAGCCTCCACCAGCTTGAACCGTCCCCTGCTGAGATGCAGTGTCCATGGATTCATGAGGTTGTCTGCATACACCTACACGTCCATCTGATATATACAATTTGAAACGAGACTCGTCCGACCAGACAATATGTTTCCAATCATCAACAGTCAAATGTCGGTGTTGAGGGGCCCAGGCGAGGCGCAAAGCAGTCATCAAGGGTACACAAACAACGGTACACGAATGGGCCTTCGGCTCCGAAAGCCCATATCGACCATGTTTCGTTGAAGGGTTCGCACGCAGTAGGGTCTACGCTTGTTGATGTGCCGGCATTGAAATCTGGAGCAATTTTCAGAAGAGGTGCACTTCTGTCACGTTTAACGACTGTCTTTAGTCGTTGTTGGACCCATTCTCGCAGGGTCTTTTTCCAGCCACAGCGATGTTGGAGATTTGATGTTTTACCAGATTCCTGATATTCATGGCACACTCGTGAAATGCTCGTAAGGAAAATCCCCACTTCATCGCTATCTCGGAGATGCTGTGTCGCGTCGCTCGTGCGCCGAGTGTATCACCACGTTGAGTCTTGTAACCTGCCATTGTAGCAGCAGTAACCGATCAAACAACTGCGCCAGACACTTGTCTTATATAGGCGTCGCCGACCGTAGCGCCTTATTCTGCCTGTTTACATATCTTCGTATTTCAATACGCATGCCTATACCAATTTCTTTGGCGCTTCAGTATATAAGGAAGATTGGTTCAAATGGCTCTGAGCACTATGCGACTTAACTTCTGAGGTCATCAGTCGCCTAGAACTTAGAACTAATTAAACCTAACTAACCTAAGGACATCACACACATCCATGCCCTAGGCAGGATTCGAACCTGCGACCGTAGCGGTCGCGCGACTCCAGACTGTAGTGCCTAGAACCGCTATAAGGAAGAATTACAGTGCTTGAGACTACACTACACAATTGTTGTAACTGGTCCTTGATGTCCTGATACTGGCACCAGGAACGAATAGACGTCAGAGCTGGCCCAATGCATGCTTTATCAGAGACGAACCTGCAGATCTTGCTGACCATGGGAAACCACGTCATGCAGACCACTGATAGAGACGAGTGCTATGTGTGTACGACCATTGTCCTATTAAAAATGATACCGCCATAATGTCACATGTGTATTAACGCACGATGACGCAGGATGTCCGCGGCGCAACATTTTCCCGCCAGAGACCTGAAGTCACATCCGACGGCTCCCCACGCGATGATGCCAGGGGTAACACCACTGGGAATTTCCAACACTGAAAGAATTGTTCTTCTCTCCAAGTCGCCACTATATTCGGTAACGTGGTCGTCTGGGACAGTGCTGAATCTCGATTCATTACTGAAGACAATGCGATGTCGTTCACCAGCAGTCCATCCTTCCTGGTCGCGTCACCATCCCATTCGCAGCAGCTTGTGTCATGATGATAACACCAGCCTACGAATGGACGGCAATTTGGTAGCCCGGCTACTTATAGTCTCTGACCAATGCTTTGGTATGACATAGAACGCCATGTTCTCGGATGGCAGACATATATGTGGAAGGACTACTGTCTGTTTGGAGAACAGTACAGCGACCCTCCCTTGTGGTGATGAGAGGTAGTAGATCAGAGCCTTGGCGACGAATATGCCTGCCCCCTCGCTCCCACGCAGTTCAGCAGTTGGCCACTGTCTCATCCGAATGCCCCAGAAATCTGGATATTGCAAGATTTCACTGGCCGGCAAAATGGAGATGTCAGGTGGTGATAACTGCGTCTCACTCAAGGACGCGGCATCTCTGTGTACTTCACAGTGATCAGTAAACATGCGACGCTGTTCACTCAGCTTACGCACCTTACCATGTCTAGTAACAACACTTAAAGTGAACAAGAGTAATGCATTCTGGTGGGTGTTCTATCTCTGACACAGAATTATAACTCTAATCATTTACATAACCTCTGATGGTGTGTACAGATTTACATTGACATCCGACCTTGCCTTCTGGGTACTTTACTTTCTTTGTCAGGTAGCGTTTCTACACTATCCATTGCTCAGCATAGTGTGTCACGGAAAGTGGTGAGGTGATAAAAGGGGATAAGAGACAACAAATTCAAATACAAAATGAGATCGTATCCGCTTGACAAATCCGTCTACTCAACATAGGAATTTCTAAATGTGTATTCAGAGAGAGAGAGAGAGAGAGAGAGAGAGAGAGAGAGAGAGAGGGCAGGAGGAAGAGAGAGTCTGAAGTTAAAAAATTGTCATGCGGAAGTAGGACTGATGATGGTGATATTTGGTTTCTGGGTTGCTCAACTGCGCGGTCATCAGCTCCTTTATATAAAGTCCCAATTTTTACTCAGTCCAATTTTTACACAGTCCAATTTTTACTCAGTCCAATTTTTACTCAGTCCAATTTTTACACAGTCCAATTTTTACACAGTCCAATTTTTACACAGTCCAATTTTTTACTCAATCCTGTCTAGCCACTGTCATGAGTGATGATGAAATGATGAGGAGATCACAAACACCCAGTCCCTGGGCAGAGAAAATCCCCAACTCGGCCAGAAATCGAAACCGGAACTCACACACTGAGTGCTCAATACTAACTTAATTATGTGTATAGATAGTTCATGCCTTCGAGGAATTGAGAGTCTCGATCATTTAAGATATCGGACCCAGGGACTATGATTTTCATGAATGTTTTAATTTCAATAATATAAACGTGACATTAAGTCATGCAGGAGGCAGGGACTTTTTTTGTATAATAATCAGAATTTTCCCATTCAGGCTGACTGAGTCGCGATGGTCAAACATCGGGCAACGAATGACTATTTCTCATATGAGGCGTTTCGGAATTTATGCATCATCAGATATCCAGGAGCGATTACTGCACGTAGATACGGCGTTTCAAGTTGGGTGTGAAACAAACATATCCAGACTAGTGTGCGAATATTCGTTTCACGTACAACTTGAAACGCCATATACACGTTCAGAAATTGCTTTTGGACATCTGATGGTGCACAAACTCCGAAACGCGTCATATGAGGTACAGAGTGGTTTGTTGCCTGATGTTTGACTTCTACCATAGTGACCCAGTCAGTATAAATGCAGAACTACTTATTTTTTTTATGTAATTTCAAGTTTGACGTCGGGTAACAAACAACAAAAGAAGTTTTTCTTTCGTGTGGTGTCGCTACAAACAAATAATTTTTGTGATTTTGTTCCTTACTTGTGCTGTGCAAGCTTGCTTCTTGCCATACTTCATGATTCTAGGTGAAAGGTAAGTATCCTGTTGTTTTTGATGATTGAGTTTGCGAGTATCAAACTGCGTGACCTAAGTAGGCGTATCTTTTGACTGCATTGACTAAGAAGTTTCAATTTTTTTACACAGTCAAGGGACCATAGACCTTAGTACGTGACATGAAATTCAACGTGATAGGTTCATTCGTTGCTGAGTAAAAGTGGCTTAACAGATGGACAGACAGACAGAGAGTCAGATAAAAATGTCAAAAAAAAAAATTCCTGTGATCTAATCACAAACTTATAGTTTACGGATTTTTTTCCTTTGGTTGTAGTTTGAAACCTTGCTTCTTGCCAAATTTAGTGATTCTAGGCCAACCCTAAATGTTTTGATGAGTGACTTTGTGAGCATTAAAATATGTAGCATGTGCCGTATCTTTTGACTGCGGTGGCTGAAAAGCTTCAACGTTTTAAACCACCGAGGGAGCTTAGACCTTAATAAGTGACATAAATTTCAACTTGGTACGTCCACCAATTGCTGAGAAAAATGGTATCCAACAGTCGGACAAACTGACAGACTTACGGATGGATAACAAAATGATGGATAAAGGTTTTGTTTTCACCGACTGAAACACGAAACCTTAAGGATCAGTGTATGTAAGAAAAAGGAAATAACTTTAGACACATATAGTGATAAGATGGCCCACAGGATAGCCCATAAAAAACTGGGCACAGATCGAGCATGAAAACAGGAAGAAGGTGTTCTGAACTCCGAAAAAAGAAGCAAAATCGAAACAGTGAACGGTCCAAGCTCAAGACGTGCAACATTTAGCGAATCTAAATAGCTACGGCAACGTGGTAACGTGATCACGGCGTTTCTCTGCCAAGAAGGAGATCCGTGTTCAAATTCTGGGGCGCGAGGAAGTTACTTCACTGGTTTGAAGTTTTGATGCCGTCTTTAATCACGTGAGCCTGGCAACTAATTTGGTGGTCAGCCAGAAAGCGAAGGGAAACATACGGACCTTAGTTTACAGTCTGCACGGCCACATTCCGGTCCAGCCCACTGAAAGAAAAGTGTCTATTTCCCATTTCTTTGTGGGATCAGGACTGACTTCAGTAAAAGTTTAAAGTTACAATCAAGATTTAATTAAATTAAAGTTTCTCACAAACAAAACTTAAAATTGCGTTATGTTCAACTGAAAACTCGTCTTTCTAACCTAACAGCACCTTTAGCAGTTCAGAGGCGACCTCTACGGTAACTTCCTATCAGATTGTTTTTCGCCCTGACTAACATCACTCAACTGAAAGTTCGCAATAAATGTTCAAAAATTAATGCTCGCAATAAAAGTGGAAATAAATTCACCACTTGTCACACGGGATTGAATTTCACACGGACGGCACACAAACAGTTATTTTACCGAATTCTAAACGATCCAGGACAGTGTACAGTCCTCGCGAGTTCACTATCCGTTTTCACTGCCAAATACGCGCTTGTCACAGCTCGGCTCTGACGTCATGCGACCAGACGTTTAACTGGCGTCGACTTCACAGTGTCTGAGAGCGAATTGAACCTTCCTACTACCTCAGGGGCTGTATTTATAAGGTGCCGGTGCGGACTGCAGAGAAAACATCTGTTGTCTCTGTCTGCATACGGCGGCAGTCTACAAACGACCGCTATCTCGGGCACATAATCTTTAATAATATAGTTACCAATTACTTCAGAAACTTCTTAATTTTTTTGGTATGCAGATAAGCAGTTTGAAGGCACGTAGAAAGTTTCAGCTCGCTAGAATGAAAACTTTGCTTAATAGAATTTATTTAGTGGAACTAATGGTAGATTGTTGTCTGTGAACCATAACTTTGCTAAGACTTATATCAGTTACTATTTATGTTACAAGTCTTAAATTTAGTGTAGCTCTATTATTTGATATATTTGATCATCTGGTTTAACCAAAATCCTCTATCAATAAAATTTCAAGTACTTAATCTACAACACTTAGGTACATTTTAGTTACAAAATTAGTTTTTATTTAATTACTCAGAAATTATAAGAGGTAGATTAACGTGGACACTGTTATTATTTTTGGGGTGTACTGAAGAATAAAACAAATTTTAAAGTTTCTAAGTCCATTATTTAGCGACTCTGATTTTTCCGAAAAACGTGGATTCTGGCGTTAATTTTTGTTTTATGGGTTTGGAAACCAGCATCACTTATTTATAACTTGTAACTGCACCTTCTTAACAAATTCTGGCTTCCTAGCGTCATTATTTAGCGCCTCTGATTTTTCTCTTAAAACGTCATTTTTCCGTAAACTATTAAGTTTAGAACATCAAGACTTGGTATTTGGAACATTATTACACTAAACTATAATTTAACAAAGTTTTAAACATAAATTTTGATTTTTAATTTCATACTAAATTGTGGTGCAATACTTATGTGCTACATGCAGACGCGTTAAGGTGACGTGGCGCTACTAGCAGTGAACTGGGTTAAGTCCCGGCGCACTCGCTCGCCTCTGTATCTCACACACGATACAGCGCTTCGTTTGCTTCAAAATCTCCCTCGTGCCCCATTCTTTATTTTTAATTTTTTTGCACATTTTAAGATTGTATGGTTGACTGCTTTTATTTTTCTTGTTTCTTACAGTTCAGTACACCTTCCTCTGGTTTTCATTTTTTATCTGCGTTCCGTTTTTGACGGGCTATCCACTCGACCATTTTACCACTAAATCTGAAGTGGGCGCGATGGGGAGTTTCCTTTGTGAGAAAGTTTGGTGTAGTTGTGAAACCGGTTGGTCCCACGTCTTCGAGAGGGGTCGCAGTTATGATCCATGAAACATTCGAACAACTAACTAAGCAACGTTGGCGACGTCAGAATGGCCCCGCCCACTACGCATCGCAGCTGACGTCACTGGTAAGCGGCCAGCATACCGCAGCCGTGGGTTGCGCTGCGCTGAGCAGCACACAGTTGGCGAGGCCCCTTCACGTGTCAGCGTTTCGGAACGTGGATTTGCGTCATCGGGTCGCGATGCTACGCCGCAGCTTCCAGCCCGCTCTGGCCGCTTCGCAAGTGGCCCTCAGCGGCCGCGTCCAGGAATATCGCCCGCCTGGCCTCGCTATATTTACCCGCCGCAGCCGATGTTCGATAATCGCCGGGAGCCAATCCAGTCGCCTCCGCGTCCAGGCCTGCCCTGGAGTACTCTGGACCGCGCTGGAGAACGTGCCAGCGCCGCAGCAGCGGGGACTAGCGAGTGACGCGGAATATACTGCGTTTTATGAGCAGAGCTGCATCGTGCCCTGTTAAAGTTTCAGCAGCTATAGCCCGTCTGAAATATCTTTACAGGTCGAAAATACTGGAACTAGCCGAAGCCTGTTATCAGGGGCTGGACACTGGGGAGTTACATACGCTCCCGTTACGGTGTGCTATTTAATATAGAAAGAGTCATTGCAGGCCATTGATTACTTACGTGTATGCACTGCATAATGCTTACTATAATTCATCGTTCAATAAACGGAGCATCCCAAAGAAAACTGCAGAAAGTGATACCGAACCGTCAATTAGGGCGGTTCACAAACAGCAACTCAAGTACACATATTATTCCAAAAACGTTATCGTGGAAGTAGGGGCCAGACACTGCTAAGGTTACCATTTATTTTAAAAGGCTTTCTCAATAATAGCTTTTAAGTCTGGCATATAAAAAAAACTTTCAAAAACAATTTCGAATAGCGGACAAATTTTCTTTACGAAAAGGAGATTGCCAGGTATGACGTTAACAATCTCCCAATAGTTAGATTTTAGCTTGACATATATATTCGCTACTGGCCATTAAAATTGCTACACCAAGAAGAAATGCAGATGATAAACGGGTATTCATTTGACAAATATATTACTAGAACTGACGTGTGATTACATTTTCATGCAATTTGGTGCATAGATCCTGAGAAATTAGTACCCAAAACAACCACCTCTGGCTGTAAAAATGGCCTTGATACCCCTGGGCATTGAGTCAAACAGAGCTTGGATGGCGTGTACAGGTACAGCTGCCCAAGCAGCTTCAACACGATACCACAGTTCATGAAGAGTAGTGACCGGCGTATTGTGACGAGCCAGTTGCTCGGCCACCATTGACCAGAAGTTTCAAATTGGTGAGAGATGTGGAAAATGTGCTGGCCAGGGCAGCAGTCGAACATTTTCTGTATCCAAAAAGGCCTGTACAGGACCTGCAACATACGCTCGTGCATTATCCTGCTGAAATGTAGGGTTTTGTCGCAGGGGTAGAATGAAGGGTAGAGCCACGGGTCGTAACACATCAGAAATGTACCGTCCACTGTTAAAAGTACCGTCAATGCGAACAAGAGGCGACCGACACGTGTAACCAATGGCACCCCATACCACGACGCCGGGTGATACGCCAGTATGGCGATGACGAATACACGCTTCCAACGTGCGTTCACCGCGATGTCGCCAAACACGGATGCGACCATCATGATACTGTAAACATAACCTGGATTCATCCGGAAAAATGACGTTTTGCCATTCGTGCAGTCAGGTTCGTCATTGAGTACACCATCACAGGCGCTCCTGTCTGTGGTGCAGCGTGAAGGGTAGCCGCAGCCATGGCCTCCGAGCTGATAGTCCATGCTGCTGCAAACGTCGACGAACTGTTCGTACAGATGGTTGTTGTCTTGGAAACGTCCTCATCTGTTGACTCAGGGATCGAGGTGTGGCTGCACGATCCGTTACAGCCACGCGGATAAGATGCCAGTCATCTCGACTGCTAGTGATAAGAGGCCGATGCGATCCAGCACGGCGTTCCGTATTACCCTCCTGAACCCACCTATTCCATATTCTGCTAACAGTCATTGGATCTCGACCAACACGAGCAGAAATGTCGCGATACGACAAACCGCAATCGTGATAGGCTACAATCCGACCTTTAGCAAAGTCGGAAACGTGATGGTACGCATTTATCCTCGTTACACGAGGCATCACAACAACTTTTCACCAGGCATCGCCGGTCAACTGCTGTTTGTGTATGTGAAATCGGTTGGAAGGTTTCCACATGTGAGCAGGTTGTGGGTGTCGCCACCGGCGCCAACCTTGTGTGAATGCTCTGAAAAGGTAATCATTTGCATATCACAGCATCTTCTTCCTGTCGGTTAAATTTCGCGTCTGTAGCACGTCATTTTCGTGGTGTAGCTATTTTAATGGCCAGTAGTGTATATAAGCCAACAATTAAAGAAACTCTTAAATAGCTGGCAAATTTCTCTAAGTAAAGAACATTGCAAGGTATGACGTTAACAACTTCCCCATAATAATATTTTGAACTTGTTATATTTATAAGAGGACAATTCCTTAAAAAACACCTTTAAGTAGCTAGTTTGTACTAAAGCTAAAATAGTTGTCTCTCGCCAGTTAAATAACTTATATTGCACCTGTCAGTTGTTACAAGATAAATGTGAATAAGCTGTTGTGTCTATACAAGACAGCCTAGACACAATGAGAGGAAGCCGAAAGGCACGCGCTTAAACTCACGCAGGCTGGCGTGAGGTCTGAAACAGGATATGTAATGAATGCTATAAAGAAAAGTACGTAGTTTCTGGAATACTTAACTTTAATCCACATTTGTAGAACATCGCTCTTGATGATACATTAATAGAATCTCAATATCAATTGAATACGGCGCCTTGCTAGGTCGTAGCAAATGTAGCTGAAGGCTATGCTAACTGTCGTCTCGGCAAATGAGAGCGTATTTGTCAGTGAACCTTTCCTTGAAAAGTCGGCTGTACAACTGGGGCGAGTGCCAGGACGTCTCTCTAGACCTGCCGTGTGGTGGCGCTCGGTCTGCAATTACAGACAGTGGCGACACGCGGGTCCGACGTATACTACCGGACCGCGGCCGATTTAAATGCTACCACCTAGCAAGTGTGGTGTCTGACGGTGACACCACATTCCTCCCCCTCTAATCGGCGAACGGTGGTGTTATAAGGCTTCCGCCCGCCGTGGGGAGGACCCCATGTTGACGTATGCGACGAGGTGGGGAGCCTAACAACAGGCGAGGCTGTGCCACCCGCACCCTGCCATTCGGTCCGAGGGGAGCTAGGAAACGCCTGAAAACCTTGTCCAGGGTGCACGCCAACATGCGGTGTATGCGCCCGTAAAGAGACAGGAGGGGCCGTAGGGTCGACCTCCATCGCGTCGGGGCACCCGACAACTGGTCCGGACCGGATAAGAGTTCCATGTCGGAGGACAGCTGGTCACGAGAAGCGATCGGCGGCGCTAGGCAGCTGCAGCGAAGCGTCCACTGCGGGCGTCGCCGGCGGGAGAACAGGCGGCGGCGGCGGCGGCGCGTCGACATGGGGTAAAATGGAAGGCAGCGTCGGTAACACCTGGGGATGAGGCGAGCCAGTAGATGGGTCCCCAGGGCGCCGACCGGACGGCACCGTCGCTGAAAGTAGACGGGGAGCGGCAGAACCCGTGCGACGACAGAGGCGCAGCTGATTGAGATGCCGACGCACCTCACCAGAGGCCCCCAAAACCAGATACATAGCGCGGCCGAGGCAGCGAAGAATGCGCCCTGCGAGACAATGCCGTGAACCTCGATAGTTGCGATAGTATACAACGTCGCCTGGAGCAAAAGCAGGTGGCTGCCGCTGCACAGGAACCTGATGCGGCAGATCTAGCAAAGACATCAAGGTTCGATGAGGACGACCGTGGAGCAACTCAGCCGGCGAGCGACCATCTCGGGGCTGAGAGCGATACGTGGACAAAAAGAGCAATAACGCGTCCTCCCGAGAAAGCGACTCTTTCAACTTCAACATATGCGACTTGAAAATCCGGACCAATCGTTCAGCGGCACCGTTTGACTGAGGCGAAAACGGCGCGGATGTCAGATGTTGAATACCATTGGCCTTGCAGAATGACTGAAATTCTGCGAACATGAATTGTGGGCCATTGTCGGAAACAATAGTCTGTGGAAGACCTTCAATGCAAAATATAGCGGATAATGCTTAGATGGTGGCAGATGACGTCGTGGAAGCCATCCGGACCACAAAAGGAAAATTACTGAAAGAATCGACCACAACCAACCATCGAGCATTCCAAAATGGACCAGCAAAATCTATGTCCAAGCGTTGCCAAGGGGAAGTGGCTTTCGGCCATGCAAAGAATTTCCGCGGTGGTGCGGATTGTTGTTCATCACACGCCATGCAAGAAGAGCACATATTCGTAATCGCAGCATCGAATCCGAACCAAGTACAGTGCTGACGAGCAAGTTGTTTCGTTCGCACTATACCCCAATGTCCTTGGTGGAGAAGCCGTAAGACAGGGGACTGTAACGAACGTGGGACCACGACCCGGGACTGATCATTATCAGAACGCAACAGCAAAACACCACGTCGAACAAAAAGTCTCTCCTTGTGAGCAAAAAATCGGCGAACCAACGGATCCTCGATCCGTGATTTTGACAAGGGGCATTGCGTAGCTACAAAACGCAAAACGGTAGCAAGGACAGGGTCAGCAGCTGTGGCTGTAGCGACACGACGAAAATCAATCGGAAACGATTCGACCACGTCATCGGTTTCCGCATCAATGAACATGCAAGCAAGTTCGGAAGAATCGAATGCTCTATCCTCAGCAACAGGCAAACGGGACAACGCATCGGCGTTTCCGTGCTTAGCAGTGGACCGATACAAGATATCGTAGCGGTACTGCGAGAGGAAAATAGACCAGCGAATGAATTTCTGCGCTGTACGTGGAGGTACAGGCTTGTTCGGATGAAAAAGCGACGTCAAAGGTTTGTGGTCTGTGATGATGGTAAAGTGACGACCATACAAGAAATCGTGAAACTTAGTAACACCAAATACGAGAGCCAAAGCTTCTTTCTCGATCTGTGAATAATTTCTTTGCGCAGACGAGAGCAATTTTGACGCAAAGGCAATAGGGCGATCGTGCGATCCATCTTTGTGCGCAAGCACAGCACCGATCTCGAAATCCGATGCATCTACCATCAACAAAAGGGGTTTCTGGGGATCAAATGGCGTAAGGCAAGTATTTGAAAGCAACGCCGATTTCAACTGGCGAAAGGCGCGTTCGCATTCCGTCGTCCAGACGAACGGAACACCTTTACGGCGTAAGCGATGAAGCGGAGCTGAAATGGAAGAGGCATGTGGGATATATTTATGATAATAGTTAATTTTTCCCAGCACACTCTATAGCTGCTTCAAATTGTGCGGCGAAGGCAAGTCTTGTATGGCACAGAGGTGCTCTGGACTGGGATGTATGCCTTGTGCATTGATTACACGTCCCAAATAGGGTAAGTCGCGAGCAAAAAACACACATTTGTCCTTCCGCAAGCGAAGACCATTTTGTCGCAAGACCTGAAATAATGTTCGGAGGTTGGCTAAATGTTCTTCTTCCGTCTTTCCGGAGATCACAATATCGTCCAGATAGTTTGCTGCAGTAGGGACCGACGCACAAACAGTTTGCAGATATTGCTGAAACAATGCAGGGGTGGATGCACACCCGAATGGCAGTCTTTTGAATCGGTACAAACCAAGATGCGTGTTAACCACCAAGACGCGCTGGGATTCGTCGTCCACTGGTATTTACAAGTACGCATCTGCTAGGTCCAACTTCGAAAAATATTTACCCGGGCACAGTTTGTCAAAAAGATCTTCCGGGCGGGGTAAAGGATAAGTTGCAATCACTAATTGTGGATTCACTGTTGCCTTGAAGTCCACACAAAGTCTCAATTTTCCGGAAGATTTTGGCAAAATTACTAAGGGTGATGCCCAGAGAGAAGCCTGCACACGTTCAATCACACCTTGTGATTCCAAAGCATTTAATGTTCTTGCGACCTCATCACGCAATTCGTGAGGAACATTGCGCGCTCTGAAAAATTTCGGTTGCGCGTTTACTTTCAGTTCCAAATGCGCTTTATAGTTCTTAGCGCAACCAAGGCCTGGTGCAAAAATGTCTGCAAATTCTTCACATAGACGAGAAACACTGGCTGAAGGCACAGTCCGGTTCACTGATAGGACCTGATTTACTATAGACAAGTTAAACAACAGAAATAAATCTAAGCCAAACAAGTTCACTGCAGAAGAAGAACGAAGGACGTAAAAAGACACAAGTTTTGTTTGTCCCTTGTATGTTGCAAGAAGGCTGCACTGTCCGAACACAGGGATATTCTGACCGGAATATGTAGTTAGCTTAACATTTGCGCCACGCAAGGGAGGTGTGCCCAGTTGTTTGTACGTGTCTTTATTGATTAGTGAAACTGCAGCTCCGGTATCGAGCTGGAATGGGATCACGTTGGCATGAATGTCCAAATCTACAAAAAGTTTATTGTCCTGCTGACGACAAGAGCGACTGTCTCGTGCAATTTGAACAGACACTGGTACAGAATCACATGCTAATTGACGTGATTTCCGGCGACGTCGACGCACACTTTTTGTGGGACGCACACAGTCACTTTTAGAGAGAGTGGCACTGGGCGGAGTGGAATTAACTACATGAATGTCCATGGGCGAAGGTTCACAAGCCTGAGTATTCTTGGTTCGATTCCGGCGCGAAGCAAAGGGCCTGGAATGGTTGTTAGTGTCCGATCTGAGCTTTTTCTGGCAAACACTTTGAACATGTCCTTTTCTATTACAGAAAAAGCAAATAGCTTGGCGTGACGGGCAATTCTCACGCGAATGTCTAGTAGCACACGGCGGGCATGATTTTAGCACTGCATTTGCTTGCTGCCGTGGGACACGTGGTTGAGAGCTTGGCGGCAGCTGCGCGGACGAGCGCGAGGGCTGTTTACTGTTCCGTGCAGCGCGCCCAGCGGGCCAGTTAATGTGACACACGGCTGGCGAAGTTGCAAATGATTCCTGAGCAAAGTCAAGTGTGTCTTGCCTATCCAATATGTCTATCACTTGTTGAAGGGAGGGATTGACTAGTTTCAAAATTTGTTCCCTTATACGAACATCAGAAACGTTCTGTGCAATTGCATCACATACCATTGTATCTGAATAAGGGAGTCCACATTCACACTGAAAAGCACAATCTCTTGTAAGGCCTTGCAAAGTTGCAACCCACTCCCGATTAGTTTGACCGGCCGTACGTCTTGTACGAAAGAAAGTATATCTTTTTGCAACGACATTGACTGATTCCTTGAAATATGCATCTAAAGCAGACAAAATTTCCTCGTAGGACAGAGTTGCGACATCGCGGCGGGGAAATAATTTCACTATCACACGGTACGTCTGCACGCCGACACATGATAATAAGTGAGGCTGCCGCTCATTACCTTGAATTCTGTAGGCGGCGAGATGGAATCCAAATTGGCGTGACCACTCCGTCCAGCTTTCCATCGCCACATCAAACGGACGAAAAGGTGGTGCAACTGCGTGTTGTAGCTGCGGTAGCGGTGGAGCGGCGGCTGCCGCATCGTTTTTCATTGCACGTTGACCCTGGACGAGCTGTCCAAGGGCATCCAATAACGTCTGCGTCTGCTGATTCTGCAAGCGATAAAATTCGGACAGTACATCTGGAGATTGTGGCGAAGCCATGACACAAGTAAATTAGGGCAATACGAACGCTAAATCCTCTTTTGAGACTCGTCGCCAAATATGTTGTGTCTAGACAAGACAGCCTAGACACAATGAGAGGAAGCCAAAAGGCACGCGCTTAAACTCACGCAGGCTGGCGTGAGGTCTGAAACAGGATAAGTAATGAATGCTATAAAGAAAAGTACGTAGTTTCTGGAATACTTAACTTTAATCCACATTTGTAGAACATCGCTCTTGATGATACATTAATAGAATCTCAATATCAATTGAATACGGCGCCTTGCTAGGTCGTAGCAAATGTAGCTGAAGGCTATGCTAACTATCGTCTCGGCAAATGAGAGAGTATTTGTCAGTGAACCTTTGCTTGCAAAGTCGGCTGTACAACTGGGGCGAGTGCCAGGACGTCTCTCTAGACCTGCCGTGTGGTGGCGCTCGGTCTGCAATTACTGACAGTGGCGACACGCGGGTCCGACGTATACTACCGGACCGCGGCCGATTTAAATGCTACCACCTAGCAAGTGTGGTGTCTGACGGTGACACCACATAAGCCAGCACACAAACCACATTAAAGGCATTTCCCAAAAACATTTTCCATAGCTCTGTGAAGGAGTGGCACGTGTAAAGGGGCCCAAATCACAATAGGGGGAACAGTTATTGGTGGTCTACAGGACCATCGCAGATCAGGCCCAAAACTTCCATTACAAGCCTCCCCGAGTTATCCAAAACCAGAAGATGTAGCAAGGGCGGTGCCTGCACAGACTCCGAATCACAGAGACACGCGACACCGACCCTAAATCACCCAATCGAGGTGTGAATGAAACGGCCCGACCAAGAAGTAATTACCACATTCCCGCGGACAGGCAAACGAAAATTGTGGTGGGACGACCCCAACAAAACCACTGGTAAGAAACTCATACACTTCACTAGAACTTGGAAACCTTCTCCTCTGTTACATAAAACAGTACTAAACTTCTCACGCTCCACCCCAGCGCCGGGAACACGTCGCACTTCCAAATGCTCGTCAGAGCCAACCGCTGCCAGTGGTTTCAACGGCCGATAAGAAGACATACGGTCCCACGCGCTGATCTCCTGCACCACGGATTCTAAGCTTCATAAGCCACGTACATGCGGGTAAGGAAGACTCAGCCCCTCACAGCCGAGAGGTCGGGCAAAGCACGTGGCCAGCAGTTGACGACCCCCAACAGCAGGCCCCGCTCGCGCCACCACCTCTCTCGGTCACCGCTCAGTACGTACTCCTCGGTCGTGACGCGACCGTACACTTGCTCCACCTCCCGCCAGAGGGCGGTAGCGATCCAAACAGCGCCCCAAACCGAAAGCGCCACCGCAAACACTAGACGCGAAGCGAAAGCAATCCACCTGGCGCGATTTTCGAAGAGCCGGACACAACTACGACTCAGATGAAAAACATGATGTATAAAGTTCTTTGAACACGGGGAACAGTAGGGTTTCATTTGTGGTTGTTGTGGCCTTTAATCCGAAGAGTGGTATGACACAGCGACGATGGTCGCTCTTCATCTCCTGATAACTGTCAGTTACATCAATTTGAACCTTCTTACTGAACTCGTCCCTTGGTTTTTCTACAACTTTTATCCCTCCATCCCGCCCCACCACAACACACACACTTTCTTCCATTACCAAACTGACGATTTCCCCATATCTCACGATGTGTGCTATCAACCGATCCCTTCGTCTAGTCAAAGCGTGCCATAAATTTATTTTTTCACCTATTAGATTTAGTACCTCTTCATTAATTATTCTACCCATCTCATTTTCATCATCTTTTGCAGCAGCACATTTCATAAAAGCCTCCATTTTCTTTTTGCTTAAAATGTTTATCGTCCACATGTCTCTTCTATACAGGGCTACAAATAGGGGAGAGAGTTGTACCCAGAGGACAGGTACCTAGGAACACACGATGTTTCTTGGTGGGTACTTCAGTCTAGAGTGATTTTAGAATCACTTGAAGGAATGCACATTGGAAACGGCCATTAGCAGTTTTCGTCGTTTTCTCGTTTTCGTTGTTGCTAAACGTGAGGTTACGTTTCGCACAGCATTTGTTAATATTTCACGTTCTACGCATTTAAGCGCTTTATGGTATGTTGAAGCCATTTGGAACATATTGTTAAATCCTTAGATACAGGATTTTATTGCTGAGTAAAATCCTATGTATGTTTAGAACTATGTATGCAACATGTGGACAGCTAAGCCATATTTCGTTGGTCGTAGACCTTGAAAAAGAAAGTACTTTACCGGAATATGTGATACTTTCAAATGAAATGAATTTCTTTAACGTCTTAAAAATTTTATATGTCTTGAAAACGGAAATTTCTGTTGGTTCCCAACGGTTTCTGTTTCAAAGTGTTTTTACCTTCTAACTGGCTTTTGATGATACTTCTCCTTAATTTGATTTCGCTTACTGACTTTTGATATGTTGAAGAGTTGTAATGTAACAAATAGACTACTAAATACAGTATTTACGAGATTTTCTCCATTGCGGCTCTTCTAAATTTCAATCGAATATTTGTTACTAGGTACTATAGAACACGTTTTCACATTTGAAATAACCTTAATTTTCCCTAGTAATTTTTATAATTTCAGAAGAAGACTACAGTGCGTAAAAAATGAATGTCATTATTTAAAAATGGAATAAGAAAATATATTCATCTTCTAATACAGGGCTGGCTAGAGGTGAAAATCTGAAAAGTTTGCCACGGCACCACACTGTTCTCTTACTTAAGACGCCCTAATACTTAAATTTGTATTCAATGTTAGCAAATTTCTCCTTTTCACAAATGCTTTTCATGTTATTTTCTAGACTGCCTTTTATATTCTCTATACTTCGGCAATCGCGACTTACCTTGCTGTCCAATTAGCAAAACTGACCTACTACTATTTCCTCCAGCATGAACAGATTTAATTCGACTACGCCTCATTCCTTTGTTTTACTTTAATTTACGTCAAAATTATAAATCTCTTTCAAGTCACTAGCCATTCCAGTCAATTGCCCTTCCAAGTCGTTTGCAGTCCCTGACATAACAACAAGTTATTATTTCGTCTCCCTTAGCTTTAATTCCCTCTCCCAGTTTCTAATTATTTGCAAATTGCAGTAAATTGGGTACATTGTAAATATGGTTTTAGAAGAAAGCATTTTACTGCTATGCGATTAACTTCCTACCACTGCGACCTAAATCCTATCTGATCGATATTCTTCTTTCTTCTACTTCACTTCATGGAAGGTAGACTAGTGTTTAACGCTCCGTCGAAAGCGATGTCATTAGAGACGGAGCACAACCTCGGATTAGGGAAGGATAGGGAAGCAAAACGGCCATGCCATTTCAAATGAATCATCCCGGCATCTACCTGAAGTGATTTAGCGAAATCACGGAAAACCTATATCACAATGGCCGGACGTGGGTTTGAACGGCCGTCCTCCCGAATGCGTGTCCAGGGTGCTAACCACTGCACCAACTCGCTCGGTATGGAATAGGCCATCCAGCATCTTCCTTCTATATAAATTCCATTTCGTCTTTGGCCTTTCGACGTTTCACCTCCCATATAGCTGAAAATTATTGCTAATTTTGGGTGGCTTATATTCTCGAAAACAACGTCCAAAATTAAACTCACAGAATTAAATGGTAATCAGCATCTTAAGAGAGTACGATGGTCACTTTGGAGCGTTGTAGATGGTGCAGAACCTATACAAAGTGGTCATGTGACCACTGCTGACGGAAGTCATGCCATGATTGTTGTGTTTATGCCTGTCGGATGAGTGGAATCAGTCCAGTGAGATGGCTCGTCATGCAGACATGTCAGAATGGTAGGCAGTAACCGTCTTGTTTCTACGTGTCCACAATTGTCTAGTTTGTTGATGTATTAACGTGGACTCTCTAACGTGTCTACAAGGGCACTTTACCACTCACAGTCAAATGTCACAACGTAGGAACAGAGAGGTGCCACGTAGATCCTAACGGACAGTGAAGGATAGAGTGAAAATGATTCTCAGGAATTGCTGATATCAAGGAATGAAGGTCCATTTCAACCAGTTTCGAAGCGAACATTGCCAAGGGGATCGTATGAAGGTGACGTTTGGAGTTGTGTACCCCGGAAAAGGCCATTGCTTACAGCAACACATAAGGCTGGACGTGTTCAGTGTGTCAGACCATACAGAAATCCCGTACATTAGCTGCCTGGAGGCGTGTAGTGTGAACCTATATGGCGAATTTGCCTCTTTCCGAATGATGCAACGCGTTGTGCACCGACGGCCTAATGGGGCGTTTAGCGGGAAGTATGTGTGTAGGTTTTATTTCAAGCCACAGTTGTTTCTAAGATGTTCTGGGGGTGTTTTCATAGCATGACTTGGGCCGACTAATTCAGGTAACCGTGAATACGAACCAGGCTCTTTATTTCAACACGGTCGGTGATTAAGTGTTGTCCTACATAGTACATTTTCACAATAAGTATGTTGCGGACATTTCCGTCTCCTACGTCGGCGACAACCGTGTTTACTGGGCTGTAAGCAGACGTTCCTGGTTTGAAGAACACTCTTGCTGCCGGTGGCACCTCGACTGGCCCACTAAATCAAGCTTAATTTCATGATCGAGCTGCTGTTCATAAGCCACACACCACGCCGGTAAACGCGAAGCGACGCCTCGTTTGGTGTAAGGCGCTTAAACATTGGACGATTGAACAGGGAAAAAACGTTGTGTGGAGTGATGAATCATGGTACACAATGTGGCTATCCGATGGCAGGGTCTGGGTATGGCGAATGCCCAGTGAAATTCATCTGCTAGCGTGTGTAGTGCCAACAGTAAAATTCGTAGGCTTTGATGTTATTGTGTGGTCCTGTTTTTCATGGAGGGCGCTTGCAACCCTTGTTGTTTTGCGTGGCACTATCACAGCACAGGCCTACATTGATGTTTTAAGCACCTTCCTGCTTCCCACTGTTGAAGAGCAATTCGGGGATGGCGATTGCATCTTCCAACACGATCGAGCACCTATTCATAATACACGGCCTTTGGGGGAGTGGTTACACGACAATAACATCCCTGTAATGGACTGGCCTGCACAGAGTCCTGACCTGAATCCGATAGAACACCTTTGGAATGTTGTGGAATGCCGACTTCGTGCCAGGTCTCACCGACCGACATCGATACCTCTCGTTAGTGCACCACTCCGTGAAGAATGGGCTGCCATTTCCAAAGAAACCTTCCACCACCTGATTGTACGTATGCCTGCAAGAGTGGATGATGTCATCAAGGCTAAGGGTGGGCCAACACCATACTGAATTCCAGTATTACCGATGGAGGGCTCCACGAACTTGTAAGTCATTTTCAGCCAGGTGTCCGGATACTTTTGATCACGTAGTGTAGGAACAGAGGTAGTACATAGATTCTGCTTTCAATAGTGAATATTATGCAGCAGTCAACGTCTTTGGAAAACGATAGCTCAGAGTGATTTAATCATCTATGAGTGGCTTCAGCTGAGTATAGTGTACCTGAAGAAACTTGAGGACTCTCCCTTGCAGAATTGAGTTCATTATGAGTGCCGGAGACGATGACTAATTTTTTATTCGGTGTGCTTAGCTTCAAATTGTAAACCACATGGGAGGAGAAGCTTTGGAGGACCCTAGCGATTTGGGACATAATTAAAAAAAATTATCTGCAAGAAATGCCAAAAAATATTAGTTGAAAATTTTAAAGGGACTGACACAAAGATAATTAAAGAAGCAAAACTACTAGAGGTAAAAATGTTTGGTCATGATAGAAAAACTGCAAAAGAAGAAAGGCGTCCTGTTGTTTTAAGTGGAGCAGGAACTTAAAAAGTTTGTTGTATGGATTGGACGTAAAAGTGATGATGAGGACGTCACATCTACAGAATCGGGATGAAGGTCTACCTAGAGGACAACAGGATATTCTTTTTAAAGGAGATGAAACCTCCGTTGGGAGACAAGACTTATTAAAAGACTCGACAAAATCTGCATCTACATAAGCCGTACTCAATGTTAATGAGGAGAGTTCAAAAAGTGTAGGTGCTTAATGAAAGGTAGATTTCACATAAAGGCAACACACTTTATTGATAAATAACTACTACCACGTGTACTACTATCGTCCCTTTTGTTATTTCACGTAACGCTCGTGCGACAACTGCATACTCCCCAATCCTAGTCCCGCGAGACTCACGCGATTTACTGACTACGGGAGAGCTCAGTCTTTCCCATGCTGTTCTTTCGCGACGGTTCCAGCGGATATGTGTTGAGTTATCAGCGAGCTGAAGTTACTATATAACTAAGGGAAGTGGTTGAAGGGTGTTGACACAACGAGTAGTTTACGATGTGTTGGACGTGCACACCTCATCACAGAAGTGGAAGTCGGAGGCTTTCCCGCAGGACAGGCGGTGATCTGCTGCATATGACTACAGAGTACAGTGTTGGTGCAGACACGTCTCTGAGCACTCCGTTCAGTGCAGAATGTGTAGCTCCACAGCAGATGACCTCTACTTGTTGACCCAATGACATTGTCAATTACAATTGGAGTGCATACAGGATCATCGAGAGACGATAGTGGACCGCAGATGAATGGACGAACCATGTATTTTATCATAGCTGCTAAAAAAATTAAAAAGACCGCCCCTCAGACGCAGGCTGATGGGGGCAGTATTATGATATGCGGACCTCTCTTTCACCTAGTTTTCCATGGGGCCTGTTGTAGTAATCAAAACCATCAAGACAGCTGCGCAGTACCTTAACTGCCCAATGGCACTTCTTCATGTTTGAAGCTCCTCCCGATGGCAGTGACACCTTTCAGCAAGATAACTGTCCGTGTCACAATGCCACAACCGTGCTACAGTAGTTTCATGAGCATGATTGTGAACTCACGTTGATGTCTCTGTCACAAAATTCGCCTTATCTGTACCAGATGAACATATGTAGGACGATTTCGGGAGCCAACTTCACGCTCAAAAACTACTGATCGGAAATTTATGGAACATGCGTAACCTGTGCGTAGACATCTCGTGCCACATACTTCCGGATAACCACCGAGGACTTTTCGAATCAGTCACACATAGTCTCCTTTGTATTGCGTTCTACATATGGTTAATACGCTAATAAGCAGATGGTCATACCATTTTCTCTCAGCAGAGTATGCATGTATACTGAGGCGCGTATTCAAATACAGGTATATGTAAACAGGCAGAATGAAGTATTGCGATTGGCAACGCCTATATAAGACAAATAGTGTCTGCCGCATTTGTCAGATCGGTTACTGCTGCTAAAATCGCAGGCTGTCAAGATTTAGGTGAGTCTGAACGTGGTTTATGGTAGGTGCGCGAGAGATGGGACCCAGCATCTCCGTGGTAGCGATGACGTGGGGGTTTTCCCGTACGACCTATTCACGAGTGTACCGTGAATATCAGAAATCCTGTAAAACATCAAATCTCCGAGACTGCTGTGGCTGGAAAAAGATACTTCAAGAACGGGACCGAAGACGACTGAAGAGAATAGTTCAACTTTACAGCAGTGCAACTCTTGCGCAAAATGCTGCAGATTTCAATGCTGGGCCATCAAAAAGTGTCAGCGCGAGCAGTTCAATGAAAGATCATCGATATGGAGCCGAACGCCCACTCGTGGTCCCTTGAGACAGCACGACACAAAGTTTTGCGCCTCGCCTGGGTCCCTAAACACCGACATTGGATCGTTGATGACTGGGAACTTGTTGCCTGCTCGGACGAGTCTTGTTTCAAATTGTATCTAGCGGATGGACGTGTACAGGTATGAAGACAAGTTCGTGAATCTATGGACCTTGCAGGTCAGCAGGTGACTGTTGAAGCTGGTGGAGGTTCTGTAACGTGTGTGGCGTGCGCAACTGGAGTGATATGGGACCCCTGATACGTCTAGATAGGACTCTGACAGGTGACACGTACGTAAACTCTATGTCTGGTCATCTGCATCCATTCATGTCCATTGTGCATTCCGACGGACTTGGCTAATTCCAGCAAGACAATGCGACACTCCACACGTCCAGAATTGCTACAGAGTGCTGCAGGAACACTCTTCTTATTTAAACACTTCTGCTGGCCACCAGATTCCCCAGACCTGAACATTATTGTGTATATCTGGGATGCCTAGCAACGTTCTGTTCAGAAGAAATCTCCACCCCCTCGTACTCTTACGGATTTGTGGGCAGCCGAGCAGGATTCATGGTGTCAATTCCCTCCAGCACTACTTCAGACATTAGTCGAGTTCATGCCACGTAGTGTTGCGGCACTTCCGCGTGCTCGCGGGAGCCGTACACGACATTAAGGAGGTGTAATCAGTTTCTTTGGCTCTTCAGTCTAAATGAAAAGGGAATTACATAATTTGACGATTCTGATAAAAAGTTAGTGCGTAGAATTCTGCTTCGATGTTACGACAGAGAAGAATATCCGACAACTAGACAGATACAGTGTGATCTTCGTGAAAAAATTGTTTATTCTCCCACAGATACTTCCGTTCTTTGTCTTCTCCGCTCACTTGGTTGATTTTTTATTCAGAAAGTGTGGTGATGGATACAATGTTTTAATGAAATGCAGAGATAGTGCACTTAATGCGTGCTGAGGACAATGTCGTGTAGTAAGTACACTGCGATAGAACTTGATTTTCAAACAACCACACGTAAAAATATATTTTGCTCAACTTCAACGGAAATATTAGCTTGAAAATACCTACAATTAGTTTTATATGGCGTATGTCGGCGATTTTGGGTGATGAGTGCAGTGATACGAGCTAGTAAGAGCTGCAAATAAAAATTCTCTGGAGATAGGAAATATTCTCGGTCGTATTAAGTTTAGTCGTCTGAACTAAACTCCTGGCTTTGACATACAAGTACTCACGCACTGTCGTGTACGGAATCTCTTATAAATAAAATAGGTTATATCCAAGAACGATTACCTGTCGAACTCGTAGGCTCCTAACGATATACACTGAAGAGCTAAAGGAATTGGTGCAGTTGCCTAATATCGATAGGCGCCCAACGAGCACGCAGAAATGCCGCAAGATGACGTGGCATGGACTCGACTAATGTCTGAAGTAGTGCTCTAGCGAATTGACACCATGAATCCTGCAGGGCTGGCCATAAATCCGTAAGGGTACGAGGGGTTAGAGATCTCTCCTGAACAGTACGTTGCAAGGCATCCCAGATATGCTCAATAATGTTCATGTCTGAAGAATCTGGTGTCCAGCGGAAGTGTTTGAACTCAGAAGAGTGTTCCTGAAGCCACTCTTTAGCAATTCTGGACGTGTGGTGTGTCGCATTGTCCTACTGGAATTGCCCAAGTCCTCGGAATGCGCAATGGACATGAATGGATGCATATGATCAGACTGGATGCTTACGTACGTGTTACCTGTCAGAGTCGTGTCTAGACGTATCAGGGGGCCCGTATTACTCCAACTGCACACGCCCCACACCATTACAGAGCCGCCACCAGCTTGAACCGTCCCATGCTGACATCCAGACTCCATGGATTTATCAAGTTATCCGCTTGATACAATTTGAAATGAGACTCGTCCGATCGGACAACATGTTTGTAGTCGTCGTCGTTGACTGCCCCAGGCAAGGCGTAAAGCTTTGTGTCGTGCAGTTATCAAGTGTACACGAGTGTGCCTTCGGCTCCGAAAGCCCATAATGATGAAATTTCGTTGAACGGCTCGCACACTGACACTTACTGCTGGCCGAGCGTTGAAATCTGCAGCAATTTGAGGAAGGGCTGTACTTCTGTCACGCTGAACGATTCTCTAAGTCGTAATTGGTCCCGTTGTTGCAGCATTTTTCTCCGGCGACAGAGATGTAGGAGATTTGATGTTTTACCGGATTCCTGATATTCACGGTACACTCGTGAAATGGTGGTACGGAAAATCCCCACTTCATAACCACCTCGAAGATGCTGCGTCCGATCGTTCGTGAGCTGGCTATAACAACACGTTCAAGCTCACTTAAATCTTGATAATCTGCCATTGTAGCAGCAGTAACAGATCTAACAACTGCGCCAGACACTTAGGACCTTACATAGGCGTTGCGGACCGCAGGCCGTATTCTGCCTGTTTACGTAAGAGGGGCGTTTGAAATGTCCGCCAAAGGTCCGAGAAATGGCCCCACCAGCGCGTATCGAGGTCATGTTTTTTTAGTTGCATCTTTGGAAAGAACCCATACCAAGTTTCAGCCATATTGGTCTATTTCTTTATGTTTGGCACTCGTATGAATCAAGGAAGTAGAGTGATTGTCAAAAAATGGACGAAAAAGTATTTCATGTGGTGATTAAACACTACTTAATGAAAGGCAAAACGACTCAGGAGACTAAAGAGAAGCTTGATAAACATTACGGTGACTCTGCACCTTAGATTAGAACCGTTTACAAATGGTTTCAAAATTTTCGGAGTGGCCCTATGGGCACAACTTATGCTGAACGTTCTGGACGCCCTCTGGAGGTTACGACTCCAGAAATCATTGGTAAAATCCATGATAGTGTGATGGATGACAGAAGAGTTAAGATGCGTGAGATTGGCCGGCCGGTGTGGCCAAGCGGTTCTAGGCGCTTCAGTCCGGAACTGCGCGACTGCTACGGTCGCAGGTTCGAATCCTGCCTCGGGCATGGATGTGTGTGGTGTCCTTAGGTTAGTTAGGTTTAAGTAGTTCTAGGGGACTGATGACCTCAGATGTTAAATCCGATAGTGCTTGGAGCCATTTGAGCCATGCGTTAGATTGCTAGTGCTGTGGGAATCTCAAATGAACGGGTACATAATATTATGCATAAACATTTCGATATGAGAAAGCTATCCGCAAGATGGGTTCCGCGATTGCTCACGCTTGACCAAAAACGGAATCATGTGAAGAGTTGCAAGGATGGTTTGCAGCTGTTCAGAAAGAATCCGCAGGACTAAGAGTCGTTTCGTCACAGTGGATGAAACATGGATATACACTCCAGGAAATTGAAATAAGAACACCGTGAATTCATTGTCCCAGGAAGGGGAAACTTTATTAACACATTCCTGGGGTCAGATACATCACATGATCACACTGACAGAACCACAGGCACATAGACACAGGCAACAGAGCATGCACAATGTCGGCACTAGTACAGTGTATATCCACCTTTCGCAGCAATGCAGGCTGCTATTCTCCCATGGAGACGATCGTAGAGATGCTGGATGTAGTCCTGTTGAACGGCTTGCCATGCCATTTCCACCTGGCGCCTCAGCTGGACCAGCGTTCGTGCTGGACGTGCAAACCGCGTGAGACGATGCTTCATCCAGTCCCAAACATGCTCAATGGGGGACAGATCCGGAGATCTTGCTGGCCAGGGTAGTTGACTTACACCTTCTAGAGCACGTTGGGTGGCACGGGATACATGCGGACGTGCATTGTCCTGTTGGAACAGCAAGTTCCCTTGCCGGTCTAGGAATGGTAGAAGGATGGGTTCGATGACGGTTTGGATGTACCGTGCACTATTCAGTGTCCCCTCGACGATCACCAGTGGTGTACGGCCAGTGTAGGAGATCGCTCCCCACACCATGATGCCGGGTGTTGGCCCTGTGTGCCTCGGTCGTATGCAGTCCTGATTGTGGCGCTCACCTGCACGGCGCCAAACACGCATACGACCATCATTGGCACCAAGGCAGAAGCGACTCTCATCGCTGAAGACGACACGTCTCCATTCGTCCCTCCATTCACGCCTGTCGCGACACCACTGGAGGCGGGCTGCACGATGTTGGGGCATGAGCGGAAGACGGCCTAACGGTGTGCGGGACCGTAGCCCAGCTTCATGGAGACGGTTGCGAATGGTCCTCGCCGATACCGCAGGAGCAACAGTGTCCCTAATTTGCTGGGAAGTGGCGGTGCGGTCCCCTACGGCACTGCGTAGGATCCTACGGTCTTGGCGTGCATCCGTGCGTCGCTGCGGTCCGGTCCCAGGTCGACGGGCGCGTGCACCTTCCGCCGACCACTGGCGACAACATCGATGTACTGTGGAGACCTCACGCCCCACGTGTTGAGCAATTCGGCGGTACGTCCACCCGGCCTCCCGCATGCCCACTATACGCCCTCGCTCAAAGTCCGTCAACTGCACATACGGTTCACGTCCACGCTGTCGCGGCATGCTACCAGTGTTAAAGACTGCGATGGAGCTCCGTATGCCACGGCAAACTGGCTGACACTGACGGCGGCGGTGCACAAATGCTGCGCAGCTAGCGCCATTCGACGGCCAACACCGCGGTTCCTGGTGTGTCCTCTGTGCCGTGCGTGTGATCATTGCTTGTACAGCCCTCTCGCAGTGTCCGGAGCAAGTATGGTGGGTCTGACACACCGGTGTCAATGTGTTCTTTTTTCCATTTCCAGGAGTGTATTACTATACTCCTGAAACCAAACAACAATCTAAACAATGGGTTACCAAGGGAGAATCTGCACCAAAAAAGGCGAAGACCATTCCTTCGGCCAGAAAGGTTATGGCGACTGTCTTTTGGGATTCGCAAGGGATAACCCTCATCGACTATCTGGAAAAGGGTAAAACTATTACAGGTGAATATTATTCATCGTTATTGGACCGTTTGAAAACCGAGCTGCAAGAAAAACGCAGCCAATTGGACCGCAAAAATGTCTTTTTCCATCACGACAACGTACCAGCACACACCTAAGCAGTTGTGGTCGCAAAATTAATAGCAATAGGATGCCAACTCGTTTCACATCCCCCCTATTCTCCAGACGTGGCTCCCTCGAACTACTGTTTGTTCCCCAATTTGAAGAAATGGCTGGAGGGACAAAGATTTTATTCAAATGAGGTGGAGTTGCAGCAACTAATAGCTATTTTGCAGACTTGGACAATTCCTATTATTCGGAAGGGATCAACAAACTAGAACATCGTTGAACGAAGTGTAGAAGTCTAAAAGGAGACTATGTCGAAAAATAAAGGTTTACCTCAAACATGTAAGTAGTTTTTATTTTTGCACGGCCTTTTCAAACGCCCCTCGTATCTCTGTATTTGAATACGCATGCCTACATCAGTTTCATTGGCACTTCAGTCTATATCGAACGTGCAACTGTATGTCGACCCCACGACTCTGGTGGCGCGAGTGATGGATGCTGTTTACAGCGTTCACTAGGAGAATGACAAAACACGAACTTTTGCTAAGTCACTGTTAATTACAAATGAAAGCAGTAACATCATTTACTTCTCTGCAGAAACTGCAGTAGTGTCACTCGATGTTCGTAGACAACTGTGTTTCAGAATCTGTCGCTTGTAGCGAATTATCTACGGTAGAGCCAGTGAGCGCAGGAGTTCCAATCATTGTATGTTGGCGGAAGCTGCTCGCCGCCGGGCAGCAGTGCGTTAGGAACGCGGTACTGTGCGGACTGCCACGCCGGAGGTCTGTACAAACTGAATTTCCCTACATTAATTATATGCGATTCGTATATTTTGACAGCATTTGTTTGTCCATCCTGGAATACTCCTGTTTCATGACTAAGCCGCCGGCAGCAATGCTTTTTTCTCATAACCCGGGTACACTCTTGTTATTCCAGTCAAAAGTATCGGGAGAATTTCAGTATGGTCGATTTTCCCAAGCAACGTCAATCTGTAGAAATATAGGTGTCGAAAGAGGGAGGATTCATCCCATCTCCTGGCCACCCATCTCTTTTTATCGACTATCTCCACAACTGTTGAATGTTATGTGTGTGGATTCAGATGGTTCAAATGGCTTTGTGTACTATGCGACTTAACGTCTGAGGCCATCAGTCGCCTAGAACTTAGAACTAATTAAACCTAACTAACCTAAGGGCATCACACACATCCATGCCCGAGGCAGGATTCGAACCTGCGACCGTAGCGGTCGCTCGGCTCCAGATTGTAGCGCCTAGAACCGAACGGCCAGTCCGGCCGGCTCTGTGTGTGGACAGATGGATCGACCGATGACACAGTGCGAGGTGCCGGGGCTGAGAAGAGTTTGTACCTCTTTAATTCAGACGAATTTTGCATGAGAACGAGACATGCACTCCACCCCCTCCTTATCTACCAGCTAATTAATTATGAGCACAATAGTAACGGAAGCAAGTGATGGTGACCCTGCTAGTTGGTAAAATAAGGAGTGCACACTGACAATGTTTAAAAAAAATTGTAATCTACCCAAAAAAGGAGAACTTTATCATAATGAACAACCGCAAATGGGATTCTTCCTATAGCTACGAAATGATATGCGTATTAAATATTACAATGAGATTTATTATATCTCAGAACATAAATGCACATGATTGTCAACACACACAGTTAGTTAAAGATAGGGTATACTGAAATATTATGAGAATAAGAGTTGGCTCGAGAACAAGGGGCTCCTACTCTCTGTGGTGCAATAGATTGATATTGACTGGAGGTCCTAATGAATCAAATATTAATCTCCCGATTATACAGTAGTATCGCAATTAGTAGTGAGAGCTCAAATGGGATCACGTGGAGAAACAAGAAAGGTGGACTTGTAGCAAAACGAGCGCACGTGCTGCTGAGGGATTCAGTATAAAATTGATAAGGTCCTACAATGCCGGAGCCGCGAAATGCTGTACCAGTACTGAAATCTGCAGCACATCGTCGGTAGGCAGCGTCCTGTTGATGTAGGCGCCGACTACTGCCGTGCAGCAACTCTTTGTCAACCCCTGGCCGCGAAGTCTGTCCGAGAACTCTAAGTTCTTCCGCAAACGAGCGACCAAGTCGCAAGACCGTCCGACTCCGAGGAATATCAGATCCCCAATCCCTTCCCCGCGCAACGCAAGAGCGAAGCCAACATTGCTCTACTCCCTACTCTCCTCGAACTCTGCGAATCAGCATTCAGTTCTGATTCCAAAATTCCCCCACACTGTCTCAGAGCATCATTCGCGTCAATAGCGACCGTTCCCACCAATTTCGACCTGGGCTTTATGACGTCAACTTGCCTCAGTTTAAGTTGACCAGTTATGCCTCTGCTATTCAGCTGAGGGCACTGAACATTTCGTTTGACCGGCTACGAAAACAACCTGCCTAGACCACCAGCAATCCGGTGCCCTGCAGGGCACAGTCCACAAGAATTCTCAGAATCAGGAGGACAATTCAGTCAGTCGGTGCCAGGAATCTTCGTTCCAGACGCGCTGGAACGGTAAACACATTAACTGTGGCCACACTCAGACGTCTCACAGGTCGTTTCGCCCTGCAGACAATAGGCGAAACTCGACTGACATCAGTTGTTCAGCCAGGCTCTTAAGCCTATAGTACAAACCCCACAGAATTCAGGGAAGTGCAGCCCCCAACCGGAAATGCAGTGTGCTGCTATCTCCGATGCTCGCCTCGCACAGGCCACCCAAGGAAGTAAAACATGTTTAGGAATCAAGTGAAAAGCATTTTTTTGAGCTCCCAGTACAAATACTCTCATTACAATAACCTTATTCGGTCTGTTACTACCGTGCAATGACATAGAACATTAATAAAATTGATAAAAATGAGAGAAGACATGCAAAAGAGGGCATGGAACCTGTTAACAGATTTAACAGAATTATTCACCAACTCGTGTTGAAAGCCTTCTTTGTTTAAGATGTTGGATGACTTAGAGCTGTCTGTTACCACTTTCGTGCCTGACGGTATAAAGTGCTTTATCAGAGAGACTAAAGTTCTTTTCTCCCTTGAATAAACTCGAACTATAAAGCACTTACAGTATTCTCTTCCAGTACCCAGAAATGTTCAACTTCATTTTCAACGGTTGTCCTGTCTGGTACTTGCTAGTAGCTATATTCCACTCCCCAAAATTTAGTACGTAGGTCATCCGCAGCTCAGAGCTGTGATAAATTAATTTAGAGAGGTCCGCTTCAGTTATACAAATATTTATCCAAACCAAAATCGGTTTCGAGATCTTAAAATCCCACCCTCATGGCTATGAAAAGTATTTGGTTGTACATAACATGTGGGCGGCCAGTCAGCGCACGAGATCCAGTCACTGTATGTTGTCGGTAGCTGTCCGCCGCCGGGCAGGAGCGCGGTAGGAACGGCAAACGCTACTGTGTGGAGGGGCCACAACGGAGGTCTGCACAAGCCGAATGTCCCTCAATCAATTAATTGCGATTCGTCTGTTTTGACAACATTTGTTTCTTCGCCCACTGTAATACTCTCGTTCGTGACAATGACGTAAGATAGTTCTTGGCAGAAACCGCTATAGTCGCACTCGATGTTCGTAGACAACTGTGTTTCAGAAGCTGTCGCTTGTAGCGAATAGTCTTTATCTTAGAAAAATCTAAAATGACGGATAACTTGAAAATGTCAACCCGTGTGTTCTTTTTTACAGATGTTTCTAGTGACACTGGGTGTAGTACAATTGCGAAGAAAAATCAGCATCTGTATCTCTCTTGTAAAGTTTCACGGAGGTGAGTCCATGACAGTCTACATAGTTCTTGCTATCCTCATTTGGAAGCAATCCGAAGTTCTAACCAAATTTCAAACAGCTTTCCATACTACAGAACCGAGGAGTTAGATTTCACCGTGCGAGACTATCAGCACTCGAAACTGCAACGTTTTCAACTGCTATTCACAATCGAAAACAAACTATGTACCTCTGACTACGCACTGAACATTTTAACTTTTACCGTAATTCACGCCACCTGGGTCGTGCGTTCGACATGGAGTCGCACGTTCAATTTATGTCTTTAGGGGCCCACGCTTTCTATGGGAAGTAATCCACCGAAATTACCATAAAATGCGTTGAAACGTGACACGGTAAATCAATGATGTCTCAGCTGCTACAAAAATTAATACCTCGCTGGAAGTTTTTGCAATGTCCAAGAGAACGCAAATTCATGAACGACGATATTGTTCCTTCCACAGGTAGAAAAGTTTCATACTTCTTACGGCGTTTCGGAATTTTTACTAACATTTGAAATTATCACCAACTGGCAGTGCAGTAGGACGGTTAGGATGGTCTTGAGGTGAATATTTTAGTGATGGCCGCTGTAGTAGAAATTACTAGTTAACTCAACTGAATCTTCATCTCATTTTTAGTTTCAGATTGAATATAGTTAAAGCACAGTGTCTAATGGCAATCTGCTCATGCTTAGTACCCGTATTCTCGATGTGTCTTGACTATCATCACTCTGAAGTTACATGCTTCTCATATATATAAATGCGTAGGCTTCTGCGGCCAGAGTCACCTGACATAAACGCTTTATTAGTATCGTACTACCTCATAATGTGAATATACATACGAGGCTGAGTCAAATGAAAACCTTACATTTGTAATAACAAATCGAAATTTCGCGTCGTTATCCTGTAAGTTGCTAAGCATGCTACAAACAGCGTGCAGAATGGTCTGTAGGTGGCAGCAAAGTGGAGATGCACACATTCCGTTGCAGTATCAGTATAAATATGACCACTCCACTTGCGACTTGCACCAGGGAAGAACAGCGTTTGTGTTACTCGGTTCTTCCGTAGTGAAGGTGTGAAACCTATTGAAATTCATCGATGAATGAAGGTTCAGTTCGGTGGTGCATGTTTGTCACAGCAGCAAGTCTACGAATGGAGTAGGAAGTTTGCAAATGGAGTGAGTTCAGTGGAAGATGCTCCTCGTCCAGGTCAGGCACAACGAGTTGTGATTCCACAGAACATGGCAGCAGTTGAAGCCATAGTGAAGGAAAACCGCCGAGTGACACTGAATGACATTGGAGCATGTTTACAGATTAGTCATGGGTCAGCACACCACATTGTTCATGATGTGCTGCAGTTTCACAAAGTGTCTGCAAGATGGGTGCCAAGGCAGCTGACTCCGGAAATGAGAGAACGATACGTATGTTGATGCTTGTGAAGAACGAGAAGGCTTCCTTGCAAGAATCGTTACAGGGGACGAAACCTGGGTTCACTTCCAACAACCGGAAACGAAGAGAGCGAGCATGGAATGGCGCCACTCCTTACAACCAAAAGCAAAGAAGTTGCGAATAGAACCATCAGCAGGGAAGGTTATGCTGACTCTCTTTTGGGACTAAAAAGTCGTCATTTTGGAGCACTACATGACTAGAAGGACCACTGTCACCAGTGCACCATACACAGATCTCCTAAAAAATCATCTGCGGCTTGCAATCAAATCAAAGCGACGTGGATTGCTGTCAGCAGGTGTCCTTTCGCAACATAATGCATGGCCCCACACTGCTCGTACAACAGTTGCAACAATCTCAGACCTGCATTTTGAGTGTCTTCCTCATCCACCACACTCACCAGACCTTGCCCCAAGTGATTTCCATATGTTTGGACCACTCAAAGACGCAATGGGAGGGAAGAAGTTCGGTTCTGATGAAGAGGTACGCCACTCGGTGCATGAGTGGTTGCGCGGTGTACCAAAAGAATTTTTTTCTAAGGAATTTATGCACTTTGTAAGCGCTGGAGGACTTACATTGAGCGTGGGGGAGACTATGTTGAAAAGTTACACAGCTTTGTACCACTTCTGTACAATAAATATGTAAAAAAAATATTTAAGGTTTTCATTTGACTCACCCTCGCATATATATAGAAGCAACACAGCTAAAGCACGTCATTACATCATTAGACCCAAAAGAAGGCAACTGTAACCGTGGCCAAAACTTGGGTTCTCCAGCATGGATCTTTTTACATTAAGACGCGGTACCATACTCAGAAAACTTTTATATCAACCGAAATTCTTTACTATCAAAACAGTCTTGATCACAATTTATTTATTACGGTGACCGGTTTCGACCACTACTGTGGTCATCTTCAGACCAATGAGTAAGGAAGGACCTCCTTCTGCTGGAGAATCACCGGCCACCGTAATAAATTGTGATCAAGACTGTTTTTGATAGTAAATATTTGTAACACTTTGATCACTGTTCACACCCACAATGTATTCAAAAGTAATCAACAGAAATTCGTTTCGTAATTTCGTTGGAATGTAAGAGGAAATTTTTTCGAAGCTGTTCACCATCACTGTAGGAAATATATAGCTACAAGATACAAATATGAGGCCGTCCGTAAAACGAAGGTATAGATAGTTTACACAAAGTTTCATAAGAGCAAAAACTTCTTGTGCGTAACTTGTGTTCTCTGTGACACAGACAAGCGGTCACGTTAAGCTTTATGGCCACTGGGAAGACATTCCAGTTATTGGCCTATGCAACATGAATTACAGCAAACACATTATTTATATTAAATGATATCGACTATTGCAGATAATACACCTATTAAATTAAAAAGAAAGAGCCAGAATATTTTTAAAAACAAAACATGAAAAAAAGAAAACTGGAAATAGACGTCAGCTGCTACCTCACCCTTTACAGTTTATGACGCTATCCCAAGCGCTAGGGCTTTCACGTGTGAGTAGTGTTCAAGTTCAAGTGTGTGTGAAATCTTATGGGACTTAACTGCTAAGGTCATCAGTCCCTAAGCTTACACACCACTTAACCTAAATTATGCTAAGGACAAACACACACACGCATGCCCGAGGGAGGACTCGAACCTCCGCCTGGACCAGCCGAATAGTCCATGACGGTAGCGCCCAAGACCGCTCGGCTAATCCCGCGCGGCCGTGTGAGTAGTGCCATAGTTATATGGTATACAGTGTGTGGAGGCTGTATTTAGAAATGTGTTTATTTGATATTTAACTATGATAAATTGTACCAACATGGACGCGCTTGTAGTATATGGTTCAAATGGCACTGAGCAGTATGCGACTTAACTTCCGAGGTCATCAGTCGCCTAGAACTTAGAACTAATTAAACCTAACTGACCTAAGGACATCACACACATCCATGCCCGAGGCAGGATTCGAACCTGCGACCGTAGCGGCGCTTGTAGTAGATCATCATTGTGCCATAGCACTGTAACGGTGAAATATCATAGCATACAGCCTGTAACACTAAAAGCTTCAAATATGGGAACCCATTAACTACCGATGTGTAGCTTCCTGCCACTTTATTACAACAAATCGTACCTAAAACGACGAGTTTTCGAGAGATCCTGAATGCGATGAGGCGTTACAACAGCTTATACTTATACCAGGTACTCTGATTTTTTTAAATAAATAAATAACACCAAATATCGAGTTTAACTCCACAGAACAACAGACCAATGCCTCGTCCCACTGCACATGTTTGTCTCCAAGGCGAGGTGAATGTCTGTTACTCCAGAACGTGGAATTCCACGCTGTGAGGTGACCAGCTTCCCGTGCGAGCAGCCTACGTTTTCACGTCCCGTGAGAGGACGGCTTCAGCCTGAGTGTGCCGCGGCGCGCAAAACGAGGAAGCTGCCCGCCGGCGCAGCCCGCGGACCACCGGCGGCGAGGTGGGAAGTTTCTGGGGCCGTATCTGGGCTGCCGTGGGATCGCTCCCCAGGCGCCGAAGATAAGGGCACGGGAAGGGCCAACACGGCCCTGACAAATGGCCGCAAACACCGGCGCGGCGTGGCGCGGCCCGCCCTATCGGCTGGCTGCGGCAGCTCTGAGAGGGGTGGGACGTGGGAGAGGACTGCCGGAATGCGCCGCGCCCTCTGACAACACGCGCCTCTCTCCAGCTCCAGAGCGGCCACTGGAGACGGCGAAGAGTGGCCGCCGCTCCCACGTCTATTACAACCTGGTGCCCGAGTCGCACGGTGCAAGTCTTGCCCTGAGCTCGGTCGAGGGCGCACGTTGACTGTCGGCTGGCAGGCAGCAGAGACGGCGAACTCGGCTTCTGAAGTGGTCACACGGCGCGAAACGTTCCATCCAGTCCGCCGACTCGTATCTTCTGTAGAGTCTGCAGACCATTCGCGACCGTGGCCACAATCTTAGAGTCCTGCAGTGGGCGAGATAAATCACGTGGCTGATTCCTCCGTAGACTTCCTCCGATACATTTGCTGGCTCTTCCAGATTATTTCTGTGCACTGTTACACATATGCTATCATGGTATCGTAAATGATCAGAATCATTCAACGAAATTTTTTTAAGGAATTTCCGTAATTTACTCACACAGTGAACAGCCATCCTCGCGAGCACGCAGAAGTGCCGCAATACGACGTGGCGTATACTCGACTAACGTCTGAAGTAGTGCCTGCAGGGCTGGTCATAAATCCGTAAGAGTACGAGGAGGTGGAGATCTCTTCTGAACAGCACGATGCAAGGCATCCCAGATATGCACAATAATGATCATGTCCGGGGAATTTTGTGGCCAGCGGGAGTGTTTAAACTCAGAAGAGTGTTCCTGGAGCCACGCTGTAGCAGTTCTGAACGTGTGGGTGTCGCATTGTCCTGCTGGAATTGCCAAAGTCCGTCGGAATGCACAGTGGACATGAATGGATGCAGATGACCAGAAATGGAGTTTACATACGTGTATATAGACGTATCGGGGGTCCCATATCACACCAACTGCACACGCCCCACACGTTACAGAACCGCCAAAAGCTTGAACAGTCCCCTTCTGACATGCAAGGTCCAGGGATCATGAGATTGTCTTCATACACGTACACATCCATCCGCTCGATACAATTTGAAACGAGACTCGTCCGACCAGACAACATGTTTCCAATCATCAACAGTTCAGTGTCGGTATTGAGGGGCCCAGGCGAGGCGCAAAGCTTTGTGTCGTGCAGTCATCAAGTGTACAAGAGCGGGCCTTCGGCTGCGAAAGCCCATATCGATGATGTTTCGTTGATTGTTTCGCACGCTGACACTTGTTGATGACCCATCATTGAAATCTGCAGAAGTTTGCTGCAGGATTGCACTTCTATTACGTTGAGCGATTCTCTTCAGTCGTGTTTGGTCCCGTTGTTCCAGGATATTTTTCCAGCCGCAGCAATATCGGAGATGTGATGTTTTACCGGACTCCTGATATTCACGGTACAGTCGTGAAATGGTCGTACGGGAAAATCCCCACTTCATAGCTAGCTCGGAGATGCCGTGTACAGATTGCAACACACTTCCTGCAAGTTTCTCTCCTCCGTGAGACAGTGTTGATGATGAAATTTCGTAATGGAAGTGACTGTGGTCAACGTTTTAAACATTTCCTTTCTCCACACTCTGCTCTGTCATAATCATATTCACTTCCTTCATAAAATATTACGCCTTGTGACGTACACTAGTATTGTCCTCTACGTCCTTGCGTGTGACAAATGTAGTAAAAAGCCTGGATGAAATCCCATATTCGGCTGTAAGATTGTCCAAGCCGAACATTTTACACACTTCTACTGAAGATGCTACATGTGTACTGAAGATCCATACGATCTTGCTCCATCAAATTGTGATAATACACGTTTCTTTATAGTTTGTAATTGCGACAAACTGTTTCCTTTGAAACAAGCTGCTACTCACTTTTTGCTAGACATTTAATTTAGAATTAATCGGCTCTTTGTTTTCTTTTAATACATTTATAGCGCCTCGTTAGTTTGTTATAGGAATTGAAGCTATTACTATAACAGTCTTCATAAATGTTCCCTTGTACGCTGTCATCAACATCTTCTAATACACTGGGCCTCAACTGTTTGGGATGAGATAGTTCGTACTGGAGTGTTCCTGTTGCTCTGCAGATGAAAGTTGTGCACTACTCGAACAGCCACCTTCAGGTTCAGAGTCTTCCTGTCCTTCACAGTCAGTATATCCATCCAGCGTAACGTCATGTATTCATTGTCATTCGCATTATATTTTTGAATTATTTTGTTATATAATATTTCCGCTAACCCTCTATCCGCGGCCCCGATTTCATTTCCATATTCAGTAGGTCGCAAAGTGGCTCCTAATATTCGTAGGATTAATTGTCGTTTGCTGTCACTGTACGTAGGGTACACAATGAGTATGTAGAGGCATATATCACTAGAGGTAAGATAGATACTGCCTACAAGAAAATTAAACAGACCTTTGGAGAAAAGACAACCACTTGTATGAATATCAGAGCTGAGATGGAAAACCAGTCCTAAGCAAATTAGCGAAAGCAGAGAGGTGGAAGGAGTATATAGAGAGCCTATACAAGGACGATGTGCTTGAGGGCAATATTATGGAAATGGAAGAGGACGTAGATGAAGATGAAATGGGAGACATGATACAGCGTGAAGAGTTTGACAGAGCACTGAAAGACCTAAGTCGAAACAAGGCCCTGGTAGTAGACAACATTCCATTAGCACTACTGATAGCCTTGGGAGAGACAGCAATGACAAAACGCTACCACCTGGTGAGGAAGATGTACGAGACAGGCGAAATACCCTCAGACTTCAAGAAGAAGATAATAATTACAATCGCAAAGACAGTAGGTGTTGATAGGTGTGAAAATTACGGAACTATCAGTTTTAATAAGTCACGGCTGCAAAATACTTACACGAATTCTTTACTGACGAAAGGGAAGACTGGTAGAAGCGGACCTCGGGTAAGATCAGTTTGGATACCGTAGAAATGTTGGAACACGTGAGGCAAACTGACCCTACGACATATCTTAGAAGATAGATTAAGGGAAGGCAAACCCACGTTTCGAGAATTTGTAGACTTAGAGAAAGCTTTTGACCATGTTGACTGGAATACTGTCTTTGAAATACTGAAGGTGACAGTGGTCAAATACAGGAAGCGAAAGGCTATTTACAATTTATACAGAAACCAGATGGCAGTTAAGAGTCGAGGGGCTTGAAAGGGAAGCAGTGGTTGGAAAGGGAGTGAGACAGAGTTGTAGCCTATCCCCGAAGTTATTCAATCTATATATTGAGCAAGCAGTAAAGGAAACAAAATAAAATTTGGAGTAGGAATTAAAATCCATGGGCAAGAAATAAAAATTTTGAGGTTTGCCGATGACATTGTAATTCTGTCAGAGACAGCAAAGGACCTGGAAGAGCAGTTGAACGGAATGGATAGTGTGTTGAAAGGAGGATATAAGATGAACATAAAAAAAAGCAAAATGAGGATAATTGAATGTAATCGAATTAAATCAGGTGATGCTGAGGGAATTAAATTAGGAAATGAGACACTTAAAGTAGTAAATGAGTTTTGCTATTTGGACAGCAAAATAACTGACGATGGTCGAAGTAGAGAGGATATAAAATGTAGACTGGTGGTAACAAGAAAAAATTTCTGAAGAAGAGAAAGTTGTTACCTTTGAGTATGGATTTAAGTGTCTTTTCTGAAAGTATTTGTATGGAGTGTCGCCATGTATGGAAGTGAAACATGGACGACAAATAGTTTAGACAAGAAGAGAATAGAAGCTTTCGAAATGTGGTGCTACAGAAGAATGCTGAAGATTAGATGGGTAGGCCAGATAACTAATGACGAGAATTGGAGAGAAGAGCATACTCTGAGGCACAAAGGGATCACCAACTTAGTATTGGAGGGCAGCGTGCAGGGTAAAAGTGGCAGAGGGAGACCAAGAGGTGAATACACTAAACAGATTCAGAATGATACAGGGAGATGAAGAAGCTTGCACAGGATAGAGTAGTATGGAGAGCTGCAGCAAACCAGTCTCTGAACGGAAGACCACAACAACAACACAAGTGGCGGCAGTGTCGAGTACACAGGTTATAAACAGGCAGTGCATTGGTGGAGTTGTCGTTCGTACACAGGTAATACATGTCAAAAGTTTTCTTGTGTGATTATGGCAGCACGATCAGAATTAACAGACTTTTGACGCCGAATAGTAGTTAGAGCTAAACGCGTGAGACATTCAATTTCGGAAATCGTTGGGAAGTTAAATATTACGAGGTCAACAGTGTTAAGAGTGTGCCGAGGCTACCAAATTAAAGTCGTTACCTCTCCCTATGGACAACGTAGTGGCAGAACCGAAGCCCTTCAAATAAAGGTCGAGAGCAGCGGCGTTTCTTAGAACTGTGAGTGCTAACGGCAAAAATCAATGTGGGACGTACGACGAACGTATCCGTTAGCACAGTGTGGCGAAATTTGGCATTAATGGGCTAAGGCAGCAGAAGACCGACGTGAGTGCCATTGCTAACAATACGATGCCGCCAGCAGTGCCTGTCCAGGGCTCGTGACCATAGACGGCTGGAAATATGTGGCCGGGCTAAGACGAGTCCAAATTTCAGTTGGTAAGGACTTAAGGTGGAGTTCTAGTGTAGTGCAGAACCCACATAGCCATGGACACAAGTTGTTCAAATGGCTCTAACCACTATGGGACTTAACATCTGAGGTCATCAGTCCCCTAGAACTTAGAACTACTTAAACCTAACTAACCTAAGGACATCAAACACATCCATGCCCGAGGCAGGATTCGAACCTGCGACAGCAGCAGTCCCGCGGTTCTTGACTCAAGCGCCTAGAACCGCTCGGCCACCGCGGCCGGCGGACACAAGTTGTCAATAAGACACCATATAAGCTGGTGGTGTCTCCATAATGGTGCGGGATGTGTTTACATGGAACTGATTGTGTCCTCTGGTCAAACTGAACTGATCAGATGTTTAAACAATTTGCTTCGAACACACAGTTGAAAACTGCTAGGATTAAAAAAGGTCGACTTGCGCAGTACTTTGCGTGCATCAACAACAGTGTTCTGTTTTTGACGAGAACCTATTATTATCTGAAGTCACGATTGGAAGCGGTGATGCATAAAATAATAGCTGTAGTTTCAAATTTCACCGTGAATTTATACCGTCTTGGCTACAGAGTTCCCGACGAGAGGTCTGCTGTGGACTGGTTCTCTCCGCTACATCACGATGAAGAAGGAGGGAAGAAAGGATCTACCGCGTCATGGGATAGTAACAACAAGGAGGAAACGGTCTACCTCGTCATAGTATAGTAACAACAACAGATACACTTCGATGTCTTGAAAAATACGATCCATTCACGGCTAGATGACTGAGATCGCTGAAAACACTCCCATGTACTTACCTTCCGGATGTCAGCACTCACAAGGGAACCTCCCCATCGCACCCCCCTCAGATTTACTTATAAGTTGGCACAGTGGATAGGCCTTGAAAAACTGAACACAGATCAATCGAGAAAACAGGAAGAAGTTGTGTGGAACTATGGAAAAAAGGCAAAATATACAAACTGAGTAGTCCATGTACAAGATCTACATCTACATCTACATTCATACTCCGCAAGCCACCCAACGGTGTGTGGCGGAGGACAACATTAAGGAACGGTGAGCTCAGGAGCAGCGTGGTCCCGTGGTTAGCGTGAGCAGCTGCGGAACGAGAGGTCCTTGGTTCAAGTCTCCCATCGCATGAGAATTTTACTCTCTTTATTTTGGCAAAGTTATGATCTGTCCGTTTGTTCATTGACGTCTCTGTTCAGTGTAAGAAGTTTAGTGTATGTGTTTTTCGACCGCACCGCTAAACCGTGCGATTAGTAGACGAAAGGACGTGCCTCTCCAATGGCAACCGAAAACATTTGATCGCAAGGTCATAGGTCAACCGATTCCTCCGAAGGAAAACACGTCTGATATATTATATACGACACTGGTGACGGCATGTGCGTCACATGACAGGAATATGTTATCGACCCACCTAACTTGGCGAATGGGTAAAAAGATTCTTCTACCTTGCCCGATTTAGGTTTTCTTGTTTAGGTGTAGCGTCCCCATACTACGGCGCAGCTACTTGGCATCGGAGTGACGGATAGTAATTGTCTGAAAATAAAAAATTAAAATTTTCACACGAGGAAAGATTTGAACCAAGGACCTCTCGTTCCGTAGTTGTTCACGCTAACCACGGGACCATGGTGCTCCTGAGCTCATGCTTCCATAATATTGCCTATGTTGCACATGGACTGCTCAGTTTCTATATTTTGCTTTTTTTTTTATAGTTGCACATAACTTCTTCCTGTTTTCTCGATTGATCTGTGTTCAGTTTTTCAAGGCCTATCCACTGTACCAACTTATAACTAAATCTGAGGGGGATGCGATGGGGAGGTTCCCTTGTCAGTGCAAAGATGCCGCAGCAAAGCGCCAACGTTCACAGACTGGAGACAACTACCGCTGTAAGTGTGGCCCATGGCCGCAGTGGAGGAAGTGCGTGTCAGTCAGAGAGAGGCCCGCTAGCAGTGGGGGGTTCCCACCCCAGGAGGGACCGAGTGATAGGAATTCGAGTGCTATCAATACTCCCAACGCTAACACTCGTTATATCAATCTTCTCAAATTTCCATGGAGTACACAAGCGACACACGCGGTCCTCAAGACGGCTCAACCAGGATGAACTGTGAGCCAAATCGTCGTAGGCCACGGCAGACAAGAAGCTGTCTCGGACTCTACAAACTGGTGTACGAAGAATGGGCCAGCTCATGCCCAGAACAAAGGCGTCCACTGAGGTACTGTCTCCGGCTCCGACCTGCTTGCTTGCTTGCTGCTATGCTTTTGACAGGCATTTCCAGACTCACAAGAATATTGGGAACCAGGCACATGTATTATCAGTGTAATTGCAGTTAAATAATACGATTGCTGTTGGAGTCTGACATTGAGAAATGTACTGGAAATTCTACCCTTGAAGGCTATCGTTCTTGAACGAATCTCAATGTGTATAGCGCACATAGTTTTCAGCACACAATCTGTCTCATACCCTTACTGCTATTGATGTGTTGAATCTACATTCTCTTAAGACTGGACAACCCCACTTTCTTTGCACATGCCGGGACATAAATCACAGTAACTTAGCACTGCAACATATACACATTTCAGCAAAAAGTGCAATTATCGTTTATACATGGGCAGACATTACTTATTCTGATCATCACTAAACTGACACAATAATTTTAGCGCAACGCAATCTGACTTTCAATAATCCCTACAAAAGAATTGCCCTGACTAACAATAACCTAGACCTTTCATGAATCACTTACCTCACAAAAATCTTCGTTACTAGAACTACTGCATTACAGCGAGCGTCAATACTGCCAGCTAAATAAAAGATTCTAACTACTGAAGGCACTAACTACTGATAGGCATAGTTAGCAAATGAATGATTTTGATAGAGAACAATGTATTTACCTTAATAATGTTCAAAACTCACCATATATATATCTATCAATTCATGACATACATCTTCACAAATTTCATTTTACTGGTGGACACATGTGCAGATCGTCCTCTCAAAACTCTGGCATCTCTCTCTCCACATCCATCACTGCTGGCGGCTCACCTCCAACTGCCCAACGCTACGCGCTGTTCATATCCAACTGCCCAACACTACACTACCGAATATTCCAACAATGCCAACAAGCCACAGACTGCACACAGCACAGTCAGTGATTTTCATACAGAGCGCTACGTGGCGTTACCAACATAAAAACCTAAACAGCCTACTTACTCTGCATATCTCCAGCACATACCCTTTCCTGTTCCCCATATTCATCTGTCAGGAAATAACGTACAACAACAAAAATATATACCATATTAGATATGCAATGAAATTTAATTACACATACAGATAACTATGGAGACGAAAAAAATAATCGATATACAATACGAAATTCTTAGTGATCATCGAAATCATCTACAACAACAACATATTATGTAAAGGATGAAATTTTCAGGAAGAACCTACGTGTATACGACGTATACCGCAACAAATTCTTAGTGAAAAAGTAACATTTATCGATTTTGGACCCTAGAAATCATCTACAACAGCCTCAGACCCGTTGGTCACAACATATTACGTATATGATGAAAACCGATGGTATTGCTACTGCTGCTACCATTACTGTTGCTGTTGCTGCTAGCGTAGCTGCAGCCACTGCTGGTGCTGCCACGGCTGTTGCTGATGCTGCAGCTGTTGCCTCTCGGCCTCTTCAGTTACTCGGTGGATGTATGCTCAAACAGTAAGACACGTACTCTGTACGAAACTTTTAGTGAAGAAAGATACAGTTATCGGCTTTGGTGCCTCGAAATCATCTACAGACTCGCTGGTTACACAAACGTTGCTGCTGCCACTGTCTCTGCTGTTGCACCACAGCACTCATTTCATCCACAATTTGGCGTTGGCGGATATGCGCTGAAACAATCAGAATAAATGTATTCAATACTACGACATTCTTAGTGAAAGAAAAAAGTTACAGTTACCGATTTGATTCTGTACTTACCCGGTAATTCCCCAGCCTGCTCTAATGGTCTCTGCCCTTTGCCGCCACTGGCACTAGCGATGGTGCTGGACGCAGCAGAAAACTTCCTTTTTCCACCTAAACTGATGACACGAACGTAAAAAAGGAGCAAACTGGCGATTAACTCACACAAACAAGAGCAAGACAATCGACCTCACATTACGGTGGCTGACGACAGAATGATGGCGACTAGGGGTGGAGTGGCCTTTATATACCCTCTGCTCTCTCCACCTGTCACTTCTCCCAAGGAGCCAATAGGAATGCAGCATTCTACCGCACCTGCAAATGATTGCTAGCCTGAGCGCGCTGGACAGGTCGATGGCAGTCTGAGCATGGTGGACAAGCCTGTGCCTGTCTGCAAACACTGTCTGTGTCCTGCTGGTTGTGGGGCTTTTGCTATTTGACAAAACCGAACCAAAAATTAAATGTAGGTAACGCTCGCCCCCGTTTCACGGTATCTCTATGTTCAGCTTTCTATGTATCTAGAGTTGCCATAATTTCTGTCTGACAGACCGGGACATTTCTCTCAAACTGACTAAAAATGGACGTAATTTGGGAAGGAGAAATTATGACAAATCGGTATACTTCTCACAACCCTAAAAAGTGAAAGACTGGAGCAAATGACGCTTTTAGTTGCGAACAGCTGCAGCTATACCAGAAATAAAGGAACTTTGAAAGATCACCGTGTATTTGTCTGACTGTGTGGGATGCAAACAATTATCTCACAATTGATGTTGATATTGTTATACCCAACGACTCATTTTTGTCGCTTTGGAGACATTAAAAAGTCTGGAGCTTACCGTGGAAGTATAGTTTATTGATTTCAAAGACATGATGTTTAACGGTATGACAGCACACTGCTAATTTCAGTGATATTACCCTGTTGGAATGAATCTAAAACAAAGTAACTGCCAACTTCATAAGTGCTTCGTGCTTCCAGAGTGCACGTTTGATTAGTGCTTTGCGTCAGCTAATTGATCCTTAATATCTGCTATTCTCCCAACAGCAATATAACACAAATTGCACATTCCGCTTCATAGTCAAACCTCCCTCCTTTTGTGAATAACCATTCATCTGAATGTTTTTCTTGGAATGATCACCTCCTCTTCGTCATTTTGAGTTCACTTGAAGCAATCAACCACCTTAATAACGAATTAACCGCTATACCACTCGGTGAAACAGAATTACGTTGCTACAAAGCTTAAACTAAAGTGGGGAAGGGGGCATCGACGGTGGTCCATCAATCTGTCATCGCGCATGCGAGTCATAGATCTTACAGCAGGGCTCATACATTGAAATGAGTTCATCCCTTTTAAACATGTCATTTATCAAATAAAATCTATGCGATATATATCACATAGTAATGCTACAAGTTGTCTAGCGAACATGTAGTAATCAAAAGCATTCACGTGGCGACAACACTTCATCAGTTCCTTATAAATGTTCGAGAGCACATTAAACATTTCTTGACCTCACTCGCTCAAACACGTTGTAAGTAGTAACATTATCTTTTACCAGCGAATCCGTAGTCCTCAAGGCAAATTGTTACAACATACTGAGGACGTAAGAACTCAACGTGGGGTCGTGCCCACACGTCGCTAATAGGGTGTCTACGGGATGCAGCGTTCTCGGAATGCCATACAACACTTTCAAACAAATAACATTAGTAGTTTTATTTCTAGAAAGCAATTGATAATACTCAACTTTGGAAATACATCAAATGTCGCTAGCGAGGGGCGACATGAAAACAAAGTTCTTGCTGTACACGAAGTTCCTGGAAGTTGATAACTAACGTCCGCGATTCGGTGCTGATCTGTGTGGACGAGGCTAGCAGGAGCGTCGCTTTTATTCACGCCTTGCAGGGGGTGCGCCTGGCGTACCACTGGCCGCCTTTTCCTCACCGACTTCGCCGGCCGGAGACCACGCCACCGCTACGGTCGCAGGTTCGAATCCTGCCTCGGGCATGGATGTGTGTTATGTCCTAGGGTTACTTAGGTTTAAGTAATTCTAAGTTCTAGGGGACTGATGACCTCAGAAGTTAAGTCCCATAGTGCTCAGAGCCATTTGAACTTTTTTTTTTGTTTTTTTTTCCTCACCGACTTCTCTGGTCTTGCGTTCTGCATCTTCGTTTCGGCGTTTGTGTTTAAGCCAGAACACTATAGAATATTTGTTTTAGTGTGTGGGTACAGCTGAGTTCTTGAATAAGCAAAGTTGTGGGGTCACCATCCCCCTTTAATAGCAATAACTCAAGCATGACCATAATTTGCAGAATACAATCACTACCCTAAAATTCAATGTCAGAATTACGGCATTACCTTATTCACAGACATCCTGCGCACACTTAAAGTTGAATAACTAAATGACGACGGATTCATAGTGATTTTTAGTGACTTACAGTTGTGCGCTGTAAGGGACAAACAGAAGTCTATTGTACGTTTGGAATAACACATTCTTTTGTGTCAAGCCTATAGGAGGGTCATTTTCGGCCATAATGGCTTTATACTATTTTCGTAACACATAACTGACGCAAATCTATCTGTATCCTATACAGGGTGTGATATCATACATAGTCAACCCCAAGGAAGAACACCAGCAGAAGACATCAATGATTTCGATTTCTAGCCATACACTGCCTCCCCCCCCCCCCCCCCCAAATGCCACACCAGCCGCTACAGTAACAAACAATGGGCAAAGAACTGTAGATTAATCTAGTTAAAGACTGTTCATTTTACGTAACATTTCTCTGAATGTATGTATGTATAAACGCCTGAAGATGAACAGAAAATGTTCGAAACGCGTTATATTATGTTGGATTAAAAATAATATAAAAATTGACTGGTAGCAGAAATTATAAATAAAAAACTATTGGAGGTTTCTACACAGCATGGTATTCCTTTTTGAAAATTCAGGTCCAGAACACATCTGTTATAGGATCTAGACAGGTACGTATCATTCAGTTGCCATTTCCCGCACATGTGACAAACAAAATCTTTGTATGACGCTCTAACAGACTCTTTTGGTTTTTTTTCGTATCAACCTCAATTTTGCCAGCTGCAACAGCAGACCCGTCTCGCTGTGATCTTCCTCCTGCTACAAAGTTTTAAACAGGTACAGTGCTTAGCAACAGGACCTTAATATGTGCTTAGACTTTATACAGGACAGTTTTTCAGTTTATCCATCCATCTGCTTGGCCCCTGAAAATTAACTCCATATTGCATTCACTACAATTTCTTAGTCAGGGGAAATTCGTATGATCTGGGTGGTGGTAGGTAGGTCTACGGTAGCTACGAATGGAAAGCAGTGACACTGTAGTGTCTTGCGGTTGGCAGGAAACGACTAACGATCAAGTCTGTACACACTTTGTTTAACTAAAACGCCTACTTGGCGTGCAATAATTTCCAAACGCAAGAACAACAAGAAACCCAACAATTCTTCTGGTGGCCAAAGCCAGATAAGAGTACAAGACAATGAAAGGAAATAATAACCAAAATACTACGCTATACAGTTACACAGTGACATTACGCCCAACAAGATACAACTTCCTACTGAAAGCTTCGGCGAGTATCTATTAGGCTACAGCCAGCGTAGGTATTGGCCGGAGCAGTCCTGGCTGTAGGTTCACACTGCCGATCTGACTGCTGGCGTTCTTATAACACCTATTTGGAGGAGTGCTACATGTAGTCCCAGTAGTTCCAACTGGCGGAGCCCTGTCACATGGCTTTTCACGAAGTACTGCCATGTTTATGCGGAAAGTCTGTTGATGTTTACGTCCACTGGCGAGGTCTTGAAAGGAGGTCAGCTGCCCACCTTGCTTGTCTGTTGTGCTGGCCCTCTAAATGATAAGGGGCTGCTATGACAGAAGCAAACCCCACTTCGCGGTCTCAGTGTATATAACACGTCACTGCTTGTTCGCTGGATTTACAAGTATCAAAAATACGAAAAAGCTTCGTGGAAGTGGTAAAAATGGATAAATTAATAAGGGACGCTAGGATTTCTTTAAATTGAAATTACATCCTTTATTCATCGATAAATATATGATGGAGGGCGCCGTTTCCTACTAGGTAGATCGAAAACGATACCCAGCTGGTGCGAGTGGGGGTGTATCGATTTTTTTATGCACCTGTAAATGAAACTCAGAAATGTCATGTTGCTGCCTGAACATAAAGGTACTGTGGCTTATGATCCGACAGATCACCAGACGTTTTCAATAAGTAATCAGACTACAGTTATGTTAAAAAAAAAGTATATCTAGTCATAAGGAGAGGATAGATTTGACATGGTGAGTTGTGATTTCGACACGCATTGAGGAGTGTACCCGAGTATAATAGGTAATAGATTTATTTTGTAAATAGGTGCACAATGTAGCAATGCGAGGATTCAAGTCGATCTGCTGTTTCGTATGAACAGGACGACAGGACGGGCAATACAGCTGTAAGAAAATGGATACACAGAACGTCCCCGCATCGGGTCCCTACGAATATCCTCACGTTTTCTTAGGTGCACTATCAAATGGTTCAAATGGCTCTGAGCACTATGGGACTTAACTTCTGTGGTCATCAGTCCCCTAGAACTTAGAACTACTTAAACCTAACTAACCTAAGGACATCACACACATCCATGCCCGAGGCAGGATTCGAACCTGCGACCGTAGTGGTCGCGCAGTCCCAGACTGTAGCGCCTAGAACCGCTCGGCCACCCTGGCCGGCTGGTGCACTATTGACTGGGATGCTGATTGGTGATTACAGTACACCAACCCGTATCGGTTATGTCTTTCCAACTGCTTCGTCATGGGAGCGCTGTATATTATTACATATTGCCGGACGCCTGTGCTTTACAACTCTTATTTGAGAGAGTCTGGCAGCAAGCGGCACCTTCCGGAAATGCTGACTAAAAGTCTTAAGCGTCAACTAATTTCCTAGAACTGAGCCGGTGTGAGTGTGGGCATGTCACAATTTTTTCTGGTGCTGCACATGTATAAACGATAACTGCACTGCCTGTCTGAAATGTATTTATGTTGCTCTGCAAAGTTACTGTGGCTTATGTCCCAGCATGTGCAAAGAAAATCACGCTGTCCAGTCATATAGATTAAACACATCGATAACCGTAAAAAAGAGATATTACATGTAAAACAATGTGCACTGCAGATATTGAGGTTTGTTCCAGAACCACACCATTCAAGAAGGGACACTTCCAGTACACCGCTCAGTGTCAGCCTGCAGCAGTAATCGTAATATTTAATTGGAATTACACTAATAATATATGTGCCTGGTTCCCAATATTCTTGTGAGAATGGAGATGGCTGTAGAAAGCATTGCAGCAAGCAGGCAGGTGGGGGCCGGAAACAGTATCTCAGTGGATGCCTTTGTTCTGGGTTGGGCCTAGCCCATTCTTTGTACACCAGTTTATAGAATCCGAGAAAGCATCTGGTCTGCTGCGACTTAAGATGATTTTGCTCGCGGGTCCCCCTGGATGGGTGAAGAGTGAACTTACCACCCAGCTTGCATTGGGCTCTCTTCGGGTCCGTGTGTGTCGCTTGTATACTCTGTGGAAATTTGAGAAGATTCAATATGACGAATGTTGGCGTAGGGAGTATTGATAGCTCTCGAATTCTTACCACTCGGTCCCTCCTGGGGTGGGAACCCCCCACTGCTAGCGGGCCTCTCTCTGACTGACACGCACTTCCTCCACTGCGGCCATGGGCCACACTTACGGCGGTAGTTTTCTCCAGTCTGTGAACGTTGGCGCTTTACTGCGGCATCTTTGCAGTGAGTGCGGACGTCCGGAAGGTGAGTTCATGGGATTTAAGAGTGTTTTCACCGATCTCAGTCATCTAGCCATGAATGGATCATATTTTTCAAGACATCGTAGTGTTGTTGTTGTTACTATCCTATGACGCGGTACATTCTTTCTTCCCTCCTTCGTCGTGATGTAGCGGAGAGAACCAGTCCACAGCAGACCTCTGGTCGGGAACTCTATAACCAAGACGGTATAAATTCACGATGAAATTTGAAATTCCAGCTATCATTTCATGTATCACCGCTTCCAATCGTGACGTCAAATAATAATAGGTTCTCGTCAAAAACATAACACTCTCCCTCCCTCTCTCTTTCTTTGTATGCAGCGATCTTTTTAAAAGTGCATTTCGATTCAGCCTGCTACTAGTTTTGTGGCATCGTCAATTTGTGTCTGTGTGAAATAGCTACCGATCATGTGACTGAAAATTAATTATTTATTAAATTCAGCAGTATTTCTGGACCTATTCCCATTCAGGCATTTGCTTCGGAAGGAAGGCATTTCGCATTCGCCGGTATTCTACAGGTTGGTTCATGCATAAAGACCACTTGAGCTGGCGGTGGACGCCGACAGGAAATGACCGAAGTCATGCGTCTGCATCTACATCTACGTGATTGCTCTGCTATTCGCAGTAAAGTGCCTGGCAGAGGGTTCAATGAACCACCTTCAAGCTGTCTCTCTACCGTTACACTCTCGAAAGGCGCGCGGGAAGAACGAGAACTTAAATTTTTCTGTGCGAGCCCTGATTTCTCTTATTTTATCGTGCTGATCATTTCTCACTATGTAGGTGGGTGCCAACAGAATTTTTTCGCAATCGGATTGAAATTTCATGAGAAGATCCCGTCGCAACGAAAAATGTCTTTGTTTTAATGATTGCCACTCCAATGCACATATCATGTCTGTGGCACCAACTCCTCTATTTCGCAATAATACAAAACGAGCTGCCCTTCTTTGTACTTTTTCGTCATCCGTCAGTCCCATCTGATGCGGATCCGACACCGCACAGCAATACTCCAGAATAGGGCGGACAAGTGTGTTGTAGGCAGTCTCTTTAGTAGACCTGTTGCACCTTCTAAGTGTTCTGCCAGTGAATCGCAGTCTTTGGTTTGCTCCACCCACAACATTATCTATGTGATCGTTCCAGTTTAGGGTATTTGTAATTGTAATCCATAAGTTTTTAGTTGAATTTTGTGTGACATATCGTGTAATCGAAGTTTAGCGGTTTTCTTTTAGTACTCATGTGAATAACTTCACACTTTTCTTTATTCAGGATCAACTGCCGCTTTTCGCACCATACGGATATAATCATTTTTCGTTTTGGTCATCTGACGACTTGACAAGACTGTAAATGACAGCATAAGCTGCAAACAATCTAAGACAGCTACTGAGATTATCTCCTATGTCGTTAATACAGATCAGGAACTATAGAGAGAATATAATACTTCCTGGAGGAACGCCGGATATTATTTCTGTTTTACTCGATGACTATCCGTCCATTACTACAAACTGTGACCTTTCCAACAGGAAATCACGAATCCAGTCGCGCAACTGAGGCGATATTCAATAGGCACGCAGTTTGGTTAGAAGACGCTTGTGAGGAACGGTATCGAAAGCCTTCCATAAATCTAAAAATTTATAAAGACCTGCTTGTGTTTCACAAGAACGATATTTTCTGAATCTGTGCGTTGGTAGAATTTGCCAAGATGAACTATGTGTTTTTCTTTAACACATTTTTCAAGTTAAAACCAAATGAAAAATGCAAATTGTAAGGACTAGGAAGAACCTAAATGGCACTAACTAAATTTTATCGCATAATAAAGAGTGTGTTCAAATTGTGACTTTCTTAACCGTTTTCGACTTGCAAATGATCATAGGTGCGTAAGAAGTAGAGCAAAAGTACATACAATGTTGTTTTTGAAAGTAGTGCCACCTACTTCGATGTGACAGACAGTTGTTTCAGGAATGACAATTCATTTCAACTACTGCTTTTTATTGATATTAGAAACTTAATGATCTATCGGTTTTGGCATCATTATGGAGAAACACATGCGATGTGTCTGGTGTGGATTAGCGTTACGTAACTGATCCGATAGAATTCATACATGTCATGAACATGTGAGTAATGGTACGATAGACATATACTTTACATTATCTACATCCATACTCCGCAAGCCACCTGAAGGTGTGTGGCGGAGGGTACTTTGAGTACCTCTATCGGTTCTCCCTTTTATTCCAGTCTCGTATTGTTCGTGGAAAGAAAGATTGTCGGTATGCCTCTGTGTGGGCTATAATCTCTCTGATTTTATCCTCATGGTCTTTTCGCGAGATATACGTAGGAGGGAGGAATATACTGCTTGACTTCTCGGTGAAGGTATGTTCTAGAAACTTCAACAAAAGCCCGTACCGAGCTACTGAGCGTCTCTCCTGCAGAGTCTTCGACTGGAGTTTATCTATCATCTCCGTAACGCTTTCGCGATTACTAAATGATCACGTAACGAAGCGCGCTGCTCTCCGTTGGATCTTCTCTGTCTCTTCTATTAACCCTATCTGGTACGGATCCCACACTGATGAGCAATATTCAAGCAGTGGGCGAACAAGTGTACTGTAACCTACCTCCATTCTTTTGGATTGCATTTCCTTAGGATTCTTCCAATGAATCTCAGTTTGGCATCTGCTTTACCGACAATCAACTTTATATGATCATTCCATTTTAAATCACTCCTAATGCCTACTCCCAGATAATTTATGGAATTAACTGTTTCCTGTTGCTGACCTGCTATATTGTAGCTAAATGATAAAGGATCTTTCTTTCTATGTATTAGCAGCACATTACATTTGTCTAAATTGAGATTCAATTGCCATTCCCTGCGCCATGCCTCAATTCGTTGCAGATCCTCCTGCATTTCAGTACAATTTTCCATTGTTACAACCTCTCGATATACCACAGCATCATCCGCAAAAAGCCTCAGTGAACTTCCGATGTCATCCACAAGGTCATTTATGTATATTGTGAATAGCAACGGTCCTACGACACTCCCCTGCGGCACACCTGAAATCACTCTTACTTCGGAAGACTTCGCTCCATTGAGAATGACATGCTGCGTTCTGTTAACTAGGAACTCTTCAATGCAATCACAAAATTGGTCTGATAGTCCATATGCTCTTACTTTGTTCATTAAACGACTGTGTGGAATTGTGTTGAACGCCTTGCGGAAGTCAAGAAACACGGCATCTACCTGGGAACCCGTGTCTATGGCCCTCTGAGTCTCGTGGATGAATAGCGCGAGCTGGGTTTCACACGATCGTCTTTTTCGAAACCCATGCTGATTCCTACAAAGTGGATTTCTAGTCTCCAGAAAAGTCATTATACTCGAACATAATACGTGTTCCAAAACGTTAGAGATAGGTCTATAGTTCTGCACATCTGTTCGACGTCCCTTCTTGAAAACGGGGATGACCTGTGCCCTTTTCCAATCCTTCGGAACGCTACGTTCTTCTAGAGACGTACGGTACACCGCTGCAAGAAGGGGGGCAACTTCCTTCGCGTACTCTGTGTAAAATCGAACTGGTATCTCATCAGGTCCAGCAGCCTTTCCTCTTTTGAGCGATTTTAATTGTTTCACTATCCCTCTGTCGTCTGTTTCGATATGTACCATTTTGTCATCTGTACGACAATCTAGAGAAGGAAGTACAGTGCAGTCTTCCTCTGTGAAACAACTTTGGAAAAAGACATTTAGTATTTCGGCCTTAAGTCTGTCATCCTCTGTTTCGGTACCATTTTGGTCACAGAGTGTCTGGACATTTTGTTTGATCCACCTACCGCTTTGACAAAAGACCAATATTTCTTAGGATTTTCTGCCAAGTCAGTACAAAGAACTTCACTTTCGAATTCATTGAACGCCTCTCGCATAGCTCTCCTCACACTACATTTCGCTTCGAGTAATTTTTGTTTGTCTGCAAGGCTTGGCTATGTTTATGTTTGCTGTGAAGTTCCCTTTGCTGCCACAGCAGTTTCCTAACTCGGTTGTTGTACCACCAGTATATATCCGGCAAATTAAAATCTCCAACCAGAACTATAACATGGTCGGGAAATCTACTCGAAATATTTTCCAAATTTTCCTTCAGGTGTTCTGCCTCAACCGCTGAGCCAGGGGGCCTATAGAGACGTATAATTACCATGTTTGAGCCTGTTTTAACCGTGACCTTCAGCCAGATTATTTCACATTTCGGATCTCCGTCAATTTCCTTCGATACTATTGCATTTTTTATCGCTATAAACACGCCTCCCCCTTCACTGTCCAGCCTGTCTCTGCGGTATACATTCCAACCTGAGTTTAGAATTTCATTACTGTTTACATCTGGTGATATATTGTAGCAGGTGCATCATACTACGAGTGAATTACAACCCAAAACACTGGCTCTAGTCAGTACTCGTCTGTGACTAGTATGTACATGTAAATCGTAATGCTTTACTTTATCGTCGATAGACAAGATGTTGTTCAAACACTGTAGATGAACAATTTACTGTTTGCCGCTATACACTGATCGGTACACACTGAGGTGACAAAAGTAGTGGGATAACACCCAATATTGTGCCGGACGTCCTTTCGCCCGGCGTAGTTCAGCCGCTCGATGTGGCATGGACTCAAGTCGTTGGAAGTCCCCCGCAGAAATACTCAACCATGCTGCCTCTGTAGCCATCCATAACTGCGAAAGTGATACCGGTGCAGGATTTTGTACACGGTTGACCTCTAGATTATGTCGCATAGATGTTCGATGGTATTCACGTCGGGCAGTCTGGGTGGCCAAATCATTCACTCGAATTGTGCAGAATATTCTTCAAAACAGGCGCAAACAACGGTGGCCCGGTGACAAGGCGCACTGTCATCTAAAAAAACTCCATCGTTGTTTGGGAACATGAAGTCCATGAATGGCTGCAAATGATCTACAGGTAGCCGAACATTAACGTTCCCATTCAAATATCGGTTGAGTTGGACCAGATGACAATCCATTCCATGTAAATACAGCCCACACCATCATGGAGCCACCACCAGCTAACACAGTGTCTTGTTGACAACTTGTGTCCATGACTACGTGGGTTCTACGCTACACTCGAACACCATCTTAAGGCCTTAGCCATTAAAATCAGTACTTGCTTGACCAGGCCCGGTTTTCCAGTCGTCTTGAGTCCATCCGATATAATGACGACCCCAGGAGAGGCGCAGCACGCAAAATCGTGCTGTTAGCAGAGGCACTCGCGTCGTTCGTCTGCTGCCATAGCCTATTAACGCCAAATTTCGCCACACCGCCCTAATGTATACGTTCGTCGTACGTCCGACATTGATTTCTGCGGTTATTTCATGCGGTGTTGCTCGTCTCTTAGCCCTGACAATTCTACGCAAACGCCGTTACTCTCGGTCGTTAAGTTAAGGGCTTCGGGTCGGACACTGCGTTGTCCATAGTGAGAAGTAATGTCTGAAATTTGTTATTCTCGGCACACTCTTGACACTGTGGACCCCGAAATATTGAATTCCCTAACGATTTCCAACTGCGATTCCGCGTTCAGAACCTGTTAATTTCCGACTTGCATCCATAATCACGTCGAGAACCTTCTCACGTGAATCGCCATATTTCAGTATAAATAGTCTGCAGGCGTCAAATTCTGGCCGAAACAGTTAACCATTGTAAATAAATGTTTTGTGGCTGTCGAGACAGCTTTTAATCCATTTTGAAGTACACTACTGGCCTTTAAAAATTGCTACACCAAGAAGAAATGCAGATGATAAACGCGTATTCACTGGACAAATATATTATACTAGAACTGACATGTGATTACATTTTCACGCAATTTGGGTGCATGGATCCTGAGGAATCAGTAACCAGAACAACCACCTCTGGCCGTAATAACGGCCTTGATACGCCTGGGCATTGCGTCAAACAGAGCTTTGATGGCGTGTACAGGTACACCTGCCCATGCAGCTTCAACACGATACCACAGTTCATCAAGAGTAGTGACTGGCGTATTGTGACGAGCCAGTTGCTCGGCCACCATTGTCCAGACGTTTACAGTTGGTGAGAGATCTGGAGAACTTGCTGGCTAGGGCAGCAGTCGAACATTTTCTGTATCCAGAAAGGCCCGTACAGGACCTGCAACATGCGGTCGTGCATTATCCTGCTGAAATGTAAGGTTTCGCAGGACTCGAATGAAGTTTAGAAGCACGGGTCGTAACACATCTGAAATGTAACGTCCACCGTTCAAAGTGCCGTCAATGTGAACAAGAGGTGACCGAGACGTGTAAGCAATGGTACCCCATACCATCACACCGGGTGATACGCCAGTATGGCGATGACGAATACACGCTTCCAATGTGCGTTCACCGCCATGACGCGAAACACTGATGCGACCGTCATGATGCTGTAAACAGAAGCTGGATTCATCCGAGGAAATGACGCTTTGCCATTCCTGCACCCAGGTTCTTCGTTGAGTACACCATCGCAGCCGCTCCTGTCTGTGATGCAGCGTCGAGGGTAACCGCAGCCATAGTCTCCGAGCTGATAGTCCATGCAGCTGTAAACGTCGTCGGACTCTTCGTGAAGATGGTTGTTGTTTTGCAAACGTCCTCATCTGTCGACTCAGGGATCGAGACGTGGCTGCACGATCCGTTACAGCCATGCGGATAAGATATCTGTCATCTTGACTGCTAGTGATACGAGGCCGTTGGGATCCAGCACGGTGTTCCGTATTACCCTCCTGAACCCACCGATTTCATATGCTGCTAACAGTCATTGGATATCGATCAACGCGAGTAGCAATGTCGCGATACGATATACCGCAAGCGCGATAGGCTACAATCCGACCTTTATCAAAGTAGGAAACGTGATGGTACGCATTTCTCCTCCTTACACGAGGCATCACAACAACGTTTCACCAGGGAACACCGGTCAACTGGTGTTTGTGTGTAATCGGTTAGGAAACTTTCCTCATGTCAGAACGATGTAGGTGTCGCCACCGGTGGCAACCTTGTGTGAATGCTCTGAAAAGCTAATCATTTGCATATCACTGCATCTTCTTCTTGTGAGTTAAATTTCGCGTCTGTAGAACGTCATCTTCGTGGTTTAGCAATTTTAATGGCCAGTAGTGTACTTTAAGCCCGACCGCTGTTTCTTCACGAGAAATGTCCTCAAAAATTACTTTTACTAAAGTCGGTTTCATCAGTCTTGGCTCATATCAGCTAGTGTACTGGCGCAGAGACCCGCGCCACCCTGGTGCAGCCTCGAGTGCCACGGGAGAGGCAGGTGACATGCGAGCCGTCTGCAGCTGGTTGCACAAGAGAGGCGAGGCGGAGCGCCACGGTGAAAGTCCGGTGTTCGGGACTCGGCGACGGCCCACGCGCCGCCACAGGCAAGCGTTATGTCTCCGGTCACAGCCTACGTAGACCTCGCTCCACTGAGACCTCAGCAACAGAGGACTGGCGGGCCTCCCGTCCTTCTGTGTTTCTGCGCCCAGTCCTCCCGTGGTGGCCGTCTCCTAAACCAACATACTTCATACAGGCTGTCACAATCATGTAGAGCTACAGTTAAGAGTAGACAAACGACAGGGAAACCTGAATTGAATGTTTTGAGATAATGAACCAACGGTCAAAATGAATATTTTAGGTGATATGAGGACTAATGGCAAATTTCAGTTCTGTTGGTTGGTTGGTTGGTTGGTTGTTTGGGGAAGGGAACCAGACAGCGTGGTCATCGGTCTCATCGGATTAGGGAAGGAAGTCGGCCGTGCCCTTTCAGAAGAACCATCCCGGCATTTGCCTGGAATGATTTAGGGAAATCACGGAAAACCTAAATCAGGATGGCCGGACGCGGGATTGAACCGTCGTCCTCCCGAATGCGAGTCCTCATTCTGTTGTGCATGCTGATGTATGCGCTGAGCAATAACTGAGCTATAAAATTTTAGTTGGAAATAAGAAACGAGGTAGAAAACTTGAGAGGCTCTGTACCAGCTGAAATAGTGAAACTTTCAATTTCTTTACTTTTCATTGATCTTAACCTACGGCATCTTCCCTTTCCAGTGAAACATATCTAGTTGTTTTATTTCTCGTTTAATCTTTCATTTCAACAAAACACTGTGGGCTTGATCATTTTTCTAGAATCTAAACAGTAGAAGAAAGTAAGATTCGTCAATTAGTTAGGAGATGGTGATTCAAAAGCTTTCAGGACAGTTGCGGAAGAGAAGCCATTCGGATAAAATGGGTAACTATCACTAACCTGAAGTGTATAGGTTATGTATAAAAGCGAATGGGTAAGGGGCTAGGACGACTGAAAATTGCATAAAAGGGAAAGAAATTGGAAGATGGCAGAGAAGTCGATGGTGTAAACAGACTCACAGAATCTGTCACAGATAAAATCCAAAATTATTATGGCATGGCCATAATGTTAGTAGCGTAGGTCAGAAAATCTGTATGGCTGGTTTTGTTTCACCTCTCTTCAACGGGCGATAAACCCATTCATGGCCTATGAACTCTAGGAAGTTATTCATGGTGCAAATACAACAGAGCACAGAAAAATGGTGTGACATTTATTCACAAACCAACTGTACCCTTTGCCATAGTGGAGGCCTCGAAAGAAACTTTCAAAGATTTGTCAGATGCAAGAATATTGAAGAAATGTCTTCACGGCCGCACCGAGAATCTTAACGAGACCATCAACAGCTTAATCTGAATTTTGGTGTCTTTCTGCTGTGGCAACGTTCAGTGAAGGAAATGTTGAAAAGTATGATTGCCTGAAAATACTGCTACAAACTTTTGATCGTTCCACAGTGAAACTAATGTAAATTTAGATAAAGAAAGGGCATCAGAGAGCTATACTGGAGTCCTTAAATGTCAAGACAACGCAGACGAGCACAGAAAGGGATACTGCAAGATGAGATGGAAGAGAATGCAGACAACCCGGCTTATGGAGCTGCAATGCACTGACAACTTTAAGGCTGTCTGCCATGAGCTGTATTCTTTAAGAATAAAGCGTCCTTTTTCTTCGCTTCTACTTGCCAGAATTTGTTCAAAATTGGTCTGATCCTCACGAAGCACAAAGTAAAAGTGAATTTTTACTCTCCACCGCAGACAGCAGGGCATTTATATTCCGTTAAAGATGGCACGTGCAGTCATAGAAGATGCACGGAACACCATAGGTACACGAGGCCCTTACAACCCAATAAATCGGATGTAGCAGATCACTGTATCGACATCGATAACTCTATGTGATGTGAAAATGTCGAAATTCTAGCTTAGATTTAATCTTTTTGGGATTCGGTGGTGAAGGAAACAGCTGAAGTTCGTCTAGCGAAGAATTTATTTGATACATAGCGCTTGTACCGTGAATCAATCATGGAATTACGTGCTTTCATTAATTAACTTGCAAAGACATTGTTATAGTGCAGTTGATAAGAAATACATCGATATCGCAGCGTGGATCGACTGCATAGCCACAGATTCAATTCAAGCACACGTCTTTGCCGACACGCCAATCAGTATCTGTGGCGCTTGTATATCTGAGAAGGCATGCGCCGTTTTAAAAGGACGGCATGAGCGATGTAGGTTTAGTGTGTCTGCTCCCTCTGAAAATGGTGGAAAACACTAAAGTCATAATATTCAGAAATGAGGCAGATTTTATGCGGTCTCGCGACAAAAATCTAATGGTTTATTTCTTTTAGTTTTTGGCTATTGTATGATGAGGATATTTCCCTGAAAGTCAGTTTATAGAATATCACTACTCTAATGAAAAAGTCTGCTGGTTCAATGTATAAGCGTATATCTTCGGTGGCTTCTGCACACAACAGCTGACTCATATCGAGGACGTAGCTGGTTGAAACTGCAATTACATCAATGTTTGTATATTTTGGTCGGGTCGCCAGCAGTATGAATATTCCAATATCACGTATTAATAGGTACGTCTATATGAATACATGCCCTCCGCAGCCGGTGTCAATCTCATTAAAATCCTTCTCGGGGTACTGCGGCATTTTATAAAATACTTAAAATGATAAAATGCTACGATAACCGACGTATCGGCTGTGTTGCAATGGCCTTTCTCACGGCATATGCCGTTGGACACAGCTAAAACGACGGTCATTTCAGTTTTTCAGCATTTTAAGTGTTTTATAAGATGATGTGACATTTCACCCAGAAGGATTTCAATGAGATAGGTACATTTATGTATATTATATCAACGTTACTGACATGAAAAGGTGCTTCAGAGATCGCTACCAGTCGCAAATTTGCTGACTTTCTTTAGTTATTTAATGAAGCTACACGTTTCGTGGTATAAACCTTACCTGCAGGCCTGCAATGGCGACACTTCGAAATTTGTATCTGTCACTGCGTTACGAAACGCCACTGCTAGAACTGTTAGTAACGCTTTTACGAAACATTTTTTGCTTCATGTTGGACATGTTTAGAATGTAAAGTCCGACAATGGACCGCTATTTTGATCGGTAATATGGAAACGCAAACTGTAAGCTAGAAATATTACACTCATTTTTATTTCCAGTTATGTTTCTTCCAACCCATCAGGGCGTATCATGAAAGAGATTGGAAAACTTTGTCGTATCTACTGTTACAAAAAAAAAAAAAAAAAAAAAAAAAAAGAGAGAGAGAGATTGATTGGGACAAGCACATTTCAGCTTTTCAGGCCGTTATCAATTCCATACCCAACGACTCCACCATGCTTTCACCGTATCTTGTGTTTAAAAATATAGATCCACCTAACAAAATACGTGAAGCTGTTTCGTTTCCTACTACAAGAAGATTGAAATAGTAGACATCGCACTTAACAATATAAAGCATGCACCACAGTGCCGCAAACGTCAACAAAAACAGTTCACTAACCTCCAGAAACTTCGCAAAGGACAAAAAGTGTTGGTACGCACTCACTACCTATCCAACAGAGGAAAACGTCGTTGCAGTAAAATTGAATTTTTGTATTCTGGACCTTTCAGGATACGTAATCCTCCCCATCCCAATGTGGTTCATAGTGAAACTTTACGGACGACAAAATCGCGAGGCAATCATCACATCTCCAACGTCAAGCACTTTACAGAATAAATTTTGCTTTGATCCATTTCACGTAACTAGATAGAATTTCTGATGATCACAAACCTCAGCTATTTATTTTTCCGCCTTTCAGCTTTGCATAAATATTTTTGCTATTTTTCAGGAACTGCCAAATTTTTTACAGATGCACGTATTTATATTGTCAGCTTTCATATATGCTTATTCTGATTTAAATATGAGCGTACATAATAATATGTTACAATACAGATCATTTTACCTGATGCATTTCCCATGCTTATACAAATTCTATTGGTGCCTTGTTTTCACGATTCCTTGATTATTCAGCATTCTATTATATGGCGACATGCGTGGTAGGGAGAACCTTGCAAGTCGGTTCTCTTACCGTATGCTTAGGCCTTGCACATTTTTCTGTTTTCATACGCATGTGTATGAAAACGAGTGAAAGAGACCCCATTTATTTTGACGTGTGTCCAGCGGATCACATCCCTTGGGTGGCCTGACCGCTGCAAACTATAACGCAAACATTTTTTTATATAATGAGAATTTGTGTCCTTTTTATATATAGCCTCAGTATATCATACGTTCATTTATTTCTGACGCTATTTTGTCTTTACTTATACCATCAAATGTGTCATTTTTTGGTTCTATGCCAATCCACGTTGTCTTTATTGCACACCTTAGGCAAGATAGTGTTCCTACTGACATTCATGCTATTGTGTGATAAATTATTATTACATTTTTTTGATAAGTTAGTCACTCTTTGTACCTTATAATGTTTCCATGTTTCATTTATGTCCAGTCTTGTGCTCTACTCTTGCTATATATCCCTTGTACTTGATGATATCTCTGGTTCACTTGCTTTCACATATGTAGATTTAAGAAATCAATGTACTCTGTAACTCTTGTCTATTACGTGTACTCGTCCATTTCGCATATTCTGCAGAACCAATAGACCGAAGTCTCATTGTATCCAAACGAGACATTATGCTCATAAGCAGGAACTGCATTATGGAGAAAATATGACGAACAGCTTATATGGAATACTAAACACCATTGTCTCTGCTCACACTGTTTCCTGGCAGGATTTTATAACCATTTACCTCTTGGTGTACGAGGTACATTAGGCAGATTGCCTATAAAGTCTTAGAATTATGGATATTCTTTTCCGCATTTTGTGTTAGGTATAATAGTAATGTTAGATGAGTGTTCATGCCCTGAACTGCACCATTTTTTTTTTTTTTTTTTTTTTTTGGAATAATGATGGAACCTTCCTTTCCTTTGCTCAACCCTATACCATTATCTTGACGTTTAGGGCTGTATACTGATTCTGCTTCACATGATTTATTTGTGAGCAACCTTGTTTACGAGACAATTTACTCATATTATAGCCAGATTATGATTTATACTGGTGCACCTGAGCACTATCAATTCTTTCAAGTTTAATGATGTTATAAAGTTAGATAAATTTACCATACATTTCTTGTACAAAATATTTACAAATACGTGCCACCTTAGTTAAACTCCGCTGGATAGTTGTGAAAGGAGTCTACTGGGGCAAACTTGTATGTGGCACCAAAATAAGATATGAATATTAATAAATTAAAATGAAACTAAAGTACTATAAACGACGAGTGTTTCTGATAGGCTCGATAATGCGGATCGCTGACTGTACACGATCGCAGAGCCAAAGACACTGCTAATGTAGGTATGTCAGTATTGTTGAACATGGAAGCAGACGTCTTCATGCAACCAAGGTAAAGATGTTAAATAATTATGATTTCTGTTTTTGCCGGGGTGTTAGTGTAGATGAGTTAGGTGATAATTTTTAATTGTTGAGTAACCCCAGAATGTACGTAATCCGTTTTGGTAAAAAGGCTAGTTAGATATTTCAATTTGTAATGGTTTTGAGATTTGTTACCAGAGCTATATTTAATTTGATGATTTGCGTTTATGTTAAATGCAAATAAATTGAGTAAGGTAACTTCAATTGTAAGATATTTTTGAAAAAACAAACGTAACTTGCAATATAATTTTGCAAAAAACTCAGTACTAGTAATTCACCACAATCAGTACCGCCTCCCTGTCCAGGTCATATATTTTTCAAAGAAGTTTGATTTTCATAATTGTTTTCATTTATCAGCCAAAACAATTTCATGTGCATTTCAAAGTATCACAGCCAGCGTTGCACATCGCTGAGCCTGTAGCAAGCATATTTATATTTTTGTGAGAGACCAGAATATATCTCGTTCCACGGTTGCTGCTCAAGAGGTAAGACAATTTAATTTATTTGTTATGTGCACAGGGACCAATGTTATCACTTTCGAACAAGGCCAGATGATTTAGTGCCTAAGGGGCTGAATGTGTTTGAAACGTCCCCTTAGAACTATTAATACAAGACTGTGCTTAACCTGACACACAATATTTATAGCGCAACGCAATCTGACTTTCCACACACAATATTTTGTTAACGCAACGCAATCTGACTTTCAAAATTCTCTACAAGAGAATGGCCCTGACTAACATTAACCTGTACTTTTCAGAAATCACTTACCTCACAAAAATCTTGGTTACTCCCACTACTGCAATACAGCAAGCGCCACTACTGCCAGCTAAATAAAAGATTCAAACTATGGAAGGCACTAACTACTGATAGGGATAGTTAGCAAATGAAAGATATTAATAGAGAACAAACAATGTATTTACCTTGATATCATGACAAATCTATGTAAGTAGGCTGTTTAGGTTTTTTTATTGATAACGCCACCTCAGTATGAAAATCACCGGCTGTGCCGTGTGCAGTCTGTGGCTGCTTTGCATTGTTGTAATACTCAACCATTGTAGTGTTAGGCAGCTGGCTGTGAACAGCGCGTAGCGTTGGGCAGTTGGAGGTGAGCCGCCAGCAGTGGTGGATGTGGGGAGAGAGATGGCGGAGTTTTGTAATTTGTCATGATATCAAGGTAAATACATTGTTTGTTCTCTATTAATATCTTTCATTTGCTAACTATCCCTATCAGTAGTTAGTGCCTTCCGTTATCAATAAAAAAACCTAAACAGCCTACTTACATAGCCCCCATGCTCCCCACAAAAAATTCTACAAATTGGGTTGGGCAGTGCCCAATACAGATTTGAAAAAATTTTTCATAATTACAATAACTAAGAAATCAAATGCACACACTTATTGATACAATGTTGGTCAAAAGCTAAAATTTTCTCACAGTCCATAAAGACAGTCCTGATCATTCATCACATTGCAGTGTTTTTCTCAAAGTCTGAGCAGTAAAAGAAAATGCACACAGAAGTAGTGGATTTCCATGCAGTCTTGAAGAAGTATCGTTGTCCTTCCAACGGAAAGACAGTGCTGACTCTTGACATGCAGGCAGGTAATGGGCCACAACAGAGCAAACCCACAGCGGAGTCAATCGAAGTTTTGAAGAGTATTGGTGGGTAGGTCATCACAGAGCAGACCCACTGTAGTCCTGGTAGAAATGACGGTACTGGTGGGCCACCAGAGGTGCAGACCCACTGTAGTCCTTGTAGAGATGGCCAGCAGCCATCTGTTGTGACTGTGCAGGTGCACAATCACCATTGAAGAGTCTTGCGGATAATTTAGCAAGTCCATAACCACCACTTGTGCACTCACAAAGTTTTTGGAATTGTCCTCAGAACCAGCAATGCTGTTATCCAGTCCCTTGCTGAATCATTAAATCACATGCAAACACTATCACTCCCTACTTCTCACATATTGTCCATATACTATGACCAACAGAAACGTGTGCAGTGAAATGTAACTTACAAGTTACTTAATTTGATGACCTGGTGTCAATTACAATTTTATAACATAAGAATACAATTACAAGGGTACAGAAAACATCATTAAAAACATAATAGTAGAGATAACATTCGTAGTAATAGGGGCTTTACAAAAGAATAGAAATAAACATATACATCAGTGTTACAAAAATAATGACATAAGTACATACATAAAGATCAGAATAACTTTTGGAATATCAACTTCCACATGAGCATTAAAACAAAACAGAACAAATACTGTATAAACATCTTTACAAAGTAAATAACATGGTATTAGAAAAATTCTACAACATAGCTCTAATCAGCTAAACACATAAAGACAGGAAAAACACAAATACACAAGGGTACACAAACACATAGAGGGCTGACACAAAAGGAATGGATAGGGTTCGTTTTCAGTGTAACTTGTGGTACTGCAGTATTGTGCGAACAAAACCTTTTTTGTTCTTGGAGATCTCCCTGTGTTCATCATTATTCCCAAAAAGTCCTATCTGTACCTCTTTTCTGTATTCCAACCATAAGTCTTTCAAAATAAATATGGCTCATTGTACAATACTCATTTAGGCCCAAATCTTTTTTTTATATACCTTGTCAATGCATTGCTTCCAATTCATCATAGTTAGTTTCTTATATAGTCTACCCCCTCTTAAGCTAACTTAAATCTACTGAGCTCAGATATATATACCAAGGGACGAGGCAATGCAGCATCACATAAAACAATCAACATCAATGACAAAAATTTCAAACTGGCAAAGCAAGCTACAGTAAATCTAAATTACCAAGCAATTCAACATTACAACTAATATGAGGCAATGCGCAGCAAACAATAAAATAATCATTAGTAAAACTGGCTTAACAGCGTAATACAAAGTCAAATTCAGTAACATTATGCCTGGCAAACAGCAGAAGCAAAAGCAATAAATTATATCTAAACATGACAACGCTCAAGCAGAAAAATATTACAGTAAAGACAACAATGCAGATAAGGGAAATGTATAATCACATCTTAATGTCTAAGTAATTAAAGTGGTGCACCACAAAAAGTTATTCTACCAAAAAAAATTACCCAGTAGTTGAAAAGAAAATTCCGTATGCAATTCCTGTGAAGTGAAATATTTTTTTTTATGCTCCTTCGTTTTTTTTTTATTTACTCGATCTGTAGACAGAAAATATTTACATTAATACATCTATAAAATTTTATTTTTACCAATGCTGCAGTGCAGCTAGAAACTAGATATTAAACAAAATGGGCAAAGCAAGGCGTGAGACGTCATTCACTAGCCATATGGCATTTCTCTCAATTAGCACGACAATAGCCGTGAAATGTTTCTCATCGTTTTCAAGTTCGACCCTGTCGTTTCTGCGATGCTCTCTACAAAGGAAGGGTAATGGCCTCCCTTTTTTTTTTTTTTTTTTTACCTGTGCCGCTGAAAAAGGGGCTCGCAATAATGGCCCCTTTTTTTTTTTTTTTCAGGCGTCTGACTCAGCTGTGTGCCCGCGACGCATTACGTGCAGGTGGTCACTTAACTTTCGTACAGAAATATTTACGACAGTAGTTTTCACTACAATGGCAGTCTTATATTACAAAAATTCACAGGGTGAGAATTTGCGTTACCAATCTGTAGAAACAAAATCTTATTGATATAGCAGTGTCCAAAAAAATTTTCGTCGGCATTGTGATACATTCACGCATTTACACACATTTCATAACTCTTAAAGTACGATCTTGGTTTCCAACAACCTTTTCCACAAATCAGAGTGCCCTAATCACTATTCATTACTCCTTACCTTATTACACATATATAAATTCGTCGACGCTTCTTCAATACTTCATCATTAGATACATGGCATAATCAAATTCTTCATATAACATTAGCTTATTAATCATAAACATACCTCAACAGCATAATACACATCGTCGTCGTAAAAATAACATCATAATACCTCAGTCAACTCTCAAAATCGTCGTAGCTTCCTCCAACAGTTTCAAAACCTAAAAAAATTCTCTGCTCATGTCAAAAGTGTCATCTACCTCAAACGTACCTTAAAAATCATGATCTCATACCAAATACATCATTCAACGCTCTCATAGTACCACAATGGTTCTGAAAAAGTATGAACAGTTGACAAAGTACAGACAAAATACAATTTCGTAAGTGTGAAGTTATCCAACGGTGTAATTACGTAAACATCTGTCACTAATGTTGTAAAATAAATGTTTGTCTCTCTCAGGTAAATAATCAGATAGCTGTGTAATTCTGTGTTAGAGAAATATGGTACCGATGTGTAAAGTTGTATAAGCAAATACCATATTAGCTAGGGCTCCTTGTGCGTGCTAAACACATGATACACAAAGTAAGCGTGTACCCCCCTGAGGATAAATGTAATTATACCCTCAGGTGTTACAAATTACAGCAATGGAATGAAATGTATGACGGAAAACTTTCTTTGCAATTTAAAAATCTTAAAAAATAAAAGTTTGAAGTACAAAATTAATGACTCAAATACGTGTCCTGTAGCGCTAAACTGTGCGTCATGTTGTAAGATAATCTCTGTGGAAGTGTCGTAGTTATCGTCCTCCGAAAGCTAAGTTCTGCAGAAGTCAATGTACTTACCTGATGATACACAAAAGTGAAATGCTTTGCGTATAGATATCTTAGTTATTACGCTTATTGTTGTGATGAAGAAAGTATTGTGCTGTAACGTATTGTTGTGCTACGGAAAAGGCTGCCTCATTGTTGCTATACCACAAAAGTTACTACTAAAACATGTTTTACTTTCCAGAAGAATTCAGAAAAACTGTGCAGAAATAAAACAGAAACACTGCAAAAGCAACATTGTAAATTGTCACTCATTAGTAGCGTCGTGATAACATCGTGTAGCTGTCACATAAACTAACCTCTGTGTCATCTGGTATCTCTCAGAAAGCACTTTGATTTCAGAATGTATTTTCAAATAAACCAAAATGTTTCATTAAAATCTCAAGTTAAAAAAGCACATTATCTCTCAATAAACGGTTTTACGTGTGAAATGTGGTGTAAACCTTTGCTCTTCATAATACTCAGAGTTTGAACAATGCAATTAACATGCGGTATACGTCGTTAAAGAATACTGGAATTTTTCTCAAGGTTAGCGTCTGTGTTATTTTTCTCGGAGCCAGCGGGCGCACGCGGCTGCCTGCTGTGCGAGTCATTGTCTGTTTCTTTGCTGGCGCGCGTCGTTATTCGGATTAGGAGACCGAACTTCTACAAATTCGCCTTGCCGAGAGGGCCCAGCTCTGTTAGAATCCCGCCAGTTCTGATGCAATTCAGGTCTGTCGTTACGAATATATCGTCTGTCGTCATGTCGGTAGGTTCCATAGTTTCTTCCTTGTCCGTCACGTGGTGGAGAATTTCTCCCTGAATCGTAACTGCGCGCTGGACTGTTGCGTCTGAAAGTATTCTGTCTCCCCTTTTTTTTTTTTTTTTTTTTTTTTTTTCCCAACAGCTTATAGTAAAAATCATTGTGTCGGCGAGTAGCATATCGGTCATTGCTAGGTCGCGTCGGCGGTTCCATCTCAAAATTCGGCGCACACCGCCAACCTCTTTCATAACTTCCGAAATGCCCTGTGTTATTATGTTGCGGCTTTTCCGTATTTCTAAGTCCCTCTTCCCGTGTTGGAGCGCGAGTGTCCTCTGAAATTTGTAATTTTTGTATTACTTGTGCCAACTGATCTTGTACTTCCCGGATTTCTCTTTTGTACTGTATATTGATTTGATTTTGATTGAATTTCCTAATTTGTTCGCACTTTTCTGTGTCATTAAAGACTACCGGTTTTGTGTCATTCAGATTATCATCTACCTTCGTAGATAAATTAGTGAACTGATCTGAAAGTTCGGCTACTTTATCCGATAGTGAACACATCTCCTCAGTGTGTTTTTCTGAACCAAGTTTCAGAGTATTTACTGTGTCCTTTAAGCCCTCCTGAGCCCCTGCAAGTTGCGCAACCGAATCGGCAGATGCAACTGAGTCAAATCTAGCTTGCAAGGTCTCATGATTTTCATGAACAGCAGTTTGCAGCTCTTTCATGGCTGCCTCGCGACTCTGCAGTGCATCTTCATGACGCGAAAAAACAGGTTGGAAACGCTCACAAATTTGTGTTTTCACGTCATTACAGACTTCTCGACATTTCGATTCAATGGGATGCAACTCAGTAGCCAAATCTTCACGTGTTTGTTCAAGTGTGGTGTCTAAATTTTGAAGATTTTCTTCCATTGTGTCGAACCTTTGAAGATTTTGCACCATTCCGTCTAACTGCCGCTGTATTTGTCCCATTTGTTGTATTAATTGCAATAACAATGTATCAGTGTCCGGAATCTGCTTCTCCATGCCTTTTGGCAGTGCACTCTCACCGGCAACATTCACATTTTGACAAGCAGAAAACGCGTCTTGACCTATTTGAGAAAACGGAGAGGACCCAAATCCCGAATCCACAGTATTTGCGAGATCGCGTCGTGTCATTTCGGATTCCCGAGCCGAGCCGTCGCCGACCGATCGGTCGATAATGCTTCCCTGTTCTCTAATTGTTTCGCTGTCCACACCATTGTTTGACGCCTGCTCCATTTCCGTATGCACAATTACCAAATTACTACTTTGAATATTAGTTAATTCATTACACGATGGCGCTAACACACTGCTTTCGTCTTCGCTGTCATTTCTCAATTTACTTTGGAGCCTAGTGTTACGTTTTTCACACGCCATTATTGTCACAGTATTTCACACGACAACACAGAAAAAACACAATTTGAAGAGCAAAAATAAGAGAACACATTAACATAGCACTGAAAATAATATCTAGTTAATTGCAAGCGCAGCTGCGAAATACTTGCTGCAAATCTACATGCATGCCACAACTGTTTTACTGTACAACAATGAAAAACTACAACTACAAAGGAAATTCTCTCTATAATTACGCGCTAGCAATAAACAAAATCTACACTAATTACACAAACTACAAGGAAAAAATCAGAAGATTCCAGTGAGGTATCCTCGGCTAAAGGTCGACATATGAAACGTCCCCTTAGAACTATTAATACAAGACTGTGCTTAACCTGACACACAATATTTATAGCGCAACGCAATCTGACTTTCCACACATAATATTTTGTTAACGCAACGCAATCTGACTTTCAAAATTCTCTACAAGAGAATGGCCCTGACTAACATTAACCTGTACTTTTCAGAAATCACTTACCTCACAAAAATCTTGGTTACTCCCACTACTGCAATACAGCAAGCGCCACTACTGCCAGCTAAATAAAAGATTCAAACTATGGAAGGCACTAACTACTGATAGGGATAGTTAGCAAATGAAAGATATTAATAGAGAACAAACAATGTATTTACCTTGATATCATGACAAATTACAAAACTCCGCCATCTCTCTCCCCACATCCACCACTGCTGGCGGCTCACCTCCAACTGCCCAACGCTACGCGCTGTTCACAGCCAGCTGCCTAACACTACAATGGTTGAGTATTACAACAATGCAAAGCAGCCACAGACTGCACACGGCACAGCCGGTGATTTTCATACTGAGGTGGCGTTATCAATAAAAAAACCTAAACAGCCTACTTACATGTTTTGCAGTGACTGTATTTATTTACTAGTATTCGAAGTTGTATTATCCAATCCATTCGTGTGATGTTTTGCTAACAATAACACGGCGTAAGCACACCACTTGCACTTACAACACGCAACACAACAATTAGAGGTCAGTACTCATTCCACAGATCAGACATTAATTCAACGTAATCATAAAGAAATAATCTCTTTAAAAGAACGTTACAAGTTTAACAGTTCATGCATCCAAGTTGCTGGCAAGACTAATATACAGAAAAATGGAAAAGAAAATTGAGGTTGTGTTAGATGACTATCAGTTTGGGTTTTGGAAAGATAAAGGCACAAGAGAGGCAATTCTGACAATGTGTTTGATAATGGAAGCAAGACTAAAGAAAAATCAAGACACGTTCATAGGATTTGTCGACCTAGAAAAAATGTTCGACAGTGTAAAATGGTGCAAGATGTTTTAAATTCTGAGAAAAATAGGGATAAGCTATAGGGAGAGGCGGATAAAATACAATTTCCACCAGAGTCAAGAGGGAATAATAAGAATGGACGATCAAGAACGGAATGCTCGGATTAAAAAGTGTGTAAGACAGCGAGAAACTTAACATCAGGATCGACGTTCACGAAGTAGCTGAAGTTGAAAGCTAGGTGGACTGATAAAGTAAGGAATGAGGAGGTTCTGCGTGGAATGGTAGAGGATAGGAATATGTGGAAAACACTGAAAAGGAGAAGGGTCAGGGACTGACTTCCGTGGTACTAGAGGGAGATGTAGAGGGCGAAAACTGTAGAGGAAGACAAAGATTGGAATACGTCCAGTAAATAGTTGAGGATTTGGGTTGCAAGTGCTACTCTGGGATGAAGAGGCTGGCATAGGAGAGAAATTCGTGGCTGGCCGCGTCAAACTAGTAAGAAGACTGAAGACTCAAAAAAAATTTTTTTTCGATGTAGGTGCTGTGTATCAACTTACGTAATAAGATTAGCCCATATCTTAATTACAAGGCGTTACAATCCGTTAACATTTAGCTGTGCGTAAGTTTAAAACAATTATTTAGTGAAACCACAAAAAAGAGTAAATTACACTACTGGCCAATAAAATTGCTAGACCAAGAAGGAATGCAGATAATAAATGGGTATTCATTGGACAAATATATTATACTAGAACTGACATGTGATTATATTTTCACGCAATTTGGGTGCATAGATACTGAGATATCAGTACCCAGAACAACCACCTCTGGCCGTAATAACGGCCTTGACACGCCTGGTCATTGAGTCAAACATAGCTTGGATGGCGTGTACAGGTACAGCTTCCCATGCAGCTTCAACACGATACCACAGTTCATCAAGAGTAGTGACTGGCGTATTGTAACGAGCCAGTTGCTCGGCCACCATTGACCAGACGTTTTCAATTGGTGAGAGATCTGGAGAATGTGCTGGCCAGGGTACAGTCGAACATTTTCTGTATCCAGAAAGGCCCGTATAGGACCTGCAACATGCGGTCGTGCATTATCCTGCTGAAATGTAGGGTTTCGCAGGGATCGAATGAACGTTAGAGCCACGGGTCGTAATATATCTGAAATTTAGCGTCCACTGTTCAAAGTGCCGTCAATGCGAACAAGAGATGACCGAAACGTGTAACCAATGGCACCCCATACGATCACGCCGGGTGATACGCCAGTATGGCGATGACGAATACACTCTTCCAATGTGCGTTCACCGCGATGTCACCAAACACGGATGCGACCATCATGATGCTGTAAATAGAACCTGTATTCATCCGAGAAAATGACGTTTTGCCATTTGTGCACCCAGGTTCGTCGTTGAGTACACCATCGCAGACGCTCCTGTCTGTGATGCAGCGTCAAGGGTAACCGCAGCTACGGTCTCCGAGCTGATAGTCCATACTGCTGCAAACGTCGTCGAACTGTTCTTGCAGATGGGTGTTGTCTTGCAAACGTCCCCATCTGTTGACTCGGGGATCGAGACGTGGCTGCACGATCCGTTACAGCCATGCGGATAAGATTCCTGTCATCTCGACTGCTAGTGATACGAGGCCGTTGGGATCCAGCACGGCGTTCCGTATTACCCATCGATTGCATATTCTGCTAACAGTCATTGGATCTCGACCATCACGAGCAGCAATGTCGCGATACGATAAACCGCAATCGCCATAGGCTACAATCCGACCTTTATCAAAGTCGGAAACGTGATGGCACGCGTTTCTCCTCCTTACACGAGGCATCACAACAACGTTTGACCAGGCAACGCCGGTCAACTGCTGTTTGTGTGTGAGTAATCGGTTGGAAACTTTTCTCATGTCAGCAAGTTGTAGGTGTCGCCACCGGCGCCAACCTTGTGTGAATGCTCTGAAAAGCTAATCATTTCCATATCACAGCATCTTCTTCCTGTCTGTTAAATTTCACGTCTGTAGCGTCTTTGTGGTGTGGCAATTTTAATGGCCAGTAGTGTAAGAAGAAAGATTCCCTTGCAGAATAAGGTTTCAACTGTTACTAGGGGCTAACAAACATGTCTCAGGCCCCTAAGAATTGATTTATGAGGCCACCAGTTGGTCGGTTACGATATACTTGCTACGATCATTGGGCAGATTTTAATGTTTTGCAGTTTTGCCCAGCATTTCGGCTGCGGGTTCTTCTTAATGCCATGAGACTCCACCACACCTGCTCAAGCGTACAGCTAAGTGCGTGCTGGGCCGCTTCTCGGTAAGTGTCCGCAGGTTCCGTTTCTCGTCTGGGCGACTCCGCCGACTTCCCTACACTCTCGTCAGCTGGTCTCTCTGGGGGCTTCGCTGTGGTGCGCCCGCCGGCAAAGCTCCCAAGAAGTCGCTCAGCGGTGGCCGGTGGCCGCTGCCCAGCAGACGTGTTTTTTGTTATCGGCGGCTCAGTGACGTCTTATGACGGCCAATTTGTTATGTAGTTCGTCGGAAGGTATTTCTTAGTTATAGTTACAACACCATGCCACAAGATTCTAATAAACCTTCAGCTTTCAAGAATGTTTCGATCTTGGAAGACATTCCAACGTTAGAAGTATGCTCAATGTCCTTCCGAACGCGTGGCTGTAAAATTCAGAACCGTGCACTACGTGGCTTTCTATCGAATACTTCCTCTGACGGAGTGTTCTACCCCGAACTAATTTGTAGACTTCATTATAATGTCTACAGTCATCGTAAAACCCAGAAATGCTTAACGTCGTCCCATCCCAGAGAGGTTGTATTTGTTCTTATATCGATTGAAATATGGCAACGGTGTTCTCACACTGTGGAGGCAGAGCAGCATAAATAACATGTCATGTCTGTATTTGACCATCTGGATAATGTTGCCAGATTTGTTGTATTAAAGGTTGTAATGTTGTTGCACTAATTTGTTATGAAAGCGGTGCTGATAGACAATAAAAGCGGGTTAAAAGCTGTGAGCTGTCTGCGGAAGTTAACCTTGCATTACTGAGCAACTTTTTCACCAGGTATCCAGTCTAGCATACCAAATTCCCAACCAGACTAACATTAATTATAATCTTTTAATAGTCATACGACAACCGGTGATATATATATATATATATATATATATATATATATATATATATATATATATATATATATATATAAAGAGAATTTAAATAAAAAGAAATAAATCAGTTCATATTTGGAAATTTATTTTAACATTGATCATTGAAATTTCAGCATATCAAACTTGATTCATAACTAAACTGGTGCCTTATTTAGGATTGTGAAAATGTGAGTTTGTAATCTTACGGAACACATCAAATATGGAGCCAAGATTGGGAGACTGCATACAACACTGCATTCATGAAATAGCACACGAAGAACGTTGAAACATATGCAACAGTTAATTAACCACAACCAACCGATTCAATTTTCACCCAAAGAAGTTACGTTCGTAGCGCAATCCTGTCCGTCATGTAATTACCACACACTGGTATACTAAATTCATACTAAATCTCTGTGAAATCTTCCCGAAAAGAATAGCTGAGGGCTACTTTGATGATTACACCACATGCTTCACGTGGTCAACTTGGTTTACACAAAGAGTGTACTCCACAATAATTTTGATGTTGTTGTAGTTGTTGTTGTGGTCTTCAGTCCTGAGACTGGTTTGATGCAGCTCTCCATGCTACTCTATCCTGTGCAAGCTTCTTCATCTCCCAGTACCTACTGCAACCTACATCCTTCTGAATCTGCTTAGTGTATTCATCTCTTGGTCTCCCCCTACGATTTTTACCCTCCACGCTGCCCTCCAATACTAAATTGGTGATCCCTTGATGCCTCAGAACATGTCCTACCAACCGATCCCTTCTTCTGGTCAAGTTGTGCCACAAACTCCTCTTCTCCCCAATCCTATTCAGTACTTCCTCATTAGTTATGTGATCTACCCATCTAATCTTCAGCATTCTTCTGTAGCACCACATTTCGAAAGCTTCTATTCTCTTCTTGTCCAAACTATTTACCGTCCATGTTTCACTTCCATACATGGCTACACTCCATACAAATACTTTCAGAAATTACTTCCTGACACTTAAATCTATACTCGATGTTAACAAATTTCTCTTCTTCAGAAACGCTTTCCTTGCCATTGCCAGTCTACATTTTATATCCTCACTACTTCGACAATCATCAGTTATTTTGCTCCCCAAATAGCAAAACTCCTTTACTACTTTAAGTGTCTCATTTCCTAATCTAATACCCTCAACATCACCCGACTTAATTCGACTACATTCCATTACCCTCGTTTTGCTTTTGTTGATGTTCATCTTATATCCTCCCTTCAAGACACCATCCATTCCGTTCAACTGCTCTTCCAAGTCCTTTGCTGTCTCTGACAGAATTACAATGTCATCGGCAAACCTCAAAGTTTTTATTTCTTCTCCATGAATTTTAATACCTACTCCGAATTTTTCTTTTGTTTCCTTTACTGCTTGCTCAATATATAGATTGAATAACATCGGGGAGAGGCTACAACCCTGTCTTACTCCCTTCCCAACCACTGCTTCCCTTTCATGTCCCTCGACTCTTATAACTGCCATCTGGTTTCTGTACAAATTGTAAATAGCCTTTCGCTCCCTGTATTTTACCCCTGCCACCTTTAGAATTTGAAAGAGAGTATTCCAGTTAACATTGTCAAAAGCTTTCTCTAAGTCTACAAATGCTAGAAACGTAGGTTTGCCTTTCCTTAATCTTTCTTCTAAGATAAGTCGTAAGGTCAGTATTGCCTCACGTGTTCCAGTATTTCTACGGAATCCAAACTGATCTTCCCCGAGGTCGGCTTCTACTAGTTTTTCCATTCGTCTGTAAAGAATTCGTGTTAGTATTTTGCAGCCGTGGCTTATTAAACTGATAGTTCGGTAATTTTCACATCTGTCAACACCTGCTTTCTTTGGGATTGGAATTATTATATTCTTCTTGAAGTCGGAGGGTATTTCGCCTGTTTCATACATCTTGCTCACCAGATGGTAGAGTTTTGTCAGGACTGGCTCTCCCAAGGCCGCCAGTAGTTCCAATGGAATGTTGTCTATTCCGGGGGCCTTGTTTCGATTCAGGTCTTTCAGTGCTCTGTCAAACTCTTCACGCAGTATCGTATCTCCCATTTCATCTTCATCTACATCCTCTTCCATTTCCATAATATTGTCCTCAAGTACATCGCCCTTGTATAGACCCTCTATATACTCCTTCCACCTTTCTGCTTTCCCTTATTTGCTTAGAACTTCCATCTGAGCTCTTGATGTTCATACAAGTGGTTCTCTTCTCTCCAAAGGTCTCTTTAATTTTCCTGTAGGCAGTATCTATCTTACCCCTCGTGAGATAAGCCTCTACATCCTTACATTTGTCCTCTAGCCATCCCTGCTTAGCCATTTTGCACTTCCTGTCGATCTCATTTTTGAGACGTTTGTATTCCTTTTTGCCTGCTTCATTTACTGCATTTTTATATTTTCTCCTTTCATCAATTAAATTCAATATTTCTTCTGTTACCCAAGGATTTCTACTAGCCCTCGTCTTTTTACCTATTTGATCCTCTGCTGCCTTCACTACTTCATCCCTCAAAGCTACCCATTCTTCTTCTACTGTATTTCTTTCCCCCATTCCTGTCAATTGTTCCCTTATGCTCTCCCTGAAACTCTGTACAACCTCTGGTTCTTTCAGTTTATCCAGGTTCCATCTCCTTAAATTCCCACCTTTTTGCAGTTTATTCAGTTTTAATTTACAGGTCATAACCAATAGATTGTGGTCAGAGTCCACATCTGCCCCTGGAAATGTCTTACAATTTAAAACCTGGTTCCTAAATCTCTGTCTTACCATTATATAATCTATCTGATACCTTTTAGTATCTCCAGGGTTCTTCCATGTATACAACCTTCTTTCATGATTCTTAAACCAAGTGTTAGTTATGATTAAGTTGTGCTCTGTGCAAAATTCTACCAGGCGGCTTCCTCTTTCATTTCTTAGCCCCAATCCATATTCACCTACTACGTGTCCTTCTCTCCCTTTTCCTACACTAGAATTCCAGTCACCCAAGACTATTAAATTTTCGTCTCCCTTCACTATCTGAATAATTTCTTTTATTTCATCATACATTTCTTCAATTTCTTCATCTGCAGAGCTAGTTGGCATATAAACTTGTACTACTGTAGTAGGTGTGGGCTTCGTATCTATCTTGGCCACAATAATGCGTTCACTAAGCTGTTTGTAGTAGCTTACCCGCGTTCCTATTTTCCTATTCATTATTAAACCTACTCCTGCATTACCCCTATTTGACTTTGTGTTTATAACCCTGTAGTCACCTGACCAGAAGTCTTGTTCCTCCTGCCACCGAACTTCACTAATTCCCACTATATCTAACTTTAACCTATCCATTTCCCTTTTCAAATTTTCTAACCTACCTGCCCGATTAAGGGACCTGACATTCCACGCTCCGATCCGTAGAACGCCAGTTTTCTTTCTCCTGATAACGACATCCTCTTGAGTAGTCCCCGCCCGGAGATCCGAATGGGGGACTATTTTACCTCCGGAATATTTTACCCAAGAGGACGCCATCATCGTTTAATCATACAGTGAAGCTGCATGCCCTCGGGAAAAATTACGGCTGTAGTTTCCCCTTGCTTTCAGCCGTTCGCAGTACCAGCACAGCAAGGCCGTTTTGGTTATTGTTACAAGGCCAGATCAGTCAATCATCCGGACTGTTGCCCTTGCAACTTCTGAAAAGGCTGCTGCCCCTCTTCAGGAACCACACGTTTGCCTGGCCTCTCAACAGATACCCCTCCGTTGTGGTTGTACCTACGGTACGGCTATCTGTATCGCTGAGGCACGCAAGCCTCCCCACCAACGGCAAGGTCCATGGTTCATGGGGGGATAATTTTGATAACTAAAATAAATTAGATCGAAAAGCAATTTACAAAAGAAAAACCTCGAACTGGTTACTATCGTCTTACTATTAACCTGATGGGTCAAACAATTGTATAAGCACATGGTACTGGTCTCACAAAGTACACCCCACGTGGGTTGAACATAAAGAAAAGTTGCTATATTGAAAAATATTGTCAAGACGAGACGTTATAATCTCACGCACATTCGCATTTAAGATTGATGATCTTAGTTAGAGTTACTGATCAACACGTGGTTCCACTTTACTCACAAAGTACTGACAAAGCAACTACTGGAATATATTCTGAACTTCACACTCGAATTACACTGCGTTGCAATTCAAGATAACATTAGATATTTTAGAGCTAAACCTGAAATAAAGGTGATTAAATTTTCAGTTAGGCTGAACTTAAGAAATCCATTGTCCTACGGACTTAGCAGACACGCGCTTAGCCGGAGATCTTACCACTTCAGACGCTCGCCGTGGACAGTCTGACCTGGGCTCCTACCGAGCGTGCTTAACAGATACAAACGGAAGTGACAGAGAGGCAGCTTCCTATACCAACATGACAAGGGATGGACAGGACCATACTAAGAATAGAAATCTCTCTGCTTTTAGAAAGCGTAGCTACCTGTTCCGACGTTGGTCCTACTGTTCTCTAGCAGACAGGCTTGTCTGCTACCATCAAGAGTGGCCGAGCGATTCTAGGCGCTACAGTCTGGAACCGCGCGACAGCTACGGTCGCAGGTTCGAATCCTGCCTCGGGCATGGTTGTGTGTGATGTCCTTAGGTTAGTTAGGTTTAAGTAGTTGTAAGTTCTAGGGGACTGATGACCTCAGCAGTTAAGTCCCATAGTGCTCAGAGCCATTTGAACCATTTTGCTACCATCAAGCATGCAACTAGAAATACATTTGCTCATTCATCCTCTCACACAGAAGGGAAGGGGGATGACAGTATCTTAACATATACAATATATAAAAGAAAGCGGATGTAGTTTCCGTATGAGACTGTGTGACATGAATTACATATTAACTGTGTTTTAAAGTGTAGTAGTCTGACAGATCGTTCTTGTTTATGTGTAAAAGTAACACGTTCCACTGCTCAGTCTCCTCCAAGATAGTCAGAAACACCACAGTAAATTTAGAAGAGGAATTTATGCCGTAAATGACAACAGATTTAAGAAATTAACATGAAAGGAATCCAACAGAGATCTTTCAAGGTGACTGCCAAACTCGTTTACAAGGAATGGCGTACAGCTCGCAGTCGTGTTACAGGACGTCAAAACAGTCGCCGTAAAAATATCCTAAGCGATAAAAACCGGATGATGATGTTTGGTTTGTGGGGTGCTCAACTGCGCGGTTATCAGTGCCCGTACAAATACCCAACCTTTGCTCAGTCCACTCTTGCCACTTTCATGAATGATGATGAAATGATGAGGGCAACACAAACACCCAGTCATCTCGAGGCAGGTGAAAATCCCTGACACCGCCGGAAACGAACCCTGTACCCCATGCTCGGGAAGCGAGAACGCGACCGCGAGACCACGAGTTGCGGACATAAAAACCGGAGACGATTATTACTCGTCATCAAGTATAATCGATTTCAGACACGAAACGAAGTAATGCTCTTTGTGAATTCTGGTCTATCTCTACAAGTTTCCGAGCGGAAATTGCGAAGGTTACTTCATTCCTCGGAAATCTGGAATCTGATACCTAACAAAAAAGGTATTGCTCACAGCGACGTCTTCACTGCGCCAAATAAAACAGAAACTGGCACGCTTAATCCTTTTTCCAGTTTTTTCCTCGTATGAAATCATCCAAATGTTGGCTCCGAGCCATACTGTAATGAAGAACTCCACCACAATGAGCCGTAACCTGCCAGGTTCGCATTCCTTTATATGTCTTTACTTAGGACGATGATTACTGAAATGTTCATTCCGAATCAGTACGCCACATAATTCATCCAAAAACAAAAAAAAATACACCTAATACTCCGAAATGACAATTTCTAATCACAGGATGACCTTTCATTTGCTTACCATTCGGAACAAAACAATATTCCCAAAATACACTCGGGTGATAAAAGTCATGAAATAGCGATATTCACATATACAGGTGTAGGTAGAATCGCTTACAGAAGGTATAAAAGGGCAGACCACTGTCGGAGCTGTCATTTGTACTCGGGAGATTCATGTGAAAGGATTTTGGCGCACGACGGGAATTTTGAATACGGAGTTGCAGGTAGAAGCATGGGACGTTCTATTTGGGAAATTGTTAGGGAATTCAATATTCCGAGATCCAGAGTGTCAAGAGAGTGCCGAGAATACCAAATTTCAGACATTACTTCTCACTATGGACGACTCTATAGCCGAGACAATGCCCTTCACTTAACGACCAAGAGCAGCGGCGTTTGCGTAGAGTTGTCAGTGCTAACAGACGAGCAACACTGCGTGAAATAACCACACAGAAATCGATGTGGGACTTACTACGAACGTATTCGCTAGGGCATTGTGGCAAAATTTGACGTTAATGGGCTACAGCAGCAGACAACCGCGGCGAGTGCCTTTGCTAACAGCACGATGTCGCCTGCACGCCTGCAGCGCCTTTCCTGGGCTCGTGATCCTAGACGACTGGAAAACCGTTGCCTGGTTAGTCCCGACTCCAGTTGGTGAGAGCCGAAGGTGAAGTTTGATTTTGACCATGGACCCAAGTTCTCAACAAGGCACTGTGCAAGCTGGTGATGGCTCCATGATAGTGTGGTCTGTGTTTACACGGACTGGACTGGATTCTCTGGTCCAAATGAACCGATAATTGACTCGAAATGTTTATGTCCAGCTACTTGGAGACCATTTGCAACCATTCAGGGACTTCATGTTCCATACAACGATGGAATTTTTATGGATGACATGTCACCGGGTCATAGTTACTTGTAATTGTTTTGAAGAAACAATTCGAGCAAATGACTTGGCCACCCAGATTGCCCGACATGAATCCCATCGAACATCTATGCGACATAAACTGGGGGTCACTTCATACACAAAATTCTGCACCGGTATCACTTTCGGAGTTATGGATGGCTGTAGAGGCAGCATGGCTCAGTATTAGTGCAGGGGACTTCAGACGACTTGATGAGTCCACGCCGCATCGAGTTGCTGAAATAAGCCGGGCAAAAGGAGGTTCGACACGATATTAGGCGCTATACCATGACTTTTGTCACCTCAGCGCATACCGATCAGCCACATAGGTGAACATTAGTGTTATCGGCCAACAATGAATTATCATCTACAATGTTTGAATAATAAAGTCTTCCTTGTTTATTTATGATAAAGTAACGATTTACGATTTACATGGTATGTACTAGACACGTGTACTGACTAGAGGAGGGTATATTTGTGCACGCCAGTGTCTTGGGCTATAATTCACTTGTAATAATATACACCTGCGACAATATGTCACGATTATGTAAAGTACATGCTTATCATACACATTATTCGAAAGATCATGAGATGTATGATTTCTATCGGATCAGTTACGTAATGCTACTCCAAACCATAATGATGGGCTAAGCGCAAAACCGATCGATCATTAAGTTTCTAACGTCAGTAAAAACGTTCCTTGAAATAAAATGTCGTTCCTAAAAACGTAGGTGTCACTACGTTGGAAAACAACGCACAACAATACATACAGTCTTTTTCTCTACTTCTTACGCATCTATGACTAATTGCAACTCGAAAACTGTTAAGAGAGTCACAATTTGGACCCTTTCTTTAATATGTGATAAAATTTAGTCAGTGCCATTTAGGTAACATCGGGTCCTTACCATTTGCATTTTTCATTTGGTTTTAACCAGAAAAATCTGTTAAAGAAAACACTTTGGTAGAATTTGCCGAGATGAACAAAGCATGACTTCGGTCATTTCTGGTAGCCAATGCGATGCTTCTAACTGACGAATTTATCATTCGTATTTGTTCTCAATCCACATTAAAATATTTATCGGTTTTTATAGAAACTATTCTAAATATTAGTAGTTTTGTAAGCAATTACCTGTTGCTACAGGTCACAATTAATGGGATGAGTTGTCTTATCAGCTAAACTAAAATTTTAAATACTGTTTTAATGCATGTGCTCTTAGGTTATTCAAATATTTTACCTTTGCTCAACACCATACAGCTGCAGACGAATTGCAACGAACTACGTCGAGTGATATTAGCCACGCTGATGTGGATCAGTTATTGTCGTGACAAAGGAGCTAACGTGGTGTCTGATGTTCTGTCCGTGTAGTTCGACGAATGTCTAAAATAATTTTGTCTTACGAAGCAAAAATCAATGTTATTGGCAGTAGCTGTAGATGAAATTCAAAATGAACTCCTAACTGGTATCGATTTGACCGTGTTACGCAACTTTCCAGTTCACAGATAATCCTTGTGAAAAAAATATGAGTGAGGGAATTATTTCAGACCGTATTTACACCTGGTATTGCTTGTTTTAAAAATCGGACTCGTTGCGCTGGATTACATGAGAGTTACGTATAGCTTCCATATTTCCCTCTCAGTAAAAAAAAAAAAAAAAAAAAAAATATGGGAAAAGTTCCCTACGGTTTGTTGTAACAACTTTGGACGCCGCGACCCCCATGTAGTAATTTCTCTTTGTCCTGTATTTATCGCTTTTATTTATTTTTGTTTTTTGTTTTCTCCCCCCTCAGAATTGACATGAATGAGCTACACACAAATACTGCGTACGCTCCTCTCTGCAACTGAATACATAAATACACGAGAAATTCTATTGTGGCTTATCTGCTCAAGTATCTTACAGGCTCAGTCAATGCTTAATGACTCGAAGTTGAAGTAATATTTGAGTATGGTTGTAAATTAATATTGTCAAATTTTTTAACTAAATCGAGTCAACGGCATTGGAAAGAGAATAAATAGATTCTGTTGCTTCTGTTAGAACAACTGATTGTTGCTTCGAAACCCGAACACAGATGCTAGTATCATGTCACCAGTTCGTGGCTTCGTGACACTACGCTGCCTGCTCCAAATCAAGTAATCTCGGAAACAAGTACAATTTGTTATGGCTTTCGTGAAGCCAGAATTTCTATGTTGGTCAAAAAGTCTTTTCTAGCATGGCACGCTAAAACTATACATATTAATATACATGATATCTATAATTTTTTATTGCATATTTAATACCTCGATCATACTAATCATTTCATTTACACGTCATCGATCGTACTAGCTGTTTTATTTGCACTATTTTCTCACTTATAATCTGGTCAAATACTCTATCGTGTAAAACAATTAATCGCGATCTAATCTCTTGAATTTAATGTGCAGTTCACTGCAATTTTATGCCTTCTTTTCACGTTCTGAATTTGTACGTTTCTGAAGAACTATAGAAATACTTGATTTAGGAGTTTATTTTCCTACGTACTGACGCATGCCGTCCGTTTCCCATCTGAACCAAAATAAAAGAAGGGGAAAATAAATGTTTCTGGATTACGCCTGAAAATTTTGGATTTTTAGGTAGATGTTGCTGTTTTCTTTCAGAATCTGTTTCTTTTTTCTGCTTCCTACAGTAGAATTTTCGGTGGATTCTTCTGCCTCTTTGTTTCCTTCACCCCGTTTCTCTTTCTTTCAGTATTGCAATGTTTTCTTTTGTGCATGCTGCTTGAGATTATTATGGGTACTTACTTGGCGGATCCCTGTGAGCAGGGTGCTTCAGCTATTACCAGTTTGTAGTGTTTGAGTACATTTACAGGCAATAATTACCTTGTAGGAAGTGCTATGAAGAAATTGCGTCATCTCATTTTTCTGGTTCTGCTGTCCGTAATTTCCTTAATCAGTTGATTAGTTTGAAACATTTCTCAATTTTTAAATTTTTGTTTCCATATTTATTTGCCTTTTAAAACGCTGTTTATGGCGAAATCTATGCTGGGAGTTAATTTTTTGCAGTAATTATTTTGGGGAATTATTCTGTGCACATTTATTAGATTGGTGTCTTTCGCTGGTTAGGGTGTAAAAGCGAGGTATTTGTTTTGTAATTCATTATTTTCCCTTCGTAATTTCTTTTAGGCTAGGTATATCAGATTTTGTTATGGTCAGTTCTGATGTTCTAGGAGTATTTCTTCCAGCACACAGAGAGCAGGTGAAAATTATGTATTACGAATACGTGAGTTGGAAAGCTTGGTGAATTTCATTCATAAACACCAGATTCTAAGAGCAACATGTTACGTTAGCACCCGGGCCTTGTATTGTACTGGAGTTGGTCTGTAATACTGTTATTTGTATATGGTATTTTAAGAATACAGTGTTTTGGTTTTCCCCTTTTGTTACTTACATTCATTATGACATGTACTTCTTGCATCGTTTCAGTGTTCTTATCATGTAGACCTCTAGTAATCTGCAAGCTTATTTAGTGCCGATGTATTTTCCACATTGTACCAGCCGTGTAACTGATTTGGCTATGCTGGCAGTAGGTAGTCGATAAACGATATGTTTTATAATTGTGAAGGAATTTCAGTTTTAAAAATTGGAGAAAAAGGGAATATTGTTCATCCAATATACTCTGGTTTGAATTACTTGTTTTATACAATTAAATACTAAAAATACATATACATTTCATTGTTTTGTCGACTTCTTGGACGTAACTTCTTATGCTTTGCATGTTACGATCGTATTTCTGTATGTTTACTTTTACAGTTTTGTACCAAATTTGCTTTAACTTTTGATCCTGTCTCCTATCGTCTGTTGTATGAATATGAGCTTGTGCAGTCGGTGGAATATGTACGTATATCATATTCTATTATTTACATACCAACGTACCACTTTCTTCATGTTCCTGAAATGAAGTATGATGACCTGACAGGATTTATTGTCAATACAATGGAGAGAATTTGAAGTGTATCTGCATAAGTTAAATTGTATACATTCATTTTGTGAAAATATTATATCTGGCCTGATTATGCCTGTAATTTAAATTTATACGTTTTACATATCCGTAAACAAGACTGGTCACCTGAAATAAAACTGTAATTAGTGATCTTGTCTGTTGAAGTTTTTACTTCTATATCCCTAGTCAGAGTTAGCTGACGAAATTTTTCGAATCATCATCTACGTTTGAATTCTTGCTTTTACGTTCAATATAAGTGTTACTTGCTAGACCCGAATTTCTGTTCTGTAAATTACTGGGAGGAAAGAGATTCTGTTTTAACTGTGCAATCATTTCCAGTAGTCAGTACTGCAGTACGTTCTTCTCCAGCTAAAGTGCTTGTTTTGAATAATTCGTTTAAACCTTCGTTTAAATATTTAGTGAAAGAGTCGGATGGTATTGCTACAGGCTTTACGTGAGACCTTCGGAGATAAGTCGTCCTGCTATCGGTACCATCCACCTGGACGTGTAGCAGTGAACCAGAAGCGTATCTAGTGCATATTTTACGCGGATCCGTGAAGGATCTCATGCAGCACGTACGTGGCTTGTTGCAGTTGTGTTGTGATACTCAAATTGTCTCTGCACTTCGTGAGAACGTGTTGAGACCATTAGTTCCACTGAATCTTGCCCTTAACCTGGACAGTGACATCGATTCCACCACGGAAGATTGTCGAGTCAAAGAGGTTGTGGAGCCAAGCAACTCAGTATAGACGGCGCTCCCAGCGAATCGCCTCGTCTCGCCACCTAGAGGCAGCGGCAGGGAGTTCCACCCCTGCATGGTTCGCCGAGTGATTACAGTACACATCACTCCTGTGACACTCTACTTCAATCTGCCTGCTTCCTACAGGGGTGGACTACGAACTGGTATACGGACTATGTATTACTATGCTGATAAAGACTTAGCGAGGAGTTCGGGACTTTCTAGTGCCATTCTTCCAGCATCAAATTTGCTCGCTCTGAGCGAACCAACTCCATCAGGTTACTGAAAACTGTAACTTGTTCTGTGACTGTTTAACTGAATATTAGTAACAGCTATGCACGTTAGTACATAGAAACTAAACATGCACGTACCAAAACTTAGGCAAACTCCGCTGTAAGGCTGTCCTGTCGTCAAGAGACTTGTGTCGAATATAAAAAAAACGTTGTCTCATAATACAAAATTATCATTAATAACACACCTTTTGGTATGTTCTGACGGACAGGGTGAGTAGCTGCGTGTGACAGTTTGCTGACAGCGGTGGGTTGTACGGGAAGGAGTTATCGTCAAGTGTCTGTAGGAGGAATCAAGACAAACAACATTTCTGGTTGGTGTAGTGACTGGAAACTTGCTACAAATGTAGAAAAATGTAGCGTAATGTAGATGAATAGAAAAAAAATCCCTTTATATTCGAATACCGCTTTAATAATGTTATGCTTGACACACGCACGCCGATTAAATATCGAGGGTTACGCTGCAAAGCGATATTAAATAAGTGTGTAAGGACGGTGGTAGGGAAGGCGAATGGTCGAGGTGGTTTTATTGAGAGAATTTTCGGAAATTGCAGAGCATCGATAAAGGAGACTACGTATGGAACATAAGTGCGACCCATTCTTGAGTACTGCTCGAGAGTTTGAGATCCCAACCAGCTAGGATTAAAGGAAGACATCAAGGCAATTCAGGAGCGCGCTGCTAGGTTTGTTACCGGCAAGCTTCGATCGACAAGCGAGTATTACGGCGATACTTCGTGAACTCAAATGATAAGCCCTGGAGGGAAGACGACATTCTTTTCGCGAAACACTACTCACAAAATCTGCGGAACCGACATTTGAAACTCATTGCAGAACGATTCTGCTGTCACCAGCATACATTTCGTGTAAGAACCAAGAAGATAAGAGAAGTTATGGTCCGTATGGAGACAAATACACAGTCATTTTTCTCTCACTCTTTTTGCGAGTGAAAGGAAATGACTAGTATGGTTCAAGGTACCCTACGCCATGCAGTATACTATGGATTGCCTTGTATGTATACAGATGAAGAGTTACAGCTCAAATCCTCATCTGTCATTCCTGATTTAGATTTTTGTGTTTCCCCTAAATAGATTGAGGTGAATGCCTGGATGGTTCCTTTTAAAAGAACACGATCAATTGTTTTCACATAACATTCTTGTCCTCCCTCTCTAACGACCTCGTCGTCAACGGCCCACGAGAATGAAGTAGCGGTTAGCACTCAAGGTTTTCTTACTGAAGTTTAATGAATCCAACACAGCCGTTCTGATACACGTTTATTAAGTCACGATCGACTTCGTTCAAAAGAATATCATCAGGCTATATTACCAACATTCTTCGTAACAAATCCCCACACAGTTGGGCCAGTGACACCTTAAGTCATGATATTGACAAACTCTGTGTGGATGTGTTACGAAGACTGTCGGCATTGCAACCCGATAACAGTAGTGACATAATAAACGTGTATAAATACAGCTGTGGTGGTTTCTTATTAGTATTAACAAGAATCAGCTGTGGGACTCAGGATAATCAATATTAATTACTGAATTTTGTCTAACCAAACTGGACGTAAATGGCTTTTATTATCATTTTTATGGATCGCCGTTTGAAACAGAAAGCTGCTAAGACTGACTTCATATACAAGGATACAACGTACAGACGTTCCCTGCATCTTACGAAGAATATCTTCGGAGACAATTAATGCTTATTATACCCATATCTGAAGTTTTTGTGGCTAAGCTTCAAGGAAATATAACTTCGACGCACGAAGTCATTATTATTATTTGAGAACTATTTGAACAGTTTTCGTGACTAAGCTTCTAGAAAATATAACTTCGAGGAGCAATGTCATTACTATTAGTTGAGGACTATTTTAACAAAACTCAACAGACGCCATTTTTTTCAATATGTGTTGTTTAACAGATCCTAGTACTTTAATATGAGCCTCACGCAATTGCTAACAGAAAATACAACAAAACTGAAGATTTGATGTTGAAAATGCGCTTGAATATAGCAAATTTTCACAAAATTCGACGTATCCATTTTTCAAGATTCCACAAAACCCAACTAAACCTTCATTTATACAGCATGGTTGAAACTTAGAACATAAAATTTAAAGGTTAAATTCCATAGCCTTTACGCTTGTATGTGTTTGGATCGGGCAGTCGCACATCTTAGAAGATAAGCCAACTGCTTGCTAAGCGACAGTTAGAGAAGAATACATATCGTCCAACATAATTCGCTTTCATGTTCATCTACTGTTTCATTATAAGATTCGTAGCCGTTGTAAAACGTTCTAATCGGAACATCATTATTAAGATGTTTGAAGATTCGGAATATTCTGAAACAGATCAGCAGTTTAAAAGTGGAACACAAAGCAGGAATCGTCAACGTGAACAGAGTAACACGTGCACGATTGCAACCTCAAATGAAGATCTGAGTGTAGACTGTAACCATAATGAAACAGCGAAGGAAGTAACATCCAAAGCAAAATGTTTGTCTTTCAACCATTTTATTCATTTTCGAGAAAGACGCAAAAGGGAGAAGATAATAAGCTGTGCGTCAATCTCATACTATGGGGTAAGAGAAGAAGGGCGCCGAGAGATTTCTCCTGGGTGTACCTCACCATTCAGAAATTTGACACGTAAGCCTGATAGTATGTACATCCTAAACAAAAAGTTTTTTTAGAATGAAAATAATTGAATAGGCTATATTTATTTATATGCATTTTTCCAGGAGTGTCCAGAGACAACCTTACTCGTATTGCCAAAAGATATTAGCTTGAGGGTGTACTGGCAAGAAGAATCGAGGTGGTCCAGCTCTCAAGCTATAGAAAGAGGATGAGCAGACACAGTTCATTAAGAAGAATATACATAAGTATAAATATATATTTTCTCATTACTCTAGAAACAAAGTTAAGCGGTCATGTCTTCCACTAGAGTTCGTTTTTTTTAAGAAAAGTATGTTAGGTACAATGCTTCTCAAACAAGGATATTTAATTTATATGGCTTTTAAACAAGGGTTGTTGGGCTTCTCTCTTTCAAAATGTAATAAGGCAGTCTACAAATGTTTCAACCTTGGCTTTGGATTTATTTGTTCTGATAGCTGCTGAACGTGTGCACACTTTGTTGTACTGCTAGTCAGCTAAAGATATGGAATAAAAATTAATATAAGAACAGGTTTTTATACACAAAATAAGGCAAAAAATATTTTTAAAATTTTAAATGAAAATGAAAACAACACTGTGAGAGGTTTTTTGACTGCCAACATAATCAACTCTTACCCAGACTGTCTATTGGAGAAGGATTTTACTCCAAGTCTTAAAACATTTACAAAGTAAAGCACACAAAGTAGTTAACTACACATTGCTCGTGGCTTAAAAAACATTACATTGATAGAACAAAGGTTTTTAAATGAATTCAGTATTATTTTCCAATATGTGATCATAGCTATTTATCCCATGATGGGATTTTTTGCCTTATTGAAAAAAACTAAGATAACACGAAACAGACGCTCGGCCCTCAGAATATTATGACATTTTGGAAAAGTTTTGGGAAGGTAAAGTTTGGAGTGCAGATTAGCAACATTATAATATGAAATTAATCTGCAAACATGTAATGAATGCTATATTGCCTTTTAAGATAACTGAGGCAAGAGTTCTGCATTGTGCAAGAAGACTTAAGACCAAGGCACAATCACTTTTCCTAGCTGCTTATTTTGCTTCGACGGTAGATGCTGAGGTACTGAAATTTGAAAAGAGAAACGCTTCTTTAACGTTTGGAGCACCTCAGCTTCAATCGGTGAATCAAAAAAGCAAAATTAAAGCTATTGGCATGTAGACGTTTATGTTTTATTTTAAAAATGCTTCGGAGGAAAGTAAAGAGTTCTGTTCAATACATATAAAAGGGGAATACTAATGGTACTCTAGACAAAGTTTTGTATTATGACGAATCTTTATATTAAGAAGAATTGTGTTTTAGTATTGTTTTGGATTTCACACAGCATTAAATCTAAACATTGTATTAAAATGTGTACTCTTGCTTCAGTAATCATTTAAATGTATCAGTATGGTTTTCATAATAGGTTTAAGACGTGAGAAACAGATTTTATTAATTTAGAAACATCTGTTTATGTGTTAAATTGCAAGAAAAATATGAATTTACTAGTGCATTGGTAATTTCTTATTCTGTTATTATCTACAAAAAGTAATATACTTAAGAGCACATTTAATTTAAATGCTTGAAATGTATATTTATAAACTCTAACATAAGAAAGTAAGACGAAACATGAATGAAAAGATGGATATGTTGAGTTTTTTTTAAAAAATTGTTGTCTTTAATTTCTTTTTCTCAACAAATATTGTTAGTGATAAACTTCAGTTATTCCTTCATCAATCCCTATCTACTTGTATAACCAGTATTCAATTTTTGAAATTTTTTGAATCAACGATATCGAGTACAATACAAAATGTCTCTCCTGTGAAATTTGTATATGGCGTTTGTTGAGTTTTGCTGAAACGATACTCAGTTATACACTGTCTAGCCACATTAATGTAATCATCTGTCGAAAGCCTCAATAACCACCTTAACTTCAGTGATAAGGGTTTTCTCATCAGAATTGACAGCAAACCAACACCGACAACGATAGATCAGTTATACATGCCGAAGTTGCAAGGCGAAGATGAAGAGATAGAAAAAGTATGTGAAGATATTGAAATAGTAATTCAATTCGTAAAGGGACCTGAGAATCTAATGGTCATGAGGGACGGGAATGTTGTTGTTGGGGAAGGAGTCGAAGAAGGAGTTTTGGGAGAGTATGGGCTAGGTACCAGGAATGAGAAAGGAGAAAGACTAATTGAGTTCGCAATGGATTTCAATTAGTTATAGCAAACATTCTGATGAAGAATCACAAGAGTAGGAGGTATACTTGGAAAAGGTTGAGAGATACCGGAAGATTCTAATTAAATTACATCATGGTGAGGTAGTAATGAAGAAAAGTAGGCTGAAGTTTAAGAGACTAGTCAGGAAGAATCAATGGACAAAGAAGTGGTTTTCGGAAGTACTAAGTACTGAAGAGATATGCCTGAAGTTCTCTGAGGTTACAGGTACTGCCATAAGGAACAGTATAGGAGGCGTCTTAATTGAAGAGGAGTGAACATCTCTGAAAATCACAGAGTAGGAAAGGAAAAAAAAGGTACAAGTAAAGTAATTGCGGGGAAATCATCGGTAACTTCAGGTGATCTATGAAATAAGGAAGTACAAAAATGTTTGGGGAAATTGGGGAATACAGAAATACAACTCACTTAGCAATGAAATAAACAAGAGGTACAGTGAAGCTAAGGCGAAACGGCTGCGTGAAAAATGTGAATAAATAGAAAAGGAAATGTTTATCGGAAGGACTGACTCAGCATATAGAAAAGTAAAAACAACTTTCGGTGAAATTAAAAGCAAGGATGGTGATATTAAGAATGCAAAAGGTATTCTATTGTTAAATGCAAAGGAGAGAGTTGATAGGTGGAACAGTACATTGAAGACCTCTCTGTGGGGAAGACGTGATAGAAGACGAAACAGGAGTTGATATAGAAGAGGTAGGGGATCCAATATCAGAATCAGAATCTAAAAGAGCTTTGAAAGACTTAAGGTCCCATAGAGCAGAAGGGGTTACAACATTTCATCAGAATTTCTAAAATCATTGGGAGAAGTGGCAACAAAATGACTACTCATGTTAGTGTGGGAAATGTTTGAGCCCAGCCATACATAATCTGATTTTCAGAAAAACAGCATGCACACGATTCCGAAGATTTCAAGAGCCGACAAGTGCAAGAATTATCGCACAGGAAGCTTAACGACTCATGCATCCATGTTGCTGACAGGAATAATACACAGAAGATTGGAAAAGAAAACTGAGGATGTGTTAGATGACGATCAATACGGTTTTACGAAAGGTAAATGCACCAGGGAGGCAGTTATGTCGTTGAGGTTGATAATGGTAACAAGACTGAAGAAAAATCAAGAGAGGTTCATAGGATTTATCGACCTGCCAAAAGCGTTCGACAATGTGAAGTGCTGCAATATATTTAAAATTCGGATAAAATAGGTGTAAGCTACAGAGAAATATTTAATATATAATCTGTACAAGAACCAAGAGGGAACAATGACAGTGGACGAGTAAGAACAAAGTTTTCGGGCTAAAACGGGCGTAAGACATGGATGAAAGAAAGGTTCGAGAATATAATTAAAATTCAAGGTGAAAACATATCAATGATGATATACACTGATGCCATTGCTATCCTCAGTGAAACTGAAGAAAAATTACAGGATCTGCTAAGTGGAACGACCAGTGTAATGAGTACAGAATATAAATTGAGAATAAATGGAAGAAAGACGAAAGTAATGAGAGGTAACAGAAATAAGAACTGTGAGAAACTTAAGATCAGGATTGGTGATCACGAAGTAGATGAAGTTAAGGAATGCTGCTATCTGGGCAGCAAAATAGCTCATGATGAACGGAGAAAGGACATGAGAAGGAGACTAACACTGGAAAAATGTATTCCTGGTCAAGCGAAGTCTACTACTATCAAACATGTGCCTTAATTTGAGAAAGAATTTTCTGAGAATGGACGTCTGGAGCACAGAAATCTATGGTAGTGAAATATCGAATGTGGGAAAACCAGAACAGAAGAGAATCAAGCATTTGAGATGTGGTGCTACAGACGAATGTTGAAAATTAGGTAGACTGGTAAGGTAAGGATTGAGGACATTCTCCACAAAATCGGCGAGGAAGCGAATATATGGGAAACACTGACAAAGAGAAGGGACAGGGTGGTAGAACATCTGTTAAGGCAGCGCCGAATAACTTCCATGGTATTATAAATAACTGTAGAGGTTAAAAACCGTAGAGGTAGACAGAGATTGAAATACATTAGCAAATACTTGAGGATGTCGGTTGCAAATGCTACTCTGAGATGAAGAGGGCAACACAGGAGAGACATTCATCGCTGGCCGCATCAAACCAGCGAGATAAGGAGACATGACACCTCTAGTGCCGTCGCCAGTTGCCTTACATTTCTCGGATGAGGCCCCATGGCACGAACAGCACGATCGAGTATCCCAAATATTCTCGATTGGTTTTAAATTCTGGGAGTTTGGTGGGTAGGGTAGTACGGTAAACTCATCCTGGTGCTCTTCGACCCGCACTCGTAGATTGCGAGCCGTGTGACACGTTGCACGCCCTGTAGCCTTCGTCGCCCAAGATCAGCAGTCAGTATGGGTGCACGAACATGGCGCCTGCTGCAAACGTCCGTACACAACAACGTTCACTGAATGGGCGTTAAGGAGACACTGCAGTTATAGTGACTACATTGTTTTTATTCAATGGTTAAAAACTGAGTGGTGGAGAACAAGTTCCATGAATATTTGGTCATAATTCCTATATGTGTGAAAAACGGCAGTTATAACACAATCATCAGATTTAGTTATAAGGTTCCTTACGATAGGTTACCATAGTTTTAGCAAATATATTCAGCCATGTGTAATGCTCCAATAAGCCTCACTTTTAGAAATTGTATTATATACCAACAGAAAAAAATCTCAGCACCAAGAAGTAGCTATGCGACATAAACGAAACTCTGAAAGATTATGCCTATTCAAATTTCGCTCCTGCCGCAGAAGAGTGGAGCTAGTAACGCAACTATGAGGATGCTTATCAGATCTGCATTAAATACACACTCTAACTGTCGTGAGCGTTAGTTATCTTTGAGACTAGTTCAAATGGCTCTGAGCTGGTGAGGTCATCAGTCCCCTAGAACTTAGAACTACTTAAACCTAACTAACCTAAGTACATCACACACATCAATGCCCGAGGCAGGATTCGAACCTGCGACCGTAGCGGTCTCGTGGTTCCAAACTGTAGCGCCTAGAACCACGCGGCCACCCCGGCCGGCCTTTGAGGCTGGACTTGAAGAATTGATGTCAGTTAAGAATGCGTTTAAGGCGACAAACACCCACTTATCAACACCTCACTGAGTTTGAACGAGGTCGTGTAATGGGCTACAAGAAGCTGTATGTTCCTGCAGAGAGACTTGACAGGAATGTAGCCATTGTACATGATTGCTGACAGCTTTGCTCGCAAGAAGATCGGGCTCCAGATCATCACGTGGTGCTATAGAGAGGGAAGACCATCATGTTCGGCGTATGGCTCTGTTGCGTCGTACTGCATCTGAAGCAGCAATTTGAGCAGTAATTGATCGCACAGTGATAAAACGAATTGTTATAAATTGATTACGTCAAGGACAGCTGCGAACCAGACGTCTTTTATCATGCGTTTCACTGACCCAATACCATCATCATTTGTTACTGCAGTAGTGTCAAGCGAGAGCCCATTGGAAGGCAGGATGGAGATCTGTTGGTTTTCTGATGAAACCTGGCTATGCCTCGGTGTCAGTATTGGCTGTGTGTTGGTTACGGCCGGCCGGGGTGGTCGAGCGGTTCCACGGGCTACAGTCTGGAACCGCACGACCGCTACGGTCGCTGGTTCGAATCCTTCCTGGTGCATGGATGTGTGTGATGTCCTTAGGTTAGTTAGGTTTAAGTAGATCTAAGTTCTAGGGGACTGATGACCTCAGAAGTTAAGTCCCATAGTGCTCAGAGCCATTTGAACCATTTTGTTGGTTAGGAGGAGGCCAGTTGAGGGCCTACACCCAACTTGTCTGTGTGCTGGATACCCTCGTGGAGCTATGGTCTGGGCTTCGATTGAGTATGACAGCTGGAGCACTCCCGTGGTTATCGCATGCGCCCTGTCTGCAAAATTGTACATCAATCTGGTGATTCGTTCTGTTCTGTCGCCATTCAAGAGCAGCATACCAGGGGCTGTTTTCCAACAGGATAACGCTCTCCCACATACTCCTTTTGTAAACCAACATGCTCTACGAGTGTCGGCATGTTGCCAGCTCGATCTCCAGATCTGTCTCCAATCGAGCACTTGTGGGACATAATCGGATGACAACTCCAGCGTCATCCACATACAGCATTAACTGTTCCTATTGAGTCCACTTGCCTCGAGGTTAGAGCACTTGAGCGAATGCTGTCTTCTGCGGACTAGACTGGTAGCACGCATACCTTTGCGTCGGCTTCCACTGACCAGAACCCGTCAACCCCGCAGACTGCAATGGGCACGTGAACACGGACATTAGGTGCAGAGAGGCAAAATGTTGCGTTTTTGGACGAGCCTCTCTTCAACTTCACCTACAGCGATGACCGCATTCGCGTTCGACACGCGCAATGAACGCAATCGGGCAGACTGTATTGTTGAGAGGCATAGTGGACATGATCTTCAAACGCTCTGCCCCCAGATCCCAGTCCATTATTTAAGTACGACCTGGCTGGACAGTACTAATGTCATCGTTGGCTTCAATCGTCTCGTTCAAGCACAATGGCCGGGTTTTCTCTGTCTATATACCGATGGCTCCAAAATTCCGCAAGAAGAGTGTACAGGATGTGCTTTTTTCTGCCCTCAAATCCAGATCCGCAAAACCTTCAAACTGCCTACGAGCACTTCTATTTTTACGGCGGAGACAGTCGCAGTTTTGGAAGCACTTAAGTTTGTCTCTAGCACTTCCTTCCCCAAGATATTGATAGTATCTGACTCGCAAAGCGTTCTTAAAAACATTCAGTACAGTCGATGGATGTGATATCTGAATATATTCGCAGCACACGCACGGGCCGGACGATCCATTTGTTGTGAGTACCTTCCCACTCTGGTATCCTCTATAATGATGAAGTTGATGCATTAGCCAAACAAGCGGCAACCTTAGGCACCGTCCTGGATCTGCACCTTCCTTGTACAGACTACTTACGTGAAGTCAAGGATCACGCAAGACAACAATGGCAGGAAATGTGGAACGTTTCTCAACAGAAAAAAGGCGGTTATTGCGCAGTGCTACAACCTCGGATTCCTTCACAGCCGTGGTTCATGAGGACACATCTGGACCGATCCACGATTTCTACCATCATAAGACTCCGCTTCAATCATGCCTCTTTCCCACAACATCTACATCGGATCAACGTTTACAGTTCACCAGCATGTGAGTGTGATTCTGAGTCGGAAGCTGATGTCAACCACATCTTATTTATGTGCCCCAATTTTGACCGTGAACGGTTGGTCTTTTTGAAGACATTGCTGAGTATCGGCTACCATCTTCCTCAATCAGCTTCTTCTCTTTTGTGTACTAAAGTTCGTCTACATAAAGTGATAGTTAACTTCATCAAGAGTACTGTTTACAATCTGTAGGTTTTAATGGTGTACGTAAATTGTAAATATGTCTTGCTGATGAAGATATTTCAGAATTGGTGTGAATTGTAAGCCAAGACACTTTTAATTATTTTCCAATTCAATTCAATTCAATTTTTAAAAGAGTATGTACAAGGTTGTAACAGTTAAGCTTTTTATTCTGGTAAATATGCACTTCTGTATTTGTTTTTCAATTATGTGTACATTGTCACTATGTGTTGCCGATGGCTAAATTGAGTACACACTCAAAGGCCAAATAAACAACAAAAAAAAGGCCAAGTGTGACGGTATGGAGCGCCATTGCCTATATAACACGTGATCTCACCTCCTAGGGAGGTTTTACAGCCTGAGGCTCTACCCCTCCTGCAGGCTGTTCCACATGCCATATTTCAACGAGTCAACGCTCGGCCGCAATTGGATAGGAACGTGCAAGCCTTTTTCGAAGAACGAAATATGAAAAGTAACGCTGCTCCCCTGGCCAATCCATTCGCCTGACGTGTTGCCCATCGAACGTGTCTGGGATATGGTCGATCGGCAGGTCCTCCTGCAGCAACAATTTATGCTTTGTGGACACGCCTACAAAACGCGTGACAGAGTATTCGCCAGCAGTATATTCAGACGCTCTTTGAATCCATGCCACGAATGCAGCACATGGTGACTCCACTCCGTACTGAATTTCCGCAGTCACAGTGCATGCACAGGTGTGTAATGCTGATCATTTGTGTAGTACCATGTTCCAAATCAATGGAATATATATATATATATATATATATATATATATATATATATATATATATATATATATATATATATATATATATCCTGTAAACTGACTCGTTACACATTATTTCGATGAAAGAATCATTCAAATGACATATTTATTTGAGTAACCCCATAGAAAAAAGTAGCAGGTTGTCAAATCTGGAGAGCGAGGGGGCCAAGGGATATCCCCGTTTCGGCAAATGACGCCGCCTGGAAACAGAGCATTCACATCATTCATGGCAACTCTTGCAGTGTGGCTTGTTGCCCCATCTTGTTGGAACATTGTTTACTCACTGGAAAACGGGCGAGTTCTGGCGTGAGAAAGTTCTGGATCATTGCAACGTAACGCACAGAGTTAACAGTCACAGCAGTTCCATTGATATCCTCGAAGAAAAATGGGCCTATGATTCCTCTTGCCGACATTGCGCAACAAACCGTCACTTTTCGAGCATGAAGAGGCGTATCATGAAGTGCGCTAGGGTTTACCTCCGATCAGTACCTCAAGTTTTCTTTATTATTAAAACCAGAGAGGTGGTTCAAAATGGTTCAAATGGCTCTGAGTACTATGGGACTCAACTGCTGAGGTCATAAGTCCCCTAGAACTTAGAACTACTTAAATCCAACTAACCTAAGGACAACACACACATCCATGCCCGAGGCAGGATTCGAACCTGCGACCGTAGCGGTCGTGCGGTTCCAGACTATAGCGCCAGAACCGCTCGGCCACCAGCGGCCGGCCCAGAGAGGTGGAAATGCGCCTCATCGCTCATCCACAAGTGGTTTACTTGGTCATTTTCTTCAAGTCTTCTGGCCATTTCCTCGCAAAATTGTAATTGTTGCTAATAGTCACTTGGTTTGAGAGATTGTACAATCTGTATTTTCTATGGGTGAAAATTTAAATCTTGACGAAGAATCCTTCTCACCAAAGTGTTACTTATTCCAAGACGTAGAGCATGTTGTTTGGCAGATCGGCGTGGACTTCCGAGCATTGCCTGTTGAACAGCAGCCATGTTTTGAGGGGTTCGAACTGTTTTTGAACTCCCACCTCGTTTTTTTTAGACGTCGATCCAGATTGTTCAAGGGTGTTTATCCACGAACGAATTGCGTTATCCGAGGGAACAGGCCTGTTGCGCGGTATGTTGAAATGGCGTCGAAAAGCACGTCGCGTTTTCACCAGACTCTCACCATTCGTATGATACGCTTTAACCACGTAGCCGCAATGTTCACCCGTCCAACGATCCATCGCAACTAAATGGCGGGACATGCAGGTAAAACGGAGCCGGTCACCATTACCCCCACCACTCACAGTCCAGCTGTCAAGGCTGTCCGTTTCACTGGCTACTCCTGTCGAAAGAAACACTCTGGCGTCCTGAAGTGAAACCAAGGTTAGAGCCGCGATCCTCCAGAAAATAAGAGCAGCAGCCTGGCCACAGCTACTTTACGATTCCGTGTTCGCGTCCGGTGTGTCTGGGCCGTGCCGCGCGGTTCGCAGGAACCTCCGTCGCAACGGCCAGTAATCCCACCGACTGGGAGGAGCGGATCCCGCGTTGCTCGTGAGCCGCAGACGTCGGAGGGACGGACTAATTGCCGGCACGGCTGCACCGGCCTGGCCTGGCCTATCACGACGTCCTCACTGCGTGCCGCAGTCCCCGGGCCACAGCTCGCTTTCCTCTCGGTCTCGTCTCAAGTCTTCTCTTGAGAGATGGTCGCCGACTGGTTTTGTCACGCCCGTGTCTTCGAGGTCACGTTATCGAGGAACGCAAATGACGATAAATGTCAAAACTGTCGGACGGTTAGGTTGACGAGTCGCGCTTGGAAAGAGATGCCCCAATTGAAGAAACAAGCGATCATTTTCTTGGTTCTGCTTCAGGAACGAACCACTTTTATAGCTTTCGGATTATCTTAGCACACCCAGAAAGCAGCATGTGCAGTCGTGAACAAAACGAGCGAAACCGCTCGCTTTTTCGTTATGCTGATCTGCACAGCTTCAAAGTGTGCTACACAGCATAACAGGCAAGGCGACGAAGTGCTACCAACATACTATGCACAGGCGTAAAACTGACAAACTATCCGAACTTTGTCAGACTGTTTTCAATCATGTGTAAGACTATATTAATGCTGATTAGTGTGTTAAACACAACACGTAAATATAAGATATAAATGAAACAAGAAACGCTAATTAGTATGAACTGTACTAATAAAAATGAATTTCAGCTTATCGAGATAACAGAACTGTTCTAGTAAGACGAAGTACCCCAGGTCGTTACGAATTAGCAAAATATTATGCTTATTCGGCCGCGAAACGGTTTATGTCAAGTTTCAGACCAGTCATAGTGGATTACCGTTGCTGAGCTACCATGAAAGTGTGCAAATTTAGCAATGCGTGAACATTCATAACGAAATTCAGTTAAAAATCATTCAGTGCCACACGTAATTCAATTCAGTTATTGACAGAAGCGGAAAAAGGAAGGCAGTAACAAGTATGAAATTCTACAAGAGTTTCATATTGACATCCACATGGCGCCAGTACAGAATAAAGGTAGAAATAAAACGTATTGGGGGCGCGAGAATTTCTTAAATTTGCTTTACTGATAGTCTATCTGCCTCCATCGAGACCTCCATCCAGACCTCCCCTGTAGTAGCAAACACCTTTCACTACGCTAGAAGACAACCCTGGCAAAAAGCCCTCTGTTATTACCCCAGACATAAATAAGCTGGCAATTTCGCAATGAAAATGGCAAAATGATCTGCAGTTTCTGTTGCATAGAGCTTTCTGGACTCTAAAACATGAATTTTCTAGCTTTATGTCACCGCTAATGGGACTATCATTCGGGATGTTTATCGAAATAACAAAATACTGCTATTAGCTAGTAACGGCAACGGGTTCTACACAACGCTCGTGACTACTTTGAAGGACAGTAACAGGTACAAACATGTAACTCTTTTGTATTGGTTGTGAATAAATACACTCCTGGAAATGGAAAAAAGAACACATTGACACCGGTGTGTCAGACCCACCATACTTGCTCCGGACACTGCGAGAGGGCTGTACAAGCAATGATCACACGCACGGCACAGCGGACACACCAGGAACCGCGGTGTTGGCCGTCGAATGGCGCTAGCTGCGCAGCATTTGTGCACCGCCGCCGTCAGTGTCAGCCAGTTTGCCGTGGCATACGGAGCTCCATCGCAGTCTTTAACACTGGTAGCATGCCTCGACAGCGTGGACGTGAACCGTATGTGCAGTTGACGGACTTTGAGCGAGGGCGTATAGTGGGCATGCGGGAGGCCGGGTGGACGTACCGCCGAATTGCTCAACACGTGGGGCGTGAGGTCTCCACAGTACATCGATGTTGTCGCCAGTGGTCGGCGGAAGGTGCACGTGCCCGTCGACCTGGGACCGGACCGCAGCGACGCACGGATGCACGCCAAGACCGTAGGATCCTACGCAGTGCCGTAGGGGACCGCACCGCCACTTCCCAGCAAATTAGGGACACTGTTGCTCCTGGGGTATCGGCGAGGACCATTCGCAACCGCCTCCACGAAGCTGGGCTACGGTCCCGCACACCGTTAGGCCGTCTTCCGCTCACGCCCCAACATCGTGCAGCCCGCCTCCAGTGGTGTCGCGACAGGCGTGAATGGAGGGACGAATGGAGACGTGTCGTCTTCAGCGATGAGAGTCGCTTCTGCCTTGGTGCCAATGATGGTCGTATGCGTGTTTGGCGCCGTGCAGGTGAGTGCCACAATCAGGACTGCATACGACCGAGGCACACAGGGCCAACACCCGGCATCATGGTGTGGGGAGCGATCTCCTACACTGGCCGTACACCACTGGTGATCGTCGAGGGGACAGTGAATAGTGCACGGTACATCCAAACCGTCATCGAACCCATCGTTCTACCATTCCTAGACCGGCAAGGGAACTTGCTGTTCCAACAGGACAATGCACGTCCGCATGTATCCCGTGCCACCCAACGTGCTCTAGAAGGTGTAAGTCAACTACCCTGGCCAGCAAGATCTCCGGATCTGTCCCCCATTGAGCATGATTGGGACTGGATGAAGCGTCGTCTCAAGCGGTCTGCACGTCCAGCACGAACGCTGGTCCAACTGAGGCGCCAGGTGGAAATGGCATGGCAAGCCGTTCCACAGGACTACATCCAGCATCTCTACGATCGTCTCCATGGGAGAATAGCAGCCTGCATTGCTGCGAAAGGTGGATATACACTGTACTAGTGCCGACATTGTGCATGCTCTGTAGCCTGTGTCTATGTGCCTGTGGTTCTGTCAGTGTGATCATGTGATGTATCTGACCCCAGGAATGTGTCAATAAAGTTTCCCCTTCCTGGGACAATGAATTCACGGTGTTCTTATTTCAATTTCCAGGAGTGTAGTTGCCACTATTTACGTTCCAACCCTCGTATAGTCTTACATATGATTGAAAACAGTCTGACAAAGTTTGGATAAAAAAAATGGTTCAAATGGCCCTGAGCACTATGGGACTTAACTGCTGTGGTCATTAGTCCCCTAGAACTTAGAACTACTTAAACCTAACTAACCTAAGGACATCACACACATCCATGCCCGAGGCAGGATTGGAACCTGCGACTGTAGCGGTCGCGCGGTTCCAGACTGTAGCGCCTAGAACCGCTTGGCCACTCCGGCCGGCAAAGTTTGGATACTTTGTCAATTTTACGCCTGTGCATAGTATGTTGGTAGCACTTCGTCGTCTTGCCTGTTATACTGTGTAGCAGACTTTAAAGCTGTGCGGATCAGCATAACGAAAAGGCGAGGGGTCTCGCTCGTTTTGTCCACGACTGTACATCTATACTCCGCAAGCCACCGTACGATGCGTGGCGGAACGTACCGTGTAACATTACTAGTCATTTCCTTTCCTGTTCCACTCGCAAATAGAGAGAGGGAAAAACGACTGTCTATAAGCCTCCTTACGAGCCCTGATTTCTCGTATCTTATCTTCGTGGACCTCACCCGCAATGTATGTTAGCGGCAGTAGAATCGTTTGGCAGTTAGCTTCAAATGCCGGTTCCCTACATTTTCTCAATACTGTTTCTCGAAGGAAAAAAAAAAAAAAAATAAAGAAACGCCGCCTTCCCTCCAGTGAAACCCATTTGAGTTCCCGAAGCATCTCCGTAACACTTGCGTGTTGTTTGAACCCACCGTAACAAATCTAGCACCCCGCCTCTGAATCGCTTCGATGTCTTCCTTCAATCTGACCTGGTACGGATCCAAAATACTCGAGCAGTTGTCAAGAATAGGTCGCACCAGCGTCCTATACGCGGTTTCCTTTACAGATAAACCACTCTTTCCTAAAATTCTCCCAATAAACCGAAGCCGACCATTTCCCTTTCCTACTACAATTCTCCCATGCTCATTCCATCACGTGTCGCATTGCAGCGTTACGCTCAGGTATTTGAACGACTTGACTGTGTTAAGTAGGGCACTAGCAATACTGTATCCCAACTTTTTTTTGGGTCACCAATCTTCTGACTGATCTGATGCGGCCAGAGGAGATAGAGAAGATCCAAAGAAGAGCGGCGCGTTTCGTCACAGGGTTATCTGGTAGGCGTCATAGCGTTACAGAGATGTTTAGCAAACTCAAGTGGCAGACTCTGCAAGAGAGGCGCTCTGCATCGCGGTGTAGCTTCCTGTCCAAGTTTCGAGAGGGTGCGTTTCTGGATGAGGTATCGAATATATTGCTTCCCCCTACTTATACCTCCCGAGGAGATCACGAATGTAAAATTAGAGAGATTCGAGCGCGCGCGGAGGCTTTGCGACAGTCCTTCTTCCCGCGAACCATACGCGACTGGAACAGGAAAGGTAGGTAACGACAGTGGCACGTAAAGTGCCCTCCGCCACACACCGTTTGGTGACTTGCGATGTATAAATGTAGATGTAGAATTCCTCTCCTGTGGCAATCTCTTCATCTCAGAGCAGCACTTGCAACCGACGCCCTCAATTATTTACTGGATGTATTCCAGTTTCTCTCTTCCTCTACAGTTTTTGCCCTCTGCAGCTCCTTCTAGTGTCATGGAAGTCATTCCTTCATGTTTTAAGAAATGCCCTACCACCCTGTCCTTTCCCTTATCAGTGTTCTCCACATATTCCTGCCTCGCAGGTTAGCCGTGCGTTCTAGGGCGCCTTGCCATGGATCGCGCGGCTCCCCCCGTCGGAGGTTAGAGTCCTCCCTCGGGCAAGGGTGTGTATGTGTTGTCCTTAGCATAAGTTTAAGTTTGATTAAGTAGTGTGTAAGCCCAGGGACCGATAACCTCAGCTGTTTGGTCCCATAGGAACTTACCACAAATTTACAATTTCCACATATTCCTTTCCTCTCCGATTCTGCGCAGAACCTCCTCATTCCTTACCTAATCAGTCCACCTAATTTTCAACATTCGTTTGTAGCACCACATCTCAATTGCTTGGATTCTCTTCTGTTCCCGTTTTCCCACAGTCCATGTTTCACTATCATAAAATGCTGTACTGTAGAGGAACATTCCCAGAAATTTCTTCCTCAAATTAAGCGTTTGTTACATACTAGTAGAATTCTCTTGGTCAGAAATGCCATTTTTATCATTGCTTGTCTGATTTTGATGTCTTCCTTGCTCCGTCCGCCATTGGATATTTTGCTGCCTAGGAAGCAGAATTCCTTAACTGCATCTACTTCGTGTGCAGCAGGACACGTGCTAAACCGAGGTGACTGAAATGCTATTCATTTCCGCAGGACATACTAATGTACATGTGTTGTGAAAACGAACGTACTGTCTCTAATCGTTCAAAGTGTTCTGATTTTTTTTCTGAACATGAGTGTATTTCTCCAGACTTGCGTGCAGGACGCGCCGTAGTCTTTCGACATGTATTCAGACGGATCGTTGACGTAACGGAATTGAACACTCGCTCTTATAAAACATTTTCTCGGCCTTTTCCTCAAATCTTTGTCCGTATTACTGCAGAAGATCAAGCTTTTCTTACAAAATGCCTTTATCCCCATTGCCACTCCGATTTTAATTTTTGTGCCGTTTTTCAAGTTGGTTTCTATCCTACGTACTAGGTATTTAAAGCTTTGCACATGTTCTAATATTTCTCCACCCAACATTATCTTTAAGCTTTCTTTTCCTCCTAGTGTTAATTTTCATTGAGTAAATCTGTCCTTCAGTAAATGAAAAGTGCTACACCCAGATGACAGAAGTCATGGGATATCTCCTAATATCGTGTCGGACATACCTTTCCCAGGCGTAGTGCAGCAACGCGAGGTGTCATGGAGGCAACAAGTCGTTGGATGTCCCTGCAGGAATACTGAGCCATGCTGCATCTATAGCCGTCCATCATTGTGAAAGTGTTACCGGGACAGGATTTTGTTCCCAAACTGACCTCTAGATTAAATGTTCGATGGGATTCATGTCGGGCTATCTGGGTGGCCAAATCATTCCTTCGAGTTGTCCAGAGTGCTCTAGAAACCAGCCGCTAACAATTATGGCCTGGTGACATGGCACATTTTCGTTCATAAAAATTGCATCGTTGATTGGAATCATGCAATCCATGAATGGCTACAAATGGTCTCCCAGTTTTCCGAACGTAACCATTTCCAGTCAGTGATTGGTTTAGCTGGACTAGAGGATCCAGACCATTCCATTCCTTGTTGACAAGTTGGATCCATGACTTTGCGGGGCCACCACAAGCGAAGCCTCCCATCGGCATTTAATAACTGAGGTCGCGACTCATCTGACCAGGTCACAGATTTACGTTGTCTAGTGTCCAACCGATATCATCATGAGTCCAGTAGAGACGCTGCAGGCGGTGTCGTGCTGTTAGCAATGGCACTTGGCGTGGGCCGTCTGCTGCCGTAGCCCATTAACGCCAAATCTCGCCACACCGTCCTAGCAGATAAGTTCGCCGCACGTCCCACATTGATTTCTGTGATTATTTCACGCAGTGGTGATTGTCTGTTGGCATTGACAAGTCTACGCAAACGGCGCTGCTCTCGGTCGTTAAGTGAAGGCCGTCGGCCACTGCGTTGTCCATGGTGAGAGGTAATGCCTGAAATCTGATATTCTCGGCACGCCCTTGACACTGTTGATCTCGGAATACTGAATTCCCTAACGGTTTCCGAAATGGAATGTCCCATGCGTCTAGCTCCAACTGTGACTCCGTGTTCAAAATCTAATAATTCCCGTCGTGCCGCCATAATCACGCCGTAAACCTTTTCATATGAGAGTACAAATGACAGCCTCGCCAGTGCACTGTCCTTTTATACCCTATATCGCCGCCATCTGTATATGTGCATGTCGCTATACCATGGCTTTTTTCATATCAGTGTATCACTGCGGAAGATCCTTCTTTTCTTATAAAATGCCTGTTTCCCAATTGATACTTTAGTTTCAATTTTTTCTCTGCTTGTCCATTTGGTTGCTATCCTACTTACTAGGTAATTAAAACTTTGCACATCTTCTAATATTCCTCCACTTTGAATTATACAGTATTTGAGCTTTCGTTTTGTCCTAGTGCCATTACCTTTATTTTCTTCGCACTGACTTTCATTACATAACTCTGTCCTTCAGTAAATGAAGAACACCATATTACTTATGTTATGCTCGATTAATTTATTGAGTTATCCGGTTTCCTGCTCACAGGGCCATCGCCAGACTTTGACTGTCGTCGCCAAAGAATATACAACGTCTGTAAACAACATTGGAAATGATGTCACACGTCTAGACTGAGGCGCAAACCCAAAGTAAATGACATCTTCGACAGTGTGGTGTTTATGCAATTTAAATAAAAAAAATGGTTGAAATGGCTCTGAGCACCATGGGACTTAAAATCTGAGGTCATCAGTCCCCTAGAACTTAGAAATACTTAAACCTAACTAACCTAAGGACATCACACACATCCATGTTCGAGGCAGGATTCGAACCTGCGACCGTAGCAGTCGCGCGGTTCCGGACTGAGGGGCCTAGAACCGCTCGGTCACCGCGGCCGGCTTGCAATTTAAATATTAAAAAGCTGCACAATGTATAAATACAAAGGAAGCAAACAAGAAAAACATTAGCACTAAATGCTGAAACAGTACCTAAAGAATAGTTTACACAAATAAACAAAATTAATAAAATAAAATAAAATTAGTACTTGAGAAGGCTACTTCAAGGGATATTTCCAATGAAAAGGGATACAGAAACGAATTAAAAGAAAGAATTAACAATTGTAGCAACAGATTTATGGAGTGTATAGGCATTCTTAATAAGATAAAAGGAAATTAACAGTTGCAAGACAATGAAGGAATATGGGGGAAAGAGGCGCAAAGCGTAGCAAATATCTTCTTTGAAAGTACGGTGGAATGTAGTTTAACTTCAATGGTATCCGCTATATCCTGCTTCTCTTTTTCAGTCATTGCCTGATGAACCATGTCGTCTGCAAACCTCATACATCACATCCTTCTGCCTCAAAATTTTACCGCTTGTCATATAGAGGGCAGGGGCCGAACATATTTTCTATGTACATATTGAAAAGCATGTGAGACAGACAGCAGCCTTGTTTTACAACTCTTATTTGTTCTATACAGCTGGTCCTTCCTCTCCTTACTTTCACGGACACTTTTTGATTTAATTATAAGGAGGATGTCACTGTCTCGCGATAATTCATTTGCCGATAATTTTCAATCATTTAGATCAGAGCACTGATTTTGGTAAAAATTCACGAAATCCATCTCTAATGGAAACAGGCCATGACTAAATTGTGTAAACGAGTTGTAATCCGTCTTTTTCTGAAAGGGACCTATTAGCAAGCGTTGAACGAAGCGCTTAATTCAGTATTGTTCATTTAGCCCTTTAGTTATTCGAGAAGCCGGAACGTGCGTGTGAAGGAATGGTGAAATTGTACTCAGTGTTTGCTGAGCTGTGTCACACGTCAGTTTCCCTAAAAGGTATATCGTGGACGTAAGAGGTAACTTGTGCTAATCCCTGTCACTGTAAATCTAGTGAAACCAGACGTCACCACGAAGCTGATGATTACTGTGTGGTGGATAACACGCCTACTACTTCACTGTGATCACAACACATCCGCTTGTGGCTGAGACAACTTATTGTTAATATTTGCAATGGTGAAACTTCTAGTTATAAAATGATATAGATTGATCTGGTAAAAAGTAATTTATTAACGCTAATCGAAGAGAAATGATAATTGAGAACACAATTGCCACTGGATTGACTTTAAATTTCAATAACAAAAGGAATAAAGAACAAGAAGAATAAAAAAGGAACAATTGCATCGCCATCAGCGAGATATCGCCGGAAAATTCCATCATTTCGCTGAAGGTGGTTGACGTAACTCAAAATTCTACTTTAAATTACAAAATTGGATAGTTGATATGGTATTGAACAAAATGGAAAACAGAGTAGAAGCGAAAAGAAAACAGGGAGAAAGTCAAGAGACAAACCGAAATGAGTTAGATTCAACAGACCAGAGACTTGTTACAAAACATGATCAAAAGATGCAACAGTGAAAAACAAATGTTGTTGGAGTTGTGAGAGATCCCCCAGCCTCTCATACATCTCAGATGAATCGAGAACGTGAAATTTGCCTACTTGTCCTAACCGAGCTGTCAGAAACTTTGAATGCTTTCGTGGCCGTTGTCACTAAAGTTAAAACCTTCTGGGTTGTTAGGCCGCCTCATATTTCCTCTAAAATAATCGACGTTTCGACCCCTCTGCTGGGATCTTCTTCAGGATCTTCCGTGTCCAATACTGTTAGAATAGAGTGTTCCAGCAGTATTAGACACCGGAAGATCCTGAAGCAGATCCCAGCAGAGGGGTCGAAACGTCGATTATTTTAGAGGAAATATGAGGCGGCAGCAGAAGATCTTAACTTTAGTGTCAGAAAGTTCCCCGTTATTGCAACCATTGCACTGCAGCTGTAAGAAACACTCGCGTCATGTTCGTGGTAGCAGGGCTGATGTACACCATGCCCCCAAGACTCATCAGCGAAATTTTGCCAAGTCGCAGAACTCCGAATCCTGCACAAATTCGATACCGGCTCCAGACCAAGTGCAGAATAGCATTGTATTAACGGAGATGAACCAAGAGTGTTCTCTGGAATTTCCATTAACTTCCTTCATAAACTTTGTTGAGGCCATCTCTCTCTACCGCTACAGCCAATCGTAGGTCGTCGTGTTAACACTCCTCCAATGACAGAATTATAATAGTAACCTTCGCTATCACTAAGTTTATAAAATCTGGGCCGGCCAATCCACAAGCTACGGCAAGTGGGAGAAGCCCAGAAACTTTGTTCTGACAAGCTACGGCATGTCCCGAGCTCGCCAAATCAGTTAAGGACAATCTGGGCTTTGGCTCCCAAGAATGTTTTGAAAGACATTGCATCCTCCAAAAGCCACTTCCCAGCCAGCAGAAACAGTTCCTGCCAGACGGAGCGTCCAGCCGTATAGCTGCCTTAATCACAGGCAATACGGAGCCGGCTGACCGTTGCAAAAGGACTAGCACTGAGCACCACAGAGGGTAGCTTCCGAACTCGTCATAGCAGCAGCACTCAAGGACTTCCCAAGACACTTGTGTGCAGAATCCCATCGCCTATTTGTTTCCCCAAAGTAGAGTTAAGGTGTAAATAATATGAAGGTAATGACCGATGAGATCGTGCAATGAGAAAGAAAAGTAAGGACCCGTTAATCTAAGCCGGCCGCGCTCGCCGAGCGGTTCTAGGCGCTTGAGTTCGGAGCCGCGCGACTGCTACGGTCGCAGGTTCGAATCCTGCCTCGGGCATGGATGTGTGGGATGTCCTTAGGTTAGTTAGGTTCGAGTAGTTCTAAGTTCTAGGGGACTGATGACCTCAGATGTGAAGTCCCATAGTGCTCAGAGCCATTTGAACCGTTAATCTAAATCCCCAGTACGTTCATCCTGTGATCATGTTTATACAGGGTTTTACAAAAAAGTACTGCCAAACTTTCAGGAAACATTCCTCACACACAAAGAAAGAAAATATGTTATGTGGACATGTGTCCGGAAACGCTTACTTTCCATGTTAGAGCTCATTTTATTACTTCTCTTCAAATCACATTAATCATGGAATGGAAACACACAGCAACAGAACGTACCAGCGTGACTTCAAACACTTTGTTACAGGAAATGTTCAAAATGTCCTCCGTTAGCGAGGATACATGCATCCACCCTCCGTCGCATGGAATCCCTGATGCGCTGATGCAGCCCTGGAGAATGGCGTATTGTATCACAGCCGTCCACAATACGAGCACGAAGAGTCTCTACATTTGGTACCGGGGTTGCGTAGACAAGAGCTTTCAAATGCCCCCATAAATGAAAGTCAAGAGGGTTGAGGTCAGGAGAGCGTGGAGGCCATGGAATTGGTCCGCCTCTACCAATCCGTCGGTCACCGAATCTGTTGTTGAGAAGCGTACGAACACTTCGACTGAAATGTGCAGGAGCTCCATCGTGCATGAACCACATGTTGTGTCGTACTTGTAAAGGCACATGTTTTAGCAGCACAGGTAGAGTATCCCGTATGAAATCATGGCGGTGAATCGAGGAACTACAGTACATACTGACGAAACTAAAATGAGCTCTAACATGGAAATTAAGCGTTTCCGGATACATGTCCACGTAACATCTTTTCTTTTTTTGTGTGTGAGGAATGTTTCCTGAAAGTTTTGCCGTACCTTTTTGTAACACCCTGTATATCGAAGTAGAAAATAAAACAAAGATTAACCTGTCCGGCAATCTTGAGAGTAAAAGTAAAATGAGAGATGGCTGGCGAGAATAGCCTGCCGCCTCACTATAATCACAAGACAGTTATCCAGCGGAAGCTTTACAAGTGTAATTTAATGTTTTTTTTCACAAAACTATTTATTTAATCGCACACTGTAAACAAACACTTATGAGTTGCCATTGTTTTGACAATAAGGAGTGACAAATTTACCAAACAGTGATGTCACGTCTTAAAAGTATCATCTGAAGAACATTCGTAAAGACTTAGAAGTCGGCTCTGAGAACGTGACTTTTTCTTGAGCCTGACCAATCCGTACCGGGCTCCTCTCCGGTGTTAAATATTAACTGCCCGTCTGTGAACTGCTTCCCTACATAGACGCTTGTTTGTGGCGCGGTGTTTGGGAGCGCGGCGCGTGCTTCCGTTTACCTCTGGGGCGCCGTATACAGGATTCCGGCGGCAGCGGCCGTTAAAACCTGCGGAGCTCTGCCCCCTCTCCGCCCACCGTGCAGACGGCTAGCTCGCAGGTCCCGCTTCCTGCCGGGACGCGACCGCTCCCTCCAGACGGCCCTGTTTAAACAGCGACCAGCCCTGCCCGGGAACCAGTCAGCTCGTGGAATGCGCACCAAACACGGACAGCGACTCGGCTCGCCTTGTTGCTGTCGCGCAAGGGTGGGAACTAACGCTCCCGCTGCACCTGTACAACTGGTAATCATTACTACAGCTGACCAAACTGACGGCACGACGGCTCAAACCGGAAATCGGTCACGTGCTGTCTTGCGCTCGCTGCTTTCGAGACGTCATGTTGATTTATTTATTTCGTTATTATCGTATTGTAAGTTGAATGTTGTGAGAATATGCCGTTTCAAGACAACGGTTCACTGAAGATTTATCACAAACACGTCATGATTGGTAGCATTTATTGTAATTAAATGTCAGTCAAAGGCACGTCAGCGGAAAAGAGCTTGAAGCGATCCTAAGATGGAAATTTGTGGTAAGGTCTTACGGGACCAAACTGTTGAGGTCACCGGTCCCTAAGTCTACACACTACGTAATCTAACTTAAACTAACTTACGCTACGGGCAACACACACACCCATGCCCGAAGGAGGATTCGAACCTGTGCCGGGGTAACCGTACGGATGCAGGGCTGTCCATAAATCCGTAAGAGTACGAAGCAGGAGAGATCTCTTTTTAACAGCACGTTGCAAGGCATTGCAGTTACGGTCAATAATTTTCGTGTCTGGGGAGTTTGGTGGCCAATGGAAGTGTTTAAACTCAGAAGAGAGTTCCTGGAGCCACTCTGTAGCAGTTCTGGACGTGTGGGATATCGTATTGTCCTGCTGAAATTGACCAAGCCCGTCGAAATGCACAATGGATACGAATGGATGCAGGTGATCAGACAGGATGCTTACGTACGTATCACCTGTCAGAGTTGTATCTAGACGTTGCACGGGTCCCATATCACTCGAACTGCACACGCCCCGCTCCATTACAGAGCCTCCACCAGCTTGAACAGTCCCCTGCTGACATGCAGGGTCCACGGATTCATGTGGTTATCTCCATACCCGTAGACGTCCATCCGCTCGTCCAATTTGAAACGAAACTCGTCCGACCACGCAACATGTTTCCAGTTATCAACAGTGGAATGTCGGTGTTGAGGGGCCGAGGCGAGCCGTAAAGCTTTGTGTCGTGCAGTCATCAAGGGTACACCAGTGGGCCTTGGGCTCCGAAATCCCATATTGATGATGTTCCGTTGAATGGTTCGCATGCTGACACTTGTTGATGGCCCAGCGTTGAAATCAGCAGCAATTTTCGGAAGGGTTGCACTTCTGTTACATTGAACGCTTCTCTTCAGTCGTCGGTGGTCCAACGTATCCAAGCAGTTAATCGGTTTGGCATTGATTGATATCCTCCTGAGGGATATCGTGCCAAATCCTGTCCAACTGGCACGTTAGATGGTCGAAATCACGATCTGGTTGATGGGCCCTGTCCATAATGCTCCAAACATCCTCCATCGGGGAGACATCCGGAGACCTTGCAGGCCAAGGTGAGGTTTGGCAAGCAGGATGACAAGCAACAGAAAATCTAGTCTACGGGCAGGCATTATTTTGCTGAAACGTAAGCCCAGGTTGCTTGCCACGAAGGGCAACAAAAGGGGCGTAAAACAGGGTCGGACATACCGCTGTGTTGCAAGGGTGACGCGGATGGCAACCAAACTGGTTCTGTTGTGAAAAGAAATGGCCCCGTGACCATCACTTCCGGTTGTCGGGCCGTGCGGCGGGCGACGGTCAAGTTGGTACCCCACAGCAGTCCGGGGCGTCCCCAGAAATGTATGCGCTGATCACCGGAGCTCAGCCCGAAGCGGGACGCATCACTGAAGACAAATCTATTCCAGTCGATTACATTCTAGGCTGAAGACATGTCTGCAGACGCTTCGGACCATGGAAGATACGAACTTGTTTGTAACCCTCATACGGCCCGTCAGCCCGGATGGACGGTCTGGGGTGCCAATTCATTTCATAGCAGGACCCCCCTTGGTTGGCATCTGCCACAAGTCTTTATTAGTTTTTTGTTTTAGAGTGTAAAGTATGCTCTGCTGAATTCGATTTTTACTAACATATAAGAGCGTGCTCTCTCAGGAATGAGTTTCATCGATCTTGTGATTTCAGTCCAGTAAAGAAATGAAAGACGAAATTCCTTGTTACAATTAGCTAGCCTTGTTTAACAACGACGCACGTGTTTCTGCTGCTAAAAGAGTTTCATGATTCGAGAATATCGATCATGACACCGTGTCTTTGCTTCATCTGGTACGTCATCTACTGTAGGCTGACAAAGTATTAGAAGAGTAGCGAAAATTAGTATAGATAATGTTCATTATTGTTCATACAGAAAATACAGGTGACTTGAAAAAAAATGGTTCAGCTGGCTCTGAGCACTATGGGACTTAACATCTGAGGTCATCAGTCCCCCAGAACTTAGAACTACTTAAACCTAACTAACCTAAGGACATCACACACATCCATGCCCGAGGCAGGATTCGAACCTGCGACCGTAGCGGTCGCGCGGTTCCAGACTGAGGCGCCTAGAACCGCTTGGCCACCGCGGCCGGCCCTCCCAGGCAAGAATATAAATGTCTACGCTGCTCGTTTCAGTTCTAGCAATTTAATCTCTACTGTTAGGTTCCTGCTTAAATGCACCTTCGGAAATCGCGGCATATTTGAAAAACAAGGCTAGCTAATTGTAATAAGGAATTTCGTCTTTCGTTTCTGCCAAAGGCCTTCGACAAATCTTTTTAAAAAGCTAGGTCCACACTGTAGCTTTAATAAATGATATTACAAAAAAAACCCAGTGCACCGTCAAAGACTTTATAAAACATTTTTTGAAAAATATTTGATATGGATCTTTTACAGTGTATCATGGGCATTAGATTTGTCCTAACAGATAATGTGGACCTCCAATGAAACGGAAACGCAGGCACTAGTTAGCAGAACTTACACTTTCCTTGCGACTCTGATACCGAGAGGTCGTCATCCTGTTGAGTTGCGCTGCAAGCTGTAGGTAATGCGATCTCCATTGCTCTTATACGTGTTTCGCAAAAGGGCATTTGATAATTCCTATTGTTTTCTTTATCCTTAAATACTGAAGCCACTTTCATGAGCGTATTATAGCTGTGGAATTCAGATCGTTTTCGCGAATATTAGCGCGCTTAGTGACCGATCGGTACTTCGATGAGTGTTCTGGACTAAATGGACGTTCTTGCTTCCGCTATTCGTTATTTATATTTCCTGGCACCTATTTTCAATGTATCTAGCAATGCCTTTTTTGTGATCATAGTCGTAAACGTTCCTGAAAGTTTCATTTTAGTAACACATGGTCATACTTAAAAAACTAAAAACCCGCCTCGATTGCGAAAAAAGCACCTAGTGTTAAGTGTTAACCCAGTTTTCTGCGTAGATAACTATACCTACTTCAGAACAACAATAAAACCCACAAGTGCCTTCATGATCTCAGTGGCGCACCTCGTTTCCTTCGGTTCTGTGTTCGCGGTGCACGTTAATGGTTTGTTCTGAACATTTCTTCAGTGTCGATGACTTTCATCTTGCGAAGTGTAATACGTACATCCCTTCCGGAGAATTACTTTCTGTCGCCCTCCTAATGCATATGCCGAGTCATTGGCGGCTATAATTTTTCCTGTCATAATTGTTAACACTACACTTTCATAATGAGCCTTACTAATGACTGAACTTGCCACCTTGCGCTCAAGGGGTTCCTTGTTAGATAAACGGGGACTACTAGTTCGATAAAACGTAACGAACGTTTGTTCACTACTGTAATCGGAAACCAAACAAAATTATAAGAAGAGAAGGAACTAAACATACGTAAAAATGTAATTGTTGAAGACACAGAAGTCTCGCAGCAAAGAATGTAGAAGTACAGTTACATATATTTTCTTAGATCCCTCCTTAAAAACTGTAAAAGGATGTTAATCTATCTTGCTGAGTGATGAGAGGTCAACAGCTGTTAATTCTTTTATTATTATTTGATTTGTGTAAAAAACCGGTGCAAGAAAGTCCGTGCCGCCGACCAGCTTTGCAATTCAGGGAATGGACTACCCTAAAAACTTAGGTGGAGGCGTAGAACAATAGACAGAGAAAAGAGGCTTCACGATATTCAGACCTTGCTTTTGTCATGAGCAGTAATGAATGTCGCAACATAAAATAGTCACTACACTTATTCGTAATTGACATTCGCATAAAAGAGCATCAAGACTATTGGAATTATTATTGTTAAAGCTGTTAGGAAGTTTAGTTCTACGAGCCAAACTGCATATAACGTTAATGGAAGAATAAAGAAGATTTTAAATCGGAGATAGAGTACTAAAGTCATTGTTGACCATTATTAAAGTTCTAAGAGGTGCACTGTTTGTAATATTGAGAGACTAGTTCTGTGGGGGCGAATTACTTAAAATGTTAATGAAGAATAGCGAAATACTTAAATTAGAGATTGGTGGTTTATTTCACGGAACGAGATTTATAGAGAAATACTTATACTAGAGACTGGTAGTTTACTTCACAAAACGAGATGGTACCACACACACACGCTGCTGAAAAAAACTTATGAAAGAATATCTAGAACTTCACAGTGGAGAATGAATGTTTTTAATCCAAACGGTAGTTTTTTAACTTCCGGTCTATTTAAGTAGTATGCAGTTATTAAATAGCTGCGAGAAACCCACAATACAAAGTGAGGCAAAAATATGTTAATACTAAATGGATGTTTAATAATGAGAAATTACAAGGCAGGGATTTGATTACGGCGTTTCAATTTGGCACCCATCCCGCTCAATGCACTTATAGAATGCGTCTTTTACTGAGTGTAAGGTTCAATGGGCTATTTGGGCAGGGATAGATGCGGTAACCTCACTGACACGGTGCTTCATGTCGCCCAAGTTGCTGGGTTTGCTGGCATATACACGATCCTTGACCACGCCGTACACTCCCAAATCGCATGGCATCACGTCGGGTGAACGTGCTGGCTGTCGGAAAGAATCACCTCTACCAATCTAACGTTTACCCAATGTGAAACTTCCTGGCAGATTAAACTGTGTGCCCGACCGAGACTCGAACTCGGGACCTTTGCCTTTCGCGGGCAAGTGCTCTACCATCTGAGCTACCGAAGCACGACTCACGCCCGGTACTCACAGCTTTACTTCTGCCAGTACCTCGTCTCCTACCTTCCAAACTTTACAGAAGCTCTCCTGCGAACCTTGCAGAACTAGCACTCCTGAAAGAAAGGATATAGCGGAGACATGGCTTAGCCACAGCCTGGGGGATGTTTCCAGAATGAGATTTTCACTCTGCAGCGGAGTGTGCGCTGATATGAAACTTCTTGGCAGATTAAAACTGTGTGCCCGACCGAGACTCGAACTCGGGACCTTTGCCTTTCGCGGGCAAGTGCTCTACCATCTGAGCTACCGAAGCACGACTCACGCCCGGTACTCACAGCTTTACTTCTGCCAGTACCTCGTCTCCTACCTTCCAAACTTTACAGAAGCTCTCCTGCGAACCTTGCAGAACTAGCACTCCTGAAAGAAAGGATATAGCGGAGACATGGCTTAGCCACAGCCTGGGGGATGTTTCCAGAATGAGATTTTCACTCTGCAGCGGAGTGTGCACTGATATGAAACTTCCTGGCAGATTAAAACTGTGTGCCCGACCGAGACTCGAACTCGGGACCTTTGCCTTTCGCGGGCAAGTGCTCTACCATCTGAGCTACCGAAGCACGACTCACGCCCGGTACTCACAGCTTTACTTCTGCCAGTACCTTTGCGAAAGGCAAAGGTCCCGAGTTCGAGTCTCGGTCGGGCACACAGTTTTAATCTGCCAGGAAGTTTCATATCAGCGCACACTCCGCTGCAGAGTGAAAATCTCATTCTGGTTTACCGAATGTGTCGTTCAGGTAATTCCGAACCATCTAACTATAATGGGAAGGGGTGCCGTCTTGCTGAAAGTATCTTTCTTGCTGGAGGAAGGCAAGTGGCGCTTTCTCCTGCATGAATTTGCCGAGCGTGGCAAGATAATTCTCTTTCCCGACGGTATGTTCTTCGAAAAAGAAGTGTCCAGTCACTCAATGTCACCAAACCTTCACCCTGGGGGAATGCCGCACGTGCTCTTGCACTTTCAGGGGGTGATCGGTCGCTCATATGACACAGTTGTGCTTGTTCAAACGACCTATGACATGTAATGTTGCTTCATCAGAAAACATGAATAGAATGCCAGGCTCCATGTGCAGCACTTCCAAGATAATTTGCGGGGCAGTCACACGTGCTTGCTTGCCCGCGTTTGTGAACAGCTGCACAACCTGCAGTTGGTATGGCTTAATTCCTACATCGTGGTGCAGAGTTCTCGCCACTGACCTCTGAGAAATGTTAGTCTCTAGAGGAAACCTGTGCGAGGACTTGGTTTGGGTTGGTTACCATCGCTGTCTGGACGAGGATGATATTTTCTTCAGTTGAGACAGATTTCTGTCTCCACAGTTTCCCTTGCAGCAGTCTTGAACGGACTCCGTCTTACAGACTTCTTCTCATAGATCGTAACAGCTGTCAGGCCCGATGGTGCATCCATCCGGTCCAGGCCTTCAATTTTTCTTGTACGAAGCTTGGGGACAGAAAGACCTCCCTCCAGGCAACTATCTTTCTTCGTTCCTCACTGGAATATCGGGACACCATGGTTTAATTTGCGAAAAAAAGAGAACACCGATTTAATGTTAACATCTTTTTGCTTCACCCTGTACATACAATAATTACAGAGAAAAACTGTCACTTTCAATACACTTGTTTGTTTAGGGTGCTTGATGCAGCGGAACGTATTTCTTAGTCAGATACTAAATCATAGCCACCAGTTATGACTTTTATGGTGGTAACATAAATTGACCAGGGGATTTTTGTTTAGGCTCCTTAATGTGATGGCTCACCCGAGCGAAATTATAAAAAGAACTTAACGTTTAGACTGAAATGTGGCTTTCGGAACTTGAGGTTTTAGAATGACTATAAGATAAAATCCCTCACGTTTAAAGAAAGGGAACCTCCACAAGGACCGTGAAATGAAAAAGTGGAGTCCACTGACTAATTTTTAACATAGCCAGCAGAGTCGCTCTCTGCAAGCGAGCTCTTGTTTGGTTGTTATTTCTTAAGGTCGGATCTGTGTGACGACTGCGTGTAGATGAGCCCCAAGGGACTTTGCCACGCCCTGTGTGTCCGTGGTATGTACAGTCGAGTGAAATATGGAATCTAGCTTCGTGCCAAGTTACGACTTAAACTAACGTATCCTCCGAACTGTCAAAACAAACTGTAGCTTCCAGCGTTGAGATTGTTATACGGGCAGGTTCCGACAACCAATAAAGTAAGAAAAAAAAAATTTCATCAGCTCTTATCGCCACGAAAGTTAGTAAAGACGACCGTCTTGTTACGAAACACTACATAGGCTACGTTGGAAAATCCGGTAAACACAATGGGGACAAAACGTCGTCAGGAAATAGACTTTTCAAAAATATTAAAATCCGGTTCGGATGTCATTTATTGATACTGAAAATCTCTAGTCCATAATAAAATTCTGTCTTTTCAGTCAGCCGTTGCAGAATTAGGAAATTTATTTCGCTTTGCCGGTTTCAACAGATTAATCTGTCATCTTCAGAAACCAGCACAATTTGGGACATTATAAATCATTATCATTGGGCCTTATATGTGTGTAAAGTATAATAAGTGCGTTACAGAAACTTACTTAATATTAGTTTAGCAGATGTCAATATCTTCTTCACAAAAGCAAAATTCCATGACATGTTAATTCGTGCAATATTGTGTATTATAATTACAAACACAAATTGAAAATTTACAATGGATGGACCACATTTATGTACATAGTTTCCGTGTCTGCTGCAAGGAACATGTATAGAAGCACGTAAAGAGTATAAATAGGTAGGTAAAGAAGTTATATACAATACGTAAGGAAGTTGTATACAATATGTATGCCAAACATGGCGCATAGTTCATTATAAACAATTGCTAACATCAATATGTAAAAGAAATGGGCTAATTTTCGTCATTTTAAAAGAGACGCTATACAGTCGAAATACCGTCTATTTTTCAGTGCAAGCTGACCATTCAACAGACCTTTTGAATTTAGGTAGGAATTTTTGTATGTTCCCAACTCTTCTAAGAGATTAATTTTGTAGTCCGTGTAAACTCTGCGCAAAATTGTCTTATTAAGTAAAGATGGAAGAGGAGGATTATATTTCTCTTTTTTGACAAGATCTGCGAAAGTTGATTTAGATGAATTTTCATCGCCTTTGTTGAGCAAATACTCTTTAAAACGGGTCTTAAATAACTTCCCTGTCTATTTTATACAAAGACTCAGACATATATTACATTGAACTTTTTATATCCTAGATATTTATAAATTTGTCAGTTGTACGCTTCTCTTTATGTATAAAAAGCAGCTTGAAGAAATTATTGGTGGTAAAGGACACAGTGATGTCATATTAAAAAAATGTATGTAAATTTACCTTTAGACGCAACTGTAATGTATTTCTTAATGATAAGGTAATTTTTATTGAGTGTAGAGGAATTTCTATTGTTATTGCTATTATTTTCATAAAGTTTTTCTGCAACGCTTACTTGATCTCGGTTTCTGACTGCTATATACTTTAAGTTATTAAGTTCAGTAATATTAGCAGAATGGGTTAGGGGGACCTCAGTGATACAGTCGATCATACAATGAAAGAACACTGATCTGTACTTAAAGGGGTACAAGAAGAAGCATAAATTATGTTATCGGTTGTGGTGGATTTCATGTAAATGTTATAGCTAATTTTACCGCCTGTTGAACTTAGTTTCAGGCCCAAGAAAACTAAGTTCATTATGTTGACTTTGTACTTCATATATAGTTTTTTCAAAGTGTCGCTCCATTACGCTTATGTGAAGAGGATATTGACATCCACTAGACCAACATTAAGTAACATTTTGAGATGCACTTCTCTTATTTCACATATATGTATGGCAGATTCTAATGATTAACAATATTCCAAATAATGTAGCCTTCTGAATATGAAAGATTAACCTGTTGAAACCGGTAAAGAGAAATAAATTTCCTTATTACGCTGGTGATGAGAATTTTATTCTGAAATATATACCACCATAGCTGGGAAAACAACAACTATGAGTAAAAACATAAATTTCTAAGAGTTCTTCTTACGGGGCAGCCGCAAATGCTTAAGTCCGTTTTGCAAAATGAAGAAATCGCCAGCAGTTGCTTAATCCACAAGCTTTTATTCAGTACGATGAAACTGGGGCCTTGTATAAGAACAAGGAAATTTTGACTAGGGGTTTGTACCTGACACATCTGAATTTAGCCATGGCTGCAAGTGCTAACCAATTTGAAAAAAAAATGTACTGTCACATTCTATAGGCCATCAGTAACTATAAAGAAGTCATTAATTCCAGACACATGTCAAAGCTGTACAAACTATGTTAAGAGCCCTATGCCAAATGGAGTTGTGCCATCTCCTAAATGTTTGTTAATAACACAGCTATTGCTTTTAATGACGATGAGAATAGTTTATTAAATACGAGTTTATCGTGCAATCTAAGAGAGAGTATCTGGGGAAAAGGAATCTGTGATAACCGCCCATACAACACAGACTTAACAGAGCAATAACGTTCCAATTCCTGTTAAAAATGAGGTGTCTTGGCAAATAAACAGCATTTTAAAAGATAACAGGTAGTTTACAACTAATTGGGGGAGAGAATGGCAGACGTTGAAGCCACTTAATAAAAATCGTATAGACAATGATGCCACCCACAGTCGCCTGTGCCGGGAAAGGGAAAACGGTTGTTGTCCTCCCGCAGCAGGAGCATATGGAAGAAACTGAGCAGTTCATTGCTACTAATGGAATTGTTAAGTACAGGGATCTGACAAAGAAGTACTTCAATCAAATCTGGAAGGTTCTAAAAGGAACTAGGATTGTTCCGTACGAGAAGTGGAAGAAATAACTTATAATGATGATCCCTAAAGCACTTAGACTATGGGCTACGATTAAATTACATAAAGCTGATGAAAATGTCGTGTGGCTAGGGCCTCCCGTCGGGCAGACCGTTCGCCTGTTGCAAGTCTTTTGAGTTGACGCCACTTCGGTGACTTGCGTGTCGATAGGGATGAAAGGATGATGATTAGGACAAGACACCACCCGGTCCCTGAGCGGAGAAAATCTCCCACCCAGGCGAGAATCGAACCCGGGCCGTTAGGTATGACATTCCGTCGCGCTGACCACTTTTTTTTATAAAACAATTTATTAAAAAACAATGTTACACATTCCAAATACATACTAAGTTCATGTAATCATGTACACATGTTATACACAAAGTGATTTTTTAAAAAACAATTTGATCATTTCAATTATGCTGATGTTAAAGAAAGACAACAGAAGATTGTGTTCCTCACTCAATTATCAGAAAGAATTCAATTAAACATCAAGAAAAGTTTTTTTTAAAGGACATTCAAACTTCAACATGAAGAAATAAAATCTGCATTTTGAATTACATGTGCTCCAATCTTTTGAGGGATATCAGCAAGTTGATAGGATGGTTTTAAATGTAAAACAATTTAATAATCATATTAGACAGTTTCTGAAATACTTGAGAATGGCGGAAAGGAGATATTATAAAGTTGACTAGCCTTCCAACTACACTTTCTGGACATTAATTGAAGTATCTGAAGTGATCAGACCTATATAAAGTCTTTCACTGGAAAACTGACTTGCACATCACAGTGCAAAAATGAACAGGGCAATGTGCCAGCCATTGAATATTACACTATATTAGATAGAATCTTATGGTTTTAACCAATCGATAAGGACATTTCCATAAAAAAATGTCAATTTCCAGATTTCTAATGTAAACCAATAATGCAGCTTTATAATGTTTTGTGTTTTGACGCTATTAGACACACAATCTGACTCTCACATAAGTTCTGTACAATAGCTTATAAATGTCAGAAACTATTCTCTGAAACAGAAAAAGCACACACCAAAAATATATAGCAAAATTTTAAATAATATCCTTAAGGTAACTACAATACATCACTGTCAACACAGCCTCCTTCTTTATATTAAGCAATGCCCATTCTTCCAAATACTATTTTCAACATATTACCGAACTTTTTCTTGGGATTCGAATACCTTCTAATTTTGTGGAATTCACACAATGACAGCAAAAAAAAAAATGTGTCACGCCTGAATTCCAACGTGTAGGCTCCACCTAAATGTATGCAACCAACATCGCATATCTGTGTTGCACATCATCGGAACCCTCCACAGTACAGTCATTGTAAAATACACAATGGGTACCGCTAGAGACTACTAGAGAACACCAGCCTTTAGGACAGTCTGTCCAGATGTAAAGTAACACCACGATAGTACAGAAGAGATCAGACAGTCCTTAACGTTTGTAAACTAAACTTAATTACAATAAGTAAAATTTCAAACATTATGGGACAACTAGTTTTGTCACGTAAATCGTTCAGTAATCCTTAGGCACAATTAAATATTTGAGACAGTATATGGATTTATAAAGTTGTATGGCAATTGGAAACAAGTTATTTGCTGTCTTAAAGGTTTTCCCAACACATGCTGAACGTCGTTCAACGGGGAGTGGTTTCGCATCAACTTTGTGTAATACTAAGCAGTTAAAAGAAAACGTGATTAACGGCGGCAAGCACTCTACGGAAATCCCAACATTAACAGTGAATCACAAGTAATATCACTGTTCACATTACTCATCAACAGTTACTTGTACACAAAGTTGTAGTTTAAATGACATGACCAACGTCTTCGTTCTGGATCCGGATGCAAACCCAGAACGTAAAGCCACTGTTAACCAAGCAAAGCTTTGTGCCTTATCGAGACTCGATCACTAAGCAGAAAGAGACGTCAAATATTGACGTTTGCACCAGTATCAGTTATCAATTCTCAACTTGAACGTAAATGATGATAATGTTTGTATGAAACCAGGAACCCTAACATGACAATTACCTTCTTGGTAATTAACCTCGAAAGACGTTGTATATTGTTGCATTGTCAAGGAACAAAGGATGCACATGTTTAAAATTGAAATGCCATCATGTAATGCTGGTGACAAGGATGCGAACCCAGCACCTAATCGGATTGTTGAATAAGTACGTAAAATCAGAATGTGAATATCACAGTTTGTCACCAGTAGTGAGGTTGGAACATCAAATGACGACTGAAGTTGTATTGCCTGACCGGGATTCGAACCCGGCGCCTACCGCCGTCGTTGTCAAACCGGGAACAGACGAGAAATGTCCAATGTTGGTCCAGCATTAGCGAGATTTGTGCACGTTTAACTAGAAATAAGGCGACGGAAATGTCTATGCTGACTGAAAGTCGAACGCCGCACACATGGTTATGAAGACACGTTAATAATCAAATTCTTATTCAGTAGTAGCTAGGAGTAGCATGTTTAGCTGCACACCTTAAGGCCTTTCTCATCCCTAGTAACGTGTTGCCTAATATCTGCGATACATGGTGTTAATTTACAAGAGGATTGACTGCCGTAAGGAGCAATGTTCTCTAGTGGTCGTGTATCATTGAGATGTAAATGAAGTGCATCAGCATAAAGTAATTTCCGTCGTGCAGCACGTATTGTTCAAATGGTTCAAATGGCTCTGAGCACTATGGGACTCAACTGCTGAGGTCATTAGTCCCCTAGAACTTAGAACTAGTTAAATCTAAGTAACCTAAGGGCATCACAAACATCCATGCCCGAGGCAGGATTCGAACCTGCGACCGTAGCGGTCTTGCGGTTCCAGACTGCAGCGCCTTTAACCGCACGGCCACTTCGGCCGGCAGCACGTATTGTTTCAGAGACACTGGGTACATGTTATAAGTGTTCAAAACGTGTATTATATACTACGTATATACTATTTTTAGGAGAAGCTGCCGCCAAACCTGTTTACTTTTACATTCCTCTTAGTTGTCGTGGTTGAATACACTTTTTCTTAAGGCTACATCTAATGCAGAGCGCTTACAAGAAAGAATAGTTTCCTGCATCATGCTATTGGTAGCTAGGTGAAATATTTTGTGGTAGCTATGTTTAAAATGAATGTATTTTTGAACGTATTATTCGTCAAATATTTGAATGAATCGTCAACTGTAGGTGTGCCTGCACTTGTTATAGCATTATAGCTGTAGCAGCGTTAGTTTATACTACAGACTTGGATTGGTTAGGTGTAACTTTTGATCCTTCAAGGGGTGATCGTGGCCTTGCGGCCCGGGTCTGTACTAGCCGCGGCTCGCGAGCTATGGGCCAGCCAGGCTGGCCGAGGCGAGACAGAAGTGAGCGAGCTGGCGGTGGCGTTGGTGGGCCAACACCCCTCGACAAGCCAGCACGGCTGCGCCGCATGCCTCTGCCTCTGCCGCTCCGTTTGACGTAAGTATGTTTACCTCCTCTCCTGGCATCAGTATAAGAGCGGCAAGCGGAAATACACATCAGGCTGTCTGCCGTAATGGCTCACTGGGAGAGGTCTATTCGAGATAAGGTCGTCGCTCTCATTGAAGAAGGAGGATGTTCCATCAGAGAAGCTGGCAGACGGTATGGCGTCCCACATACCACTGCAACGAGATGGTGGAGGATCTGCCTTGAAAGTGGCACCACCAACAGGGCTCCTGGCTCAGGCAGGAAGAGAGTGAGCTCACAGCAGGAAGACAGGGACCTAGTGTCTAGGAGCAGAGAAAATCCCTTTCTGAACGCGAAGCAGTTGCGGCGGGAGACTAACTTCACCGGCTCCAGTGACACGATTCGCCGAAGGCTGAGGGACGCTGGACTGCATGCACGACGATCCGCCGTGAATCAAGAGTTCAGCGAAGACAACGTTTTATACCGGCTAGCATTTGTGGAGCTCCATCTGCGGGCGTCGTGAGACAACGTCATTTTCACTGATGAGAAGATGTTTTCCACCAGTAACGACGGTCCACGAATCGTTTACAGGCCGCACGACTCGCCATCGACGCGAATATGTAACCACGACGAGAAGAAGTGGCCGGCTATCTGTTACCTGCTGTGATTGGATTTCTGCGAGAGGGGCGGGAATTCTTCACAGGATAGAAGGAGCTCTGGACAGCGTGCAGTATGCCCACATATTCGAAAATGTGATGCTTCCGTCAGTGCGAATGCTGTACGCAGAAGGGGACGTCACATTGCAAGAGGACAATTCCCCCATTCACAAGTCTGCATTTGTTCAGCAGCGGCTCTCCACGATTGGCGTCAACGTCATGGACTGGCCGCCACGGGCGGCTGATACGAACCCCATGGAAAACATGTGGGCTGAGGTCGCCAGAACATTAAGAGAGAACTGGCCACGAAACCAACCAACTAAACCAACTACTGCGGACGCTCTTTGGGACTGCGTCCTGGAAGCCTGGGAGGAAGTTGCGTCTTCAGGCTGTTACATACGAAGGCTTATACATTCTATGCCAAGACGCATGTTGGAAGTACAAAATAATAAAGGATTTTGGATAAAGTATTAGAGTCCTTAAAATGTTTTGTTATGTCTTCTTTTTCGTCATTGTTCCTCATTGGGAACTAGTGGAAGATCGCGTGGCAACAGAAAAGATACAATATGCGTTAGTTTTACTTTGAGTTGCCTTTTTAATTCAAGTGGGTTTCTTTTGAAAATACAGTTTGTTAAATATTTTACTTTGATTTCATTTATACCCTGTCTAGATGCTTACAAACTAATCAACGTAGTTTTTGTAATTTCAAACACATCTCTCTCTTCCCCTCCATCGTTGAATACACCCTCCGTCCTCCACACAATACGCAAACGATTTCATATTATGTTTACTCGTTGTTAATATCTCCTCTATTCTCTCTCACTCTCTCTCTCTCTCTCTCTCTCTCTCTCTCTCTGCACCACCGCCGCAAGTGCCCTTCTATTCCATTCCCCCAAAACTTTATAAACAAATCTAGCGGTTTCCATTGACGCTACATTTTCTCTTTTAATTGCGCCGGTCTTTACTCTCTATCATTCCTCTCAACACCTATGAAACCGTATTCTTTGATCTCCGCTTCCCTATAACCCATTCTTCGTTCTGAGAACAGTCCTTCCTTATCTCTCGGTCCTAAGATAAAAAGGAACTGTGGCACACATCTAAGTAAGCAATACTTTGCAAGCACTTCACGCTTATATTTTGCACTTCTGCACTCCTATCCATTCCCAGATCCCGCCCTCCTTCCTGTTACGCGTCCCTTGACATCTGCATCTACATCTAAATGAATACTCTGCAATTCATAATTATGTGCTTGGCAGGAGGTTCTGTGGTCTGGTGGATTAATCTTGTATTAATGTGTGAAACGTGTACGTTCACATCGCACGTCAGGCGTAGATTTTTAACACACACAAGTAACTCTCCTTCACCCCTAGTAACGCCATGTGCAGAACGCCAGTAAGCTCCGTAGTTCAATATCCACAGTAAAGATAACATCCCTTCGCTACCGACTGGGGTAGAGCGGCATTCGTTTGAGCTGTGACAGATAGTTCCCGGAAGGCAGAGACTCTGTCACCAGGAAGCCGTCGTAAACTAGAAAACGTATTTCATTAATGAACCAATGGCCATGTAAGTTCACAAGGCTCTTACGTTATTTGAAACTGAGGCGTTGAAAATTGTGGTGCTGGACTGGGATTCGAATTCGATTTCACTGTGTTCCCCAAGATTGTAAACTCTTCTAGGCCTTCTCGAAAGGCACCTATCTGGTTTCGAATCCTGATCAGCACAAAATATTCATTATTTCATTTCAAGTCCTAGCATGTGCACTCCGAACTACTAGTGCAAAATTGCTGGTTCAAATGGCTCTGAGCACTATGGGACTTAACATCTATGGTCATCAGTCCCCTAGAACTTAGAACTACTTAAACCTAACTAACCTAAGGACATCACACAACACCCAGCCATCACGAGGCAGAGAAAATCCCTGACCCCGCCGGGAATCGAACCCGGGAACCCGGGCGTGGGAAGCGAGAACGCTACCGCACGACCACGAGATGCGGGCGCAAAATTGCTGCATACTCTGCATATCTCTTCATTTCAACTCACAGACACATGATGAGCTTTTTATCACAACATTACAAGATCAAACGTTTCCGTACATCTTTTCAAGTTCAAACATACCTCTCCATCCTACTGGCGAAAACAGATTTGGGTTTGACGTTGTGTTCGTTTTGATCACCAACGACGATATGTTTTGGATTCAACACTAGCCAGCAGAGTATTTTCCATCATATCATTGAAAGTACAAACATGCCTCTCCTAGCTATTATTGGAAAAGAAGTTGATAGTTAAAGTGTCTTAATGACCACGTGTGCGGGGTTTGAATTCCATTCAGCGCAGAACTTTTCGTCGCCTGATGTCTAGCTAAACATGCGCACATCTCGCTACTGGTGAACCAACAATAGCTATTTATCGTCTGTTCCTGGCTAGAACGACGGCGCTAGATACTGGGTTAGAATCTCAGGCAAAAACAATTCTATCGTCATTTAAGGATCCAACATCTCGCTATTGGTGAAAACATTTGATATTTAACTTCTGATTTTACGTAATTTTACGTACTTCGTTAACAATCCGATTAGGTGCTGGGTTCGCATCCCTGTCACAAGCTTTTCATGATGGCATTTCAATTTTAAACATGAGCATACCTTTTTCTTTGTGAATTACACCATATTAAAGGTCGTTGAGGGTAGTTCCCAGGTAGGTAACTGTTATGACAGCATTCCCAGTTCAGTACAAACATTTTCGTCATTTATTTTCAGGATCTGAATTGATAACTGATACTGGTGCAAACGTCTATACTTCACGTCTCTTTATGCCTAGTGATCTGGTCTCAATAAGGCACAAACAAAGCTTAGCGTAGTTAGCAATGGCTATAGGTGCTGGGTTTGAATCCAGGTCCAGAACGACGACGTTAGTCATGTCATTTAAAGTTCAAATTTGTGTACACGTAGCTGTTGATGTGTTACGAGAACAATGATATTACTGGTGATTCGCTGTTAATGTTGTGATTGCCTTAGGGTGCTTATTGCCGTTAATCGCGTTTTTCTACTGGTTCGTCCAATATACAGTTTCCAGAGCCACTCGCCGTTGAGCGATCTTCAGCACGTGGATGGAAAACCTTTTCGAGAGCGCAAAACTATTTTCCAATTGCCATACAGCTTTGTAACTCCATATATTGTCTCAAGTATTTAATTTTGACTAAGAATTACTATACGATATTGAAAGGGTCCCGTAGCCATCTTTCATTGCCAACTCTCGTAGTGGTCAAGTCGGCAAAGAGGTTTCCGCTACTTGTGAGAAATCCACCTGCGTTAGGTTGGTGGCGGAAATGGCATCCTGGGGTTTTCCGGTCCACGCGGAGCGTGGAAGAGGCTGGAGAAGCGGGAGGCAGTCTGCCGCCGGTACGGGAAGCGTACACAGCTGTGCTCCAGTCGAAGAAGGGTGAGTTGGACTGACCGCGTGGCGCGTTGTCACATAGAGAGGGGAGCTTTTAGCTTTTGGTCTCGAATTTCGTCTTATAAAGATTTACTTGCTGGGTTGCAGCAGGGAATGCAAGGCTTTTGTAGACTTTCAGTTTGATTCCCAATGCAGTCTTGACTTTGATCCGTGAGAGGAACGCAGCACAAAGGAGTTGCATATGTTGAAGTGCCCTCGGTTCAGTGTGAATGTTTATGTGCCTACGACTGTGTGTGTATGCCTCTAATCTTTTCCGGATCTTGGTAATTTTTGTGTATTTGTGAATTTTCTTTGTCTCATGTGATTAAAATTTGGCCACGGTCCATAGAAATTGTCTCCGCGGACCGAGTGGGCACGCGAGTCTGTCATGACACGTGTAGTATTTCACAAGCAATTGTACATAGTTAGCATGCAACAGCAGTCTATAGATGCACTACATCAATGGTTTAAGGAATAAATAATTTTGCCTTCAATCTTATCTTGTGTACCGATGTTACGTCGCCGTTACCTTCGCCATTTACCTCGTAGTTTTCCTTGTTGGCCCACCTATAGCGTTTCCATGTGCACAGGTGTAGTGATTAGTGTCCCTTTTTTTTATCTGAAACAAATGCTCTGGAATAGCTCGTGTTTTCACGAATCTTGCTGCAGGCTGCACTTACGCATGGTGTTCACGCCCTCTTTACTTTACTCAATATTTGATTCACGGGAAGAATGCCTGGATCATATTAATAACTACATCCCATTCTTTATCAATGACTTTACAATGAATGTTCTTTTGTGAGTTTTTCTTATTAATAAATTAAGTAATTTTCCGACTCAGTGCTACCTCTTCTTTGTCGTGTGGCTAGAGTTGGTGGCGACCCTATCTTTTATATTGATTTCAGTGTCAAATAGCATTTTCTTATTCAAAGTGCGCGTGACTCTTTTAGCTAACAGGATACATTCAAAGGGCGCTTCATGCTTCTTGCACATAGCGTCCTTTTATTCACGCTACTTACAATATATGTAAAATAATCCGTTTTCTCAGAACTTGTGGAATGTCACTTGTTGTAATTATGGTTAGTTTATGAGTATTATGGGGTGTCTCATCACTAAGAACGTGTTTTCTAATATGTTTTGTATGACGATATCAGTTGACGCTTAGACTGACTGCCATAAAGACCTTTGGTCTCTAGTAGTCTCCTGCGGTACCCATTATGTGTAGCCAAACGACTGTACCCCACGGGGTTTTGGTGTTTAGAGGACCTGCAACACAGCTACGTTATGTTGGTTGTATTCGGCAGTGACCCACTTTTTTGCTGTCAAGTGTACCTTGAACTCTATGGCGCTGTCGGATCCTAATTTGTTAAGGATGTAATTAACCAAATTTCCCAGCAACCAGTATACAGCGTTATTTTTTGCTTCTGGAAAATAGCGTGCTTCAGGCCTGTGTATCAATGGCAGCGATATATACACAGGGGATGTTCTTGTAATCAGAGCTATTTGCTCCCGGATCCACTTCCCACTTTTCATGTGACCACTGCAAGTATATCTATGAATTATTGTGTCAGCTAGATGGTATTGCTGACATAAATTTGTTTCACAGAGTCCGATTGCGTGCAGTCTTTCATTGGTGCTAACTATGTTGTTAACTATCTTGTACCATGACGTTTTTATATTAGACGTGAGCACATTAGAACTAATGTTTTTTCAAATCTCAGTCCACTGAATGTTTGGAGACTGTCGTTCTATTTTGTTCCTTCCTTCGCTTTTCTTTCGTTCCCGCAATTTGGCTCTTGATGTTAAGTGTCGTGACTGCCTGAGTTCGACACTTACATAACTAAACTCAACATAGAAAATCCTCACATGATGTAAACGACTGTTGATATTCCGCACGTCAGTCGGGGGAAGCAGGCTTAGAGGTTTAATGATCTCTAAAAGTTGACTGGTTATGCTTTCTCGCGAGTCTCTTATTAAATTAACTTGCCGTTTGATAAAAAGTGCAGAGGCTTTATCCGCTATATCAGTTAATCCTAGTCCACCATTTTTAGGATCTAAAGTGGCTACTTTAGAAGGTACTCTGAACACTTCACCTCTGCTCAAAAAGTTGGTGTTTTTGGACATTATTCTCCTCGCTATCATTCTCGGTATTGGAAACAACTGGGTTGTATAATAAGCTTTAGCAAGGATGCATGAGTTGATATACTTTGTTCTTTGAACTTGGTTCATATATCGAGTTAAATTCTCTATAGTGGCTCATTGCACTTTATCTGCTGCAACTTTCCAATTTAAAGCCGTTATTTTCATGGGGCATGTTGGCAGGGTGATCCCAAGTGTTTTATGTTGTCGAACTAAATTTGCCCACTCGACGTAGATATTATCAAAACCACTGAGATTTAACATCTTACTTCTTTTTTCGTTTGCATTGGATCCAGATGCTCTACAGTAAGAATCAATCACTGTTGCTAGCGTGGTTACCTCGTCATTATTCTTTATAATGACCCCTAATCGTCAGCATATGCTCTTATAACTGTTTTGTTTCCAGACAATGTTAATCCTTTTAATCTAGCATGGACATGTCGGAGGAAAGGTTCCAGCGAAATGCCGAAGAGCGACATGGACAGAGGACTTCCTTGAGGAACACCTCATTGTACTTGCATCGGCCTGGATTGTTGACAGTTCACTGCTATTTTAGCATTTATTCCAGTTGCTATGTTCTTAATCAACTGTATGAGCCTATCGTTGAAATCTATTTTCTTCAATGTTTGTCGAAGATCTACATCTATATGGATACTATGCAAATCATATTTAAATGCCTGGCAGAGAGTTCATCGAACCACCTTCACAATAATTCTCTGTTATTCCAATTTCGTGCAGCCCGCAGAAAAAACGAACATTTATATCTTTCTCTGCAAGCTCTGATTTCCCTTGTTTTATTATGGTGATCTTTCCTCCCGATATAGGTCAACAAAATATTTTCGCATTCGGAAGAGAAAGTCGGTGATTGAAATTTCGTGAGACGATTCGACCGTATTGAAAAACGCCTTTGTTTGGTGATGTCCACCACAAATCCTGTATCATTTCAGTGCCACTCTCTCCCCTATTTCGCATTAATACAAAATGTGCTGCCCTCTTTGAAATTTCTCGGTGTACTCGTCAGTCGTATCACGTAAGGATCCCACATCGCGTGGCAGTATTCTAAAAGACGACGGACAAGCGTAGTATAGGCAATCTCTCTAGTAGACATGTTACGTTTTCTAGGTGTCCTGCCAATGAAACGCAGTCTTTCGTTAAATTTTCCCACAACATTTTCTGTGTGTCCCTTCCAATATAAGTTGTTCGTAATTGTAATTGCTATGTATATAGTTGAATTTACGGCCTTGGGATTTGACTGATTAATCGTGCAGTCGAAATTTAACGGATTCCTTTTAGCACTCATGTGGATGAGCTCACACTTTTTGTTATTTAGGGTCAATTGCCAAGTTTTGCACCATTCAATACTTTTTCTAAATCGTTTTCATCTTCTGATGACTGCACTAGACGATAAACGACAGCATCAACTGCAAACAACCTAAGACAGCTGCTCAGATTGTCTTCTAAATCGTTTATATATATAAGAAACAGTAGAGGGCCTGTTCGTCAATTACTACTAGCTGTGACCTCTCTGATTGGAAATAACGAATCCAGTCACATAACTGAGACCATATCCCACAAGCGCGCCGCTTGTGTGGTACAGTGTCAAAGCCTTCTGAAAATCTAAAAATACGGAATGAATTTGAAATCCCTTGTCGATAGCACTCAGCACTTCTTGCGAGTAAAGAGCTACTTGTGTTTCACAAGAATAATGTTTTCTAAATCCGTGTTGACTGTGTGTCAATAGATTATTCTCATCGATGTCATTCATAGTGTTCGAACACAATAGGTGTTCCAAAATTCTGCTGCATATCAACGTTAATGATATGGGACTGTAATTTAATGGATTACTCCTACTACCTTTCTTGAATATTCGTGTGACCTGTGCAACTTTCCAGTCTTTGGGTCCGGATCTTTCGTCAAGCGAACGATTGTATATGATTGTTATGTGAGGAGCTATTGCATCAACATACTCTGAAAGGAACCTAACAGGTAAACAGTCTGGACCGGAAGACTTGCTTTTGTTAAGTGATTTAAGTTGCTTCACTATTCCGAGGTTATCTACTTCCACGCTACACATGTTAGCAGCTGTTCTTGCTTCTAATTCTGGAATATTTACTTCGTCTTTTTTGGTGAAGGAATTTCGGAAGGCTGCGTTTAGTAGCTGCTTTGGTAGCACTGCCGTTGACAGTATTTCCATTGCTATCGTGCAGAGAAGGCATTGATTGTGTCGTGCCGCCAGCATACTTTGCATACGACCAGAATATTTTTGGATTTTCTACCAGGTTTTGAGACAAAGTTTCGTTGTGGAAATTATTAAAAGCATTTCGCATTGAATCCACGCTACATTTCGAGCTTCTGAAAAAGATTGTCAATCTTGGAGATTTTGTGTGCTGCTGTACGTTTATGCACGCGTTGCACCATCTGCAGTGGTTCAGCTGTGTAACAGTGAATAAAGATGTTCAGTGATATGTACTGTACGTGGCATGTACCGTTGTGTAATTGATGTACAGCTACGTACAAATAGCATGTAGCCCTCTGTTCGACCCTCTGACAGCCATTAATTTTGTCTACTCTGGCCGGTAGTTATCGGTATTTCGTTACCGTTATGTCCATTGCAGTATTCGTCGATAAGTCAATAAAGCACGTACGAGTAAATCGTGTCCTTGTTTTCATTGTGGGTGACTTGACATCCCATGTCTCGCAGGCCACATACTAACAGCGTACACATCAATATGTAAGTACAGCGTTTGTCGCCACGAAGCACGTCAATCAAATCGCCATTATGAGCAACGTGCGCATCACGCTTGCATCGCGGAAAGTGCAACAGGGCGCGTTTCGTTCATTTCGCGAGTCAACTTCGCATTCCAATTTCTCGGGATGTAACTGGCGTATTGCGATGCAACCAACTCCATTATTATTGTGGTTTCTAGTGTTATTCATTGTGTATGGAATAATGTGGGGTGTCCCTTAACAAAAATAAGTTTGCGTTGAAACCAATATTTGCACATGGTTTAGAATGTCTCATAGTATTTATCTTCGTGAGCCCCTGCCGTACATTCATACCAGTGGATGCAATTTGTCAATACCTATTGTGACTCCAGAGATATTGCGGTTAAAAGTTTAAGTGGGACATCCTGTATATGCTCCCTAATTACTGTAATGAAAAGTATGTTCGTTTCGTTTCATCCGTCTTGTTGTACCCGTTTATCTGCGTTTCTGTCTGCGTGATTTTTTCCAGCTATAACTACTAGTCGCGATATACAGGGTGAACCCCCTAAAACTTGCTATTGATATGCGGCTTCACGGAATGTAATGGTAGTCAGGGGCTCATATTGTTAACCAATAAACATATTGTAATAATACCCAGAACAATGCCTGTCGACATTAACAACCTAAAATAGGGAAAGTTAGAATGTCAGTGGTGTTAGCTGCAGGACTCAAGTGCGAGTATTTTACGATATATCGTATTTTGGAAAGTTCATGACCGACACTTGCACGCCGGCCGGAGTGCCCGAGCGGTTCTAGGCGCTACAGTCTGGAACCGCGCGACCGCTACGGTCGCAGGTTAGAATCCTGCGAAGGGCATGAATGTGTGTGATGTCCTTAGGTTAGTTAGGTTTAATTAGTTCTAAGTCTAGGGGACTGATGACCTCAGAAATTAAGTTCCATAGTGCTCAGAGCCATTTGAACCATTTTGACACTTGCACAATATCTGTGGTAGCGCACACTAAAGCGCAACGCAAGTGCTTGCACTAGTTTTGTGGATACTGACCAGTAACGAGACTATTGACCGTCACAGGCTGTGGTCAGAATGACCATCGGCAGTGGTAGTACACGCTTCCAGTCTGCTATGGAACGACTGCTCCACACGTGCTAGCATCTCAGCGGATATATCCGAGCAGGCTGTGGTAATACGTCTTTGCAGATCATCGGGTATAATTGGTATGTCCTTGTAGACAGCATCGTTTAAATTTTCCCACAGATAAATGTCTACACGTACAAATCCGTGGAACGGGCCTCCCAACGTACAGGTCCACTGCATTCAATCCAACGATTTGGAAACAATTCGTAAAACCATGCTGTAGTACTTCGTGCACTATGGCTGGACAGCCATCATATTGGTAGCACAGGTTCCTCCTAGTCTGCAGAGGAAAGTCTTCTAGCATCAGTGGAAGATGGTCTGTTAGGAGACTGCGATAATTGTGCGCGTTCAATGTTCCTTCTATAGAAAACGGGCCTGTGCGCTGATGGTTCACTATCCCACACCACACGTTGACACTCAATGCACGCTGAGATTCCACCTGTCGAAGCCAAGGAGATCGTCAACAAACATATAGTGCATGTTCCAGCAGTTTACTTGGCCATGACTGGTAAATGTGACTTCCTCACTAAACAAGTTAAAGTACATGATACACCTGGAGTGCCCTGTCTTAACACCCATGTACAGAAGTTAAAAAGACTCTCATAATCATTTACCTCCCAGTTCTTTTGGACTCATAATCATGTTTGACGCCTCGATCACGATTGGCAAGAATTTTATCGGTAAGCTAAGTTATGGTGCAATATTTTATGAGTTGAAATTTCTAACCCTGACCATTATGTCTTCCATAGTTCAATCGATGGATGTCTTCCTTTGTTATTTTTAACTTATTCATATGCCTTTAACACTAATTTGCACTTATACCAGTTTTTAATTTCGTCAGATTGTCTGATGATGCCTAGAATAAACAAAACACGTCACATGTGAAGATTAAATACACCTGTCTCGTGCAACCAAGACAGGTTTCTAAAGATCTATTACGGTTTCTGTACCAGTGCCGCTGCGGCAGTCATGGAGTAGTGTGATTTTAATTAAAATATTGTTACTTCTACGTATTGTCACATGATAGGAATCTCGTTTCTAGGTTTCGAGTCGATCATGAAATTTTATCAATAAAGTCGTCTCTTGAGAACCGTCTGCAGCAATGAACTACTAAACATGACGAATCAAACATTCTTGTTGTGTGTGCTACAAGTGACGGATTATTAGCATGAACATGATTTAGCAAATGCGTATTTAGTACAATTCGGACCTGGTTATTGTTAGAAGGCGATCTTTTTGATTTCTAATCGTTGTACGCGCTCTACATTGTAAGTTGGTTAACGGTCTGCAACAGGATGCGATATTTGTTTATTCTCGGTGATCATCTAATCAAAAAATTAGCATTTAAATCGAACTGAAAATACGAAGAAACTTTTCTTGGAAGTTTTAGTCAAACAATGTCTGAAGAAAATTACTGCAGTACTGGCTATGAGAACACAACTCACTATCCCTCACACTAAAACACAAAACCAAATTCACTTAATTTTCATTCTATTGCATTCTATGGTAACATACTCAATGCACTCGCCAAATATACGATGATTTTCAGCTCAGCAGCGGCTACTAGAACCATCTCCGGTACGGACCGCCGTGCAGTTAGTATTCCATTGTGGCAAATCTTTCACCTTTTTCAGTGCTTTTCTTCTTTAGTTATTCTTCTGAGAAGTTAAACCTTTTGACCCGTACCAGGAACATATAACTTTGTTGGAACCTCAGAAAAGAAATGAGTAACACCAGGGAGTAAAATGAGGTGTCTCTTTCTTTTTTCCTTTTTGTTTTCGAATTGACGAATTAGGACCAGAATTGACCAATTAGGACCACGTTGTACAGCTTCAGTTCCTCTTCTTTCCTTGTTTTGTATTTTCCTAGTACTCTATCATCTACTCCACATGTTGTCTTTTCGTTTTCTGACAAAGTTGTTCCAGATTTATTATGTCTTCTCCATTGAAAGCCTTCTAAATTTAATATTTTATTCTTAAAAAGATTTCTGTTTGTTATTTCCGATTCTATGATGTTGTTTCTTTCTAGCTCTTTTCTTACTTCTGTAATCCATGCTACTGTTGATTCCTTGTTCCAGAATTACAGGAATATTTGAATCGTGTTCTCATTCGTTCGGTAGAGGTGGCCAAAGAACATTAATCTTCGTTTAGCCATTACTCCTATATTTTCTCTATATTTTTATAGATATCATTACTTCTCATTTTCCAGCCATCTATTGTATTGTACCCATTATTTTTCTAACTAACCGTCTTTCAAATACTTTCATTCTTTCTTTATTAAACCTGTCAAAATATAAGTTCAAGCATGCTCATAAAAATTTTTCGTACTGAATATGTTCCTGTCAAATTTTTATTGGGTTTACGATTTTCGGAATAGCTTTGAAATGACGTATCGTTGTCTGTGCAAAAATGACGTCGAACCTATTGATAACTATAAATTAAGGCATTTTGTTGTATTTGGGTCCGTTTTTGACTAAACAATAAGTGTCGTAATGAATTCTGTCGTATTATTACAGATTTCGTCCGTGAAGAAATAGGGTGAAGGTGTGTATGCAAGTTCGGTCAAACACGGAAATCGGTCACAATAGTAGACATGTCTCAGGAGCTGTAATGGTAGAACAACACCGGGAGAACTTGGCGAATACCGCACATAAATTTCCCAGGATGTGAAACGGCCGGATGTCGACTGGGAATGTGATGGGTTGAAAATATGCACCAGGACAAGGCCTACGTGAGATTTTCATGTGAATGGGAGTTCCTGTCGTGAGACATTACAGCTTTAACTATGATGACACTATAAATTGTTCCCTATGTAAAGCTGCATGTCGTGATCCACGTCGGACGAACTGCAAAAATGTCCCATTTGCTGTCTCTTCCACTGGTCGCAAATTCTTACCTGACAAATAAGCAGTGAAATCTAGGATGGTAATGAGGATCAGAACTTTTATCTTGAATGGAGAACACAAAGTCTTTTGAAAGGGATGCCTTACTATTTTTATTGGTGTGATGCGAAAACACATTTCACACATCAACATATTGCCGATTAAGAGCCAATGAGGTAAATAACGCGATGTCTGTTAACAGCCCTGAAGGTTGTATGAAATTAAATATTAATCGCTGTCTTCCTTCCTGTTAAATCTCTCGTTGTCACTTTAAAAATCACCTGATGCTGGCACTGATTTACTATAGTCTATTGATTTACTATGTGGACCAATATTAAGTAATACATACTATTGCGACCATCTACGAGTTGTGGCCTCTGCAGACTCCTTCTCACTTAAAACGACGACGTACTGCTTCATTGCGGATTCCTTTATCCGCGCAAGCTACACTGAGATGGCAGAAGTAATGGGACAGCGACAAGCACACATACAGATGGCGGTATTATCGGATAGCTTCGATTACAGAAGGTATAAAGGAGCATTGCATTTGCTGGGGCTGTCACTTGTCCTCAGGTCATTCATGTGAAAAGGCTTCGACGTGGTTTTGGCCACACGTCGGGAATTAACTGACTTTGAACGCGGAATGGTAGTTGGAGTTAGACGGATGGCACAGTCCATTTCGGAAACTGTTAGGGAATTCAATATTACAAGATCCACAGTGTCATGAGTGGCCCGATAATACCAAATTCCAGACATTAGACCACATCACGGACAACGCCAACGGCGTTTTGGAAGAGCTGTAAGTACTAACAGAATGTCCGCGGCTCGTGCTCTTGCGGTAGCGTTCTCGCTTCCCGCGCACGGGGTCCCGCGTTCGATTCCTGGCGGGGTCAGGGATTTTCTCTGCCTCGTGATGACTGGATGTTGTGTGTCTTTCATCATCATTTCGCCTTAGTGGCGTTAAAGAACTTGTGGAGCGGCGGCCGAACCGCCCCGCGAGGGATCTCCCGGCCACCAATGTCATACGCTCATTCTTACTAACAGTGTTGTGGATTGGCAAGACAGCCAACCCACTATGAGAGGAAGCCAAAAGGCACGCGTTTAGCTCACGCAGGCTGGCGTGAGGTCTGGAACAGGTCAAGGAATTAGACTAGCAAAAAAACGTACGTAGCTGCTGGAATACTTAACTTTAATCCATAATTGGTGAACATCGCTCTTGACGGTACATGTTTTACAGCATCAGTAGTAACTGGTAATGGCGCCTTGCTAGGTCGTAGCAAATGACGTAGCTGAAGGCTATGCTAACTATCGTCTCGGCAAATGAGAGCGTATTTTGACAGTGAACCATCGCTAGCAAAGTCGGCTGTACAACTGGGGCGAGTGCTAGGAAGTCTCTCTAGACCTGCCGTGTGGCGGCGCTCGGTCTGCAATCACTGATAGTGGCGACACGCGGGTCCGACGTATACTAACGGACCGCGGCCGATTTAAAGGCTACCACCTAGCAAGTGCGGTGTCTGGCGGTGACACCACAAACAGAATAGCAACATTTCGTGAAGCACCGCAGATATCATTGTGGGACGTACGACGAACTTATCCGTTAGGACAGTGTCGCGAAATTTGGTGTTAATGGGCTGTGGCAGCAGAGGACTGACGTGAGTGCCTTTGTTAACAGCACATCACCTGCAGAGCCTCTCCTGGGCTGGACACTAAACGACAGAAAAACCGTGACCTTGGCAGGAGAGTACAGATTTCAGTTAGTAAGAACTGATAGTAAGGTTTGAGTGTGGCACAGACCCCACTAAGCCATCGACCGAATTTGTCAACAAGGAACTGTGCAAGTTAATGGTGGCTCCATAGTACTGAGGGCTATGTTTACATGGAGTGCACTGAGTCCTGGTTATATTCGGTTACTTGGAAACGACTTGCAGCCATTCGTGGACCACATTTCCCAAAACAACTACGGAATTTTAACGGATGCAAGGCGCTGGCACCAGGCCACAATTGTTTGAGACTGGTTTGGGGAACATTTTGGACAGTTGGAGCAAAGGATTTGGCCACTCAGATCACCAGACAAGAATCCCATCGAACATTTATGGTACATAATCGAGTGGTCAGTTCGTGCACAAAATCCCACTCCGGCAACACCTTCACAATTATGGACGGCTATAGAGGCAGCATGGCTCAATATTTCTGCAGTGGATTTTCAACGGCTTGTTGAGTCCGAGTCGCTGCGTTACGCTTGGCAAAAGGAGGTCCGCAACGATATTAGGAAGTATCCCATGACCATTGCCACCTCCGTATATGGTTCGTCAGCATTTGATAATTACCGCTGATGTTAGTCACATCACTCTCATACATCATAATGCATCATTAACATGATTGTTTTAGCAAAATTATTAGATAAATACTATTATGACTATAAATGCAAGGAAGATCGCACTATTATTTAAATGTGTCAATTATTAATTCATAAGATTTAACTTTATCCAAGCTGCTGCCAATTTTCATACTTCTTTTAATGTACATTCAGTCACTGGCTCTGAGTCTCGATTCGACAGACTCGTCCTCGCGCACCTAGCCCCTGAGCCTCGGCATAAGTCATGCTGCACCACATAATGTGTCTATCTCCTATTGAGAGGCGTACCTACATTAATCGACGTGACTCAGTGCTAAAATAAAATGATCACGGAAAATCGGCATAAACACAACATTGTTCTGAACGTTTTTCCAGAAAACTGCATCGAATAGTCAGAGAACCGACATGTGAGTATTAAGTATTAAGAAAGATGAAAACAGATGGTAGGTTACCTGGGCAATCAACGTCAGACATTCATCATTTTGGACAAAGATGTGAAGCATCAACAAGCATAATTCTACGGTATTGTACAGGATACCTTAGTCGTGTAGTATGGTGAGCCAAAACATTATTACCAGTTGCTAAACAGTTTGTTTGTGCGTATCTTCACCGATTCTGCATATCAGGGATGCGACAGTTTATTGGTAGATTTGTGTACGTATGTCTACGGACAGGTCATGTAATTCGCATAAATAACGGGCCGCTGATTTACGTATGCGGTGACGGCGCCCGATACCAACCCAGATGGGTTCCATACGATTTACATCAGGCAAATTTGTTCGCCGAGAGATCAACGTGAGTTGAGTGTAGTGCTCCTCAAACCACGGTAGCGGTGTTCTGGCTCCAGAGACACGGTCAGTTATACTGCTGGAACATGACTTCGCCGTCGGCGCAGACATAGAGGATGAAGGCATGCACGTAGTTCGCAGTTGTCAGCGTGTCATCGGTTACTACCAAAGGTCCCATGTAAGTGCAGGAAAATGTCTCCCTTAGCGTAATACTGCTCCCACCAGCCAGCGTCCATGCATGCTGCACATTTCGAGCAGCCGTTTACCTCGATGACGGCGTTTGTGGAGACGACCAGCGACCTAGTGTATCAAAAATGTGATTCGCTCGAAGAGTGGACACATTTCCATTAACAAGATTTCAGGCAGACAGCAGTCTTGTGAAACCCAGCTTCCAATGTTCGTCCATGAGATCTTGAGTACCGTAGACCTAGCTCCTAGGTTGACTTCCGAAATGCATTCGATACTGTTCCACACTGCCCCCTAGTGAACAAAGTATGAGTTTAAAAAATATCAGACCAGCTTTGTGATTGGATTCGGGACGTCCTTGCAGACAGAACTCATCAAGTCGTTCTTAACGGAGCGAAATCATCGGAAGCAAATTTAGCTTCGTACGTAGCCTCAGACCTCAAGAAGAATATAATAATTCCAATCCCAAAGAAAGCAAGTGTTGACAGGTGTGAAAATTACCGAAATATCAGTTCAATAACTCACAGCTGCAAAATACTAACACGAATTCTTTACTGACGACTGGAAAAAACCGGTAGAAGCCGAACTCGGGGAAGATCAGATTGGATTCCGTAGAAATGTTGGAACACATGAGGCACTATTGACCCTACGACTTATCTTAGAAGACAGACTAAGGAAAGGCAAACCTGCGTTTCTAGCAGTTGTAGACTTATAGAAACCTATTGACATTGTTGACTGGAATACTGTCTAAAATTCTGAAGGTGGCAGGGGTAAAATAACTGGAGCGAAAGGTTATTTACAATTTGTACAGAAATCAGATGGCAGTTACAAGAGTCGAGGGGCATGAAAGGGAAGCAGTGGTTGGGAAGGAATAGAGACAGGGTTGTAGCTTACCCCGATGTTATCAATCTGTATACTGAGCAAGCAGTAAAGGAAACAAAAGAAAAATTCGGAATAGGAATTAAAGTCCATGGAGAAGAAATTAAAAACTTTGAGGTTCGCCGATGACATTGTAATTCTGTCAGTGACAGCAAAGGATCTGGAAGAGCAGTTGAACGGCATGGACAGTGTCTTGAAATGAGGATATAAGATGAACATCAACAAAAACAAAACGAAGGTAATGGAATGTAGTCAAATTAAATCAGGTGATGCTGAGAGAATTAGGTTAAGGAATGAGACAATTAAAGTAGTAAATGACTTTTGCTATTTGGGAAGCAAAATGACTGATGATGGTCGAAGCAGAGAGGATATAATATGTAGACTGGCCATGGTAATGAAAGCGTTTCTGGAGAACAGAAATTTGTTAACATCGAATGTAGATAAAACTGTCGGGAAGTCTTTTCTGAAAGCATTTGTATGAAGTGTAGCTATGTATGGAAGTGAAACGTGGACGATAAATAGTTTAGACAAGTACAGAATAGAAGTTTTAGAAATGTGGTGCTACAAAAGAATGCTGAAGATTAGATTGGTAGATCACGTCACTAGTGAGGAGGTACTGAACAGAACTGCGAGAAGAGGAATTTGTGGCACAACTTGACTAGAAGAAGGGATCGGTTGGTAGGACATGTTCTGAGGCATCAAGGGATCACCAATTTAGTATTGGAGAACAGCGTGGAGGGTAAAAATCGTAGAGGGATACCAAGACATGAATATACCAAGTAGATTCAGAAGGATGTAGGTTGCAGTAGTTACTTGGAGATGATGAAGCTTGCACAAGATAGAGTAGCATGGAGAGCTGCAACAAACCAGTCTCTGGGCTGATGACTACACAACGTACCTAAAGGGAGTGTTTTACGACAGTTACTGTTCAAGATACACTATGCGATCAAAAGTATCCGGACGCCACTATGTAACTGGGAACTCACTACTGGATGTTACGAGAGGCAAACCCGACAATGTCACGGATGGAAGGAAGATTAGAGTGTAACTTCCCGCCATCGGCAATATCATTAGAGACGGAGCACAAGCTCGGATTCCGAAAGAATGTTCCTATATCGGCGTGATTGGACTTTGGCGAATGCCTGGAGGACGTTACGTGGCTGACCACTTACAATTTTTTTTAAATACAAATGAGAATTCGTATCCACTACCTTTAACATATAATGGAATAGAAGGAGCTGTCAAGAAGAAATTCTTCAATTTGTTATCAAATTTCTGCCTGATATTTTGACATTAGGTAAGTGGTCAAAAATTTTAATGGTAACATTGTGCACCACTTTTTGAGTTGCAAACAGCCTTAACGTGGAACAATGAATGCCAGCTTTTGTTCTAGTGTTGTACTTCTGTGCATCATTGTTTCTATTAATGAGTTATTTACAACAACATGACGGATTCAATATGCTGTAGAGCAATAGTCAAAATGATTTACTCCTGAAACTGATGTACACAAAATGATCTTTGGTGAGCACTTAATGTTACTCTTCCAGCATATTTTTGTGCAATGAAATTTCTTTCTTAATGAGGAGTTACCCCAGAACATAATTCCGTACAGCATTGTTGAGTGATGATACGTAAAACATGTTAACTTAGTGATTCGAAGTGCAAACAGAGCGAGGCGGTGCAGTGATTAGCATTCGGGAGGAAGACGATTCAAACGTGCGTCGAGCCATCCTGATTTAGGTCTACTGTGATTTCCTTTACCGAGCGAGGTGGCGCAGTGGTTAGGCACTGGACTCGCATTCGGGAGGACGACGGTTCAATCCCGCGTCCGGCCATCCTGATTTAGGTTTTCCGTGATTTCCCTAAATCGCTCCAGGTAAATGGCGGGATGGCTTCTTTGAAAGGGCACGGCCGACTTCCTTCCCCATCCTTCCCTAATCCGATGAGACCGATGACCTCGCTGTCTGGTCTCCTTCTCCAAACAACCGAACCCTGTGATTTCCTTCAATCGCTTCAATCAAATGCCGACATGGCTCCTTTGAAATGGCACGACCGATTTTCTTCCGCATCCTTCCCTAATTCGAGCTTGTGCTCTGTCTCTAATGACCACGTTGTCGACGGGACGTTAAACACACTAGTATTCCTCTCCTTCGAAGTGGAAATGTGGCCAAACTGAGTTGTTTTACGAGTCTATGTTTTTCCAGATTAAATTCTCCTGAAAAAAGGCATCAGAACGTGCAGTCCACTCGCGAGAGTGGTAGTAATATACTTAGGCGTATTCGACCGGTTTTCGAAGATTGCTCGTCAGTCTGGAGGTTTTTTTTCTTTTTTATTTTTCTCTTTATTAATATTGTTTAGAATTTATTTACATAACTTGTTAGTGAATCTGAGTTTCTGAAGGTACCTCTGTCCTATCACAGACTCTGTTACTAAAACCTAAGCTATACAAACACAGGTATGTGTCCGAGTCTCAATTAAATTCTGTCAGCACCCCACCGCTACACTCTTAAGTCCGTTGAGAAAGCAGGGGAGACGTACTGATAGCTGTGTGAGGATGCGGGAGTCCTGGTTTGGTAGGATAATTGGTAAGGACATTGCCACTGAAATAAGGTGCAAACCTCGTTCCGGCAAACAACTTTAATCTGTCAAGAAGATTTGGAAGAGTGCTCTCAACACTACAAAGAGGCAGATTCACTCTTGCTTGTTGTCTTCAAAATAATCTCTATACTTTTTTTATGTCCGAAGAAGGCTTTTTTAACAAGCGGGAAACAACAATCGTCTGCTACCCGCCTTCATTTTTTCATTAAATGAAGTGCGTAGCACACAGAGACGAGAACAAAGATAATTCCTATTGAGATGGCATTCTCTTTTTTGTTTTACATCGCTATGTGCGATGTTAAGAGAAGAACTTTCCGTGCAAACAAAATGGAGATTGCATGGTTGGCAGTGGGCACGTAGGCGCATAAAAAGAGCTTACAAGAAATCTTCCATCGCTGAGCTTACCTGTAGGCCCCGTCGCTCCCGGTGTAAGCATGTTAGCTCCAGCTGTTTTATGGCATCAAAGTTTGTACCCGAGGGTCGTAAGTTCTTAAGATTTACGATGCCGTTAGAAACCACCGGCTTAGTTAAACTACCTACGCACGTATTTTACATACATTGAGATGGAAGGCTAGGTCGCCAAGGGTGGAGTCGGTATTAACGGCGTGAATTTGACGTGACCGGAAGTTTTAAGCTGAACAGTGTTCGCTGCCGAGGTAGCCCAGACGGGTAATCTACAAGACGCTTGCGGTGACTACGGTGATCTGCAGAAGAAGCAGACGCGATCTGCTAGAAGCCACACGTCTTGGAATCACAATTATATATGAGTTGTCTGAGGCGGGCCCTTTAATTCCGAGTAATGTGGCAGCAGTGCGCTGTGTTTGAAGCCACCGTCTTCATTATTTCGCATTTGAACAAAGTGTATCCTACTTTATGCATAACACGTTTTTACACATATATAGGGTGTAACGGGTGTAAGAGCAGATATTTTTCTATGCGATCATCTAATATGTACCTACTTCAGTGTGTTAGTTGATTTTTCTCTTCTTCTAACAGTCTTCCCGCACATAAGTTACTACCTAATATTATGTACACGGTCGTAATTACAGCACTAACTGGACTATGCCGGTCATTATAGACTAACCGTTTTGCGCCCACGCATCCACACAACACCTGACTTGTTGCCCAGGGGCAAATAAGCATTAATGGCTTCCTCTTGCCACACATACTTAAATATACTAACCAACCTAAAACATACGACCCCTAATGGCTACAATTATTAGTCTGCAAATGAAGTAAATACTGACGTAATGTTGTTCAGTACATTAAAATCCGCTACCAATAAAAGTATCTGCACTTTCACCCATAACACCCAGCATAGTTCACTTCTTGTGTGTACATCGGGAAGGGGGGAGGGGGGAGGGCAGGTGGCGGGGGATGGGGGCGGGCGGAAACATGTAAGGCAGAAAACACAGCACCCTGAAACATCAGATAAGACACACAGGGGTGTTGCCACATTACAGTGTAGGACAGTGTGTGACGGTATCAAACCCCACATACCTCAAATGTACAGCAGGATATCAAGGACCACACCGAGTGGTGGAAATGAAGTGAAAGGTAAACGTCAAGCTTCAGTTGTCAACCAAAACAACGATAATTCACATCAGATGCTTACAGCAATTTCAAGGCACTCTGATCACACTTGTGCGAGTATCGCTATCGGACTGCAAATTCCCTTACTGTGTTCCCAACACTTTATGGTTTTAAATTACCGACAAGTACGATGATCGGAAAATGAAACCACATCTATTACCACCACGAAGTGGTTTTCTCCTTATTCTTGGTTAAAACTGACCACAGACAGGGCATGTCTGGTTTCTCCTCTGTTCCTCCCCAGTTACACACACTTTCCGCGTCCTATACACCGCATTCTACTGCACACAACATGTCAACATGCAGCTCCGGCTCTACACGCATCCAAAGTAACTTCCCTATGCGTCCCGCTACAATATCGCGAATTAAGTCTTAATGTATTTGTCCGCAGTTTAGTCATCCTGCCCGTTAAGATAGCCGAACCTTGTGACAGTGTTCCACTAGTGACGCCTTTCCCTAGCTGGAAGACTGCCCCTCTAAGTTCCGTCGTGGAGGGCCAAAGGTCAATTTTGGTACGATGTTGGAGCAGACAGTCAGACACTAAGATTGCACAGTAGCCTTCGCTCGCACGAGCCAATATTTCTACACATCACTGAAATTGCTCTGTCCTCACCCGAAAACTCTGTGTCGCTGAATCTAATGACTTCACATCACCGTTCCCCATGACACGCAAGCTATGCTCTAGTGGGTTTAATTGCTTCCTCCCTACAAAGTCCAGACTACGCCGCTCGGTGGACTTTAGATTCTCATAAGTGTTCAACACTTGTCGTTTTCCCTCTTGTCTACCCTGTACACTGGCCGAGCGGTTCTAGGCTCTTCAGTCCGGAAACACGCAGCTGCTACGGTCGCAGGTTCGAATCCTGCCTCGGGCATGGATATGTGTGATGTCCTTAAGTTAGTTAGGTTTAAGTAGTTCTAGGTCTAGGCGACTGATGACCGCAGATGTTAAGTCCCATAGTGCTTAGAGCCATTTGAACCACTTTGAACCCTGTACACTGCCTCTCTTATCCGTCACTGGTGTACAACCACACCAAATTTTTCGTGTTGCAACTGATGGCATTGCCTCTGAACATGTCCCAATCGTTCACACATACAACAATGACGCTTAGTCGAAATTAATTAATCGCACGAGTAAATAAACATCGCATTACAGCCTACTACGGACCATGTTTACGTTTATTAAGAATCTGGAGGCTGTGAATCTCCATAAATACAACAAAATTTAAACGCATGAACACCTTACGTCAGCAGAAAACAAGGCTCACTTGCTGTGCACCTCCCTGTCGCTGTATCAATTTCCTCTAATTCCATAACCCGCCTCAGAGTTGCGTAAAGGTCTTTTAGAATACTCGTCTGAACCTTCCTAGACATGTTAGGTGGCAGGCCTCTAAAAGCGTCTAGTGCCCTATGCTTGTCTTCTTGTAGTACAATCCTCTTTGTCTCATCACTTTCTCCTACTTCGTAAGTATGTACATTATCTTTCCATATTCTGTCAGCAAATCTTTCCATTGCCTCATCGTTTCTTCGCTATTCCAACCAACTATTTTCGGAAAAGCCTTGCCCTGTTCTGTTTATTTATTTATTTTTATTTATAGCGTTGTGGAGGTAATGTTTTAGATCCTCAAACGTCTGCGCGTTTTTTAACCTTCCATACGTCTCACAAAAGATTTTTTCTCTCCTACTAACCTCAATTTTAACATTTACAAAAGCTGACTATCCATCCAACACCCTATCATTGCTGCTGCTTCCAGTTAATCCAAGATAAACACTAAGTCCTCAGTTGCATTTCCAGAAAAGAGAGTAGTAAAAGTAGCTGACTCTATTAGGAGTCTAGCTGGCTTAGACAACAACTCTTCTTCCTTCTCAACTGACAGTTGCCTATTCCAATCCATATTATCTTCCCGGAGTTGTCTGGTCTTATTAAAATAGCAACAAAATTGCTTTCTGCCCAGAAACACGCTGTGTCCCATACCCTGCCATGGTGGAACCTTAACCACAATACAAAATTGCAAAACAAAAGAATAGCAGGGCAAAAGAATAATTTACATGATCATAACCATAACATACTACCTCACACCCTATACCTAATCATTAACCACTTCGATTCGCTACACTCACTCATTGCAGATAATGCTTCCTGCACTGCCACAAAAGTGTGTTACATCGGCTGGTTCTAGTGGTTACCAACGAATGTCATTCTGGTACCTATCCTTCATATCCTTCCGTTTCATGCAGTCGTTCCACTTCAGATTGTTCCATACATACACTGTGAAATATTTAATGGGTATAACTAATTACAGCGACTATTCAGAAATTGTGTAATAATACACTAACGGGTCTTTCTGTCTACTGAGTTACAATACGTTACATTTGTTTATGTTGTAGGTCAACTAACTGCACCTACATGTGTCGATCGTCTGCAGATATTCCTGCATTTCCCTACAATTTCATAGTGTGGCAGTATCTCTATGTACAACTGTTTCACCCACAAACAGCCTCAGGTAGCTCCCGACGTTGTGAATTTGGTTATTTACTCATGTTGTTAACAGTAATGGTCCTATAACACTCCCTTTCGGTACCCTTAAAATACTTTTGAATCTGAAGATTATTTTCCCTTGAGAATCTTATGTTGTATACTATACTCCTGGAAATGGAAAAAAGAACACATTGACACCGGTGTGTCAGACCCACCATACTTGCTCCGGACACTGCGAGAGGGCTGTACAAGCAATGATCACACGCACGGCACAGCGGACACACCAGAATCCGCGGTGTTGGCCGTCGAATGGCGCTAGCTGCGCAGCATTTGTGCACCGCCGCCGTCAGTGTCAGCCAGTTTGCCGTGGCATACGGAGCTCCATCGCCGTCTTTAACACTGGTAGCATGCCGCGACAGCGTGGACGTGAACCGTATGTGCAGTTGACGGACTTTGAGCGAGGGCGTATAGTGGGCATGCGGGAGGCCGGGTGGACGTACCGCCGAATTGCTCAACACGTGGGGCGTGAGGTCTCCACAGTACATCGATGTTGTCGCCAGTGGTCGGCGGAAGGTGCACGTGCCCGTCGACCTGGGACCGGACCGCAGCGACGCACGGATGCACGCCAAGACCGTAGGATCCTACGCAGTGCCGTAGGGGACCGCACCGCCACTTCCCAGCAAATTAGGGACACTGTTGCTCCTGGGGTATCGGCGAGGACCATTCGCAACCGTCTCCATGAAGCTGGGCTACGGTCCCGCACACCGTTAGGCCGTCTTCCGCTCACGCCCCAACATCGTGCAGCCCGCCTCCAGTGGTGTCGCGACAGGCGTGAATGGAGGGACGAATGGAGACGTGTCGTCTTCAGCGATGAGAGTCGCTTCTGCCTTGGTGCCAATGATGGTCGTATGCGTGTTTGGCGCCGTGCAGGTGAGCGCCACAATCAGGACTGCATACGACCGAGGCACACAGGGCCAACACCCGGCATCATGGTGTGGGGAGCGATCTCCTACACAGGCCGTACACCACTGGTGACCGTCGAGGGGACACTGAATAGTGCACGGTACATCCAAACCGTCATCGAACCCATCGTTCTACCATTCCTAGACCGGCAAGGGAACTTGCTGTTCCAACAGGACAATGCACGTCCGCATGTATCCCGTGCCACCCAACGTGCTCTAGAAGGTGTAAGTCAACTACCCTGGCCAGCAAGATCTCCGGATCTGTCCCCCATTGAGCATGTTTGGGACTGGATGAAGCGTCGTCTCACGCGGTCTGCACGTCCAGCACGAACGCTGGTCCAACTGAGGCGCCAGGTGGAAATGGCATGGCAAGCCGTTCCACAGGACTACATCCAGCATCTCTACGATCGTCTCCATGGGAGAATAGCAGCCTGCATTGCTGCGAAAGGTGGATATACACTGTACTAGTGCCGACATTGTGCATGCTCTGTTGCCTGTGTCTATGTGCCTGTGGTTCTGTCAGTGTGATCATGTGATGTATCTGACCCCAGGAATGTGTCAATAAAGTTTCCCCTTCCTGGGACAATGAATTCACGGTGTTCTTATTTCAATTTCCAGGAGTGTATATAACGCTGCAACAAATGTCAATTATATGATGTCGTTGGTAGCAGTCCTAAGTCCGAGAAGACTTGTTTGAGTCACCTTTCCATGCTACTGTTTCTGTGTAAGCCACCTGATCTCTGCAATGGTACTGCAGCTTACTTCTATTTGAACTTGCTAACTGCTTGGTACTTCTACAATAATTTTTATCCCTCATACTTCCATCCATTACGAAACTTACTATTTCTTGATGTCTCAGGATGTTTCCTGTCAACCAATTCCTTCTTTTGGTCAAGCTGTATCATAAATTTCTTTTTGCCTCAATTCCATTCAGCATCTACTCATCTAATCTCCACCATTCTTCTATAGCAACATATTTTAATGCTCCTATTTTCTTCTTGTTTGTGCTGCTTATCGTTAACATTTCTCTCCCATGCAAGACTACACTCCAGACAAATAAGGTCAGAAAAGATTTCCAAATACTTAAATTTATATTAGACTTTAACAAAATCTCCTTTTTCAGAAGTGTTTTTCATGCTGTAGGCAGTCTGCATTTTATTTCCACACTATTTCAGCCATCGTCAGTTATTTTACTATGATACTGCAGCTCTGTTTTGATAAAAAGTACGACGCAATGTATTTCAGACATGCAAACATGTCCGAGGGAATAGGTACCGCGGAGACAACAGCCGTTATGAAATGTTGTTGTTGTGGTCTTCAGTCCAGAGACTGGTTTGATGCAGCTCTCCATGCTACTCTGTTCTGTTCAAGCTTCTTTATCTCCCAGTATCTACTGCGATCTACATCCTTCTGAATCTGCTTAGTGTATTCATCTCTTGGTCTGCCTCTACGATTTTCACACTCCACGCTGCCCTCCAATACTAAATCAGTGATCCCTTGATGCCTCAGAACATGCCCTACCAACCGATCCCTTCTTCTAGTCAAGTAGTGCCACAAATTTCTCTCCTTCCCAATTCTGTTCAAAGCCTCCGCATTAGTTATGTGATCTACCCATCTAATCTTCAGCGTTCTTCTGTAACACCACATTTCGAAAGCTTCTATTCTCTTCTCGTCCAAACTATTTATCGTCCATGTTTCACTTCCATACATGGCTACACTCCATACAAATACTTTCAGAAACGACTTCCTGACACTTAAATCTATACTCGATGTTAACAAATTCCTCTTCTTCAGAACCGCTTTCCTTGCAGTTGCCAGTCTACATTCTATATCCTCTCTATTTCGACCATCATCAGTTATTTTGCTGCCCAAATAGCAAAACTCATTTACTACTTTAAGTGTCTCATTTCCTAACCTAATTCCTTCAGCATCACCCGACTTAATTCGATTACATTCCATTACCTTCGTTTTTCTTTTGTTGATGTTCATATATATCCTCCTTTCAATACTCTGTTCATTCCGTTCAACTGCTCTTTCAAGTCCTTTGCTGTCTCTGACAGAATTACAGTGCAATCGGCGAACCTAAAAGTTTTTATTTCTTCTCAACCATTATGAAATAAATGAAATGTATTCACCATCGCGGATACGAACACCCATTATCTGCACGAGGGAATGACGACAATGAAAATTTTAGCCGGACCGGGACTCGACCCCGGATTTCCCATTTTACGCGAGCTGTCGTCTTAACCGCTTTGGCTCCCCGTACATGACCTCCAACCAGACCCAAAGTTCCATATGTAGTCGTTACTGCGCCACGTACTCCTACTGTATGTAATTCCCACACAGGGGAGGACATTTTAATTGGAAGTTGCTGCCTGGTGTCGCCAGATAAATATGATATTGCAGTGCCTGTGTAGCAATGTTCCTTCGGAGATGCTTTCATTTCTGAAAGAACAGGCGCTGCAACGACACCAGGCAGCGAATTTCAATTAGGAAGTTCTCCCCTGTAAGAGAATGCCATAACGTGTGTTCGAGTATAGATTATGCCGCAGGAATGACGATATATAGAAGACTGGGTCTGGGCGTAGGTCGTGTACGAATAACCAAAGCGGTTGAGGCGTCAGCTAGCGTAAAGTGGGATATCCAGATTCGAGTCCTAGTCTGGCACGGTTCAGTCCCGCGTCCGTCCATCCTGATTTAGGTTTTCCGTCATTTCCCTAAATCACTCCGGGCAAATACCTGGATGGTTCCTTTGAAAGGGCACTGCCGACTTCCTTCCCCGTCCTTCCCTAAACCGATGAGACCGATGACCTCGCAGTTTGATCTCTTCCCCCAAACAACCCAACCCCCGAAAGCCAAAGCCTAGTCTGGCACAAATTTTCATAGTCGTTATTTCCTTATACAGCTAATGGTTTTTCGTATTCATAACTGTGGGTGCACTTCATGTAGTTATCTTACTGCCCAAATAGAAAAAAAACTGATCTATTACTATTATTGTAATGTTTCTTAATCTAATTTCTTCAGCGCCACCTAATTTAATTCGACCACCTTCATTACTCTTGTTTTACTTTTGTTGATGTTCACATTATAAACCCTTTCCATGATATTATTTACTCCATTCATCTGATTTTCCAAGACTGTTGCTACCTCTGACAGAATTACAATTCCATCGGAAAACCTATATTTTTTTATTATTAATATTTCTTCTCCTTGAGCTGCAGTTTCCTTTCGAAATTTCTCCTTGGTTTCCCTTGCTGCTAGCTCATTTTGCATGTTAAATAACATTCACTTCTCAATTACTGCTTCCATTTCACGTTATTTGACTCTCAGTACTTCAGTCCATATATAGGACTGCAATTATGTGTAGATACCGAGCCATTAAACGAACATATTAGACGTGTCACTTTTAGGTGCATCCAGAGTTGTACGTTTCCTTGTTACCTCCTTAATGCCCTGGTGAGCCGCGTGCGGCAAAGCAGAGTTGCAGGTAGGAGTAATTAGGCGTGGAGCTCAGACAGAGGACGGAGCTGCAGCTAACGAGTCCTGCGGGAGACACCAGCCCGTCCTCTGGTGCACTCTGTCTGCGAGCGCCACCTATTTCTCTACGGAGCACCGCCTTAATGAATCCAGTTAGAAACTCCCAGTCGCGGACCGAAAGCCCTGCGAAATTCCATTAGCTCCGTACTGCTGCGATACATTTAAGCATACTCCGACAGAAGAAAAATGCAAGGCAGTTGCCTGCTACCTGGTCATCACCCTTCACAGTGTATCTCGTACAACAGCGTAGATAAATGTTTCGTCTTTTGTTGATACAGAGAAAATTATTTAGCTACTAACTTCCTCTGTGAAACAGAGTGTCGCGTTAGACATAGTCGCAGAGTTTTCTAAATAATTATTCGTTTATCATCACTTACTAGAGTAATTCTTTGCGGCCATGTGAGCTTAAGAGACTTCGTCATGAAGCAAGTGACTGCGTAATTCACACAAGGACAATAAGGATTTAAAAACAAAAAGAGATTATTGTAATAAACAACACTAAAGTGATATACAATAGTACAATGGATACAAAATTGCAGTGCGATGCTCTACACTGAAACACGATAGCTCACGCCCTTTACCTAGCAATGCGATGCTCTGTTGCCCTCGGTAGATGATGGTTGCGGACATTTTCCACTCGCAGTTTATTTTTGTCCTGAAACCATCTGTCGTCTCCAATACATGATGTAACAGAAAGATACCGACAGCGTTGAAACAACTCAGCAGCTGTCGTCATCTACTCCACGGGTGTTCGTGGAAGTCAGTCAGGATAGCAATAAAAAACAGCACAGGTCTCTTGCATGAGGCTCTGCCTGTGATGTGTCAGCGCAGAAAATCACTTTTGCTCCTGAAAGGGTCACCTAATCGCAGGGGCTGGCGGCTAGATCTTTGAGGCGCAGTAGCATCGTCGGTTGGAGTTTCTGGTCACGGTTTCCTAGCCTCAATTGTTCCAGAAGATATTCTCTACGACCCCTGGACGTATGGTCACTTACTTTCAGGGGCTGGCGCCTACAACTTTGACACACTGTAGCATCGTCGGATGGCGTTTCTAGACACGTTTTCCTAACCTCAGTTTCTTCTTCAAGATACCCTCCACGACTCCTGAAAATTTATTGGTATCGTTTCATATACAATGTGTTTGACACAGTCTGAAAAGCTTGTAGAAGTTTTGGGGGGTAAGTCGTACTGAGAAACAATCTGTACAAAGAAAATCGATATGTTGCGCCGTTTCTGAGTAAATTAGAAAATTCAAATGGTCCACCAAGTTCGATTAGTGTCATTTTTCTAGTAGCCTAGATGATAGCGCATGAGACTCCTCAGCCTTTGGCTCGGTTTCGGTTCTTACTAACCTCCCATGTCCAATTATTTTATGTCTCGTTTTTGATTTTAGGAAACCAAACTAAGACCACGTTTGGCGACATCCTCTCTGGCGCGCAACTGCCTGATTGGCTAGTATCAACCCTATTTAACTCAGAAATAGCTCAACTTATCGAATTTTTATCTTAATAATTATTTCCCAATACAGCCTACACTATAACAATCTTCCTAGTTTTTCAGACTGTTCCTAACCACCATGTGTAGTTATAGGGTGTATCGCAACTAATAGCGAAAAGTAACATGTATGAAAGTATGTTGTTGTTGTTGTTGAGGTCTCCAGTCCAGAGACTGGTTTGATGCAGCTCTCCGTGCTGCTGTATCCTGTGCAAGCTTCTTCATCTCCAAGTAACTACTGCAATCTACATCCTACCGAATCTGCTTAGTGTATTCATCTCTTGGTCTTCCTCTACTATTTTTACCATCCAAGATACCCTCAAATACTAAATTGGTGATCCCTTGACGCCACAGAACGTGTCCTACTAACCGGTACCTTCTTTTAGTCAGTTTGCGAAACAAATTCCCTTTCTCCCCAATTCTCTTGAGTACCTCGTCACTAGTTACTTGATCTACCCATATAATTTTCAGCATTCTTCTGTAGCACCACATTTCTAAATCTTCTATTCTTTTCTTGTCTAAACTATTTATCGTCCATGTTTCACTTCCAGAGATGGCTACACTCCATACAAATACTTTCAGAAAAGACTTCCTGACACTTAAATCTCGATGTTAACAAATTTCCGCCAGCAGCGACACAGGATTTGGTATTGAGATGATATTTTTTATAATTTGCAGCGCGCTTATTAATTTAAAGAAAAGGGTTTGTGTATGTGCGTAGCAGCAGACGGTAATTTTGATAATGATAGGAGTTGAATTCTTAAGGGGAAACCATTGTTAGATTAAGTACTGATTTTTGTCATTGATTTCTTTTGTAATTGTCAGGGAATTGTTTCACTATGCATTTAACTGACAAGTTAGGCGATCTCTGTAATAGTAAAGTTAACAAGAGTACAAGCACGAGATTTTCCGTAGAAAACACGAGATAAGAAGATAGAGCTCGCGACTTTCAACGTCTACAAATGCTAGAAACGTAGGTTTGCCTTTCCTTAACCTATCTTCTGAGATAACTCGTTGAGTCATTAGTGCCTCACTTGTTCCAACATTTCTACGGAATCCAAACTGATCTTCCCTGAGTCCGGCTTCTACCAGTTTTTCCATTCGTCTGTATAGAATTCGTGTTAGTATTTTGCAGCCATGACTTATTAAACTGATAGTTCGGTAATTTTCACACTTGTCAACACCTGCTCTCTTTGGGATTGGAATTATTATACTCTTCTTGAAGTCTGACGGTATTTCGCCTGTCTCGTACATCTTGCTCACCACATGGTAGAGTTTTGTCATGGTTCTTCAAGCAGTATCATATCTCCCATCTCATCTTCATCTACGTCGTCTTTCAATTTGATAATATTCCCCTCAAGTACATCGCCCTGGTATAGACCCTACATGTATTCAATCCATCTTTCTGCTTTCCCGTCTTTGCTTAGGATTGGTTTTCCATCTGAGCTGTTGATTGTATATGATAACAGACACAAAAACAACCGTTTGCGAGATAATATCGAATGTGTAATTCTGAAGCACCACTGACTTCAATATGAAATATTGTCCTAGTTAGTGCAAATGCGTTTCAAATGTAAACTTTTCATTAAAGTCCCCACCTAATAGGGCACAAATCTGATGTGAACCCACATGTCGTTTCTGAATCTTAAGTCGTCTGCGATTCTAAAAGTTCATAGTGTATTCGACTATAAAGCTACTTCGAAAATATCCTTTTTTCCATTTGGAACTTTGCGATCCTTAAGTGTAGGGTTAAAATTATGTAAATGTCATTGGATCCAAATTGACTACTTTGGGATATGTAGCTAATCTTTGTACATCCATTGTCAGATAGGCCTGGAATTGACTCCCGTCGCCCCCTCCCCCCTGCCTCACTCCTCTTTGTAAGTGTACTGGACAATGGCAGCTAAGAAGGGACTCTATAGGCTGTAGAGGAGACATTGTTCCTGCTGACGACATGGTGAGTAGAGCGTGCTCTTCAGAGCATTCTTAATATAAGTTTTAATTTTAGTCGGAATCCGTTAAACATTTCACTTTTCAATGGAGGCAATCCTCGCGTTTACTTCATTTAACTACCAAACGAATCAATGTTCTTTATCACGTGGAGTGAATATTTACTTAGATATGTTTTTTTTTTCCTTTTTGTGAACCATGAGTACGATCTCTGCATCAAAGAATCAACCTAATAATCAGTAACTGCTTTTCATACTGAGACGAACGAATATATAGATAAACTTCCAAATCTGCGTGGGCCAAATTTTCACATTTTAATATGTTTTTGACAGGTTGACTTTGAAGTTATTCCAACCCACAATAGGAGCCTACAATCGTATCCTACTCAGTTTCCTAATCAGAATGAATGCTCGCAAGCCACACGAAATGTTGATGGACTGGGATTTATTGGAATTACTAGACCATTAGTCACTATGGTCGACTTAGATTCTTGTTTCCTTTGAGAGCCATTTACAATGATAGTACATGCTGGTATGAAAATTCTGTGCAACCTCCGTTAACAGTATTTTCTTTTCTGACTTGCACGGGTGTTGTGCGGCGATGTGCAGAGCTTATTGTGTTTCCAACAGTATGCATGTCCTATTATCTTTGAACAAAGATTCTTTGCCGATATCAAAGGTAAGGAATGTTTAAGAGAAATCCACCTCCGCTCCCCTCAAGAAATCATATTAATAAAATTGTTGGTAATATACGGTGTGTGGGCTGACAGGGAAGATATGTATGGCTAACAAATGTTTATTTCATGGAATATAATTCACTGCACATTTTGTCCCAGTTTGCATGCCACAATTTTCGTACATTTTCTGTAAAACCATGGATGGAAAGAGTCCTGCATTAGAAACAATAACTATGAAGCCCATTCCCTGGACTGTCGTGCTGAAGTATCAACATTAATTTCTATTGCACTTTTCAAATAATTCATTGGGACAAATATAAGTAATTCACAGAGAATTCACATGACAGTGCACATCTTGAAACTGGGATATAGTAAGGCTTTTCCTACTATTAATAAGAATCACTGTTGTTTCGAAAGTCCTTGGTATTAGGCGAAAAGTGTGATCCGAAAAGTAAGAAATCAGAAATGAATAAGAATCAGGAACAGAAGCAAAAGGGTTTTAAATGATAAACTGACACCATTCATACGTCGATATCTTCCTGGATGTTAGATATCACGAAAGTTTTGGTTAGCTGTTAGACTATGTGGTGCGTTTAATTTGTAATTTCTCTTACAGGAGTCACACAATTCTGACTTAGATAGTGATTCACAGCATTAAACCACTACGTTGCAATACAGCTTTGATATATGTCTGATGATATTTGTTCTTCTGCGTATCTGGGGATTAAACTTTTGTGTATCTAGAAAGAGTTGCGTATCTAGAACTCGGGAAAAACCAATTATTTCGTAGGAGTATAAGGTTTTCTGTTAAGTGAATTACAGAAAATCAATTTATTTAGGAACTTCAATTGAGATTGTTGTTTTGTTCTTATATACGAAAGGCTACCAATTCACAAGCAAGAAGTATAATCAAGCAATGTTACACACGATCAACGGCTGAAGGCCTGATTAAGAAGGTTCAAAATTATTCGTCGGCTGAAGGCCAGAAGCAATTTCAAAAAATACACAACGGCTGAAGGCCCGAATTACCAATAAGGTGGACAATTACACGTTAAAAATACCAAAAACCCTTTAAATAATCGTAATAAGTGTTACAAGTTATAGTGACGGCTAAAGGCTTTATGAAGACAGAGTTGAAACTATTTATCTGCTTAAAGCCACAAGCAATGTTGCAAACAATTAACGACTGAAGGCCAGCAGCAATTTTAGAATACACAATGGCTGAAAGCCTGAATTACAAGTGAGGAAGGCAGTTGCATGTTAAAATACTAAAACCTTTTTAAACAATCTTAACGAACTGTAACAGGCTACAGTGATGGCTACAGGCCTTATTAAGAGAAATATGAAAATAAATTGCCGGCTGAAGGTCACAAGCAGTGTTACAAATAATTAACGGCTGAGGCCCAGAATTACGAGAGGGGAAGGCAATAACATGATAAAACATTAGGGTAAATTTTAAACAATTATGCCAACTTGTCCAAATAAGACGGAGTGATCCACAGACAGTGCTCCCTGGATCGATATGAGGAAGGTGGCCGGATTGGGTGGCCGAGTGGTTCTAGGCGCTAGTGTCTGGAACCGCGCGACCGCTACGGTCGCAGGTTCGAATCTTGCCTCGGGCATGGATGTGTATGATGTCCTTAGGTTAGTTAGGTTTAAGTAGTTCTAAGTTCTAGGGGACTGATGACCTCAGAAGTTAAGTCCCATGGTGCTCAGAGCCATTTGAACCATTTTTTGAGGAAGGTGACTACAGCTGTGTAAGCGGTGAGACAGGCAGCCAACAGTTGCACTCATGTAACAGGATGGCAACTCACAATAGGAGTAGGTTAAGGTCCGAGCGCCTGACAGCACCACGTCTTCAGAAACACATCCAAGTACGAAGGAAACACTACAACCAAGGTAGACCTCCAAAAAACATATGCACAGTACAATTCCAGAGGCTGTCGAACTACACGCGGTGTCGGACAGCATCATCACGACGAGAAAAGGTACACTGCCAGAAAAGTACGCTAACCTTCAGGGCAGGGCAGGGCGTTAGCGGCCCATCAAGGAGTAGCAGGCGGCTAATAGCTTCCGCCAACATGACGGACTCCAGTTGTTGTAGTTGGTCTCACGGACCCTGGGAGTAGCAACACGCAAACTACAGTGAGATCCCAAACAGTGGATGTTTCAGTCTGGACACGTGCCACTCAACTTCAAACGTCCTGGGTTCGGTCGTCGGCTACAGTCCCTCGGTGTGACAGTGCCTGCACGCTGCCAGTGGTCCCGGCCTGCCCTCGCGCTGCAGACCTCCTCACTGCTCCGTCCGTAGCCCCCGAACTGCCCGACACACGACGAACTGGGAATACTAGCCGTGGCACCAAAGATAGTGCCACAGTACTGGCTATCGATAACCGCTGCTGCTGCCACTCACGGACGAACAATACTAGCAACTCAGTGGCTCCAATAACACAAGAAGGAATCGAGACGTCAAGTTATGAACGGCAAGAACGCAAGCCGCACATGGTCAGGTCTGTTAAAGATAAAGATGAACTATGGGAAGTGCTGCCAAGGAATAAAAATTGAATGTGTTAAAACCAAAACTGCACCCATTTGTAACACAACCACACAAAGTAGTCACATTGATGATATTCAAGGTAAAATAATTAATGAAGTAACCAGTACTTCGATCTATCACTATCGAGTCACAACACAAAATGAATTATAGAGGTTATTGTTAAAGCAAGTATATCTATTTAGTAAAAACCTGGTATCATAAACACTTATCAGTATTATACAAATGTACAGCTCCATGATATTTATTGCTGCAATATATATTCTATCCAATTATCTAATAAAACAGCAGTTAGTAGTGAAATAACACTGATGCTGGAGTGTTATATAACTGCACTGTCAATATCACTGTACTGCAGTCTGTTGTTAACTCTTGTGAAACCTAGAGGCAATGTTCATTTGGTAAAGGGCGTGATTGCAGTTAACGAAATTATCATTACTGTGTGAATTCGTCCAGAGAAATTGGAAGAGCAGTTACAGAAACTTTTTTGAGTTAAATTCATCACTAGTATTGATTTACGAAGTTCCTATTGGCAGGTGAAACTCATCAAAGAATCTAGGAAGCATATAGTCATTATTTTACCTGGTGGAAGCTATCAGTTCTGCATCCTGTTATTTGGCTTAAATTTAAGTCCAAAAGTACTCATAACTGCAATCGACATATGTTGGAACCTAACCTATTTGAACAAGTTACTCTGTATGTATATTCATACCTATGGAGACATGGGAAGAACATATAAAGTTATTAGAAAAGACGCTATACAAATTTTCTAGAGCAGGAGTAATAGCTAACTTACAGTAATTTAAGTTTCTCAGGGGAAAGATTAAATTTCTTAGTCATATTATTACCTCTACTGGAACAACACCTGAACTTGATAAGATTAGTGGCATCAAATCTTTATCCATACCCAAGTACTGAGAAGCAACTTACTCATTGTTGGGATTGTGCTTACTTTTTCATAAATATATTTATGATCAGCTTTTGAATCGTTTAAACTTGCTATGTTCTTTAACCAAAAATCCACCATGGATTTGGATGAGTGGCCAAAGTCCGATATTCTGTATCATCCTGGCATGAATAAAGATTTCTGTCTAATTACTGAAATGTCATGTTCCAGATTAGGAGCTTGCCTGTTTCAGATTCATGAGGAAGAAGAAAAACAAGAAACTCAAGTCATAGGTTTTGCTAGTCGCACCTTATCTGAATATGAATGCTCATACTCCGCTACTGAGCTACAAACTTTAACAGTGGTTTGGGGATTTAGAAAATTTCTCTACTACATCTATAGAATGAAAATTATAGTCTAACGTAGGCATAAAACGTTGAGTTTTCTCTTTATCTGCAAGTTACTACACTAATCACCATAGCAAATGTGTTATCAATATTACAACAAGACTTGTCAGAATGTATCAAGCTAGCTGAACAAACAACCTATTATAAAGTACTGTTAATGTAAGATAGATGCTGTGGACATTATCACTTAGACATGGCTGAGTTACAGGATGCAGACAATCGTTGGAAAAATATAAGGGCATTAATTTCACAAGATTGAGTACACAGATTGGACCAGTACTACATTATATGCGATGATGTTTTCTTCTATAACCTAAATCCAAATTCCGACACGTGGTGTGGTTGGTTAGCTGGTTGGTTTTTGTGGAGGGGACCAAAAAGCGAATTCATCAGTCCCATCGGATTAGGGAAGGATGGGGAAGGAAATCTGCCATGCCCATTCAAAAGAACCGTCCCAAAATTTGCCTGAAGCGATTTTGGGAAATCAAGGAAAACCTAAATCAGGAAGACCAGTTGCAGGCTTACTCCGTTGTCCTCCCGAATGTGAGTCCAGCGTGCTAGCCACTGCACTACCTCACTCGGTACACATGACGTGCTAGCATTCCTAGTACTTATGAAGGTACATTCATCTGGTATACACGTTATGCCTGGAGTCAACATGTAGCATCAAAGTGTGTACACAAGATTGATTTACACTGTTATTTTCTCAGCATAAGGAAGTGAACACAATATCTGCTAAAACTTGTCTTGTTTGTAAAAAATCCGAACCCACTAATAAATTATGTCGCACAGAATGTGAGTTTCAGCAACTGTTTTTATCCGCCAATAACTCTTCTGGAAGTGAACAGACCCCACCAATCTCTTCTAACACTTGCACAGACCAAAATATGCATAATCGTCATAACTGTGCCAGATGAGCCTGTTGGTAAACTTTTTCGGCATGCAAAACACCCAGTTGTGGGTTTGTTCGTCTAAACAGCATGTTGCTTCTGAACAAATAAACCTGCCTAAATGTTAGTTGCTGCAACATTTCGCCATGATGTCTTTACATTATTTAGGAATGGATTCTTATCTTCTTCCCAAATGATATCTGTGAATGTGGCACTAACAAAACTTGCAAACGTTACCCTATTCATATACAAAACATCGAACTTTGTTTCTGTCAGTTCATTATCACTGTTATGTATAAATCAAATGGGTGTTTGTGACAGTGCATCTGTGACGAGATTTTCCTTCCCAGGTACATGTACCACATAAAACGAAACTCTCGAAGATACAGTGCCCAGCAGGCAAGGTGTCCATGAGCTCTTTTTTCTATCGTTAGGAACTATAATGCATGATGATCACTGCAGTCTTTTGTTAACCTACTCATCAAGAAATATCGAAATTTTGTGAAGCTCCAGACGACTGCCAAAGCCTAGAACTTAGTCACAGAATAGTTTCTTTCAACCTTGCTCAATCTATAGTTATCAAATACATTTGTTTACCAGACCACTTCTCTATCATGTTCACCTTCTTTAAACAGATGCAGCCCAAAATCAGTTCATGAGGCAGTAGTTGACAAGCAAAACTCTTTACTTAAGTTAGGGTGAAACAAAAGTGAAACCATCAATAGCGTACCCTTGAGGTCTTCAGCTTCTTGTTGTCCTAGCTCATCCCAAGTCCAAGTGACATTCTTCTCGATTAACTGGCAAGTTGGAGATGGTAACAGTTTCCATTAAAAATATTTTGTAGAAGTTTACCAATCCCAGGAACACACAGACTTGCTATTTTGTTTTTGGCACAAATAAACTTTCAATTGTGTGAAGCTTCTGTTGGTCTGGTCAGAACCTGTCAGAAGCTCTGATGTGTCCTACGAGCCCTACTTCCTTGTGGCCTAATTCCGACTTCATTAGATTAACCATAACTCCTTGCTCGCTTAAAGAAATAATCAGCAGATCTAAAATTGCATTTTGTTCCTTCCATCTCTTACTGTGTTTATCACGTCATCAGTGTATAGTGTCACTTCGTTTCTCAATACGTTCAGGATCATGGAGGCAACTCCCCTAGGGAAGGCAGCTATCAACATATTCCACCCAGACAGCGACGTCTTAAACTCTTAGTCCTTTCTGTTGCACAAAAATACCGTGTACCGTTGACATGCAGAATGTAGCCCCACTTCCCAATAACTGGCAAAGAGATACACAGGCTCTGGTTCAATGGCGCTGTTGATTTGGCCAGAATCAAACACCAACCTAATATATTTGTCCTTTCTTGTGATGCACAACAGGGGACTGTTTAAGAGCTGACTGCCTCTTCAATTACATTTCTGCTCAGCATCGGATTTATTTCATGCTGAACCTTATCCTTGTAATCAGAGATGTGTGATAGGTCCCAAAAAAAATTTCGTGTTATCCTTAATCTAATCTAGAAACGATACAGAAGAATTCTTATCATCCTTGATGTGTCCGAAAATACTTGTGGTTGTGGTTTCAGTACTTTCTTCAGTCCTTCCCTTCCTATTATCTGGCGCATTACGCCAGAGTTTAATTTTGATTTCACTATCGATTATATGAGTATCATTACCTTTCATCGCAATGATTTTCAGGACAGCTTGTTCTCTTGTTTTCTCCATACATAGGCATCGAAACTCAAACTCACTTTGTTGCCTGGAACCTTTGCGTGACAAATTTCTCAGAAAAAGGCATCACCATTTCGAACCTGTTCAAAAAAATCAAGCTCTAAGCTCGCTTTTCCTATGAGACATTGCAAATCAGAAATTTTGCTCGAAATACGTTTGTTTGGCATACGACCTCAATCCTGACTTGTTCCTTCACCTTGGCACACTTGCCACTCACAGTATCAGTAATTGCATCCCGAAAATTTTAAAGATGAGCCATCACTTTTCCTTGTCACAAGCGCTATATACACATTTATCAGTTACGTAAGCCTGACTCCCTGCGTCTAAATGACACTGTACTACCTTGCCATTAATATTTACTCTTATCAAGGGATATTTGTGACTACATTTCCCCCTTCCTCTTCTATTAATATTTTTCGCAGCTCATGCGGATTGATGTACTGTATTCCTGTTTCCTTTGTGCACTGGTCAGACCTACCCAGAACTACCTCTACCATCTCCCCTCGCACCTGAACTTTACTGTAATCTATTCTTGCATTGTACCACTGTGCATCCAGCCTGTAATGTGATGACCAGCACCCTCACTGATTCAGCCTATTCCATCGAGTAATATTCCTTCGCAGCAAATGTCTGACTCTCCAGTTGAGACTTCCCTGTTCTTGCCTCACTGGCTGAAAATTATTTTGTAAAAGGTGTACAGATACTCATGCAGCTGCACTACAAGTCGTAACCTAGTTCTTGTCCTAAATTTTAAAAAGCTCTAACATTCCGTATGTTTCTTCCTGCTGCATCGAGTTAATGTTGCAGTCGATGTGGTAACTTTGTTACCAAATTCTTATCAGTTTGGCCGGACTCTATAGTGTGTCCAACAACTGATTACGACTGACGACGCAGTGGTTAGATACTGGACTCGCATTCGGAAGGACGACGGTTCAATCCCGCGTCCGGCCATTCTGATTTAGGTTTCCCGTGATTTCCCTAAATCACTCAAGGCAAATGCCGAGATGGTTCCTCTGAAAGGGCATGGCCGACTTCCTTCCCCATCCTTCCCTAATCCGATGAGACCGATGACCACGCTGTCTGGTCTCCTACCCCAAACCAACCAACCAACCAACGACTGACGATTTCCTTGAAATATTTTATTGGGTTCTTGTATCTCTCGTTTTTGTATCTTTCCATCATCAATATACGCAGTTTTAATTGCTCCTAGTTTTCCTTGGACTACTATTCGTTCAGAAGTGTACACCTGAAACTGTTGTAAGTATTGTAATCTCTCACAATGGCCGCATGCACTATACGGCATCTTCACATAAGTGTGTGCAAACAAATTTAATTCTGAACATATGACACCAAGATATAGGCAGCGCATCTTGGAATTGATTGACCCATAGCTTTGGGCAAGTTATTCGATGGGCCAGGGAAAATCGAGTGTTCCTGTACTCAGACAAAATGTCTGTGCACTGCATCTTCTTCACATCCCAGAGGGTGCCAGTGAGTGCACCAGTGTGCCTCTGATACGACAAAGCCTGTCAACCACATCTCAAAAATCCTCTTCCTCACATCTCTTCTCTACTTCATTCAAGCTCGATTTTACCTCTTTCACATTAATATTTGTGATCCGTATTCCAGCTGAAGCAGTGGATCTCAGATCCACTGACTAATGTTAATCATTTACTGATCAGAACGTCTTTTCAGACTGTGCATCATCACACAACGATAGTTGCTCTATTATGGTTGTTAGTACTTTGACTGGCTCATCTACCTTGCTGATCTCATCTTATCATCATGCAGCCACTTTTAATATGACACACGCTGCCCAAGTTCTTCACTGAGAGTGACTTGCACATTGTTCATGAATTTTATTTGCTCTGTAACTTCTTATTGCCATGTACCAATCGATTCAAGATTCTTTTACTCATCTGTGATTTCTTTCCTAAATTCTTCTGTGGTCCCTCTGGTTTCCTATGTAAACATCTCTAAGTTGGCAGTGCATACTGACACCTGCTCATAGATTTTCTTGGTTAAGTTATCATTACTCATTCTGCTTACTTAATGTATAAATTTTCTTATGTATGTTCATGAATAGTTCTTTATTTTCCTTGCTTTGCTCATCATGCAGCTTGCTTATTTTTTTAAGATATTCTGCATTATTTTAGCCTTGGTCGTCATTCTTTTTCTATTATTGTTTATTTTCTTTCATCATATTTATTTAAAAAAATTGCAAATCAAATACATTGCTTAGAATGAGAGTTGATTCAAAACTGATAACAGTGGATGCTATTTCCTCACGTCTTTTAATGGTGGTTTATGCTGTTTCCTGTGGAAATACCTCATTTTCCTCATTAATTGTTGAATCAAGACCTAAACTGTTTTGGGTATTTGTCAGGCCAGCTTCCATACTGTCTGTACTTCGCATATTAACTCCATTAATTCGCTAAAGCTAGAGTGCTAACTAATTTCTTGCTGACTCTCCATAATAAATCCACTATTTATGCACTCTAGATTTCCAGAATATCGTTCCACTACGTTCATTCCAACTAAACTCTTTGCACATTTACCAGCAATACTACAAAAATTTAATATTAGAAACTTATGAACACCCGAACAGAAGAACTTCAAAAATAACCACACCACTAATTTCGTTAGCCCACATACAAAGACTTACCAAAATTCTTCAAAATTAATATCACAGTTACCCCTCCATAAGCTCAACACAGATTTCAGCCTTATTCATGACAACAAGATGGACCAGTACAGACTACCACAGGATCAAAAATGTTACAAGAAATCTACGTTGATTACTTACATACACAAGCATCTTAATTATAATTATTCCCAAATCTCTACATATTATCATTAATGTTGAGAACTTCATTCATTAAAAATTACATCTCAGTGATGCAAAATATTCAAGCCAGTCTAAAATTTCAACCAATGAAATTGGACAAGATTATTAATTTTATATTCTGTATTCTGACAACGGTTCAGAATATCTACGGTAGTGGAAATCCTGCACAGGTTGCCCGATTTTTGAGGTGAGGTTACAACTGAGACTTTGACATATGCCTGTGGATGTCAGAATGATGAACATAGGTTGACTTCGCCGAAAGTTCTTTAGTAGTAGGGTGATGGCAGTGCTGGCACACTTTTTGTGGCAGATCGGTTCCAACGCCAGCACTGCCATTTTGTATTCCCGTCGAGTGGCACCTTGGCAGCTGCAATGACTGAGAGGGTACTCCAGGATTGTTCGCGCCCGTGCTGCAGGCAGAACCTTCCAGAGGTGGACGATAAAACTTTTTCGCTGTGAGAGAGATGGTTGATGAAAATTGGCTGCAGTCTTTGCCCTGGTGATCCCTTGAGCTGGTTGGGGCACATGGTCAGTCAACCAGAGGTTCCTATCAATTGTTGGATCGAGCGGGCATGAAGAGTTTGGTAAAGGGGCCCACTGGAACTGCTGCATACCAAAATTCAACGAATTGTGGACTCTGAGCAACGTTAAACAGCTGCATAAAAAACGTGATGTTAGTCAAGATGGATTTGCAACTATTTAGCCTATGTGGATTTGAGATTTGAGTAGCTGTTGTAGCTTGGATAGGTGTATTCACTGCTCGGATGATTGAATGACTTGGTTGTAGTGAAGTGCATTATTTATTGAGTCCACATGGTCATGGGTTTGGATGGGCGTGTGTGCCTTATCAAGAATCATGTTTATTACATTCTGTGCTATTCAGTTGAGTATTATGTATACTGTTATTCATTTGATTATTGCTGAAAGAGCTGTTGTTCTCATTTTGGAAGGAGGGCAATATGTGGGTGATGTTAATGTCTGAGCTATCAATTCAGTATCGTAATGGACTTGTCTATTGTGTAAAGATTATCTATGGGCTCTTTTAAAATTGTTTATTCTAAATGCAGGAAGGTAAACCCAGTACATATTTTGAAAATTGATTTGGCTGATTTCAAGTACACTTATGTCATGTTGGTTCAGTAGCTGTTGTCTTAATATTTGTTGTTTTTTACAGGTATAAAGGAAGTGAAAGTTTAAAACCAAATTTTTCCTGTTTATTGATCTTAAAATTTGTATTAAGAAAACATTTTGTGATAAAATTGTTTTATTAATTCTCTTGGAAGGCTTACTGGAGGTTCACATCTTGAAATAATTTTTTGTTAAAATGTTTGTGTGTAATAAAAGTAGGAAACTTTGCTCCTTGGAATGGCATTATGTGTGTTTGTAAATCTCAGCACCACCACTCCACTGTTATGTTACACTTTTGATATTAGATTGATATAGAAATTAATTAAAATGTGAAAGCTGATTGTTTTATAACCTGAGTCAATCGTTCTGCAACCCCCCCCCACTCCTCCTCCCCTTAACCTATTGTTTTGTTAATTGATTTATAACCCCCTGGGTATAATCCATCCTTCTGAGAAAGCTCCCACCCCTTTCCTTCCCACTCCATCTCCCCTCTGGGAAACCTCCAACCCTCCCCACCTCCCCTTCGCTGATACAAGCATACTTTCAAGGCTGAGTATCTGCAATAGCTCCTTCTACTGTATCAGTTTGATTGACTAATTAATTAAATTGGTAACCTTTTGTGAGAGACAGTTTTCATTGGTGTATGCAGCCCCTTCTGGAAATATTGACTGATTGGCTATTTGGCGGGAAATAGTTGCAGTTATGGAAATTGTTTAACAATTTTTAGTAGATAAGGCAGTATGTGGCATGTTGTTTATTTAAGCAATATGGAATACAAGGAAGTGTATGGAATTTAGTTTATTGATTAAAGAATTTGATGGGAAGTCGATTGCAGTGTATGGAATATTGCTTAAACAATTTCTGGTAGATAAGGCAATGTGTGAAATATGGTTTACTTAACAAGTTATGGGATATATAGGCAGTATATAGAATATATTTTATTTATTTATTTAAAGAATTTATCAGCAAATTGACAGCAGTTTATGGAATACCGTTTATTTACACAACTTGTGGATGACAAGGCAGCATGGAATATTTAAACAATTGCAGCGCTTTTTTATTTCGATTGCGCAAGGAATATCGTCATGAAACACCACACGCAATTTCACTATCAAAGATCATACTAAACATACTTGGAAAAAGAAAACTCCCTGTGATGTCGCTGACTGCTGGGTCAATCACGTCACACAGAGCACACCACAGGTCAGCTACCGTCGTAACTGCTGGACCGCGCTAATGCTCTGCAAGATAAGCTCAGGTAATGGCATCCCTTTGAAATTTAACACCAGACTCACTTCGTGCCTCTCTCTCTCTCTCCCCCTCTGTCTGTCTGTCTGTCTCAAGTGGTTACTTCCTGTTTGTGTGAACCAACATATGCAAACACACACAGACCAAGATACTCTCCCCACCACCCCTCCCATCCCCCTTCCGTGCCCCTCTCGCAGACGTGCACACCTGCCGCTAGTCGTCGGTACATCCTTGTGTTCTCACACTTCCACTGCTATGGGAACCTGTAGTGGATGGAACAAAGACATTCAAGAACAAGTAGTTATCACCTGTTGTGTGCCATACTAACCCCTCCTTTGTCCTCAGCAAAGCAGCAGATATCTGGCAAACCCCCAGTCCTTCTGAAAATGCAAGGCTGTGACACCCTTTGTGTGAGGATAGCTTTCCTTGGATCTTATTGGTGGGTACAAGAACTGGTATATTTGTTGGGATTCGATCCTGCAATCACTTGGTTTCCGAACCTTTCTGGATTTTTTTCTTTTGCTCTTGCCTCCTGTTGCTGGACACTGGCACAGTTAGGCCATTTAGCAGGAAGTCCATTACATTGGAGATAGCTGAGAATTTCACATTTCAGCTTAATTGCATGCTATCTCCTTAAAATACATGAGGATGGGTTGGATTGATGTGTGTCTTCGCAGGCTCACTATCAGAAATAATAAATTGATTAGTTGGGAATTTGATGTTGCGTCTGGTTTTTTAAACCACTGTATAGTCCCTAAGTTGGTTCTCTCGCGACGCCAGGAGGAAGAATGAGTAGGAGGAGCAGGAAGAAAGGTCTAACACGTATCAGGATAGTAACTACAACGAAAACAACTTCCACTTTTCTGCCGTTGTGCAGAGCAAGTTGCCACCATGGATGCCCATCTCTGTGACTGTGCTAGACCTGGAGCCAAACTCAGCCCACCGAAGTGGACAGCCCTGTTGTGGAGGTGTCCAAGATGACTCGAGTGATAGAAAGTTGCATGTTATCAATACGTGCAGTGCCAACACTTGTCAGTGATCGATATTGAATCTTCTCAAATATAATTTGTAAAAATTAGTGACTACTTGGAACACTCGTGATAGCAAAGGCCACACGACACATACTTAACATTTGTTTGCTATTCACCTGCCCAGAGGGCGACTTAGTGAGACTGGCTGCATCCCCATTGCCCACCCAATCAGTTCGGGAGACTGGCACCTTAAGCCAGAAATGCCCATTCGTTCCAGTTACTGGCTACCTCCAGGCAGAGCCATCCTAGGAAACCAGCCACTTATTCATCAGTGTAATATACTATGAACGTAGTGTCAGTCTGGAGACATTCGATGATCAAAAAAGAATCGGAAATAGCTCCTCCTGATGACTGTGGATCTGGAAACATCAATATCTACATCCTCCTTATGACTGATTATACAGTACTGGCCATTAAAATTGCTACACCAAGAGGAAACGCAGATGATAAACGGGTTTTCATTGGACAAATATATTATACTAGAACTGACATGTGATTGCATTTTCACGCAATTTGGGTGCATGGATCCTGAGAAATCAGTACCCAGAACAACCACCTCTGGCCCTAATAACAGCCTTTATTGCCCCTGGGCATTGAGTCAAACAGAGCTTCGATGGCGTGTACAGGTACAGCTGCCCATGCAGCTTCAACACGATACCACAGTTCATCAAGAGTAGTGACTGGCGTATTATGACGAGCCAGTTGCTCGGCCACCATTGACCAGACGTTTTCAATTGGTGAGAGATCTGGACAATTTGCTGTACAGGGCAGCAGTCGAACATTTTCTGTATCCAGAAAGGCCCGTACAGGACTTGCAACATGCGGTCGTACATTATCCTGCTGAAATGTAGGGTTTCGCAGGGATCGAATGAAGAGTAGAGCCACGGGTCGTAACACATCTGAAATGTAACGTCCACTGTTCAAAGTGCCGTAAATGCGAACAAGAGGTGACCGAGACGTGTGACCAACGGGACCCCATACCATCACGCCGGGTGATACGCCAGTATGGCGATGACGAATACACGCTTCCAATGTGCGTACACCGCGATGTCGCCAAACACGGATGCGACCGTCATGATGTTGTAAACAGAACCTGGATTCATCCGAAAAAATGACGTTTTGCCATTCGTGCACCCAGGTTCGTCGTTGAGTACACCATCGCAGGCGCTCCTGTCTGTGATGCAGCGTCAAGGGTAACTGCTGCCATCGTCTCCGAGCTGATAGTCCATGCTACTGCAAACGTCGTCGAACTGTTCGTGCAGATGGTTGTTGTCTTGCAAACGTCCCCATCTGTTGGCTCACGAATCGAGACGTGGCTGCACGATACGTTAGAGCCATGCGGTTAAGATGTCTGTCATCTCGACAGCTAGTGATACGAGGCGTTTGGGATCCAGCACGGCGTCCCGTATTGCCCTCCTGAACCCACCGATTCCATATTCTGCTAACAGTCATTGGATCTCGACCAACGCGAGCAACAATGTCGCGATACGATAAACCGCAATCGCGATAGGCTACAATCCGACCCTTATCAAAGACGGAAACGTGATGGTACGCATTTCTCCTCCTTACGCGAGGGATCACATCAATGTTTCAGCAGACAACGCCGGTCAACTGCTGTTTGTGTATGAGAAATCGGTTGGATCATGTCAGCACGGTGTTGGTGAAGTCACCGGCGCCAACCTTGTGTGAATGCTCTGAAAAGCTAATCATTTGCATATCACAACATCTTCTTCCTGTCGGTTAAATTTCGCGTCTGCAGCACGTCATCTTCGTGGTGTAGTAATTTTAATGGCCAGTAGTGTATGTAGAAATGAAGAATAAAGACATAGAATGTTAGTAACGTTTGTTTTATTTAAAAAGCTTTAGGAGTTTTCAAACAAAAACTTCACTTTCCATGTGAAATCTGTCATACCCTTACGCCATCAGTGAAGTGAAATTCACAATGTCCCACATCAAATCTACACCTCCCCTATCACTGGACATAGTTATTTTCTTTGAACATGTCAGAACGCTGACCACAGTAACTTTACACTCCAATCATAATTTATACTCCTGCTGATCACAGTGAATCTATCACACACACCCCTATTAAGCATAATACTTGGCCAATAACTGAACGCTGGTGGCATCAAACAATTATGAGCGAAAAGTCCAGGACGGATGAACACGCTCCATTTGTTTTTCTTGTGAGTGGTACTAGTGTGGCTTAGGAAGAGTGACATAATTGCAGTGAAGGTGTTACTGTCACCCTGCATAAAAAGTTGCCTTGGTTCTACAGGTACACACAAATATCACTAACAATACCTATGTTAAAGCTATACATACTTTATAAATGAAGGTGTGGTATTGCTTCTGAATGAAGTCGTCTTCCACAAAAATACCATGACACTGAATACAGACGGCAATCGCTGGAATGTGCATTAATGGACCAAAATGCAGTGGCATGTCACCACCGGTGTGAGCTCCTAATAAAATCACCCTTCTCACCGAACTTAGAAAGTTATTCAGCAAAGGAACGCAGTATTGAACAGATATTTGCAACTCCTTCATGCCACTGCTAGATATTTCTCATGCTAAAAAACAGTATTTGTAATGCATTCTATTTGATGCCATGTCTTTTAGAGTTTCCACGAGGTATCCATGGAGTTATATATGAAGGAGGATGATGTCTGACTGAGAATGATTACATGCAGTAGATGGTGTGCTATGTGAGGAATCACTTAAAAAACGTAACACAAGATTGAAGTCATAGGAAATATTCAAAAGTTTATGACCAGTACACTGGTTCTTCAGATCGATAGTGTTACACGTTCTGGTAGAAATGTTGTCTGTGATTTGGAATCAAGTCTTTACATTCAACAAGACACCTATGTTGGATCCTATGGAATTGTCTTTTAACGAATACAGCCACTGTTGAATTATATTCATGGCACTCTCATATCTCGGAACGAGTCAGGTTTTCGAATCTGTCTGCTAAGGACCCCACACAGCGAAACTCCAGCGTGGTTTTAGACACTCTCCCTGCATCTTGCAACTACTCCTCAGTCTCTGCCACACCCTCACTGCAGCTTTGTCCATGCGATCGTTCCTGCTTGTCAGAACTGAGCAAAAATCAGAGAGCGCTATATCTGCCACCTTCTGCATTCTGTGGAGAGTCAGGGTGAGCTGATTATTTGGTAGCTGAATACACCCAGCTGCAAACATACATAAAAGGATGAGCTGATTTAATGTGATGGGACTGTGTTTTGACCACTCAATGGAAACTGGAACATGTTGTCATAGCTCTGCCAATCATTTACGATGTTCAAGGCGAAAGCCAAACGTAGCTTTCTACTGCACCATCAGGTAGTGGTAAAAACAGTCCAGGCAGTTCTGGTAGTGTTATCAGGAAAATTAGGAGGACCCTGGAAGAAGGAGGAGGATTTTGCTACTGCATTGTGGTAAGTTTCTAAACTACATAGAGACCCTACAGTCCTAAGAAGATCTATATATGTCACCCACATCTCTGCTCACTCTCTCTCTTTCTCTTTCTGTCTCTCTCTCTCTCTCTCTCTCTCTCTCTCTCTCTCTCTCTCTCCCCTCATTATTTTGTACCATCTGACAGAGAATACATATGAACTATATGAAACCAAACTTTTAAGCTCCATACCATGCACTGTAAAAACACTTCGTTAACGTCGCCTGGTAGAGAACTCAATGAGATTTTACCATGTCTCTCTTTTGTGATACATCGAAGACAAATACAATCTGCATATTAGCATCGAGCATATGTTGTGATCCCATGAAATAGACAGGTACTGGTCCATTGGAGCAGGTGGCAAGTGATCAAAGTCGCTTGCACAGACCAGTGTAAAGTTTTATAACCCAAACTGGAAGAAGACCGTATCCTATGTACTACGAGTACGTATCAGTCACAAGAGAGGGTTCTTATGTTGTGGCTTCATAGGCAGTTTGATACATTGTTTTTCTGCTGCAACAGACTCAAGCAGTGTATGGCTACAGCGTTGAACACCGCCATACATTTTGTTTTTCCAACATGGCTTCGTGGTCTGTGTCAGGAGCTAAACTGACATTAACATAATTTGATCCACTGGCTCTTATAGAAAGCTGGACATCACATGGTGTGAACTATACTGCTCACACAACACACAGGACACTTGAAATAAAAGACGGAGGCTGTGTTGATTATTGACAAAAATGTGGAGGACATTACAAAATACGGGAACTGCAAGGGTTTGCGGCATTGTGAAAAATTTCAAGCAGGTGCCCAAAGGTGGCCCTCTACATTTAATATCATCTTCAACAGTGATGGGGTAGCAGATGTCTCAGTGTTCCAGTTTTTGAAGGGAAACCTGAGCATTGATAATATTGGAGGTGCATATTGCACCCAGGTATATGATTGCTGTTTTTGGTGTCCTAGGTGATAATGATCTTGACCTCAAAATCTTTGATAACTGTGTCTTTCATTTTTATGACTTACAATGCATAACCATATGTGGAATAAGAGGATATTATGCAAGAGTTAATGCTATAGAGCGTAGATAGTATGCACCATCAGTTATCAATCCCACCAATGGAGGAATGGAATGATTTTCATACACCCAGGCGACCATATAAGTACCCTCATCCCTGCATATTTTTTGTCATATTTTCACAATATTACGTATGTTTCATCAATTTTCGTAATTTTACCTGGTTTTCAATAATTTCAACACATTTTACTGTATTATTCGAAATACAAACCGCCACTCTAGAGGAGTTGTCACCCCAACAGAATGTCTCATCACGTCGATCTCGTGATGGTATCAGCCAATGACATTGCAGGATGGGTCGTAGTTTCTGTATCACTGCTAAACCACCTCCTCCATTACATTTCAAGAGCCATATACATGTGGATATATCGCGAACTCAGTTACACAGCCTACATCACATGACATAAATACTGTTTTTTAGTGTAGGAAATAGCCAACAGCAGAGAGCAGGCGAAAAAATACGTTTCTTAGCCGAAACTCTTTATGAATTCTGTAAGATTTTATTACGATTGGACATCTCCCTCTAGGTGGATGGAATCACAAATTATTCTCACATTTGTGGGATAAAGTCGGAGATTCAAAGCTCTAGCATGTTGAAGCTATAGGCTAAAAATCCTGAGCAAAACTCTGTATGGCTTCTCTCTATGCATCTCGTAATTCTTCCTCTGTCTTTAACCAACCCTCCCAGAGACACTAATTTAATTTGAAACTACCTGAAGTAGAAGGGTACTATACCAGCAACATACGAAGTCTCATGAAGGAACAGTATAAGCTGAGTTACACGTAATCAATTTGCTTCGATTTTTGCTTTCACAAAGAGTGTAACACATGTTCCAAACTTTTACTGACAATCACTAGTGATATAGATCGGTATTCTCATTCCAATACTGTAATTGCCGTTCTGCGAAAACTTTTGCATATCAATGTTATCACATCACCCACCCAATTACACACGATCTCTCTAGATGCTTTCATGCTGAGGAGTTTAGCTCTCCTTATTGGTGTAAAGTAGTTACGAGCATGACACCTTTTAGCGTGTTCTGGTGATGTGACAGACGATTAAAAAGAAGAAGAAACGTTTGAGTGATGCACGATGGAGCTCCAGATAGAAGGAGTTCGAAACCTTTTAAAGAAATCATCGTTCCTATCAATTCTGTAGAATTGTTGTAGTGTTTGGATTCCATACCAAGAAGGCAATGGGACAGGAGAAATTATCATAGAACATAAACTCATATGCATAGCTGTGGGTTTCACATGTGATATCACACACCATGCCACACTAACTCTGTGAACAGCTTGAACTCCTTCACTTCTTTTACTTCGTGGTCCCTAAGTTTTACTTTGGGGATACATATAATTAATCACATTCCTACTAGTCATCACTTTTATGTCTGTTCTGTTTACCTTCATCAAATTGTCTCTGGTCAGTAGAATATTCACCCATTCAATATCTCCTGCAATTCATCCTCGTTTTCACTACGACAGCAATGTCATCAGTGAATCTCGGTGTTGATACTCTTTCACCCTGAATTTTAATCTCAAAAAAATGGTTCAAATGGCTCTGAGCACTATGGGACTTAACTGCTGTGGTCATCAGTCCCCTAGAACTTAGAACTACTTAAACCTAACTAACCTAAGGATATCACACACAACCATGCGCGAAGCAGGATTAGAAACCTGCGACCGTAGCGGTCGCGCGGTTCCAGACTGTAGCGCCCAGAACCGCTCGGCCACCCCGGCCGGCTTTTAATCTCGCCCTTTTATATCTGTCATTGCTTATTCTATGCGTAGGCTGGACGGTAGAGAAAAAAGACCGTATCTGTGTCTTACATTCTGTTTAATCCTAGCACTTCGTCTTCTATTATTATTTTTCAGTCCTGGTTCTTGTATGTGCCGTATGTTTCCCACCTTGCTCTATAGTTACACCCATTTTTCTTGAGAATTTTGATCATGTTTCACCTACATGTTGTCACTTTTCCTATGTCGACAAATCCTATGGAAGGGTCTTAATTTTCCTGAAATTCTACTTCCTTTATCAAGTGCAACGTCGGAATTGGCTGTTACGCGTTTATCTCAACAGCCAAACTAGCTGTTCAAAAATGGTTCAAATGGCTCTGAGCACTATGGGACTCAACTGCTGAGGTCATTAGTCCCCTAGAACTTAGAACTAGTTAAACCTAACTAACCTAAGGACATCACACACATCCATGCCAGAGGCAGGGTTCGAACCTGCGACCGTAGCGGTCTCGCGGTTCCAGACTGCAGCGCCAGAACCGTAAACTAGCTGTCTTACACGATGGACATATTGGGTCAAAATTGATCATGGTGCTAAAGTTAAGATTTTCTTAACATGTCCTTGGCTCGTTACGGTCTCCCTCAACAGTTTTTAGCTGGACAAGAATCACGGAGTTTAACAAGATCCATTTGTTGTGTACATAGTTCCGTGTAGTCAGTGCGTACACAACTTTCCCACCGCTAAGCACAACAGCGCAGGCGCAGCGCTCGCCCATCTCCGCATTACGAGATGGCGCTGCCATAGAGACAGACCAAATTCTGCTTCCGCCGATCCGCGTATTAATATGTAACGCAGCCAATGAGATTGCTGCTAACGTAGAACCTTTTCTCCTCGCTGATCACACTCGCGCAGTGATACATGAACGCGCGAGGTATTATAACGAGTGTATAGACCTCCGATTAGTCAGTCTGTATTTGTCTGTACCAGTCTGCATTTGTCTGTACCAGTCTGCATTTGTCTGTACCAGTCTGCATTTGTCTGTACCAGTCTGCATTTGTCTGTACGAGTCTGTACCAGTCTGCATTTGTCTGTACCAGTCTGTACCAGTCTGCATTTGTCTGTACCAGTCTGTACCAGTCTGCATTTGTCTGCACCAGTCTGTACCAATCTATAGTCAAGTTTCAGTCTGCGCCTAATACGATTACCATATTCCTGTACATAGCCATGAAGATAAATGTATAGACACTTTTGTCAAGTATCAGAGATATATGTGAGAATAAGGTTAACGTACCAATACCAAAGGAACTTCAGATTGTCGATTGTAAATAGCATCCAGAACCAAGTTAAGTAATTTTTATGCTTGTTATTATTTTAATATATATGTGTGAAAATTAATCAAGTTCTGTTTAAAGTTGGTCACCGTCAATCTGCTACTCTAACCGTGCAAGTGGCATTTCTATCGTCTGACCACGCCACGATAAGACCACGAGACATATTGCTGACACTCGCCTACTTCGTTAGAGCGACAAGTCAAATAATCTGATGGTGTGTGTACTGAAGGTCTTACAATACGCACACCACACCATTATAGGAAAAAAAATTCTGTTAGTCCTTTGGGCAGATAGTTTCCGACATCGACATCATCGAGTTGCATATCAAGCGACAAAACGTGAAATTATCGACATTCTTTGCTCGGACGTGGAACACCAGTGAGACGGTGCGTAATGTGATCAGCTGCGACGGCAGGCAAGTGGGACGGAAGGGCGGCGCGTGTTGGGCTTTGAAGGGCCGCCCGCCGAAGAGCGAAAGTGTTAGTAAGAGCGACAGCGGCCCGACCGCCGCCACGGCAGGGATACTCGAGGCACGCCGAGCTGGTAGCCGCGCGGCACCTGCGCGGCGCAGCGAACGGAGGGGAGCAAGGAGCGGTCGCTAACGGGTCGTAGAGCAACGAACTGAGAGTAAGAGGGAACGGCCGGTAACGGACCGTGCGCAGAAGGAAGCACCGACAGGCCGAGGCGCCGTGGGCGGCAAGGCGAGCACAGGCGAGGTGTTCCAGCGCAGGAGTGTCTACGGACGACCATTCTCTCTGGTGTAAACGGTACGTGAGCGCGAGTGAACAGCAATCTGGACGTTCATTTCGCTTAAAAAACAGAATCCGAAAAAGTTGTGATGAATAATTCAAGCAGTTTTGAGACAAAATTTCAGTGATTGGTGAGAAACCGCAATGTGAGTCCCACAGGGTTCAGTTTTCTGTCTAATGTTATTTCCTGCCCGTAAACCCCAGTTCCTTAAAGACTCGAATTCCCATGCATAAAACAACTTTAAGTAGTGACAACTGAACTGATGTGTTAAAATCCGGATTTAAGTTTGTAAGTGAGAAAAATTTTAGGAAATGTTTCAAAATAAGCTTAAAGTTTGCTGGAAGTTCAAATGCTCTCATTATGAAACACAGGATGAATAAAGTGAAGGTAATTTCTGGTCCATGTTAAGTAAAAGCTAGTTTGTCACGCATCTCAATGTTTATGGCGTCATATCTGCTGAATTATGAGTCGTACAATGACATAATTTTGCAGGTTCCTGCAATGATATATGTAGATTCTGTCTGCAACGGCCGACCGGAGTGGCCGAGCGGTTCTAGGCGCTTCAGTCTGGAACCACGCGACCGCTACGGTCGCAGGTTCGAATCCTGCCTCGAGCATGAATGTGTGTGATGTCCTTAGCTTAGTTAGGATTAAGTAGTTCTAAGTTCTAGGGGACTGCTGACCTCAGATGTTAAGTCCCATAGTGCTCAGAGCCATTTGAACCATTTTTTTGTCTGCAACGTCTGTAGTGAGTAGAGTTAGTAATAAGGAAGTTATAAATTAAAGCATCATACCTGATGTTGAAGGTTTACTGCACGACGTTTTAAGCATAGGCTAGTATTTCACGCGACTAGATGATTATGACGTCAAATCTCCTGAACTATGTATAATAAAATGATTTTTCAGGTACATTCAGTGGTGTATGTGGATACTATCTGCAAACTGTATTGCGATTACACTCGGTAGTAAAGAAGGAAGAAATTAAAACGTCATGTCCGACGCTGAAGTTTTACTGTGTTAACAGAAAATGTAGTAGGCGATACACATTTTCCTTTCACTATTTTGCAGGGGATGCCAGTGAGGAAAAGTTTCTTAAAGGTTTGAAATTGTGTGTAATGTATGTTGGGAGTCGCTAAGTGGCCGCATTCTCAAATACTGGATAAATGAAGTCCAGGTATTTGCGCGTCAACAGTTACGCTACTTTTAAGACAAACACAGAGTTTCTAAGTGCAGTACTTGTCGTACTGCGTTAAACATGCAACATAAGATTTTACCTCTTAGTTATTAGATTGTGACAACTGTCTAAAATTTTAAATTCGGTCAATAATTACGTGAATTACTGAAAATCAAATTTTTGCTGCCCATGGAAGCCATTAGATAGGCAATGTGCAACTGGTGTTGAATTCTGTCCTACGGGATAGTCGCTTAGTGATATAGACATGAATGACATTCGACCTAAGATCAATAAAGCAGTATTAGTGCAAGTGTTATAATAAATTCCATTAGAGATCAAGCAACAGAAGAAATTTTTAATGACTTTCTTGAAAGATTTATTAAACCGTTCTCTATAACACGCTATAGTCAGTCGTGTGCAACAAATAGTCATACTCTACAACTAATGTAGTACATGAACACCAGCCATGTAAATGGGATTGAATGCTCGAAAAATGTGGCTGTACATATTAATGAAAACTTGAACTACAACATGGGTATTGCTGAGTTCCTCAAACAGTTACGGTCAGCTACGTTTACTCTTCAGGTAATTGCTAGTCCTGCAAACAACAGAATCAACCACCTGACACATGTTGAATTTTTCACTCAATAATGCCTTATGGAACATTTTTCTGCCCATCACGAAGAGAAAGTACTGACTGCAGACATTTTAAATGCACAGTTGCAGTATAAAGTATATTTGTAATGTAATTAATCTAAATAATGCCTCACTATCTGAAGAACAGTGTCCACAACACTAAAAGAAAAGAAAAGACCTTTACTACTCGTTATTAAAGCCGTCACTGGCTCAAATGGTTCAAATGGCTCTGAGCGCTATGGGACTTAACATCTGAGGTCATTAGTCCCCTAGAACTTAGAACAACTTAAACCTAACCAACCTAAGGACATCACACACATTCATGCCCGAGGCAGGATTCGAACCTGCGACCGGAGCGGTCGCGCTGTTCCAGACTGAAGCGCCTAGAACCGTTCGGCCACACAGGCCGGCCACTGGCTCAGAAAGGAGTTTAGTATCCATTAACAAAAATTTTTCCTCATTTGCCCAATAATACTGGGTGAATCACCTAATATTATGGAAATGGAAAGCGCTATGGATATGTGATTTTCGTTGAAAGGATTGATAGTCAGGGGCTCGTAGTGTTAGCCAATAAACAGATTGCAATAATACTTAAAAAGCGCGTGTTTGTGCAAACATACATTTTTTAAAGAGAACGAAGCCTTTTGACATTAACAGTAGGGTAAATTAGAATGTCAGTGGCGTGCAAGTCGTTTACGAGATATCGTATTTTAAAAAGTTTCCACACCAACACTTGTTTGTGCCATTCGACCTGTATAGTTGCTACGTATGATGTTGTTATGCTTGCTTACAGTGTGCTTGTGTGTTCCCTGAGTGCACTGCAACTTGCTAGTCGGTTAGTGCGTGACACCCCATGCAGTAGGTTGTGAGGGGACGATGGGATTTACCAACGCAATAAAAGCCAACATGCTAATGGTGTATGGAGAGAGTAGGAAGAATGCAGTTTGTTGTTGTACAGTGTATGCGGCAAGACATTCAAACAGACGTTAAACGTATCAGCAGTTACTTCTCAATTTCAACCAGTTACGTGAAAGTGGTAGTATAACATCTAGGCAACATAACAAAGGGAAGCAAGTAACGACAGAAGAGAGGGAAATTAATGTTCTTACTGCTGTTGCAGTCGATCTGCACGTTAGCTCCCGTGCAATCGCACCAGGAAGTGGCATGAATCAGGTAAGTGTTCTACGCATTCTGCATCGAAGTAGGTTCCATCCCTGTCACATCTCTCTCCATCAAGACCTACGTCGAAACGATTACGAGAATAGTGTTAACTCCTGTACATGGGCATTAAGACAGGATACTCTAGATGTATCACGTACCTTGATTAGCGAAGAAGCCACATTTGCCAGTTGTGGCCAGGTAACCCGTCTAAACATGCACTGTTGGTCCGTTAACAATAACTGTTGGCTTAGTCAGTGTAGTGTAACGACGTAAGTTTTGTATAAATGATTTTCTTTTGATATATGACCATGTGAAGACTTCGTCACCTACGTCAGTTACAACACACTTCAAAATTATTTAAATTCTTTTTAAATTGTCTCTGAATGGTTCTTGAACGAAACTGTAAAACATCATCATTTGAGTCGTATGCGCAGAAATACGTCACTCAGTCCTATTGGTTTGCGCAAACTTTTTTTCAATTTAGATGTCGTTTGTTTCTTCTCAGAAACTATATTAATGCAAATTATCTGATTTAATAAATATTAGAACCACATTGAATAAACTTTCAAGACTCAAACTCGCGATGAACGTTGTCAAAATTAATAATCTTGTGAAATATATTAGGAATTCATTAACATAATTCTTCATAAATAAATTCTCGGAACACGTATTTAAACTTTAGGAGCATCCACTAGTTTATTATCTTCCTACATATAGAGGTGAACCTGAGCCTTGACAAGACAGGACTGAACATTTGCAACATGATTAAACCTTTTATGACATCATTGTTGTAGAAACATTACAAATTCTTATTTTTTCAGTACTTAGAAGCACGACGCAACAACTCGGTTTCAGGATCTTCTGTTGGTCTTTGGCTGTCGACCAGCGACGTATAGTGGCCAGCAATTTTCTTTCTGGTCCCGGCAGTGAAGATGCGTCTCCGTTCGTTGCGCCACCCTCTCCGTACATGAAACATAAAAAATAAATACAAAACTTTAGACAATTCACAACCATTTCAAATATTACAAAAATACATAAACAAAACACTAAATTAAACTTATATTCGCCTGCAAACTGGGCTGACACTGGTGGATGGGTGACGCTTCCATTTTGCGTCCCACTACATCAGGTGGAATCTCAGCGGACATTGAGTTCACGTGTGATGTTGGATGGTAAACCATCAGCTCATAGGCCGTTTTTCATAGGCGGAACACTGAACGCGCAGAAGTAGCGCAGCCTCCTAGCAGACCATTTTACACGAATGGTAGAAGACACTCCTCTGCAGACTACGAGGAACCTTTGGTACCACCATGATGGATGTCCACACTACAGTATGTCTTCACGAATTGTTTCGAAATCGTTGGATTGGACGCAGAGGACTTGTGGCTTCGTCGGTCTGTTTCATGAATTTGACGCCTGCAGACTTTTTCTGTGGAGAAAGCTGAAAGACACCGCCTACAAGGATGTCCCAACTACATCCGATGACGAGCAACAACGTATTACTGCAGCCTGCTCTGATATCTCCGCTGAATTTCTAGCACGCGTCCAACCGTTGTTCCATACCAGCCTGGAAGCGTGTATTGGCGCTGCCAGTGGTCATTTTGAACAGAATCTGTGATTGTCAGTTGTCTCGATATTGATCAGATTCCATATAAGTTGTGTATGCACTTGTTTGTTCTTTAGTGTGTGTTACCACAGGTATTGTACAGATGTTGGTGTAGAAACTTTTTCAAAACCCAATACATCGTAGACGACTCGCATTATAATCCGGCAACACCAGTGACATTCCAACTTACCCTGCTTTTAGTTTGTTTTTATCAATAGGCATAGTTACGTTTAAAGAAGTGTGTGTTTTCACAAAAAATATGCTTTCTAAGTATTAGTACAATCTGATTATTCGCTAACAATACGAGCCCCCGACTACCAACCCATTCTGTGAACACCGCACATCAATGGCACTTTACATTTTCGCAATATTTGAGGTGCAAGTTTTAGATATTCACGCTTTATAAAACGCCTGACAGATAGCGAAGCTAGTTTTGAATCTAACCTAAAATCATTTCTTCTGGACAACTATTTTTATGGCATCGAATACTTATGATCTAAAAACTGGTGGCATGTGAAAAACCAAATTTTTAAATGTAACTGCGTGATTAAAACTAACAAATAATATATCAGTTAAAGTTAAAAGTTACCACGTATAAGAAATAACTCTGCAAACTGACTAGTTCCACATCATTTCAGTGAAAGAAATATCATTCAAACAATCTAAGGAACACGTAAGAAATCAACTAACATTGGCAGGTGCTTCGCCCAAGTTACGCTGATTGTAGGTCTTTGAGATATCATCGAATGAAGTTTATGTGCTCTCCGCTTAGGCACTCCCCCCGGTATGAGCAGCCCAAGAAAGCATTCGCTTTCGAAGTTGTTTTTCGCGTGTGAACTACCAATTTCTATTGGGATCATCAGACCTCTGAATGACTTGATATAACTCTCTACGCCTCTCTTCATCTTTATAAAACTACCGCTGTCTATATGTACTTTATTCCGCTTTCTGTAGCCAAGCGTTGGTCATCCTGTACAGTTTTTACCGTCCATACTTCCGCCTTTTATGTAACTGATGATTCCTTGATGCTTCAGGACATGTCCCATCAACAGACCTCTTCCTTTACTCAAGACTTATTGTAAATTTATTTTCTCACCAATTAGATTCAGTCCTTCTCATTAGTTATTCCGATCTACCAACCAGAAATTCAGAATTCTTCTGTAGCACCAAATTTCAGAAGCTACTATTCTCGACTGTACTTTTTATCGTCGGCGTTTCGCTTCCATAAAAAACTACACACTCCAGGAAAAATACCTTCAGAACAGACTTTCTCACACTTACGTTTACCCTGATGAGCCATACCATTATGACTACCTGCTTCAGAGCTTCTTGGCCCAACTCTGGAACGCAATGCAGCAGTGATTCTGCGTGCCATTGATTCGGAAAGTCCTTGAGAGGCAGCGGATGTCTACGCAGATGTGACACAGTTCCCGTGAACTACGGACTGGTGGCTTGTGGCAGCGGAGTTGGCGTCCGATAGCTACCCAAATGTGTTGCAGTGGGGTCTGATCAGGCGAATTTGGTGACAAAGGCATCATCGTGAGTTTTCCAACATCCCCCTCACACCATTGTAGCATGATTATTTGTAGTTTTCTGCTGCCAGGCATGTTTATTCGTGTTATGTTTACTTTAACACACTACAACGTATGTTTTGCTTTTCACCAATCGTATATGCATACCGATGTTACTTAAAGATAAAACGCAATATACTAAATTAACCTAGAGCTGTTTGTTCACTTGTTAATGGAGTGGCTATTGGGGTATTAGGGGACAGGTGATGGTAGTGAGTGGCCGGAAATCGGTACCCATTGTTATCGTTTGCTAGTGTGGAGATATGCACACTGGACATCGATATCTCGCCACCCACTGACCTCCTCCCCCCCTCTAATACCCCAATAGCCACTATAGCTGAAGACCAAGCGGACAAAACAGTTCTCAGTTAACTTAGACTGAGACGTTTTATATTTACGTAACGTATGTATGCTTAAACACCTGATGATGAGCAAAACACGCTCGAAAGGCGTTGCAATGTGTAAAATTAAACATAAATAAATGTGACGGACAGCAGAAAAATACAAGTAAATAATTATTCCACACAGTCACGGTTCATAAATTTAGCCAACATGGCTACAATTAATTCATTGATAATTTAAGATATAAGAAACTGTCAGCCTCAATTGTGGTAATGAAACCAACCTTTACCTAGGTTTCAGCCCAAGTAATTGAACCTTCTTCAGAAGATAAACCTGATTGTATAATATGTCTACGAGGGCATGGTCTAGAAATAAAGCTAAAACAGCCTGAATAGGCGTAGTCACATTTTAAAAATGCGGTACATAGGTACGAAGTCACCACCAAGACTCGACTTAAGCTCCGGCGTGCGCCTCGTCTCCGTGGACGCCGTGCGGTGGGCCTCAGTAGCTCACGTGAAACTAAGTAGATCATCTAGGTCCACTCACGCACGGCGTCCACAGAGACGAGGCGCACGCCGGAGCTTAAGTTTATCTGAACAAGGCTCAATTACTTGGGCTGAAACATAGGTAAAGGTTGGTTTCATTACTGCAATCGAGGCTGATAGTTTCTTATATATTACATTATCACGACTGCAGACTGGGCTGCAATGTTGAAAATTCTATGATTGATAATTATACTAATACTGCAGCATGATTCTGACATTGTGACATGTGCAGTCGTCCTGCTGCATGATGCCCTCGCAGTTGGGGAAGACTTCTAGTAAGAAGAGATGCAGGTGGTTCACAGTAATATTCACATAGTCCACAGTTGTTGTGGTGCCACCACAGGACCCATAGAAGCGAAGCTGTATGTTATCTACTGAATAAGACTGATCTCCTTGGCGTATACCTGTTGCCCGGTGAATGTTTCAGTCAACCTTTCGCCTGGATGGCAGTGTATCCACACTCGACCATCGGTTCGGTGTAACAAGAAATGTGATTCATTCTACCAGGCGATGCGTTTCCTTTTATCAACGGTCCAGTTTTGATGATCCCATGCCTACCGCACTGTTAATTTCTGGAGTCATGCACAGGTTTATATCACGATTTACGGGCGGCAATAATAATTCTATTAGTCCAAGTGACTTGAGAAATAGTTTCTAAATGCATAATGAAATTGTAACTTCATTTGTCATTTCAGGTATCGGTTGGCCACATAGCGAATGCTGATCTGCCTCAGTGCGTCAGTGAAGCTAAAAGTGTGTTTGTGTGCTCTGCATATAAATGCGAAAAAAGGAGCTACACCTTACATGACAAAAGTAAGTGTCCCTAGCCACTAATTAAAAGCAAATACACATCAAAGAACTGTGGTAACTAAACGAATTGATATTTTGCACAAAGCGGCTGCAACGTTCAAAATGCAGTCGAAGAACCGTTATATTGCTGATGATATACAAGGGCGTGATGAAAAGTAATATTTTCGAATTTGTTATGTGAAAATTCTTAAACCTTTTTAAATAAAACAAACGTTATTACCATCCTACACCTCTGTTCCTCATGTCTACAATTTGCAGCCCTCTGGCGCTAGAGGGCTCCGAAAAGCTGTTTCCCTATGTTAAAAATATGGTTCGGATTGTTGTTATTCTGTTGCATTACAACTTTTAAACAGCAGTTACGGTCAATATTCTACCAAAATATCTGTTTTTTATGTAATTAAAGCTTAAAATCATTAAATACCAGGATTTGGTCACATGATCGAAAACGCTATTACTAGCTGATACTCTGATGACGTCACAGGCTAGGAGCAGGACGAAGCTATACGTGTGTTATAGGAGCGTTAGCCGAAGTTACGAGGTTTATACGTACTTTTACTGCAAACAGTTAAGCTATTTGCAGATGGAAAACGCGTTAATAACTTTTAAACAACAATGGAAAGGAATTTTGTGAACGCTGGTAGTGGAAACTTTGCGAAAGTTGATGCGTTTATGCTCCACGCATTTAGAGCAGCGATATGTGCAACGACGGACATTCTTTTACCTGCTCCCAGCACAATCATTAAACTCGCTCGGAACTAGGGAGCTGTAGAACTTTTGCAAATGGCTCTGAGCACTATGGGACTTAACTTCTGAGGTCATCAGTCCCCTAGAATTTAGAACTACTTAAACCAAACTAACCTAAGGACATCACACACATCCACGCCCGAAGCAGGATTCGAACCTGCGACCGTAGCGGTCGCGCGGCTCCAGACTGAAGCGCCCAGAACCGCTCGGCCACTCCGGCTGGCTTTTGCAAATGGGTCCGTATATTATAACTAGTTTGTCGACTGTCAGTCATGAAAAGCGATACGAAGCACAACAAAATTATTCTTGGCAAAATTTAAGGCTATAACGTACTCATATGAATTTCTGCGTGTGTCAGGCGTTCCGTGGCGCAACACATGGTGTTTTCAACTCCAATGTAGCTGATTAGATGTTCTAATTCTGCCAAGGTCACATTAATTTTAAAAGTATTACACCCAATACGAAAATAGTCGGAGAAACGGACAACAGAGGATAAATGCATTTACTTTACGAGCAAACAACTCACTTTTTGAAAGCATTGCTAGTAGTGAAGATATCATCATATGTCCACAGTACAACGAGGCGTAGGATTATGAGGTGCACATGTCACAAATGTAGGAGGGGCTGTGATGTTTGCCAGTGTAAACTAACGTTACGTCTGAATCAGACTTACTTCATCATTCAATAAGATGATGAACCTGCAAAAGTTTGAACAAAGATTATCCTAGCTACACCGTACGAAGATAAAAACATTGTTTCTAATAAAGTAAATGTGTGGTCACATTAATTAGAAAATATCTTTTTGAACCTGACGTGTGTAAACAGCGATTGCAGGTGAAAGCGCACGTAAACAGCAAGGAAAACACAAGAATATTTTGTTTCTGATCGGGGCGGTGAAGTTTTGTAATAGTTATTTGGTTTCCATATGAGAGGAGTGTCATGTCGTTTTACAAATACGTTACAGTGAAACTACATATTACGCATCTTCTCATCCTCTGGAACGCTCAAAAAACTACTTTTCAGTTTTTGTAATTGTATACGTACAGTGTGGTACTACACGCCATTCGTATCACATTTCCCAAAACTTAAATTCCAAAATAAGACATTACTGTGACTTAGCATTATGATAGTAGGAGTAGCGAGCTAGCCAGAGACGTCACATGCATCACATTACTCGAATGGAGATTTTTAGCGGGCGTTCATATTATTTGAATTTCATTTCCGTTTCTATAAAATAATAATGAAATTCAAGAGGAAAAAAAGCATGTCAGGTGCATAAAATGGCATAATTAATCATTTAAGACAATTTACAGAAAACAGTCAAATACCCAGTTGTAACGTCTAACATGGCTGCGTGTAACGTAATAAAGTTGGTGTACGAGAAACAGCGTGTTATAATCGAGTTTCGAATTCCACACATGGATCACCCTGTCCTTCAGCACGGTAGTACCAGACCACACACGAACGCTGCGACATCTGCAACAATCCGACGCCTTGCGTTCAGTGTCATCCGTCATTTTCCATACTGTCCCGGTTTGGTCCCATCCGGCGTTCATTTGTTCCCAAAACTTAAACAACACCTTCGAGGACTTCACTTTGTGATGCGGCGCTTCAAGCAGAGGTTCTTGATGCAATAATTTACTAACAGCCGTATGTATTGCAGAAATTTATTTTGTTTTATGAACTTCTATGTGCTGCCAGTTTCGGCATTACATTGATGCCATCTTCAGGCCCCACTCGTCATAGTCGTAAAATCGCTATACTCGGAAGGGGCCATATAACTGGATCCGTGAATCAATCGTCCTGCAACAGCTCTTGGTGGCCAGGCGACCCAGTCTGCGTCACCTGGCCACCATGAGTTGTTGGAGGACGATTGATTCACGGATCCAGTTATATGGCCCCTTCCGAGTATAGCGATTTTACGACTATGACGAGTGGGGCCTGAAGATGGCATCAATGTAATGCCGAAACTGGCAGCACATAGAAGTTCATAAAACAAAATAAATTTCTACAATACATACAGCTGTTGGTAAATTATTACATCGAGAAGTTCATGTCTGCCGTCGTCCCACGATCCATAATGGATCAACGAAGATCAAGCAGAGGTGGCTCCGCAGCTGCGTCATCAAAGTCAGACATTCTACGTTGCCTCTCGTTGGGAGTAATATGTTCGTCACCAGGGTGACTGTTGAGAGATAAATATGTAGACAGGTTAAGGATTGATTAATGAAAGGCCAATCCACGCTTATATGGGGAAGAAATAAAAAAAAAAAACTTTTGGAGTTTGTCACAGATATTGTAATTTTTCAGAAACGGCAAAGTACTTGGAAAACTAGTTAATCGGATGGGATAATCTTGAACATCAACATATGAACATCAACAAAAGTAAAACAAGGGAACAGAATGCAGTCAAATTAAACCAGGCAATGCTGGGGGAATTAGATTTGCAAATGAGGCTGTAAAAGAAGTAGATGAGTTTTGCTATTTGGGAAGCCAAATACGGACGATGGACGAATAGGGACGATGTAAAATGCAGGGTGGCTGCAGGAAGCCAGAGTTTCCGAAAAAGAAATCCAAATTTAAGTGTTAGGGACTATAACACGTGTGAATGTACTCGTCTGGCGTGTAGTCTTGTACGGAAGTGAAACGTCGACAATAAGCTTGCCAGACAAGAAGATAATAGAATTTTTTGAAATATGTTACTGTGGAACAATGCGGGAGATTGGACGCATAGATCACGTAACTAGCCAGATGGTAATGAATCGAATTTGCGAGGAAAGAAATTTATAGCACAGCTTCACGAAAAGAAGGTATCAGTTGACAGGACACAATTTGAGGCATCAAGGAATTGTCAGGATGCAATTGGAGGAAAGCGTGAGGGATAAAAATTGTAGAGGGAGACTAAAGGATGGAAACAATAACCAGGTTAAAATATATGCGGATTGCCGTATTTCTGGAGAGACAAAGAGGCTTTTACAGGATAGAGTGGTGTGGGAAGATCCATGGAACCAGCCATCAGGCTGAAGATAACAACAGAAAATATCGCATAAAAATTTGTAAGTATATGAATTTTAACAAATCGAAAATTTATTATACATAGACTTATTTTAATATTATATTTTCTTAAAACGTGTTGTCATTTTAGAGGCTTGAAACTGGCACAATAGCCGAAATTGCAATGGCACTATGAAACAGCTTTTAGCAAAAGCGAACATGACATCATTAAAAAATGAAAATTGTGTCACCACTTGACCAAAATTAACCTTTAGCTGATGTCATACATCATCAGCAGAGCTGCACTCTACCCAAACTACGGTTCTGCAGTTTTGGTACAGCATATAATTGACGTAATAACTAGTAGGTTTACCCGCAGCATTGGTAAGGAAAGAAAAAAAAAATGTATGTATGAGAAAGAAATTGGGAGCTGACAAATTCTCGTTGTTTTCCGTTTGTTTATTTCTTTGTTTTGTGTTTTGGACATAATTAGAACCGCACGTCGTTCAGCATTAGTCCATTGTGGATTTTTGTATTTTATACCCTTACAATATATAACTTACATTTTATAAGTAGTAAAAATTAGTTAATCCGATAACTTCTGTGATCTTATGCAACCAAACCAATTACGTTTGATGCAAGTACAGTTTACATGCACAAACATAAAAAAAATCTATACAATTGTTGTTGTTATTTTTTACTAAATTAAACATTGTTCATCATGATCAAAGGCTTGTTATTATTGATAAGTGCGAAAGTTCTTTATGAATAACAGGAACATGTTTTATAGAAGCTAGATGAAGTGATGTTGGATATGGTTTTGTTCTGCATATTTTTTTATTTGTCTTCCTTTTGAGTAAATGGTACATCTGTATTATTTTTATTATTACTGCAATGTCCCTCCGTTTCACATCACAGGTTGACAAAGTGCGAAAAGGTCTGAATTAAAGATCAACAATTTCAATTCTGCTGTAAATTCTGTTTATTTTTAATAGAAAGAAGGATAAATATCTAGAGCAAAGATGTTCTGTGGGTTACACTCCCCCTTATCCTCAGTCAGGTTCTAGATGGGTCACTGCTTCCACTTCCTAGGGGAATCTAGTAAGCAGAGATCGCATACATGAACAAAGCAATCAAAATGAGGTAGCGCCTGATAGCTATGCAACACACATAATGTAGGAGTAACGCCGTTACGATCTTAATTGACCAAAGCTACTAGGAAAACTATCATAGTTTGCACTTGCTTATGGTAATCTACCGTAGCCTTTGCTAGTTTTACAACTCTAATCTAGAGATATTAAGAGATAGTGAATTTGATGAAGGTGTGGGGGGTAAAAATTCCAGAGTCAGGCCAAGGCTCGACTTTCTTAAGCTGGTTCCATTGGATGAAGGTTGCTGTAATTATTCAGAGATGAAAAGATTTACACAGGATGGAGCATCAGGGAAAGCTGCATGAAACTAATCTTCGGGCAGGAGGCCTCGACAGTACGTTTACCATACATCTGCATTTATGCGGATATGACGTTTAATGTAGGGTCCGCATACATTTGCAAGATTTATGCCAATGTCCGCAATTTTTGGTTCTGGAAATTAAAATATTTTGAATTTTGTTTTGATTTCTTATCATCAACTATTTATGAAGTTTTTACTTCGATTATTGAATTACATCAATACTTACTTGTTTACAGTCGATCTGTTACGCTAGTAAAACCATGAAGGTATAATATAGCTGCGTGAGTGAAATCGAAAGTATCGTACTATTTTTCTTACAGTCGATGGTTTTGTCTCTTTAGCTTATGTTACACATATCTGTGATGTCTATGTCCCTTGGCTGTGGTAGCAACTCGACAGTTTACTTTTGTGCTATACACGCCTTGTTAACGAACTAGTGGAATCATCCAGTTGCATCTTGTTTAAATTATACGTACCTCACGCAATAAATAATCGTATTAGGTGAGTTATAACACCAGTTCCATGATTTTCAGAATATAGCCAATGGAGCAGAAACATTATTTTATTTTATTAGTTAATTTTTTACTGAAAAATGCGTTTTGATCATTTTTAATTTGTCTGTTTCCTACATATTATAGCTACCTGATGACATAAAAATGGAGTAATAATGTTTCATCCAGCAGTTATAAAGGGATTAGATCAGATCTCTATAGGAAAATGGCAGCTACTGCCTTACGACAATCGTACTTTCTTATACAAGAAAAGTCGGAAGCAGTACTTATTACGTTGGGCTACGCTACATATAACAGATACGACAACCATACTTTGTTTACCAAAACAAAAAATAAACCATTCTAAGGCCGCTAGATACGATACGATGACAGCGATGTTTACGTTATTCTAGTATCTTATCGAGATCTGTCCTAAAAGCGTATTTATCAATCCCGTTGAGAGTGTCCGCATCTAGGATTTTCAGAATGCGGTAACTCTACACAACAACAACAAACAAATCACAAAACGTACACGCTGCTGGTAGTGAAACACCTGCAGTTTGTTCCGTGAACGCTCGTCCGCCTTTTGCTGCTCACTCCCGCCCGCTCCGGTGTAAACCAGGATTCAGGTGTCGAGAATTTTTTCAAAACGCTGCGCGTCCGTTGCCGTTGCGGACGCCGGCATTCGAAAGGCCGCGCCGCGCCGCTATTGGTGGGCTCCCCTCCAGTGACGATCGGCGCATGCGCCGACGCGGTCCGCCGGGCGGCCGGCGAGCTGCGCCAGTCGGTACGACTGCGCTCGCGCCGCCGGGACTGGTCTGACGCCGCCGCTGCCGCAGTCCTTACACTCCTGCTCACCTCTGTGGCGCCGCCACCGCCGCCTTTGTTGTGGTTCGGAAGCTTCGCCTCCGCGCTGCGCACCAGAGTGCGATACGCCTCCACTGGCTCACGGAGCCACCAGTGAAGAAGTTTGCGTGCTCCACCTGTCGCGGGGACCGGCGACAGCCGCAGCGCCCCGGCGAGCCTCCAGCCGCGGACTCTGCCTGCCGCACCTCGTCCCTTCCCTTCTTCCCGCCATTCCGGCGACCTGCCCTGCGGAGCCTGTTTTGTTCTGTTCCTCCCGACAGACAGTGAACGCGTCCCAGCGAACCGAGTCTCGCCCGCTGCCACCAGCGCGTTTCCTCGCTGACCAAGTGCTGCGCTAACTTTCGATTGACCACGTGCGACGCCTGCGGGTGTTTTGTTAAACTGTGCATTGTTGGATATCGTTGTGCGCGTGCCTGTACCAACGCTGCCACTGGATGAGATAAAACCCAGCGGAGAACACAAGGTATGACCTCGTGGCTTTATACGGTTGGTGTCGGGTTGAGATTTAGCTAAAAAACTTTCAGAGCTTCTATATGCAAAACTCACTCGCTTCCAGCATTTATGGTAGTCGTATATCTTACCTGATTTCCACGTACTTTTGAGTGGTGTATAAAGCTTGTAGATACGTACGCAGCTCCCACTATGACACCTACCTCACAACACCCTCCTCCTCCGAAATGCCATTACAAATTTTGTACCACCTGTCTCCAGAAAAAGTAAGAAGTACTGTAAACAAGGGGAGACTCCAGCATGGGTCATATAAATTTAAAACTTTTTTTTTTAATATCCATTTCAACCACACAGTCTTCTGCAACACTGAGTCCAGTGGACTCATAAAAGCATGCACAAAATAGAACTTCAAACACCCAGTACAGTGGTTTGCGCAATAGTCTCGCATTTGGAGGGACAGTGGTTCAAACCCGCTTCCGGCCATCCTGATTTAGGTTTTCAATTATTTCCCAAATTGCGTCAGGCAAATGCCGGAGTGGTTTCTTCGAAGGAGCACGGCCAACTGCCTTCCCTAATCCGATGGGACCGATGACCTCGCTGTTTGGTCCCACCCCCCAAATCATCCAACCAGACTAACTGCAAACATAGTGTTCATAGTGAAGAATAAGCCAACTAGCAGCTAAGAGTCAAAACTCTTTTGAATCTAACCTGCTATTTGGAATCTTCTTCACTATGAACAACTACGCTTGAAGTTATATTTTCTGCATGTTTATATGAGTCCACTGGATTTAGTCTTGAACTGAAGATCAGTCTGTGATTGAAATCGGTAAGCAGTAATGAAAAGAAAACTGTTCCAAATTTATACGACCAATGCTGGAGTTTCCCTTCTTTGCTGTACCTGTTGTGTGGCCGTGGTGCACAAATTTCCGAATGGAATCTAGTCTCAATAAGAAGAGGCGGTTAACATGACTGAAAACACAAAAATAAAGGAAAACAGAAAAATACAACTCCTCTTGCCTTTTCAGTGTCGTTTTCATTTCGCCAGTTTACATTTCGAAGAACAACTTCTTCGTAAGGGATTAAGTTGTCATCAACAGACCTTCTCCGTGATGCCAAGTCGTCAGAAAAGCTTGTTTGTTGTAGTTACAGTGCGTTCTTGGTAGTAATTTGCGAAATTGTGGTAGAGCATATGTAGATATTTTTGTTAAAAATTATAGCATACTAACGAATTTCACCTCACAATTAAGTTACTGCCACATAATGTTTTACACTGTACATGCACACTTTTTCATTCTAAAAGTGTGTGTTCTTACAATAGCCTAAAACAAGATGTGTAAGTTAGTTCATTGTAATGTCATATCAGCAGGATTCGGAGATAAATGTTTCTGCTGTGTTGACATCGAAATGAAGGTCCTTTCCATACCAGCTGAGGTCCTGATGATGTCACTGAACTTCAAAATGTTCGCTGGCGAAGTAAAGACGCTATTGTAAGTAAACCCCACTGATTTTATTATTAAGTTTTCCATTCGTGTAGCTGTCTCGGTTTCGCTGAGAGTGGCCACAATGTCTACAGTGAAAAATAAACGCTTTCCCATGTTACGGCAACAGAATTTCCTTCGCTGTTTGGCAGAACGCCTTCATATTCATGACTGAAAACAGTCTGTGGGGATTGTGAGATTTATTTTTCTTCTTTACCAGTTTCCGTCTTTCAATACAGACGTTAGACAACAACGGCTTTCAAAGAGAATAGCAAATTGGGGATCCTCGTTAGACACATGTATGCAAAACTCTCCTTTGGTTTCTAATTTAGGTGCCATGGAATTTGCTGTCTGTAAATCGACTCTTCAGGTGTAGAGGTTCCCTGCCATTTTCATTGTAGCTTGCCTCTCCAAATTTGAAACAGCCCATGTAAGGACCATAGTTAATTCTATGAGCCAACAAATAAGTTCGCAGGTATAACAATCTTGACAAAACAATCCAAAGATTGTCAACTCTGTTTAGCACAAATTTTCGGTGTCCGCTGAGGTCGTTCACCCTTACTGTCTTCTCTCTCCAGTGCAATGCTTAAAATTAATATCGGTACTTTAAATTATTAGTTGAAAGTATCTTAAAAAGCGTTTGTTTCTTCCGGCATAAACTTGAAGCCGTCCAGGAATCCGATGACAATGATACTACACGTGTATAAATACGCAAATGCCTAGAGGCACTGGGACAATACTAGACGTCGGTAGCGGTGGCTGAATTCTTACACAGTGGACACCTTTTCGGACTGCGTCGGACGCGGTCGTATCCGATTTTGAAACGTCCATGCCCAACATCACCACTACGTCCTGTGGTTTGACACCACCTCTCTACCTTTCATAATACACTACGATGCTAGCAACTGACTGAAACGAAACGGGGAGGGGGATCTTCACCTTCGCCATTTATATTTGCTACCCTTGTCTACAGTCAAAAGTGGTGGCTTAACCATCCAAAATTAGTAGCACTTACAAAACTGATTAGTGTTACCTGGCGCTTGAGAACGATGCTATAAATCTAAAATCACGGATTTCTAAACATTCATAGAATTTATTCAGCTACATGTCAAAATGAGATTAGTAAACGTGATTTATGTCTGATAAATTCAAATTGGTGTGTATTTCTAAATCTACATTAATCTCTAGATCTCCTTTTAGATAGAAAGTCAATTGACAGTTTGTAGGAGTCTAAGGAATACCATATGCGGTAGGACCATGTCTCATGCTTAGTAATGTTCTTCGTTGTTCAAACCAATTCCGGAGAGGAGGACAACTTCATAACCGGAAGGCTATGTGTAAGACTGTGTCATTTTAGTACTGTACTAAGTCATCAATAATTTCATTCCGAGCTAAGTAGCGCGGTGGGTAGGACGCTGGATACGTATTCTGGAAGACAAACGTGGAGAACGGAAGATTAGGGGGTCATTACGAACGAAGAACAAGCTGCGATTGGGTGAGGAAATCAGCTGCGTCTTTGTGAAAGGAACTGTCCTGACATTCGCCGTAATCGTTCTAGGCAGACCATGAACAATCTCAAAGCAGAGGGCGTGACGACTGTGAACTACCGTCCTCACGAATTCGAGACCTGTGTCTTAACAGCTGAGTCATTACACGACTTCTCATTGAGAAGGTGGTCTTCAGACCATAATGTACAGAGATGATCTACTGTTGTAAGAACTTTAGCTTTATGGTCTCTGTAGTGGCCAAACCAAAACGTCCATAAAGTACAAAAAAACATACTACTTTGGCTTCTAAGTAATTGAGTTTCAGCCTCCTAAGTTTGAAAAGCTTTAATGATGAACGACGACTGGACACAACATTTCTCCTGTCTGTGCTCGATAAATACTACCTCCGACTCCAGAATAACCTTGGGAATTTCAGCCACGAAGACCTCTCAGATATCAAAAAATTGCGATTGCTTTTCTTTACTGCTGGTTTCTTTTTCTTAGCATCCGTTAAAGAAATAATCTATGAATCGAATATTAGTGTGAAACGTAAAAAGGGATATGAAATACTTGCAGTCTTAAAGAAGAGAAACATTTGTTGAACTGTAGAGAAATAGTCAGATGAAAATGGGCGGGGGAAGTAGTAACGGCACATGCCTCATTATCTGACTACAAACATCAAGGATGGGGGTAGACAGTATCCAGATCGTGCTGTTTCCTTAGATAGGTGCAGGAAACTATCGATTTGCTTAATACGCAAAGTGGTGAGATATATTGGCTGGAAAGAAAGCAAAAAATACATCAAGAGGTCTCTCTCTCTCTCTCTCTCTCTCTCTCTCTCTCTCACACACACACACACACACACACACACACACACACACACACACACACACACATGCTGTACATAACTACATCATAATTTTGGAAGCAATTTTGAAATTGAGGAGTAATCTCTTTGGAAACCTCTGTTTAATATTCAACCGCCTGAATTTCAGCCAAACTAGAATTGAAACTTTCTACAGTCCACACCTTCAGATGGTTGACCGAATGAGTTTGTATTCATACGTAAGAACAACTGCTAATGAATGAGAGACCAGGCAAATGTTCGAAACGTTTCCATCTGAAGTTCCAATTTATCAAGAATGTATGAAATCCAGATCTCAGTTTGAGATGTCCTCTACAGTGTGACTCATAAGGGGATAATCACACCTGTTCATTACAGATTTTCAAGAATATTCGGTATGTTCTAGCGGGATCTGTCTAAGAACCTGGCTAGCGGCTTTTCATGCGCCAGTCCCTATTTCCGGAGAAAATTTATGTTGAAGTTTACCTAATATACCCGTAATAATCCTAACGTTCCGACAGAGCAAGCCTTGCGCTGTGGTTTAGGTTCGCAGCTGCCACTCTGCCGACACGGGTTCACATCTTACCTGTGTATATTTTTTGCAATTTCATAGTACTTAATATCATTAAATAGTGTATGTCGTGCAAAAATATTCTGAGGTATTCAGTTTAGCCGTAGTAATTTTATTGATAAATCAATCGCTATAGCAAACTTTCTTCAAATGTGTGTTTCGATTTTTACACAATAGATTACGGAGATGTCTTACTTGCTGTAGCTTGCAACGCTTGAATAGAATTCCGGATAGTATTTGTTGTAGAAGCGACGGAAACACAGACTCGTCGTGCAGCACACACATATCATGAAAGCCACTACCTGGCAAGCGCATGGATTTTTCAGAAGCCATGCCGGAAAACACAGTAGTCTAAACTCAAAAAGATTGTACCTTCTTCGGTCAAATTCGATGTTAACCACGCGTACTTCATCATTCCTTTGAAAACAGGTGCAATAAATTGACGTAGAATTAAGGCATGTTTTGTTATAGAATCCTCCCTCGAAGCGATTTCTCTTTTAGTCTGTTGCAAGTCGGAAGCATTTTGAATTTTTTTTTCCGTGACAATTGTAACTTCCCTGCAAAAGTAAACATCGCAGGACTGTTATATACTTACCTCCAGCGTGGTAGTCTTGAATCTTGGCCGCAGCGCTACACTTGCTCGGTTGAAATTTAGCGACATTACAGGTGTAGAAGGTACGCACTAAACTTGAATCGATTTTCTCGGACACTGGAGGCTGTCGCACGAAAAGACCCTAGCCAGGCACACAGGACAGGTCCCTGTACAATAAAGACTCATCAGTACCTGATGGTCCCCTTGTTAGATATTACTTACATTCCCGCTCATATGATATCCACCATCAGCAAGCGTTTCAGGTTACGAGACACATCATTAGCCATGACTGTTGTATTAGTTTGAACTTTGGCGAATTGTAATGATGATTGGACAGCACGCTGACATTTTATTTCGGCGCCACACAGAGAACTCAAAGAATAGCACGACTTCAGTCTTACTCGGAAATGGTTCGAATGCGTGAAAGGAAGCTAACGCCGACCGCGACGCAGAGTCATACAGGCAATCTGCCCATCATCTGCAGAAGTACCTCGTAATTCTGACACACCTTCGTGTCCCACTGTAAATCTCCCCTTAACAATCGTTTCGTAGAAGATATCTTGAGTAACGACGTGATTCATATGCGTGGCTCGGCTGCAGCTGTACAGCTAAACAAACGGTACGTTAACCCTGTGGGATGAAAACCGAGAATTTGTGCAAGGTGGGAGTCGAACACGCCTTTCCTGCTCATTGTGAGCAGTCTTGTTAACCGTAAGTCTTCTGAGCACGCCTCCAGGCCTGACTCAATCTGCCATTGCCGCTGGTGTACCACCTACGGCTTCCAAACACTGCGACCAGTGGCAATGTATGAGTAACACCACTGTGAGAATCGAATTCTGTGGTTGCGTGGGACGTATCTTCCATTTAAGAGATATACAGTCTAAGACAATAAAAAATACCGCGGCGCACCACGAAGGAGTTATGCAAATCGCTAACAAATTAATATTAATACAGACATCGACGGAAAATGCAAAACTGTAAACTTTGGCAGCCGATGGATGAGTGTGTGATACTGCAGTGCAATTTCACCTCACAGCTGTCCGGCCCCGGTAGCTGAGTGGTCAGCGTGACGGAATGTCAATCCTAAGGTCCCGGGTTCGATTCCCGGCTGGGTCGGAGATTTTCTCCGCTCAGGGACTGGATGTTGTGTTGTCCTAATCATCATCCTTTCATCCACATCGACGCGCAGGTCGCCTAAGTGGCGTCAACTCGAAAGACCTGCACCAGGCGAACGGTCTACCCGACGGGAGGCCCTAGCCACACGACATTTCATTTCACCTCACAGCTGGAAACGATAATAGACAGGGGAATTGTCGATACCAGGGCATGAAGTTGTTGCGAATTTCATTCCGTGTATTCAAATGGACGAAAAGCATGTCTCGCAGACTGGCGCGCGAGCAATATACGCAGATGTCAGCATTTGAGAGAGGACGCGTAGTTGGGCTCAAAGAAGCCAGTTCTAGTAATCGGCGAATCGCTCGACATTTGAATAGAAGCGGTGCCACTGTTCGACGATGTTGGCAGGAATGGGTGGACTTGGCCGAACACAGCGTCAGGAAGGAAGCGGCCGACTTAGAAACACGACAGAACATGATGGGCTGGCAATCGTCAGAGAGGCACTCACAACCCCAGATTCATTATTATCATAGATCCGACGTGCAACTGGTGCCTCAGTGACCATAAGGACTACTAACTGGCGGCTGGCACATAAAGTGGACTGCGCTTACGACACCCCTTCCGCCGGTAACAAGTGACCTCTGTACGTGAACAAGCATGTTTGCAATGGTGTCTGGAAAATTCGGCCTGTGATCTCACTGACTGGAGTAGAATGTATTCAGTGATGAGTTCCGCTTCCAGTTGAGCCTTGATGACCGGCGAAGATGTCTGAAGACGTCCTGGCCAGAAGTAGGATACCAACGTAACCGTCGCCCGCCATACGGCGTGACAACCAGAAACGGTTGTCTGGGGTGCAGTTTCATTTCATAGAAGGACCCGTTTGGTTGTCATCAGCTGCACCCTGAAAGCACAGCGGTACGACGACTATATTCTATGACCCGTTTTGTTGCCATTCTCATCAAGCCATCCTGGGGTTATACCGGGTGATCAAAAAGTCAGAATAAATTTGAAAACTTAATAAACCACGGAATAATGTAGACAGAGAGCTAACAATTGACACACATGCTTGGAATGACATGGGGTTTTATTAAAACCACCCCATATTGCTAGACGCGTGAAGGAACTCCTGCTGGTTGCGGCGGAGGTTCAAGTCCTCCCTCGGGCATGGGTGTATGTGTTTGTCCTTAGGATAATTTAGGTTAAGTAGTGTGTAAACTTAGGGACTGATGACCTTAGCAGTTCAGTCCCATAAGATTTCACATGCATTTGAACATTTGAACAAAGATTTCCTGCTCGCGTCGTTTGGTGGTGATCGTGTGCTCAGCCGCCACTTTCGTCATGCTTGGCCTCCCAGGTCCCCAGACCTCAATCCGTGCTATTATTGGCTTTGGGATTACCTGAAGTCGCAAGTGTATCGTGATCGACCTACAGCTCTAGGGATGCTGAAAGATAACATCCGACGCCAATGCCTCACCATAACTCCGGACATGCTTTACAGTGCTGTTCACAACATTATTCCTCGACTACGGCTATTGTTGAGGAATGTTGGTGGACATATTGAGCATTTCCTGTAAAGAACACATCTTTGCTTTGTCTTACTTATGCTAATTATTGCTATTATGATCATATAAAGCGCCATCTGCCAGACATTTTTGAACTTTTGTATTTTTTTGGTTCTAATAAAACCCCATGTCATTCCAAGTGTGTGTCAATTTGTTCCTCTCTATCTACATTATTCCGTGATTTATTCAGTTTTCAAATTTATACTGACTTATTGATCACCCAGTGTTTCAGCAAGATAATACCGGCACCCACACGGAGATGGTGTTGACTGCTTGTCTATCAAACACTTGCCAGAAAGGACACCGGCTCTCTCCTCAATTAAGAACATTTGGAGCATTATGGCCACACCGCTCCAACCAATTCGAGATTTTGATGATCAAACCCAACAATTGGACAGAATTAGGCACGGTATCGTTGAGGAGGATATCCAACAACTCTATCAACCAATGCCAAGCCGAATACCTGTTTGCATAAGGGCCAGAACTGTACCTACGCTCAATTTGTGAAACTCTTTCTCTTGAATAAATGTCCAATTTTTCTGAAATTATAATCATTTGTTTGTCTGTATATGACATCTGCTGATTTCCGTCCCATCGGATAATTCTTTTGCCTTAGACTGTATATCGATGGCATGACTCTTGAGGCGGCAAATGTGGATATTGCTCTCGCATTGACAACGGAACGTCGTATAACGTTGTACGTAGTAACGACTCAATCCAGTGTTGCATCGAGTTCGAATAGTCTCATGTGGCAGTTGTGTGATGTAGACAGTTGTTTACAGTTTTGTTGGGAGTACGGGGCTTGCCAAACCACGACCTGAGGAATTGCGTCGACTGCCATCGGGAGACGTGTGTGACACTCTCGAAGAAAACCGCCGACGCTGACTTCCCTTTTCAATTGCACTGCATAAAATGAAAGAAAAGGACTTCCACATTGTTTGATAGCTCCAAATTGACCATCTAGAGGGGTTCAAATATAATGTCGTGCTGGGTAAAAGAATATGCGTTCAAAGGCACTGCGTCGGAAGCTGAAGTTTCAGTGAATACTGTTTGCGACTACCACGTTTTCACTCATGGGATGTGCTACTCTACTGTCACGAATGAAAGTGTCCCTATCGGTGGCGAGAACAAGGATGGGTATACGGAAAAGGACGTCTTATAAAAAACGAAATAGAATGTATGTGGGCCTTACGAGGTATTGAAAGGGAGTCTAGGAAGTCCTTTCTACGTAGGGCACACTATAAAGGTTAGATAACTTTAAAGACCCGTATAAACCATTCAGTTTGTCAGCCACCAAGGTTTTAACTGATGGTTGGAAATGTTATAAGACTTTTAAATAAACAAAAAAGGCTTGCCTTGTGAATTCGAGAACCATTCCGTTGAATTTATGTCTTCCGACAATCCATCGAACCATACCCAGAACATTCAGCGGTTCAGGTAATTCCTGAAGTCCTCAGTTAAGAGAGAGGGCGAGACTCGGACAAACTAGATATTTTTCCGTGAAGTGGATTCACATTTGCTACTGACAACCATCAGCTTAATGGAATGACTACAAGGAAAATGTATGACGGACCGAGACTCGAACCCGAATTTCCCGCTTATTGCAAGAGGTCGCCTTACTATTAGGGTATCCGACTCACGGGCTGACCCGAACTTCCATTTGTTGTCAATCATGTGTCTACAATGTGCACTCGTACATCCATTATGTATATTTCCTTACAGGGAACAAGCTTCAATTAAAAGTCGCTTGCCAGGTTTTGGCGGATAAATACGATATTTCAGTCTCTCGGACTTGCATGCTTGTCGGAAGGAACTTTGCGTCGTATTTCTGGACAACAAAGACAGTGCACTATCGTACATATCTTTCCCTATCTGTAATTCAACAATTTACAGTTGTCTTGCAAAGCGGTGCCGTGTGAGACTTCCGTCATATCAGAGACATATCAAGAGTGTTTCCATGCTGTCGAAAAAAAAGTATTGCTCCCGGCTGCCTACACCACTCGCGGAATTGTTCGCGCTGAAGAAGTGGCTGACGACTAAAGTAAGTGAAGTTACTAGTTAACATTGTAAATAACTTCTTTACAGAACGTTGTCATTTGTCGTCGCTCTTGTCACCGCAGAAAATGGTATCGATATTTGTCTCTCCAGAGTCCCGCGTTCGATATATATAAGTCGGAGGCGAGCCGTGACTTCGATATGCAACGCTTCTTGGAAATTATAGTCTGTAGGTACAGATTATGGCCAACGACTTTAGCGCAGTGGTAACAACGTTCCCGTCAAATCACCGAAGTTAAGCGCTGTCGGGCTGGGCTAGTACTTGGATGGGTGACCATCCGGTCTGCCGGATGAGAAGTAGCGGCTCCGGTCTCGTAAACTGACATGCGGCGGGAGAGCGGTGTGCTGACGACATTCCCCTCCATATCCGCATCAAGTGACGCCTGTGGGCTGAGGATGACACGGCGGCCGGTCAGTACCGTTGGGCCTTCCAAGGCCTGTTCACATGGAGGTGTACATTATGAATAATTCATAGAGTAAATAATAATTGGCTGTTTTGATACCTCACAGAATTTTATGGCGATTTCCCACATCTCCTACTGCCTGCTGCATTCTAAGTTGAGTGGTAGACAAAAAATATTCCTAACCTTCAGTTTATAAAATTTCTTAAGTTTTCAAATGCCCCACATACTAGTAGCAAGTAGCTCCATTTGTACCAGTAAAAAAGGTCTATATTTAAACTTTACTTGCGGTATGTTCGAATCTAATCAACATTTAAGGTCCAAAAACTCAGAATCACGCTCTCGTGGTTAGCACATTCTTCCGACGACCCCATCAATTTCCAGCAGGAGCTTTCTCCAGAACATCCGTTACAAAATATCCTTTACACCATAGTAGATTAAACTCGTAGCTAAAGCTCAAACTAAATTCGGACTTTTTGTAAGACTCTCCGCACCTTGTACACTAAGGTGAGAAAATGCTTGGGATACCTCCTATTATGGTGTCTGATCTCTTTTTGTCTGGAGTAGTGCAGCAAATTGACGTGTCATGGACTCTAAAAGTTGTTGGAATCCCCTGGGGGAGAACTAAGCCATGCTGCCTCTATAGCCGTCCATAATTGCGGAAGTACTGCCGGTGTAGGGTGTTGCGTACGAACTGAGCCCTCGATTAGGTCCCATAAATGTTCGATGGGATTCACATCGGAAGACATGCGTGGCCCAATCATTCCCTAGAACTCTCCAGAAAGTTCTTCAAACGCATCGCGAACAATTGTAGCCCGGTGAGATGACATTGTTGTTTGGGAATATGAAGTGCATGAATGGCTGTAAATGGTCTCAAAGGTGCCGAACGTAACCATTTCCAGTGAATAATCGGTTCCTTTGGACCAGAGGATCCAGTTCACATTACCTGTAAACACAGCCCACACCATCTTGTACCGTGCCCCGTTCACAACTTGGGTCCATGGCTTCGTGGGTTCTGCGCCACACTCGAACTCCACCTTCAGCTCCTACCAATTGAAATCGGGACTCATCCGACCAGGCCACGGATTTCTAGTCGTCTATGGTCTAGCCGATATGGTCACGAGCCCAGGAGATGCAAAGCAGGCGATGTAGTGCTGTTAGCAAAGACACTCCCGTCTTTCGTCTGCTGTCATAGCCCATTAACGCCAAACAGAACTTTAACATACAAAAAACACGTTTACAACTTGGCCAAGAAGATACAAACACGAGTGAACCTTGTGAGAAAGCTGGCAGGCAGTACATGGGCAGCAACATCAGTCCTCCGAGGAGCATCTCTTGCACTGATATACTCTGCAGCGGAATACCATGCACCAGTTTGGCTCCGAAGCACCCTTGTAGTGAAAGTAGACGTCCAACTGAAATCAGTTATGAGAGTAATTAGTGGTACAGTCCAGTCTACACCTACTTGCTGGCTACCAGTGCTTTCAAACATCTGTCCACCAGACCTCCGTCGAAAGGCTGCTCTTTACAACCTCAGTCAGCGAGTTTCTGAAAACAACTCGATCCCTCTTCATGAGGATTTGCTATCACTGCCCAGGAAACACCTGAAATCTAGAGGACCAGCATATGAAATGGGAGTCCAAATGCTATCCACAGGATTCGACCAGGACGCAGAGTGGAAACGTGAGTGGCAAGCTACAAGAACCCGAAACCACGAACTTGTAGACAATCAAACAGTTCCAGTTCCAGGCTTCCACCAACCAAGGAAGGTGTGGGTGTCGTTAAACAGATATCGGACTGAAGAGGGTAGGTGCAAATACAACATGCACAAGTGGGGCTTTTCAAGTCACAGTGTGTGAGACTATGGTGACACCCAAACAATGAGCCACATTGTGAATGACTGTCCAATCAGACGCTTCCCTGGTGGCATTGAGAAGCTCCATCAAGCATCCCACGAGGCACTCCGCTGGATCGAGTCCATCAACATCCGAGTGTAGTCTGAGCCGTTTTAAAACTTGTTGTTGTTGTTGTTGTTGTTGTCTTCAGTCCTGAGACTGGTTTGATGCAGCTCTCCATGCTACTCTATCCTGTGCAAGCTTCTTCATCTCCCAGTACCTACTGCAGCCTACATCCTTTTGAATCTGCTTAGCGTATTCATCTCTTGGTCTCCCTCTACGATTTTGACCCTCCATGCTGCCCTCCAATACTAAATTGGTGATCCCTTGATGCCTCAGAACATGCCCTACCAACCGGTCCCTTCTTCTTGTCAAGTTGTGCCATAAACTCCTCTTCTCCCCAATCCTATTCAATGCCTTCTCATTAGTTATATGATCTACCCATCTATAGCACCACATTTCGAAAGCTTCTATTCTCTTCTTGTCTAAACTATTTCCCATCCATGTTTCACTTCCATACATGGCTACACTCCATACAAATACTTTCAGAATCAAATTCCTGACACTTAGATCTATACTCGATGTTAACAAATTTCTCTGCTTCAGAAACGCTTTCCTTGCCATTGCCAGTCTACATTTTATATCCTCTCTACTTCGACAATCATCAGTTATTTTGCTCCCCAAATAGCAAAACTCCTTTACTACTATAAGTGTCTCATTTCCTAATCTAATACCCTCAGCATCACCCGACTTAATTCGACTATATTCCATTATCCTCGTTTTGCTTTTGTTGATGTTCATCTTACACTCCTGGAAATGGAAAAAAGAACACATTGACACCGGTGTGTCAGACCCACCATACTTGCTCCGGACACTGCGAGAGGGCTGTACAAGCAATGATCACACGCACGGCACAGCGGACACACCAGGAACCGCGGTGTTGGCCGTCGAATGGCGCTAGCTGCGCAGCATTTGTGCACCGCCGCCGTCAGTGTCAGCCAGTTTGCCGTGGCATACGGAGCTCCATCGCAGTCTTTAACACTGGTAGCATGCCGCGACAGCGTGGACGTGAACCGTATGTGCAGTTGACGGACTTTGAGCGAGGGCGTATAGTGGGCATGCGGGAGGCCGGGTGGACGTACCGCCGAATTGCTCAACACGTGGGGCGTGAGGTCTCCACAGTACATCGATGTTGTCGCCAGTGGTCGGCGGAAGGTGCACGTGCCCGTCGACCTGGGACCGGACCGCAGCGACGCACGGATGCACGCCAAGACCGTAGGATCCTACGCAGTGCCGTAGGGGACCGCACCGCCACTTCCCAGCAAATTAGGGACACTGTTGCTCCTGGGGTATCGGCGAGGACCATTCGCAACCGTCTCCATGAAGCTGGGCTACGGTCCCGCACACCGTTAGGCCGTCTTCCGCTCACGCCCCAACATCGTGCAGCCCGCCTCCAGTGGTGTCGCGAAGGCGTGAATGGAGGGACGAATGGAGATGTGTCGTCTTCAGCGATGAGAGTCGCTTCTGCCTTGGTGCCAATGATGGTCGTATGCGTGTTTGGCGCCGTGCAGGTGAGCGCCACAATCAGGACTGCATACGACCGAGGCACACAGGGCCAACACCCGGCATCATGGTGTGGGGAGCGATCTCCTACACTGGCCGTACACCACTGGTGATCGTCGAGGGGACACTGAACAGTGCACGGTACATCCAAACCGTCATCGAACCCATCGTTCTACCATTCCTAGACCGGCAAGGGAACTTGCTGTTCCAACAGGACAATGCACGTCCGCATGTATCCCGTGCCACCCAACGTGCTCTAGAAGGTGTAAGTCAACTACCCTAGCCAGCAAGATCTCCGGATCTGTCCCCCATTGAGCATGTTTGGGACTGGATGAAGCGTCGTCTCACGCGGTCTGCACGTCCAGCACGAACGCTGGTCCAACTGAGGCGCCAGGTGGAAATGGCATGGCAAGCCGTTCCACAGGACTACATCCAGCATCTCTACGATCGTCTCCATGGGAGAATAGCAGCCTGCATTGCTGCGAAAGGTGGATATACACTGTACTAGTGCCGACATTGTGCATGCTCTGTTGCCTGTGTCTATGTGCCTGTGGTTCTGTCAGTGTGATCATGTGATGTATCTGACCCCAGGAATGTGTCAATAAAGTTTCCCCTTCCTGGGACAATGAATTCACGGTGTTCTTATTTCAATTTCCAGGAGTGTATATCATCCTTTCAAAACACTATCCATTCCGTTCAACTGCTCTTCCAAGTCCTTTGCTGTCTCTGACAGAATTACAATGTCATCGGCGAAACCTTAAAGTTTTTATTTCTTCTCCATGGATTTTAATACCTACTCCGAATTTTCCTTTTGTTTCCTTTATTGCTTGCTCAATATACAGATTGAATAACATCGGGGATAGGCTACAACCCTGTCTCACTCCCTTCCTAACCACTGCTTCCCTTTCATACCCCTCGACTCTTACAACTGCCATCTGCTTTCTGTACAAATTGTAAATAGCCTTTCGCTCCCTGTATTTTACCCCTGAAACCTTCAGAATTTGAAAGAGAGTATTCCATTCAACATTGTCAAAAGCTTTCTCCAAGTCTACAAATGCTAGAAGCGTAGGTTTGTCTTTCCTTAATCTTTCTTCTAAGATAAGTCGTAGGGTCAGTATTGCCTCACGTGTTCCAACATTTCTACGGAATCCAAACTGATCTTCCCCGAGGTCTGATCAGTTTTTCCATTCGTCTGTAAAGAATTCGCGTTAGTATTTAGCAGCTGTGACTTATTAAACTGATAGTTCGGTAATTTTCACATCTGTCAACACCTGCTTTCTTTGGGATTGGAATTATTATACTCTCCTTGAAGTCTGAGGGTATTTCGCCTGTCTCATACATCTTGCTCACCAGATGGTATAGTGCTGTCAGGGCTGGCTCTCCCAAGGGTGTCAGTAGTTCTAATGGCATGTTGTCTACTCCGGGGGCCTTGTTTCGACTCAGGTCTTTCAGTGCTCTGTCAAACTCTTCACGCAGTATCTTATCTCCCATTTCATCTTCATCTACCTCCTCTTCCATTTCCATAATATTGTCCTTAAGTACGTCACCCTTGTATAGACCCTCTATATACTCCTTCCACCTTTCTGCTTTCCCTTCTTTGCTTAGAACTGGGTTTCCATCAAAGCACTTGATATTCATGCAAGTGGTTCTCCTTTCTCCAAAGGTCTCTTTAATTTTCCTGTAAGCAGTATCTATCTTACCCCTAGTGAGATAAGCCTCTACATCCTTACATTTGTCCTCTAGCCATCCCTGCTTAGCTATTTTGCACTTCCTGTCGATCTCATTTTTGAGACGTTTGTATTCCTTTTTGCCTGCTTCATTTACTGCATTTTTATATTTTCTCCTTTCATCAATTAAATTCAATATTTCTTCTGTTACCCAAGGGTTTCTACTAGCCCTCATCTTTTTACCTATTTGATCCTCTGCTGCCTTCACTATTTCATCCCTCAAAGCTACCCATTCTTCTTCTACTGTATTTCTTTCTTCCAGTCCTGTCAATTGTTCCCTTAGGCTCTCCCTGAAACTTTGTACAACCTCTGGTTCTTTCAGTTTATCCAGGTCCCATCTCCTTAAATTCCCACCTTTTTGCAGTTTCTTCAGTTTTAATCTACAGTTCATAACCAATAGATTGTGGTCATAGTCCACATCTGCCCCTGGAAATGTCTTACAATTTAAAACCTGGTTCCTAAATCTCTGTCTTAGCATTATATAATCTATCTGATACCTTTTAGTATCTCCGGGGTTCTTCCATGTATACAGCCTTCTTTTATGATTCTTGAACCAAGTGTTGGCTGTGATTACGTTATGATCTGGGCAAAATTCTACCAGGCGGCTTTCTCTATCATTTCTTAGCCCCAATCCAGATTCACCTACTATGTTTCCTTCTCTCCCTTTTCCTACTGACGAATTCCAGTCACCCATGACTATTAAATTTTCGTCTCCCTTCACTACCTGAATAATTTCTTTTATCTGATCATACATTTCATCAATCTCTTCATCATCTGCGGAGCTAGTTGGCATATAAACTTGTACTACTGTGGTAGGCGTGGGCTTCGTATCTATCTTGGCCACAATAATGCGTTCACTATGCTGTTTGTAGTAGCTTACCCGCATTCCTATTTTCCTATTCATTATTAAGCCTACTCCTGCATTACCCCTATTTGATTTTGTATTTATAACCCTGTAATCACCTGACCAAAAGTCTTGTTCCTCCTGCCACCGAACTTCACTAATTCCCACTATATCTAACTTTAACCTATCCATTTCCCTTTTTAAATTTTCTAACCTACCTGCCCGATTAAGGGATCTGACATTCCACGCTCCGATCCGTTGAATGCCAGTTTTCTTTCTCCTGATAATGACGTCCTCTTGAGTAGTCCCCGCCCGGAGATCCGAATGGGGGACTATTTTACCTCCGGAATATTTTACCCAAGAGGACGCCATCATCATTTAACCATACAGTAAAGCTGCATGCCCTCGGGAAAAATTACGGCTGTAGTTTTCCCTTGCTTTCAGCCGTTCGCAGTACCAGCACAGCAAGGCCATTTTGGTTAGTGTTAAAAGGCCAGATCAGTCAATCATCCAGACTGTTGCCCCTGCAACTACTGAAAAGGCTGCTGCCCCTCTTCAGGAACCACACGTTTGTCTGGCCTCTCAACAAATACCCCCCCGTTGTGGTTGCACCTACGGTACGGCTATCTGTATCGTTGAGGCACGCAAGCCTCCCCACCAACGACAAGGTCCATGGTTCTGGTTAAAAATGTAAAGCGACGCGGACCTTGATCAAGCGTGACTTCCTTTTAACTATACGGTATATGTTACATTGCATTTAGGAACTTTCGGGTAATTGAACATGTATAAATAATTACAGATTTCTGTAGTTGTATATATACGTTTGGATGTAGCTGTATTGCGTTGATGTACTGGTGGATATTGTGTGGTATGGCTCCTGTAGTTGATAGTATAATTGGTATAATGTCAACTTTATCCTGATGCCACATGTCCTTGACTTTCTCAGCCAGTTGGATGTATTTTTCAATTTTTTCTCCTGTTATCTTCTGTATATTTGTTGTATTGGTAATGGATATTTCGATTAGTTGTGTTAATTTCTTATTTTTATTGGTGAGTATGATGTCAGGTTTGTTGTGTGGTGTTGTTTTATCTGTTATAATGGTTCTGTTCCAGCATAATTTGTATTCATCATTCTCCAGTACATTTTGTAGTGCATACTTGTATGTGGGAACGTGTTTTATTAGTTTATGTTGTATGGCAAGTTGTTGATGTTTTACTTTTGCTACATTGTCATGTCTTCTGGTGTATTCTGTATTTGCTAGTATTGTACATCAGCTTGTGATGTGATCTACTGTTTCTATTTGTTGTTTGCAAAGTCTGCATTTATCTGTTGTGGTATTGGGATCTTTAATAACATGCTTGCTGTAATATCTAGTGTTTATTGTTTGATCCTGTATTTCAATCATGAATCCTTCCGTCTCACTGTATATATTGCCTTTTCTTAGCCATGAGTTGGATGCGTCTTGGTCGATGTGTGGCTGTGTTAGATGACACGAGTGATTTCCATGTAGTGTTTTTTTTCCAATTTACTTTCTTCGTATCTGTTGATGTTATGTGATCTAAAGGGTTGTAGAAGCGGTTATGAAATTGCAATGGTGTAGCCGATGTATTTATATGAGTGACTGCTTTGTGTATTTTGCTAGTTTCTGCTTGTTCTATAAAGAATTTTCTTAAATTGTCTACCTGTCCATAATGTAGGTTTTTTATGTCGATAAATCCCCTTCCTCCTTCCTTTCTACTTATTATTATTATTATTATTATTATTATTATTATTATTATTATTATTAAACCTATTTCCGTTACAAGCAATATTTCGGAAGATGTGGATGCCAATTGTGGATCACGGATTGAGACGAATTTTCGCAGATTTTTTTTTTTTTCACTGAGAACAAAACTGACACCCATTACCGCTTTTACCTCAACATTCTGTAGTTTTTGGTATCCCGTTGATGACCAGTTGTTAAGTTGTTCTAGCAGGCGAAGAAGGAAGGGAGATTAGGCCTTAATGTCCCGTCGAAGACGATATCATTACCAGCGGAGCATGTGCTAGGATTGTGAAAGTATACATGAGGAAATCGGTCTTGTTCTTTGCAAAGGAACCATCGCGACATTTATGTTGAACCTAAATCCAAGTGTTCGGATTACCCACATGCGAGTCCAGTGTATTACCACTTCGCCACCTCCCTTGGTGTCACACTGCAGATTCTTTCCATGTGATGCACTTTTTTCCACAAAATGATCAGCATTTTAATATTATAAAACAGTTTTCTTATATTCCATGAACATTCTTAGCACATTAGAATCCTACCAAAATCTGGAAGTAGCTATTATAATTTTAAATATGTTCTGACACAACTTTGCGAATTTCAATTAAAAACGCACTACAATCTGCCACAGGTACACGTTTCTGTCACGTTGATATCATAACGAAGATTCTTTGGCAGCTGAATACGGGCAGAAGTTGTGCTTCGAAATGTATAACTGTTAATAAAATATGCCACTAAGACAGGAGACAGCCAATAATTTTTTTTCCGTTGGAAGGTCTGCTCCACTCCAACTAAAACGTACTCATAAAAAAAACAACACTGTCGTGTGACTAGGGCCTCCCGTCGGGTAGACCGTTCGCCGGGTGCAAGTCTTTCGATCTGACGCCACTTCGGCGACTTGGGCGTCGATGGGGATGAAATGACGATGATTAGGACAACACAACACCCAGTCCCTCAGCGGAGAAAATCCCCGACACAGCCGGGAATCGAACCCGTGTACTATAATTTCACATGTTCATTTTTATATATATTTCTTTGTTTTGCGAAATGTGTATTACTGTAATTGATGCATACGATAATAATAATAATAAACGCCAAATTCCGCTGCACTGTCCTAACGGATACGTTCGTCGTACGTCCTAATTGATATCTGCGGTTATTTCACGCAGTGTTGCTCTATGCAAACACCGCTACTCTCAGTCGACAAGTGAAGACCGTCGGCCACTGCGTTGTCGATGGTGAGAGGCAATACGTAAAATATGGTATTCTCAGCACTTGACACCTTGGATCTCGGAACAGTGAATTCCCTAACGATTTCCTAAATAGAATGTCCCATGAATGTAGCTCCAATTACCATTTCGCGTTCAAAATTTCTTAATTCTCGTCGTGCGGCCATAATTACGCACCAGAAAATTTTTTCGCATGAATCACCTGAGTACAAATGACAAAAAAAAAAAAAGACTCTAAACACTATGGGACTTAGCATCTGAGGTCATCAGTCCCCTAGACTAAGAACTACTTAAATCTAACTAACCTAAGAACACCACACACATCCATGCCCGAGGCAGGAATCGAACCTGCGACCGTAGCAGCAGCGCGGTTCCGGACTGAAGCGCCTAGAACCGCTCGGCCACAGCGGCCGGCTACAAATGACAACTCCGCCAATGTACTGCTGTTTTATATCTTGTGCACTCGATACTACTGCCATTTGTATATGTGCATATCGCTGTCCCATAACTTTTGTCACCTCGGCGTACTCTAACATTGTCTATGCTGCGATGTTCTACACCACTTGGCCTCACCGTGACTTTACAAGTCCGTGCAAAGTTGTCGCCGTTCGGCTAGACTTCGCCAGAACATGACGTCACGACTTACAGTCTCCAGGGTAGGACTTCAGCTACTGTTCAGTGCACGCCGCGGGCAAAAAGAGATAAGGGGTCACGCGCGGGTGCAGTTCATTCACCGGCGCTGTGCACCAGCCGCTAACAAAGGAATGCAGGAGTTCCGTTACCGCGGAAACGACAGTTTGGCCCGGTGCGCTAAAAATGTAAAGCGGTGTTGCGGAAGACGCGCCTTCCTTAGTCAACAGCGTCCGCCGTCGCAGATGGCCGACCTGCCACTGGTGACTGATTCTGTGCAGGTACTTCCGTGGTGACACTGCGCGATACTTGTAGGCTGACTGTATAAGAAAGGTTAGAATTTAGCATCACATCGACTACCACGTTCTTAAGCCGTCCTCTCACGGGACGTGAAAACGCATGTGGACGAGGTTGTGGTGACGTCATAGCGTGGAATTCCACGTTCCACTATACTGTGCAGCGTGAAATAAAGAATCTGCCTTGTCAGATTTTTGATTTTTTGAGAGGAACGTGGCCAATAAATGCGGTGTCGTTTACGTTACAAGCAGAAGACAGAAGCCGTCATATTGTATGACATTAACATCGTATTTGGTGAGTTTTCATTCCCATACAATACCTGGTATCAATATAAGCTGTTTTAAAGCATCAGAAAACTGAGGATCTCTTCAAAATGCGTCGTTTTAGTTGCGATTTATTACAATAACTTCCAAGAATGATTGCCTATCGAAGTCACGGTGTCCAAACGATACATATCGAACGTGCCATCTTAAATCGGTCATGCAACTCTGGTGGTGGGCGTTGTGATCAATTATTTGTGTTCGTTATTTTTATCTGTTTTCCGTCGTTCCCTTAGTTGCGCTAAATTACATACCTCCGCGAATTGTTTGTGAGTTGCTAGGGAATCGCAGACGATTTATGTTCAAATGGCTCTGAGCACTATGGGACTTAACTTCTCAGGTCATCAGTCCCCTAGAACTTAGAACTACTTAAACGTAACCAACCTAAGGACCTCACACACGTCCATGCCCGAGGCAGGATTCGAACCTGCGACCGTAGCTGTCGCGCGGTTCCAGGCTGTAGCGCCTAGAACCACGATTTATGTCGTTAGTGAGTGGTATGTATGGCGTTCTTGACGTTTCTTCGGCGGATTCTCTCACATGGGAAATCTAATTCCGAGTTTATCCAGCGCAGAAAATTGTTCGACTTTTTGTCGCAAATATGGAGTACCACCGAGCGAGGAAAGAGGGGACTATGTAGACTGTGGTGGTGCGAAGTGTATAAGACTTCGTAAGAACAGTTTCAAAGCTGAAATACAGTTTACAATTTCATTGGGATAGTGTGGAAAACGAACGAGTGTCAGGAAGAATACATCGTTAGACTCATCCAAATTATCCATCCAGACCACCATAATGGACTTTCACTTAATGACAACACCGACGACGAGTAAGGTAAGTCGTCTCCTTTGCAATTACAAGTATTTTTGTAACGCTCTTCTTCTGTCGTTGCTGTAGTGACCACCGTAAACATACTCATAACACCCACCACCAGAGTCACGTGATCGATTTACGATCGCAAGTTCGATATATATCGTTTGGACTCCTCGACTTCGATAGGCAATCATTCTTGGAAATTACCACTTTTCATTCTCATACAATACCTGGTATGAGTGTAAGCTGTTTCAAAGCATCAGAAAATTGAGGATCTCTTCAAAACGAGTCGTTTTAGTTACGCTTTATTATAATAAAACGACATGAGATAACTTATCGGTAGGTAAAGACTTGTTATGTTGTTTTTGGTGCTATACACTGTGCTACGGAAGTATACTGTTTCTGTGCTACCGCACAATGATGATCCATCAAAAGCGCGGCTTTCTGGTACAAGTAGCATATTAAGTATCAAATGGTGACAGCTGTACATACAGTCTTTACAGATTGTAGAACATATACGAGGACGCGATCACCAGATCGAAGTTGTTGCGCAGTGGATAGTGTCGTGGGCTCCTAGTTGTGGAGAGCAAGGTAGCAGATTTGCGTCCAACTTCTTCTAAAAATTTTTCCTATCTATGATTTCCTGTGGCTTTATTATTCATTTAATAGAAGTATTATGTCAAAAATCGATGTTGTTTATAACAAATTACATATTTGCTGCAATTCTTGTTACAAAGGCCAACGACTGGAATGTTTTCCCAATTACTATAAATCTTATCGTGACTGCGCCTTTGTCTGAAAGTAAACACAAGTTAAACACCGAAAGCTTTAGTTATTACGAAACTTTCATGAATTATATGTACCTATCTCTGCTTTAATTGACTGGTTCATGTTTTTGTCTTGCCGGTAAATATCTTTTTCAATACTCGTGAGCAGCTTAGAAAGAAATTTCTTTTTCCATGAACTACGTTGTTTCCGAGTGTTGGTAGTAAATGCTACATCGAGAATATGGGTGCCATGCACGCGCAAACTGCCATTAGACTTCATACCTTACACTTATTCAATTTAAAACCGAAAATGGGACAAAATTCAGATCAGTTAATGAATAACTTCTACTGGTAATTATCTCAGATCGTTATACAGCATTATGTAGTGTTCCTCTACCAGCAACAAGATGTTCAAGCCGTGGACAAGTCAGTCTTCTTCGCGGCTGTCTCTGCTCTTCTTCGACAATCGCTAATAGAGTTAACCCGGCTATCTTACGCACGTCCATTTTCGTAAAGAAACTGTGTGGTGTGCGAGCGAAATAAATCCGACAACTACCACTGGAGAGCGCTGAGAGCGCACATCACGTTTACCAGCCTGTCCGTGTGCCGACAGCGCAACCTGTCGTGAGGTCGGATGTCCCGTTCGTTTCCGCGTCGACGTCAATGTTTCCTGCTTCGTCACGTATGAGGACGTCTTTAGAAGAGGTGAAGATGGGATTGGGGAAATGTTAGGGACGAAATAATGCAAGGTTCTTTAAAAAAAACTACCCTTACACTCACTTAAACAAACATTCACCACCAACTTTAGCATTTTAGGAAATACACAGAAATCATAATTTCTGTGCCATTACGCCAAGTAAGATGGGAGAGACTTGGTTGGAGCTGAAGGAACCGCAGTTTTCGGGTCACTACCGCTGACTACTACAGACTGCGCTAATGATGAGTCACAGCTACAGATATTTCTGTAAAATTTAGTCAGGAAAGTGGTAACGTTAAAGTTCTACGGGATTTAAATGAACATCCCCCATCAAAACAGCCATCTGAACATAACCATTTATGCACCCCTAAATCGTTTCTAGCTACCTAACTACGAGAGCGCTCAATGAGTAACGCAACATACGTTTTCCGAAAGTAGATTGGTTTTGTTCAGGACTGGAATACACCATAGTAGTCTCCACACTTTTGGCTTCAAAGTCCTATATTTCAAAATAATCTCCGTACTTCCGGAACCTGTATAGAAAATTGGAAGTGAGATCAACATAAACATCATTTCCGCCCTTTTTATTGCGCATGAAAACCGCACATTGCATGTTGTACCACCATGCAGCGAGACCTTCAGAGGTGGTGGTCCAGATTGCTGTACACACCTGTGCCTCTAACACCCAGCAGCACGTCCTCTTGCACTGACGCTTGCCTTTGTTCGTCGTGGCATACTATCCACAAGTTCGTCAAGGCACTGTTGGTCCAGAAGGTCCCACTCCTCAACGGCGATTCGGCGTAGATCCCTGGGAGTGGTTGGTGCGTCACGTCGTCCATAAACAGCCCTTTTCAATCTATCCCAGGCATGTTCGATAGGGTTCATATCTGGAGAACATGCTGGCCACTCTAGTCGAGAGATGTCGTTATTCTGAAGGAAGTCATTCACAAGATGGGCACGATGGGGGCGTGAATTGTCGTCCATGAAGACGAATGCCTCGCCAATATGCTGCCGATATGGTCGGAGGATGGCATTCACGTATCGTGTAGCCGTTACGGGGCCTGACCACCAGCGGCGTACGTCGGCCCAACATAATGCCACTCCAAAACAGCAGAGAACCTCCACCTTGCTGCAGTCGCTGAACAGTCTGTCTAAGGCGTTTAGCCTGACCGGTTTGCCTCCAAACACGTCTCTTGCGAACAGAAACCAGACTGTCGCCGTGTTCTTTTAATTGTCTGTTTATTATTTTACCTGTCTGTATTTTATTAGCACCATCAACCCTTTGTTCTATGTTTTAAGTTCCACAATTTTCCGACATGTTACCATTTAAGTCTCCGATTTTATCGCCTGTTTTTATTATTTATTATCTTTCTCTTTTTAAAACAAATTCTGTAGGTTGAAGAGCGGCATGCTAAGCTGCTGCCAGCCCGCCCCCTTCGGGGGGGGGGATCGAAACTCAATAAAGAAAAAAAAAACTGAGACAACTTAAGCCTTTCTCGCAATTTTGTGGGAGCAAACGGTCCAAGAGGATCAAAAAACATCTTGCCTCCTACCTCACATACTTCCAGCAGGGAGCACGGTGTTAAAATTAGACCAATTCGTGGCTGTGCAGAGGCGCACTGACAATCGTTCAACTTTCGTACCAGTTGCTAAATGAACAGAAGTGAGCTGAATACATACTGCCACATCAAGTAACCTCTGAAACCCTCTGCGAAGTGCAGACGGTACAAATGTGAGTTTCATAATCCCAGAAGACTTCGCCGCGCGCGGGGTTTTCGTAATAAGGGTGCAGCTACGCCGGGTTACAGCCCCGAAAGTGAGCCCCCAGAGGTTCTTAGTCAAGGCTGGGAGCAGCGGCCATACGTTGAGACGACTGCGGCGCCTATCGGAACACGGGGCACCGGCTGCGCGCTATCCAGCGAACGTGGCGGACGTTAAACCCATTAGGCGGGCGGAGGTGAACGTTTGGGAGCCACGCCGCGGCCTATCTTGATTGGCCCGGCCCTGGCTCAGGTGGGGGAGGGAGGAGGAGAGCAGAGGGGGGGAGGAGGAGACAGCGCCGAACTGTCTGCCACCCACGCGGCAGGCCGCGAGCTACCGCCGCCCGAGCGTAGTGACGTATGTCTCCCGACGGCAGCCGCTGTATGCCAAATGAAATACGCGGCGGCGCTGCTACGTGCGCTCCACGGCAGCGCGTTCTATTCTAACCGCACAGGCACCTTGCCCAGTGAATGAACAGCCTCCTCGAGTGCTAGCGTGTATTACTGTGCAGGCAGCCGGTAAACTGCTCCTCTTTAGCTTTTTCCTGTCTCCTCGAGACAGCTGTTTGGCTGAAGGAGTATTATCATTTTTCCATCTTAAACTCTCCGCTCACATTACACTGAGGTGATAAGTCATGGAATAGCGATATGCACATATACAGACGGCGGTAATATGGCGTACATCAGGGATAAAAGGCCAGTGCATTGGTGGAGCTGTTACATTTACTCTGGTGATTCATGTGAAACCGTTTCCGGCATGATTATGGCAGCACGATTGAAATTTACCGATTTGATCGTGGAATGAAATTATAATGAAATGAAAACCACTAGCTGCATACAGGCGTTGATATAAGTCAACGGGACAGTTGAAAATGTGTGCCCCGACCGGGACTCTAACCCGTTATCTCGTGCTTACATGGCAGACGGTCGGCCGTGGTGGCCGAGCGGTTCTAGGCGCTATACAGTGTGGAACCGCGCTACCGCTACGGTCGCAGGTTCGAATCCTGCCTCGGGCATGGATGTGTGTGATGTCCTTAGGTTAGTTAGGTTTAAGTAGTTCTAAGTTCTAGGGGGCTGATCACCTTAGAAGTTAAGTCCCATAGTGCTCAGAGCCATTTGAACATGGCAGACGCTCTGTCCATCTGAGCCACCTAGGACACAGAGGATAGTACGACTGCAGGGACTTATCGCTACACGCCTCCCGTAAGACCCACATTCTCAACTTATTGTCCCGCACTATATTCATAGTGCCCCTGTTCATTATACTCATTAGTCGCGGCTTTTTGCCGATTCCCGTAAGAGTACGGGCACTGTTGTGCATTCGCACAGAAGAAGATGGTGAAATGGCCGGTGAGCCTTAACTACATATATGAAGATATTGATCGAGGAATGGTAGTTGGAGCAAGACACAATGGACTTTCCATTTCGCATATCGTTAGGGAATTCAATACGCCGAAATCCACAGTATCAAGAGTGAGCTCAGAATACCAAATTTCAGGCATTACCTCTCACAAAGGACAACGCACTGGTACATAGCTTTGACTTGACCACCGAGAGCAGCGGCGTTTGCGTAGAGTTGTCACGGCGAACATATAAGCAATATTGTGTTCAACCGACCGAGGTGGCGCAGTGGTTAGCATACTGGACTCGCATTCGGGAGGACGACTGTTCACACCTGCGTCCGACCACCATGATTTAATGGTCAGCGTCAATGAAATTCACCAACAGCTGTGTATCTTAAGATGTTATTTTATTTTGAAAGCATTTCACTATGCTATCTTTAGGCCCCCTATGCATATCTCCAAATAAAAGAAAATGCCATATAGAATAATAAATCTCTGGATGTGGTAAATTCAATTGTTACACTAGTTCTTGTTCGAGGACTTGACTTGCTATCAACTCTTCGAATGAAACACTAGTGTAGATCTATGGCTTCATATGACATTACCGTTTATTTGGAGAGATGCATAACGGGGCTGAAAATGGCATAGTGAAATGCGGAAACTGGTAACCTTCAAAGTAAAATAAAATTACATCTTAAGTTACACGGCTGTTGGTGAATTTTATTGACATTGACAATTACTTAACCAGCCGATGTCCCCTGTCCATTATGGACCAACAAAGACCCACATTTAAGTTTCCCGTGATTTCCATAAAACGCTTCAGCCAAATGCCGGGATGGTTCCTTTTTAAGAGCACTGCCGACTTCCTTCCCCATCCTTCCCTAATCCGATGGGACCAATGACCTCGCTGTTTGATCCCCTCCCATGTACCAACCAACCAATAACCGCAGAAATAAAAGTGGGATGTACAACGAACCTATCCGTTAGGACAGTGCGGCGAAATTTAGCGTTAACCGGCTTTGGCAGCAGACGACCGACGCGAGTGCCTTTGCTAACAACACAGCATGGCCTGCAGCGCCTGTCCTGGGTTCGTGACCGTATTGGCTCGACTCTAGACGACTGGAAAACCACGGCCTGGTCTGGTCAGAAGAGTTTCGATTTCAGTTTATAAGAGCAGATGGTAGGGTTCGAGTGTGACGCAAATCCCACAAAGCCTGGACTCAAGTTGTCAGCAAAGTGCTCTGCAAACTGGTAAACTGGTGGGGGCCCCATAATGGTGTGGGCTGTGTTTACATGGAATGCACTGGGTCCTCTGGTCCAAACAAAACTGTCGCTGACTAGATATGGTTGTGTTGGGGTACTTTGAAACCATTTGCAGCCGTTCGTGGACTTCATGTTCGCAAACGACGATAGAATTTTTATGGATTTCAATGCGACATGCCAGCGGGCGAAAGTTGTTCACTGTTGCTTTGAAGAGCTTCGTGGACAATTCGAGCGGATGGTTTGGCCAGCAGGTCGCCGACATGAATCTCATCAAACATTTATGGTACATAATCGAAAGAACAGTTGGTCCAGAGAATCCTGTACCGGCAACACTTTCCCTGTTACGGATGGCTATAGAGTCAGCATGGTTCACTATTTCTGCAGCCGACTTCAAACGTCTTGTTGAGTTCGTGCCACGTCGAGTTGCTATACGCTGGGTAAAACGAGGTCCGACGCGATGTTAGGAGGTATCACATGATATTAGTCACCTCACTATATTGTTACAAAAAGCTGTCGAAAAATAAGTGAACTAATAGGACATGAGATTCTACGATGAAGAAGATATGGTAAACACTGACTAGAAAAAAGGAATATGATGATATATGTTAAGAGATCGGGGAATATCTTCCATGGTAATTTTTGAGATGAAGAGAGGAAAACGTTGCGAACAGCATCAAACCAGACAGGAGACCCGCTTCAGCCAGCGAGGCCAGAGAGATCCTCAAGGGAGGTCTGACTTTTGGCTTAGGAACCCATCATTCGTACCACATAGCCATTCTCCGTGGCGGCCTCTTGTTTGCAAGTAATCGACAAAAATAACTGCAGAATTTCTCGTGAAGCCCCAGGGTCTTTAAAGTAGCATTTATTATGAATATGGTGCTGTAGCCTAAGCGTTGAGTTATTTGGCTGTTGTATTGTAGGCAGTAGGTTCGAATCTTGTCTGGTGCAATATGCATATCTCTCATCTTTTTCAATACGACTGTGATCATTATTTTTATTGTATTATTTGGTTCAGATACATTATATCTTATTTGACGCATCTGTGTAACCATCATGTTAATTTTCTTCTTTGTTCTCATTCTGTTACTTTTATTCCGGCGGCCGGAGTGGCCGAGCGGTTCTAGGCGCTACAGTCTGGAACCGCGAAACCGCTACGGTCGCAGGTTCGAATCCTGCCTCGGGCATGGATGTGTGTGATGTCCTTAGGTTAGTTAGGTTTAACTAGTTCTAAGTTCTAGGGGACTGATGACCTCAGAAGTCAAGTCCCATAGTGCTCAGAGCCATTTTGAACTTTTATTCCTTTTATATATTCATTGCAGTTTTATATCTACTTTACCGTCATTTTATATTTTCGTACATGTTATTGCAATAGTTATTTCTAAAGCTCATACTGCCTGAATTTTATTTTCTGTATGAAACCTTTTTTCGTTTAAACTTTCATCTGTTATTTTGTCGATAAGTCGGAAATGTTTTGAATTTAAAATAATTTCATGGCAATTACTATCGCAGAAATGTTAATCTCCTAACGAAAAATAAATTTTTGACACCGTCGCATAGCCAGTATAAATACGTTGTTTCATTTTTTGTTTTTTAACCTATAGACAGCTATTTTCAAAAGTTTAAATATTACAATAGACAAATAGTAATATTTAAAATCATGCGGACAAAGATTTCAAATGAAAAAGTAATTAAAATAAACAAATACTTCTTACCAGTGGTTGGAAAAAAGTTCGTAACGTAAGAGACACTTTCCACACAATTTGGTAGATATGGGCCAGTTGTTGTGGTTGGCCAAGGGTCTCCTACATCAAGAACTTTATCCAGCCTACTCCACAGCTAATCGCAGTTGCTGTCAACATTCGTAATTATACACTACTACGGCGAAGGCGTAAAATTTTATGTGGAATGACAGAATCACAAACCACGAACGTTTTCAGAGAATTGATGACGAAAACGATTGACGAAGACAACACGAGTCGACATGTCACATAACACGCTCCAACCAGTTTCTTAAAAAAATCTTGAAGTATCATTATGAATACATGGAGAGAAAGCCAGAGGAAGACTTCAACTGTTTTTAAAACAACCCATAATGCATGAGACAGTAATCATGCAGAAAAATAGTAGTTAGCTTGTAATATATCCATATGGAGAGCTATCATTCAATAGAAATACATACTATGAAACAGATATTATCTTCTGAAAACGCAATTAGGACAGTGCTGAGGAAAAGGGCAAGCGGTGAGAACAATAAAATGCGGTTGATAAACCGAACCATCCGGTTGTGGCGTACCTCATGCCGATTAGTCTGACGGGATGAAGAAAGCTTGGCCTGCTTCCGATTAAGACACTGTTGTTTATTTTGAAGTGTACCAAGTGTAATGAATACACGATGAAGTTCCGGCATTACAGCGAGTTGTGGTTTACTGTCACGCACGATAAATCTTCAGAGCAATTTCCAGCCATCTTCGGTTCAACCTGAAGATGTCTGGTAACTGTCCAGAAGAAATATCACCCGTGATTTGAAACTAGAGTTTCTCCCGAGTATGAAATATTCAAATAACTTACGGGAGTATAACCGGATGAGGTCTCTCAGAACCTGTTGCTGTTTCGATGACATCGTTTGCCAACTACAAGTTACTTGATCGTGAATAATAGTAAACGACGTAGGTTAGGTGGGGGAGAATTGTTGTTCATGTCGAAATCTAATTTTTATACCATTTTGAGTCAAACTTGTCAAATAAGAGAAATATATGGGTGCTAAATGTCAGCGCCTAAACGAATATTTCATGACCGAAATAGTACTTGGTGTTTTCTTGTCTTATGTTTAATGACCCCTCCATCCTCTTTCTAGTCGTCAGAATACAATAGTCTAGCGTACTTGCCTACATTTATGATAAGAAGAATAATATACATATAAATTTTCGGGAGAGTACCACAACTGAGACTCACATCAATACATCCATCCACTTACCACATATTAGGAGAGTGAAGCAACCAAAAGTTCCCATTTTTTGTTTTCCGTCGTTCCTTAGCTGCTTCTATATTCTTGGAGATATTGTTCGTCTAATGCAACTATACAGATGGCTATTTGTTTTTGCCATATGCGTTTCGTTTCTTTTTAGCGTGAAGCATCTTCAATGGCCCGCATCTCGTGGTCGTGCGGTAGCGTTCTCGCTTCCCACGCCCGGGTTCCCGGGTTCGATTCCCGGCGGGGTCAGAGATTTTCTCTGCCTCGTGATGGCTGGGTGTTGTGTGCTGTCCTTAGGTTAGTTAGGTTTAAGTAGTTCTAAGTTCTAGGGGACTGATGACAATAGCTGTTAAGTCCCATAGTGCTCAGAGCCATTTGAACCATTTGAACCATCTTCAATGGCCCGTGATACGTTTTTCTTTGTATGTAATAATTACGTTTCTGTTAGATGAAAACAACTATTTGAAGCACAAATTTAGTGAGGTTAAATTACTATTTGTTTCTACTTACGATCTGTGATCTTGTTAGTGCACATGAGTATGTACGTCCTGGAGTTATACTTAGGTGGTCTGCTTACTAAGGATGTCCAGTTTTGGGCGTTTTACAAACACATTTCGACTTAACGCCTCACTTCCAATGTACATTCCGTTGATACCGGTTCAAAAAAATGGCTCTGAGCATTATGGGACTTACCTTCTGAGACATCAGTCCCCTAGAACTTAGAACTACTTAAACCTAACTAACCTAAGGACATCACATACACCCATTCCCGAGGCAGGATTCGAACCTGCGAACGTAGCTGTCGCGCGGTTCCAGACTGTAGCGTCGAGAACCGCTCGGCTACTCCGGCCGGCGTTGATTCCGGTTTGGAGTTTTTGCTGCCATTCTTTTTTTTTTTGTCTTTTGTGTGTGTGTGTGTGTGTGTGTGTGTGTGTGTGTGTACGCGCGCGCTTTTTGGTTTGGGATAGTGAGTTATTATATAGTCTGGTTATGTTCTACATAATAGAATGTTAAACTACATCAGACATTACAACCAAAACAAAAGACGAACGGAAAACGCAGAGTGCGAGTTAGAAACACAGGACACACAGTAAATGCACCGAACCGAAACATCGTGAACACTGGAAGTGCGGTATTAATGGTGAACGGCAGGGTGACGGACGAAAATATTGTTCAAATTCAGGACTTTTTTTCTCCGTACTGGAATGTAGTAGACAAATAGGGTTCGCTGCAATGAATAAAGCATAGATTGATGTTTTTACGTGCATTTTTTGTTGAAAAATATTAATATCTTCACTGTGTAATTGGGATTTTCCCTAGGCAGCTCTGAAAAGAGGTAGATCGACAGTTGACGCTGTAACTACGGTTGTGACTATTTGAAACATGAAATTAACGTATCACCTTGATCCCTACAGATGTAATTTTAGTTCGTAGGAATTTGCAAAAAAAAAAAGGAAAAGAAATTGGCGAAATTATAAATATTTGAAAAGAATGGCCATTTTTGGAGCCCTCTTTTTCGGTCGAAAAAATACTAAATATCAACATAAAAAAATCGTTTATTATGAACTGAAAAGAATTCAGTTTGCTTCAAAGGAAGACCAAAAAATCATTAAAATCGGATGAAACTTGAAGCGTGGGCGTCGGCAACCTTGCCGAAATACACGGTCCTGAGAAAAATGCGTTTTAAGTTAGACAAGTATTTATCATATAAACAAGAACAATGCTTGAAACATACGGGATGTCATCGATGCATAACGGTCCATAATAACTATCGCCCCGGATAGTGCAAGGCTGCTTTCTGCTACTGTGGGATGATAAGCCCTCATTTTCTTCCTCAAAGCCCTTCTCGTCGCTGAGCCCATCACCGCTGGCATCTCTATCATCACAGAATCGGCACATTTCATCCCCGATTTTGATTTGAATGGCATTTGACACGTACCTTAGTGCAGGATGGAGTATATTGAATAGAAATACGGTCAAATTTGAAGCAATGTCGACAATTTCACTTCGGCTGGATCTTATTTTGGAGCGTGTCTCCAAATGAGATTGTTGAAAGTTTCGTTCACATTTTGAGTAAAACCGCCTAAACAAAGCTTCAACAAATCAGGTTTACGCAAATCGGTATAAATAGGAGTGACGGCTTCGATAACGACTTGTGGCAATGGTGTTTTGTCGTGTGCACGCTCGGCTTCAAACGCTCACAGAATCGTTACAAATGAGTTCGCGCATAATATTTTGGGAGAAAATTCGGATTCCGTAACAAAAAAAATTTCAAGTTGTTTCGACCGTCATTCTGTCGTTCCCCCTTAAGTCGATCAGTGTTCATAGAACGCCGAAACTCGGATATCCCGGCTATGCAGACCAGTGAAGTACAACTTCAGGATATCACGTATGCAATTAATGAGGTCACAAAACGTAAGTGGAGACAAACAATAATTTAACCTCCCAAAAACTTGTGCTACAAAAAGTTTTTTCTCACCCAAAAGTATAATGGCAAAAAACTGTAAGTAATTAAGATATCTGTAATCATTAGATATCGCAAATATTATGTATACACTGGACTGTATTACAGGTAACTGAATATGCTTGACAAGCGATCTTCGTATGACTCACTACAAACAGATTTTCATTTACTTGTACTAATCGAGCTAGATATCCAAGAAAATGGTCCCAGTTGGTATTTTCTATGAGCTATTGACGTCTGACGATGCAGATTAAATTTTCTGGGAATACTGGGTTTAGAAAAAATTTTGTTGCTTTCGTTACCCATAGCTTATTCTTTGTACAGCAACGCATTTTGTAGAAATGGATCAGCTGAGTGATGGCATATGCCTCCATTTCCGAGTGCTTGTGAGAACCGTCGCCACCTATACTACAGTAAGGCAGCACTCTCGAAAGAGCTTATACCGCGGCGGAAATATCCGGTAACGGGCGGGATACAACTCCAGAGCGGCTAACAACAGGTATTCCCTTTCAGGACGTGAGAGGGGTATTACCACAAGAGGTCTTTTATTTCCAAGCCATGCTAAAGTCTCGCACAAAGGAGGCTACGTGCAGGTCGGCGTTATAGCTCTGCTCAGGAATTTTGTTGGTCTGTGCTTAGAGATTCTTCGTTTGGGCTGTCAAGGGTGAAGAGAGAAGGGAACCACGGTAAATATCTTTACTTTTGATGCGGATGCAGACCTCTAGTGGAACCTACAAGCGGAAGAAAATATTACAACCTGTTTCTGTTACAACATCGTCAAACTAATACGACGGACGTAACTTGTAATATAAATTTATTTTCTTCACTTCTGCTTCGATTGATGAAGTATCCTCCTGAGTAGTTCACACTCGGAGATGTAAATTGGTGACTATTTTACTTCAAGATACTTTAACCAAGAGCCTACCATCATCAATAAAACATACAGTAGAGCTGCATGTCCTCTTATTTCAGTCACTGGCATCGTGGTGCACCATGAAATATACAGGGAAGAGTCTTATATGCTTGAAAATGCATGTTCGCTGCTTCCTTATTAATTTTGATTGTGCCTAATGTCGTATCAATTTTTAGAACTCAGTAAAGTAACCCCAAAAACTGTTGTTTTACATGTTAAATAAATCACACATAGTCGATAACTCGTCAGTAATAATCTCCTTACTGATTCGTGATACAATTACACGATGGATTCACAAGGGATGAATCACACTTCTGTAATAGTCCACGTTGAACTTCATAGACCCCCAAAAATGGCTGGATAAATGACTTCAGAGGACTGAACACTTCCAGTAGGACAATGTCTCTTAAAGCAACGCAATAGTTCGATGACAGTTTTCCTTTCTTTATCGGAGGAAAACCAATGAATTAATAGAACTCTGAAGGATTGCTGGAGCATATCTTTTTCTCATAGATATCATTATTTCATTATTGAGCAAACTCTGAGGTGACAGAACTTAACTGGATACTTCCTACAATGGTGTCGGGCCTCCTTTTACCCTGGCGTAACGCAGCATCTTGTCGTGGGGTAGACCCAACAAGTCGCTGGAAGTCCTCTGCAGAAATACTGAGCCATGCTCTCTCTCTCTCTCTCTCTCTCTAGCCGTCCATAATTGCGAAAATGTTGCCGGTGCAGGATTTTGTGCCAAACTGACTTCTACATTATGTTCCACAAATGTTTGATACGATTCATGTCAGACGATCTGAGCGGCCTAATCATTATTCTGAAAAATTGTGGCCCTGTGTCGTGGCCCAATGTCATCTATAAAAATTCTATCGTTGTTTGGGAACATGAAGCCCACGAAAACCTTCAAATAGTCTTCAAGTAGCAGAACGTAGCCATTTCCAGTCAATGATCGGTGCAGTTGGAACAAAGTACCCAGTGAACTCCACGCAAAAACAGCCCGCGCACCATTGTGGAGCCACGACGAATTAGCACAGTGCCTTGTTGACAACTTGAATCGATGACTTCGTGGGTTTTGCGCTATACTCCAGGCCAACAATCAGCTCTTACCAACTGAAATCGGGGCTCATCTGACCAGGCCACGGTTTCCCACTCGTCTAGGGTGCAGCCAATAGGGTCACGAGCCGAGGAGAGGCTGTTAGCCAAGGTACTCGCATCGGTCGTCTGCTGCGGCCGCTCATTAACGCCAAATTTCTCCACTCTGTAGTATCGGATACATTCGTCGTACGTCCCACATTGATTTCTGCGGTTATTTCATGCAGCGTTGTTTACCTATTAGTACTGATCACTCTACGAAAACGCTGCTGCTCACTGTCGTTAAGAGATGGACGACGTCCACTGCGTTGTCCGTCCTGAGAGATAATGCGCCGGCCACGGTGGCCGAGCGGTTCTAGGCGTTTCAGTCAGGAACCGCGCTGCTGCTACGGTTGCAGGTTCGAATTCTGCCTCGGGCATGGTTGTGTGTGATGTCCTTAGGTTAGTTAGGTTTAAGTAGTTCTCAGTTCTAGGGGACTGATGACCTCAGATGTTACGTCCCGTAGTGCTCAGAGCCATTTGAACCATTTGAAGAGATAATGCCTGAAATTTGGTATTCTCTGCACACTATTGACGCCGTGGATAAGGAATATTGAATTCCTTAAGATTTCTGAAATGGAATGTCCCATGCATCTTGCTCCAACGACCATGCCGCGTTCAACGTCTGTTACTTCCCGTCGTGCGGCCACAATCACGTCGGACACCTTTTCACACGAATCACCAGGGTACAAATGACAGCTCCACCAACGTACTGCCCTTTTAAGCCTTGGCCGCGTGGGATTAGCCGAGCGGTCTAAGGTGCTGCAGTCATGGACTGTGCGGCTGGTCCCGGCGTAGGTTCGAGTCCTCCCTCGGGCATGGGTGTGTGTGTTTGTCATTAGGATTAGGTTAAGTAGTGTGTAAGCTTAGGGACTGATGACCTCAGCAGTTAAGTCCCATAAGATTTAACACACATTTGAACATTTTTTTTAAACCTTGGGCTCGCGATGATACCACCATCTGTATGTGTTCGTATCGCTATTCCATGACTTTTGTCATTTCAGTGGAAATTATGTTTTCCTTTGAATAAAATGTGGAGTCGTATCCTTTACGATGATTTAGTAGCGCTGTAACATATCCGCCCCTCTATTTTTCTTGGGTTAAGTGAAAAGTACCGAGATGATTTCTTCAGGTTGTACACGCAAGATTTTATTGCATATCCGCCCACAATATGACCTTCTACTCTATCGCTAATAATATCTTAGTTGACGGGACGTAAAACCCTAATCTTATGCTTTCTTCTTACGAACATTAATGAAGTCTTAGGTCCATTAGTAATCGAGAAAATCTTACAGAAAATCTTGTAGCCCCTCATAAGGTGTGGGTGTCCGCCTCTGGTAGCTGAGTGATCAGCGCGACGTAATGTTATACCTAAAGACCCGAGTTGGATTCCCAGCTGTGTCGGAGATTTTCTCCGCTCCGGGACTGGGTGTTGTGTTGTCCGTATCACCATTTCATCCCCGTCAACACGCAAGTCGCCGAAGTCGCGTCAACTCGAAAGACTTGCACCAGGCGAACGGTCTACCCGACCGAAGGCCCTAGCCACACGGCATTTCCATAAGGTGTGGGTTGAGCTCCCTCAACGCAAACCCAATCCAGTGAACCTTCAACGATGCCACGGACTCCACTACTTGCCACATCTTTGCCCAGGTGTGCAGTCACAGTGAGCCGTCTGTGGACGAGACCTTGGCGCAGGTCAGGGACTGTTCCCGTGTGGGGCAGCTGTTAGGCAGACTGTGCACGTAACCAGGCGGCAGGTGGCGCTGAGTGCTTGCCGCATGGCGGACCGGCACACGACGCCGTCACACGCGGCGGAGCGCAGCGCCTGCCCGCATTCCTGCACCTGCACACAGCGCTCCCATCCTCTGTAGTGTAGCCACTCTCACCGGGGATATGGAGTACCCGCTCCACTGGCTTGCAAAGAGGCACAAGATTTCATACGAGACAACTGCACTTAGTTTTCACAAATGTGTTAGGGTGATGCATAAGTTCGCAACGTTTTGTTGTGCACGTTGATATTCTGTTTGCTATGGGTTTATTCATACACTGAAGCGGCAAAGAAACAGGTATAGGCATGCGTATTCAATTGCAGAGATACGTAAACAAGTAGAATACGGCGCTGCGGTCGGCAACGCCCATATATAAGACAACGAGTGTCTGGCGCAGTTGTTAGATCGGTTACTCCTGCTACAGTGGCATGTTATTAACATTTAAGTGAGTCTGAACGTGGTGTTCAAAAAATGGCTCTGAGTACTATGGGACTTAATTGCTGAGGTCATCAGTCCCCTAGAACTTAGAGCTACTTAAACGTAACTAACCTAAGGCCATCATACACATCCATGCCCGAGGCAGGATGCGAACCTGCGACCGTAGTGGTCGTGCGTTTCTAAACTGTAGCGCCTAGAACCGCTCGGCCATGAATGTGGTGTTGCTAGAGTCACAGCATCTCCGAGTGAGCGATGATGTGGAGATTTTCCCGTACGACTATTTCACGAGTCTACCGTGAATATCAAGAATCCGATAAAACATCAGATCTACGACATCACTGCGGCCGGAAAAGATCCTGCAAGATCGGGACCATGGACGACTGAAGAGAAGTTCAACGTGACAGACGTGCAGCCCTTCCGCAAATTACTGCAGATTTCAATGCTGGACAGTCAACAAGTGTTAGCGTGCGAGCCATTCAACGAAACATCACTCGTGTACCCTTGATGACTGCACGACACAAAGCTTTAAGCCTCGCCTGGAACCGTCAATACAGACTTTGGACTGTTGATGACTGGAAACACATTGCCTGTTCGGACGACTTTCTTTATTTCTTTTGCTTGTGCCTTTTCCCGCGGATACGCAGGGTTGGCATGGTTAATCGGATGTGGCAATGTTAGTGGAAGGGGTGGCCGGATGCCCTTCCTGCCGCCACCCCGTACCCCACGGGACAGAATTAGTGTACCCCAACTTTCTGCGACTAGTGTAATCCATGGAATAGTGCGAAAGTGTTCAGATGGCTGCGAGCCGTGTAACTGAGGCGGGGCGTGGGGACCAGCCCGGTATTCACCGCCTAAAAACCACATCCAGGCTGGCCAGCACACCGGCCGTCGTCGTTAATCCGCCGGGCGGATTAGATCCGGGGCCGGCGCGCCTACCCGAGTCCAGGAAGCAGCACGTTAGCGCTCTCGTCTAACCTGGGGGTTACCTGGTCGGACGACTCTCGTTTCAAATTGTATAGAGCAGCTGGACGTGTAGGGTATAGAGACAACCTCACGAATCTATCGATCCCCCACGTGAGCAGGGGACTGTTCAAGCTGGTGGAGGCTCTGTAATGTTGTGGGGCGTGTGCAGGTGGAGTGATATGGGACTCTAGATACGACCCTGACAAGTGACGCGTGCGAAAGCATTCTGTCTCATCATCTGCATCCATTCATGTACCTTACGCATTCCGACGGACTTCAGCCATTCCAGCAGGACTTTGCGACACCCCCACACGTCCAGAGCTGCTACAGAGTGGCTCCAGGAGCACTGTCTTCAGTTTAAACAACTTTCGTTGGCTACCAAGCTCCCCGGACATGAATGTTATTGAGAATATCTGGGATGTCTTGCAACGTGCTGTTCAGAAGAGATCTTCACCCTCTCGTACTGTTACGGATTTATGGAGAGCCCTGCAGGATTCACGGTGTCAATACCCTCCAGCACTACTTCAGACATTAGTCGAGTCATGCCACGTCGCGTTGCGACACTTCTGTGTCCTCGCGGGGGCCGTACGTGTTATTAGGCACGTGTACCAGTTTCCTTGGCTCTTCAGCCTAGATTGTCATTTTTTGTTTGCAGTTCACTGTTGCTATTTAAGTTTACATATTGTCATTTTGTCGTTTGGAGATAGTTAGTGGAGCTGTGGACGCTAGGAGATGGAGCACCAAATGGAGAAATCGGTACATTTCCGACTTATTCTTCTGTATCGTGTAAGTAGAGACGTCGCAGCAGCGGAGGCAGCCACTAACATTGTCGAAGTGTATGAGGATAATGGCATTGGACATAGCACGGTAAGAAAATGATTTTCCCGTTTTAAGGAGGATCATTTTGTCATTAGTGACTTCACATTCGGGAAGACCTTGGGGGTTTAATGAAGATTGTTGAAACGCATTAACCCACAGGTATCCACGTCAATGTGCCCGAGAACTGTTCAATTGATGAACTATGTTCATTCCACCACCGTGCGAGATTTTCATGCAGTGGGGAAGGTTCAAAAATCGGTTGTATGTGTACTACATGTTCTAAGCCCAAATCACAGAAATCAGTGTGTAGCTATATGTGCATCTCTGCTTGAGCATCATCAAGTGATTCGTGAACACCGACCATTCCTATCCTGTATCGTTACTGGTGACAGGAAATGCTGTCTTTATTCTAACGTAAGGAAAGGAATGGTTGAACCCAAACGAAGCAGCAACTCCCCGTACAAAGACCTGTGCGCATCCACAAAGCGACGATATGGTGTGCCAAGAATTGTTTCCCGAGGTGTAACCATCACTGCCGACATTTATTGTCAGCAACTGAGACGTCTTGCAGACACAACCAAGAACAGCGACAGGAAGACTGCGTGAAATGATGGTACTCCACGATAATGCCCGCACGCACTCTGCTAGACTGACAAAACAACACTACACAGGAGTTGCGTTAGGAAGTCACTCCGCACCCAGCTTATTCACTTGATCTTGCACCCTCAGATTTTCAACTTTTCCGCTCTGTATCGATCAACCTTCAAGCGATTTCCTTTCTGGATGAAAAGGCGCTCCGAGAATGTTTCGACCAGCTCTTCGTCTCAAAACCATGTGACTTCTACGGTCGCAGAATCGAAAAGTTACCCGAGGGGTGGCAGACTGTTGTATATAGTGAAGGAAGGTGTATTATCCGTAACTAATGTCTCTGCTATGAGTATTTGCTGTGTTTATTAAACTTATGATAAAACGCTACGAACTTATGCACCAACTCAATACCTGCCCCACCTTCGTTTTGCCGATATCATTGTACCACTTGCCTCTTGGTTAATCCACGAATAGAAAAACATCATAGAACAAGTTTATAAACAAATTGAAAATCAATTAGAATATTTATACACTACTGGCCATTAAAATTGCTACACCAAGAAGAAATGCAGATGATAAACGGGTATTCATTGGACAAATATATTATACCAGAACTGACATGTGATTACATTTTCACGCAATTTGGGTGCATAGATCCTGAGAAATCAGTACCCAGAACAACCACCTCTGGCCGCAATAACGGCCTTGATACGCCTGGACATTGAGTCAAACAGAGCTTGGATGGCGTGTACACATACATCTGCCCATGCAGCTTCAACACGACACCACAGTTCATCAAGAGTATTGACTGGTGTATTGTGACGAGCCAGTTGCTCGGCCGCCATTGACCAGACGTTTTCAATTGGTGAGATATCTAGAGAATGTGCTGGCCAGGGCAGCATTCGAACATTTTCTGTATCCAGAAAGGCCCGTACAGGACCTGCAACATGCGGTCGTGCATTATCCTGCTGAAATGTAGGGCGTCGCAGCGATCGAATGAAGGGTAGAGCACTGTTCAAAGTGCCGTCGAAGCGAACAAGAGGCGACCGAGACGTGTAACGACTGGCACCCCATACCATCACGCCGGGTGATATGCCAGTATGGCGATGACGAATACACGCTTCCAATGTGGGTTCACCGCGATGTCGCCAAACACGGATGCGACCATCATGATGCTGTAAACAGAACCTGGATTCATCCGAAAAAATGACGTTTTGCCATTCGTGCAACCAGCTTCGTCGTTGAGCACACCATCGCAGGAGCTCCTGTCTGTGATGCAGCGTCAAGGGTAACCGCAGCCATGGTATCCGAGCTGATAGTTCATGCTGCTGCAAACGTCGTCGAACTGTTCGTGCAGATGGTTGTTGTCTTGCAAACGTCCCCATCTGTTGGCTCACGAATCGAGACGTGGCTGCACGATACGTTAGAGCCATGCGGTTAAGATGTCTGTCATCTCGACTGGTAGTGATACGAGGCCTTTGGGATCCAGCACGGCGTTCCATATTACCCTCCTGAACCCACCGATTCAAAAATGGTTCAAATGGCTCTGAGCACTATGTGAGTTAACTGCTGAGTTCATCAGTCCCCTAGAACTTAGAACTACTTAAACGTAACTAACCTAAGGACATCACACACATTCACGCCCGAGGCAGGATTTGAACCTGCGACCGTAGCGGTCGCATGGTTCCAGACTGTAGCGCCCACCGATTCCATATTCTGCTAAGAATCAATGGATCTCGACCAACGCGAGCAGCAATGTCTCGATACGATAAACCACATCGCGATAGGCTACAATCCGACCTTTATCAGAGTCGGAAACGTGATGGTACGCATTTCTCCTCCTTACACGAGGCATCAAACAACGTTTCACCAGGCAACGCCGGTCAACTTCTGTTTGTGTACGAGAAATCGGTTGGAAACTTTCCTCATGTCAGCACGTTGTAGGTGTCGCCACCGGCGCCAAGCTTGTGTGAATGCTCTGAAAAGCTAATCATTTGCATATCACAGCATCTTCTTCTTGTCGGTTAAATTTCGCGTCTGTAGCACGTCATCTTTGTGGTGTAGCAATTTTAATGGCCAGTAGTGTAGATACAGTTCTAAAACAGTCAATGATATGAGTCAGAAAGATAACGGATATACGTTTAATTCATTTGCCGATATGGGCCTTCTTTGCATGTCGGGACGATTTTGCTCAGTGGTTGCGCCTTGGGTCAGAAAGCGTAGGCGAGGCCGTGCATTTCTAACTCGAACAAGATGATATCATTCACAGCCCCTTTCAAAGTCATTGACATGATTAACTACGGACTGTACACGTTGCTAATGTGATCAGTTTATGAAAGGGAAGGATCAGCTTACGTCCTGACGAAGCTGGCTCTTGTGAGTAGAAATAATTCTGTATAATGTCACGATTTATTTCTTAAAGATGGGTACAAATGGGTCTTTAATGATAAATGGTTGTTCAAAGGCAGTCACGATTCTTACCATTTTTATTACTTATTACTTTGACCTTTGACTGCACGATATGCTCTCAGCAAATTTACTTTCGTATGACGCTTGTTACCTGCGTTTCCTTTTCATGTTCTAGTAAAATGGCTCTGAGCACTATGGGACTCAACTGCTGTGGTCATAAGTCCCCTAGAACTTAGAACTAATTAAACCTAACTAACCTAAGGACATCACACACATCCATGCCCGAGGCAGGATTCAAACCTGCGACCGTAGCAGTCGCACGGTTCCGGACTGCGCGCCTAGAACCGCGAGACCACCGCGGCCGGCCATGTTCTAGTAGTAAAGACTTATTCGTCATTGCGGCCTGTAATATTTGAGCAGCTGCTAACCAGAGACTTACAGCAGTCCAATTATAATTACTTATCCAGTAAGATCCGCAACAGGAAAGACGCCAGTCATTTCAGAAACGTAAAATAGTTGTGCATGTAACAACATAACACGAATCTAAAAGAAAACGAACTTGATGACGAGATAGTATTGTCGGAACGTATGTTTTCAATCAATTGAATGAACTAAAACCTTCACTCATTTCCTGGTCGTCACCATATACGCGTAGTAATTTCGTTGGAATGATTTTAACTTAAGTCCCTAATGACACAAAACGGCGGATGTCCTTTAACCCAGGTGCAGAGGCAGGTTATGGTGGTGAAAACTGAAGCAGACGAATTACTTGTTTGAGAGTACGCTGAAACGCGTTTTGACGCAATGAATAGGTAAGAGTCAGTTTTCATTCTATGTTAAAGTCAAGAGCACGGATGCAATATATACAATATGATATGATTATGTTCGAGAACAGGGAACGCTTTATCCCGAGCTGAATCAAGTGGAGTACAATCGCATACAGTTATATGTATGCACTGTACATGTTCATTGCACATTTTTGACATCTTCGGAAATCCCATTTTCGACTTTGTTATGTTGGTTTGAAAATGGGTCTCGGCCCGAAACTAGTCATCGAATGAATAAAAAGCAGTAAAAACTTGCAACTTGGACTGGTTTTTCATTCTATTGACCAGTAAGTCATATGTTATTATGTGAACCTATTTCCGTCCTATAAAAATAACTTAAAACATTTGAGTGACATTTATGATATACATCGTTATAGTGTCTCAAAGTACTTCCCAAATATGTTCTTAATATTATTTAGGGCCATAGTTATTAAAACAGATACTATCAGGGACACAGCTTCATACTTACGTCTCGAAAACTATTAAAATCACTGAAATACTATTTGTTCGTTGCTTACTAAAATACCACGCTCAACAACGAAAATTTCGAAGTAGCGTGCAAATTGCGTAAGTTATTTGCAAATTTCAGATACCGCACTTTTTAAGTAAGCTGGAATCAATTGGATACCGGTGGTTGACTGAGCGACCGTTGAATACTGAAATGTAAAGGACCACGGCCAAACGCATAATCCGTAATTCATTGCAGATATAGTTTTCGGCTATAAGATAGTGACACTGACTCATTACCAGACGAGACATATGGGCATTATCTGTTGTGGACTGGCAAGACAGCCAATCCACAGTGACGGGTAGCCGAAAGGCACGCGTTTAATCTCACGCAGACTGGCGTGAGGTCTGGAACAATTAAAGAAGTTGAGTCTAATAAGAAAAGAACGTAGTTCTTGGAATACTTAACTTTAATCCATAATTGGTGTACATCGCTCTTGTTGATTCGTTAATAACAATCTCAATATAAACTGGTAATGGCGCCTTGCTAGGTCGTAGCAAATGACGTAGCTGAAGGCTATGCTAACTATCGTCTCGGCAAATGAGAGCGTATTTGTCAGTGATCCATTGCTAGCAAAGTCGGCTGTACAACTGGGGCGAGTGCTAGGACGACTCTTTAGACCTGCCGTGTGGCGGCGCTCGGTCTGCAATCACTGACAGTGGCGACACGCTGGTCCGACGTATGCTAATGGACCGCGGCCGATTTAAAGGCTACCACCTAGCAAGTCTGGTGTCTGGCGGTGACACCACATTATCGACGTTAAATCACAAACATGTGACAATTAACGCTAGCATTCGCATGTCAGAAAGTGCTAGCGTCAACTGGTCACCAGTTTTCGCTCCGATATGGTTACGTCTATATGACTCTTCCTGTAATGTATCGATGATGACTGTTTTATAGTCGAAATGTCATAAATTATAGATCCCGCGACTGATGGCTGTCCTCCTTTAAATTTGAACCCTGTTTTTGGTAAAATTTTGCCAATTATTAATTAGTAACACTGTGAAGTTTTAACGCTCACTCTTCTACAAAAATACACTTGAAACGTCTGAAATGTACGTAAGTTACTGATTTCCACAGCGTCACTAAGCGTGTCAAAAACTTCTCCTTCATTTCGATTGGGGCTGGAGTGACTTTTATTGTTGAAACAGTCGGAAATTTTCGCATCCGGAATAGTCTTCGGCTAGTTGAGAACTGGCAGGCAGAATGCTTTGCGCAACGGCAGCGTACACGCAGTGGGGGCGGACGGTGCCAGTCTCCAGCTTGTGTACTGCTGGTGGGAGGAGCCAGGTTCGCTACCTGATGAATGCCAACTACTTCAACTCGGGCTGCAGATCTATCTGGCAGGCTGGTGGGGGTCAAGCGAAGCAATAACGGAACGAAAGCGACAGTAGGATCTAGGCGGCCCTAGAAGTGCCCGCACCGCGCAGATCCCGGACTGTTGACCTTTCCAGAGGAGAAAGGGAACGCACCAGCATACCGTTCCCTCTTGACCGAGAGCGGCTGCGAGACCGCCTGTGTACACACCGGGTCGCGGTTTCCGCAATACCGGCAGACCCGGGTCTGTATGCCTCACACTGCCACTTCAACAAGCCTCCGGGCCTCTCTCTGTGTCGTGTGGCGGCTTTACCGTAGCGCTGGTCACGGAAGCAGATTTTTCGGAACCGGAGCATTCGCTCGGTCTCCCACTTGCTCCGGATGGACAGGAAGCGCATATGGATCCAAGCGACTGACTTCGCTTATTTTCACTAGTTTCGTTACGTATCACTTTTGCCTGTTTCCGTTTAGACGGAAGGGGTTTTTGTTCGGTCTCGAGATGACACTTAGGTCTTTCCCTAATTATTCCAAATACGCGGTGGCTAGAACTGATGACGCCGATTTTGAGAGCAAGCAATTTATCCATGACGATCGGTATTTTGCTACATCTATGGCAGAGAAAGTTCTAAAAGCCATGCTGGAAAACATGGCCTTGATTTAAATTGAACAGGGAGATAAAAACACCCAACACGGCACATAACTTTTTAAATCCAGCCGACTTAAAAAAAAAAAAAAAACATTTGATGCTGCTTCTGTATGCCACAATTCGAGTTACAAACTTCTAGGACTTGTAGAGGGGAGTGAGTACTTAATATTTTGAATAGGAACCCATGTCCGGAAATGTACCTTCTACGTCCTACGACGATTTCAATTCATATGTGTAATACGCCGACGTCTGCTGATGGAATGAGAGTAGTCTCAGAGTTGCTTGTCCTGGTATGCTATAGGGTAGACGGGATGATGCGTACTCCTAGGGTCGTGTGCAAAGTTTAATTTACGAGTCTCCTGTAGAGACAGAGGAACATCTGCTGGCACGAGTTCTGGTGGCTGGAGCTCGTGTACCAAAACATGCTTCGTAGGTACAACGTCAGTAACAACGTTCGTGGTCGCCACATCGAGCCGCTGTTGTAATACATCAGCATTGTTCTGTACGTACAGTGTGCTGGGTTCTTTTCCGTTTTGGAATAATGTAGACACATAATCGTTAATTTTTAATACAAACAAATGTACCTACGTGATAAACGGAGGTGTTGTCATGTTTCCTCTCGAATTGTTGTCAATACTGCGCCCGCCTAATTCAATTCCTCAAGCAAAAGTGGATGAGTTAAACATCTAAATTGAAACCGTCGCATAACGGAAACGGTAGGTTTCCGGACATGGGTTCCTATTCAAAATATTGTGTACTCACTCCTCTCTACAAGTCCTAGAAGTTCGTAATGGGAATTTTCGGACACACTGTGTATGCTTTCTGCTGTTATGTGGAATATTTGTACATCATGATGGCGGTATCAGATCCATTTCAAAATGGCCCAATGTAAAGCCCGAAACCTACCGTGGATCTAATAAAATTCTTATTAGCAACAGGGCGACTTTTCATTACCTATAGGTAAGTGTGCCACCAATTGTTCGACGGCTATAGGATTTGTTTGCTTGTAAATGAAGAGACTTGTAAGATGGCCATGTACAAGTAGGACGCACGCACTAAGGGTTCCGCACAGACTTAGCTATGTATATCGACAGTTCATCCATTCCACGGATCGACTCTGGACTGTTTTTGCCTGTTATCGACATTGATACTCGCAAGATATCGGTCTCAGAGATTCAAAGACTTCCGAGAGTGTTTTAATTTCACGTTCGATGTCGGATAACAGATGATAAAAGAAATATGTTTTTCGTGTGGTATGATTACAGATTAACAAATTTCTGATTTTTTCCCTTACATTTACTGTGAAACGTTGCTTCTTGTCAAATTTCATGATTCTAGGTTAACGTGAAATGCCCTATAGGTTTTGATGAATGAGTGTGAGAGTATCGCCGGCCGGGGTGGCCGAGCGGTTCTAGCCACTACAGTCTGTAACCGCGCGACCGCTATAGTCGCAGGTTCGAATCCTGCCTCGGGCATGGATGTGTGTGATGTCCTTAGGTTAGTTAGGTTTAAGTAGTTCTAAGTTCTAGGGGACTGATGACCTCAGAAGTTAAGTCCTATAGTGCTCAGAGCCATTTTAACCATTTTTGTGCGAGCATCAAAATATGTGACAGATGTATCTTTTGGTTTCATAGACCTAGATTACATCTATTACGCCGTTAAGGGACTATACAGCATGTTTTGCGACATAAACTTCAACTTGATACTTCTACGCATTCCAGAGAAAAAGGGGGCGTAACAGAAGGACGGACAGACAGGGAGACAAAGAATACAAATTTTGTTTCGTGTGATGCAATTAAGATTAACAACCTTCTGTTTTTTTTTTCCTTTACTTGCACAGTTAAACCTTGTTTCTTGCTAAATTTCTTGATTCCAGACCAACCAGAAGTTCTCCAAGAGAATTGGTGAGTGAATTTGCAAGTATCAAACCGTTTGACCTAAATGGCGGTATCTCTTGATTGCACTGATTTAGAAGCTTAAATGTTTCTCACCGCCAAGGGACAGTAGACCTTAACAAGGTAAATAAATTTAAACTTGATAGCCTACCTTTTCGTGCAAAAATGGGTCTCTAACCGTTTCAGACCTGAATTTTTTCTAGAGGAAAGAAAATATGTCTTTACTTGCTAATTCTCTTAGATCAGTTTTTAATGACTTTTAGATGCAAGATTTATACAAAAATATGTACTTATTTTCAAAATACACTTGATATATTTGGCTTCATTCTGTGGACTAAAATATCTAATTACGAAGTTTTCTCTATTGTAATAAATAGTAAAACGATTATTCAATAATTATCATAAAACAACAATAACAATATTCAGTTTACAGTGGAATATAGGAAACCAACCACATCCGTGTATTCTCGTAGTGAGGAACTGCTGCGAACTGCTGCGCAGTATTTTCATAGCGATGTGCAACAGTTGGCAGTACTTGTGCATAATGAAGAAGTTGAATTATTCACATATGTCTACCTCAAGTTTCCATTGGGAACAAATACTTCTGTTGCAACAAAGACACAGTAAAAGTTAATGTACACGGTTGTAGCCAGAGGGGCTGAAATGACAGACAGAGAGACAGAGAACCGGACAAGAAAGTGATGCTGTAAGGATTCTGTTTTTACCGATTGAGGTATGAAACCATAAAAACGGCTGATTTAGATGGTCAGGGGAAACTGGGGTCGTCACTGTGTCTGTAAAAAACGCGTGGAGCAGTCTGGCGTATCCTTCAGCGTTGGCTTCACAGTTACGCAGTGAAATATAGCTACAAAGGCGCCACATGTAACACTTCGCATTGGCTGAGTCACGGCGCCGGAGAGCTCGTAGAGCGGCCAGATAACAGCAAAGCGGCCCTTATATGTATCGCGCACTTGGCCGCGCTGCCCACGCGATAGAGAAACGCTGCGAGACTAACACGCGCGGTTTGTCTAGCTATGTACGGTGCTGGCAAGGTGACAACATACGGCTTACACGCCCACCTCTGGCGTGTTATTGCGCGGTATTATACGACCCTCCCAGTAGCAACAGAGGTGCTACTTGGTGTGAGGCTCAGATCTGTCTCTGCGTCACACTGCGGGGTGGGAGCCGCCTGATGTCCTCATACACGTTTTGATGGGTAGTGTGTTTCTACAATAAACCAGAAGTAATGGTTGTTTGTATCTTTTAATTTGTCTAGACCTAGGATTACCGCCGGCCGCGGTGGCCATGCGGTTCTAGGCGCTACAGTCCGGAACCGCGCGACCGCTACGGTCGCAGGTTCGAATCCTGCCTCGGGCATGAATGTGTGTGATGTCCTTAGGTTAGTTAGGTTTAAGTGGTTCTAAGTTCTAGGGGCTGATGACCTCAGAAGTTAAGTCCCATTGTGCTCAGAGCCATTTGAACCATTTTTGAACCTAGGATTACCCAAGACAACTAAGGCCCATAACACACTGTCAGAGATCCTTCCAACATCTGTTACAAAGTCTAGCAGCACGTTTTAACTTTTGTAAAACACGCCCGTGGCTGTTGTTGACGTCAGAGCCGATTTCGAGCATAAGGTGAATGGGGGCTTTGTCCATCTTTCAGATGATGAATCAGTTTTCCTCAATGCTTGTAAGTGGGTTGTGGCCAGCACCTAGTATTCTGGCTTAAGTGCCATGACAGCAGGTACTTCACACCACGCCTGAAAATACGATTTAGAAAAGTGAAGGCAAGAGGCAGCACCATTCAGCAGACTTTTATTAGGAGAAGCAGCAACCTACCAATGAAACGTCTACATCCTACTCCTCAGGTCGATTGTCTGAAAAGGGTAAATGTTAAAACAAATTTCGTGAAGCGGGTTGGAACTCGTGAAATGTTCAAAAGTCGCCCTGAGAGTAGAAGGCAAATGATCAGCTTCTGAGATGGAGGTCAGAAAGTGCTATATGAAGTTGGGCGTGAATGATCCTCAGTGATCGATAAAATTATTTTGCCGATAGCTTAAAAGATATCGCAAGTGTATTCTCAACTGTTGGCATGGAAATTCTTTTTCCAGTTTTCTAGGCAAGTGTTGTGATTTTGCAAGCTGCTTGTTTTCGGTAGGATGGGTCAAATGGCTCTGAGCACTCTGGGATTTAACATCTGAGGTCATCAGTCCCCTAGAACTTAGAACTGCTTAAACCTAACGAACCTAAGGACATCATACACATCCATGCCCGAGGCAGGATTCGAACCTGCGACCGTAGTAGTCGCGTGGTTCCGGACTAAAACGCCTAGAACCGCTCGGCCTCAACGATCGGCATTCGGTGGGAAGACTTCTCATATTACAGTGGGGAGTCTATAGGTAACTGTAGGTGGTTGTTAAAGAAGGAAATTGACTTGGTGAAGTCAAATTGAAGACAATTCGAGTTACAAACACGTTACTGTGTTATCACATATTTCACCTCAGTCCAACTTCGGTGCTATGGACGGTGAAGTCAAGTAGCACACCGTCTTACCAGCTATTAAATACGCGGCTAGTAACCGCGCTATGGTTAAAGGATTAGTGCACGATTTCCTTCTCTGCGTGACGACAGATAGCATGCAACTGTTTCTGTTTGTCCTGACGCAGTAGCACGTGTAAGGGGTGTAGTTGTGGCTTGGCACATCAGAACGAGGCACTAAAGTTCAAATATTCCGACCAACCTGGAATCTTCATGCGATGCCATTGCCCCAGCACAGAAGTGGTACATAGGTCTTGAGTCAGTTAATTTTGGTGAGAACTATTTATGTTTTCTGTAATTACACTGGAACTGGCTAAAGCTTTTATCTCACCTAAGAAATGAAGCTGGCATTTTACAGCAACTACAGCCATATTTTTTGTTGTAAATGTTCCTTCGGATCAAATAACAAACGATACTACAGTGTTGCGCAATCCTACGTCCACCCGCTGACTTCACTGTCAAAATCATCAATCATTCTCCTAATTCAGAATACATTCCTTTATAATTTTGCATGTGAGGAACACTCATTATTAACATATCACAAGACAAATTGTACATTCGTGAACTAATAATGTGCTTTGCTTGCTGATGACATAGATTAACCGCAAAGTTCTAAATGACATGCCGTCAGACTTAGCACTGAGTAGTTTGACGCGAGCGGCTTCACTGGGTAGCCGTTCGTGACATTGCCGATGACTCACAAAGTGATTCGCGTCTTTTTAGGAAGTTAGTTATTTAATTAATATTGACTATAAAAGGATGTTCTAATTACTTCATGGTAGTACAGTATTAATGGGAATGTTCTACGGCATTTTGGACTATGTACGATCGTTAATTTAGTTATTGATAAATGAAAATAGGCTCTCTGGTGCGCAGACATCATTTTAGCTTGCATATCAGTAGTCTGTCGGAATGCAGTCTATCGAAAGACTTGCATTTCTGAAGTAACACTGTATAACGTGAACTGTCAACACAGATATTGTACAATAATGTTACAAAATAATAAGTATTACTTGCTTCGACTTCGACGAGTTGAAACGACTCTCATATCAAATGTCTTTTGTCTCTCTGAATCACTCACTGTGTGTATGCGTGGAGGGGGGGGGGGGGGGGACAAGTGTGATATATGGAAGTTTGGGTCGGTCCTGGAGGCGTACTAGGATAGCCGAACTTGTTAAGGCGCACTCTCACGTTAAGCGGGAATATCGGGTTCGAGTTGCGGTCTGGTACCAATTTTCAAATGTCACACATAAATAATGCAGCTAAAGTCAATTTAGACTCGGAAATTGTTAATAAAATTTCGTCATATAGCAAATAGCTTGTTTGGCGAAATTTTCCGTGACTGCCGAATCTAGGTATCAGCACCTATCCTGTTTGCCTCATCCTGTTTTGTGGCGTCATTCATTTGCTGCTATAACCTCTATTAAATCTGGCGTAATCTGTGGGGATCAAGTAATGGCTCCAAGAACTAGAAATGTTACAAGGTGTTCATATAAAATGTGATTGTATGTATTTTGTCCTACTGCCTTTGATACTGTATTCCTGTTATGTCTTTGTGGAGATTATTGTCTAACACTGAGGGCGACGGAGTATGTCAGCGGTTTACATTATTCACTCCGGTAGCCGGATTTCGGAATCTTGCTGAGTGCAGTTATACAGGCTGTCCCAGGAGGAATGTTCAATATTCAGGGATACGACAGGAACGTTCATTCGAAGCAAAAAAGCTTCATATGAACATATGCCCTATTCCTAATGATTTTCGAGATAGAACACATTTAATGTCACTTTTGTACGTTTTTCTTTTGTAATTGTAAAATCGTAGCGTTTAGCGAAGACATGTCGCGGTATAAAATTAAACTACATTAAATTCCCTACGAAAAAGGTTGTCTTTATTTGTTTCCCTAGGACTAATACTTTGCGCAAAGAGAGAGAGAGAAAGAGAGAGAGAGAGAGAGAGAGAGAGAGAGAGAGAATATTTAAAATCTTGCGCGACGGGCATGCTCCGTAGCTTAGGTGATTTTTGTTGCCCAATATGAGGTAGTTTCCCGACTTGATGGACCACAAGTGTCCGGTGTAAAATTGTTCTTCTCGACTTCATCTAGACTACTGTGGTAGTTTTAAACAATGAGAATGTACTGAATAACACAGAAATAAGTAACAATGTACATAAATGTGTTCTATCTCGAATACCACCCGGAATATAGAATATGTCCACATGGAGTTTTTTGCTTGAAATGGTGGTTTCTGTCATCCCTGAATATTGACCATTCCTCCGGGGTCACTCTGTGTAGCTAAAGGGCATTAATTATTGCTTCTGGAGTAGTGACAAATGTAACACTGTCTCTAAGGGCAAAGTGAGGCTGGCGACTCTTATTAAAAGTATTTTGTACGTTTAATAGTGTGGAAATGGATCCTAATCAGCCAATAAACACCGCGAAATTTGTCTCGCACGCAAAGCACACGTGGATTTCGGTCGCACTCACAAGCGAAACTTCACATGGCCCTAAGAAACTTAGTTGTGTTATCACTCTTCATTTGCTTCTTTTTCCTTTCATCCAGCCATATCTGCCTCTCCCTGTCCTTTCTTTTTCCAGCTTTGTTCCTCTCCTTTCTCCCTCTTTTACTGCCTTACCTCAGTGATCTCGCATTTTAGATCCTTCATCAGTTTCCAGCTACTTTCCTCCCACTACATTGTGCGCTACTACAGTCAGTTATCCGTCAGTAAGCTTAGTGATGATATTTTGTGTACGTCGTGTTGTTGAAACAAGACGTGATATGTTTAACACAACATCCCTTGCGGTCTTTCCGAGTGGTTTTTCGACTGTGATGCTCAGAGTGACGCAAGATTGGTATTGTAGAGGGTTTATTAAAAAGAATGATCCGATTTAAAACAAATCCTAACTATTATGTTATTTGAAATATGTGCGTGAACAACGTATTATTGGAAAGATCAAACTCTTGAAGTTTACATGGTTCCGCTAGGTAGCAGCAGTGTGCGCCCGCTTCAGTTCTAGTAGAAATGGTAACGGGACAACAGAAAGCGTTTTGTGTTCTACGTTTTGCGTAGTGTGGGTCGGTAATAACTGTTCAGCTTGACTTTCGTACTACGTATGGTGTGGATCCCGCTACAAAAAGTGGTTCAAATGGCTCTGAGCACTATGGGACTTACTTCTGAGGTCATCAGTTCCCTAGAACTTAGAACTACTTAAACCTAACTAACCTAAGGACATCACACACACCCATGCCCGAGGCAGGATTCGAACCTGCGACCGTAGCGGTCGCGCGGTTGCAGACTGTAGCGCCTAGAACCGCTCGGCCACCGCGGCCGGCGATCCTGCTACAGCACAGTGCATTAGACGATGGCATGAACAATCCCGAGAAACAGTTTGTTTGTGTAATGGCAAATCGCCGGGCCGTACCCGAGTGTCTGACTCAGACGTCGAACGCATCCGTCATAGTTTCACAAGGAGTCCGCAGAAATCAGCATCCCGTCAGGACTGATAATAGCTTCATTCTCGTTACCTTAAAGACGAAAGGCTCTTTATTATTACACTAATGGCCATTAAAATTGCTACACCAAGAAGAAATGCAGATGATAAACGGGTATTCATTGGACAAATATATTATACTAGAACTGACATGTGATTACATTTTCAGGCAATTTGGGTGCATAGATCGTGAGAAATCAGTACCCAGAACAACCACGTCTGGCCGCAATAACGGCCTTGATACGCGTGGGCATTGAGTCAGACAGAGCTTGGATGGCGTGTACAGGTACAGGTGCAGCCGTGCAGCTCGACGGTTCAACATGCCCCCATGTCCGTCTGGTGTGTATTGCATCGACGTTTACACATGAAACCATGTAAAATTCAGCTATTCAAGCTGTTCGTGAAGGTGACAAACAACAATGTGTGGAGATCCGTAATTTCGTTCTTGGCAAGATGGAGGATGACGTTTTTCTTCCATTCTTAGTAATTATTTCTTGTGAGGGGTCTATAAAAGACTGTGTTTATGTACCTCCGTTACCAATAGCAATGAATGAACTGAGACATCGCACGACAGCAGTTGTGGAAGCTTTTCCTCAAGACATGCTTGCTGCAGTGTGGGAACAATCTGAATACTGCACTGAAATATTCCGTGCATCTCAAGGGGGGGGGGGGGGCGTATTGAACGACTATGAAAAGGGATGAAAAAGAAAACAGTTTCCCGTTCATCAAAAAACAAAATTTATTGTATATGTTTATTAGTTTCAGAAATATAGACGCGCCAGATCGGTTGATTCTTTTTGATATGCCATTTATAACAGCCACGTCACCTGTTATCAGCATCTCACTGATCCCTAGACAAACAACCAAGCCCGTTTCTCTAGTAAAGAGGCATAATCCACCCACTCCACAAAAAGCAGAGAAAAGCAACCCAGATAATTACAGAGCTACCTCTCTCTTAGACTACACATACAAGATTTTCTCCAGATTCCTATACAAGAGGATCAAAGAGCAACTAGAGGAAGAATTAGGTGAATACCAAGGAGGCTTCAGACGTTGGAGAAGCTGTGCAGAACAGAACATCGCCTTAAAATTAGCCATAGGATATTACAAGAAACGAAATAAACCTCTTGTAATAACCTTTGTGGACTTTAAAAAAGCACATGACTGTGTGCATAGACCTTCAATATTAAAAATCTTAAGAAATTTCGGGCTCCATATAAAATTAATCAGATTGATAGAACTCACCTTAACCAACGCTGTATCGAAAGTCAAGTTCAAAGTGGAACTCTCTGAGCCATTCATCATAAAAACAGGTTTAAGACAAGAAGATTGCTTGGCACCGCTGTTGTTCAACTGTGCTTTAGAATATATAATGAGGGAATGGTTCAAGACTAGCCCGAAGAACATAAGTTTAAATTGTCTAGGATTTGCTGATGACCTTGCTCTCCTGTTCAACATTATTCAGGAAACCAAACAACAAGTGATCTCACTACAGGAAATAGCACGGAAAATTGGTCTTGGAATATCCTTCGGAAAAACAGTCATCATGTTAACTGACCCACCACTCATAAACAAAATTGCCATAGGAAACCAAGAAATCAAAATTGTAGATAAATTTAAATATCTGGGAGAAATCATAACATATAACCTCAGTAAAAAGCCGGCATGGCATAACAGAATAAGCAAACTGAGTAGAGCACAATATATCACCAAGAACACCTACAACAAAAAGAACCTATCAATAGCAACAAAATTAAAACACTACAAAACAGCCACTCTACCAGAAATAACATACGCAAGTGAAACCATCTTCAAAACAACTGACACTGCACAAATCGACAAAACACCCAAAATAGAGAGAAGAATCATCAGAACGTTCATCAACAAATTGTACCAGAAAGATGGACACTTTTTTTTTGTGGTTTTAGGGCGCACAACGTCAACGGTCATTAGTGCCCAGACTACTTTAGGAATGCACCGCGAGTCACAAGTTTAAAACAGCAACGAATCGGAAAACACGATGAAAGACATACTGACAGGCGTAGGATTAAAAAAGAAAACAGCATAATCAAATGTCCTTTGAGAGGGTTGTCAAATTGATAAAATGAAGAACGCGAGCAGCTGCTCGTGGGTCATCCGCTAAAATGGCTTCTACAGTACATGGCAGGCCAAGATCGAGACGCAGGGTGTTAAAATCCGGACACGACGTTAAAATGTGGCGGACCGTCAGCAATTGCCCACATGGGCAGAACGGCGCCGGCGCAGCCGTCAGCAGATGGCGATGGCTGAACCGGCAGTGGCCAATTCGCAACCGGGCCAAAACTACCTCCTCCCGCCGAGAAGGGCGTGATGAGGACGCCCAAGCCACGGGAAGAGCTTTCAAGGCCCGAAGCTTGTTGTCTGGAAGTGCAGCCCAATCGGCATGCCACAGCGATACAATGCGCCGACAAATTACCCTGCTACAATCTGACGAAGGGACACAACAAGAAGCTGTCCGAGGCTGGATGACCGCAGCCTTGGCCGCGGCATCTGCAGCTTCGTTCCCAGGGATACCGACATGGCCAGGAACCCACATAAAGCTAACTGGAGAACCGACGTCCACCAGCTGCTGAAGAGAGCGTTGGATCTGGTGCACGAAAGGGTGAACCGGGTACGGATCACCGAGGCTCTGGATAGCGCTCAGGGAATCGGAGCAGATGACATATGCAGAATGTCGGTGGCGGCAGATGTAAAGGACAGCCTGGTAGAGGGCAAAGAGCTCAGCTGTGAAGACCGAACAATGGCCATGGAGCCGATATTGGAAACTTTGTGCCCCGACAATAAAAGAACACCCGACCCCGTCATTGGTCTTAGAGCCATCTGTATAAATGAAGGTCATATTAATGAACTTCGAACGAAGTTCGACAAAACGGGAGTGGTAGACTGAACCGGGGGTAACCTCCTTCGGGAGCGAGCAGAGGTCAAGGTGGACGCGAACCTGAGCCTGGAGCCAAGGTGGCGTGTGGCCCTCGCCCACTCGAAAGGTGGCAGGGAGTGAAAAATTAAGGTGTTGAAGGAGGCGACGAAAGCGAACTCCAGGGGGTAGCAGGGCGGAGACATACAACCCGTATTGACTGTCGAGAGAGTCATCAAAAAAGGAACGATAAGACGGGTGGTCAGGCATTGCCAGTAGCCGACAGGCATACCGACAAAGCAGTATATCGCGCCGGTAGGTGAGTGGCAACTCACCAGCGTCAGCATGAAGACTCTCGACGGGACTAGTATAAAACACTCCGATCGCAAGTCGTAAACCCCGATGTTGTATGGAGTTGAGGCGGCGTATGATGGATGGCCGTGCAGAGGAGTATACGAAGCTCCCATAATCCAGCTTGGAGCGGACGATCGACCGATATAGGCGAAGTAGGACGGTTCGATCCGCTCCCCACGACATACCACTGAGAACACGGAGGACATTGAGAGAACGGGTACAACGGGCAGCCAAATAAGACACATGTGGAGACCAACTAAGTTTCCTGTCAAATGTAAGACCTAAAAATGTTGTTGTCTCCACGAATGGGAGAGCAACGGGACCGAGTCGTAAGGACGGTGGGAGAAACTCTTTGTAGCGCCAGAAGTTAATACAGACCGTCTTCTCGGCAGAAAAACGGAAGCCATTGGCGACACTCCAGGAGTAAAGACGGTCAAGAGAACGCTGAAGACAGCGCTCCAGGAAACACGTACCCTGCGCGCTGCAATAGATGGTAAAATCGTCCACGAAAAGGGAGCCTGATACATCAGCTGGGAGGCAATCCATTATTGGATTGATCGCTATGGCGAAGAGAGCGACGCTCAAAACTGAGCCCTGTGGCACCCCATTCTCCTGGCGAAAGGTGTCTGACAGGACAGAACCCACACGTACCCTGAACTGTCGATCCATTAAAAAGGAACGAATAAAAAGAGGGAGGCGACCGCGAAGGCCCCATGTATGCATGGTGCGGAGAATGCCCGCCCTCCAACAGGTGTCGTAAGCCTTCTCCAAATCAAAGAACACAGCCGCGGTCGGGCGCTTCCGCAAGAAGTTATTCATAATGAAGGTCGACAAGGTAACCAGATGGTCAACAGCAGACCGGCGTCTACGAAATCCACATTGTACATTGGTAAGGAGGCGTCGAGACTCGAGCAGCCAAACCAATCGAGAGTTAACCATTCGCTCCATCACTTTACAGACACAGCTGGTAAGCGAGATGGGTCGATAACTGGAAGGCAAGTGCTTGTCCTTCCCCGGCTTAGGAATCGGGACAACAATAGACTCGCGCCAGCATGCGGGAACATGTCCCTCAATCCAGATGTGATTGTAAGTACGAAGAAGAAAACCTTTACCCGCAGGAGAAAGGTTCTTCAGCATCTGAATATGAATAGAATCAGGCCCTGGAGCGGAGGACCGTGATCGGCCAAATGCGTTTTCGAGTTCCCGCATGGTGAATGGGGCATTATAACTTTCACGATTCGAGGAGCGGAAGTTAGGTGGCCTAGCCTCCTCTGCCTGTTTGCGGGGGAGGAAGGCAGGGTGGTAATGAGCGGAGCTCGAAACCTCTGCGAAAAAGCGGCCGAAGGCATTGGAGACAGCCTCAGGGGCCACAAGGACGTCATTCGCGACCGTCAAGCCAGAAACTGGTGAGTGGACCTTAGTGCCAGATAGCCGGCGCAGGCTACCCCAGACAACAGAAGGAGTAAAACTGTTGAAGGTGCTTGTGAAAGCAGCCCAGCTGGCTTTCTTGCTTTCTTTAATAATACGACACTGTGCACGTAATCGTTTATAATTGATACAATTCGCCACTGTAGGGTGGCGTTTAAAGGTGCGTAAAGCACGTCGACGAGCACGTAAAGCGTCTCTACATGCTGCGGTCCACCAGGGGACCGGTACGCGACGTGGAGAAGAAGTAGGGTGAGGGATGGAATATTCAGCAGCAGTGAGAATGACTTCCGTGAGGTGTGCGACCTGACTATCGCAGCTTGGGAATGTTTGATCCTGAAAGGTCGCCCTGGAAGAGAAGAGCCCCCAGTCTGCTTTGGAGATGTTCCAACTAGATGAGCACAGAGAGGGGGTATGCTGCAGGAGATGGATAACACACGGGAAGTGGTCGCTCGAATATGTATCAGAAAGTGCATACCACTCGAACCGGCGTGCAAGTTGGGGAGTACATATAGAGAGATCTAAATGGGAATAGGTGTGAGATGTGTCCGAAAGAAAAGTAGGGGCGCCAGTATTGAGGCAGACAAGATTGAGCTGGTTGAAAAGGTCAGCTAACAGGGAGCCCCTTGGACAGGATGCTGGAGAGCCCCAAAGGGGATGGTGGGCATTGAAGTCTCCAGTTAACAAAAAGGGTGCAGGTAGCTGAGCAATAAGTTGCATCATGTCTGCCCTGGTAACGGCAGACGACGATGGAGTGTAAACGGTACAAATGGAAAATGTAAAAGTGGGGAGAGTAATGCGGATGGCAACTGCCTGCAGGCCGGTGTGCAACGTGATGGGATCGTAGTAAATATCATCCCGGACCAGCAACATAACCCCTCCATAAGCTGGGATACCTACCACAGGGGGTAGGTCAAAACGCACAGAGGTGTAGTGTGCCAAGGCAATTTGATCGCATGGGCGTAGCTTCGTTTCCTGGAGGGCTACGACGAGCGGACGGTGCAAGCGGAGCAGCAACTTCAAGTCCTCTCGGTTGGAGCGAATGCTGCGAATATTCCAGTGAATAAGTGCCATCGTAAGAAAAAACAAAAAGGGGAAGAAGAAAGAAGGGGTCACCTCGAAGGCCGCTGAGGGCCTGGCTTCGAGCGAGCACTGCCGCCGCTATCAGTAGGCGGACAGTCAGCGTCCATTGGGTCTATAGGTTCATCGGCCATCTTGGGAAGATGGCCGGGAGGGGGAGCTTCCTCCGCCGGTGAACGGCCAGATGTTCGGCTACCAGCGGTGCGGCCAGGCGAAACGGATGACGGCCTGGGGCGGCAACCGCTGGGTGCCGCAGGAGAAGAAATGCGCCGTGGCGGAGAAGGAGAACTGTGCTTCCTATTAGCCTTCTTGGAAGGTCGTTTGGTGGAAGTACCGGTCGAAGGCTGGGAGGTCGAGGTACGTAGGAAGTCTGCACGGGACGGTTCCTTCTTGAAGGCCCGTGCTCTCTGACCTCTGGGTCTTCGTCTTAGCAGAAGCTGATGAAGGGGCTGGTGTCTGTGGGGTGATGGGAGGAAGAGGAGACGTCGACCGCGCGATCTTAGCACTGGCCGAACGGACGACCGTGGTGCTGAAGGTCAGATCGCATGTCTGGGTTGCCACCTCCCTGGTAGTCCGAGGAGAGGCGAGGACAGTACTGTATTTCCCCGCTGGGAGCAGCGTGGGCTTCCTACTAGCCAATAGCTTGCGAGCAGCCGAGGTGGACACTTTCTCTTTGACCCGAATTTCTTGGATACAGCGTTCTTCCTTATAGACAGGACAGTCGCGGGAGGATGCGGCATGGTCACCCTGACAGTTCACACAACGAGGAGACGGAGGTGGACAGTCACCCTCATGGGCATCCCTGCCACAAGTGACACATTTAGCCGCATTGGAACAAGACTGGCGAGTGTGATTGAAACGCTGACACTGGTAGCAGCGCGTAGGTGTCGGGACATAGGGGCGAACAGAAATAACCTCGTAGCCCGCTTTGATGCGCGATGGCAGCTGAACACTATCGAAGGTCAAGAAAAGTGTCCGGGTCGGTACAAGGTCATTGTTGACCTTTTTCATGACCCTATGGACAGCCGTCACGCCCTGCTCAGCGAGGAAAGATTGAATCTCCTCGTCAGTCAAGCCGTCGAGGGATCTAGTATAGACCACACCACGAGACGAATTCAAAGTTCGGTGAGCCTCCACACGGACAGGGAATGTGTACAGGAGTGTGGCCCGAAGCAGTTTTTGTGCCTGAAAGGCGCTCTCAGTTTCGAGTAATAAGGTACCGTTACGCAACCTGGTACAAGATTTGACAGATCCAGCTATGGCATCGACGCCCTTCTGGATAACGAAAGGGTTGACAGAGGAAAAATCCTTTCCGTCCTCAGATCGAGAAACGACGAGGAACTTTGGGGCAGGCGGTAGTACTTTTGTCACTGGTAGCTGGTCACGTTTCCGTTTTTGGGCAGAAGTCGAGAGAGATGGAGTGAAATCCATTGCGGAGGAATCCCCCATGATTGCCAGCGTCTCCGATGGCGCGATCCTTCCTTGTGGGGACCCTCTCAGAGGGCACTCCCGCCTTAGGTGAATGTTTACACCTCAGGTCACACCTCCCGAGAAACAGACGGAGGGACCAATCGGCATGGTCAGAAGGTATCAGCTCAGGCAATCACCCCTCCCCGGGCCTGGCCTTTACCAGGGGGTACGCGCGTGCCTTACATGTCTACCCAGGGCAGGGAATTACGCGTTACCCCGTCACCGGCTACGCGTGCGAACGCGTGGGTCGGCCTTCAGGCGCGCACAGGGAGGAAGGAAGAAGAGGAAAAAGGAGAGAGAGAGAGGGAGAGAGAGAGAGAGAGAGAGAGAGAGAGAGAGGACAGTGTCTCAAACGCCGAGGCGGAGACCAGAGAAGGCAAGGAGAAGAAGGCAATGAGAAGGCAAGGAGAAGAAGGCAATGAGAAGGCAAGGAGAAGAAGGCAATGAGAAGGCAAGGAGAAGAAGGCAATGAGAGGGCAAGGAGATTTTGCAGGGGAAAGTGTAAGGAAGACAGTGAGATGGAGAAGAGCAAAGAAAGGAACCAACCAAAGGAAGGAAGAAACGAGAAGTGAAAAAGCAAAATGACCGCAAATAGAGGTCGTGGAACCGTCCGTCTCCGGACGCAGGCGCTAACTACCCCCTTGAGGGGGAGGGACTCCTTTTAGTCGCCTCTTACGACAGGCAGGAATACCTCGGGCCTATTCTAATCCCCGGACCCGCAGGGGGGAGATGGACACTGGAGTCTAGCTACAAATGAAACAGTCTACAAGGAAATATAACCAGTTATGAGTACATTTCATTTTTCGGACATCTAATCAGAACACCAGAGAACAGGATCATAAGGAGATTAATAGAAAAATTGTGGAATAGTAAGTGCAACATTAAGTGGATTACAGAAATCACGGAAGATATGGATGAGCTACCGATTACATTGGAAGACCTAAGAAACAAAACTGACAAAATCAGGAAACTCACAGACAAACAAACCAGACTGCAAACGAGAATCAACAAACAGACGGTAGGAAGGGTGATTTCCGATGAAGAAAGAAGAATGATATCCGAGAGCATGAAGGAGTACTGGGCTGACAGAAACTGAAAAATTCTTTGTATATAGTTGGCTACAGTGGTCCAATGAAGGCCATAAAATGTAAATAATAATACACTACTGGCCATTAAAATTGCTAGACCACGAAGATGACGTGCTACAGACGCGAAATTTAACCGACAGGAAGAAGATGCTGTGATATGGAAATGATTAGCTTTTCAGAGCATTCACACAAGGTTGGCGCCGGTGGCGACACCTACAACGTGCTGACATGAGGAAAGTTTCCAACCGATTTCTCATACACAGACAGCAGTTGACCAGCGTTGCCTGGTGAAACGTTGTTGTGATGCCTCATGTAAGGAGGAGAAATGCGTACCATCACGTTTCCTGTGATGCCTCGTGTAAGGAGGAGTAATGCGTACCATCATGTTTCCGACTTTGATAAAGGTTGGATTGTAGCCTATCGCGATTGCGGTTTATCGTATCGCGACATTGCTGCTCGTGTTGGTCGAGATCCAATGACTGTTAGCAGAATATGGAATCGGTGGGTTCAGGAGGGCAATACGGAACGCCGTGCTAGATCCCAACGGCCTCGTATCACTACCAGTCGAGATGACAGGCATCTTATCCACATGGCTGTAATGGATCGTGCAGCCATGTCTCGATCCCTGAGTCAACAGATGGGGACGTTTGCAAGACATCAACCACCTGCACGAAGAGTTCGTCGACGTTTGCAGCAGCATGGACTATCAGCTCGGAGACCATTGCTGCGGTTACCCTTGACGCTGCATCACAGACAGGAGCGCTTGCGATGGAGTACTCAACGATGAACCTGGGTGCACGAATGGCAGAACGTCATTTTATCGGATGAATCCAGGTTCTGTTTACAGCATCGTGATGGTCGCATCCGTGTTTGGCGTCATCGCGGTGAACGCTCATAGGAAGCGTGAATGCGTCATCGCCATACTGGCGTATCACCCGGCGTAATGGTATGGGGTGCCATAGGTTACAAGTCTCGGTCACCTCTTTTTCGCATTGACGGCACTTTGAACAGTGGACGTTACATTTCGTATGGGTTACCACCCGTGGCTCTACCCTTCATTCGATCCCTGTGAAACCCTACATTTCAGCAGGATAATGCACTACCGCATGTTGCAAGTCCTGTATGGGCCTTTCTGGATACAGAAAATGTTTGACTGCTGCCCTCGCCAGCACATTCTCCAGATCTATCACCAATTGAAAACGTCTGTTGAATGGTGGCCGAGCAACTGGCTCGTCACAATACGCCAGTCACTACTCTTGATGAACTGTGGTATCGTGTTGAAGCTGCATGGCCAGCTGTACCTGTACACGCCATCTGAGCTCTGTTTGACTCAATGCCCAGGCGTATCGAGGCCGTTATTACGGCCAGAGGTGGTTGTTCTGGGTACTGATTTCTCACGATCTATGCACCCAAATTGCCTGAAAATGTAATCACATGTCAGTTCTAGTATGATATAGTTGTCCAATGAATATCCGTTTATCATCTGCATTTCTTCTTGGTGTAGCAATTTTAATGGCCATTAGTGTAATAATAAAGAGCCTTTCGTCTTTAAGGTAACGAGAACGAAGCTATTATCAGTCCTGACGTTATGCTCGGGGCCTGCACTGGCCGAGGGCCCTTGGACTGTCAAGGAGAGCCTGTGTCTTTGTGGGTGCGCTGGGCTAGAATTCAAAGGCAGGCCGCGCCGTCCCCAGGCCGGACCCGTATCGTGCGTGCAACCCGACCCCGGCACAGATGCTGGGGTTGAGGTGGCGTTGCGCAAGGCTACAAGGCGATGCGGCCTGCGGTGGACGCTTTCAGATGGGGCCTGCGCCTGCGTTCTTATAAACATTGTCTACGGCGCTTTACTTTGAGAAGGTATCGTGGGTTCAGGAGCGAGACCTGTACAAGTACCTCCTATTGCGTAATATACTTCCTTTCGGCATTCTCAAAAAAAAAAAAAAAAAAAAAAAAAAAAAGAAAAAAAAGAAAGAAAAAAATCCTCATATATAACCAATTTGCTTACTTTACATCCTACTTGCAGTGGGTTTTACACGAAGCTAATCGACATTGTTCGTATGTTACTGGACAGACTATGAATTATATTGAAGCGGATCTAAAAAAGAATACTCCTTTCCTCAATTCAAAACGAAAAGATATCACCTGTTTTAAAAAACAGAGTGTGTACTCGTTTTGGGGTCTATCCTCCATCTCACGGAGATGGAATCTTCTGTAATTAAAAGCGCATTTGCTTATTTTACAGATGTACAGTTACTCGAGTTACAGTGATGTCGCATCTTGGCACCGGCACGAGATGTCAAATGAGACAACTTCCAGCCGTCTGATTTTCAAACTTATTTTGGCTATCAGTGTCGGTGATTTACTACGCCATCTTCAGGTCCCTGACCGACGTGGAGGAAGAGTCCACCTTCGTTCTGTTTCGACCAGTACCGAGGTGGAATCTTTTTACACGTCGGTCACGGGCCTGAAGATGGCGCAGTAAATCGGCGAATCTGGTAGCCAAATATAATAAGTTTTGAAATTAGATGCCTGAAAAGTGTTTGATTTGACATCCTGTAGCGAACAGGCGAGTCCAGCAACCATCCTTGAAAAGATGGACATACAGAGACACCCTGGCACGGGTACTACACCAGCTATGGATGAAGGTATGGCCGCATAACACTCAGGACGTTGACGGCAGTGTGGGTTGAGGTCTACTAAGCTGCCTTCGGCGGAGTGACAGGGAGAAAGTCTGCTAGGATGCTTAGCACAGGAAGACGTTGCAACGGAGAGGAATTTAAGAACAGTGTACTTCCTAATGCTTCATCCTTATTTTGGGAGGGATCTCGCAGTAGTTTTATACTTTTGCGAATAAATGGATACACCCTACCATTCTATAAGTTAGTCCTTTATTGCAAACTCCCGGTTACTCCAGTTACAGTTTTACCTCTTGTAGTCAGAAACGAGCGCCCTGCTTGAAGCTCAGTGAGACAGTAGACAGTGAAATACTTAAACCATAATGGGAGACGAGTGCGAGACAGTGCTTCATCTACGTCCCCATCTACATTATCACTCTGCAATTCACAATTAACTGCACGGCAAAGGGTTCATCAAACCACCTCAAGCTGTTTCTCTCCGTTCCAATCTCGAACGGCACGAGGGAAAAACGAGCACTTAAACCTTTCTGTGCAAGCTCCGATTTCTGTTAGTTTATCACGACGAACATTCCTCCCCATGTATGCGGGTCCAACAGCACATTTTCGCAATTGGACGAGAAAGATAGTCATTGCAGTTTTACGAGAAGATCCTGCCGCAACGAAAAACGCCTTTGTTCTAATGATTGCCACACCAATTCACGTATCCTTTCCGTGGCCCTCTCTCCCCTATTTCACGGCAATTCAAAATGAGCTGCCCCTCTTTGAACTTTCTCGATGTTTTCCGTTAGCTCCAGCTGATGTGGATCCCGCACCGCACAGCAGTACTCTAAAAGAGGGCGGACAAGAGTAGTGTAGGCAGTCTCTTTAATAGATCTTTTGTATCTTCCGTCAGCCAATAAGACGCAGTCTTTGGTTTGCCTTCCCTACAACATTTTTCTGGGTGATCTTTCCAATTTCAGTTGTTCGTAAATGTAATTCCTTGGTATTTAGTTGAATTTACGGCCTTTAGATTTGATTGCTTTATCGTGTAACTAATTCCTTTCAGCACTCATGTGTGTGACATTACACTTTTCATTAATTAGGGTCAATTGCCAATTTTCGCACCATACAGATATCTTGTATAAATCGTTTTGCAATTGGTTTTGATCATCTGATGACTTTACAAGACGGCAGAAGACTGCATCATCTGCAAAGAATGTAAGAGGCCCGCTCAAATTATCTCCTTTGTCGTCTATGTAGATCAGGAACAGCAGAGGGTTTGTAACACTTTCTTGGGGGCGCGAGACATTATTCTGTTTTACTCGATGACTTTCCATCAATCTCTGCGAACTGTGACCTTTCTGACAGGAAATCATGCATCCAGTCACACAACTGAGGCGACATTCCATAGGCACGTAATTTGATTAGAAGACGCTTGTGAGTAACGGTGTCGGATGTTGTGTCGATTCCCTAAGGTCTCGACACAATGAGTGGCTAGGTGCACGCGAAACTAACGCAGACGGGCTTAAATTCTGAAACAGGAGACTGGATGAAAACTATAAAGAAAAGAAGAGAGATTTTAATATACTTAACTTTAATGTAGTCTTGTTCTTGTTGAAATACATCTCTTGCATAGTAGTAAGCAATTAGCAATGATACACATGGCGCCTTGCTAGGTAGTAGCGATGGACTAGCTGAAGGCTATTTAATCTGTCTCTCGGCAAATGAGAGGAAGACGTGATACGTCTTGTCGCAAGCTATGTCGTCCGTACAACTGGGGCGAGGTCAAGTCCGTGTATTGTGACCTGCCATGTGGTGGCGCTAGGATTGCGATTACATAGTGGCGACACGCGGGTCCGACATGTACTACAGGACCGCGGCCGATTTAAGTTACCACCTAGCAAGTGTGGTGTCTAGCGGTGACACCACATTCCTCCCCCGCAAATCGGCGAACGGTCGTGAGATAAGGCTTCCGCCCGCCGTGGGGAGGACCCCATGTTGACGTATGCGATGAGGTGGGGAGCCTAACAACAGGCGAGGCTGTGCCACCCGCACCCGGCCATTCGGTCCGAGGGGAGCTAGGAAACGCCTGCAAACCTAGTCCAGGGTGCACGTCAACATGAGGTGTTTGCGCACGTAATGATATAAGAGGAGCCGCGGGGTCGACCTCCATGTGGTCGGAGCACCCGACGGGCGAAGACGACACCTGGTCCGGAGCGGGCAAGAGGTCCATGGCGGAGGACGGCTGGTCACGGGAAGCAAGCGGCGGCGCGTGACCCAGGGAGGCGCGAGGCGGCTGCAGCGAAGCGTCCGCTGCTGGCGGCGCCGGCGGCGGCTGCGGCGGCGCGACGCCATGAGGCAAAATGGAAGGCATCGTCGGTAACACCTGGGGATGAGGCGAGCCAGTAGATGGGTCCCCAAGGCGCTGACCGGACGGCTCCGTCGCTGAAAGCAGACGGGGAGCGGCAGAACCCAGGCGACGACAGAGGCGCAGCTGATTGAGATGCCGACGCACCTCACCAGAGGCCCCCAAAACCAAATACATCGCGCGGCCGAGGCAGCGAAGAATGCGCCCTGCGAGCCAACGCTGTGAACCGCGATAGTTGCGATAATAGACAACGTCGCCAGGAGCAAAAGCAGGAGTCTGCCGCTGCACAGGAACCTGATGTGGCGGATGCAACAAAGACATCAGAGTTCGATGAGGACGACCATGGAGCAATTCAGCCGGCGAGCGACCATCGCGAGGCTGAGAGCGATATGAGGACAAAAAGAGCAACAAAGCGTCCTCCCGAGAATGCGACTCTTTCAACTTCAACATCTGCGACTTGAAAGTCCGGACCAATCGTTCCGCGGCACCGTTTGACTGAGGCGAAAACGGCGCGGATGTCAGATGTTGAATACCATTGGCCTTGCAGAACGACTGAAATTCTGCGGACATGAATTGTGGGCCATTGTCGGAAACAATAGTCTGCGGAAGACCTTCAATGCAAAAGATAGCAGACAAGGCTTGGATGGTGGCAGAAGACGTCGTGGAAGACATCCGGACAACAAAAGGAAAATTACTGAAAGCATCGACCACAACCAACCATCGAGCATTCCAGAATGGACCAGCAAAATCGATGTGCAAGCGTTGCCAAGGGGAAGTGGCGTTCGGCCATGCAAAGAATTGACGCGGCGGTGCGGATTGGTGTTCGGCACACGCCACGCAAGAGGAGCACATATTCGTAATCGCAGCATCGATGCCGAACCAAGTACAGTGCTGTCGAGCAAGTTGTTTAGTTCGCACTATACCCCAATGTCCTTGGTGAAGAAGCTTTAAGACAGAGGACTGTAACGAACGTGGGACCACGACTCGGGATTGATCATTATCGGAACGCAACAACAAAACACCACGTCGGACAAAAAGTCTCTCCTTGTGAGCAAAAAATCTGCGAACCAAAGGATCCTCGATCCGTGACTTTGACAAGGGCCATTGCGTAGCAACAAAACGCAAAACGGGAGCAAGGACAGGGTCAGCAGCTGTGGCAGTAGCTACACGACGAAAATCAATCGGAAACGAGTCGACCACGTCATCGGCTTCCGAATCAATGAACATGCAAGCAAGTTCGGAAGAATCGAATGCTTTATCCTCAGCAACAGGCAAACGGGACAACGCATCAGCGTTGCCGTGCTTAGCAGTGGACCGATACAAGATATCGTAGCGGTACTGCGAGAGAAAAAGTGACCAGCGAATGAATTTCTGCGCTGTACGTGGAGGTACAGGCTTGTTCGGATGAAAAAGCGATGTCAAAGGTTTGTGGTCCGTGATGATGGTAAAGTGACGACCATACAAGAAATCGTGAAACTTTGTTACACCAAACACAAGAGCCAAAGCTTCCTTCTCTATTTGTGAATAATTTCTTTGCGCAGATGAGAGCAATTTGGACGCAAAGGCAATAGGGCGATCATGCGAGCCATCCTTGTGCGCAAGCACAGCACCGATCCCGAAATCCGATGCATCTACCATCAACAAAAGGGGTTTTCGGGGATCGAATGGCGTAAGGCAAGTATTTGAAAGTAACGCCGATTTCAACTGGCGAAAGGCGCGTTCGCATTCCGTCGTCCAGACGAACGGAACACCTTTACGGCGTAAGCGATGAAGCGGAGCTGAAATGGAAGAAGCATTGCGCACAAACCTATGATAATAAGTGACCTTACCCAGCACACTCTGTAGCTGTTTTAAGTTCTGCGGTGACGGCAAGTCCTGAATGGCACGAAGGTGCTCTGGACTCGGATGTATACCTTGGGCATTTAGGACATGCCCCAGGTACGGTAAGTCACGAGCAAAAAACACACATTTGTCCTTCCTCAAGCGAAGACCATTCTGACGCAATACCTGAAATAATGTTCGGAGATTTTGCAAATGTTCTGCTTCTGTCTTTCCTGAGATTACAATATCGTCCAGATAGTTCGCAGCTGTAGGGACCGACGCACAAATAGTTTGTAAATATTGCTGAAACAAAGCAGGGGCGGATGCACACCCGAATGGCAGTCTTTTGAAGCGATACAAGCCAAGATGCGTGTTTACCACCAAGACGCGCTGGGAGTCTTCGTCCACAGGTATTTGCAAGTACGCTTCTGCGAGGTCCAATTTTGAAAAATACTTTCCCGGGCACAGTTTGTCAAAAAGATCTTCCGGGCGGGGCAAAGGAAAAGTAGCAGTCACTAGTTGAGGATTCACAGTGGCTTTGAAGTCCACACAAAGTCTCAAGTTTCCGGAAGGTTTTGGCAAAATTACTAAGGGTGAGGCCCAGAGAGAAGCCTGCACACGTTCAATTACACCTTGAGATTCTAAATCGTGCAATGTTCGTGCGACCTCATCACGCAATGCGTGGGGAACATTGCGCGCTCTGAAAAATTTCGGTTGCGCGTTGTCTTTCAGTTCCAAATGCGCTTCATAGTTCTCAGCGCAACCAAGGCCCGGTGCAAAAATGTCTGCAAATTCTTCACAAAGACTAGAAACACTGGCGGAAGGCACAGTCTGATTCACGGATAGGACCTGATTTACAATAGACAAATTAAACAATTGAAACAAATCTAAACCAAACAAGTTCACTGCACTAGAGGAACGAAGAACGTAAAATGATACAAGTTTTGTTTGTCCTTTGTATGTTGCAATAAGGCTGCACTGTCCTAACACAGGTATATGCTGTCCTGAGTAACTAGTTAACGTAACATTTGCGGCACGCAATGGCGGGGCGCCCAGTTGTTTGTACGTGTCGTGATTGAGCAAGGAAACTGCAGCTCCGGTATCGAGCTGGAATGGTATCACTTTTCCTGCAAAGTCTAAGTCCACAAAAAGTTTATTGTCCTGTTGACGACAAGAGCGACTGTCTCGTGCAATTTGAACTGATACAGGTCCAGAAGCACTTGCAACTTTACGGGATTTCCGGCGACGTCGACGCACACTTTGGGTGGGACGAACACAGTCACTGTTAGCTAAAGTGTCACTGGACGGGTGGGAATGAACTACATTAATGTCCATGGGCGAAGGTCCACGAGCCTGATTGTCCTGGGTTCGATTCCGGCGCGAAGCAAAGGGCCTGGAATTTGTGTGATTGTCTGATCTTAACTTTTTCTGGCAAACACTTTGTACATGTCCTCTCTTGTGACAGTAAAAGCAAATAGCTTGGCGTGACGGGCAATTTTCACGCGAATGTCTAGTGGCACACCGCGGGCAAGATTTCACTGCATTTGCTTGCTTACGCGGCGCACGTGGTTGCAAGCTAGGCGGCCGCTGTGAAGTCGGGCGCGAGGGCCGCTTAGCGTCCCGTGCAGCGGGCCGGGCGGGCCGATTAATGTGACACACTGCTGGCGAAGTTTCAAATGATTCCTGAGCAAAGTCAAGTGTGTCTTGCCTGTCCAATATGTCTATCACTTGTTGCAGGGAGGGATTAACTAATTTCAAAATCTGTTCCCTTATGCGAACATCAGAAACGTTCTGTGCAATTGCATCACGCACCATAGTATCTGAATATGGGAGGCCACATTCACAGGCAAACGCGCAGTCTCTAGTAAGTCCTTGCAAAGTTGCTACCCACTCCCTATTAGTCTGACCGGCCGTACGTTTTGTACGAAAAAACGTATACCGTTTTGCAACAACATTAACTGTTTCTTTGAAATAGGCATCTAAAGCCGACAAAATTTCCTCGTAGGTCAGAGTTGCTACGTCGCGTCGGGGAAACAATTTCACTATCACACGGTAGGTAGACACACCGACACAAGAAAGCAAAAACGGCTGCCGCTCTTTACCTTGAATTCCATATGCTGCAAGGTGAAAGTTGAACTGGCTGGCCCACTCAGTCCAGCTTTCGGTTGTGGCCTCAAAGGGCCTAAATGGCGGTGCGACAGCGTTGCGTGGCTGCGGTAGCGATGAAGCGGCTGCCGCCGCATCGGTTTGCAGCGCACGTTGACCCTGGACGAGCTGTCCAAGGGCTTCCAATAACGCCTGCGTCTGCTGATTCTGCAAGCGAAAAAATTCGGACAGTACATCTGGAGAATGCGGCGAAGCCATGACACAAACAAATTAGAGCAAGTATAACACAAAGACTGCAACGTGGGCGCGGCACCACTCCTCGGCGCCAAAATATTGTTGTGTCGATTCCCTAAGGTCTCGACACAATGAGTGGCTAGGTGCACGCGAAACTAACGCAGACGGGCTTAAATTCTGAAACAGGAGACTGGATGAAAACTATAAAGAAAAGAAGAGAGATTTTAATATACTTAACTTTAATGTAGTCTTGTTCTTGTTGAAATACATCTCTTGCATAGTAGTAAGCAATTAGCAATGATACACATGGCGCCTTGCTAGGTAGTAGCGATGGACTAGCTGAAGGCTATTTAATCTGTCTCTCGGCAAATGAGAGGAAGACGTGATACGTCTTGTCGCAAGCTATGTCGTCCGTACAACTGGGGCGAGGTCAAGTCCGTGTATTGTGACCTGCCATGTGGTGGCGCTAGGATTGCGATTACATAGTGGCGACACGCGGGTCCGACATGTACTACAGGACCGCGGCCGATTTAAGTTACCACCTAGCAAGTGTGGTGTCTAGCGGTGACACCACATCGGATCTAAAAACTGGAAATCAATTTGACATCCCCTCTCGATAGTACTCATTACCTCGTGTGAATAAAGAGCTGGTTGTGTTTCACGAGAATGGTATTTTCTTAAGCCTTGTTGGCTGTCCGTCAATAAATCGTTTTCTTCTAGGCAACCCGCGATGTTCGGCCACAGTGTATGTTCGAAATCCCACTGCAAATCAACGGTAGCGAAAAGATCTGTACTTCAGCGGATTACTCTGTTTTATGTCTTGGGTATTGGTGTGACGTATGCTACTTTCCTATCTTTAGGTACGGATCTTTCGAAGAGCGAGCGGTTATATACGATTGCTAAATACGGAGCTATTGTATCAGCAGGCTCTGAAAGGAACCTGACTGGTTTACTGTCGAGACCAAGGGCCGTGTCTTCATTAAGTGATTCAAGCTGCTTCTCTTGTTCCTCTGTATACTCTCACGTACAGAAAATATCAGCTGTTATTCACTGCGACATACACAATCAACCACGAAAGGAGACAAGTGCGAAGTAATACGTGTTCGTCTTTATTTTCCGGCACACAGAAAATATCAACTATTACTCTTTGTGGCTATATGCAGTCATTCACAACAGGAGACAAGAGTGAGACGGTGATTATTCCTCTTTATATTCAGACACAAGGAAAATATCAACTATTACTCGCAGCGATTACTAAAGACAGTCTGCATTGCTTTTCCTTAGTAACAGGTAGAAAATACAAGATAATAACTGTTGCTGGATACTTATCAGCAACTCAGTTGGATGCGTAGTCTTTTCTTCGTTTGTTGCAGCTGCATCGAAGTGTCATTTTATCGTGACTGAGTCTCGGTTCCAGTAATGCTTTTTCTGCTTCCTAGTGATGACTTCCTCCCCCCCCCCCTGCACTGGCTGTCTATATACTGTTTTCTCAGTGACTTTTGTGCGAGTCCTTTCATAGGGATATTTTCCATGACTCTTCCGAAAGTCTTCCTGAAGATTCTTCCAGAAACTTCCAGAAGATTCTCGAACATTCTGGCTGTCTGCCAGTGTCAGATTGGTGCCTGAGGATGTTACCCACACCCAGCCATTACAACATCGCCGCTTCCTCAGAAGGTTGCCAACGTGTTGACTTCATACGCAGTCTAGTCTCACTTCCTGATGTCTACCTGGTACCACGTCCTGTGTGTTGTCTTTAATTTTATTCTTTAAGAAAGTTTCACTCCTTTACTCGCAACCACGCCACGTATTATATCGATAAAATTCTATATCAATGACTTTTTTTTTGGAACAGATGATTTCTTCACAGTATTTACACACACTTCCTGGCGTAAGAACGGTTATACGTAGAATCTACATGCAGCTGTACTTGCAATAAAATCACTCATTTACTCGAACTTTTCTAGCTCCATATAGTAAAGTACAATTTTTTCAGTGGTTGAATAATTGAAATGTATATACTACAGGTATCACATAACTTAATAAACGCATGTAAATTTGCACCGCTTTGTCGGAAGGTGGTGTGGCTTGGTGGCTAAGTAAGCATGAGTTACACTACAAAACTTACGGCCCTGGGTTGAATTCTCAGGCGGTCTTTAGAATTTTTGTCACTTATTTCTTTCATCTTGCCTAGTGCTTTATGGGAATGTTTGCTAATGCGAAAAATTTCGAACTGCATCAAGGGTCGGAATCAGTGTCAAATTGCTGGGTGCGTAAGACGATTCAAGGATCGGAGGAAGACAAGGGAATACCAACATCGATACGATCATGTACTGTTAATCAATGTGGTGTTCATACTAACTTTCAGGTTAAGGTTTCAGTTGAAAGCTATTCACGGACATACGATAGAAAAGCCTCTTCTTCTGTAAAGAAATTAAATACGTCGGGAACATTGTTAAACTATTGTCATTGTACTATATTACTTTATTATTACACTGAAGGTCACTGGCAGAGCTGTTGGTGAAGGAAGTGCAGAATTCAAAGAATACTCGAGCTTGCCTAGCTGTAGGCCTACTGCTAAATGATTCTTCTATATAGGTTTGGAGGAAGGCGAGCTATTGTTTTCAAGGCAGTTATGTAACCTAGCGACAGGCAGTGTCTAAGCTGGGCTTGACGTCATGGTAACCAAGGGAAGGGGAGGTAGCACAAATCGTTTGTTTAGTTGTACTAACCTAGCGAAGTGAGCTGTAAGGTGTGTTTCGTAGCTTTAGGCAACGTATAAGATGATGCCTCCTGTGGATAAAATGGCTTTAGTAGATAAACCAAGTACTTCCAGACATATGTTCTGTGAATCTTATTTGGAAAATGAAGACAAGGACATACCGGCTCCAGTACTAACATATGTAATCAGTCACAGTGGTGTTCATACAGACTGTCAGTGTTCTTTCAGGAATCGTCTTCCGCGGTTTTAGCGCATATGTCCTTGTCTTCCAAATGTGTCAATGTATAGTTCCTATGGTACAGTGCAAGAATAGTCTCAACGACAGTCACCCCTGGAGTAGGATTTATCTATCTGCGTTGTAAAATTCTGTTTTGCTAAGTAGTATTGACCCCTAATAACTTAATGCGTGCTGCATTCTCTGAACACTACTTCTGCTGCTGCTACCACCATTACTACTACTACTACTACTACTACTACTACTACTACTACTACTACTACTATTAATCAAAAGGTCTGGGATTTAATCCCATATTGGTGCTAGGACTTACTCTTTTTTTTTTTTTTTTTTCATTCAGCTCTTCATTTGCCTCTAGAAACGGGTTGTTAACATCAGAAATGCGAACATCCACCAGGGACTGGATTCCACATTAAACTGAATCACCCAGTTCTTGGAACATGCTGCGTTACATACGTAGAGTTACTTTTCGTTTCAGTTTGGGTCTTGCAACTTTTCTAAGACGGCACTGTCTAATCCAAAAGTTTCTGTTCCATAATGATCCCATATTACTGGCAACGTTACGGAGTATTTTTCTTACCTAATTCGCTTCAGATAACTGGGCAGAGTGGAATTTTTACGCAGTCATTCTCCTTCCCATGCACTGAAAAGAAAACGTGAGGCTTCGAATTATCATGGCGGCAACGACAAGTTTTGTGTATCTATTTAATATGCGACGTAACTCCTCTGTACGAAATCCAGTTTTTAATATTAACCAGTACAGTGAGAACACTGCACAGACTCCGAAGATGGCTGTCGCCTCGAGTGTAACGACCAAGATGACGTTCTTACTACGCCATGTGTTCCGGCGTAACGCCAAGCGCCGGCACGACGATGAAGAACGCAAGAGCAGATAGGGCCGTGAGACGACGTCAGCCAGTAGCACGCTCACACCAAGACAGGAGCGACATCTACACGAAGAGAATATATGCGCCGCGCCGACTAACCGCGGGGACAGAGGAAGACGAGCAATCATACAAACGCTATAGCAGTGACTTATGAACCGTTTTGTTTTGCTTGCATTGAAATTGTATATACCGAAGGACATCGATCGTTTGCATGTCGTCATTTGCTTGCGACACACCTTTGTGAATATGCAGAGTTAAGTATTGCCAATTTAACTTAATGTAATAAACTCCATTGGCAACGGCCTTGCTGCAGTGGATACACCGGTTCCCGTGAGGTCACCGAAGTTACGTGCTGTCGGGCGCGGTCGGCCCTTGGATGGGTGACCATCCAGGCCGCCATGCGCTGTTGCAATTTTTCGGGGTGCTCTCAGCCTCGTGATGCCAATTGAGGAGCTACTCGACCGAATAGTAGCGGCTTCGGTCAAGAATACCATCATAACGACCGGGAGAGCGGTGTGCTGACCACACGCCCCTCCTATCCGCATCCTCCGCTGAGGATGACACGGCGGCCGGATGGTCCAGGTAGGCCACTCGTGGCCCGAAGACGGAGTGCAATAAACCCCATTAATACGATTTTCTTGAATTGTTGGTCAGCGATCCGAGGAAATAGCTTCCTAGTCATCCTACATAGACGACTAGACAGAATACAACACCATGAACGTTGGTCAGTCTGCACCCCATATATCTTTACTCCGCAAGCCACCATACGGGGTGTGGTGGAGGTTACTTTGTCTGCCAATGACAGTTCTCCCTTGTCCTATTCCATTCGCGAATGGTTCACGGGAAGAGCCGTTGCTGCTGAGAGTCTGTGTGGACTCGAATTTCTCTAACTTCACAGACATTTCGCGAGGTATATGTAGGCGGACGCTATATACTGGCTGAATGTTCTAGGAACATACGTTCAACACCGTGATGCAGAACACCCCTCTTGCACCGTTGGCCACTGGAATTGGCTGAGTATCTTCATGACACTTTCGCCCGTACTAAACAAACCTGTAACAAAACGTGCTATTCTTCTTTGACCTTTTGAAACGTCCCCTTGAACAATTTTACAAGACTGTGCTTAACCTGACACACAATATTTTTAGCGCAACGCAATCTGACTTTAAATAATCTCTACAAGAGAATGGCCCTGACTAACATTAACCTGTACTTTTCACAAATCACTTACCTCACAAAAATCTCGGTTACTCCCACTACTGCAATACATCTAGCGCCACTAATGCCAACTAAATAAAAGATTCAAACTATGGAAGGCACTAACTACTGATAGGGATAGTTAGCAAATGAAAGATATTAATAGAGAACAAACAATGTATTTACCTTGATATCATCATATATATACACTCCTGGAAATTGAAATAAGAACACCGTGAATTCATTGTCCCAGGAAGGGGAAACTTTATTGACACATTCCTGGGGTCAGATACATCACATGATCACACTGACAGAACCACAAGCACATAGACACAGGCAACAGAGCATGCACAATGTCGGCACTAGTACAGTGTATATCCACCTTTCGCAGCAATGCAGGCTGCTATTCTCCCATGGAGACGATCGTAGATATGCTGGATGTAGTCCTGTGGAACGGCTTGCCATGCCATTTCCACCTGGCGCCTCAGTTGGACCAGCGTTCGTGCTGGACGTGCAGACCGCGTGAGACGACGCTTCATCCAGTCCCAAACATGCTCAATGGGGGACAGATCCGGAGATCTTGCTGGCCAGGGTAGTTGACTTACACCTTCTAGAGCACGTTGGGTGGCACGGGATACATGCGGACGTGCATTGTCCTGTTGGAACAGCAAGTTCCCTTGCCGGTCTAGGAATGGTAGAACGATGGGTTCGATGACGGTTTGGATGTACCGTGCACTATTCAGTGTCCCCTCGACGATCACCAGTGGTGTACGGCCAGTGTAGGAGATCGCTCCCCACACCATGATGCCGGATGTTGGCCCTGTGTGCCTCGGTCGTATGCAGTCCTGATTGTGGCGCTCACCTGCACGGCGCCAAACACGCATACGACCATCATTGGCACCAAGGCAGAAGCGACTCTCATCGCTGAAGACGACACGTCTCCATTCGTCCCTCCATTCACGCCTGTCGCGACACCACTGGAGGCGGGCTGCACGATGTTGGGGCGTGAGCGGAAGACGGCCTAACGGTGTGCGGGACCGTAGCCCAGCTTCATGGAGACGGTTGCGAATGGTCCTCGCCGATACCCCAGGAGCAACAGTGTCCCTAATTTGCTGGGAAGTGGCGGTGCGGTCCCCTACGGCACTGCGTAGGATCCTACGGTCTTGGCGTGCATCCGTGCGTCGCTGCGGTCCGGTCCCAGGTCGACGGGCACGTGCACCTTCCGCCGACCACTGGCGACAACATCGATGTACTGTGGAGACCTCACGCCCCACGTGTTGAGCAATTCGGCGGTACGTCCACCCGGCCTCCCGCATGCCCACTATACGCCCTCGCTCAAAGTCCGTCAACTGCACATACGGTTCACGTCCACGCTGTCGCGGCATGCTACCAGTGTTAAAGACTGCGATGGAGCTCCGTATGCCACGGCAAACTGGCTGACACTGACGGCGGCGGTGCACAAATGCTGCGCAGCTAGCGCCATTCGACGGCCAACAGCGCGGTTCCTGGTGTGTCCGCTGTGCCGTGCGTGTGATCATTGCTTGTACAGCCCTCTCGCAGTGTCCGGAGCAAGTATGGTGGGTCTGACACACCGGTGTCAATGTGTTCTTTTTTCCATTTCCAGGAGTGTATATATATATATATATATATATATATATATATATATATATATATATTCATGACAAATTTCAAAACTCCGCCATCTCTCTCCCCACATCCACCACTGCTGGCGGCTCACCTGCAACTGCCAACGCTACGCGCTGTTCACAGCCAGCTGCCTAACACTACAATGGCGAGTATTACAACAATGCAAAGCAGCCACAGACTGCACACAGCACAGCCAGTGATTTTCATACAGAGGTGGCGTTACCAAAAAAAACCTAAACAGCCTACTTACATAGCTCCCATGCTCCCCACAAAAAATTTTACAAATTGGTTTGGGCAGTGGCCAATACATATTTGTTAAAATTTTTCATAATCGTAATTACAATAACAAAGAAATCAAATGCACACACTTATTGATACAATGTTGGTCAAAAGCTAAAATTTTCTCACAGTCCATAAAGACAGTCCTGATCATTCATCACATTGCAGTGTTTTTCTCAAAGTCTGAGCAGTAAAAGAAAATGCACACGGAAGTAGTGGATTTCCATGCAGTCTTGAAGAAGTAGCGTTGTCCTTCCAACGGAAAGACAGTGCTGACTCTTGACATGCTGACAGGTAATGGGCCACAACAGAGCAAACCCACAGCGGAGTCAGTCGAAGTTTTGAAGAGTATTGGTGGGTAGGTCATCACAGAGCAGACCCACTGTAGTCCTGGTAGAGATTACGGTATTGGTGGGCCACCAGAGGTGCAGACCCACTGCAGTCCTTGTAGAAATAATGGTATTGATGGATCATCAAAGATGTAGACCCACTGTAGTCCTTGTCGAGATAGCCAGCAGCCATCTGTTGTGACTGTGCAGGTGCACAATCACCATTGAAGAGTCTTGCGGATAATGTAGCAAGTCCAGAACCACCACTTGTGCACTCACAAAGTTTTTGGAATTGTCCTCAGAACGAGCAATGCTGTTATCCAGTCCCTTGCTGAATTATTAACACACGTGCAAACACTAACAGTCCCTACTTCTCACATATTGTCCATATACTATGACCAACAGATACGTGTGCAGTGAAATGTAACTTACAAGTTAATAATATGATGAACTGGTGTCAATTACAATTTTATAACAGAAGAATACAATTACAAAGGTACAAAATACATCATTAAAGAACATAACAATACAGATAACATTTGTAGGACTAGGGGCTTTACAAAAGAATAGAAATAAACATATACATCAGTGTCACAGGAATTATGACATAAGTAAATACATAAAACATCAGAATAACCGAAACATCAACTTCACACATGAGCATTAAAACAAAACAGAATAAATAATATCTAAGCATATTTACAAGTTAAATAACATATTATTAATACCAATTATATTTGAGGATAACAGTATTCCTCATCATAGTGAATAGTATTAGAAAAAAAATTATATGAAACTACACAGACAGGAAGAAAACAAATACACAAGGATACACAAACACATAGGGGGATAACACAATGGAAAGGACAGGGTTCGTTTTCAGTGTAACTTTTGGTACTGCAGTATTTTGCGAACAAAACCTTTTTTGTTTTTGGAAGAACTCCCTTCGTTCATCATTATTCCCAAAAAGTCCTATCTGTACCTCTTTTCTGTATTCTAACCATATTTCTTTCAAAATAAATATGGCTCATTGTACAATACTCATTTAGGCCCAAATTGTTTTCATATAACTTTCAAAGCATTCTTTCCCTATTCTCCATAGTTAGGTTCTTATATAGTCTACCCCCTCTTAAGCTAACTTAAATCTACTGAGCTCAGATATTAAACTAAGGGACGAGGCAATGCAGCAGCACAAAACAATTAACACAAACAGCAATGACAAAAAAAATGGAAATTTGCAAAGCAAGCTACAGTAAATCTAAATTACGAAGCAATTCACATTACAACTAATATGAGGCAATGCGCAGCAAACAAGAAAAATAAATCTGGCTTAGCAGAGTAACACAAATTCAAATTCAACAACACTATGCCTGGCAAACAGCAGCAGAAAATGAAATTTAAACCTAGACCTCAAGCAGAAAAAAATATTACACTAAAAATGGCCATGTCTAATATCTATGTCACATCTTAACACTAGAGTGATGCATCACGATAACTTACTCTACCAAAAAAATTACCAAGTAGTTGAAAAGAAAATTATGTATACAGTTCCTGTGAAGGTAAATGTCTTTTTGTGCTCCCTCATTTTTTTTAAAAAAAATTATTATTTACTCGATCTGTAGACAGAAAATATTTATATTAGTACATCTATAAAATTTTATTTTAACCAATGCTGCAGTGCAGCTAGAAACTAGATATTAAACGAAATGAGCAAAGCAAGGCGTGAAACGTCATTCACTAGCCATATGGCATTTCATAGTGCAGTAAACAATCTTTCAACTAGAAAGACAATATATGTGAAATGTTTCTCATCATTTCATTTCAGGAAATATCATAAATTAAGAGCTCCACACTGTAATCATATGTTTTCAAGTTCGACCGTGTCGTTTTTGCGATGCTTTCTACAAAGGAACGTCAATAGCGAGGATAATGGCCTCCTTTTTTTTTTACCTGTGCCGCTGAAAAGGGTTCGCAATAATGGCTTTTTCTCCAGGCGTCTGACAGCTGGGTGCCCGCGACGCATTACGTGCAGGTGGTCACTTAACTTTCGTACGGAAAGATTTACGACAGCAGTTTCCGCTACAGTGACAGTCTCATATAAAAATATTTCACAGGTCAAGAATTTGCGTTGCAAATGTGTAGAAACAAAATCCTATAAATATAACAGTGTCCAAAAATTTTTCGCCAGCATTGTGATACATTCACGCATTTACACACATTTCATAACTCTTAAAGTACGATTCTTGGTTTCCAACATCCTTTTTCACAAACCACAGTCCCTAAACACTATTCATTACTCCTTACCTTATTATACATATACATATTCGTCGACACTTCAATATTTCATCGTAACATACGTAGCATAATCAGATTCCTCATATAGCATCATCTCATTGATAATAAACATACCTCAACAACATAATGCACATAGTCGCCGTAATAATAACATCATAAAACCTCAGTCAAATCTCAAAAACGTCGTAGCTTCCTCCAATAATTTCAAAACCTAAAAAATTCTCTGCCCATGTGAAAAGTGTCATCTACCTCAAATGTACTTTAAAATCATGCTCCCTTACCAAATACATCATTCAAAGCTCTCATAGTATCACAATGGTTCCGAAAAAATATGAACAGTTCACAAAGTACAGACAAAATAAAATTTCATAAGTGTGAAATTACCCAACTGTGAAATTGCGTAAACATATGTCACTGATGTAGTAAAAAAAATGTTTATCTCTCAGTTAAATGATCAGATAGCTGTGTAATTATGTGTTAGAGAAATATGGTACCGATGTGTAAAGTTGTGTAAGCAAATACCATATTAGCTAGGGCTCCTTGTGCTTGCCACACACATGGTACACAAAGTTGGCGTATACCCCCATGAGGATTAATGTAATTATACCCTCAGGTGTTACAGATTACAGCAATGGAATGAAATGTATCACGGAAAACCTTCTTTGCAATTCAAAAATCTTGAAAAATAAATGGCTTAGGTACAAAATTAATCTCTCAAATGCGTGTCCTGTAGCGCTAAATGTGCGTCTTGCTGTAAGATAATTCTGTGGAAGTGTCGTAGTTATCGTCCTCTGTAAGCAAAGTTCTGCTGAAGTCAATGTACTTACCTCATCATAAACGAAAGTGAAATGCCTTGCGTATAGATATCTTAGTTATTACGCTTATTGTTGTGATGAAGAAAGTACTCTACTGTAACGTATTGTTGTGCTACGGAAAAGGCTGTCTCATTGTACCTATACCACAAAAGTTACTACTAAAACATGTTTTACTTTCCAGAATAAAACAGAAAACTGTGCAGATATAAAACAGATACACCGCAAAAGCAACATTGTAAATTGTCACTCATTAGTAGCGTCATGATATAAATCGTGTAGCTGTCACATAAACTAACCTCTGTGTCATCTAGTATCTCTTAGAAAGCACTTTAAATTCAGAATGCATTTTCAAATAAACCAAAATGTTGCATTAAAATCTCATTAGCAGTACTGGTAAATGTTCTAAGTATGTGAGCCTTATAGTCGTTACGTAATCGAGCAACTAACAAGCAAGAACGTACACACACAATAACACTGTGTCGTCTGTTCACAATAACAATGCATTCGCAATTTCTGTTTAAAAATGTTCCCTAGGTTCTAGACTGGATATTTAACTTCAACCATTGTTGCATGTTAACAGTTTCTTAAGTCTGACAAAGCATACTAGAAATGTGAAGTGAAAAGTTTTATGGCAAAGACAAAGTTAAAAAACAGATTATCTTTCAATAAACGGTTTTACATGTGAAATGTGGTATAAACCTTTACTCTTCATAGTACTCAGACTTTCAACTGAAAAGCAATTGTCATGTTTTATACATCGGTAAAGAATGCTAAAATTTTTCTCAAGGCTAGCGTCTTATGTTATTTTTCTTGGAGCTAGCAGGCGCACGCGGCTGCCTGCTGTGCGAGTCATTATCTGTCTCTTTGTTGGCGCGCGCCGTTATTGGGATTAGGAGACCTAACTTCTACAAATTCACCTTGCCGAGAAGGCCCTGCCCTGTTTAAATCCCGCCAGTTCTGATGCAATTCAGGTCTGTCGTTACGATCATATCGTCTATCGTCATGTCCGTAGTTCCTATGGTTTCTTTCTTGTCGGTTAAGTGGTGGAGAATTTCTCCCTGCATCGTAACTGCGCGCTGGACCGTTGCGTCTAAAGTTATTCTGTTTCTCGTAATAATAATTGTTTTGGTTCCCATATTGTCTGTTTCTCTGATTGTCTCTGTGATAGTCATTACCGCGGAGAGGTGATCTTTCCCTGTAATAATTACTATTCTGCCAACAGTTGTTATACGGGTGGTGTCTGTTTTGGTCACGATTTATGTTGTGAGAATAGCCTTGTCGCGTCCAGTTATTATTTCTTTCATCGCGGAAATGTGACGGATGTGACCTGTAATTGTTGTGCTCCTGTTTCCGCGTTCCCTGATTGTCAGTGTCAATTTCCAGTTCTTGTAACAGTCCCTGAAAAGCCTCAATGTCTTCTTTGCAACGTCCTGCTAAAATAATATGTCGTAAATGTTCAGGTAATTTGATTAAGCAAATGCGGATGAGTTCTGAGGGGCTGTATGGGTTTGACAGGTACTGATTCTTGTGCAACATGTCTTCAAAATATTTCACAAGACTGGAGAATTCAGATTGTTCGAAATGTTTCATCATTATGATGCTATGTTTTACTCGTTCTTGTGTAGTTTGAGACCAATATGCTGAGAGGAAGGCATGATAAAATTCTCCTTCACTGTGAAAATCGTGAATGACCGATCGCATTCTTTCAGCTGGTTCATTCTCTAAATAGCCACACATAAATTCTAATCTGTGCTCTAATGAACAGTTGGGAGGAAAACAATGAGAGAATTGATGGAGCCACGCTTGTGGCCAGAATTCTTAAATGTTTTAAATTTACGTGTAGTAATGAACAGCTTATAGTCAAAATCATCATGTCGGCGAGTCGCATATCGGTCATTGTTACGTCGTTTCGGCGGTTCCATTTCAAAATTCGGTGCACCTTGCCAACTTCTTTCATAATTTCCGAAATGCGCTGTGTTATTATTTTGTGGCTGTTCCGTATTTCTATGTTCCTCTTCCCGTGTTGGAGCGCGAGTGTCCTCTGAAATATGAAATTTTTGTATTACTTGTGACAACTGATCTTGTACTTCCCGGATTTCTCTTTTGTATTGCGTATTAATTTGATTCTGATTTTGTTTGAATTTCTTAATTTGTTCATACTCTTCTGTGTAAGTGATGGCTACAGGTCTTGTTTCATTCAGATCATCATCTACCTTTGCAGATAAGTTAGTGAACTGATCCGAAAGTTCGGTTACTTTCTCCGATAGTGTACTTATTTCCTCAGTGTGTTTTTCTGAACCAAGTTTCAGAGTGTCCATTTGTGTTGAAATCGTATCTGCTGTGTCCTTTTAAGTTTTCTTGAGTTTTTACAAGTTGCGTAACCGAATCGGTAGATGCAACTGAGTCAATTTTAGCTTGCAAAGTGTCGTGATTTTCATGAACAATAGTATGCAGTTCCTTTATAGCTGCTTCGTGATTCTGTAATGCATTTTCATGACGCGAAAAAATAGGTTGAAAATGCTCACAAATTTGTGTTTTTACGCATTACAGGCTTTTTGACATTTCGATTCAATGTTATGTAACTCAGTAGTTAAATCTTCACGTGTTTGTTCAAGAGTTTGTTCCAATGAGTCTAACTTTTGAAGCTGTTGCTGTGTTTGTCTCTGATTTTGTTCCATTGTGCCTAACTGTTGAAGATTTTGTTCCATTATGTCTAACTTTTGAAGCTTTTGTCCCATTTGTTGCATTAACTGTAATAACAATGCACTGGTGTCTGAAACATGTTCCTCAGTGCTTTTCGGCAGTGAATTTGCACCAGCAACATTCACATTTTGACAAGCGGAAAATGTGTCTTGACTCATGTGAGAAAACGGTGAGAACCTAAAACCTGAGTCTACAGTATTTGCAATATTGTGTTCTGACATTCCCGATTCCTGAGGCGAGCTGTTGCCGACCGATCGATCGATAATGCTTCCCTGTTCACTACCTGTTTCACTGTCTACACCATTATTTGCAGCCCGCTCCATTTCCCTATGCACAATTACCAAATTACTACTTTGAACATCAGTTAATTCATTACTCGGTGGCGCTAACACACTGCTTTCGTTTTCACTGTCATTTCTCAGTTTACTTTGGAGCCTAGTATTACGTTTTTCACACGCCATTATTGTCACAATATTTCACACGATAACACAGAAAAGCACAATTTGAAGAGCAAAATAAGAGAACATATTGACATAACACTGAAAATAATATCTAGTTAATTGCAGCTGCGAAATACTTGGTGCAAATCTACATGCATGCCACAACTGTTTTACTGTACAACAATGAAAGACTGCAACTACAAAGGAGATTCTCTCTACAATTACGCGCTAGCAATAAACAATAGCTACACTAATTACACAAACTACAAGAAAAAAATCAGAAGATTCCAGATTCGAATCCTGGCAGGGTCGCCATATGAAACGTCCCCTTGAACAATTTTATAAGACTGTGCTTAACCTGACACACAATATTTTTAGCGCAACGCAATCTGACTTTAAATAATCTCTACAAGGGAATGGCCCTGACTAACATTAACCTGTACTTTTCACAAATCACTTACCTCACAAAAATCTCGGTTACTCCCACTACTGCAATACAGCAAGCGCCACAACTGCCAACTAAATAAAAGATTCAAACTATGGAAGGCACTAACTACTGATAGGGATAGTTAGCAAATGAAAGATATTAATAGAGAACAAACAATGTATTTACCTTGATATCATCATATATATATATATATATATATATATATATATATATATATATAGAGCAGTTCATGACAAATTTCAAAACTGCGCCATCTCTCTCCCCACATCCACCACTGCTGGCGGCTCACCTCCAACTGCCAACGCTACGCGCTGTTCACAGCCAGCTGCCTAACACTACAATGGCGAGTATTACAACAATGCAAAGCAGCCACAGACTGCACACAGCACAACCAGTGATTTTCATGCAGAGGTGGCGTTACCAAAAAAAACATAAGCAGCCTACTTACACTTTTTCCACCATCATCTTTATCTGGTACGTGTTCCAGACCGATAAGGTATATTCAAGTATTATTCTAAAGAGTGATTTGTAAGGTGCTTCCTTTGTTGATGGGCTGCCAATTATTCTGGCACCTGCCTTATTCGCGATCAATTTATGTAGTTGGAAGGTAGGAGACGAGGTACTGACAGAACTAAAGCTGTGAGGACGGGACATGAGTCGTGCTTGGGTAGCTCAGATGGTAGAGCACTTGCCCGCGAAAGGCTAAGATCTCGAGTTCGAGTCTCGGTCCGACACACAGTTTTAATCTTCCAGGAAGTTTCAATTTATGTAGTTGTTCCACCTTATATGGCTCCGCAGGGATACTTCTAGATATTTTACGGAAGTGATTGCCTGCAGTGATTGTTCTGCAGTCGTGTAATTATATATTGGATCGGGGCATAAGTTCATAGCATTTCTCCGTAAGTTTAATAAACACAACAGATACACATAACAAAGATTTAAGTCATCAGTAATGTATTCTTCCTCACTATTTACAATAGTCTGCCAACGCTGGGGTAAATTTTCATTTGAACAACTGTGTAAATCACGTGTTTCTGAAGCGAAGAATCCGTCGAACCATATTCGGAGAGCATTTTCATCCAGAAAGGAAGTGCCTTGAAGGTTTTTCGATAAAGAGCAGAAAATATGAAAATCTGAGGGCAGAAGATCAGGTGAATAAGGTGGGTGCGGAATGATTTCCCAATCCAACACCTGTACAACGTTTTTCGTCAGTCGATCAAAATGCGGGCGGGCGTTATAACGGAGTAGCATCATTTCACGCAGTCTTCCTGGTTGTTGTTCTTGGACTGCGTCTGAGCAAGACGTCTAAGTTGTTGACAGTAAATTTCAGCAGTAATAGCCACACTTCGAGGAAACAATTTCTAGCAAACGACACCGTCTCTGTTGCACTAGACGCGTATCATTATCTTTTGTGGATGCGCGCAGGTCTTTGTACGGGGACTACCTGCTCTGTTTGGGATGATCCATTCATTTATTTTCTTATGTATCATGAAAACTCAATTTCTCGTTGTATGTAACGGCACAGGATGGTCGGTATCGTTCACGAGCCAAGTGATGACGAGCAAGTAGAGATGCACGTGTGACAAAAAAATGGATCTAAGCACTGTGGGACTTAATGTCTGAGGTCATGAGTCCCCTAGACTTAGAACTACGTAAACCTAACTAACCCAAGGACATCACACACATCCATGCCCGAGGCAGGATTAGAACCTGCGACCGTAGCAACGGCATGGTTCCGGACTGAAGCGCCTAGAACCGCTCGGCACTTGTCACGTGCGACAATCCACTGATTTTTGTGATTTGGGCTTAGAGCATGCGGTGTCCGTACACATGATTTTTGAACTTTCCTCATTGATTGTAAATGTCACGCGATGCTGGAATAATCACAGTTCGTGACATTTGTCAGTTATCGAGTACACTGACGTGTATTAATGCCTTTAAACGACCTTCATCAAACCCCGAAGGGCTTCCTGAACGTGGAGAGTCATTGTCAAAACGATCCTCCTTGAAACAAATGCTCAGTCTAATGGCATTATCCCTAAGTGTGGAGCAGATGTTTGTGCTGCCTCCGCTGCTGCCATCCCTCTAATGAACTGAAGCAGAAGAATATGTCAGAAATGTTCTGATTTCTCCACTTGGCACTCCATTTTCTAGCGTCCACTGCTCTGCTCACTATCTCTAAATGATAAAATGACAAAATGTAAACTCAAGTAGCAACAGTGAACTACAAATAAAAAAAAGAGGACAATCAATAAACGCTCCCATAATAACCGGAATACCAACATGTGAAACAAAAACGCTACGAAGCTATGCACCAATCTAATACAATAAAGGGTTTTGCAATCCTCTGTCTAAGGGCAGGTTCTGCCGCTTACTTCATAGCCGGAGAGAGTTCACGTCCAGCGTGTGTCCCGACCCGCGGCCACTGTTTTCTCCCGCTGAGGAGCGCTGGTCATCCGCCAGGAAGACTGCGGCTCGGTGTTGTTTACGGCTCATTGTGCGCCGCGCTGGGCCGTGATTGGTCGCTCGGCGCTGCTCCGGCGATTTACCGACAGCAGCTCCCCCCCCCTCCCTTTCTCCCTCCCGCACTCCACGCAGCCCCGGCTGCCCACGCGCCGACCGCAGATTTACGACCTGCCGGGAGCGGGCGAGAAATGCCAGACCTTTTCTGGTCGCAGCTGAGCCCACTCCACCAAACAACGCGCCCTCGGGACATTGTGCGCGGAGTGCGCGCCAGAATCCGACTCTCCAGACCCCATCATCCGGCCGTATTTCAACTGACGGTGTCCCCATTTCTCTGGATTGACCCCATTCCGTTTTACGCGCCTGTCCTGTACAATACGAAACAGGTTTCTGCCGAGGCAATTTCACTTTCATTCTGCTGGGAGACCCCAGTCACACTCGTTCCTGAGGGTGCCGCTTAATGGTTCCACGATCTCCGTTTGTGAACGTGTGTGGCATGTTACTTGAAATCTTCTCGCCACGGCTTCGGACGTATCATTTACCTTGCGTAATGTCTTTACTTCCATAAATAGTTTTTCAGCGAGTATTTTGCTATTCTGCGTTGCTATGCTGTTCTTTTTCCACATACCTTATTGGGTGAGCTAGCAAGTAAGATCGATGCAAGGACATACCGAACCAAATAGAGAGCAAAAAGGAAGAAAACTATTTAATATCCCATCGACAGTAGTATGGGATGGTAAGGTATGTATGGTGTGGTATAGTTTTACATATAGGTGTGTCAGGAGGAATGGTCGATATTCAGGGATATGACAGGGACCATTATTTGAAGCAAAGATGTCTAGTGCACATGGGCTCTAAAATATTTACCTCAAGAGCAATGAGCACTTGTTCATCTTCCATATTATTGAAACGTCCCCTTTGAAAAATTAAGAATGACTGTGCTGGTAAACTTCTACGTTATTTGATTGTCAAACAGCAGAGTAAAACTGAACGTACTCAGACATTTCTCTCTTTACATATTCTGATCACCACTAAACTGACACAATATTTTTTAGCGCAACGCAATCTGACTTTCAATAATCCCTACAAAAGAAAGGCCCTGACTAACAATAACCTATACCTTTCATGAATCACGTACCTCACAAAAATCTTCGTTACTCGAACTACTGCAATACATCGAGCGCCAATACTGCCAGCTAAATAAAAGATTCTCACTTCTGAAGGCACTAACTACTGATAGGCATAGTTAGCAAATGAAAGATTTTGATAGAGAACAAACAATGTATTTACCTTAATAGCGTTCAGAAGTATATATATATATATATATATATATATATATATATAAACAAATTTCCTTTTTCTGACGGACACACTTCCAGATCGTCTGCTCTAAAAACTCTGGCATCTCTCTCTCTCTCTCTCTCTCTCTCTCTCTCTCTCTCTCTCCACATCCACCACTGCTGGCGGCTCACCTCCAACTGCACAACGCTACGCGCTGTTCACATCCAACTGCCCAACGCTACAATAGCGAATATTCCAACAATGCCAACCAGCCACAGACTGCACACAGCACAGTCAGTGATTTTCATACAGAGCGCTACATGGCGTTACCAACATAAAAACCTAAACAGCCTACTTACACCATAAATCACATCATTTCTACTGAACAACTGCTCATAGTCATCTCTTCTACTGAAGAAGTGCCTGTAGTCTTAACGGTATGCATTTAAGTGCACACATTCATTAGATTTTTTTTTCTTCGAATTTACATATCCCGATTGCTGAACATTTCTCCAGGGACAACCTATATATGACGCTTGAAATCGGGGCCGTCAGTGCTGTTAACACATCATTCCAGCCCAATGACGCGGAATGTTTAATATTGGGTTTTAAAAATTAAAACTAATCCTTCGGCTTTCTCCTTTATTGACTTGTCATGGCAGTATCTACTAAGCTCTATGAATCTGAAATCTGAGTTCTGAGGATAAGAGCAGGAGACAGGTTGCGGAAATGAGATTTCTACGTAGCGTTAAAGGGGAGCACAATTACTTCATAAATGAAAACTTTAGGAATGAGTTACAAGATGATTCAGTCAAAAAGGTAATAAATAAGAACAGAAACAGATGCTGGCAACATGTTGATAGAATTAGGAAAAAATACTTCCAAAGAAATTCTTGACTACAAACTTAGAGGGACTTGACAGAGTGGAAGACCACGCAAGAGATGAATTGATCTTGTTCAGCGGAACAGGTGCAGTTGCCTAATCCATGAATAGAGGAGGAGTAGCCGAATACGATGAATGAGAAGCTGATTCATTATGCTCCTTTCTCGTTCACTTGCTCACACACACTTCTGCGCAGAAGCGTAAAATACAAAAGATACTGTCCATAGTCAATCTGTAAAATCCTTTGTTAACATCCAAGTACAGTAAGTAAATTATAACTAAAATAAAGTATCACGCAACTGTGACTGGGTGACTACTGGTAAAAACGCAGACTGAACAGCTGTCCTGAAAACATTAAAAATGTTCTGTTCCGTACTTTATATAGAAAGTGGGAAACTACGCAGAATATTAAAACCAGAATCACATTGCTTTATCGTCTCTTACGATAGGAGCATATCAGCAGGTAGTCCGCCCCCGGTAGCTGAGTGGTCAGCGCGATAGAATGTCAATCCTAAGGGCCTGGGTTCGATTCCCGACTGGGGCGGAGATTTTCTCCGCTCAGGGACTGGGTGTTGTGTCGTCCTAATCATCACCATTTCATCCCCATCGACACGCAAGTCGCCGAAGTGGCGTCAAATCGAAAGATTAGCACCCGCCGAATGGACTATCCGACGAGAGGCCCTAGTCACACGACATTTACATTAGCTGGTAAAACGCTTCATACTTTAAAATGTGCATGCTGGTGGGTCCGCTGAGCGTCCGCCAGCCACCGAAGCTGAAAGACTGCCGCCATCTATTGATGACACAGCGAGAGCCAGAGTTCAGCCCAGGGTGGCCTCCGCGGCTTCTCAGCTGTCAAAACAGGCCGGCCCGGCCGTGGTTGCACCTAATCGCCACAACACGCGCGCGCGTGGTCGCGTCTCCCGTTTTAACATTTTGCGCTCATTCTTAAAGGGATGTATCCTTTCAACAAAGTTTTCTTTGTGTGAGAGCAAGTTTTACTCTGTTTTCGCAACCGCAATGAAACTTTTCACGTTGCCACACAACTTACTGTTGATTAGCTGTACCCGGCGACGCTTTGCTGTGGCTCAGTTTGCTTAAATGGAAAATAGCACACGTTTCTAATTTGTATGGGAATTGGAAATACGTCCTAATCTCCTTCTCTCCTCTCTCTTTCCACCCCCCTTTCTTTGTCTGTCTCTTCCTCCATCCCTCTCTCACTGTCCATCGTCTCCTCTCCATCTTCTCCTGCCCACTCTCCCTGTTCATTCCATCCTTCCCGTTTTCTATATCCATTCTCTGCCACCCCACTGTCCATCTCCTCCTCCAACCTGCAAATTCAGATTCAAATGGCTCTAAGCACTATGGGACTTAACATCTGAGGTCATCAGTCCCCTAGACTTAGAACTCCTTAAACCTAACTAACCCGAAGACCGCCTGGTCCCCGGCACGAATCCGCCCGGCGGATTTGTGTGGAGGTCCGGTGAACCGGCCAGTCTGTGGATGGTTTTTGGCGGTTTTCCATCTGCCTCGGCGAATGCAGGCTGGTTCCCCTTATTCCGCCTCAGTTACACTACGTCGGCGATTGCTCCGCAAACAAGTTGTCCACGTACGCGTACACCACCATTACTCTACCACGCAAACATAGGGGTTACACTCGTCTGGTGTGAGACGTTCCCTGGGGGGTCCACCGGGGACCGAACCGCACAATAACCCTGGGTTCGGTGTGGGGCGGCGGAGTAGTGAATTGGACTGCAGTAGAGAGCCTGTATAGGGAGAGAGTGGCCAACCGGACGATACGGCGGCCATTTTTCTGCCAAACTGCGGGCGGGACTTTTGAATGGCCAGCAGTGGAGTACACACTCACCGAATCAAAAGCACAAGACAATATGGCGAAATCATTCGTTAAATGCCTTTGTTTATAAGAATAATGTGTTATAATAATTTTCACACAGCCAATTTACTGGTCTGTTTTCAAATTTAAGTTGTTTTATATGTAGTAAAAAGGAAAAACGACTTACTTCGCATAGATAAGAGTACGTGGTTGGTTTCCAGAAGGCTCCTGTTTGATTTATGTCAGCCCCGTTGACTGCGACTTCCCACTGCTTTCGTCTTTCTTCATTGCGTGGAAATGCTAACATGCGAAATCCACCTTCGCCTCTATTGGAACAACCAAATGTAGCACAACCTGGCATCGTTTACGAACGTCTGAAGACCGAATTACAGATGTCAAAAACAATACTGTACAATTACTAACGTGTTTACTTCAAACATGTAGACTTCATCACAAAACGCTTCATTATTTCAACTAGTATTTAAGATCGCAAACGCTACTTAGGTACTAAAAACGACATACAACTAAATCGAACATGCATTCACAACGCATAACAAGTCTCTCAATAATTCAAATAACTTTTAATCGTTTCCAAAAGTCCTCTGACCTTCAATTCAACTCAAAAGCACGGCGAACATAGGAAGCGCGTGAGACGTTTGGCGCCATTTTTCTGCCAAAGCTAATCAACCAATCATGGGCAACTTCACCTATGGCCACTCTCTCTGTATACAGGCTCTCTAGACTGCAGTAGTCGTCTTGGGATTATGGACCACTGCGGCTGCGACGTGGACGGAGCCTTTACGTCGTTTCTAGGTCCCCGGTTAGCATACAATACAATACAATACATACAACCTAAAAACATTACACACATCCATGCCCGAGGCAGGATTCGAACCTGCGACCGTAGCAGCAGCGCGGTTCCGGACTGAAGCGCCTAGAACCACTCGGCCACAGTGGCCGGCAAATTCAGATTCAGTAGGAATATTCTAATCGTAAACCACTAAGAGAAAACAAGTTTTCTGTGTGCTAACAATGTTGCTCTAAGCTTATTACAGCAACATGTAAAAATTTGAAATGAATAATCGAAGAGCAACATTTTGAGATTTTTTTTTCGTAACAATGCTTACTGTCGTTGCTGCAATGGCACAGCCTCCAGCAATGTAGACAATGTCCAGATAATGCGCCCCAATTAACCAAGCGTAGCGCAGCACTTCCTACAGACACATCTTTATTTCTGAAAGTAAGAGTTTCCGGGCACACGTTTACTGGACTTTTCTTGTTTCGATGCGTACTTTTGTGTAAAAAAAGTTATGTTAAAGAATTATGTACCCAAAAATACGCCAGCATTAGAATTCAACGTTGTATCAAAATTTCAAAGCAATCTGTCAAGTACATTCGGATATTAACGATTTGAAATAATCCAACATTTACATTTTTATAATGTTTCCCCTTTTATTTCATATAAATTACATGTGTATCAGATGCCGCTGCAGTACGTACATACAAACACATGTGTATTCGGATTCAGTGTTGTGTCAAAATTTCAAAGCCGACCGTGAAGAACATTCGGAAATTTGTGATTTTTGAGGAAGCGAACATCAACGTTTTTTGTGCCGGTACTCATACAGAACCTGTCAATGCTGTTAATCGCAAAGCTTCGAAAAGTTCTTGCTCAAATGCTTTTAAAATTTTGAAACAACAATTCACCGCTCGAGTTTTTGTAATATACCTAATTTAAATATATATATCATATATTTTTATAAATTTAATGATAAGGAAACCTTCTTACTGAAAACTTCAAAAAGTTACATGTATATATTATACATTATACGTTAAAGAAATAGGATCTAAAACACACAACTGTATTAAAATGCAATAGTTTCACAATTTCAAAACAATGTGTCAAGAACTTTGGGAAACACGTGATTTTGAAAAAATTAACATTAAAATTTTTATTTATGTACAATATTCGAATCCATCAAGGATTTACAGTTTAATTTGTAGATTACAAGGTATTGTCACCCCTGGAAATTCCTGTTGTCTGTCGCCATTCTGTGGCATGCTACACTATATGATCAAAAGTATCCTGACAACCCTAAAAACATACTTTTTTCATATGAGGTGCATTGTGCTGCCACCTACTGCCAGGTACTCCATATCAGTCATTAGATATCGCGAGAGAGCGGAATGGGGCGCTCCACGGAACTGACGGACTTCGAACGTGATCAGGTGATTGGGTGGCACATATCTCATACGGCTGTACGCGATATTTCCACACTCCTACACGTCCCTAGGTCCACTGTTTCTGACGTGAAGGGACACGTACAGCACAAAAGCGTACAGGCCGACCTCGTCTGTTGACTGACAGAAACCGCCGACAGTTGAAGAGGGTCGTGATATGTAATAGGCAGATATCTATCTAGACCATCACACAGGAATTCCAAACTCCGTCAGGATCTACTGCAAGTACTATCACAGTTAGGCTGGAGGTGAGAAAACTGGGATTTCATGGTCGAGCGGCTGCTCACAAACCACACATCACACCGGTAAATGCCAAACGACGCCTCTCTTTATGTAAGGAGCGTAAACATTGGACGATTGAACAGTGGAAAAACATTGTGTAGAGTGACTAATCACGGTAATAATGTGGCGATCCGATGGCAGGGTGTGGGTATGGCGAATGTCCCGTGAATGTTATCTGCCAGCGTGTGTAGTGACGACGGTAAAATGTGGATGCGGTGGTGTTATGGTGTGGCCGTGTTTTTCATGGAGGCGGCTTGCACGCCTTGTTTTGCGTAGCACTATCACAGCACAGGCCTACATTGATGTTTTAAGCACCTTCCTGCTTCCCACTGTTGAAGAGCAATTCGGGGATGGCGATTGCATCTTTCAATACGATCGAACAAATGTTCTTAGCACTGCCTGTGGCGTAGTGGTTACATGACAATAACACCCCTGTAATGGACTGGCCTGCACAGAGTCCTGACCTGAATCCTACAGAACACCTTTGGGATGTTTTGGAACGCCGACTTTGCGCCAGGCCTCACCGAACGACATCGATACCTCTCTTCAGTGTACCGAGCGAGGTGGCGCAGTGGTTAGACACTGGACTCGCATTCGGGAGGACGACGGTTCAATCCCGCGTCCGGCCATCCTGATTTAGGTTTTCCGTGATTTCCCTAAATCGCTCCAGGCAATTGCCGGGATGGTTCCTTTCACAGGGCACGGCCGACTTCCTTCCCCGTCCTTCCCTAAACCGATAAGACCGATGACCTCGTTGTCTGGTCTCCTTCCCCAAAACCAACCAACCTCTCTTCAGTGCAACACTCCGGGAGGAATGGGCTGCCCTTCCCCAAGCAACCTTCCAGCACCTGATTGAACGTATGCCTGCGAGAGTGGAAGCTGTCATCAAGGCTAAGGGTGGGCCATCACCATACTGAATTCCAGCATTAGCGATGAAGGGTCCCACGAACTTGTAGGTCATTTTCAGGCAGGTGTCCGTATACTTTTGATCACATGATGTATGTGACTGTGCAATAAAAAGTATATGAGAGATGTTTGCAGGAACAAGCATCGAATTGTTGTTACTGAAATGTAGATAGCGCTGACACACCATGTTTTAAATCGAACGCTTCTCACATTAAGGTCATTGTCGGCTTGAAGCGTGAAAATTAGTAAAACAGAAATAAAGCCTGAATTTTCAACGCTGATGCACAAAAAGCCTTTCCGTTTGTCTGAATGGCGAATTCGCAGCTACTCCTCTGCGCACTTTACAGTTCGTGCCTCTAAAAATCATGCAATGTAGTAGATCTGATCCTGAGCCCCAGAACCGATAGGCAGTAATTAAGTTTCCCGAGGATGGCGACCACAATGGAGGGAGCGACGACCGAGTGACGAATATTACAACGTTTCCTCACGCGGTTTCGCAACCCATTTCTCCGAAGCATACTATCAGCTTACTTTGTGACTAAATGATTCAGAACATTTCCCTCATTCAACAAACGGCTCAACTGTGTCTAAATTTGCTCGGAACCCAATGTGCCTACAGATTTACCGGACTTCTGTGGTAAATTCTATTTTCCTGAAAAATACCGATTATCGAGGTGTTTCAAACATAGTCAGCTCTGTTAATGGACACCTACGACAGTGGGGGGCACCCAGCAGACGAATGCATCGGACATATGTCGTGCGTGCCCATACTCTGTTGCGCCGCCGTTCCCTTCCGCCTCTGAAACGCATTCAACGTACGGCCGCCGCTGTTTTATGAGTCATTTATGTCTCGCGTAACTAACGACACGCATAAAGCACGAGCAGGCACGCGCTCAAGGCCGTTCATTTTTCTCCGCACGCTGTTTGCGGAAAACAAGGCTCTCTTCCTCACGGATGTGCGGGAACCCAACGTTTGTCAGAATTAATCGCAACTATGTCCCACATACCTCTCTCAATAATCGTGACTACTATGACACTCAAATACTGTGATAGCAGAGGTATTGCAGGTAACTAGTTTTCATCCCATCTAACCAAAAGTGTGTACATTAGGAATCACAGGGAATGCACGCAATGAACAAATATCTCCAGAATGGGAGATAATCACTGCAGACCACAGGGATCGATGTAGGGTCATAGCTTGCTCTGGGTTATGTAGGGTAATGTCCCCTAAGTCTACCTCGTAACGAAGAATTACTGTATTTGATAGGTAATTTATATAACACAACTCGTTCTGCGTATACTGAATCTTTATTTTCTAAGCTATCAATCAACTTCTACATAAATATACAAATCTTATCATAAAATAAGTTTTCAGCCTTCGGTGTGATTAAGGCGCCTGATTTCCTAATCAGTACTCGCTGTAGCGTAAGTCACACTTGGCATGAGATGTCAGCGACGATATAATAAATCCATGGAATAATGTAACAAAAGGTCACAATAACAGATTGCAAACTACAATTGTAACGTTACTTCCATAGTAACACATAATGAAATTACACGTAGGGAACAAAACATAAAATTTTCACAAATTAAGTTGCTTATATTGGCATATCGAGTTTCGGTTAGTTTAAACACAGATATCACATAAGTATTATTTAATTTTACTTTCCACTCCAGCTCATAGGTCATCTACCCAACATTTGCATTACATGCACTGAATCATGCCTACTTCTCCATCTTCCTTACACTGCTGACATGACCAACTCACACTGTCCTTTATTTTTGTATTTATTATTAAAGTACTCATCTCTCTGTCCCTTTTTTTATCGATTTGTGCACAGATTTCTTTTTTATTTGCCTTTTTTTGTTTCTATTCCTCATCTATTAGGACTTTACGTTAATTCTGTAGCTGGTTTACGGTCTTTCGTATTTTTCTTGAGAACTGTTGTTATATACGGGACAGGAGACAAGGTGTTAAAGTATGATTTTATTTTTCACTGTTAATTTCGGCAACTGTTGCACTGTTCTTTTCGGGTCTATACTTGATAAATTGTACAAGGTCCAGATTGATCACGGAGTGGCGGTGCAACTTTAGCAGGCCTTCCAGATTTTCACGTTGGTGCTTCACTTCCGTCACTGATTCGTGGTGTGACTGATCAACAATATACACAGCAGTAGCTGAAAAGTGCTCCTCTTTGACGACATTCCTATCACGACGCGACGAGCCTGTTGCCTTAAAACCGGTTAGTGGTTATGCCCAGTCAAACTGATCCGGGGTATGCATCATCCAGGAGTTCTGCAATATTAACTTGTTTTATGACACAGCCAGGATATGAACTTATCCACCAAGATGGTGCTTCACTGTAGCTGTCTTTCAGTGTTTTAAAGGACGATCTGTCCAATGGCTGTAGACGATGGGTGGCATGAGCAGGAAATTATAGAATGATTTTGCCCTGATGACAAGCTGAAGTGCCTCTAAATTTTTGATGCGTATGCTATGTCCATCCAGTAAAACCAAAATTTGAAACTTTCCTGGCAGATTAAAACTGTGTGCCGGACCGAAACTCGAAATCGGGACCTTTGCCTTTCGCGGGCAAGTGGTAGAGCACTTGCCAGCGAAAGGCAAAGGTCCCGATTTCGAGTCTCGGTACGGCACACAGTTTTAATCTGCCAGGAAAGTTTCATAACAGTGCACACTCCGCTGCAGAGTGAAAATCTCATTCTTAAAACCATTTGTTTCTGGTCCCCCTTTTTCTACTTTTGTATATTTTTTGAATTGTTCTAGCCATCAGACAAACAATTCTGCTGTTATCCATCCATTTGTCGAGCACCCACATGCTGTGTTCGGTGGAGCTCCCCTTTTTAAGACAACATTCATCCTGTTGCGCTTAAATATTAGTATTGGGGGTATCAATTCGCTAGCTGCATTCATTGCACGTACACATGTCGTTGTAAGACTCCATGCCCATTTGATGTTTGCTTTTTCGTGCAGTTATTTTAGACGATTTGTGAGCTGTGGTTCAAAAATGGCTCTGAGCACTATGGGACTCAACTGCTAAGGTCATTAGTCCCCTAGAACTTAGAACTAGTTAAACCTAACTAACCTAAGGACATCACAAACATCCATGCCCGAGGCAGGATTCGAACCTGCGACCGTAGCGGTCTTGCGGTTCCAGACTGCAGCGCCTTTAACCGCACGGCCACTTCGGCCGGCTGAGCTGTGGATAATGCACTTTCAACCACGTTATATATTTGGTCAGCGGTAATCTTATGTTCATCTAGTATTTCTTCATATTTATCAAAAACACGCTCTTTATCAAACCCCCTCATCCATGCCATCGATTTTTGTGAAGAAAATGTGGGATGATCTTTCATAAATGTGCAATACTATTTTTAACAGGCTTTTTTTCCCTTTACTTAAACGATGCAGTAGATGATATTTCTCAACACGTTGGTAGGTAGGTTTCCTTATTTCAGTAATAGTTATCACGAAGAAACTAAACTCTAAATTAATAATGTGCTACGGTAATTCCATATCCTTCTAATTCCACTTATTGTACGCACTCTTCGTCATATTCATCAGCTGAAATAAACAGTTTTTAGTTAGCATGTAATTTCCATCATGCCTACGTCTTACCGGTACGATTAACGTATTCTTCACAGGTACGCTTTAAGCGCTGAAACGTCTACCATTTCAGACCAGAACTACAACCATAACCTCCGAGTTTTGTACCGTTTGATTATGCTTAAATGAATGGCAGAGTACCACGAAAACAGACATGATGCAAAACTATTACTTTATCATCATATTCTTCTCTGAAATTACTTTCAAATGAGTGAGTGAACCTTAATACAAACTGTCAAACAAACTTACTTGTTAATTATTTTTTCTGGCACGACAAACAGCGATCTGCTCACTTGTTTTTGCTTACTCGTACGACTGTTTAGTTAAGTTTTACACCTCTTGATGTCGCATTTAATAAAAGTGGGATCAGATCTTACTGGAGTACAACTTTATACTACAAATGATGTTCTATCACACATCAAAGAAGCAGGAATAGCTCTCTTCTCTGACGATGCAAGTATTATAATCAAGCCTAACGGAGTAACAACAGCATTTTAAAATGTAAATAATATTTTATTGGAAATAAATCACTGGGTCTATTTAAAAGGAGTGGCACTGAATTTAGACAAAATACAATAACGCAATTCAGTACTGAATCATTATAAATACTACAAGAGGGTAAAACGATAAATAAAACAAAATATTCCAAATTTTCATGTTTGTTTAGATTAGAATCTGAAATGAAGTTGTATGTTTCAGACTTTTTTAAACGTCGTAGCTCTTCAGAGAATACACTCGTATTGTGTTTAATACTGATGGTCGTTGTTGGGGGCATTAGAGACAAAGTTACGGACTTGAGTGTTAGAGAGGCGCCACTACCAAACAGTGAGTACAACGTGCAGCGTTCTAAGAGGCGTGAGGAGTTTCCTACGCACTTTTGTGTGCGATTAACGGCCTGTTCGCTCTTTTGTTACAGATTTGCACAAAAGCAAAACGTTATCGTTATTCTACAAACGCTTATCAATATCTTCAAGAGGTAAAGCAGCAATACATTCGTAAGATTTCGATTAAAGTCACTCCTGAGTGAAGCTGCTTTGAGTGTTCTACGCTCAATCTAAGAAGTCAACTTTTTTAACCTCTCATAACCGTACGGTCAGCACTAAAGTGGACGCATGGACTTGAATTGAAGAATCGCGTTCCTACAGAACAGCAGCTCTGTAGATTAATATTTCAGTTGTTCGACAAGAGATCTTTTTACGAATGTATTCGTCATTATTACACTGAAGTGACACAGTGATTTGCACACTGGACTTGCATTCGGGATGACAGCGGTTCAAGTCCTAGTCATGTCACTAAGATTTAGATTTTCTGCAGTTTCCTTAAATTGCTTAAGCCAAATGCCAGGGTGCTTCCTTTGAAAGTACACAGCCACAGCTCAGGCTCGACGGGGTGATAAACCCTAACCTTCCTGAATGAAATTCTCACTTTGTAGCGGAGTGTGCGCTGATATGCCAGGAAGTTTGAAATCAGCGCACAGTCCGCTGCAGAGAGAAAATTTCAGTCTGGAAACATTCCCCAGGCTGTGGCTAAGCCATGTCTCTGCAATATCCTATCTTCCAGGAGTGCAAGTTCTACAAGTTTCGCAGGAGAGCTACTGTGAAGTTTGGAACGTAGGAGACGAGGTACTGGCGGCATTAAAGCTGTGAGGACGGGTCGTGAGTCGTGCTTGGGTAGCGGTTGGTAGAGCACTTGCCTGCGAAAGGCAGAGGTCCCGAGTTCGAGTCTCGGTCCGGCACACAGTTTTAATCTGCCAGGAAGTTACCTAATTTTCCTCTTTTCTTACTTCCACTGAAATACTTCGTGGAAAGAAAGTGTAATTCACAAACCATTAACAATGGTAAATCCAGCTTGAATTCCAAAAATCGTAAATATTTGCTTGTAAAGCAACGGAGACAGGGATCTACAAAAGAGTTATGTTTTGAGCATGGCGACTATGGTCTAGCGGAGAAGAACGTGTCCGGAAACCGAGAAGTCGCGTGATCGAATCTCGATCGGACACACAACTTTAGTCTGCCTTTAACCCAGCCTTCACTTCACAGTGATGTGAAGATTCCACATCAACTGCAGGTCCCCTTTCTACGGTGGATTTAATGGGGTAGGCTAGACTTCGACCAGCCCGTTGAGCCATACGGAATTATTATTGTAGACCTATTATTTAGAGGCTGCCATCTTGGATGGTTCTAAGCACTATGGGACTTAACATCTGAGGTCATCAGTCCCCTAGATTTAGAATTACTTAAACCTAACTAAACAAAGGACATAACACACATCCATGCCCGAGGCAGGATTCGAACCTGCGACCGTAGCAGCAGCACGGTTCCGGACTGTAGCTTCTAGAACCACTCGGCCACAACAGCCTAGGGCTGTGTTAAAGTTACGCAAGAAAGCCCTAAGGCAGTAGTGAGAATTTTCGGTACATTTGTCGGTTAAAGTGCATAATGATACAGTGAAGCGTACAACAGGCACCCCAAAACGTGCTGAACAACACGGCGAGTGCATCCAATAGCATTTACGTGTAGATAAACACCAGGATCGGTCTTAATCAGCGCAAAATGCAACGTTATTTGAGAATAAAAAGTTATTCTCAGATGAACGACACCATTGTTTGTTTCGTGTAATTCTCTATCTATTTAACTTGTCACATGAGCCCCTTTCCATTTGAAAACTAGCGCCATGTTGGTAATATATCGAACAGGTCTGCTCCCACCCTCCCATCTCATACTACTTGGCTGCAAATTTCTGTCTGTCCACCTGCTTTTGTTTTAGAAGGATAGTTCCGCAAATACGGAATACCCTACGTATCTCATTACTTTGTACTTAAAAGAATTTTAGGTCGCCGTGGACAGGATAACACCTCAAATGGAGGAGGTCGGCGAAAGGAATTGGCGTTACCTTAAAAATCATTCGCAGATCTCGCTCGATGTCGTTGAGGGAAACTATGGAAAAAGTAAAAATTTATCCCCAGAAAGGAACCCTATTTCGCAAGAAAAGTGTAAGTTGACTGACTAACCAAATTTGTTAATTTAATTTCTGTATTAGTCATTTGGCCATCCAAAATATTGACAAATTGTAATTTCCACACAATTCTTCTGTGTTATATATACAACTCAGGAGAATTGTGTGGAAATTAACTGCATCTGCGAAAACTTACAAACTTTCACGAAGGCATTTTTTAAATATGTTTCTTGTATGTTTGTTCAGTTGAGACGTTCCTCAATATGACTTTTATCTTGGATATGATCTATGCAGTACGGAACCAACCAACAAACCAACCAACCACCTTGTTACCTATCCCACAGGGAGCAGCATCTCGACATGTACTTGGCGACTGTGGGAAGATTGTTTATTTTTCGATCGAGTGGTAAACGTAAGATCAACATTGTGACACAACTTGACTAGAACAAGGGATCAGTTGGTAGGACATGTTCCGAGGCATCAAGGGATCACTGTAGCGGGCACTGACTGCCTAATGTCGCTGCTGCGTTTTGTTCAGTCCAGCAAACCAGTTTTTCCGGCTAAAGACTATTAGTATTTTCTATTACCATCCTAAGCGGAAGTTCCTTACGAAACAGGGTCGCCTTAACCAGCTAGTTCTGAGCGAACACTACAGATATTTTAGCTTGCAATTGTCTAGCTAGTCCTAATGGTCAACTACCTGCCATCAAAATTATCCGTACTCTCACGACATCCTCCATCATACAAAGGCACCCATCACCGTTGTATTGCTTAAAGCCTCTATATTGGCTCTAATTTCTCGAATTTTGTTCTCGTGGTCAATACGCGAGATGTATGTAGGAGGAAGTAATATATTGTCCGACTCCTGAAAAGTGCTGTCCCGAAATTTCAATAGTAAATCTCTCCGTGATGCAAAACGCCTCTCTTGTAACGTCTGCCAGTGGAGTTTGCTTAGCATCTCCGTAACGCTCTCTTGCCAGCTAAACGATCCCGTGACGAAACGCTCCGCTCTTTGTTGGATTTTCTGTATCTCCTCTATCAGTCTTACCTGATAGGGATCCCAGATACATGAACAATACTTAAGAATCGGGCAAACAAGGGCCTTATAAGCCACTTGTTTCGTGGAGTTACATTTCTTTTAGATTCTTATATGAATCTGAGTCTGGTGTCTGCTTTTCCCACTATCTGTTTTATGTGTGTCGCTCTGGATAGTTACGCATAGATATTTTACGCATACACTGTCTCCAACTGTTTGTCATTAGTAGTGTAGCTGTTTAGTAGTGAATTTCTTTCCCTGTGTATACGCCATATGTTACATTTATTTACATTCAGGGTCAACTGCCAGAGCCTGCACCATTCATCAGTTCTCTGCAGGTCGTTCCGCAAGTTCTTACTATCTACTGGCGTTGGTACTTCGGTATAGACAATTGCATCATCTGCGAGTGGCCTTACAGAGCATCCGACGCTTTCTACTAGATCATTTATATATATATATTGTAAACAGCAACGGTCCTATCACACTTCCCGGTAGTACTCCGGATATTACCTTTACATCTGTCGATTTAGTTCCGTTGAGAGCGACGTGTTGAGGTCCACCTGCATAAAGTCTTGAATCCAGTCGCAAGTCTTCTCCGATACTCCATAAGTTCGTATGGTTTTCATCAAACGGCAATGCGGGTCGGTGTCAAATGCCTTACTGAAATCAAGGAACACAGAACCAACCTGAGTGCCGTTGTCCACTGCGCTGTGGATCTCATGGAGGAACAGAGCGAGCTGAGTTTCGCAGGATCTCTGTTTGCGGAATCCATGACGATTTTTGTAGAGGCGATATTCATTTTCCAAAAATGTCATAATTCTTGAGCATAAAACATGTTCCATAATTCTACAACAGACTGACGTCAACGATATAGGTCTACAATTGTGTGGATCTGTCTTACGGCCTTTCTTAATAACGGGAATGACCTGCACTTTTGTCCAGTCGTTAGGTACCTTTCGTTGTTCAAGCGATCTACGATAAATTACTGCTAGAAGGGGAGAAAGTTCTTTCGCATAATCTTTATAGAATTTTACAGGCACCTCATCTGGTCCTGACGCCTTTCCACTACTAAGCGATTGTAGCTTCTTTTCAATTCCGCGATATGTTATCTCAGTATCTGCCATTTCGACGTTCGCACGACGATTGAAAGGAGGGACAGTGTTACGATCTTCCGCGGTGAAACAACTTCGGAAGACTAAATTCAGTATTTCGGACTTGTCTCTGTTAGCTTCTGTTTCGATGCTGGTGTGCTCACTGAGAGAATGAATAGATGCTTTTGACCCACGTACTGATTTTAAATACGATCAAGATCTCTTAGGGTTTTTACTCAGGTCGGTAAACACAGTCTTACTTTCAAAATCATTGATCGCTCCTCTCGTTACTCTCCTTACGCTCACTTTCGCTTCGTTCAGCTTTTCAGGTTTTTATTTATCTTGAATCTGGGGTGAAGGGCTCTTTGTTTACGTAGCGCTTTTCTACCACGGCTATTAAACCATGGCGGATCTTTCCCATCCCTTAATACCTTACTCGGAGCATACTTGTCTACGGCATATTGAACAATGCCATTGAATTTTTTCCATTTCTTCTCCACAGCTTCGTCCTCATCACCGAATATTTGATGCTGGCTGCTGAGTTATTCTGAAATTTGTTTCCTGCCACCGTTGCTGAGCAAATATATCTTCGTACCTTTCTTAACATTCCTAGTAGGACCCGTCGTCGTAGATGCTGTCACAGCCTTATGATCACTGATACCTTCCTTTACGTTAACTGATTCGGGAAGTTCAGGTCTGTTTGTTGCCAGGCGGTCTAAGACGTCAGTAAAGCTGAAGAAACCAAAAACTTTCATTTTGTCCTGTTAGCAAAAACGTACGGCGAAAACACTACTTAATAGCACACTATAAAAGTTTAGTTTTTCTACTTTGATGAGAACTTCTCAATGAAAGGGAAGGGAGGGAGATCAGGGTTTAACATTCCGAGGACGATGAGGTCGAAAGACACGGAGCACAATCTGGGAGACGGCTGTGGTGGCCGAGCGGTTCTAGGCGCTTTAGTCCGGAACCGTGCGACTGCTACGGTCGCAGGTTCGAATCCTGTCTTGGGCATGGATGTGTGTGATGTCCTTAGGTTAGTTAGGTTTAAGTAGTTCTAAGTTCTAGGGGACTGATGACCTGAGATGTTAAGTCCCATAGCGCTCAGAGCCATTTGAACCACAGTCTGGGATTGGGAAAGAGTGAGGAAAGAAATCGACCTCGCCCTTAAAAAGGAACTATTCCTTATTTTCCTTTCCTAGCTTTATGGAAACATCTGAGGAGCTAAAAAGGGATCTCCTCAACGACATTGCGTTCGGACAATATTAAAAACTGTCTTCATTACTAAAGCTTAACGTTGTAATATTCTGGGCAATTTTTTATAGAGTAAGAAGCATATTCCCTGCAGATTCCGGCCACAAAAAGCAGCTTTGTAATACACTGAGACGGTTCAGTTCTAGAGTATCTGACATAGGATGTACGCCTTAAACAAATTGAAAACGCGCCTTGAAGGACAAGATTGTGATGCTTGACTGGGATACTGAGGCGTGAAGCGATTTTCCGCTTGAGGTGGCACACTGCAGACTGTTACCTGGAAGAGCGCTATTGGTGTGCGGCGGAAATAATAGCGACTCATTTTGAACGGTGCACAACAGTGATTTATGTGCTGTGTAAGCATGAATACGTGTGCCAACCACTCTTTATTACCAACTTGACACGTCCGGACAGCCACGCGCGTTAAAACGCCCCTTCTCGGGACGTGGTGACGCACCAGCCATGGTTCAGTTCGCCCGGCCGAATACATCTACATTTACATTTATACTCCGCAAGCCACCCAGCGGTGTGTGGCGGAGGGCACATTACGTGCCACTGTCATTACCTCCCTTTTCTGTTCCAGTCGCGTATGGTTCGCGGGAAGAACGACTGTCTGAAAGCCTCCGTGCGCGCTCGAATCTCTCTAATTTTACATTCGTGATGTCCTCGGGAGGTATAAGTAGGGGGAAGCAATATATTAGATACCTCATCCAGAAACGCACCCTTTCGAAACCTGGCGAGCAAGCTACACCGCGATGCAGAGCGCCTCTCTTGCAGAGTCTGCCACTTGAGTTTGCTAAACATCTCCGTAACGCTATCACGGTTACCAAATAACGCTGTGACGAAACGCGCCGCTCTTCTTTGGATCTTCTCTATCTCCTACGTCAACCCGATCTGGTACGGATCCCACACTGATGAGCAATACTCAAGTATAGGTCGAACGAGTGTTTTGTAAGCCACCTCCTTTGTTGATGGATTGCATTTTGTAAGGACTCTCCCAATGAATCTCAACCTGGTACCCGCCTTACGAACAATTAATTTTATATGATCATTCCACTTCAAATCGTTCCGCACGCATACTCCCAGATATTTTACAGAAGTAACTGCTACCAGTGTTTGTTCCGCTATCATATAATCATACAATAAAGGATCCTTCTTTATATGTATTCGCAATACATTACATTTGTCTATGTTAAGGGTCAGTTGCCACTCCCTGCACCAAGTACCTATCCGCTGCAGATCTTCCTGCATTTCGCTACAATTTTCTAATGCTGCAACTTCTCTGTATACTACAGCATCATCCGCGAAAAGCCGCATGGAACTTCCGACACTATCTACCAGGTCATTTATATATATTGTGAAAAGCAATGGTCCCATAACACTCCCCTGTGGCACGCCAGAGGTTACTTTAACGTCTGTAGACGTCTCTCCATTGATAACAACATGCTGTGTTCTGTTTGCTAAAAACTCTTCAATCCAGCCACACAGCTGGTCTGATATTCCGTAGGCTCTTACTTTATCAGGCGACAGAGCGGAACTGTATCGAACGCCTTCCGGAAGTCAAGGAAAATAGCATCTACCTGGGAGCCTGTATCTAATATTTTCTGGGTCTCATGAACAAATAAAGCGAGTTGGGTCTCACACGATCGCTGTTTCCGGAATCCATGTTGATTCCTACATAGTAGATTCTGGGTTTCCAAAAACGACATGATACTCGAGCAAAAAACATGTTCTAAAATTCTACAACAGATCGACGTCAGAGATATAGGTCTATAGTTTTGCGCATCTGCTCGACGACCCCTCTTGAAGACTGGGACTACCTGTGCTCTCTTCCAATCATTTGGAACCCTCCGTTCCTCTAGAGACTTGCGGTACACGGCTGTTAGAAGGGGGGCAAGTTCTTTCGCGTACTCTGTGTAGAACTCTGCGTAGTAACGACGAGAACCTGCCAGCTCGGGTTTGCTTTTATGCGGTTTTCCATCTCCGATTAAGTGAATATGGGGCTGGTCCGAAGACCCACGTCAGTTACACGCTTCGCCAACATGTACAAACCGTTTGCAGAATTTCGCATGGAGTACACACACAGCTGGCGTACACGCTTTCCTCCTGGGGAGAGGGCAGTGAGACCCAACAGGCGTGCCAGCAACAAGGTCATCCGGTCACCCCTTAATTTAACCACGACAGTTCAGACTGTAATCAAGCTGACCCCGTGTCCATTCGAGGCAAGGGCACAAGAGACAGAAGAAGACTGTTTATTACCAACTTCAGAAAGTTATTTGTTTTATGGCAGGAGTTCTTCACATTAAACTCAACTGGCTTTTAAAACATCTACATCTGTGCTCCAAAAGCCAAGGGGCAGTGCGTGGCAAATAGTAAGCTGTGTTTCAGTATAACGCAACCTAATTTTCCCCTTCCTGCTCAATGATCAGTTAATATGCAAGAAGAAATACTGTGTGCACTTTGTGTACACCTCCTGTAAGCAAGTATTGAAAAAAGAAAGACAGAGAGAGACAAACCGTTACTGCACAAAAATGCACCGTTTAACAAGTATTTCCCACGTTAATTCCTTTTCTACTTTGGTGACACACTGCTTCACGACAATCAGCACACCAAATACCTAGGAGATACATTGAACTAGACACCTACAAGAAACATCTGGAAAAAACCCTCTGAGGATATGAACTATTAACAACATTCTATATAAGGCTTATAAGCTCCGCTGGTGAAACTCTGCACACTTAAGTACCGGACTGCTCCCGTTTATTGCAGACTGTAATTCTCCTGTGTGGTTCAAAAGCGCACGCACACAAATACACGACCACAGCTCGTAAACACAATAAAAACTGTCAGTGATACACTCAGATCAACTCCCGTTGAACGGCTGCTCATACTGAGCCACATCTTGCCGGCATGCCTTCAGCGAAGGAGCTTATGGGCGCTCAACACCAAGGTTATCAGCTTTGCCTTCTACGAAGAGCAGATCTTGTCCATAAGCTTAAACCCATACAAGGCAATCCGCAACTCCTATCTTTCAAGATGCGGTTATACGAGAAAGAAGCCGCGCTTCGATCAGGGAAACCATTCACGAATACACCAATGGAACTGGACGCGTATCAGTCCAACTTACCCGACTCAAGGGATGGAGACTTGTCCTCCACATTGCCAGAACTTGCCCTGCACAAGAAACAAAACTGCCTTCAATCAGTACCGCAGAACATGGCAGAAGCGCGGACTCTCTTCACAGATGGCGTAAGGCTCCTTACCCAAAATGCGATTATGGAGCAGCCGGACAAACCGTTCGCCACGTTGTTACCGAATGTCCCAATAGGGCATATTGTGGAACTTTCGACGATTTTCTGAGGACAACGAACGATTCAATCGATTATTTTAAAAATTTAAACTTCTATTTCTATACGTATGCCACTGCTTGTATTTCATTTAAAACTAGCTCTGTGCCCGCTGATTCGCTCGCGTTTGCGTAAACGTATATTGGCCGTACTTAGAAATAAATGTACAAAGATCCGTTTCTTTGAAGGCCATAGAAACGTGGGTGGCCCTTTTCGAAAGTACTTTTGACCTAAAAGCGATTCTGTTAGTTCGAGTCGGAGGTTTTTGTTAATCCCCGCCTTTTGAGTTCCAATGGTGATATTTCCATTGAAGTTATCATCCTCCAACACATACTTCTCTATTTCTACCCGAGAAATCAAATATCTGTATTCATAGATTTTGCTTTAATAATATTTTAATGTGACGAAAGAATATCATAATTTTTCTCCCGTATTTTATCCTCCTTGAGAACTGATTCTACACACACACTGCTACACATGGTCTTTTTGTAGGGGTTGAATTTCCAATTTTCTTTCTTTTTTTATTTTTTTTATGACCGACAGACCAAATACCAATTTTCGTAGTTCTAGCTTCAAAATTGCCTTAATAGCTAAATATTTTCAAACAATCCTTCTTTTAACGATTCCTACAGTTCAAGTTTTTACCCTCAGCAATTTCGGCAGGGCGATGATTATCCAATCAGGACGTCTCCTTTTATAAATACAGATAGTGCTTAAAAGCCATGCGATAAAGACAAAAAAATCCTCTTTCGAAATAAACTGGTTTCCTCTTTCCTGCAGCTTCCAGACAAAGTAAAGTTCACCGCTTTATTTCCCTTTATCAGTTTGCCTCAAATGCATTTTAGCCGAAAGTGTTCGAAGTATCGTTTGCAATAAGAAGTAGCGGTGCGGTACGCCTAAAGCATCCTTGTACATAAAGCCAAATATTTTGCCAGTGCCATGACCCAGTGAATAGCTGCATTTACGGTGAGAAGACGACAGGTACCAAAACCCGATTTTCCAGAAACTTCGCTCAGTGAATTGGAGTCATAAGAAAGGAACAAGTGTCTCTGCTTATCCGTTAATACTCAACCGTATCTGAGAAAAAGACCGTTTCTTTTAGCGCGACGAGCTCTGCCAAACAGATGGCACAGTGGCTAGCATCGCGGTCCCTTTCGTGTGCCGTTTTCGAAACCTGATCATTGTTTTTATTAATTTTAATTGTTTTCATTTATCTACCCGTGTCTATAGAAGGTTACTGAACGAATGTTTCTTATCAAGTTAAGGGCTACAAGGGAATTACATTAATTGTAAAATTACAACTGGGTTTCACAATAAGTTTCACATTTATTATATAATATATATGTTCTGATATTTTCAGGGGTTACAATCTTTTACATTCTCATATTCTTATGTTTAATTATGGTATCAGTTCTTAATTCTTACGTTTATTATTCAAGGAGACTTTGTGCATTTCCTTGGATGATACCGATAGTAGAAACATTCGAAACTTATAAATTCTGAACAATGCGACAATTCCTCAAAGGCAAGTTTGCCATTGCGACGATTCTTCTTACGAATCTAACTCGGAATAGAAACGTCGTTAATGGGAGGTTTACTATCTTTGGCCCGAAAAAAAGCATGTTTTTTGAGAATTTTTTTCTCGGGATGTGTATAGGTATCAATGTCAAATTTGGTCAAAATGTTTACTGATATTTCCTATAGAAACTGGGATTTTTTAGACAGGAAATGTGGAAGAGCAAAGCCGGAAGTGCCATCGGAATGAAACAACATTTCGATGTAGACCTCCACGAGCAGTATGTCACTGGTCAGCCGGCTCGTCTGAAATCAAAATTGAGTTGACGTTAGCCAAGTATATACGATTCTTTAGGAGTTTTACCTCGCTTAAGGTATTGGGACCATAGGAAACAAAAAGGGTTGCTATTTGAAAAAAAAAAATAGGGGTTTTTCATTGATTTTTCGACTTCGCCCGCCAAGTAAAAATATTTATTGTTGATGGATCGGAATAAAAGTGGTACAACTCCTAGACAATTTAGTTAGCTTCGTCGGAAACCAAGAATCATGCCTATCGGTTCAGTAGATTTGAAGTTACCATACCAAGCGATAAAAAAAAAAAGGTTATTTCGAGAAAAACGCTTTTGAAGTTTTGACTACATAGAAATGCAATATTATGCAACTTACGTTTCCGGGTCCATAAACTAGTCCTTCCTCTTCCTCATAGAGGGCATTCTGCTCGATCTGGGCCATATTGCGCTGTTCCAGAGCCGCTCGTACGGCCGGTGACAAGCGGTTTTCGGCCCCTTGAATCCGGTGGTCGTCAGAATGCTTGGCGAACTGCGTCGAATAGAGCCCCAGGGTGACGTACATCGTTGTCATAGTCTTCAGAATTGCTGACTACCCTTCGTTGAAGCTGTTCACTGCCAGGAAAGTCGCAATCTCCACAGTCTTCGCACCAAAATGCAAATGCTTGGGGGCCAACTTCCAAATACTCGCGTTAAAACTTTCATTAGAATTTTGTGTGTTTCCTCCGAAGCACCGGTACAATAACTCTACCTCCGAAAGAAAAAAAAATGGAGCGTGAAAAAGGCCGATTTCAGGCAGGTGCATTTTTTGTTCAAGCGCGAATAACAAACATTTCCGTTCCGTATTCGGAAAAACCGTTTCAGTGGTGGATTGTAAACACTTTTATGGATCCAAAAAAGCAATTTTTAAAAAATCGATTTTTTGAAGCAAAAGATAGTAAACCTCCCCTTAACATTGCTGAATATTTCACACGTTGGCAATAATTTCTCGGCAAACTAAGCATAACGGATCACTTTTCCGAAAACAGGCAATTGCAGTTGATTAAGAAACAAGATCCGTAACAGGAATCTCACCTAAAATAAATTAAACTAATTTTTGCATTCATTTATTGTCGTTTTTTTTCTTTTTAATTCATTCGCCATACAATTACCAGGCGAATAACGACAACATTGTTTCATTGAACTTTAAATATTCGTGTAGGAATCTTCTTAGGACATGAGTAGATAAATGAATCACAGAAATTTAAAACAACACGGGGCGCAGAAATGTGAAGATGTGCCACCGCTTAGGTTGAACTACTTCCTGACTTAAAGGCTTTTAAAGTACCACGAAAACTGCTGGCCGCATTGGCCGAGCGGTTCTAGGCGCTTCAGTCTGGATCCGCGCGACCGCTACGGTCGCAGGTTCGAATCCTGCCTCGGGCATGGATGTGTGTGACGTCCTTAGGTTAGTTAGGTTTAAGTAGTTCTAAGCTCTAGGGGACTTATGACCTCAGCAGTTGAGTCCCATAGTGCTCAGAGCCATTTGAACCATTTTATCTACGGGTAAGTTGTAACACGTGTTCGCTTATTTTGATACCTCTTCCACCGTAGGAAGTTTTTGGGAAATGAGGCTATGGCACTTGCCGTGTTCGCATAAAATATAAGGTGTCAGCGAGTATCGATCGTACGATGCTCAGTGTTCCTAAAGTTGGCAAACAAACGTTTTAAAAACATTATGTAACATCTGGTCGTAGTTTCCAAACAGATCATCCGCTATACGAACCACAGTCGCAGTGCTCAGTGTGCAGAGCGGGTAAGATGAACACGCGAGACGCGCTGGCCGCGTGCGCTCCAGACGGACCGCGGCGGCCAGTGTTGACACGCGGGTGCAGACGCGTGCGCCGGCGGCGGCAGGTGGCTGGCTCCAGCCGCAGACGCCCCTGGAATGCGGCACGGCCTTGACTGCAGCATCCACCGCCATCGCCTTTGTGCGTCCAGGCCGCGCCGCGCCACGCACCACGCAACGCACCACGCGTGCTCGCCGCCGCGCGCGGGCATGACCCATTTCCCACACCTCACCTGCCATTATTTTCTCTACAAAGTGCTCGCCACTCCTCAAACCTTGCGTGCTCGACAGGCGAAAATGGCCTTTTATCGGTACAGACGTAGCAGATTTCGGTTTATTGATAGAGTCTTAGGGGTATGCAGTCTGACTACAAAGGAGGTCGTACGACCAACCCTAGAATGTTGTTCAAGTGTGTGGGTCAGGCATACCAAACAGGAATAATACTGGATTACTCTGGTAATCAACCCCAAGTAGGTACCCGGAAATACTGTTGAATGGTTCAAATGGCTCTGAGCACAATGCGACTTAACATCTGAGGTCACCAGTCCCCTAGAACTTAGAACTACTTAAACCTAACTAACCTTAGGGAATCACACACATCCATGCTCGACGCAGGATTCGAACCTGCGACCATAGCAGTCGCTCGGTTCCGGACTGAAGCGCCTAGAACCGCTCGGTCACCGCGGCTGGCAAGCAGATAGCTGTCACTGAATTTCTTTTGGCGAAAAACCAGAGGATCGCAGATATTCAGACGAGTTTGAAGAATATTACGGAGATCTAGCAGTGAACAAAATCATGGCGAGTCTTTGGGTGAAGTGTCTGTCAAATTCGCAAAAAGGTCGAGTCAACCTGTCCGATCTTCCGCGTACCGGCCGGCAACACTTAGCTGTGACTGCTGCAATGCTAGAAAATGCGGATACTCTCTTTCTGTGAGATCGACGGATCACAATGAAACACCTCGCTGCACAACTGGCCGTCTGTGTTCGTAGTGCCGACACAGCCGGCCACCAGTTGGAGTTCTCAAAGGAGTTCCTCGCCGCCTAACAGAAGACGATAAAGAGCACCCTGAGCCTACATTTCAGCAATACAATACCCGTGGGCAGACGATGGCAGTTTCTACTGCTTGTCTTCGTGCTTGTGAAACCTGACCTTGGCCGGCAAATTCGCCAGATCACTCCGCAATTGAGAAATGGTTCAAATGGCTCTGAGCACTATGGGAATTAACATCTGAGGTCATCAGTCCCCTAGACTTAGAACTACTTAAACCTAACTAACCTAAGGACAGCATACACATCCATGCCCGAGACAGGATTCGAACCTGCGACCGTAACGGCAGAGCGGTTACGCACTGAAGCACCTAGACCCGCTCGGTCACAGCGGCCGGCGAAATACTGTTGAGTGGAAGTACTGGGCTTCGGGTAATATAAAACATCATTCACCATTAAAAGGAAGAACATCCCTACACTGTGGTCACAAACGTCATGGGGTAGCTCCTAATATCGCGTCGGAGCTCCTCATGCCCGGCGTAGAACGGTAGCTCGACGTCACATGGACTCAACAAGTCGTTGGGGAACCCTACAGAAAGATTGAGCCATGCTGCCTCTATAGTCGTCCATAATTGCGAAAGTGTTGACAGTGCATGATTTTGTGCACGAACTGACCTCTCTGTCGGGTCGATTCGCGGCGGGGTCAGAGATTTTCACCTGCCTCATCATCAGTCCTGAAAGTGACGAGATTGGACTAGGCAAAAGGTTGGGAATCTGTGCGGGCGCTGATAACCGCGCAGTTGAGCACCCCGAAAACCACACACATCGTCATCATCATCATCATCATCATCATCATCATCTAGGTCTCGTAAATGTAGCAGCAGTATTCTAAAAGAGGACGGACAAGCGTAGTGTAGGCAGTCTCCTCAGTAGGTCTGTTACAAATGGTTCAAATGGCACTGAGCACAATGGGATTTAACATCTGTGGTCATCAGTCCCCTAGAACGTAGAACTACTTAAACCTAACTAACCTTACGGCATCACACACATCCATGCTCGACGCAGGATTCGAACCTGCGACCATAGCTGTCGCTCGGTTCCGGACTGAGCGCCTAGAACCGCGAGACCACCGCGGCCGGCAGGTCTGTTACAATTTCTAAGTATCCTGCCAAAAAAACGCAGTCTTTCGTTAGCCTTCCCCACAACATTTTCTATGTGTTCCTTCGTAATTGTAATACCTAGGTGTTTAGTTGAATTTACGGCTTTTAAATTAGACTGATTTATCGTGTAACCGAAGTTTGAAGAGTTCCTTTTAGCATTCATGTGGATGACCTCACACTTTTCGTTACTCAGGGTCAACTGCCACTTTTCGCACCATTTTTTTCTAAATCGTTTTGCAGTTTGTTTTGACCTTCTGATCAATTTATTAATCGATAGACGACAGCGTCATCTGCAAACAACCGAAGACGGTTCTCAAATTGCCTCCCAAATCGTTTATATAGATAAGGAACAGCAAAGGGCCTATAACACTACCTTAGGGAACGCCAGAAATCACTTCTGTTTTACTCGATGACTTTCCGTCAGTTACTGCGAACGGTGATCTCTCTGAGAGGAAATCACAAATCCAGTCACAGAACTGAGACGATATTCCATAAGCACGCAATTTCAATACGTGCCGCTTGTGTGTTACAGTGTCAAAAGCCTTCTGGAAATCCAGAAATACGTAATCGATCTGAAATCCCTTGTCAATAGCACTCAGCACTTCATGTCAATAAAGAGCGAGTTGTGTTTCAGAAGAACGATGTTTTCTAAACCAACGTTGACTGTGCGTCATGAGACAGTTTTCTTCGAGGTAATTCATAATGTTCGAAATCAATATCTGTTCTAAAATCATGCTACATATCGACGTTAACGATATGGTCCCGTAATTTAGTAGAGTACTAATACTATCTTTCTTGAATATTGATGTGACCTTTGCAACTATCCAGTCTTTGGGTACGGATCTTTCGTCAAGCGAACGGTTGTATATGACTGTTAAGTATGGAGCTAATGCAGCAGCATACTGTGAAAGGAACCTAATTGGTATACAGTCTGGACCAGAAGACTTGATTTTATTAAGTGATTTAAGTTGCTTCACTACTTGGAGGATATTTACACCACTGGCCATTAAAATTGCTACATCACAAAGATGACGTGCTACAGACGCGAAATTTAATCGACAGGAAGAAGATGCTGTGATATCCAAATGATTAGCTTTTCAGAGCATTCACAAAAGGTTGGCGCCGGTGGCGACACCTACAACATGCAGACATGAGGAAAGTTTCCAACCGATTTCTCATACGCAAACAGCAGTTGACCGGCGTTGCATGGTGAAACGTTGTTGTGATTCCTCGTGTAAGGAGAAGAAATACGTACCATCACGTTTCCGACTTTGATAAAGGTCGGATTGTAGCCTATCGCGATTGTGGTTTATCGTATCGCGACATTGTTGCTTGCGTTGGTCGAGATCCAATGACTGTTAGCAGAATATGGAATGGGTGGGTTCAGGAGGGTAATACGGAACGCCGTGCTGTGTCCCAACGGCCTCGTATCACTAGCAATCGAGATGGCAGGCATCTTATCCGCATGGCTGTAACGGATCGTGCAGCCACGTCTCGATCCATGAGTCAACAGATGGGGAGGTTTGGAAGTCAACAACCATCTTCACGAACAGTTTAACGACATTTGCAGCAGCTTGGACTATCAGCTCGGAGACCATGGCTGCGGTTATCCTTGACGCTGCATCACAGACAGGAGCGCCTGCGATGGTGTACTCAACGACGAACCTGGGTGCACGAATGGCAGAGCGTCATTTTATCGGATGAATCCAGGTTCTGTTTACAGCATCGTGATGGTCGCATCCGTGTTTGGCGTCATCGCGGTGAACGCACATTGGAAGCGTGAATGCGTAATCGCTATACTGGCGTATCACCCAGCGTGATGGTATGGGGTGCCATAGGTTACAAGTCCCGGTCACCTCTTGTTCGCATTGACGGCACTTTAAACAGTGGACGTTACATTTCGTATGGGTTACTACCCGTGACTCTACCCTTCATTCGATCCCTGCGAAACCCTGCATTTCAGCGGGATAATGCACTACCGCATGTTGCAGGTCCTGTACGGGCCTTTCTGGATAGAGAAAAAGTTCGACTGCTGCCCTGGCCAGCACATTCTCACCAATTGAAAACGTCTGGTCAATGGGGACGGAGCAACTGGCTCGCCACAATACGCCAGTCACTACTCTTGATGAACTGTGGTAACGTGTTGAAGCTGCATGGGCAGCGTACCTGTACACGCCATCCAAGCTCTGTTTGACTCAATGCCCAGGCGTATCAAGGCCGTTATTACGGCCAGCGGTGGTGATTTCGCAGGATATATGAATCCAAATTGCGTGAAAATGTAATTACATGTCAGTTCTGGTTCTGTCTAGTTGTCCAATGAATACCCGTTTATCATCTGTATTTCTTCTTGGTGTAGCAATTTTAATGGCCAGTAGTGTACTTCTACGTTACTCATGTTGGCAGCTGTTCTTGATTCGAATGCTGGAATATTTACTTCGTCTTCTTTTGTGAAGGCATGAGCGTGGTACGCGTTGTGGGCAGTGTTTGGACCCTGCTGTGGCCCTCGCCAGCGACGGCTGTTGCTGTGGAGTCGGCAGCAGCTGGCAGGCGCCGGCTGGCCGTGGTGCGTGACAGCCACCCGGCTCCCTCCCTGCTTGCTCTGCTCTGCTCTGCTCGACCCTACGGTTCTGCATTAGCCACGCCACGCCACGCCGCAGCCGCCCCCACTTAATCGGCTTTGCTGACTTTTCTCCCGGCCAACTCCGCTGCTCTGAGGACATATGGCCGGATTATCTTCCGTGCTGCCGTTACAACATAACTCCAGCTCTTCTTGACCAGAGGCGGATCACTTAGGCACCGGACCCTACCGCCGCGCTTGCATTCCGGAAAGCGCCCAGTCTCTGTTCCACATTCAGCCGGATGCCTGTTTGTTAGAGCCACTGCAAACAGGAAACCTCAGGAGGGGTTCGTAAAATATTTGTGCTGTTTATGGCGGTACACCCGCTTCCATCAACAAGTCGAACTGGAGGGAAGATATTCTCTGGAGTGCAGCCTTATAGAATCGTGCTCGATCTTGCTTGCAGGCGCGATTCATCGGCAAATCCTCTCATTAATTAATAAAGGTTGATCATGGTGACGTCGGCCTACAGGAAGCCCAGAAAGCATAAGGATGAGCCCAAATTTGACGCGTTGATTCAAATACCGTCTTCAAAAGGATTAGGGGAACACGTTAGTCAACGTCCGGTACGTAAAATCTACACTCATGCTCATAAATTAAGGATAATTGCAGAATGTGGTGCCAAACAACGTGGCACTACACAACACTGGTGCAAATAGCATAGGCACATAGGGAACACTCACGACACGGATCTGTAAGCTCACGGTATTGGTGATAAGTTGAGAAAATCGTCCCGAAACATATGTGCTAAAAAAACCCACTGTTTCCTGCGCATGTACTCCCACATCAATATGGGATATGATCACCATGCACACGTACACAGGCCGCACAACGGGTTGGCATACTCTGGATCAGGTGGCCGAGCAGCTGCTGAGCTATGGCCTCCCATTCTTGCACCAGAGCCTTTCGGAGCACCTGAAGTGTCGTAGGGATTTGAAGACGTGCAGCGATATGTCGACCGAGAGCATCCCAAACGTGCTCGATGGGGTTTAGGTCTGGAGAACAGGTAGGCCACTCCACTCACCTGATATCTTCTGTATCAAGGTGCTCCTCCACGATGGCAGCCCGATGGGGCCGTGCGTTATCATCCATCAGGAGGATGATGGGACCCTCTGCACCCCTGAAAAGGCGGACGTACTGGTGTAAAATGACGTCCCGATACACCTGACCTACTATAGTTCCTCTGTCAAAGAAATGCGGGGGTGTACGTGCACCAATCATAATCCCACCTCGCACCATCAAACCACGACCTTCATACAGGTCCCTGGTTCACGCCAGATGAAAACCCGGCGGGAATCACTGTTCAGACTATACGTGGACTCGTCCGTGAACATAACCTGGCACTACTGTTCCAATGACCATGTACTGAGTTGTTGACACCAGGCTTTACGGGCTCTTCTGTGACCAGGGGTCAGTGGAATGCATCTTGCACGTCTCCGGGAGAATAAACCATGTCTGTTCAGTCGTCTTTAGACTGTGTGTCTGGAGACAACGATTCCAGTGGCTGCGGTAAGGTCCCGAGAAAGGCTACCTGCAGTACTCCATGGCCGTCTGCGGGAGCTGATGGTGAGATATCGGTCGTCTTGTGGTGTTGTACACTGTGTACGTCCCGTACTGTAGCGCCTGGACACGTTTATTGTCTGCTGGAATCGTTGAAATAATCTAGAGATCACACTTTGTGGCGCACGGAGGGCCCATGCTACGACCTGCTGTGTTTGACCAGCCTCCAGTCACCCTAGTATTCTACCCCTCCTAACGTCATCAATATGTGTTCTTTGAGAAATTTTCCGCATACCGTCACCATTAGCACGTCTGAAAACGTGTGCACACTTACTCGCTGCACAGCACTCTGACATGCACAAAAACACCTCTGCGTATGTGGACTGCTGCCAGCGCCACCGTGCGGCGACCGCAGGTCAAATGCACCGCATGGTCATATCCCGAGGTGATTTAAACCCGCAAACCGCCCTACCAGAGGGTTGTTTCACCATGTATCAGCATTATCCTTAATTTATGAGCATGGGTGTATTTCGGTATAGGTGGTACCTTTGGTCTTATTGCATGAGGTGAGATTTTCTTTCGCAATGTAGGCAACAATTAAAATTATTGGCCATCTATTGGCTGTGTGAGAAAGGAAGTGAGTACCGGTGTCCCAGTGTTTTCTGCTGAGGTACACAGATGGCAGTTATCACTTTTGGACATTGTATTCAACCGAGCACATGCAATACGACATCTTAATGCAGTGCAAGCTGCAAGGGTGGTATCTTCAAAAAGGATAGACTTTCGGTAATGTTACTGCAGATGCCAGTGCCTCTCCGGGTGTCATCCGTAGGTTGTGGAGACACATCAGTAAACAAGGCGAGTAGAACAAGCTCGCTGATGCATTACAACGCCACGTGAAGACCATTGTCCTGCCATCTCTATCTTGGGGCGTCCGTCTGCTTAGCTGAGTGGTAACGATTCCCGGCCGCGCTGGAGACTTTCTTCGCTTGTGGACTGTGTGTTGTGTTGTCCTTACCGTCCTCTCATCATCAGCGACACGTAAATCGCCCAGTGTAGCGTCGACTGAAAAAAGACTTGCGACCGCCGGCCGAACTTCCCTGGATGGGGTCTCCCAGCCAACAACGCCACATGATCATTTCATTTCATTTCTCTCAGAAGGACCACTGGAGCCGCTGTGTCCGATAAGACTGTAATGAACAGGTTACGAGAAAGTACCCTACGATCCAGCCGGTCTGTCGGAGGACCCCACTTGTCATGACATCTTGCAGTTCACCTTCGGTTCTGCCATTTCCATGTCAACTAGCAAGTTCGCCACCGGCGAAACGTATAATTCACAGACTAGTCCAGATATCCTCTGACGCAAGGTGACTGCCATGTTCGTTTGTGCATACCCGTGGTGTGCGGTACTTGCCATATGTGGTCCAGGAAGTAAATAAATTTCCAAGGTTCTGTGATGATGCAGGGAGGCCTTAGTGTCAACAGCCATACTGATCTTGTCATTGTCCATGGTCGCCTTACCGCCAGCTAACACATCCTGTTGGACCACGTTGTGGCTGTTGCATACGGTGGTGGCCCTGAATTCCTGCTAACGCCAGGGCGTTTGTGGTGGACGTCATCTGGCATGTCTTGCGAATTCTGGACATTGAGGTAATGGAATGGCCGTCGGTGACTCGTCAACCAGTCCTCATAGTACATTTGTGAAACCATCTTGACGGACGTGTTGTGGTCGACGTGTTGCACCACGGATTCTCCAAGAACTTTGATGGGCTCTCTTTGAATAATGGGAACGGATACCACATTGTGATCTCTGTAGACTTACATGGAGCGTAGCACGTAAGTGACGGGCAGCTAGAGACGCCGACGGAGGGCATGCACGTTATTGAAGTCCAATGAAAAGCTTTCAGAATGACGGGATGATTGATTCTTTCCACTTTGCTTTCTCTTTATGTAAACGATAGAGGATGTAATGGTGTTTTGTTGTTCACTTTATTTGTGAAAGATAAGGGTTCAACTTGGTAACATCACCGATCCTCAATTATTGCTTATTGGAGAATGGCAGATGCCCGAAGTTATGTTCTCTTAATTCTATTGAACAGTGTATTTTGTCCGGCCAGCGCCCAAGACTGGTACTTCAGGACAAATCATAATAAAATATGACATTTCAGATATTCCCGACGGATCTGTAGCAAATACATTTCTCGTGTTTGCTGTCAGGTAATATTGTGTCCGATAAATTTCTTTGAGGCAACTGTTCGATATTTATTACTGCAAGATTCGTCTATTTCGAAAGGATTTTCATGATCTCCTCCATTATTTTTAAAGAAGAGTTTTATTGTGTCATTAATTATTTCTTTTGGACGTTCCAAAGATCCAATTTTTATTTATTGATTTCGTTCTTTGCTCTTTGCTATCAGTTTCGTGGTAGCTGCTCTGTTCGCAAACAACCCTATACAAAAATAGTATATACTGAGTAAGTCACGTGGCAAAGAAACTAATTTTGTTCAATTAAATTATAATAGCATTGTAATGTCAGGTAATTTATGTAAAAACTTAGCACGAAGCATCGAAGCATAAAATACAGTTTAGATGATAAACAGCTACATAATCCGCGAGCAAATAGCGTTACTGTGTCATATGAATAAAACATGTACGATGTAAGTACTAACAATAATTATGAACTATATAATCTACAGATACATTACTAAAATGCTAAGAGGGTCACCTGGTTCTCACTTGCAGGATGCCTATCTGACCGCTTCTAGGGGCAACGAAAATTCCGGTTTTCATTATTTCATAAAATTACTGACCGAATTTAAAAATTTAAAATGATGTCACAATCCACCTATTAAGAGGTAGAACCACACGTTAAAGGTATAGCGCAGTAAACCAACCATTACAGTTAGAAACTTTGTATATATCTTGATGCTCGCAAATTACCCATACTATATTCATGCTGTATTTGAGAATGAGAGTACTTTGCAACTTCCAACAAAGTTTGCACATAATTTCAAATGTTTTGGAAACTTTTTCTCGCTGACGCCACAAACAAGGTAAAGAGGGGAAAAATTTTATCTCCTACTATATTTTCACTGTTTGTGCAGTAAAACTTCAGCATCAGAGATAACTTTTTAATGCATTACGTCTTTATTACAAACTTTGTCTTCGTGCCTTACTTTTACTATGAGCAAGCCTAAAATAAACGATTTGGCAGCAAAAACTACTTTCCAAAATCGTCCTACATGAAAGAATCGAGAGAATATCACTCTTCTGGTTTACCAGTTTCAGTAGGACTCTTCCATTAGTCTCATTTTTGTCTTCAATCTTAAAGGTTTTACATGCTTAACCTCAAATGTTTAACAAATGAACTTATTTGTAAAATAATCGGATTCGTGTAGCCGTTTTCTACAAAGGAGTTCGATTCTTTAAACAATTGTAACATTAATGCGTTAGAGAACTTCGGAAAGGAACATCCACTCATCGCTTCATTACGATTTGGAATTTGTAACAGCAGTTTTCATAAACCTTTCTCCGAGTCATCAAATCTGGACGTCGGCGCATCACTAACGCGTGCTTCAACCACTAGTCTGCGTGCCTCGACGATTAAACATCAGCAATAATCTGCTAGGCTTAATTTACATCTCTGCCTTTCTATAGAAACTCTCATACGACCAATATCTTAGAGTAAATCACCTGCTTCATATTCTACATCCTAATATGCTTAGGACGAGTCGAGAAGTTGAAAGAAGGCTACACTCAACTATGAAAACTGGTAATTGGTTTTTATATAGATAGAGAGCACTAGTTTCTTGACTTTTTTGTATTGAAGGTTACAACCACTGTATATATATTATCATAACATTTACACTTTGTTCTTGTTAAGTAATGCAACATTTGTTCTCAGGTAAACTTTGAGTTGTATTAAGAGTGGTTTTCTTGTTTTTCACAGGTAATGCAAATGCTGTTTTCGTACGTGAAAAACGTCTTCTGATAAGTTGACAGGTCAGTACACGTATTTATCTTACTTGAAATGCATTCGGGAAGGGGAGACAACGCGACAAAAAATACTCATCGTTTAGCTTCTTTTATCACGAAGGGATGTAAAAAACACTATTTTGCATAATTTCCCTAGGAGCAATTATAAAGAAAGGCTTTTTTAATAATTTTAAATGCCTGTGTATTCGTTAAATACAGTCCTCGTATCACCACTCCAAACGCGGCCGTGGTGTTGTGCTGCTAACGGCGGCATGCGCGTGGAACGGAATCCAATAGTCCGGCTGCCGCTAGTCTCTGAGCAGTGGTGTGAGATGACAGAGAATCGCTGATGAGTCTTCCGGGCTGTATGCTCGTGGTCGAAGAAACTATATGGCTCATGACGTTTCATCCAGAGCTGCGCTGGGCATCTTTGGAGTGCTACTGGAGACGCTGAGCCTTGGCGACGGGTTGGCAATACTCAGCATCGCCAACCCGTCCAGCGCAGCTCTGGACGAACGTCACCAGCTGAAAAGCGTCTTCGACCACGGGCATACAGCCCGGAACACTCATCTGTAACTATGAAATCCGGTCGTCAAGACCTTAATTGTTTGATAACACAGAATGTTGCAAGGCGTCCATTTGTAGTTCTCGGATGGCGTGCACAGTTCGGTGATCCTACGTTGTGGTAGTCAGACGTGTTTGGTCGGAACCTTGATGACAAGTATGCTTGCCCTCGCTTTGCCATGCAGAGTCCAATCTCGGGCCGTTGTCACGTCCGAATGCCACAAATCTGGATATGGCACGATTCTAAGAGACGGCTAAATGAAGATCTATAACGAGGCCTCCTTCAAACTAAGTCAGGTGCTAGAATGAGATTTTCACTCTGCAGCGGAGTGTGCGCTGATATGAAACTTCCTGGCAGATTAAAACTGTGTGCCGGACCGAGACTCTAACTCGGCACAGTTTTAATCTGCTAGGAAGTTTCATATCAGCGCACACTCCGTTGCAGAGTGAAAATCTCATTCTGGAAACATCCCCCAGGCTGTGGCTAAGCCATGTCTCCGCAATATCCTTTCATTCAGGAGTGCTAGTTCTGCAAGGTTCGCAGGAGAGCTTCTGTAAAATTTGGAAGGTAGGAGGCGAGGTACTGGCTGAACTAAAGCTGTGATGACGGGGCGTGAGTCGTGCTTGGGTAGCTCAGTTGGTAGAGCTCTTGCCCGCGAAAGGCAAAGGTCCCTAGTTCGAGTCTCGGTCCGGCACACAGTTTTAATCTGCCAGGAAGTTTTAAGTCAGGTGCAGATAACGCTGTCTCATAGGAGCACGCGGCATCTCCGTGTCCTTCCGTGATCACACACCACATGACAATGTTCAGGCCCCTGGTAAACCCTCCCAGGTCAATGACGTCGATAATACGAAGTTACATTCAAATCTGACCATGTCTTCTGGATGCTTCACATTTTTTAGCAGGCAGTATAGTAGTATAGATAGTACTTACAGTACTACTTCTCTCTATATTTTGCGATCTTCTAATTTATGGAAATGGGACTTTATTCCCGCCTCATGCCTTCGTTGTTGACATAATCCAGTCTCGACAAACAGAAGCATCTGTCAGGAATCTCGCCTCAGCTGACCAGATCCTTCATCAATCTTTATCTGAAACAGCCCGGTTTTCACCGACGCAAAGTAGGGCAGAAGCTGCCATTATATTGTAAATTGCAATTCTGGTCTCATTTTGTTCTATATTTTAAATTTTTTATTTGTTCACGTATCTGGAAGTTCACTACTATTTTGCATTTTACTCATTCCTTATCTTTGAAATTTAAGTTGTTATGTCTGTGAATAGATATATCACTTTGTAAGGTCTTTAAATAAAAGTGACATCATGGATCCACCAAAAGCTGATGTACTGAATCTTTACGCCATTGCTTTCGTATTTGAAACCTCCACACAAGCATTATAGTTTTGTAATACATATTGCACCTGTCACCTTAATGATGAAACTAAATGCTCTGTATTAATTACTTTTTATCTTTTGTAATGTGCTTCTAGCTACATTCGTGTAGGGTGACATAAAGGCAGCAACGTTATTTTGTTTACGGGAACTCAGATGGACAGTAGGGACGCAGGATCTGAAGTGACTTTTGCTGGAGCATTCACCTCACCATTAGCTTCGAATTATTCAGATACTATATGAAAGAATAACGAGCATGAACGAATGATGATTTATAACTCATTCCTTCCGAAATCTTATACAGTGTCTTGCCACAGCGCCAAGCCCGTAGGTCAGTGTCGCAATGAAAACAGTCTCGACAACGTGAACAGCACGTGCAGATTGTTTGCTAAGACTGTAGTTGTGTGCGGCGTAATATGACGGTTCAGTGTCTGTAAGAGAATGAGATCTCCTGAATGAAGCAATTTTATTTCTGTCGCTTTTTCAGTCTACGTGACTATTGTAGGTGCAAAAGCTGAAGTTCGTATCTTTGTGTTCAGAGTACAACTGTCACAGGCTGCCTGCAATCCATTGGTAAGCTTCCATAATTCAGCTTTGTTATACTGAATCTACAGCGCACACCCACGTAGTTTTACTTCATCCTAAGTGTGCCTTGCTATTTTGATTAAAACTGGTTTTTTACGTTCGCTTGAGTCATAAATTTAAATAAATTCTACATCCATTGATGGATGCAACGACATACGTCTGAAACGGTAGGTCGTTAAGACTTGTTGCCGTATAAAACAGTTAAGCCAAGGGCTAAAACACCGTCATGTATTAGTCGTCCACTTCGTGCTCGATGCCAACGTCAGAAGTGCTATGTGAGTGGCTCAGACACAAAATACAATCTGTGTACTGAGTGACAGCGTGAGTTAAATATGGATACATGGAGATCAGTAAATAAACCTGGTGGAATGCTCGATCTCCAGCCAGTTGACAATGCTGAGATACCGTGGTATTTCACACACCTGTACTGTACGTCATCTTCTGACGAAGTCAGAGGTATCACACATATAGAAACGTCAACAATGCCACCGAACTGGAATTTCAACAGCTTTCCACCAATAGTAAACAATGGGAAAGTCAACATAAAAAAAAATTAAACACATATTTATCACAGGGATCGAAAAGTTGTCCCCAACTTGTACAGAAAATAGACTGCAGTTATAAGAGTCAGACATAATGAAAAGGAAACGACAGTTGAAAGTGGAGTGAGAGAGGTTTGTGGCGTCTTCCCAATGTTATTGAGTCTGTATACCGAACGAAGACTTAAGGTAAACACGGAGTAATTTGTAAAGGGAATTAATTTTTCAGGGAGAAGAAATGAAAATTTTGGGATTTGGTGATGACATTGCAGTTCTGCCACTGACTGCATAAAAACTCGGAATATATTAATAAGTATGAGGCTTCGGACTGAAGACAACAACAACAACGTTCAGTACTAAGGCTGGCTTAGAGCTGCGTGCAGGAGACACGTGGAGGGCGTGAGGGTGCTGGAATCTGGTGGCTGGACAGCATCAGCGAGGAGTAAGAAGCGCCCAGGAGGCGTCGGGCCGGAAATCAGCGTCCCCTCTTCTCCCTCGCCGCCACCGCGATTAGCCCGCCCGGCCTGGTCCGGCGTCCACCGGATGCACGCCCCCATTGTTCCAATCAGAGCAGAGACGGTGGCGGTGGCGGGTGACGGAGCAACGCGGCCACGCAGGAAGCCCGTAGCCGCCGGCCGCTCTCTCGCCCTACTGCTCTCTCCAGACCAGGTCACCACGGCTTTGGACGCAGGCAACTGTCGCCTCAACAGCTGCAGAAACACGCTTTCGCACAACAGTTTACAGTACTGGCGTGATGTTTCTTCTCTACTGCGATGTTTGCGTCCCCAGACCTATACGCAGAAAAATGGTTCAAATGGCTCTAAGCACTATAGGACTTAAAATCTGAGGTCATCAGTCCCTTAGACTTAGAACCACTTAAACCTAACTAACCTAAGGACATCACACACATCCATGCCCGAGGCAGGATTCGAACCTGCGACCGTAACAGCAGCGTGGTTCCGGACTGAAGCGCCTAGAGCCGCTCGTTCACAGCGGCCGGCCGAAACGTAAAACTTACCTGGTAGCGGATGACCAGGTGTCGTATTCTATGGTGAAGCTTGGAATCTAAAATAGAGACACAACAACAGTTACGTAGAAATCGTTTAGAATAGAAGCTGAAGTTATGAATTAAACTTTGTGGCAAGGCCGGAAACTTGAACCCTGGTCTCCTGCTTATTAGGTAGGTGTGCTACCCACTACACTAACCTGGCACTGTGTTTGATATACATGTTCGGAATAACCTAGTCCAGTGCCCTGCCTGGTGAGCTGAGGTGAGAGTTTGTTTTAGACGCGTACGCATGCGCAAAATAATTCCCATCACACCCCGCGGACAGCCGTAGAGCTTGAACACCCTGACGGAAACCGTTCATGAGTTATGACGATTTTATTTCATATAGTTCAATAATTGTCACCCTGTACATCCAGCTCTGAACTGTGTGCAATGGTTCAAACGGAAGTTTGCCACCAATCGTTCTTTCCACACACCACTCGCGAATGGAACAGGGAAAGTGGGGAGTGCGAGGGATAAGTCCCTGCAGTCGCGCTATCGTCTGTGCCCTCGGTGGCTCATATACATAAACCGTCTGCCATGTAAGCAGGAGATCCCGGGTTCGAGTCCCGGTCTGAGGACACACTTTCAGCTGTCCCCATTGAGGCATATCAACAACACCTGTTGGCAGCTGAGGGTTTCGATTAATTACCATTTCTTTCTAGAGAAGCTGCATGGTCATCATTGGTGTATGTTCTTTCTTCATATAGTTAAAGGCTACCCGGCCATTGACTTTCTTCTGTGCGAATGCCCACGCTTTGCCCGAACTCTTACAGGAATCGTCACCTTAGTTGGCGCGACTAATGAGTGGCCGGCTTAAGTGGCCGTGCGGTTAAAGGCGCTGCAGTCTGGAACCGCAAGACCGCTACGGTCGCAGGTTCGAATCCTGCCTCGAGCATGGATGTTTGTGATGTCCTTAGGTTAGTTAGGTTTAACTAGTTCTAAGTTCTAGGGGACTAATGATCTCAGCAGTTGAGTCCCATAGTGCTCAGAGCCATTTGAACCATTTGACTAATGAGTGAATGGCAAATATCTTATAGGAACATTACGAATGTAGGATGTGGACTGTTGGGAATGGGTCTCACGGGAAGCGTGCAAGGGATAAGTCCCTGCAGTTGCGTTATCTCTTTGCCCTCGGTGGCTCACACGGATAGAGCTTCCGCCATGAAAGCAAGAGATCTCGGGTCCGAGTCCCGGTAGGGCCACACATTTTCAGCTGTCCCTGTTGAGGTATATCAACAACACCTGTTGGCAGCTGAGGATTTCGATTAATTATAATTTCTTCTGCATATGGTTTCTAGCAGTCCTTCGTGCTTCTCTAAGCGCGAAGATTATGACAGCAGACGACAATAGCAAATCTGTGTGGTTTAAGGGCACACGGAAGTGAGTGAAACAAGAGAAGAAATGAAGTGTAGAAGATAACAGTTTATTACCCTGCCGACGAAGAAGTCTTCAGGGTCGCAGTGGTAGCTGGAATAAAGCATGGATGTAAAACGTGCAGTTGATTTCGGGAAACCTTGTGAAACCTGATACGGTGAACCTGACTGGGATTTGTACCTTTCCCATACAGAAAACGAAACCAGTTTACTGGACGTCACAACGTTTGCGAACTGAACAAAATGTCTTTCCTACGTGCTACTACTGAATAGGAAGTGTATGCGTGTTCACGTTATAGAGCGATGCGAACAAATGGCAAAATGAACCAGAATGCGGATAAATCCCAAGACGACGATGCAGAGAAACTGGTCCAATACGACGCTATGTGTCGTATCTGTGGAGGCAGATACTTAAGACTGCCAGTGGAACCAGAGGAGAATCCAGCGGATGGCTCGTGGGAGGGGCGGTGAGGGGGAGGGGGGCAGGGGCACGCTGCTATACAACATAGTCTTCAGACGCAAGTCTCTCGCTGTTGTTGTTGGTATTATAATAGACTGGCTGAGAAACCAGCCTTTGCCCGGATCAGAATGTATGGTATGGGAGAAGATATAAGTACCACTTTACGTATTACTTTCATACAGGCGTATATTGCATTAAGGATATTATGAATGCAGTTATTCTGTTAGTATAGGGTGCGGCGCTATTTAAAACAGCGCTGTCCATATTCGCAAATACTGCTGCTCCGGTAGCGGTGCGTGGAGATGCGACATTAGGGTGCCTCGTCTTATTGGTAACTCTTTCGATTGCGCTCCAGCAATAGTAGGCGAGGGAGTCCAAATCCGGGCTATTCGGGGGCCAGAACTCCTTTGATCAGTACATGTCGACGTTATCCGAGAGCTAGTTTTGGACCAATGGCTCGTATGAGCTCCTTCTCTACCATCTGACGCATTGTTCGCTGGCTGACATTCAATAGTGGCGCCAATTTCCTCAGCGATTGCCCCGAGTCGTCCGGAATCAGCATCTGAGCCTTTTCCATGAATGCCGCAGTTCGTGACACGCTATTTCTTCGAATGAGGTTTCCTTTCAGGGTTAGCAGAACCTTCCCCAGACTTCTCCCAAGCATTATACTTGGACACAATATCGTAAACGGTTGATCTCGGGTACCCGAAGAATGGAACTATTTCAGTGGGCGAACTCCCAGCGCGCAGACTTTCGATAGCTTGTGCTACGCACTTGTCCGTAACATGTCGGCCATTTTTAAGTTCTGACTGTTTACTAGATGCCTCTGATTTTCAAGAACGCTAATCGCGACCTCCGGCGGAACTAAGATACGGCGGTAAATTCAAATTGAAATTTGACCGGATTTAAGCGCCGCACCCTGTAAAGTAGTTCGGTTGCGGTGCGTGGCAGTGGGTGAGTGTGCTGGGCAAAAATCCGCTAAATATGGAGCTACATTCTCTACGACGTTTGCACTTGACTGTTTTAGTGAATATACTCGCCTATACAGGGTGTTACAAAAAGGTACGGCCAGACTTTCAGGAAACATTCCTCACACACAAATAAAGAAAAGGTGTTATGTGGACATGTGTCCGGAAACGCTTCAAAAAGTTCAAATGGTTCTGAGCACTATGGGACTTAACATCTGTGGTCATCAGTCCCCGAGAACTTAGAACTACTTAAACCTAACTAACCTAAGCACATCACACACATCCATGCCCGAGGCAGGATTCGAACCTGCGACCGTAGCAGTCGCGCGGTTCCGGACTGCGCGCCTAGAACCTCTAGACCACCGCGGCCGGCCCGGAAACGCTTACTTTCCATGTTAGAGCTCATTTTATTACTTCTCTTCAAATCACATTAATCACGGAATGGAAACAGACAGCAACAGAACGTACCAGCGTGACATCAAACACTTTGTTACAGGAAATGTTCAAAATGTCCTCCGTTAGCGAGGATACATGCATCCACCCTCCGTCGCATGGAATCCCTGATGCGCTGATGCAGCCCTGGAGAATGGCGTATTGTATCACAGCCGTCCACAATACGAGCACGAAGAGTCTCTACATTTGGTACCGGGGTTGCGTAGACAAGAGCTTTCAAATGCCCCCATAAATGAAAGTGAAGAGGTTTGAGGTCAGGAGAGCGTGGAGGCCATGGAATTGGTCCGCCTCTACCAATCCATCGGTCACCGAATCTTTTATTGAGAAGCGTACGAACACTTCGACTGAAATGTGCAGGAGCTCCATCGTGCGTGAACCACATGTTGTGTCGTACTTGTAAAGGCACATCTTCTAGCAGCACAGGTAGAGTATCCCGTATGAAATAATGATAACGTGCTCCATTGAGCGTAGATGGAAGAACATGGGTCCCAATCAAGACATCACCAACAAAGCCTGCCCAAACGTTCACAGAAAATCTGTGTTGATGACGTGATTGCACAATGGCGTGCGGATTCTCGTCAGCCCACACATGTTGATTGTGAAAATTTACAATTTGATCTCGTTGGGATGAAGCCTCATCCGTAAAGAGAACATCTGCACTGAAATGAGGATTGACACATTGTTGGATGAACCATTCGCAGAAGTGTACCCGTGGAGGCCAATCAGCTGCTGATAGTGCCTGCACACGCTGTACATGGTACGGAAACAACTGGTTCTCCCGTAGCACTCTCCATATAGTGGCGTGGTCAACGTTACCTTGTACAGCAGCAACTTCTCTGACGCTGACATTAGGGTTATAGTCAACTGCACTAAGAATTGCCTCGTCCATTGCAGGTGTCCTCGTCGTACTAGGTCTTTCCCAGTCGCGAGTCTTAGGCTGGAATCTTCCGTGCTCCCTAAAACGCCGATCACTTGTTTCGAACGTCTTCCTGTCGGGACACCTTCGTTCTGGAAATCTGTCTCGATACAAACTTACCGCGCCACGGCTATTGCCCCGTGCTAATCCATACATCAAATGGGCATCTGCCAACGCCGCATTTGTAAACACTGCACTGACAGCAAAACCACGTTCGTGATGAACACTAACCTGTTGATGCTACGTACTGATGTGCTTGATGCTAGTACCGTAGAGCAATGAATCGTATGTCAACACAAGCACCGAAGTCAACATTACCTTCTTTCAATTGGTACAACTGGCGGTGAATCGAGGAAGTACAGTACATACTGACGAAACTAAAATGAGCTCTAACATGGAAATTAAGCGTTTTCGGACACATGTCCACATAACATCTTTTCTTTATATGTGTGTGAGGAATGTTTCCTGAAAGTTTGGCCGTACCTTTTTGTAACACCCTGTATAATCCTCACCTTGTTGTACCCATACTCGCAACAACATACATTACGCAGACGTACTTAACCGTGGATAACAGCACGGTGCCACTAGTAGTTTAATAATATTGTTAACATAATATCATTTAAATGAAGTTGCAAAGAAATGGAAGTTGCTTTATTTCATTAGGAGATACCGAAGTGATTCACGAAAACGTGCCATATTACGAAAGTACTCACGAAGAATAAGCTAAACTTTTATCCGCAATAATTATAGTGCACCGTTAGATTATTCATTTGTTAGTTACGAGTCTATCTGAAATTTTTTCTGTATCTCTGTTGATAGTCGGTAAAGCGTGATTGGCGAGGAAACTCTGAGAGATTAGTGTTTAATCTTTGGCATGTATGTCGTCTGACTAGGGCCTCCCGTCGGGTAGACCGTTCGCCGGCTGCAAGTCTTTCGATTTGACGCCACTTTGCCGATTTGCACGTCGATGGGGATGAAATGATGGTGATTAGGACAACACAACTCCGAGTCCCTGAGCGAAGAAAATCTCCGACCCAGCCGGGAATCAAACGGTTCAAATGGCTCTGAGCACTGTGGGACTTAACATCTGAGGTCATCAGTCCCCTAGAACTTAGAACTACTTCAACCTAACTAACCTAAGGACATCACGCACATCCATGCCCGAGGCAGGATTCGAACCTGCGACCGTAGCGGTCGCTCGGTTCCAGACTGAAGCGCCTAGAACCGCTCGGCCACAACGGGCGGCCCAATCGGGAATCGAACCCGGGTCCTTAGGATTGACATTCTGTCGCGCTGACCACTCAGTTACCCGGGGCGGACAATATTTTGTATTGCACGTCGTTATTAAACTGTGGATGACGAAACCGCGCAAGCATCCAGTTAAGTTGGACGAATAAGAGAGTAAATGCATTTATTTATTTATTTATTTATTTATGCATTTATTTTACACATTTGGGTTGAAGTTCGTCGGTCACAGTGTGTACAACTTTTGCTAAGAGTATTTATTGCTCCTTATTTCGAAGATGTTTGCTCGTCACACATACACACTGCCAAACACCGCGACCGAACTGCCTTACTAACAGCGTGAGACCAAGGGCTGTCTACCACCTCAGCCCTTGGTGGGTGACAGTGTGTCGTCAAGGAGAAAAGTCTGTCAGTACGTGCACAGACAAGCCTTTCACATATAGATATAAAGAGAACACCTTCGTTCATTACTCTAGAGAGTTTAGAGACGACAAGGTGATACAAAATTTCTAGGAGCTCCCCGCTCCCATCCCCCCCCCCTACCTCCACGCCCCCCGCCCCCATTCCCCCGTCCTGGACCAGCATCCTGCGTCGACTTTGAGTGTCACGTGTCACGTACGTAACCGCGTATTGCGTGTACAATAAACGCCATTGTTGTTGAAAAATCCTGATAGATCAAATGCATGTGCTGAAACAGGGACTCAAGCTTGGTCTCCGTCTTTCAAGGTCAGTAGTCAGTAGTATCTCCCTGATGCAATTCAATCTGTATATTGATCAAGCAGTAAAGGAAACAAAAGAAAAGTTCGGAGTAGGTATTAAAATCCATGGAGAAGAAATAAAAACGTTGAGGTTCGCCGATGACATTGTAATTCTGTCAGGGACAGCAAAGGACTTGGAAGAGCAGTTGAACGGAATGGACAGTGTCTTGAAAGGAAGATATAAGATGAACATCAACAAAAGCAAAACGAGGGTAATGGAATGTAGTCAAATTAAATCAGGTGATGCTGAGAGAATTAGGTTAAGGAATGAGACAATTAAAGTAGTAAAGGGGTTTTGCTATTTGGGGAGCAAATAACTGATGATGGTCGAAGTAGAGAGGGTATAAAATGTAGACTGGCAATGGCAAGGAAAGCGTTTCTGAAGAAGAGAAATTTGTTAACATCGAGTATAGATTTAAATGTCAGGAAGTCGTTTCTGAAAGTATTTGTATGGAGTGTAGCCATGTATGGAAGTGAAACATGGAAGAGAAATAGTTTAGACAAGAAGAGAATAGAAGCTTTCGAAATGTGGTGCTACAGAAGAATGCTGAAGATTAGATGGGTAGATCACGTAACTCGTGAGGAAGTACTGAACAGAATTGGGAAGAAGAGGAATTTGTGGCACAACTTGACTAGAAGAAGGGATCGGTTGGTAGGGCATGTTCTGAGGCATCAAGGGATCACCAGTTTAGTACTGGAGGGTATGGTGGAGGATAAAAATCATAGAGGGAGACAAAGAGATGAATACACTAAGCAGATTCAGAAGGATGTAGGCTGCAGTAGGTACTAGGAGATGAAGAAGCTTGCACAGGATAGAGTAGCATGGAGAGCTGCATCAAACCAGTCTCAGGACTGAAGACCTCAACAACAACCACAAGTCTCATCGACTGAGTTGTTCAGGCCCTTCAGTTCTGCCATTGTCCGTCTGCTACTCTCCAACCTCCTAGAAGCTGTCCTGCAATGGCAGAATTGAAACTGTGAACTCGAGTCGTAAATCGTCCTTGGATAGCTCCATCTTTGACACCATTGTCCAAAAAGGGCTAGGGTCCTATGTACAGTGTGCAGCACATCGTTTTCATCACGGGCAGGGAGCCGCTGGTGTGATGGGTGAAGTGGTACAGCCACAGTAACCAGAATACAGGAAGGCCGCTACTTTGACACGTCACCCCACTTCGTGCGCTTGTTGACCTACTGGCTGTGGCAGATCGCCTCCACGCCCGCTGCGGTCGTCTAAAAACGGCGGAGCCAAGTGTGTCGTCCCGTTTGCAGAATGTCGCGGCCAACGCACGCCGCGGCGGGTTAGCGCGGCGGCTGACGCCCGCGGGACCAGAATGTAAAGCAGGCGCGACGCTTCCGCGGGGGCGTGTCCGCCTCTGACGCAACGGTGGGGGAGGGAAGAGGGGCAGGGGGGGGGGGGCAGCGCGTCGTCACTGCGACGCAGCAAGTCCAAGGACGCCGCGTCGCGCCGAGCTGCGCATGCGCTGTGTGCACGGCAGCTAGCTTGTGTACTGCGCGCTGCATTTCCGCAATACACAGGCTGGGCGACAGACAGGTAGCGCAGCGAGAAAGGGAGACTGGAGTTCAACGGCCCGTCGACGACGCGATTATTAAGTCCGATTTGCAAGAGCGACTTGCGCGGTAGGTGAGAATCTCATACCAACCTGTAAATCAGCTGCCAGCCACGTCGCGAATTGATTTGTGACATTAACGGTCAGTTGACTTTGCCGAGTGGCGAGTTTTAAAACCCAGAATAGGATGAAAAATTGTCCAGGTGCGAGTAGGACCCGCCCACGGAGGGTTCCGTACAAACTTAATTATGTATTTTATGCACTCGGTCTGTTAATTTTCATAGTGGCAATGTTGTGTTGGCAGAAGAGCCAACACCGTGTTAATTGTGGAGGCCGAAATGCACGCGTTTTAGCTCACGCAGGCTGGCGTGAGGAGGGAAGGACTATACTGACATGAGGTCTGGAACATGACAAGGAATTAGAATTCAGAAAGCGGACGTAATTAGTTTGATACTTCACTTTAATCCATTAATGATGAACGTCGCTATTGACGGTACATGATTCACAATATTATCTGTTCAGAATAGTAACTGAATATGGCGCCTTGCTAGGTCATAGCAAATGATGTAGCTGAAGGCTGTGCTAAACTGTCGTCTCTGCGAATGAGAGCGTATGTAGACAGTGAAACATCGCTAGCAAAGTCGGCTGCACAACTGGGGCGAGTGCTAGGGAGTCTCTCTAGACTAGACCTGCTGTGTGGTGGTTCAAATGGTTCAAATGGCTCTGAGCACTATGGGACTCAACATCTTAGGTCATAAGTCCCCTAGAACTTAGAACTACTTAAACCTAACTAACCTAAGGACATCACACACACCCATGCCCGAGGCAGGATTCGAACCTGCGACCGTAGCAGTCCCGCGGTTCCGGACTGCAGCGCCAGAACCGCTAGACCACCGCGGCCGGCGCTGTGTGGTGGCGCTCGGTCTGCAATCACTGATAGTGGCGACACGCGGGTCCGACGTATACTAACGGACCGCGGCCGATTTAAAGGCTACCACCTAGCAAGTGTGGTGTCTGGCGGTGACACCACAGGCAAGATATTATTACAGGCAAGGTACTCGTTCCAGGGATTCCAAAATTTTCGACAGTGTTTTAATTCCAGTAATTCGAATGTGATATAAAGTCATGCAGAAGGCAGGCTATCATTATTAAAATATCAGTAGTTGTCCATTCAAGCTGACTGGGTCACAATGATAAAAGTCAAACATCAGGCAAGTAATTCATTTAAAACATATGCTGCAGAAACATTTTTTGGATAGCACTCGGCGCCAAAGTATATCATTTCCATCCTCATTCAAATAGCGTCCCAAATATCACGATATTTTCACTGATAATGTGTAGCTGAGGTGTTTGCCGTTGCTCTCCTCCAGTCTGTTATTATCAGGAGGGTGTAGGTATCACACTAATGTAATAAGCAGTTTCAGAATTCCGAGGATCTTAAAGAGGCCTCTGCAAGTTGTGTGGTTATCGACAATATATTAATACGGTACTAATTTCGTCAGGAAGGAATACCGTAAGGGAATAGGGTGTTAAATCGGCACTCTTGTTCGTATGGAGACTTAAGCGACGAATGAAAATCTGAACCAAGAGCAGGATTAGAAGCCGGGTTTCTTGCTCTGTGGGCAGATGCGCTAACCACTACGCCACCCTGGCACAGTGGCTTTGCAGAACTGCACCGTCTGCCCTATCACGTCTTTCTCCTCAAACGAAATTAGAATTATATTAATACCTTCACCTGCTGACGGGCGTTGATATATATCAACGGGGACAGGTGGAAATGTGTGCCACGACCGGGACTCGAACCCGGGATCTCCTGTTTACATGGCAGACGCTCTGTCCATCTGAGCCACCAAGGGCACAGAGGATAGTGCGACTGCAGGGACTATCTCGCGCACGCCTCCCGTGAGACCCACATTCTCACCTTGTATGTCCACACACTACATTCGTAGTGACCCACCCCAACACACTCATTACTCGTGGAAGACATTTAACCAAGTCCCGCATCAGTTCGGGGAATATGTGTGCATCCGCACAGAAGAAGGAGGTCATGGCCAGTGTTGCCAGAACTATATACACTCCTGGAAATGGAAAAAAGAACACATTGACACCGGTGTGTCAGACCCACCATACTTGCTCCGGACACTGCGAGAGGGCTGTACAAGCAATGATCACACGCACGGCACAGCGGACACACCAGGAACCGCGGTGTGGGCCGTCGAATGGCGCTAGCTGCGCAGCATTTGTGCACCGCCGCCGTCAGTGTCAGCCAGTTTGCCGTGGCATACGGAGTTCCATCGCAGTCTTTAACACTGGTAGCATGCCGCGACAGCGTGGACGTGAACCGTATGTGCAGTTGACGGACTTTGAGCGAGGGCGTATAGTGGGCATGCGGGAGGCCGGGTGGACGTACCGCCGAATTGCTCAACACGTGGGGCGTGAGGTCTCCACAGTACATCGATGTTGTCGCCAGTGGTCGGCGGAAGGTGCACGTGCCCGTCGACCTGGGACCGGACCGCAGCGACGCACGGATGCACGCCAAGACCGTAGGATCCTACGCAGTGCCGTAGGAGACCGCACCGCCACTTCCCAGCAAATCAGGAACACTGTTGCTCCTGGGGTATCGGCGAGGACCATTCACAACCGTCTCCATGAAGCTGGGCTACGGTCCCGCACACCGTTAGGCCGTCTTCCGCTCACGCCCCAACATCGTGCAGCCCGCCTCCAGTGGTGTCGCGACAGGCGTGAATGGAGGGACGAATGGAGACGTGTCGTCTTCAGCGATGAGAGTCGCTTCTGCCTTGGTGCCAATGATGGTCGTATGCGTGTTTGGCGCCGTGCAGGTGAGCGCCACAATCAGGACTGCATACGACCGAGGCACACAGGGCCAACACCCGGCATCATGGTGTGGGGAGCGATCTCCTACACTGGCCGTACACCACTGGTGATCGTCGAGGGGACACTGAATAGTGCACGGTACATCCAAACCGTCATCGAACCCATCGTTCTACCATTCCTAGACCGGCAAGGGAACTTGCTGTTCCAACAGGACAATGCACGTCCGCATGTATCCCGTGCCACCCAACGTGCTCTAGAAGGTGTAAGTCAACTACCCTGGCCAGCAAGATCTCCGGATCTGTCCCCCATTGAGCATGTTTGGGACTGGATGAAGCGTCGTCTCACGCGGTCTGCACGTCCAGCACGAACGCTGGTCCAACTGAGGCGCCAGGTGGAAATGGCATGGCAAGCCGTTCCACAGGACTACATCCAGCATCTCTACGATCGTCTCCATGGGAGAATAGCAGCCTGCATTGCTGCGAAAGGTGGATATACACTGTACTAGTGCCGACATTGTGCATGCTCTGTTGCCTGTGTCTATGTGCCTGTGGTTCTGTCAGTGTGATCATGTGATGTATCTGACCCCAGGAATGTGTCAATAAAGTTTCCCCTTCCTGGGACAATGAATTCACGGTGTTCTTATTTCAATTTCCAGGAGTGTACTTATATTTATATGGTGTCTGTTCTTTCGGACATGTCCGTATCCATATCAGTATCTTTCTCCTCAGTCCAAATTCCTGATCACATCTCAGTCCACGTGGTATTCTCCCTAAACTGCAACAGCATTGCCGTGGCTCCCCAGCTGTATTGGAATAGCACCTCAACGTCGAACGACATGCGGATCCCGCCTAAAACTCAGGTGCTGTCGCAGGGAGGCGTAGTGGTTAGTGCATCTTCCCAGAGAGCAGGAGACCTGGGTTCGAATCCCACATTTGGTACAAAGTCTGATTCATTCCTTCAGACAATTTATTTAAAATGACCCGTTTCGGCACAAACAGTAAGACATCTTGAGCTTGATTGCAACATTTGTTGGAGCTCGTGCCGTGCAGAGCAGCTGCGTGTTTTCAGAAGCAGTCAGAGCAGTTATCGTCTTGGCAACATGCAGCTGCCCAGCACGTCATCAGCTCCAGCATATGGTACAATCAATCTGAACGTGGCCTACTGTATGTGCCAAAACCGGTCATTTTAAATAATTGAAATTATCTAGTAGCCATCTTGTGGCGGCCTGTCCCTTGTTGCTGGAGTGTCACGTATCCAAGACGTTGCTCGCTGTCGGTCGCTTCAGACCCTTACGTAGGACATGGCCTAAGGTAAGCAGTGATCTCCGCTTAGATCTCTTCCCCAACGGCAATTAAAATTAAGCATAGCTCAAAATACTGTTGTCTCTGTATTTTTATTTGTCGCTGCACAGGACTCGCATTCGGCAGAATCGAGAACAGATGCCAACATGAGTAACGTAGAAGTAAATATCCTCGGAGTAGTGAAGCAACCTAAATCGCTTAATAAAAGCAAGTCTTCTGGTTCAGACTGTATACCATTTATGTTTTTTTCGGAGTATGCTTATGCATTAGTTCCATACTTAACAATCATATACAACCGTTCGCTCGACGAAAGATACATACCCAAAGACTGGAAAGTTGCACAGGTCACATCAATATTCAAGAAAGGTAATAGGAGTGATCCACTAAATTACGGGCCCATATATTTAACGTCGATATGCAGCAGGATTTTATAACATATATTGTTTTCGAACGTAATGAATTACCTCGAAGCAAACGGTCTATTGATACACAGTCAACATAGGTTTAAAAAAACATCGTTTCTGTGAAATATAACTAGCTCTTTATTCACATGAAGTGCTGATTGTTATTGACAAGGGATTTCAGATCGGTTCCGTATTTCTGGATTTCCGGAAAGCTTTCGACACTTTACCACACAAGCGGCTCGTAGTGAAATTGCGTGCTTACGGAATATCGTCTCAGTTATGTGATTGGATCTATGATTTCCTGTCAGAGAGGTCACAGTCCGTTGTAATTAACGGAAAGTCATCGAGTAAAACAGAAGTGATTTCTGGCATTACCCAAGGTAGTGTTATAGGCCCTTTACTGTTCCTTATCTATATAAACTATTTGGGAGACAATTTGAACAGCCGTCTTCCGTTGTTTGCAGATGACGCTGTCGTTTATCGACTAATAAAGTCATCAGAAGATAAAAAAAAACTGCAAAACGATTTAGAAGAAATATCGGAATGGTGCGAAAAGTGGCAGTTGACCTTAAATAACGAAGAGTGTGAGGTCATCCACATGAGTGCTAAAAGGAAGGCGTTAAACTTCGGTTACACTTTAAATCAGTCTAATCTAAAAGCCGTAAATTCAGCTGAATACCCAGGTATTAGAGAGGTCCTTACCAGATAGGACTAACATAGTACTATGAAAAAGTTCAAAGAAAGGCAGCACGTTTTGTATTATCGCGAAATATGGGAGAGAGTGTCACAGAAATGATACAGAATTTGGGCTGGAAATCTTTAAAAGAAAGGCGTCTCTCGTTGCGATGGAATCTTCTCGCAAAATTCCAATCGCCAACTTTCTCCTCCGAATGCGATAATATTTTGTTGACACCGACCTACATAGGGGGAAACGATCACCACGAAAAAATAAGGGAAATCAGAGCTCGTACGGAAAGATATACGAGGGCAGTTCAATAAGTAATGCAACACATTTTTTTTCTGAAACAGGGGTCGTTTTATTCAGCATTGAAATACACCAGGTTATTCCCCAATCTTTTAGCTACACAACACTATTTTTCAACGTAATCTCCATTCAATGCTACGGCCTTACGCCACCTTGAAATGAGGGCCTGTATGCCTGCACGGTACCATTCCACTGGTCGATGTCGGAGCCAACGTCGTACTGCATCAATAACTTCTTCATCATCCGCGTAGTGCGTCCCACGGATTGCGTCCTTCATTGGGCCAAACATATGGAAATCCGACGGTGCAAGATCGGGGCTGTAGGGTGCATGAGGAAGAACAGTCCACTGAAGTTTTGTGAGCTCCTCTCGGGTGCGAAGACTTGTGTGAGGTCTTGCGTTGTCATGAAGAAGGAGAAGTTCGTTCTGATTTTTGTGCCTACGAACCCGCTGAAGTCGTTTCTTCAATTTCTGAAGAGTAGCACAATACACTTCAGAGTTGATCGTTTGACCATGGGGAAGGACATCGAACGGAATAACCCCTTCAGCGTCCCAGAAGACTGTAACCATGACTTTACCGGCTGAGGGTATGGCTTTAAACTTTTTCTTGGTAGGGGAGTGGGTGTGGCGCCACTCCATTGATTGCCGTTTTGTTTCAGGTTCGAAGTGATGAACCCATGTTTCATCGCCTGTAACAATCTTTGACAAGAAATTGTCACCCTCAGCCACATGACGAGCAAGCAATTCCGCACAGATGGTTCTCCTTTGCTCTTTATGGTGTTCGGTTAGACAACGAGGGACCCAGCGGGAACAAACCTTTGAATATCCCAACTGGTGAACAATTGTGACAGCACTACCAACAGAGATGTCAAGTTGAGCACTGAGTTGTTTGATGGTGATCCGTCGATCATCTCGAACGAGTGTGTTCGCACGCTCCGCCATTGCAGGAGTCACAACTGTGCACGGCCGGCCCGCACACGGGAGATCAGACAGTCTCGCTTGACCTTGCGGCGATGATGACACACGCTTTGCCCAACGACTCACCGAGCTTTTGTCCACTGCCAGATCACCGTAGACATTCTGCAAGCGCCTGTGAATCTCTGAGATGCCCTGGTTTTCCGCCAAAAGAAACGCCATTTTAACAGCTCCGTACAGCGCTGCCACCTGTCGGAAGTCAATGAAACTATACGAGACGAAGCGGGAATGTTTGAAAATATTCCACAAGAAATTTCCGGTTTTTTCAATCAAAACTGGCCGAGAAAAAAAATGTGTTGCATTACTTATTGAACTGCCCTTGTAGGTGTTCATTCTTTCCGCGCGCTATATGACATCGGAATAATAGAGAATTGTGAAGGTGGTTCGATGGACCCTCTGCCAGGCACTTAAATGTGATTTGCAGAGCATCCATGTAGATGTAGAACGACGGGTCAAACCCGCGTCCGTCCATCCTGATTTAGGTTTTCCGTGATTTCCCTAAATCGCTCCAGGCTAATGCCGGAATGGTTCCTTTGAAAGGGCACGGCGGACTTCCTTCCCCGACCTTCCCTAATCCGATGAGACCGATGACCTCGCTGTCTGGCCTCCTTCCCCAAACAACCCATTTGTTACTGACCGGGAAAACTACATTCTTAAGAAGTTCTTACCCTTATTTATTTATTTGTTTATGACTGTAAGTTGACAGATGCTTATTATTATAAAACACGACATAGAGCCGCGGGCCGCAGAGATAGTTGATTCGGGCCGCAGTGTGAAAGACCCCTGTAAGAGAGGATGTTTGTAGTGCAGGTATTCCACGTGAATGAGTACTTGTAGCAGCGCTTTTGGAACCGGGAAGTGGTCCCTAGCGGGCAGGAAGCGGACGTGGAGTGCCGGGCTGCTCCCACGGCGGACACCGACTCCGGCCTGTCTGCCCCCTCCTTTCCGCACGGCCCTGATCTTGATTACAAAAAGAGCAGCGCGCGCAGGGCAGCACAAACACAGGCGCCACGCGCGGCCAATCAGGCAGATAGAGCGCCCTCTGCCTCTACCTGCCGCGGCCGGCTGGCCTTGCTCAAGGCTACGAGAGCGGCTGCTCTGCGCCTTCCGAAAGTACGCTGACGCTACAAGCAGAAGGCTTGTCTACTTGCCGTTCCGCGGGCGTGCAGCGGTGGCCATTGACGGTGGAATGGGCAGTACCGGCCACAACAGTAGAGGCTGGGTCACGCTGGAACGTCACCAACAAGTGGCGGTTTATTCACTCTGCGTCTGATGTCAATATAGTGTCACGTCACTTAGCCCAGTAATGATTGGCAAAAGTCAGGTACCGTAATTGTGATATAATTTGCAACAGCGCATGTCAGGAACGCACACATGTAAGCGTACCCTGGCCATCATACAAACAAAGCAAGAAAAGTGTGAGCAACGTACAACTGGTACAGAAAATATTTAATGCACTTTAAGGTAGGCAACCCAACGTACTTCAAATGGTTCAAATGGCTCTGAGCACTATGGGCTTAACGTCTGAGGTCATCAGTCCCCTAGAACTTAGAACTACGTAAACCTAACTAACCTAAGGACTTCACACACATCCATGCCCGAGGCAGGATTTGAATTGTGACCGTAGCGGTCGCGCTTTTCCAGACTGAAGCGCCTAGAACCGCTCGGCCACACTGGCCGGCCCCAACGTAGTTATTACGCCACAGCTGCAGGAGTTGTGATAGCACCGCTGTTATTCTGTATATACAGGGTGTTACAAAAAGTACGGACAAACTTTCAGGAAACATTCCTCACACACAAGTAAAGAAAAGATGTTATGTGGGCATGTGTCCGGAAACGCTTAATTTCCATGTTAGAGCTCATTTTAGTTTCGTCCACCTACGCTGTTGCTGTGTGTTTCCATTCCGTGATTAATGTCCACCTACGCTGTTGCTGTGTGTTTCCATTCCGTGATTAATGTGATTTGAAGAGAAGTAATAAAATGAGCTCTAACATGGAAAGTAAGCATTTCCGGACACATGCCCACATAACATATTTTCTTTCTTTGTGTGTGAGGAATGTTTCCCGAAAGTTTGGCCGTACCTTTTTGTAACACCCTGTTTGTATGATCTGACCGACAATGTGAGCAGCAACGTGGGGCTATTTCGTGATGATGCTGTGTTGTATGGGAAGGTATGGTCATTGAGTGACGCTATGTGGATATAAAACGACTTAGACGAAATTTCTATTTGTTAGACGGCCGGGATGGCCGAGTGGTTCTAGGCGCTACAGTCTGGAACCACGCTACCGCTACGGTCGCAGGTTCGAATCCTGCCTCGGGCATGGATTTGTGTGATCTCCTTAGGTTAGTTAGGTTCAAGTAGTTCTAAGTTCTAGGGGACTGATGACCTCAGATGTTAAGTCCCATAGTGCTCAGAACCATTTGAACCATTTTTTCTATTTGTTACGCTGAGTGGCAGCATTCTCTAAATGTAGAAGAATTGAAATTAATGCAGATGAAAAACAAAAACAATTGCGTACTGTTCCAATATAGCACTATAGTGTGCTGCCTGACACAGTCGCTTCGATTAAGTATCTACGCGTAATAGCACATAACGGTGTCGAGAAGGCGAACTGTCGACCTGGGTTTATTGGGACAATCTTAGGAGCGTGCGGTTGACCTGTAAAGGGGACCACGTATGGTACACTACTAAGACCTATTCTTCAGCACTGCTTGAGTGTCTAGGATCCCCACCAGGTCGGATTAAAGGAATACGTCGAAGCAATTCACAGGCGTGCTGCTAGATTTGTTATCGACAGGCTCGATCAACAAGCGAGAGTTACAGAACTGCTTCATGAACTCAAATGGGAATCCCTGGACAGAAGACGAAGTTTTTTCCATGGAACACTGTTGAAAAAAATCTAGAGAAGAATCTTTTGTAGCCGGCAGCAGAACTATTCTACTCCCACCAATGTACATTTAGCGTAAGGACGATATTGAAATTAGGGCTCATACTGAAGCATGTAGACAATCGTCTTTCCCTATCTCTATTTACGAGAGGAACAGGAAAGGAAATGACTCGTAGTGGAATAAAGTACCTTCTGCCACGCAGTGTAAGGTGGCTTGCGGAGAAAGTAATTAGATGTAGATGTGCTAATAATCAAAAGTCATGCAGTCTGATTACAGATTCAGGGCTGTTGATAATGAAGAACCTACCGCTGTAATTTTAATTTTACTTTGAGTTCATTCAATTTTCAACTGTGGTATAACCGATCAATATAAATTCCTAAAGAATTGAAAAATCGAAATGTGGAAACGGATTTCGGCCACGGTCACATCGAATTTCTACCCGCTTTCGCTTTAACAGGTAATGCCCAAGCAAATTTGGAGTATTTATCAATAACCATTAAAATATATTTGAATCCATTATTCTCATGTTAATATTCCCTCATATCTACAAGATCAGCTTGCCCTAAGTCATCCAAACCTTTAATCATAACATGCCTACGAGGCTATGTTTTGCATGCTGTTTTGTGAAGTTCTCGAACTACTGTTTCCATACTTATTCGATGATACCTCTCTCTCTAAGCTCAGATATTGCTGAAACAACCTCATTCTAATGAGCTGTATTACCTGCAGCAGCTGATGCCATGAGCAGTCGTAGTCGACCTATTAGCTTGTTGGGGTCGTCATAATATATATACTGAGGGTTTCGATTGTCCACTGCTTTATGCTCAATGTCAATACCATCACCGCTGCTGCTGCTGTTGTTGCTGTTGTTGTTGTTGTTGCTGCTGCCGTTTTCTCCTTCAAGTATTGGTTTTATATTTCTGGTAGCTCAGGCTTTTCGCAGTCTTATGTACATCAGTCATGTGCAGTATTTCACGTTACATTTCCCTATCATTAACTGAATAATTTATAGGTTTTTGGTAGCTCTTAGGAAAATAAGATTCATTAAGCCAGGCGTTCTCTCAAACCTCCTATCACCAATCTGTATTGTGTCATCAGTTACAGTTATAAGATGCGTACCCAACATGTATAATAGTTAAGGAGGGGGTGTGTAAGTGGGATAAATGGAGCAGAACAGCAGGTTAAGTGCACAACACAAGGATAATTTTAATTTTTGTGTAAAATGCAGTACAATAGTTTAGGGGGTAGGTGACAAAGAAGAATGTGCCACAAATGGGGTTCAAACGCATGTGAAATTCGAAGAGTGTACTAGAAAATGGCGGGAGGACATAACTAATTACTTAGTTTGGTGTCATTAGTGGTACAATAGTTTAAGGGGGTGACATGGAAAACCACTTAACAGAACAATAGGTTAAGTAAGACTTACGTCTGCACTATCCAGTACTGGCTGAGTCCTTTTCCAACCAACTACTAGGAAGAGGTGGTGGTTGGAAGACTTAGGTTAGTGGAGGTAGCCCAAGTGCCCTTTTTTACCGCCATTTTCTTAGGTTAGTGGAGATAGCCATGGTATGCTGCATTGTCCTGATGGAACTTGAACTTCTTACAAGTTTCTGGGGGAGGAGAGGGGAGGGGGGGTGGATTTACCAGTGGGTGAGAGGTTAATTAATTGATCAATTTAATTAAGTACTCAACCAAATTGATAAGAGTGAGAGGGGGGCCTATTCCAATAACTCAGACCTGAAAGTGTACCTGTAGCAGTGAGGCGGGGGGGGGGGATGAGGGGGTGGGGAGCAATAGGATAAGTGCCTGTCAATCAAAACGAAATGGGGATGGCATGCGAAAAAGGACTTAACAGAACAATAAGTTAAGTACTTATCAATCAAAGGAGAACAATAGGTTTGCCCCTGAGTGCATACCTGCCCCTGATGTAGGCTACCCGCACTAACAAAATTCGCTGACGCTCTTCTAGCCCTACTACTCAGGATCACGATGTAGATGCCTATTCCAGTGATTTGGATTGAGCCAGAATGAGAAACTTCTGTGAGCAAAAGTAGTCAGTTCCCTACATCACAGCAGGTAGACATTGGCCTCTGCCTCTTCATGTAAGTTGACAACGGCCCTAGTTGTTGGGATTGGAAGCTCGCGACAGGATGGCGCCTGTGTGGGTGTAAAACGTCAAACCTCCGCCACCTCGCACCCGTTCAATTTCAGCTTCGATACGGGTCAACACGTGAAACCTCTTCCCTGTCGTGGACGCGTTTTGTTACCCCTTTCGCCGCCTTGCATTTAATAGCAGTTCAACTGTTCAGCGCATTGAACAGAACTCAGCAATGTCAACGCAACTATCTCGCGCCAGGGCCACAAACTGACGGCACCAGCCCTACTGTAAGATTCCAATATGGTCTCCCCCTTTCATAACCTTGATCGGTATCTTGTGGTTTATACCTTCTTTATGGCTCTACTGAATTCCCTCCAATAATCTCTACCCAGCACCAGCGCTAGTGTTCGTACAGCGCAAGTAAATTTCCATCGTGTTGTTTAGATTCTTTCCATTTAGGCTACGGTATATATTCAGGTAATATTCTTTAGTGATGCTTTAAGTTAGTGAAGGCTGACGTCTGCTGAATATTGTGAACCTATAATCTCTGGATACATCCTTTTTTTGTTGTTAAACCTGCTACTTGTTGTAATCTTTCCACCTAATCTTGCACAGTCTCCACGCTAGTCAAGGACATCTACAAATAGCAGCTTTTCCAGTGCACTGTCGAAGACTGAGTATCATGATTAGAACCCCGGTGGTCGTTGATATTTACCGTCTTTGCAAACTGGGGCGAGTGGTTTTCATGTTAGCCGTGTGGGCTCGGAGTGTTGTTAACATCCAGTAAGGGTGAGCAGCACAATTTTCATAATCAACTGTCGTAGCAAAGTCAATCGCGAGACCTGACAACAAACTCTTTGTACCTGATCAAAATTTATATCAAAAGTATTCAATTTTTTAAATAGATAAGACATTTACGACAAAATTAACAACAATAAAATATTGCTAATTTATTCGTTGATTCCAGTGATACCATTCAATCCTTCTGAAATTGTATTTTATCTGTAAGGCACCGATATTTCGTATGTTGCAACAATTTTAATTCATCGCGCCGTATTTTGCTACCGTGAACTGAGTATCGAAAGCGATTCACTTGGCTAATTCCAAAGGTGCACACTTACCAACAATGAAAGCTGTTTCGTAATATTAAAATTCAATTAAGACCTTTCTATTCAGGAAACGTCGGAAGACGAAAGATCGTGTTTTTCACAACTACCGTCATCCAAACGCATTAGGTGAAATAATATTACTAAAATTTAAGTCTATATATTAAATCCTCCATAGCTTCGGAAATATTACAGACTCGCAAAATCTAAAGCCGTTTTGGAATTAGCGCGCAGATTCTTTCAATGTGAGACACTTCACACACAAATTCTCATTCATTTTGTATTCCATAACAGTTTCACTTATTTTATTTTGTTATGATGGCAGACGGGTTTGAGAATACATTACTGGACTCAAGTATGGTTCCTACAGTATTAGTATACAATACATTCAAACAAATTCTTTTAAGTTAATACCAGGAATTTTAATTCTGTTATTAAATACACTTTCAAATTTCATTTCGCGACTTCATATCTCTTACAGGTGGGGAGAGAGACGTATTTAAATACGAGTACATTTTCTGTAGAAGTGTCACTTGAGAGTGAGCTGATGTTGTAGATCGGATAGACCACCAGTACTTTTAAACTGTCTTGAGTGACAAGGATAGTAGACTGGTAACATTAACACGCAAGTTCGATATCAGCCACGCCCGAATTCTGTGAGTTGTTTACAAAATAATTACTACAGTATGAAGATAAGTTTTGATTTTTAAGTTTCTACATTGCACACAGTTACAAGGCCAGAGACTACAACTGAATTTCGTGACCAGACAACTGGAATCGGCTGAAGCCAACAAATCAATCACATTATATTGATGAAATCCACAGGTTAGATTTGCGGCGCACCTGTGCGATACTGAATAAGTGCATAGATGTTTTCTATGGACTTTGCTAATGGCACACTGTCTTGTAGAATATCTGATTACACGAACCGACATATGTGATAGAGGTGAATTATCACAGAGGCTTTTAAAGTAACTAACAATGATGTTAGAATTTATCAATTACCAAAGCCAAATTCGTAACCGATGTTTTTAAGCAAAGGCAGAATAGTAAATTTTCACACTGCTGAGAAGTAAGTAGTAACAGCCCGTCGTCTTTCCAGACGAGTCCTGGTTATATGACGTGTTGAGGCCGGTGGCTGTTCCCTGTCTTCGAGTTCTCCGTGATTTTATCTTTCAGCAAAATAACGCACGTCCATTGTTGCACTGCTGACCTTCCTCGATACAGCAGATGTTCGACTGTTGCTCTGGCCATCGCGTTCTCTGGACCACCTGGTCATACCGAAAGGCTGCCACGCCACCACTGGCCACTCACTATGATTAATGAACTCGGACAATGAGTGTAAGCAGTAACCGTATTTCTCATCCAAACTCAGTTCGATTCGATACCCAACTGCGTTCGAACCCCTGTTGCTGCCACAGGTCACAGCTGAGTGTATTAAATTTTTCGCAGCCTATACACCTCAATAAATTTAGTAATGTATTCTACATTCTAAATATCCAAACCCACCATAGGGAAAATATTGCTATTTGCTGTCATTTCTGATGTTACAGATTTAGTGGCCACCATTGTATAAAAAGACGTATAATTAAGTGAAGTGGTAGTTGAAGAGTACTGAAGACGAAGGAACGTTTAAGAATGGGATTAAGGAGAATCTTATCTTCTACGCAGTTGTACAAGGCTGGGTGAATTTGAAGTTGGCGACGAAGAGAGAAGTAGCGATTCTGCAGTCTGTCGCATATAAATTTAAGGTTTCTTGTGATGGAGACGTAAGTAAGTTTCCGCGCTCCCTCTGGCGGCAGAGATTCACCCGTCCTTAAAGTTCTGGGCCAAATATGGGGCTTAAACGTTTTCAACTCTTGGAGCCTTTTTTAAGTACTACAGAAAATCTTACATGCGCTCTCGTTCCTGAAAACATGATTATGTAGCATAGAAAACACTGAAGACGGCACACACAAAAAAATAAGCTGTTATGCACTCGAGGGAAATTGTTTCATCAAGTGAAATGAAGGCGCTGCTTAACATACCGTACTAATGAACACGGCTTTTAATTCGAAGGCGTAATTATAAGGGCGTTCAATAGACAGTGCAACACATTTTTCTGAAAGCGGGTTGCTTTTATTCAGGATTTCAATTAACCCCACTCTTTTGGCAACAAAACTCTATTGGACGATGCGTCTGTCAACATCGCAACTTCATTGGAAAATTTGGAAAATTGTGTTAAGTTCTACGGGACCAAACTGCTGAGGTCATCGATCCCTAGGCTTACACACTATTTAAGCTAACTTAAACTAACGTGCACTAAGGACAACACACACACCCATGCCCAAGGGAGGAGTAGAACCTCAGACGGGGTCAATCGCACGAACCGTGTCAAGGCGCCCTAGACCCATCGGAACTGCATAAAACTACAGAAGCTGAAGCGGGAATATTCCAAGACGCCATAACAAATGCCTAATTTTTTTTTTTAAATCCGAAATAGGCAGAGAAACAAGTGTTGCATTACTTACTGAACGTTCTCGTTGTTGGCTGTTTGATAATAGGACATACGGAAACGAGAAAATGTTATTCAATTATTAATATTGTTTTCAAACAGTGGCTTAAGCGAGGAAAGGGCTAACGGGTTTTATGATCGAAAATGAGGTCAGTTCCAGAAAGCCTGTGTTAAGGGGCAGACGTGTCCTATGACCATTTCCACCAAAAAATGAGATGCCGTGTCCACATATCATGATGCACATCTTGCGCTTTGTCCCGGGTTCAAGAGAATTAGTTCCGTGGCCACATCTCGGGAGCGAGGCCGCTAAGTTAGATTCGGCGGGATTATTGGCAACGAGTGAAATCTTCAGCAGTATTAACGAAGTTTCTTTCCCGAATGAGATTCATAAGAAGAAGTGCCACTGCAGCAAACCTGCCTTCGCCCGATTCTCGTGGCGTTCGGAAAATCTGTGTTTCGAATATTTCTGGGGAATCGGGTTATGGCACTTGCAGTGTTGTTCTCGTTAAGCCGACAGGGTATGAGGGGCAGGGATTCTGGATAGATGAACGCCATTCTTCCAATGATCTTTTCTTTCGTATCCGATTTTCCCGGCTGTTCGCTAATGCTGTTTCCTACACAAACTACAGTGAAGCGCCAAATAAACTGGTATAGGCATGCGTATTCAAATACAGAGATACGTAAAGAGGCAGAATACGACGCTGCGGTCGGCAACGCCTATATAAAACAATAGTCTGGCGTAGTTGTTAGATTGGTTACTGCTGCTAGAATGGCAGGTTATCGAGATTTAATTGAGTTTGAACGTGGTGTTACAGTCGGCGCACGAGCAATGAGACATAGGTAGCGGAGAAGTGGGGATTTTCCCGTGCGACCATTTCACGAGTGTAACTTAAATATCAGGAACCCGGTAAATCACCAAATCTCCGACATCGCTGCCACCAGAAAAAGATCCTGCAAGATCGGGACCAACGACGACTGAAGAGAATCGTTCAACGTGACAGAAGTGGAAGCCTTCCGCAAACAGCTGCAGATTTCAGTTCTGTGGCCATCAACAAGTGTCAGCGTGCGAACCATTCAACGAAACATCATCAATATGGGCTTTCGGAACCGAAGGCCCACTCGCATACCCTTGATGACTGCACGACACTAAGCTTTACGACACACCTGGGTCCGTCAACACCGACATTGGCCTGTTGATGACTGGAAACAAGTTGTCTGGTGGGACGAGTCTCGTTTCAAATTGTATCGAGCGGATGGGCGTGTACGGGTATGGCGACAACCTCATGAATCCACCGACCCTGCATCTCAGCAGGGGACTATTCAAGCTGGTGGAGGCTCCGTAATGGTGTGGGGCTGTGCATTTGGAGTGATATGGGACTCCTGATACGTCTAGATACGACTCTGACAGGTGACACGTACGTAAGCATCCAGTCTGATCGCCTGCATCCATTCATATCCATTGTGCATTCCGAAGGACCTGGGCAATTCCAGCAGGACAATGCGACACCTCATACGTCCAGAATTACTACAGGGTAGCTCCAGGAACACTGTTCTTAGTCTAAACACTTCCGCTTGCCACCAGACTCCCCAGACATGAACATTTTTGAGCATATCTGGGATGTTTTGCAACATGCTGTTCTGAAGAGATCTGGCTCTGAGCACTATGGGACTTAACATCTGTGGTCATCAGTCCCCTAGAACTTAGAACTACTTAAACCTAACTAACCTAAGGACATCACACACATCCATGCCCGAGGCAGGATTCGAACCTGCGACCATAGCGGTCGCGCGGTTCCAGACTGTAGTGCCTAGAACCGCTCGGCCACTTCGGCCGGCCAACTACGACAGATTCATCTGGTATCGTCAGATCGGTCTTCTTAAGCTCAGTCAATTCCCCATCCGCTCAGAATCCGACAATAAATTGTACTCGTCCTTGTGAAATTTATTATAATGGCCTTCAATACTAAACTTCCGTTGACCAGCGAGAATACTGCCACATATTAAACATTTCGAATTTTCACGTTTTTGCACAAAGAAAAAATGATTCTCCCATTACTTTTTAAAAGACAGCAGATCTCCACTTCTCCGTTTCTTGAAATACAACGTTCACTACATAGTGCTCGCTTCGCATCAACGTCCGCAGCTTAGCCTGGCACTACATTGCCGCAACCTGCCGGCTGTCGCCACAGCCCCGGTCGACGCCTGCACGCGAGCAGCACACGTGCAGCGCTGTGCGCTCATGAGCCGCGTGCATCGTTTGCCCGCCCCTGCTCTAAGGGGACTTAACATCTGAGGTCATCAGTGCCCTAGACTTAGAACTACTTAAAGCTAACTAACCTAAGGAAATTACACACACATCCACGCCCGAGGCAAGATTCGAACCTGCGACCGTAGCAGCAGCGCGATTCCGTACTGAAGTGTCTAGAACCGCTCGGCCACAGCGGCCGGCTTACTTCCAGCACTACTTCAGACATTAGTCGAGTCCATGCCATGTCGTATTGCAGCACTTCTGCGTGCTCGCGGGAATCCTACGCGATATTAGGCAGGTGTACCAATTCCTTTGGCTCTTCAGTGTAAATAGCAGTAGATGGCAGCACAACAAGCAATAAATTGGAGCGGAAATGGTTAAGCACGATGTCTCTGTTCCGTCGCGCTCTTCCTCAAAAGGACCCGTGCAGGTGCACAGAGAATCGCTGCCCTACATCTACACATCTACATTCATACTCCGCAAGCCACCCAACGGTGTGTGGCGGAGGGCACTTTACGTGCCACTGTCATTACCTCCCTTTCCTGTTCCAGTCGCGTATGGTTCGCGGGAAGAACGACTGTCTGAAAGCCTCCGTGCGCGCTCTAATCTCTCTAATTTTACATTCGTGATCTCCTCGGGAGGTATAAGTAGGGGGAAGCAATATACTCGATACCTCATCCAGAAACGCACCCTCTCGAAACCTAGCGAGCAAGCTACACCGCGATGCAGAGCGCCTCTCTTGCAGAGTCTGCCACTTGAGTTTATTAAACATCTCCGTAACGCTATCACGGTTACCAAATAACCCTGTGACGAAACGCGCCGCTCTTCTTTGGATCTTCTCTATCTCCTCCGTCAACCCGATCTGGTACGGATCCCACACTGATGAGCAATACTCAAGTATAGGTCGAACGAGTGTTTTGTAAGCCACCTCCTTTGTTGATGGACTACATTTTCTAAGCACTCTCCCAATGAATCTCAACCTGGTACCCGCCTTACCAACAATTAATTTTATATGATCATTCTACTTCAAATCGTTCCGCACGCATACTTCCAGATATTTTACAGAAGTAACTGCTACCAGTGTTTGTTCCGCTATCATATAATCATACAATAAAGGATCCTTCTTTCTATGTATTCGCAATACATTACATTTGTCTATGTTAAGGGACAGTTGCCACTCCCTGCACCAAGTGCCTATCCGCTGCAGATCTTCCTGCATTTCGCTACAATTTTCTAATGCTGCAACTTCTCTGTATACTACAGCATCATCCGCGAAAAGCCGCATGGAACTTCCGACACTATCTACTAGGTCATTTATATATATTGTGAAAAGCAATGGTCCCATAACACTTCCCTGTGGCACGCCAGAGGTTACCTTAACGTCTGTAGACGTCTCTCCATTGATAACAACATGCTGTGTTCTGTTTGCTAAAAAATCTTCAATCCAGCCACACAGCTGGTCTGATATTCCGTAGGCTCTTACTTTGTTTATCAGGCGACAGTGCGGAACTGTATCGAACGCCTTCCGGAAGTCAAGAAAAATAGCATCTACCTGGGAGCCTGTATCTAATATTTTCTGGGTCTCATGAACAAATAACGCGAGTTGGGTCTCACACGATCGCTGTTTCCGGAATCCATGTTGATTCCTACATAGTAGATTCTGGGTTTCCAAAAACGACATGATACTCGAGCAAAAAACATGTTCTAAAATTCTACAACAGATCGACGTCAGAGATATAGGTCTATAGTTTCGCGCATCTACTCGACGACCCTTCTTGAAGACTGGGACTACCTGTGCTCTTTTCCAATCATTTGGAACCCTCCGTTCCTCTAGAGACTTGCGGTACACGGCTGTTAGAAGGGGGGCAAGTTCTTTCGCGTACTCTGTGTAGAATCGAATTGGTATCCCGTCAGGTCCAGTGGACTTTCCTCTGTTGAGTGATTCCAGTTGCTTTTCTATTCCTTGGACACTTATATCGATGTCAGCCATTTTTTCGTTTGTGCGAGGATTTAGAGAAGGAACTGCAGTGCGGTCTTCCTCTGTGAAACAGCTTTGGAAAAAGGTGTTTAGTATTTCAGCTTTACGCGTGTCATCCCTTGTTTGAATGCCATCATCATCCCGGAGTGTCTGGATATGCTGTTTCGAGCCACTTACTGATTTAACGTAAGACCAGAACTTCCTAGGATTTTCTGTCAAGTCTGTACATAGAATTTTACTTTCGAATTCACTGAACGCTTCTCGCATAGCCCTCCTTACGCTAACTTTGACATCGCTTAGCTTCTGTTTGTCTGAGAGGTTTTGGCCCTACCCCGCCGCCTGTCCTCGTAATCCAGTGTGGCCCCTTGTTGCGATTTAGAAGCAGGCGTCGGACTGGGACGCCCGCTGAATGCGGCGGGCCCGCTCGGCCTGGCGCTGCCTACCGGCTTGGCTGTGGGCCGCGCCGCCTCAGCCGCCAACTGGCCAATTTGCGTCGCCCGGTAACCGGCTTCCGGCGGCCGGCCGCCAGGACGTGACCCGAATCCTCCGTGGAGGCGACACGGAGGAGCCGCCGACCGGCGCCTCTGAGGCACTGCGTCCGCAGGGCACCCCCGCACGCTGGCGCAGCCTCGCACCGAGGAGCGACAGTATGAGCACTCGGACATTTCGCCCGACACATCTGAGTTTCTCGTCACGTGTTCAGCACGCCAGCCAAAGTTCGCGCCTCTACAAAAGCCTTTATTCATACAATCGATTATTGCAATTTCGGCCGTTTATAACATATGATTTCCTAGCCGCACCTGAGGTTTGGTTAAACCTGGTGCCGAATCGCCAACATTTCCCCAATCCTCCTAAATGGGCTGTGATCGGCAGCGACTAGGCCCTTCTCGGGGGCGATTAATTCCTATGAGGTGTCTTTCTTCAACATGTGTCACA